>NC_090937.1:338949381-340248700 GCF_040938575.1 Ambystoma mexicanum | reverse complement strand
CCCCCACCCCCTGCTCATGCCCCGTATCTTCCTACTTTCCCCCTCCACCCCCGCTCATGCCCTGTGTCTCTCTCCTTTTCCCCCACCCCCGCTCATGCCTCGTGTCTCCCCTATCCCACCCCCGCTCATGCCCGTGTCTCTCTCCTGTTACCCCCCACCCCCGCTCATGCCCCGTGTCTCCCTCCTGTTGTCCCCCATCCCCCGGTCATGCCCCATGTCTCTCTCCTGTTACCCCCCACCCCCGGTCATGCCCTGTGTTTCCCTGCTGTTGCCCCCACCCCCCGCTCATGCCCTGTGTTTCACTGCTGTTGCCCGCTGCTCATGCTCTGTGTCTCTCCTGTTGCCCCCCACTCCCCGGTCATGCCCCGTGTCTCCCTGCTGTTGCCCCCACCCCCGGTCATGCCCTGTGTCTCTCTGCTGTTGCCCCACCCCCGCTCATTCCCCGTGACTCTCTCCTGTTGTCCCCCACCCCCTGCTCATTCCCCGTGCCTCTCTTCTGTTACCCCCACCCCCTCTCATGCACCGTGTCTTCCTCGTTTTCCCCCCACCCCCCTCTCATGCCCCGTGTCTCTCTCCTGTTACCCCCCACCCCCCTCTCATGCCCCGTGTCTCCCTCATGTTCCCCCCACCCCCCGCTCATGCCCGTGTCTCCCTGCTGTTGCCGCCCACCCCCCGCTCATGCCCAGTGTCTCTCTTATATTGCCCCCGCTCATGCCCCGTGTCTCTCTCCTGTTACCCCCCACCCCCTCTCATGCCCCGTGTCTCTCTCCTGTTACCCCCCACCCCCCTCTCATGCCCCGTGTCTCCCTTGTGTTCCCCCAACCCCCGCTCATGCCCCGTGTCTCCCTGCTGTTGCCTCCCACCCCCCACTCATGCCCCGTGTCTCTCTCATATTGCCCCCGCTCATGCCCCGTGTCTCTCTCCTGTTACTCCCCACCCCCCGCTCATGCCCCGTGTCTCCCTGCTGTTGCCCCCCGCTCATGCTCCGTGTCTCTCTCCTGTTGCCCCCCACCCCCTGCTCATGCCCCGTATCCTCCTCCTTTCCCCCTCCACTCCCGCTCATGCCCGGTGTCTCTCTCCTCTTCCCCCACCCCCGCTCATGCCTCGTGTCTCCCCTGTCCCCCCCATCCCCCGCTCATGCCCCCGGTCTCCCTGATGTTGCCCCCCACCCCCCGCTCATGCCCGTGTCACTCTCCTGTTACCCCCCACCCCCTCTCATGCCCCGTGTCTCCCTCCTGTTGTCCCCCACCCCCCGGTCATGCCCCATGTCTCTCTCCTGTTACCCCCCACCCCCCGGTCATGCCCTGTGTTTCCCTGCTGTTGCCCCCACCCCCCGCTCATGCCCCGTGTTTCACTGCTGTTGCCCGCTGCTCATGCTCCGTGTCTCTCCTGTTGCCCCCCACCCCCCAGTCATGCCCCGTGTCTCCCTGCTGTTGCCCCCACCCCCAGTCATGCCCTGTGTCTCTCTGCTGTTGCCCCACCCCCGCTCATTCCCCGTGTCTCTTTCCTGTTGCCCCCCACCCCCCGCTCATTCCCCGTGCCTCTTTTCTGTTACCCCCCACCCCCCTCTCATGCCCCGTGTATCCCTCGTTTTCCCCCCACCCCCTCTCATGCCCCGTGTCTCTCTCCTGTTACCCCCCACCCACCTCTCATGCCCGTGTCTCCCTCGTGTTCCCCCCACCCCCCGCTCATGCCCCGTGTTTCCCTGCTGTTGCCTCCCACCCCCCGCTCATGCCCCGTGTCTCTCTCATATTGCCCCTGCTCATGCCCCGTGTCGCTCTCCTGTTACCCCCCCACCCCCTCTCATGCCCCGTGTCTCTCTCCTGTTGTCCTATCCCCCACTCATGCCCCGTGTCTCCCTGTTGTTGCCCCCCACCCCCGCTCATAGCTGTGTCTCCCTGCTGTTGCCCCCCACCCCCTGCTCATGCCCAGGGTCTCTCTCCTGTTACCCCCCCGCTCATGCCCCATGTCTCCCTCCTGTTACCCCCCCACCTCCTGCTCATGCCCCGTGTCTCTCTCCTGTTACCCCCCACCCCCATCTCATGCCCCGTGTCTCCCTCCTGGTCCCCCCTACCCATGCCCAGCGGTGTTCTCTTTATACACCCCGCCTTCCCTTTCCATGGTGTCCATCTTGGTAAAAGATTTTCCTTCCTACACCTGGACGCCACAGGCGTTCCGGTTTGGGAAGAAAAATCTTTTTTTTACCACCCAGGTTCCCACTTTGAGAACCTAGGATGCTAGTGGTCTTCATCCATTCAAAAGGATGTTATGGTTACGTTGCACTAATAAAAAACTATGAAATTCAATTAAAAATGTGTTAAAGGGACGTTATAGTTAAGTTGCACTAATAAAAAACTATGCAATTCAATTTAAAAAATGTGTTAAAGGGATGTTATGGTTAAGTTGCACTAATAAAAAAATATGAAAATCAATGAAAAAACTTTGTTAAAGGAACGTTATGGTAAAGTTGCACTAATAGAAACCAATGAAATTCAGTGAAAAAACTTTGTTAAGGGGACATTATGGTAGTTGCGCTATTAAAAACCTATGAAATTCAGTGAAAAAACATTGGTAAAGGGACGTTATGGTTAAGTTGCGCTACTAAAAACCTATGAAATTCAGTGAAAAAACTTTATTAAAGGGACATTATGGTTCCAAGTAAAACCGAAAAACCCTTGAAATTCGCAAGTTATGGTAAGCTAAGCAACCATAACTTGCGCCGCCACCGTGCACTGCTAAGCCTAACACCCAGGACATCAAAGATGACATCACAAATGTCATTGATGACATCACTGATGACATCACATGTCTGACGCCCCCTTTTTTCCTTTCCTGACATATCTAGGCCACATGATTTTCTTCAGCAACAGTCAGGAACTAAAAATTGTAAATGTACTATATTTGTAGACTTATCCTTCAAGTATGTTCTTACAATAATTCCCTTATGGTCCAGTCATATCATATGAAACATATACATAGGGGAAGACACAACCTTGAAAGACAGCAATCCTTTTTGTGCATTAAAATTATCAGTGGAGTTATCAACACTTTCTGATAGTTTTGATGTATTTTATTACTGTACTTTCCCTGTATATGCTGATAATTTTATATGTTGTACTCACACTATTTTCCTTAGAGTCCAGACACATCATGTGATATATATATAGATAGGTTAAGTAACAGCTTTGAAACAGAGCAATAATTTCTCTGCATAAAGGTAATCTGTTAGGTTATGAACACTTTCTGCTACTATTGCTGTTTTTTTTCTCACTTCAATTCCCTTGTATATATTCATATTTTTATGTGGTGTTGTCTCTTTGTGATTTGTCTATAATAATGCAATTATGTAGTAAGTGGGTTTTATTACCTACTTATCACAAGTTTCACTGTACGCAAAACTCTAATATGAAAACAGGTATCATTTCACTATTCAACATGGCAAGCTTATGAATATTGCACCTCCATCATGTAGGATGCACACAATGCCTATGTTTCTACATTAGTACCTTAGTATACTGGATTGAAGTTAATAATAGAATGCTATTTATATCAATGCATAGCTTAATGCACTGATTAGCACTTGATATTTATTCCAATAATCTTTGACACTTTTTTTTATTAACATTACACTAAGAATCCCCTGTACA
The DNA here is from genome assembly GCF_040938575.1 of Ambystoma mexicanum. Taxonomy (NCBI): domain Eukaryota; kingdom Metazoa; phylum Chordata; class Amphibia; order Caudata; family Ambystomatidae; genus Ambystoma; species Ambystoma mexicanum. The sequence continues at coordinate 340,245,053 of NC_090937.1, read as the reverse complement.
GACTTTTCATGAAAGGTAAATGCACACGTGATGTCATCAGTGATGTCATCAATGACATTTGTGATGCCATCTTTGATGTCCTGGGTGTTAGGCTTAGCAGTGCACGGTGGTGGCGTGAGTTATGGTTGCTTAGCTTACCATAACTTGCGAATTTCAAGGGTTTTTCGGTTTTACTTGGAACCATAACGTCCCTTTAACAAAGTTTTTTCACTGAATTTCATAGGTTTTTAGTAGCGCAACTTAACCATAACGTCCCTTTAACAAAGTTTTTTCACTGAATATAGATATAGACAATATAAATTGGATACATGTTTCCTTAGATTCCCTTAGTGTATATACACATAACATAGAACATACTGAACCCCCTACCTGTGCTAGTGGGTCTGATGTTTGTGGACCATGCGTATGTTCGCGGATGGACTCGGTCAATATCAGCATTATCCAAAACCTCAGGGGGTATCTTACATTGTTGTATCATGCAATAGAAACACTGAACATGTTCAAAAAGCAGCACATAAATACATTACATTCAACAATAAATAAGAAGTGGAAACTGTATGTATAAGAAACCAACCGTCCAATTACATAACATATGCTACATAATGCAATATACCAAAACAAAATAAATATGCCTCCAAAAGAATAGCCTCACGCAAACTGCACAGCAAAAATCTGCAGCACACCTATGCAGCAGTAACAGCAAAACTTAGCAAGAAACAAGTTAGTACACTACATTTATTTTATACATTTATAAACTTAATAATATATATATTTTTTTTACACAGAAATGTCTAGTACTTTAGAATGCCTGGAAGAAAATGTTCCTCGTGATCAAATGAGTGAAAACAGTGATAGTAATGGTAGACACTACACTCTATATAAACCAATTATTACCCATTACTTTATGTGTACTTACCAATTTCTTTCTTAAATACACCATACAGACATTAAAAATAATACTGAAACAGGGACCTTAGTAAATCATCTGCCGCGAATGGAGCAAAAAATGGATCTATTGAATGAATACTGCGCTCAGAAATATTATTGTCCCAAGGGTTCGGGCATGTGTTTCTAAGCATACGTTGATCGATCGTACAAAAATTTCCTATGCACCTTACCGTAGTTTTCCTCTTTTTTACACATGCAAAATCAGGCAGCAGGGTGCGGCCATCTTGGAATGCCCTGGAGGCACTAATTAATATGCCTGCCCCTGAGGCTGACATCACCAAACCTAGTGATATTCTCTGCCTATCTCCAGGACGTTACTGGGCAGCGTAGCCAAACACATCCATTCACCACCTACGTGATAACGTTAGTTGACACAGAACCTGGAATATCAACACACATCATCTCACAACACAGCGCGTCCCAATTTTGAATTTAAAACTATACATTTAAAGGAAATAGCAAAACTGTAAATTTTTTAAAGTACTTGTATTTCACAATAAACGCGCTGAGAACATCCTGCGATTTCCATAATCAAGCAAATGGGTAATTTTTTTCTTCTTTCTCGATCCACAAATGTTTATCGTGAGTCATGCGGTGTTCCTTTTGGGTATAAAAAGCGCATTGGACGCACTGTGAATCGTCGGGCTGTGGCATCAGCTTGGCGCTAGGCCACCGTAAACGATGTCAGGTTGCTCCTTATCACTGGTACTGCGTAAGGGCATATCGGCCTGTGGCGATCGTCCCAAAAAAGAGTCGTTGTTATCCAGCCATTCATGTGTATCTGCAGCTGCTGGTTGAAAAACCCATCAGTTGGTATCTGGAATTGATGACAATCGCAGAAAGGCAGGATGTAGCTGTTTAAAAACAATAACAGAAATGTGTCTCAGTAGCCGATCTTTAGTACAGTTTATTATTTTACCCATTAATTCGGCCCATGTTAAAACTAATGATGAACACGGACGTGAAACATGGGAACACAGAGAAAACAACGTGGAAAGTAGTCTTCAATTTACTTCAAAGGTTACTGCTATGCAATATGTTCAGCTCAAAAAGGGATGCTGACGCTACAATCAGGGAGCAAGCTAAGGGCAAGAAGAACACATAGATGTAATTTTAATTAAATATTAGCGTTGAATTACGCGTTTGTGGAACCTGGAGGAACCCACTAGTGGTGTACACACATCTCGATGCTGGACTGCCCATGAGCCCGGGACAAAGGCAAGTACACACACAGGTTGTATTTGCGTGTCGTTCCAATATGACACAAACAACAACCGAGTACAATGTAAGCCAGCAATAACGGTCGGCAAATGATAAGTTGACTCGTTGCTCTATAAAATCATCAAAAGTAAAACTTACATAATATTTGGCATTTCCATTCTCTCGGCGTAACAAATTTTCATAAAATAAAATTACATGTTCCTTTGTCCAGTTTTGGAATGGTGAACCTTATCATATTTGACAGTGTTACATCCGTCCCTTCAAGCATTCCTTTTGGAATCCTCCCTTTGTTTCAAGGTCAAAAACTAATTGAACCTTATACTGTGAACGATGTGTGGGTTTGCTGAGCTCGGAAGCAAAATTTCAACAGCGCTGACCTTCACTCAGAATGGGAGCCAATAGCCCTTCCGACCATAGTTGCAATAGAAATATTTTTTCAAAAGATATGAATTGTTTGCTACCATTCACCAATGCGGCCGACATTTCTACGGATTTACTTTGTTCTTCTGGAGAACTTCGCACTCTCCCAGTGACTCCCACAGCAAGGCCACACCACCTGTCAGCTGAGCCCATCTCCTCTTCACACGGCAAATCACATAAACATTTTTTGCATGGAGCAAATCTCGAGCCCTGACAAAATGTGCTTGTATGAGAATGTCCGAGCAAGCCCTGCTGCAACCCCCTCCAGCCAGGCTGTGGTCCCCTGACCCCATGACCGCAGTTATGTGTTAGAGGCCCATACTTTGCACACGTGTCTTTGTACTATCCCACTTTGTGTCACTAGCGAGGTGAACGGTGTGGGGGTCTTGCCACCATACAAATGCAGACACATAGTAAATACGTAATAGTAATGCTTTTACGTTATAATGCAGATGGTACCAAAAACAACTGCAAGCTAATGGGATTCACAAAGGGTAAAGTATCACTTGGTAAGGAAACCTTCACAACAATAGGTATAATCTACCGTGCAGGAGCCACAACCAATGCAGGTCACTACACTGCATATATATAAAAAAACTATTGTGGATGGGTCAAATGTAATGATACTAACATTACTGTAAAACAGAGGTTACCAGCAAATCTTGTAAACGCTTACTTAATATTCTCAAAACCAACAATTACTAACTAATCTGTGTATGAAATCCTTTAAGTTCCAAGGACGAGGTATCTCGTCCTTGGGATTACCTCCCCAGTGCCAAGGACGAGATAGCTCGTCCTTGGCACTTAAGGGGTTAATGAAGGAGAAAATGTTAGAAGGCTTTGCATGGTGAAATACTAAAATCACCAAAAAGGCCTTGGCACTGGGGGGAAAACCCATGGCAGTTAAAAGGTTGAACAAAACTTGACCTTCAAAACTATGACCAGTTAGAAAACGCCAACAGGTACCTAACTGCCCCAAGATTCTGCAACATGCAAACAAATAAATGAATACCATTAAAATGAAACAAGAAATACACAGTTACTATACGCCAACAGGTATCTAACTGCCCCGAAAAATCTGCAACAAACCAACAGATAGATGAATACCACTAAAATGGGAAAAGAAAGAAACAAATACAATACACCAACTGCTATCTAATTGCAACAATACAACAATACTACCACTACTTCCAAATAAAAAACCATACACATATTAAATTCCTCCTACTGAACTCAATGAAAGAAATGTATTGTACCACAACTTAGAAAGTTTTTTTTTTTAATCCAGCAGGAATTTCTTTCCCACACACCCAATGATTTAATCAACAAACTCAGGAACTGAGCAAATTGCACAGTACACTGGTTTGAACTATAGTACTTCAAAAGTGCTAACTATGAGGGTCTACAAAATACAGAAATATCTACTACGCAATGCAATACTCATTATAAACTGCCTACAGTAACTACCCATGCCATGAAAAAACTGCAAAAAACAAGGGGTTCCTGGGAGTCTCTCTGCCAGTCATTAGTCCTGGGTACGAGAGCCTTACCCAGATTTTTAAGCTCACTATCTTTCACAGAGGAAAAATATCCCAATCATATCAGTCTTTGTCCTGCACAGGGGCAGTCCAATTTTTTAGACCTACTTTTTGATCATTTAAAAAAAAAATACTGGTCGGATTTTCACCAAATTTACAAAACCACGCTTTCAGGACCAAGCTGTCACTCCTGCTGCAAATTTGGTGAAACTCTGTCCAGCGGTTTTGGCTGTAGGCGCGACAGACATTTTTTCTCCATTCAGTCTATGGGAAAAAAAATAATTTTGGGACCCCCCTACAACTTTGCCCCCCCTGGACCAAACCTCACCAAACTTTGGAAACCAATTCAGAGTGCACCACATACGTTCTTTGCAACGTTTGGTGAAGATTCGTCAATGGGAAGCGAAGTTATAAGCCTCCCAAAATAGCCCGGGATAGCCCGAGGCCGCCTAGCAAGATGGGACCACCCACAGAGGTCGTCCTCTGGCCTCACACTCCATGTGGGTGGTCCTGAGTTTAGGAAAGGGGTCTGTTGCACAAGACTCTCCCTAAGGGCCCCTGAGCCCCTCCAAGGAAGAGTGAGCTAAAGTAGCAGGTCCCCAGTCAGTTGGAGTTCACTCCAGGGGAATACTAGGGAAAAGGTAAAGGATATATGTGGTGTTATTAAATAGAGAGGGGTCCTCATTGGGATCCCTCTAAAATTCACTTTGGTGTCTGCGTCTATTAGTGATCAAAGAACACAAGGTGTAGGCCGTATCCTGTTAACAGCTTTTTATTTTAGCAGGTGCAGCAGCCCTCCCTGCCCTGTGGGCTGGGGGTTGGATGGTGGTATCCATGGCAGCAGCTGCACATGTATACCTTACCATTTGGTGACTATGCCAGGCATGTCATTGCATTATTGGGGTATTTGATGCAGAACTTGAGCAAGGACAGCCAAAAACCATTGGCTTTTTCAATGTGTGTTGTGTTTGGGCTGTTGTAGAGTTTCAGCTACCTGGGTTCTCCTAAGACATTAAATCTTTGTAAATTTGCAAAGGTAGAGAATGATGCCAGCAGGCAAACCTAGAGGCTACCATTTGTGTGAGGGAATAAAAACCTCCTGAAAATGGATACTCAGATTAATACTGTGTGTGGATTGGGTTTTCTCAAGTTAAAGCAACTCAGGAAAATCCTTCCTTTTTTTCCTGAGGACCTCTACGTACAGGTAGTTACAGTGAATCGTAACGGTAGCCTAGAGTACTGTAGTGCTTTTTTTTGTCTCAACCTGCTTACCGAGTGATCTGTTGCAGGTTCTGCAAAACGTAGCAGTTCGTCTGGTGAAAGGTATGCCTTTCGGACAGCATGTATCCAATGCTCAGCGGGAACTTCACTGGTTGCTCGTTCAGGCCCAAATTAATTTCAAAGTTCTGTATATTATTCATCGGGCTCTGAATGAACAGGGTTGTTTAGCCCTGGAGGAAACAATTCAACGGTACTGTCCAGGCAGTGCACTTCATTCAGCAGATGCTGGACTTTGAAAATACCCGCCTATCGTCGAGAAAGGATAGGTGGCTAGGGGTTCTCCATCTTCGGGCCTTAAATTGTGGAATGCCCTTCCAATAGGGTTCCGCTGTCTGCGATCCATTTATTTGCATAAACTGTGTGCTTTCCCTGCCCAAGCTTCTAGACAACGCCATGATACCTTTGGTGAAAGAGCACTACACAAATACAGTGATTGATTGATTGATTGCTTGCGAACCTATATTCAACAACATTTCTTATTTGAGCTTGAGTCTGCCTCTCACTTTCAATGACAATACAAATAACAACAAGAACAACGGCGGCACAGTAGGTGCTGGAAAATTGATGAATGTCCAATTCCTGAATTATCAGGCATATTACATTTGTTACGAGGGTGACCAAGTCTGACAAGGGTTAGAACGTCCTGTAGGTAATAGTATGGATCAGCTCAAAACATGTCTCCATGGTGCAAACCCTGTCATTGTTCTGGCCAATAGTAGGGCCAGGATGACAAAGGAATTCACTAAACAGGATGCTAAATTGTAAGTTTAACATAACATAACATAACATAATGGTTCCTGGTAGACAGCGGCTTAAATCCTAAGGGGTGTACCTACAGGTACAACGGCCCTGTACAACTGCCCTTTCAGGTTGATTTGGGTGCCCAAGACCACTTGTAACTGAGAGAAATGCCCACTTGACTGAGCAATGTCCACTCGACTATTGTCATGCTTCTAAATATCCACTGATGGGCCAGGATCTTCTGTCCACTGGGGCACTCGGTTCATGGAATACAGCATTGTGGGGAACGATTCCAGATGAAGTGACTCTACTTCCACTGCACTGTCAATAGATGTTAAAGCAGAACCTTCACCCGGAGAACCTGCACCCTTCCTCTCTCACTCTCTCTTTCTCTTTCCCTTTCTCTCTCTATCGCTTGTTAGATTAGGTAGAAATGCAACACTCCCAAATCAGCCCCAGCATCTGTTTGAGTTGTGTTAGCGTGCAGCCATACCCCATCAAGCATTGCATGCATTTTGTGGTGGCCACTTTGGCCGCTTCTTCAGACAATGCTCCACGATACTCATGAGATATAAGCATGACTTTGAGGAGGTATTGAGCAAGGGACACTCACACTTCTCTCGGCTGTTCCAATTATGAGCCCTCTGAAGTCTTGGACACCCAGCTGTAGTGGAGTAACTTTTCTGAAAATGTTGGGGGTGACATGACATCTAAAGGAAAGGAGACCCTGCCAAAAGTTGGGAAAGACAACCACCCTTGTTCCACTCCCCCACCCCCACCTAAACTTATGCCCATGCCCTGCCGGGCAAGCAATAGCAGTTCAAACAAACTCTCTTCTAGTTTCACCTCTTATCTGACTAGTCTACATCTGATATATCTCTGGCATTTTTCTACAATGTCTATGTCCGACCCACCAGGCAGTGGCCCCCCTCACTACGCATTCTCTAGCATACAACTTTGTTCATGGCCATATTAAACATCCACCTGTGCAAATCGTGACTATCTCAGCATATAGACTAAACCAACTGTAGAGGTAGGATGCATTAGCACAGGGTAGGGCAGAATTTCTTAGAGGGTGGCAAGCATGAAGTCTCACCCATAAAGGACTTTTAATGGAAGATGCCAAAATGTTATAACATTTTCCACTGTCACCTTTCTAGGTAACCCCCATTATATGGACCAATGAAATCTGACAGTGTGAACAACGAGGACATTATAGTGGCTCACAAACTCTTCATTGTACTGCAGATAGGCAGACTATGGAAGACATGTTGGTTCAGTCTGTACATCCTGTGAAGGATTTTTCCATATGCGGTGTTCCTACGCTGGGTTAAAGTCATGGCAACGCGATTAACATTGTTACTTGAATACGATAAAGGTCTCTATCAGAGGCTTGTGGCTTATGCCATTGACAAGCGGCAGCAAGTCCCGATTGGGGAAACCTATTTGCTATCACAGTTGTCAAGTAAAGGTCACACTTGGCCAGCACTGCGCTAGCCGTCCTGACAGCCTAAATTGAAATTAATTGATTTGACCACCCTGTACCTTCTACCAGACATATTGCACAAAATTCCACCATCTCCGCCATGGAAGTGCTATGCAGACATTAAACGTATGCAGATCCATCGATACAGACATAGATGGACCTGCATGGAATAGCATTGGCCCATAAATTTGAAAGACTTCCAGTTCTTATAAGAGCACTAGAACGAGAGTGGACCGTAGGGAAGGCCCATAAGATCCTAAACCCTGTCTGATGTCTTCTGTCTACTTTCACATCTGGTTTAGATGTTCAAGGATACACTACCAAGAAGCCATAGCATTGGCCAAAGTGGGGGCTTATGAATAAAGAATAATGCGAAATGACATACACACTTTACAGAACCTTACATAGGTTGGGTTATCTCAATTTCACTAAAGTGTATTTGAGTCATGCCATTCAAGTAGGAAGGGCCTATCCTGTGGTCCTGTCTCATGCATATAGCACAGCGGGCCTCATTCCGAGATTGGTGGTAGGCATGGTGTTATTTGCGCCATGACTGCCACCAATAACGGGTCATGGGGACTTACCGGTGTAGTCCGACCCTGGCGGGCCGGTAAGTCCCCATTGAAAATGTTTTCCCCATTCCCATTTGAGTCACCTTAGGGCTCAATGGGAATGGGGAGGGCGCTAATAACGGGCTCACGACTTGCAAGGCCATTATTAGCGCCCTGGTCCCTTACCGGGCCCTGTAAGGGACGTGTGGTCGGACCACACATTCCTTACGGTTCCCTCCAAGGGACCTCGGAATAGGGCGGTAGGGGATTACCGGCACCGGTCTCCTTACCTGTGCCCGGTATCCCTTACCGCCCTACTCCTAATGACCACCAGTGTCTTACTTTGAAGAGTTGCGTCACTGTGTCCAGTGTAGGACTAGGGGGGCACCTCTAATATGGCCATATCCTTGCAGGGTGCAGATCATGCATGCTACATATATGTGTATTGTTTGTAGTTTTATAGAAATTATCAATTTCTTTGATAGACCTGCTTTATTACATCAGCCCAGTGGGGCTGCTGCACAGACTTCAACAACTCTTACATTGTATAAGAAGCTGGATGTGGAAGCATGTTCTTGGCCAGCACAGGCTAAATTTGGCCCGTTTACTTTTTTGGTTCACTTATTCCTTTTCGGCGAGCCCATGGTGAAAGTTGACTCTCAGGTTTTGTTCTTTCTGGACATGGCTTGAATGGTGGCTGAACTTCTGAGCACAGATGTGGAAGATGATGTCGTCCACATGGTCTGCTGCCAGATCCAATCCCTTTTGTGTTGTTGCTGCGCATGTCACAGCCAGTTCATGCTTGACCATTCTGAGAATTCTTTACCGGGAATTCACAATGTTTTATGGGAGCTTTCTGTGGAATAGATTTGTAAGTCATATTTGAGGGTGACTTTGTTGATGATCAATGTGATAGGACTGGATGCCGTAGAGAGGGTGTGATGAAGCAGGCTGCTGTTATGGAGGTGACCATGATGGTGGACTCTAGTGTCTGGAGGTGATCTATGGGAGAGCAATGATGGGACCCACTCGTTTAATGTCTCATCTAATTCCACTAGTTTGTGCATATTTAGGCGAAATTAGGGGTGGCCCATGGCCTCTAAGGGCGCAGAGTGATAGAGAAGGACCAGCACTGTTTACTTTCTCTTGCCTTGGCCTCTAGCAAGTCTACAATGACACAGACCACTGCTGGTTCCGTTTTACATACATGTTATGTGATTTCAGCTGAGTTATGATTTTTGATGACAGTCATTTTTCTGTACCTGGAGTAACTTTTAATTCCATTTCCAACTTGTCTGTCCCCTTATAGTAGGAGAACAACATGTGCAAATCAGCCTGGACAGCAGAAAAAATCAGAAAGTGATGGCTGGAAATATTTCGATCAGTGCTTCTTGACTACTTTCAGCACTCGGAATTCCTCTGAGCAGCACTCCACTACATCATTTTGTAAAGGATGTCAACACTTTTCCAGAAGGGGACAGCTCTGTGAAATCACTCTTGAATCCCTTCCCCAAAAAGGTGTATTCAAATCATAGCTGCTACAATATGTCCTCTCTGCACGGTAGGGTGACCAGAATTCAAAAGTAAAAAACCGGGACAGGGCAACTGACATAAAAGTCAGACTAACGCTTGAAAGTGGTTGTCAAGGCCCTGCACTTCAGTAGCGGTTGGGTTGGAGGAGAAAGGTCTTTAAGTGTTAGTGTTCAAATTAACACATATTATAATTAATTTATTACAAACTAACACTGACTACCAAAAACCGAGACCCCTGCAGTTTCCAATGTAAACATAATCTTGAGAAAGGGGGACAGAGCAGCAAAAACCGGGACCGTCCCAGAAAAAACAGGACGTCTGGTCACCCTATTGCACAGGCACACAAGCAACCACTGTTCACAAAGCAACACAGAAACAAGATGTCTCCCGTAGCTAAAGGAGACAGGGCATTGAGGCTCAATCCATGCACGTGCATCCCCTCAGATAAAGCATAGTCACATGGCAGCCAATGTGCTCAGGAACTGCATACAGAGCAGAGGGGGGTTCATCCACGCTAATACTGGTGACATGGCAAGAGTGTGGGTGCACCCTACTCCATGTGGAAAATAGGCCAAAATCTCCCCATGGGTGGGGTTGCAATCTGTTGATGTACCCTGCTGTGGGTTGCCGCTAAAGGATCCCAGGTACTCTCCAATTCCCCTTCGACTGGGCCCCTCTGATGCATTCTTCGTATATGCCATTTCCTGGGCCTAGTACATACAGACCGCCCCAGCTCCCAGGGCCTGATTGCCTATATACATTCCTTGTTCATACAACACATGTACACACGCAGTAGGGCATGTCTCATTGCATAACATGCGTCCCATGCAAACGAGAAATGCCCTCTTTGTAGTGCTTACAAGCAACATTAGCAGACCACCTTTGCTATTGAAAAAGGGCCCTGTGACCCTTCCACAATACCAATTTGAGGCAAGCAACAGCTGCGGTGGGGCCTCGCATTTTTTAATGTGGCCAATAGCGTGCAGGTGTATGGAGGGCGAGACACACAGGTATATCAGTTGTAAACAGTGGGATGAAGGCGGAAATAGTGTTTCATGAAGTGATGTGTGAACATGCAGAGGAGCTGCTTTCCAACCAGAGCACTTCCGAAAGAACTCACAGGCATTCCTGGGACTGAAAGAGCAAGAGTCTGATATTCCATCACGAAGACAGACTCTGCAACAAATCAACAAAGCATCGAGAGAAAACACTTCTCTACCGCCAAGAAGCAGTGCCAGCATGCACATAATGGCAGTAAAGTTGATATTATCAGCTTGGAGAAAGAAACATTGCTCAATACCAACATTTCTAAATAATTCAAAGAAGCAAACTGGGTACAACAAGCAGCACGCAGGAGTGATGGAGGAGGAACGATGGAGGGGCATGCAGGTGTGATGGAGGATGAAAGAGAGGTGCGCAAAAGAGGAGAAGTTGCTGAGGAAAGAGGGGGGAGCATGTAGGTAAAGAGTGGTGTCGGAGAAGGTAGGGAAGCCAGTAGCCTGTGGATCCTGTTCCCGGAGTGATGGTGTGAGGCCCACACACAAAGAATGCCACCCATTGCAAGCAGCATCCCGAGATGTGTGGGTGCCCGAGTCACTGTCCAAGAGATCAGGGACATGGAAAACATTGCCCTGCAGCTTGAGACGAGAGAATGGCGACCGTGTTGTTGTGATGGAGCTGGCAGCAAGAGAAATTGCCAATACATTTAATTTTATTGGGGGACGGTAGCGGGTTTATATTCTTTTAATTTTCTACTTCCCCTCCTTCTTAAAAAAAAATAGTGTAAACAATTCAAAATAAAACTTAGTACGGTGTAATGCTTAGTCTACACAAGAATAAAGAATTATGTGAGGGCAGACATTTGAAGGGCCAGAGTCTTACTCCAGGAATCAGGACATCTTTTGATTTGGATGGCTGCTTTTCACTCACTGCGGTTTCTATAGCCTGTGTCTCCTCTTTTTGGTAAGTGGTGCGCCATTCACACATCTAAGAGGAAACCCTGTAAGAAAGGAAGGATTATCATTCCAAATACAATAATGCCAATGCAGACAATTGCAGAGTCAATGAAGAGGTGCACTATGTGCCAACCATTTGCAGGCTAGCAAAGTCCTGTACATTAGCCCAGCGCGATGGATGATGCTTTAGCTGCTGGAGCCCTGGCCCTCACGGCCCACCGCCAGCAATACGGAGGATACAGAGGCTGTTCTGGCAGTGATAAGGGTAATAGGAAACAACATCCACGTCACACGCCGAGTTCCACCAGATGCGCTGGCTGAGCGAACTCTATGGGAGGGTCACTCCCCATCCCCCAAGCCATTCCAAACCTGGGGGTGTTGATCCCAGAGTTAGCATCCCAGACAGAAAATAGATTGGCAGCATTGCCCATTATCAGCCCAGGAGAGATTGCATAGTGGACGACAAGACCAGCTATTCATGTGTTGTTGAAACCGTGTTACCGAGCATGAGGCCGTAACCTCCTGCAACAGTGGAGTGTGAATTGTTGAATTTTGCAACGGGCACCACCCCATGAAAGTAGTCATCTGAGACCTGAGAGGGGGTCCATCAAGAAATTCCTCTCTTGGCTTGGGCTGATGTCTCATGAGAGAGACATACACATTGTGTGTGTGTGTGTTCTCCCTTCACTGTGAAAGATCGGCAGAACTTGTGTTTGCACCCCCTTCCCTGCAGGAGCGCAGCATCACTTGCATGTGTGATCTGCCTGCGGGAGTGTGCCAAAAACGTTTCGTTCGCCCCTTCCATGCAGAGTGCTACAAAGATTGAGTGTACACAACATTCCATGTGGAAGTCCAGTACAAATATTGTGTGTGATCCCTTTACTGAGGGAGTGTGGCAAAAATGATGCATGTTCCCACTGTAAGAGTGCTGCAAACATTGTTTGCACAACCTCCTGTGGATGTCATGCAAAAATGTAACATGTGCCCCCTTTATTGTGGCACTGTGACAAATATTACGTGTGTGAGTGACTCAGTGTACTCGTTTTAGAATACTGCCATTGTCCATGAAGGACCTTGCAATACTTTGCTATGATGTGGTGCTCATTCATGTTGATGAAGGTCAGTTGTTCAGCTTGGAATCACTGAAACCATGTTCTGATTGCACTCTAGCTGGGGGTAGCTTAGGATGTTGGTGGAAACACAGACAAGTGCTGCTGACCACACAGACACATTGAGAACCAATGCTACAGTAGGTCATTGTCCTTTCCAAGCTGACATGTGTCGCTCAAAAACATAGCCACCATATGTGCTACCGCTAGTTGTTGTACACCCAAGCCCATACACTTTGAAGAATGCAGAATCAGGAAGTGAACCCCACAGGGGTGTGTTGTGAGCCCTGCATGGGGTTCCCCTGGACCTGACACAGTTGCACTTGGTAAGAGGCAGCTGCCACATGCAAAACTTCTTAATGGCTGTCAGAGATACTCACCTGCCATCTGCCCTCATACCTTTGCTCTCTAAGCAACTGTTTTCGCAAATACCTCTCAAGTGTAATCTTGCACATTTCATCTGTGCCTTCTTGAAATGCAGTGTTACCTCCACTCTTGGAACAGAGCCAATTGTACCTTAAAGTGGGGGTGAGGGGGTCAAAGAAAGATGCCAAAATATATTAAATGTTTTCTTATATGCTTGCGCAGTACGCATGGTTCGTCAGAGTAGTCGTCGCACCATCTGCACAATTTCTGAATGGCTTTTGATTTCAAGTTCAGTTGTTTTTTTGGACAGGTTAATTTCCAACAATATATCAATGGAAGCACATTGCGAACAGACACGAAGCTATGGTTAACATACTGTGTGTATTCGTCAAAGAGCCACAGCACAGAGCAGAAATTGTGCATAAGCGCAGTCGGTGTGAAGAAGGCCCTGTCCGATGTTCAACCGTGACTGCAGCTGTAGTCACTTACTGCTTTACATTGTTCACACAGGTTGTCAAGAGTATGCAAGGTTGAATTCAAGCAGGACAGAATAGTGCATTTTAACTGGTGATGTGGAAGTTTGTGTTGCACTTGCAAAGCATTTCTGGTGCTGTGTGACTGTTGAAAATTAGAGCAGGCCTCATCTGCCATAGCAACCATTTTAAGGAAAGGATAACAACATCTGACCAAAACGGTGTCACCACTAGATGGAGAACATGTACAAAGCATGGGATACGCATTGTGTTCACCAGCCTCAGGGCAGAAATGGCATTGGCCATATTGTCTGCTGCCACAACTCCCAAGGGTATATGATTGTGCGTTTGTCATTCGGCTTCTACCTGCTTTACTGTGTTCCAGATGCCTGACCTGAGGGGCTCCTGCCATCAAAGCCTTGCTTGCACAAACAGACTTCTGGGTGGATGGCATGCTGCTGCTGTGGTCACCCCACTTGCTCGCCAGTGCCGTCAATAGTGGGGAAGGCAACCCAGTGTGTCATTGTAGGTATTTAGTCAATACTCTGACCACTCATTTACATATCGATTTTGAAGTCGACATTCCTACCTGCCAACTTAGCCAATGTCTTTCTCACTGCAAGAACGACTGCATCATACAACTCATCATTGCGGACAAAGTAATTCTGGCTGGGAATTTGCCAGCGAGCATCAGCACATGCCATCAGCTTCCTGAAACCTTCAAAGGTGCAGAACAGAAGGTCTACTCCAAGCATGTTTGGCAGTTTGGCATACAGCAGCCATGCTCATGGATGGTTACAATGATATTCCTGGTTCTGCTGAATGACTCACTGAGAGAGCAAGGCAAGGCATTGCCAGCCTACTGCTGACTGTTCGATTATTCCTGGGAAGCTGTTGATGTGTGTTGGTCCCATTTCTGTATATGATGTCATTTCAGATAGCCCGGTATCAATGAGGTACCCAGATTGGCCTCTGGTTTCCCAGAGGAGACCATTGTTTTGGCATGGTGTGCAAATGGTGGCAATATACAGCTTTTAACCCTGACCAAACTAATTCCACACAAAATATATATGAACTATGGGCCTACAGCAGCAGTAGGTGCCATTGGATGTTCAGCAGTGGCAGGAGGAGAGGAAACAAGCACTCCAAAATGTGATAAGAAACAAGAAATAAAAGAAATTCAAGGGCTTTCGTACATAAGCTATTGTGCTCAACCAAGTTGTGTGTGACTATGCATTCAATCAAGCCTGAAAGACTTTTACCCTGCATTCCAAGTGAAACATTACGTTTGATAAGTAATGTTATGTCAGCTTTTGCACTCAACCAAAACTTCTAAGTGCATGTTTAATCAAGCGGCACAGCCCAAAGATTTTTCCCTTCACTCAACATGTACTCATACGTTTGACAAGAAATCAAATTGACTGTGTGAGTTTAATCTAACCACATGCCCCATGTACTTTCCCCTCTAGCTCAAATTGTGCTTATACATTTAACAAGAAATTAAAGTGCTCATGTTTGTCTGTTATTGAGCTCAATACACTTAAGTGTGAGCACACCTTCAATCAGGTCACTTGCCCCAGAGATGTTCCCCTTCACCCAATGTTTTCCAATATATGCAACAATAAATTCATGTGCTCATGTATGTCAGCTATTGCTCTCAGCTGAGTCATGTGTGAGCATGCACTCAATCAAGTTTCTAAAGTGTGCTGATTAATTTTACAACATGTCCATGAGCTTGTGTATGTCAGTTATAGCACTCAATCAAGTCATGTATGACTATGTGCTTATTGAAGCTGCTCCAGCCCAAACCACTCCTTCATCCCTCCTAATCACATGCCCAATCAACCTTCTACTAAAGGCGCTGTTTGAGTGATAAGCATTGCCCAAACACTTTTCCCCTTTGCTCTAAGTGAACGTATGCATTTGACAATACATGCAAGTGCTTGTGTTTCAGCTGCTGTCCTCAACCATGCCAAACGTGAACACACATTCAATCAAGCTGCATGCCCCAAAGACTTTATCCCTTCAAAATGTGTTTATAAATTTGACAAGACATTGAAGACCTGGTGGATGTTAGTTATTGTACTTACTAAGTCATGTAAAAGTGAACATTTAATCAAGCTAAGTGCTCCAAAGACTTCACCCCTTTACTTAAATTGTGCTAATTCATTTGAGAATAAAGTCAAGTGGTCATGTGTGTCAACTGTTGTGCTCAACCAAGTCATGTGTGAGCACATGTAAATCAAACCACATGTTCCAAAGACTTTTTCTCTTTTTTCAAAGTGTTCTACTACATTTTACAAAATGTTTAAATGCTTGTGTTTGCCGGCTACTGAGCTCAACCAAGTCATGCATGAGTGCTTGCTCAAACATGATGGCCAAGTGTAAATTCTTCCTCCTCCCAAGCAGGAGGTGTGTTGGATCACACACCCAACCCCCCTGCCTCTAATTCCACTGCCTGAGTGATCAGCAAGACCCTGAAAATAACTATTTTCCAGAACGTCCCGAAAGTATGCTAATAAATTAGACAAGAAATTCATCATCATCATCATGTTTATTTCGGATATGTATGAACAATCCATAAAACAGTACACAATACAAAACATATCTAGAAATGGATACAATAAAAACAACCATCCAAAGACAATACACAGCAAATTATGACAGTTCAAAACATTAAAAATACAATTCATTGGACGGTATATGTTAGCTCATTTCAGGGCATCATATTCATCAGACATTTCCTTTGATGCAATGCTTTCTTAAAGAATGAAAGTAGAGAGCAACCCACACGTGGGGAGTCCACCCACAACAATTATATTGGTGCAGGTCGATACTGTACAAAACCCTGTTCCTGCAACAAGGGTTGTGGGATATTTTGACCCACTCAGATGTGCCTCACTGCATCACTTTACTGCATTGGTGCAAGAACAGCACAAAATGGCCATGCTGACTCCTGTCTGTGCCAATATCTCGAAACTGTGTTTTATAACAACCAGAAAATGGCTGCACAGCCCTGCCAACACAAATTTCAGGTGGGATGGAAAAGAGTATTCACTGCAGGAATGTGCCAGTGTGCTCTGCAACATTTAACATATAGTGGAGTGAAAGAGGCTGCATCATTGTGCTGAAAACCCAAAATGCCTCTTGAAAATGACACATTCCAAACTTTAAAAGTGCTGCTTGGTGCTAAATTCATCATTTCCTCATGAACCTCTGTGATTAAAAAGGACCTGCAATGGCCAGGACCATTCATGGTGTCTCAGAGGAACCGGGCCTCATTTGAATGACAGCTCCTATCAAATGTATCCTTGAAAAATCAACCAGGGACTGTGTTTTCATTGTACACGGGAAACGCGGCTAAAACATTGCAAGTGTAGCTATAGAATCAGCTGTAAGAGAAAGACTCTAAACAGATGCCTGATACATGTATCCATGCTGCAAACAACTGCAGCACTCAAGGAAAGAAGTAGAGTTGTACCAAGTGTATATTTACTGCAGATGAAAACCGAATTTAAAGAAATAAGTTAAATGCGCTTTTTCCTGAATGAAGAGCAAAATCGCATATGTAAAGTACATTGTTGTGTAAAGGCATGCTCATTTAGAAATGTAAAAATATGTCTTGCTGGTAAAAGTACTCTTATAAACTGTTTTGATTCCTAGGTAAAGTCAAGATTTAAAATAATAAAATAAAAGCTAAACCCAGGATAAGTTGGTAAACTATATATATAAAAAAGAACCTGCTCTGCTAGTGCTAGCCCTGAGAAAGGGTGACACCTCATAAACTGCTGGCACAGAAAAGGCTAATTGCTAGCTTGGAGACGTTGAATACCCAGGACAATGGGACTTCCCAAGTCGTCATCAGACATTCGTCTTTCCCCCAGGCTGAGACAATAGCAGACTAAGACTCTCACCTTTCAAGTGTGAGGGGAAGGAAACTTCAGTCAACAGAGAGGCCCCTCATCCTGCTTCAAAGGAATTGACATTTGGTGGCAGTTGGGGAAGAGAATAAACAAACTGATCAAGTGACAGTTGGTTTTAAAAACCTTATTTGTAACTGAACTTTAAAGACATTTAACTTTACAGCAACAATGCGGAAAATATGAAAAGTTGTAGTTTTAAATCTAATTTTATGCTCTTTCTTTGGAGACGTGGAAGAACTCAGTATTGCATAAGGAACAGAAGTTGTAAAGAATAACAGATTGTGGGGAAAGTATTGATATTGTGCAAATAACATTTTGTACACACATTCCAGGAGTAAATGCACATCTGTGTACAAATTTGGGAAATTGTAGGCCAAATCTTTCATGGTTAAAATTGCCAAAATGTAGCAGAAAAGCAAAACCAGGTCCCACAGACTTGGGGTTTGGATTGAAATGTGACCCACAGAATATGTAACCTGTGTGTATGATTTTCTCAGAGGTTCTAAATACATAAATATGTATTTGTGGGAAAGTTAGATTTTGGTTCCAGGAGCTAGGGGAGGTTTCTAGACATTGTCAAAGTAACACCATAAAGATGACATCCTTTTCTGTGATCCAATCAGCGAAGAGCAAGGCGGAAACTATGCTCTTGCCCAATCCTAGCATTATGGATGTGGACAGTATGCCTGCCCCTGCCATATTCTTTAGTGATGTCATTTGGCATGATAAATAAGGGAACCTGACAACACAAAGACACTGATTCCTGGCTTTCTTCCTGAATTCCTGTGCGATGTCCTGTTCCTGATTTCTTCATCCTTCTTGATCCTGATTCCAGATTTCATTGCAAAGCCAAGGCCTATGCATTGCTGAACCCCTTTTCAGCTACTCCTCAAACTCTAAAAATCCCAGAAAACCTAGGGAAACATCCTGATCCAGTTTTGCTTGCTACTGCTAGATGCATGCCTGCAAACTCACCATCCCACTGATCTCCAGTCTCCAGTGCAGTCCAGTCCGGTCCAGTGCAGTCCGGTGACCAGAACTGCCCACCTGATCCTGTTCCACCTCAGTTACCCAACTGTCCTTGGTTAGACCCGATCCGTGCGATGACCAGAACCCTTGACAGTCCAAAATCTTAAATTAAAGTGGACTGTAAGTATAAGTAGGAATCATAGAAAACCATAGCATACCTTGCCTTGCCTTGTCCTATCCCCATCTCTAAAAACCATCCTATCCTTGCCTTAATAACTTGTAACATTGTCAGAATCCTTATTGCCATCCTATCTTTGATTTATCTTGCTAAGCGCCATTTCTTTAGTCATTTTTTTCTTGTCTAAATCTTAAGTTATCCATCCTACTTCGAGTGATCCGACTGGTCCTGCCAGTGTGGGCACTGGGGATTTGCCATTGAAGTCATGAATCAACTCCAGTGCTTACTTTGTCCCTCATTGGTATTCTAGCCGGAATGCTCTAGTCATAGAGTAAAACTATAGTAAATATTTTCTTGTCCAAACTGAGTTTCTTTTCTGTTTTCACTACCCGATTTTTCTAAAAACGCCTCTTATTCAACCTTGCATATCTTCTAGCTACATCCCAACCCAAAAACCGCACTCAAAATCAGTGTATTTTACCCGTTTTCTTAAAAACCTTTTGGTTAATTTTAGGCGGGAATCTGCATATTTTGCAAAGTTTCAGACGTGTGATTTTTGTTCTAAATTATTTTCAACCTTCCATCCAGATTCAAAGTGTTAACTTTTGCTCAAACTATAGCTCATGATTGTTAGCATCTTTCCAATGTTGCTCCAATAGAAATGTGTATTGATTTAAGGATTTTTGCACACATTCACTGTTTTACCCAGCCATTTCCGAAATGTCATTTTATAGTGTAAGATTTCAAATCCGATTTTCTCTCTTGTTGGGGAGAGAAGGTTAGGTTTGAATTCTATGTTCTATTTCTTATTCCTGATTGCCTGCTGCTTCCTTATATATGTGTAGAATTGTTTATTTGTGGGTTAAGGAATATTGTAGGGGGAAATCCTAACTTAAGTGCTATCTTTCCAAATAAGCCAAAAATGTTCTTTTCTCTGGTGTTTTCCTTCTGTGTTGCTAAAGAGTGAATTTAAGTGCATTACATATTTTATTTATCTGTTATTGTCACCACATTGGTGATTGCTGCTCCCTATTGAAAGTATATGTTTGATTTGAATTTTAAATAAATAAATAAATATTACTTTTACCAACCAGCCTGATTCCTGGTCCATCGTGACCCTGGGTATTTCAGAAGGGGTGTGATATGAGTGGTATATCACTCAGAATATTGAACCTATAGACATAATAAAATAAGCATTTCAGCTGTGCGCTGCATACTAAGCTGAGACCAAGGTGCATCGCCTGATTGAAATGCTTAACAGATTTTGGGGCTTGTGCCATGATGTTGAGTTTGGGTTACCACCCGTGACAGTCTACCACAGCAGACTAACCTGCATTGTAGTGACACCTTGCTTGGTTGGTGTACTGTTCTATACTGTATAAGCGACCTCCCAAAAACAAATACTTGTTAAGCGAGATTTCACAGGATCGCTGGTTACCTTTTCTTCCCGGGGTTCGTGGAGTCGAGGCAGCCAGTCTGTCGGAGCGACGATGCCGATGAAGCTGTAACGCGGGAAGTTAACCCAACACCCTCCTGACAATAAATGGCAGGATAGCGCTGAACCAACTCCCAACGCCACGGGTGGCACTTCTCTGCATTAACGTGACATCGGGACAGTGTTTCCACTGACAGAGAAGGCGAATGAGTCCTTAAACACCAGTAGATAGATTGGCTGTTCTTCGGAATTTCCAGGAAGGCAGCGGGCACCGGCAGGGCACAAGGAAGAAGAGAAGGCCAGGCAGCAAGGACAGGAAGGACTGACCAAGAATTCACTCGGGATGGGAAACAAGGAAGGAATAAGGCAAGACAGGCAACCCAAAGAAGAACCCCTCCAAACCCCAAGGCCAGGAAGTAGGGACAGGGCCAGGCAGGAAAACCAGGAACTAAAGGGACCAGGGGGCAGGGGGGAGAGAAAGGTAAGAGGACAGGACTGAGCAGGGCAAAACTGGCAAGGATAACAGGAGAGACTGAAGCAAAGGAAACCAGGCTCCAGCAGCGTGTACACGGAAAAAACCACGTTGAGACGCGCTATCTCCGTGCATGCAAGGCCCTTTTAGAGTCCGGGACCAAAGCGAGGTCCGGAACGCAAGTCAGTGTTACTGCGCATGCGCCAACGCCAAACGTTGACGATCCGTGCATGCACAGAACACGCAAGATGGCTGCGCCCATGGACCGTGGAACTCCATGAAGGAGAAGTCTGCCGAGGTCGAGAACCCGGATCCCCACAGGTAAGTGGCACACGCGAGCGAGCGCGCGGCGTGACACCATACCCCCTCACGGACAACCCCGGGGCACCAGGCTTCCAGGGATAGCGGAGATAGAAGTCCCGAACCAGGCGCGGCGCATGCACAAAGGAGCACGGTTCCCAAGTGCGGTCAGAAGCCGGATAGCCCTTCCAGCTGACCAGAAACTGCAGTGCACCACGCCTAATCCGTGAATCGCAAATCTCCTGTACTTCAAACTCAGGAACTCCCTGAACCAAGACCGGGGCAGGACGGGAACAGGAACGTTCCAGAACATCAGGTACATAGGGCTTCAAAAGAGAGACATGAAAAACGGGATGGATCCTCCAAGAACGGGGTAGGGACAACCGAAAAGCTACAGAGGAAACCCGCCCAATAATGCGGAAGGGACCAAAAAAGCGGGGGGCTAGTTTCACAGGTAAATTGCGTATCGGCAGATTCCTAGAGGACAGCCATACTCTGTCACCAACTTGAAGGTCAGGCTCAGAACTTCGTTTCCTGTCAGCCTGTTCCTTCATCCATGCCCGTGCCACTGCCACTGCCAAGGTACCGGCCGCCAGACGATGTTGAACGCGTATCTGAGTCACCAAGGCATCTGCGGATGGAACAGTACTGGTAGAAATAGGACGAGCAGGTAGTAGCTTGGGATGTAATCCGGCAGAACAGAAAAAGGGACTGAGTCCGGTAGCAGAATGAACAGCATTGTTGTAAGCCACCTCCGCGGTGTCCAACCACTCTGACCAGTTGTCTTGAGTGGCATTGGCGTAACAACGTAGATACTGCTCAAGAGTTTGGTTGGTACGTTCTGTCTGCACATTGGTCTGGGGATGATAACCAGAACTCAGAGCACGCTGAATGTCCAAATGCCGACACAGTTGGTCCCAAAAGGAAGAGATGAATTAAGACCCACGATCCGACAGAATCTTCTCGGGAAGACCGTGGAGACGATACACCTCGTGAAGGAAACGTTGTGCCATCTGGGAAGCGGTGGGTAGTTTAGGAAAAGGCAGGAAGTGAGCCATTTTGGTGAAGCAGTCCACTACCACCATGATACACGTGTAACCACCCGAAAGCGGTAAATCCACAATGAAGTCCGTAGCAATGGTATGCCAAGGGTACGGGGGTGTAGGCGTAGGTTTCAGAAGACCAACGGGTTTCTTGCGCGGAATCTTAGTCTGGGCACATACTGGACAGGAATCCACTTAGAGCTTCACCAGCGTGGCCCATCCAGGCCACCAGAATTGCCGTGCGACCAGTTCTTGAGTTGTGCGAACTCCTCGGTGACCACAAACGACTGAATCGTGACAATTTTGCAGAATGATCTTCTGTAGCTTTAAGGTGGGAACGTATAGACGATCCCCTAAAAACAACAAGCCATCACGTTCTTTGATGTCAGAGCGTTGCAGTATCTGTGACCTGGAGGGATCCGTCCTAGTGGCTTCTAACACCTGTTGAAGCTGGGGAGTCACCATCGACAGGAAATGCTTCAAAGTAATCAAAGGTTCTGGGTCCTTGGCCCCTTCGACGTTGTTTTCCAGGGACTGGGACAGGGCGTCAGCCTTCACATTCTGGGAACTCGGAATGTACGTGACCGTGAAATCAAACTGCGAAAAGAAGAAGGCCCAACGAGCATGCCGGGATGTTCTGCATTGCAAAGACCATAAAAATTGAAGATTACAGTGATCCGTGCGAACTTCCACCGGATGCCTTCCACCCAGCAAGTGATGACGCCATTCCTCGAATGCTGCTTTTATGGCCAGTAATTCGTTTTCGATCACAGCATAGTTTCTTTCACTCACAGACAATTTCCGAGAATAGTAGGCCACCGGGTGTTCAGTTTTCGTAACTGGATCTTGCTGTAGTAACACCGCACCAATTGCGTAGTCAGAGGCGTCGGTTTCGACTACAAATGGCTTTTCATCATCCGGATGTACCAAAACAGGGGCCGACATGAAAGACTTCTTCAATTCCCGAAATGCCACCTCAGCCTGTGAGTCCCAGTGAAATGATACTTTGGTGCTGGTCAGGCAGGTTAACATGTTGGCAAGGTGAGAGAAACGAGGTATGAAGCGTCAATAAAAATTAGCGAAGCCCAGGAACCTTTGTAAGGACTTAACCCTGTGTGGCTGTTTCCATTCCTGTATGGCTTGCAGTTTCCCGGGGTCCATCCGCACTCCTGTGCTGCTGACTACATAGCCCAGGAATTCCATACTCTCCTGATGGAATCGATACTTCTCAGCCTTGGCATACAGGTGATTGGCAGTTAACCTACGGAGTACCTCCTGAACGTGCGCAACGTGCGCAGTGCGAGTATCAGAGAAGACCAGGATGTCATCCAGGTATACTCATACCGATATACCAATAAGGTCGGAAAAGATATCATCCATGAACCGCTGGAAGACGGCCGGGGCATTGCAGAGCCCAAACGGCATCACTCTGTATTTGTAGTGACCAAAAGATGTCTTGAAGGCCGTCTTCCACTCATCCCCCTTCTTAATCCGCACCAGGTGATAGGCCCCTCTAAGATCTAACTTGGTGAAGACCTGCGCGGATTTCAAGGATTCGATGATGTCCCGGATGAGTGGCAGTGGGTATCTGTCTTTCCTTGTGATCTCATTTAATTGGCGATAGTCGATACAAGGGCGCAAAGTACCCTCTTTCTTCTTGACAAAGAATAGCGGGAATCCAGCGGGAGACTTTGATGGCACGATGTAGCCCTTGTTGAGGCAATCCTTGATGTACTCCTGTAAGACTCCCTTTTCGAGTTGTGTTAATGAATAGATCTTGCCGTGGGGAATGACAGCAT
The DNA here is from genome assembly GCF_040938575.1 of Ambystoma mexicanum. Classification (NCBI taxonomy): domain Eukaryota; kingdom Metazoa; phylum Chordata; class Amphibia; order Caudata; family Ambystomatidae; genus Ambystoma; species Ambystoma mexicanum. Next base: position 340,221,312 of record NC_090937.1, on the reverse strand, counting down.
CAGGCAGGATATCGATGGAGCAGTCAAAGTGTCGATGAGGCGCTAAAGGAATGTCCTCTGGCTTGGAGAACACCTTGAGGTATCCGGCATACTCCTGAGGTACCGACTGAGTGGCACATAGACGGTCAGATATATTGACAGGATTGAGAGACTCCAACTTCACTGGGAAGGAATCGTGAAGACCACAATCCTGAGGACAACGTGCCGAAGTGAATGTCAGGGATCGAGCAGTCCAATCGACCTGGGGATTTTGATAAAGCAACCAAGGCAAGCCCAGCACCACCGGAAAAGAGGGAGACTTGATGACATCCAACGAGATTTGTTCGAGATGCCCTTCCACAGAGAGCCACAAGGGATCGGACCGTTGGGACACCGGACCTGAAGATAATGGAGAGCCGTCGATTACTTCTACCACAGTAGGCCGTTCTTTGTGGTGTAGACGGATCCCCTTGGAAATCGCGAACGAGGCATTGATGTAGTTACCTGACGCACCACAATCCAGAAGGGCCTGGGTCTTAGTACACTTCCCTAGCCAAGCCAAACCTACTTCCAAGGTCAACAAAGGAACCAGGTTCATGGGTTGAAGGTCTGATTCAAGGAGACGGCCCGTCGCTGCCTTCACAACACACAACGGGCCTGTTAGTTTTCCTGCTTCCTCAAAGGACGTAGGGGGCAAGTGCCTAGAAAATGGCCAACACCACTGTAATACAAACACAAGTTTTGCTGCCGTCTTCTTTTCTTTTCGGCCTCAGACAACGGGCCTCGGATGGCACCCAACTGCATGGGTTCTGGGCCCACGTCTGTTGAGGTAGCTGGCCCGGATGATTGTACAGGTAGGACTGGGCGGTACTTGTCGATTCTGCGACGTTCACTCCGTCTTTCTGCTAACCTGTGGTCGATGCGTAAGACTTGCGGGCAATGTTTCCGGCTCCGGAATGTGCAACAATTCGTCCTTGTATTCTTCTTGCAGGCCTCGACAGAATAAAGTTTTCTGAGTGATTTCGGGCCATTGGGAATCGGTTGCCAGTTGTCGAAACCGACTGATATACTGGATGATATCACCTGATCCCTGTTTGATCTCCATTAGTTGGTTCTGGGCCATGGCTGCCAAGTTAGGTGGTTGAAAGACATCCAAAAAGGCCTTCTCAAAAGCGGGGAAATCACCCAGCAGGGGGCTGTTAGTAGAGACCAGAGGTGCGGCCCAAGCAAGCGCGCTACCGGTCAGGTTTCCTAGAATGTATCCGATCTTGGCCTTGTCTTGAGCGAAATGACTGGACCTAAACTGAAAATGGATCCTACAGTGGGTACAGAACTCTGCCACTCGACGCGGATCTCCATCAAACTTCATGGGAGTCGTGTAAGCCATGGTGTTCTCAGGCGGTAGAACTGGTTGTGATAGTCCGCCCATACCCCGGCCCATCGCTTGTCGAAGAGTGTCGTTCTCCTGGCGAAGTGTAGTCATCTCAAGGCGCATGGCACGCATTTCTTCTCGTAGTTCCTGCATTTCATCCATGTCGAGACTGGAGGAAAGGCGTCTCAATCTGTTAAGCGAGATTTCACGGGATCGCTGGTTACCTTTTCTTCCCGGGGTTCGTGGAGTCGAGGCAGCCAGTCTGTCGGAGCGACGATCCCTATGAAGCTGTAACGCGGGAAGTTAACCCAACACCCTCCTGACAATAAATGGCAGGATAGCGCTGAACCAACTCCCAACGCCACGGGTGGCACTTCTCTGCATTAACGTGACATCGGGACAGTGTTTCCACTGACAGAAAAGGGGAATGAGTCCTTAAACACCAGTAGATAGATGGGCTGTTCTTCGGAATTTCCAGGAAGGCAGCGGGTACCGGCAGGGCACAAGGAAGAAGAGAAGGCCAGGCAGCAAGGACAGGAAGGACTGACCAAGAATTCACTCGGGACGGGAAACAAGGAAGGAATAAGGCAAGACAGGCAACCCAAAGAAGAACCCCTCCAAACCCCAAGGCCAGGAAGTAGGGACAGGGCCAGGCAGGAAAACCAGAAACTAAAGGGACCAGGGGGCAGGGGGGAGAGAAAGGTAAGAGGACAGGACTGAGCAGGGCAAAACTGGCAAGGATAACAGGAGAGACTGAAGCAAAGGAAACCAGGCTCCAGCAGCGTGTACACGGAAAAAACCGCGTTGAGACGCGCTATCTCCGTGCATGCCAGGCCCTTTTAGAGTCCGGGACCAAAGCGAGGTCCGGAACGCAAGTCAGCGTTACTGCGCATGCGCGAACGCCAAACATTGACGATCCGCGCATGCGCAGAACATGCAAGATGGCTGCGCCCATGGACCGCGGAACGACGTGGGAAAAGACGCCACCGCGGATAGAGTCTCCATGAAGGAGAAGTCTGCCGAGGTCGAGAACCCGGATCCCCACAGGTTAGTGGCACACGCGAACGAGTGCGCGGCGTGACAATACTCCAAGACCAGGCCGGTCTGTAAAAGTAAAAGTAAATCAACCCCAAAATAATTAATAAAGAAATTGATATTTCCAAAATGGCGATCCCTGTAGAAATCAGTATGGCTAGGGAGCACCCCCCTGCACAAACTTTTTGTCAGGGGTGAGTGGCCAGAACAGAATGAACAGGTCTGGCTGCAGGAAATCACAGAACAGGTCGCTGCTATGAACTTGGATTTATGGCAGGACAAGGGCCCATTACACCAAGCTCTCAGTGAATTGTACATGGCTCCAAAAGTTAAAGAAGAGCAAAGCAAAATTGCCAGAATTGCGGCCTACCTATACCTCCACATAGGAGTGATGCGGGAAAAGCATGCTGAAAACATAGTTCTGACACAGAATCAAATTGAAGCACTAGAGAGAATCCAGAATGATCTAGACTCTGCAGAACAAAGCTTACTGAAGAGCCAAGAATTAGAGGCAGACTCTAGAGATTGTGTCACAAAATTAAAAGAAGATCTGGCTCTCCTACAGAAAGAGAATGCAGAGCAAGACACCCAACTACAGGCACTAAAAGAGGAGTGCCAGAAAGGGTTCACTCTCTGCAACAGAGTCAACAGAAACTGGCGCAACAATTAAATTATAATAGAGCCTGCACAGAACAGAACGTTACCCTACAAAACCAGATAGAAACCTTGAAAGAGGAAAATAATAAATTAATTATGAGAGACCTACACTCTCAAACAGAGTTTGATGAGGAGTGCCAGAAATCCAATGCCATCAAAAAACAAAGGGATGACCTGGCTGAACAGAGAGGTGCCCTCAGTCAGGAGACGCCTTAGACTAGGAAGTAAGCCAATTAAAAACCAAGCTTGAGGGAAGAAAGCTGACCCTCCAGGAGCTCAATGAATTAGAGACAGAGTATGGGAAGCTACTAGAGCACACCAGACGGGCGGAGGATGCTCTGGAAGAGAACAGCCAGGCCAAAGATGCTAAAATTCAGGAGGTGAGGCTCCTGCAGCAGAAATTGGCCCAGTATTCCCAGACCATGCAGGAAGCGCAGAGAGACAATGAGGCTCTCTGTGAAAAGAATGATGTGCTTCGCCAACAAGTGGCAATGCATGAGCGAATCATTGAGACCAGTAAGGCCTTGATAGAGGAACAAAAGGCTCAGATTGTGGCTTATCACCAGGAAATAGGGACTGAAAAAGAAAAGGTAGAGAGGGACAGAGCAACCCCTGATCATTACACAAGGACCCCTGTACTCAGGGACTCAAACCCCTTCAATACCATGAACTCTGACAGCTTCATGTCTACTGGCTCATATGAACCAGGGGCCATTGGGATGGTAGAATTCAATAGAGTTGGGAAGATGGGACTGACAGATCAGCACCCCTCCAGAAATTGATGGACGGGCGTCCCTGTACAGATCGCCAAAGATTAGGGCTAATATCTCTGACCAGGAAGACTCATATGAGGGGAGAGTCAGGGAACTGGATCCACATAAATACCACTTTCCAAAAGATCAGTTGGTGAAATTTGGTGGGGAACCCTAGGAAAGAAAGCCCAAAAAGAGTATCCCAAAGACCTCTACCCAGTTAGGGCTGTTGGGGGGGGTACTCCACCAATCCTGGGAGCAGGGGAGAGTCACAAGACTCTTCTGAGCACCACAGGAATAGGGAAACCAGGCCCCCACATTCTGAAAGCCCTTCTCAAGCTCGCAGAATTGGGGAGTGCCTAGATGATCAAGGAGCCACCTCTAGTAGCAGTGCCTCTGAGTCTGAGGACGAGTGGACTCGGGTGACTAAAACCAAAAAGGCAAACAAAATTAAGAGAGCTATACAAAAAGATCCCCTTAAGCAGATCAAGGCCATTAGGAGTGTCATAACTCCATATCATAAACATTCAAAGTATTCTGTCAGGGAACACCTAGAATTATATGAAGAGATGATGGACACTTTTCATCTGAAAGACAGCCAGAATTTCATACAGTAGATGAAGTGGACATTCTCTCCTGAATACTCCAGTTTCTTTGCGAGACTGGAGGATCAGAACCACTCAAGATGGACCACCTACAGAGACGGCCATCTTAAAACATGTTTCTGCACATAGAAACCCCGAGGAGGCCAGCACGGCGGCCTCCAATCTTCAGTGCAGGAAAGATCAGGCCCCACAAGAATGTGTGCAGGAGCTCAAACGTGCCTTTGCGCAGACCACAAAGAGGTTTCGCACAGATAGTCGGGAGTTCATCACCACCTTCTTCCATGCACTCCCCAAATACATAATGACCCAGCTGGTAAGGCACTTTCGTGAGAAAAGATCACTGGACTGGGTCATAGAACAGGCGACCCATATTTATGAGGTACACAAAAATGTAGATAGCAAAAACGCAAAAGAAAACCCCAAACCAGCCAACATCCCTGCTGCTGCTAAGGTGGCGGAGGTGAAGGTTGCCCCTATTTTAGTTCTGGAGATGACCTAAAAATATACCTGTACAAAATCCATCGAGCCAAAGAACCAGAAGGCCCTCAGGCCAATCCCAGACAGGTGGTAGTCAGGGAGGTAATCCCAAAAATGGGACCTCTAACTCTCCTGATTACATTACCCCCTGATACAAGGGTAACAAACCCATCCTGGGGTATGTGTGGACTCCCCCAGCCCAAGTGGGGGAATCCAACCAGGTAGGTACCACCCCAGGAAACCTCCCTCCTAACTTTCCCCAGGAGGGCAGTAATCCCCCAAATGCCATGTGGGTTTCTTTCCCCGGTACCCTCAAAACTTCAACCTACAGAACAACCCTCCTTTCTTTCCCCACTTTCCTGAGCCCAGACAGCCCAATCCGGGAGAGGGGAGTTCAAGGGTGGAGGGGTACTATGGGAGAAGGGATAGTTACTCTTCCTGTGTCTCACCTAGGTTGGATCAGAGACCCCTGTTCCAGCCAGAACGGGTGTCACAACTGGAGTGCCAGATCCAGAACCTGTCCCAGGATCTGGGTCGCATGTTGAGGGCTCAGCAGAACCCTCAGATGAATATGGCAGCTCAGAACCCCACAAACCAAGGGTCTGGTACTCCAGAACAATGACGGGAAGAGAACCCCGACAACTCACTGGTTCCAGAGGAGGAGGCACGGGAGAAAGGGAGGTATAAAGCCTTAGAGGAAGCTTCCATCTCCACTCGTGGAAAGCTCCTGGAAACCCAGGAACCGGAACCAAAATCTCCTGCCCCCGAAAGTCTGCAACCCAAGGAACAGAGGGTGGGTAGGAGAAATAAAGGACCCAAAAAGGCCCATTTTGTGGAGGAGGTTAGTATCCTCCAATTTGAAGGAGAGGAGTCCTCAGAGGTTTCTGGATAAAAGATCTTCTCCTTCAAGGACAGGGAACTCCTCCCAAAGAAAAATGGGTCCCGAGACATCCTAATGAAGACTGGGTGAATGTGGGACTGAGTTAGAATCGCCCACCATTGAACCCCAGAATGATAGTCAAGAAAACCACACTGCCTAAACCTATTCTGGTGACATCCTCCTAAAAGGGGGGGTGGCCCAGAATCAGAAAAAGGGGAGCCCAAAACTCCCTGAATATCCAACTGCCACATTTGTCTTGCAGATCCCCAAGCTCCCACACAAAATCATGCCTAAACTACCCCTGTGTCGGAATCAAGAATCAAGAAATTGACCAACCAACTTGCCCAAAATGCACATTATCTCTGCCCCCTTGAGGAGAAGGAGGGAAGATGTTATGCCATGTCCAAATAAAAGGGCAGTGTACAGTATCGGCACTGGTGGACACTGAATCCCAAGCAACTCTTCTGTCAAAGAGGGCTTTTGATCAGCTGAATTCAGGAAGGGGAGAGAGATACCAGATCCCTCTCACCTCTCCTCCTGGACAACTTCAGAACTTCAATGGGAATGAAAATCCTGTCAAGGGGACTGAGGATCTGGAAATTAAAATTGGGCGACACAAGGTGAGACACCCGGTCATAGTTTGAACACCGGAGGGCACACCCTTTCTACTGGGGAATGACATCCTGCGAAGGTTGTCCCCCCTAATAGACTGCGTGAACAAGGTCCTCTGGACCCAAACTAACCGGCCAATAAAATTAAAACATAGTGTCAACCATGTTAGTTTAAATGGCACATACCACATGGTTGAATAAAAACAGGATCACATTGAGTTCCATTTTCAAAACCACCATTTCCCTGATGTGACAGTAATTGGTGTGGGACAACAATCTGGTGATGGGAATTCCTCTCCATTTCTGAAAATCAACCTTCCTTCCAGTTTCAAGTGGCATTCCACACTGGAAGGAAATACTCTGAAGTTCTATATTAATTCACAATCGGAAAATCCCAACTCCATAGTCAAGAGTGATGAGAGACCAGCTCAAAGTTTAGCTGACATTCAGAAGATTAGAGAACAGTGATTCATCCCTATACAGTTAAATGAGGGGAAGGAATCTGTTCTCGCCCGAGTGTGCGTGAACAACGATAAGAGCTCCATTAGCAAAGCCATGTTGCGAATACTTCCGAATGATCCAGCCATTCCCACATTTAAATTGATTAATAAATGGGAAATGGACCTGGAAACTCAAAATTCCAAACATATCCTGCCTAGGTGTATGCTTAAAATTTCTATAGGCAACAAAAACATAGTACATAACTGTTGGGTTGTGCGAGATGTCCCTGCTGCATTCTATTCAGGCGGTGACATTCTCAATCGCTTTGCCATTAATTTGGACCTGATAAACTACAAAGCCTGGTCCCGATTAGGGGGTGAATCCATGGACTTTGATGATTCAGAAAAAGCATTTCGGTCAACCCAATTGCTGCCATATGCAGTTGAAGTTCAAATTGGAGAGGGAAGTCAACATCCCAGGATGGACACGACTATTCCCACTTGAAGTAAAAATTAAAAGAGGACAGAAACTGCAAAATCCTGACGCATATGTTCACCTCAACGCCCATCTCCAACATCAACGGTTGGGTTAATCCCAACACCATTAGTCAATTTAGAGCACAACACCATTCCAATATTGATGGATAACAGCAACCTTAGGAGCACTATTATTGGAATGGCGGTTGATGACCGACATTTTTCCATAGATTTAGGTAATGGACTGATAGGACTAATCCCCAATGACTGTTTTGACAGTGATAGTGACAATGACATAACACTGGACAGAATCTTCACCCAGCATGGGGGGAATTTTCTGGTGTACTCTTCCTGCCCTTATGGTAAGGAAGAGGTGACCTGTGACTTCAGGAGGGTTGAGGTGATCTTCCAAGTCCACAAGGACTGCCTTCCCTGCCTGAAACCCGCTGTCCAGGTCAATACTTTAACCAGGGACTTCTCCACCCAACTGGAGGAGGCCGCTGAAATAGCCAAACCAGAGGTCTTTCCGGGCTTCAGGCAAATGGTTGAAGAGCAAGTCAACCTAGCTGATGCCTGCAAGACTCTAAAGCAGAAGCAAAAGTTGAAACGACTTTTCTTAGATTTTCAAGATCCGAAATCCATACACCAACAATTCCCACAGACCCTGGTATGACACCAGTGTTTGTGAAGCAATATCACTTGCCTCTCGCATCCATGGAGTCCCTCACAGAAATAATCAAAAACCTTGAGTCCCGTGGGATAATTCGTCCAGTCCACAGCACCTTTAATAATCCGGTACAGGGGATTTTAAAACCCAACAGCCAGTGGAGACTCTGTGCTGACCTAAGGGAGCTAAACAAATAGGTCCATACACCCCGATGGCCCCTCCCCTACATTGACCAAGGGCTGGCCCAGATCCAGGGGTCAAAGGTATGCACTGCCATTGACCTGGCCAACGGGTACTGGACTGTACCTGTCAGTAGGGAGGACCAATACAAGCTGGCCTTCACCTTCGGGGGGCAGCAGGACACATGGACCCGGACTCCCTTCGGATACATCAACTCCGGCAACAAATTAAACATATTCTTACACAAGGTCATGCCCGACTTGGGTGAAAGGGGTAACCTGGCCTATGTAGATGATGTTCTGATCAAAACCTCAACAGTGGAGGAACACATAGCTGAAATCCGTCATTTTCTGACGCAGTTGAGGGCTGCCGGAGCAAAACTATCCTTCCAAAAGGCACAGTGGTGCAGGAACCGTGTCAATTTCTTGGGGCATGAGATAACTCCTCAGGGTCTCTACCCCCAGGAAAAGAAAGTGTAAGCACTCCTGAAACTAAAATACCCCACAACTCTGCGTGAGCTAAGGAGCCACCTTGGACTGACTAATTACAGTAGGAAGTTCATTGAAGATTACGCAGAGATCACAAGACCCCTGATCATCTGTTGAAGGGGGGGGTCAAGTGGGAGTGGGGTCCAGAGCAAGACGAGGCAGTAAAGCAACTCAATAGAAGCCTCTCACAAGCGCCTTGTCTAGTTTACCCTGTCGAAAACAAGGAGTTCTTCTTGGAGACAGGGTTCTCCAATACATGCTTGACCGCAGTATTATATCAAAAGCATGACAAGGTCAATTAAGTCATCTCCTATGCAAGTAAGACTTTATCCTCTGTGGAGGAAAAATTCAATGATTGTGAGAAGGCCCTCCTGGCAACAGTGTGGGCATTGAAAAATTACCACCCGTTCATCCAGGGGGAACACATCATAGTGGGGACTCCACAACTGCCTCTGCAATATCTCCAAAGTGACAGAATCCGGCCCAGAAATGTGAGTAATTCCAGAATTACTTCCTGGAGTCTGTCAATGCAAGGCTTTCCTGTGGAGGTCATGTATGGCCAAAACAAGAAGAGTCCCCCCGCGCAAGGTCTCGCTGACTTGCATGATTGTACCATAGAAAACTGTCTCTAGGACAAAAGTCTTAAAATCCAGGACAACATGGAGGAATACCTGAATTCCCTGCACAAAGACTATGAAGAAGACAAATGCGAGGGAATGCCCACTGTTTATATGGATGGGTGCTCCTACCATGTTGACAACAACAGGGAAAAGGAACTGGTGGCCGGCGTTGGGAATGCCTGGGTGAATGATGCCCCGGAACCCTCTCCTGGGTACAAAATCGGTCCCTGTAATAGTCAGGTGGCAGAGCAGATGGCAGTTCATCAAGCCATCCTCACTGCCGTCCAACACCAACTCCACAAACTGGTTATAATCACTGATTCAGATTATGTCCAGAATGGGTTCGTGGAGCACCTGGTTAATTGGACAACCAGGGCCATGCTACGTGCTAACAACAAACCAGTCAAACATGGCAAGCTAATACAAAGTATGGATGATCTGGTCACCTCTAGTGGGATGACCATCTACTGGAAAAAGATCAAGGGTCATTCCAGAATAGAGGGACCAGACAAAACTGGGAATGACCTAGCTGATCAGCTGGCCAAAACCAGAGCCATACAAGGGGATCTCCTTGAGATTGAGTCCCTATTGGGGGAAATCCAGGTCACTGCTATCACTAGGTCCCAGACAAATGCTCACAATGAACTCTCAACTGCCCAGTGGAGTAAGGAGACCCCAGATGCTGATTTAATCACGGCTCAAAAAAGGGATCCAACCATTGGTAAGTTTTATCAACACATTGAGGACCCTGAGAACTTTCCCCTGATGAATACCGATTGCATTGGGAAAGAGGACCTCAGAGTGTTGATGAAATGTCCAAAAATGTTCCGAATCCAAGACGATTTGTTGGTGAGGAGATCTGTATCTGACTGTGACCAGTGGGTGGTCCCAACCTCATTCCGAAGCCTGATGTTAAGCCACGCCCATGATGTGACCACAGCCGGTCATCGGGGGTTTAGTACTACATTAATAATCTTGAGAGAGGTTGCATATTGGCCACACATGGGGCAGGACCTCGACCAATAGTTGAAGGGATGTCTTGTGTATGCATAATTTCAGCCAACATCACTCACACACCGAGCTCCCCTCCAAAAGAGGGGGATAACACTGCCTTGGTCAGATTTACAAGTAGATTTCATCGGGCCCGTGATTAGCTCCTCTAAGGGGAACAAGTACATTTTAACCATAACAAGCTTGTTTATTAAATGGGTGGAATGTCTCCCGGCCCCAAATTGCAAGGCAGAGACAGCAGCTGCCCTGATGATCAATCACATCTTCTCGCATTTTGGACTACCCAAAAGGATTGAGTCAGACCGAAGTAGTCACTTCATCAGCGAAGTGATGACAAAGATTTGCGAGATACTTGGGGTAAAAAGGAAACTGCACATTGCATACCGCTGTCCTCTAGTGGTGGAGTTGAGAGATACAATAAAACCATTGTGAGCATACTAAAAAACTTTGTGGCAGACTCGGGGCAAGTTGGGATATTCGATGACCACTTGTCCTGATGTCCATCAGATCTACCCCTTCTTCTGCAATTAAAATGTCTCCATTTGAGCTGATGACTGGACGAAGGATGGTGCTACCCCAGCATCTGCTCTACAGAACACAAGAGCAGACACTAATAAACGCCTCCACAACTCATGAGTATGTTGAGACTCTGAGAAAACACCTTTAACATGCTTTTCCGTATGCTCAGCGGAATCTAGAAAGATCTGCAGACAGCATGAAGATAACCAAAAAGGAATATCAAGTAGTAGACAGGGTCTACTTGTATAATTTCCAAAGGAACCAAACCAAAGAGCGAAAATTCTTGCCTAGCTGCCAGGGACCTTTTGAAATTGTGGACAAAATCTCACCAGTCGCCTACAGAATCCGCATCCCCAAGAGCGACTTGACAGAGAAAAAGTGGGTCCACATCAATCAGCTAAAGAGTTGCCACCCCAGGCAAAATAGCAAGCAAATAGAGGAGCCTAGAGAAAACCTAGTGGGAGATACTCCTGAAGCTTAGGAATATTTCAAATTGTCACTGAATGCATGCATATATCCCACAGATGTCATCCCGATTGGAGGACAGTTAGTGGGAAAATTGTCATATCCGGTTTGTGTTCTATTTTATAGATTTGCACTGATTATGCCTAACAACCACGGAGGACTTCTTATGTTCTTGGCCCTACGTACATCCCTGAAGAAGTTCTGATACCAACTTGAGGGAATGAAAGATGTAGATTTTGTTTTTTAAAAGAGAATCTGATCATGTTAGATTCCAACCACTTTTTGACTTTTTATTTGTTGTTCTGTATCTTTTGAAGGATAAACCTCACACTTGGTATCAATTGTGTCAGTCTTGATGGCACGCTGTGCGTCTGTGACTGTTGTTTTTAAATACAATGCTATTTTTTTGCTTCTGAGGATGTTGTAATATGTGAGTGTAATGACTAAAGAATGTTCACAACCTACAGGTTGAGCAGTAACTGAGGCCGACTTTTTGGTTTAGTATTGCCCTAAAAACGCATGCCTGCCTGAACTGTGTCAATTAAATACTGATACTATTGTAAAATGGTGCACAGAAATAGAAACATCGAAGTGTATTCTGTTCAGAAATGCCTAAAATCACCCCTGAAATCGAAGCTTAGTAGTTTATGTAAAAGGTCCCACTCTGAAGTAAACAGCAAAGGAAACCCTTGTCCCTCTCAGAATGATTTCCAGTGATTGCTGAAAAGCGCCAGAAGCAGATTCCCTGCAAGATATTGCTACACAAACACAATTACCTAAAGCTCTAAAGTCTGAAAAGGTCAGCAGATCTCAAATATAGAAAGGAATTAGATGACCCATGGTTCAGCCAAACCTATTTGCCCAGGATTAGTTTCTGGTCATTGCTCGCTGGAGCCAACATAATCTTCTCTATGTATAATTTTGTCACCAATGTCCTGCTTTTCTAATGCTAGGAACCCATCAATTCCCAAAATAAGACATTCTACCTTATTATGAGTGGTCATTCCACCAGGATGCATACATACTGGATGCCAGACCTTTACTTCTGCCTCCTCTCATTATTGGTCATCCCTTTGTTTAAGACCAAACTAAGAGGTGCATGTGGTTGTAATATGCTTCTTTGCCAAAGATAATGACCTTGATCTGCAACCCTGAATCTTCTGGTCTTCTAATCAGATCCCTAAGAGATTGTAATCATCGGCAGGATAACTTACACTTGAGGGACGCTCCTCCTCTAACACAAGTATTCAATAGATCTCCAGGCTGCCTCTCTCTTTGTCTTTCAATCATTTTTTTTATGATAACAGTGGGTATTTACTGCTGCAACTCTGGTTCAAAGTGTGTTTCTTTTCTTCTATATGTTATGTTATGTTAATTTGACTTATACTGCATACCGTTACCATTAGCATGGACTCACACGCTCACGTGGTTCTGTAAGAAAGTTGGCTGGAGAGGTTAGTGAGGGAAGAGGGAAAGGATAGAGGTTGTGCTTTTCTGTTGGTGCTTGTAGGTGGCCAGGTCAATGGCAGTGCATACCACATTCTTATCTCCTTCGGAATTGGGTTCCATAGATTGGCAATTGGACGTAACAATGCAGTTCCTCCAAATTTCCTTTTTTGTATTGTTTTGTTTCTATTTGGAGCTCGTTGTTTGATCTTAGGTTTCTTCCTGGTTGGTAGCGGTTGATCTTGGTTTGGAGGAATTCGGTTCCTTGTTTGTGTACTGATTTGTGAGCGATGAAGAGGGCTTTGAATTGAATGCGTTTTTTTTTCTTCCTGGCAGCCAGTGCAGGCTTCTCAGGGCTGGTGTGATGTGGCCTCTTCTGTTTAGTCTCAGGAGTATCCTTGCTGCAGTGTCTTGGATGCGTTGGAGTTTTTTTGTGAGCCGTTCTGGCATTCCAAGGTAGAGGCTATTGAAGTAGTCGATTCTTGATATTACTAGGGTGATGATTGTGAGAGTTCTGTGGGGAGGAGGTAGGGAAGGATCCCTCTAAGTAGTTGCAGGAGGTGGAAGCATTTATTTGCTATAGCGGTAACTTGTGGTTGTAATGAGAGTCTGTTGTCCATGAGTAGTCCCAGATTCCTTATCATGGCCGATATGCTTCTGGTTGGGTTGCCAGGCCAGGTGGCAATTCAGTTGTGTATCTGTTTTGTTATGCTCTGGTGGTGAGATCATTATTTCTGTTTTGGATGGGTTTAGCTTGGGATTGTTAGTTGTCATTGAGCTGTATGTGTGAGTGAGGCAATTGTTGAGGGTGTTGTTTCGGTATTGGGTTGTTGCTAACTTGACAATGAGTTGCGTATCATCTGCGTAGTTGTAGGCTGTCAGTCCGTGGTTTCGAACGAATTTCCTTAGGGGGGACATGTAGATGTTGAAAAGAAGTGGGGAGAGGCTATAGTCTTGTGGTATGCCACAGGAGATGTTTTTGGTGTTAGAGGTAAACGGTGCTAGGTACTTTCTTTCAGTTCGTTTAATGAGGAAAGATGTTAGCCATTGTAAAGTGAACTCGTTTACATCACATTCCTCCAGTCTCCCAATTAGTCTTGTGTGTCTGATTGTGTTGAACATGGCTGATATGTCCAGTCGTATGAAGGCATATTGTGTGTTGTTGTCTACATTTATTTTTAGGTCATCCCATATGGCTGGAAATGCTTATTCTGTTCCTCTCATGTGTTGGTCGAGTTTTCCATTTGTTTCTACGTGGTTGAGTAGGATTCTGCATACATTGTTCTCCAGTAGCTTCATGTGGTAGGGTAGGTTGATATAGGTCTGTAGTTTGTGGGATCTTCTGTGCTACCTGTTTTGTTTTTTAGGAGTGGCTTGATGTAAGCAGATTTGAAGGATTTTGGTACTATCCTGTGTTTAGGGATAGGTTCATCAATAGTCGGAAATAAGATGCTTGGGTGCTGAGGTTGAGGATTTCTTTGTAGATGCCTGGGGGGCATGGGTTGCTGGGGGATCTGGCAAGGTTGCTGTCATTTATTAGTGTGGACAAAACCTCTTAATTTATTGGTTCAAATCGAACCAGATGTTGAAATCCCCTAGGATTACTAAGTTATCATGATAGGTGGAAAGGTGAGAGATGGAGTCAGTGTTTTTTGTTGCAAAGTTCGGGATCTAGGATGGCAGCCTGTAGATCAGAAGGAACAGTACATTGGCTTGATGATTGAGCTTCATTTTGATGAGGAGGCATTTGCAATGAAGGGAGTCGTGTGGCTCAGATGTGGTCTTAGTGCGCCATTGATTCTATCTCCTCTATGTTTTTCACTGTTGGCGTCTATTAGTTTTGAAATTGTCTGGTATGGCTTTGTGAGTAATAGTCTTGAAGTTGCTTGAAAGCCAAGTTTCTGTGAAAAAGAGTGCATCTGTGACACCTCGCTTAGTAGGTCATACATTTCTGTTATGTGTTTTGCCATGGATCTTACGTTGAGTACGTTGCAGTGCAGTATGTCTGTTACTCCTTGTAAGTTGTTGCTTAACCTTTCTGTCTATTCTTTATCTTTTTTGGCCCCATGCAGACACACTGGCACAGGATTCCTTTCATCACGCATCTGCTTGCTGATTAGGTGGAGCACTCACATATAGAAAAATGTCCCATTGAATATTTAATCCATTCCCCAGGACATGGATTATCTCGTAATTGCATCTAGGTTGGCACATGCAGCAAGTCAGATTTCTCCGACTGGAGACGTGCCATTTCCATGTTCTATTTTTTGTAATTTTTTTTTAAAGGGCAACAATGGGTGAGGTTCTCCCAGGTACCTGTTGTTTGTTTTTCTCTCCCCAATAAATTGTTCATTAGCTCACCCACAGAGTTAATGTCGATGACGATGTGATGATAAATTGCTAACTTGCCGGATGCACTGGCCAGTAATGACCCTGAGTCCTTGGTAATGGCCTGTGTGAAACTCAAGATAGGTGGACCATTGCTGACTGGTGCAGCCTTCCAGCTCAGCATTTTTTGCCACATTGTTTCATACTGAGAAATGAGATCATTACCTTCTGCGTGTTGACACCTTGGTTGTGACATAATAATGTATGCCTCCCACCGCTCTCTGATTCCTGCCAGACTCTTCCCTCTTTTTATCCATTAATTAAGGCACTCTCACTGCTAGATTCCTCCACCTCACCACACCCCTCTCATGGCCACCAATAGAAGTAAAGATTGGTCAAACTGTAGTCCCCTTCCCTATTTTTTACAGTGAACGTCTTTTCTCAAGTAAGCAGGGGACTATTAACTAACCATACATAATTCCAGGGTTTTAATAGATATAGACCATCATGCACAAGCTCTCCTGGAGACCACACTCAGCCCTGCTACTTGGTGTCTGAGCCTTAACTACCCAGGAAAGACCACCTTTGCTTAAATAAAAGGTTCTGATGGATGCTTGATCTGGCAAAATAACTAAACTATTAGGCCACTAAAATAATAATGTATTGTAGCTTATCCTTGAAAAAACCTTAGTTAAGACGAGATACATTGATCCAATGTATTGCAACAAAATCTATGAAATTCAGTGGTTGTGAGAAGTGATGACCATCTTAATTCAGTCGCCTTCACAAAATGTTCTCCGTCCTATGTCATTTTCTTATCTCATTGTTGAGCCATGCTCTGATCTTATGAATGTGCTCAGGGTCTGAGCAACCTGGGTAGTTGTGCTGGCCACTAAAAGATGGCACAATGATTTGCAGGCACTAAATGCAATCTCTATCTGCCTACCAACAATTATGATTCTTTTCTCCTCCATTGTTATTATTTTGTATTGAAAAGCAAAGCTGACAAACTCAGCCACAGACCCTGAATTCACTCTCTTGCCTAAACAGAATGCTAAGATTTGTTATCTGCAACTTTGCAACTTAATATCTGTTCTGGTTTCTAAAGGAAGCTGTATTGATTTAATGCAATTGATTGAATGTAATCTTATCTCATGCCTGCCTCACAAACAATGATATGATGTTCTGGGTCCAAAATAGACTCATAGCGACAAAAAGATGCCTTAATCAATTTTTAATGTCCTACCACACTAGCAGCTAAATCCTATTTTAATGCTCGAAATGTCTCCCAACCAAATCCTTTTTTTACCTGGCCCTTGACTAAACCCCATTTTAAATTTCTATCTCTCCTGTAACAAAATCCCGTTACTTTTCTTCCTCTCCCTCACCTAAAGTCTACTACTGCACTGCTCTAGCAACCGTCTGCCTTTGACTCTGTTTAACAAGGCTGATTCTGAATTTGAAGTATGTGTGCCCTATTCCAATCAGTCAACCAAGAAATATACTTTATTTCAGCTAATTTGCCAGCATCGAAACACATTAAAAGAAAAATTCCACTTCGTTTAAATATGAAAAATGTCATTTATCAAACGTACAGATTCAAATCATGATGTGTCTATAGATCACTACATGTGGGGCTGAAAACATTTTCCCTTAAAATAAGTTAATTTAGTTTTAGAACCAATATGAATTAGCAATACAATATTAAATAATGAATGCAATGGTTTTCACAGTGTCAATCAAAACCTTGTACAAAATAGTTCAAAATATTTTAGACAAGAGAGATATAATGGACTTAGCAAAAGTATTAATATCCATATCTTAAACGTTATCTCTCTGATTTATTATCCGACTAGTTTTAGAAATCTTCTCATGCTACTCCAAGCGTAGTGCAAGAAGTCCGTAACAGCAAAAGTGGAATCATGAAAGATGGTACTCTTGCATAACACCTCTCCACTTACCAATCTCTTATGCTATCGGTTGTTAGACAGTGTTCTACATTTCTCTGCCTAATAATTGAAAATGCTGGACATAGAAAAAAAAAGTTGAACATTTTCTACGCAATCAATACAAAGGGGACATTGAGCAGAAGTTATAGTATTCCATCGTGCACCTTTTCATGCAAGGGGTAGAATACCTAATCTTAACTTCATGAAAAGGAGTCGGGCATAGGGCCTTTCATCTGCCCTTAGATAGATTTCCATCCCTGTGTAACTATTTAATGTCAGGTAGGATGGCCCGAGTATATTGTCTAATTTCTTCTTTAGAACATGCTCCTTATACGCCTGAGTCACCTGATCTTTGCTAGCCTTACAGATACCTAATGTTTTTGACTACAGGTTCTCTAAATTCAATCTCCTCAGCCAGCTCCTGACATGCTTAAACCAGCAGAGGCTTCTACCACCCTCACTGAATAAAACATCTAGGGTTGCATCTTGATGTTATTGGAGATTGGGATTTAACCAGAGGCATAGCCACTAGTGCAACGGCTTAAGGGCAGTTCTATCCTCAATCAATTGCCATCCCAGTTCCAGATAGAGAGTAGCATTGGGGGAACTCAGAGGCAGTAGGAGTAATTCTTTGAGAGTTTTATTTTCGACCGTTGCTAAAACATGTGTACATCACTACATCCCCATATCTCTGCACCATACACTGCACCAGCAACTGCCTGGGCTTCAAATATCTCAAATATGGGAGCTAGATTTCAATGTCCATGCTTCGCTGAGAGGGTTATTATTGCTGAGCCCCTTTTCTCTAATATGATCTTAGCTCTGGCTGTGTGCTGTTCCCATTTTTTCAAACAAAAACTGCTTTGGGCCATTCAGGTTTGGATAGTTTGGTAGATGACATTGTGAGAAGCGGAATCTATGACATACGAGCCAGAGATAGGGATGTGGATTTGGGGGTCATCTGCATAGTTTGTGTAGGTGACATCCAAGTCATCCAAGGTTTTGTAAATATATTGTAGAGTGTCGCAAAAACACAGGTAGCTTGTGGTATGCCACAAGTGACCGGGCTTGGCTGTGCTGCTGCTGTAGGTGAGCAGATTCTCATTGTTCTATCCATTAGGAAGGATTGTATCCATTGAATTGCTTTTGATGAGAAGTGGGCCACTGAAGCTAGATGGTTACAAAGAATCTTATGATTGACCAGATCGAATGCTTCAGAAAGGTCTAGTAGCAGGAGCAGAGCTAATTTACCTTTGTCTTTTCGTCCATTTGAATTTTTAAATCCAGTAGAGCTGTTTTCTGTCCCGTTGTCTGGGCCGGAAACCGGATTGTTGGAGGCCAAGGAGGTTGTTGGCTTCCAAATAGATTTGTATCTGGAGATAAGATACTCTATCCAGTATTTTGAGTAAAAAAAGCACTGTTGTGAAGCAAAGACTTTTGTAGTAAAGGGAGTACCCATGCCTTTTTCAAGTTGGTTGGGACAGTACTGTTTTCGAAAAAAGCGTTGATAAGCCTTGTGATGAAGAGAGTTAGATCTGTTGCGTAGTCTTTGATGACTGCTGCCGGTCAAGGGTCACCTTGGCATCTAGAACGCTTGAGACTGGTGATCATTTTTAAGACTTCAGTATTGGTGTCTGGTGTGAATTCATATTACGGACCCATATTGCTGCCCGAATGGGCAAGTGTCATGATCCCAGTGAGAACACAAAGCACATGCATTAGGCTCCAAGGCACACCCTCTTATATCAGTGTAGGAAGAGGCTGGACATGCAGGGTGGCTGGCTGGCGCAGGCGTTTATTAGGAGCTACTTTGACCCACACCAACATGGCCACCAAGACTGAACCTGTAGTGGAACTAAAAATGGCCCCCGGCAGATCCGAAGATCTGACATCCCTGGTGGTCTAGTGTTAACAGGGCGCGTCCGAGGCTAAAAGAACACCCCCCAGACCTGAGCATTTCTTCTGATACCTGCCACAGCAGTGTAATGCTTACAGCTCCTGTTTTCATGTGCACGGAGACTGTAGTTTACCGGTGCACGCCCCAACTCACTTGCAGCCATACTTACCCGAAGACTTCATCCTCTGACCCCAGCTTCAGCCTCCATCTTGATACTTACTTGGAATCGATGCCGATCGAAGTCCGCAGCAACCACAGCTCTTGAAACAGAGAAAACTACAGTAAGAGCCTGAGGTTTACTGAAATTCCCACCCGAGTTTCCCATTTAAAACAAACTTACCTGAACAATCGAACAGCCGCTTCACTCATTCCTCGCGCTGCAGCCATCCGGAACAGCATTTCGCGAGAACCGCATCTGTGGAACGGAAGAGAGAAAGAGACTTGTTAAAGCGCACCACGTCTCCTGGCAAGAACGAACAATACGAAACAAGCCGCTCTCTGCGCAGTAAGCTGCTAGAAACCCCAAGAAGACAAGGCAGCGCTATACAAAGACTTACGAATAAGACTTACTTATTCACGATCCATTGTGTCACAGCTGGCCTGGATCCCTACTCACAGTGAAGCAACTGGAGTCAGATGCATACCTGACATCTCCAGCCCACCTTCTTCATCTAAACATAGTCTTCATCCAGACCCTCCTTGCACATCCTACCAGAGGCTCCGAGTTCTACTGGGCTCCTCCCAACTTCACTGCTCACTGGAGATTTCGTTCTTCAGCGAGCCACTGGAGGAAAGAGTGGCTTGGGTATCCACCATAGCAAGATTTCCAGTGGGGGCAACGCTTCGGCACAGTCTGGACCAGGCACTCCTGCAGGGCACCAGAGGTAAGCTTTACAGCAAGGGACTGTTGAGAAGGCACAGTAGGTTGTATTAAGGCTTTTTTAAGTTCAATTTTGGATTGTAAGATCGGTATTTTATTGGACATTGCTTGCAAGATGTTAAAACACCAGCTGGATTCTTTGTTACAAACTTCAGAAGGAGGTACTGGGCATTCTAATTCTCTCAGGATGGGGAAGAGTTCCTTTGTTCCTGATTTAGCATTTGTTATTCTCTTATTGTAGGTGGAACCTTTAGTCTGGATGACGATTTGTTTGTAATTTTTAGCCATCTCAACAAATGTTGCTCTGTTTGAGTCATTAGGTGATTTTTTCCAAATGGTCTTGGCTGTTCTTTTTGCATTGTGCAGAGTTTTTAGTGTAGGCGTGAATCATGAGTTGGTGTGGGCTAATGGCCTAGCTTTGCACATAACAAGAGGAACTAAATTACCAATAGCAGCAAGGACTGTCTGGTTGTAATGGTCTGCCATAGTGGATGGATTGTCAGTTTCTGTGATGTCACATGCCAGAATAGGGTGCAGTAGTGGTAGAATATTTATGGCTGTGATGTTTTGTTTGTTTCTGGATAAGGTAGCTGGTGCAACCGGGGGGGTGCTTGATTGGCCCTGAGTTTAAGAGGATATTGAAAGTGATAATGTGATGGTCAGACCATGGACATTTGATGTTAGAGGTTATGACAGTATTGCAATTCAAGTAAACTATCCAGTCAAGCGTCCGACCCTTGATATTTGTGGGATTCTTGATCCGATGCTTGAAGCCTAGTGCCGAGATGGAATTAGCAAGGGCTATGGCATTGGCATCTTTTGGATCATTGAAACCTAGGTTAAGTTCACCCATGAGGAGGGTTTGGGTACTGGGTTTAGTGTTTGTTGATAACAGTTGAGCTATGTCATCCTCAAATGAGAGTATTGGACTGGGCGGTCTCTAGATCAGGTGAATCTGCTACAGCAAGAAAACAGTGAGGCCACAGACAGCTCTGGATCATTTCCTATTCTCTGCATACCTTGGTCTCCATGGGCATTGCTGGGCGGTAGAGCCACTTCATTCTAGTAAATACTTGACAATGACTCAAGGAAATAATAAAAAGCAGGGCAGCAATGCAAAATCCCCCAAATCTTTGTCTAAAGCCGGATCCCCATCTATCTTGGTGACTGAGAAGGAGGTTCAATCTGCCTGTCATGTGTTGCACTCACCTGTTGATATGAAGAGGGTCCATCACAGTATGAACGAGAGTTTTGCCTCAATTAATACCAAGCCAGATGCCATCACAGCTACAGTAGCTCAATAAAGCCAAGCAACAGGATACAGAAACCTGAATGAGTGCTCCAAAGGATACCGTGACTGACCTTCAAGACTCAGTGACAGACCTGACCAGAGACCTAAAGCACATTAAAATAAAATGTGAGGACTTGGAATCCCATACTTGAAGTAATAACATTTGCATACTTGGAGCATCTGAGAACAAGGGCAGCATGAAATATTTTGTTGAGGACTTTCTGAAAACATTGCTGAGTTGCCCCACAATCTCCCCTCATTTCATGATTGAAAAGATGCACTGCTCTCTGGCACACAGACTGAAGCCTGGACCAGCCCCGCAACCAATCACCACCAGAAATCTGCACTATACAAGAGCTTTTTCTTCAACATGCTAGGGAAAAGGCTGAGATTCACTATCTCCAGCCAGATCTTTCTACTCCCAGATTTTTCAACAACTGTACAGGCAGAGCTTTAAACATTCACAGGAGCCAAAAAGTTACTTGGAAATGGAAATGTTCCATATGCTACTGTCACACGTGTGAGAGCGGACACAAGACAACATAAGTGGCATTTTGGTGCTCTAAAATCCCAAAACAAGGATAATGTGTCAGGGTGATGTGAGTGAGTGCTTCTAAAGAGGGCGAGAGTAAGAGGGTAACATAAAAATACCGGATACTCAGTTCATTATCATTAATGGGATTAGGGATGAACACAAGGACCCATTAAATCCGGCACTCAGAAGTCTGCGGAGTTCCCAGTCACTCCACAGACATCTGAGCGCTCCATGTGCGGGGTTGGGGCTCTGTGTCCTCCTCCTTGTTTCTTGCTCAGTCACATTTCACTTGGTGAAAATGCAGCACAATCGATGAAGCGGTCATTATGCCATCATTTAATGCAGACCTGAGTACTTTATTGGCGTGTCCTCGTGTTCAGCAAAAAGTAAGGATCACAGACTACAAAGGTGTCCAGCCCTGATGACGGAGTGGCTGATAAGATTGGGACACACATCTGTGGATGTACAGTGCCTCTCCATGTAATTAAAGTAATCGGGAAACCTTGTACCAAAAGACTCATGAACCTTATTTCTGAAGCTATATGGAATCATTACCAAACTGCTGCAACTTGTTCTGAGAGCACCGCGTGAGCGTATCGTGGATTAGGGATTCCTTCCTAGTTCTTTTTCTTTTCTGGATTCATACATCCTTGAGCCAAGGCTTTATTGGTACGCTCCGAACAATCTGAACAAACTATTTTTCCTATGACTTAATATCATTAGGCAAGATACTGAGGTTCTCACCCTCCTCTCCGTTTCATTGTACATCATACATTTCCACGTTAGTCACGTTCAGACCCCCGTGACTTTACTGTAACACCAATGTTGCCCATTTAATGTGAGGTGTTTTAACGCCCCCGCCCACAGACAAGATCAGTAAGGATCGATTTAACCATGTTAAAAAATTGGGTGGTAAGTTTAATTGGAATATTGCAAACAAATACAGGTATTAGAAAGTAATACCATTTTCACTGGTGATCCTCTGGCCATAAAAAATAACAGTAAGATGGATGACCTTTTAGCTTTATTTTGCAGTTCGGTCAATAAGGAGCTATAGTTTCATATGTATTGCAAGGTTGCTGAGCAAGCCACGTGTATACCCAAGTACTTAACACTAGACTCAGAAGTTCCCACTATAAGCACTTGGCGCCGCCCCCTACGTTAGGGGGCAGAGCTCTGACTTATCTCAATTTATTCTGAATCGGCAATGGTTACCGAAGTCAATTATTTAGTCAACAATTGGCCGGAGATTGCGAAATCAAATCTGCTCTTGATGTGTTATGTAGAGCTGCCAAAAGGGAGGTAAAGTACTTTGCTGTTCCTACCATGGCAAGGGGATGTGGAGAGAATAACAGGCCTGCGAGGGCACTGGCATGCCTGATAAAAGACGAAATGGGTGCAAGTGCTGCATCAGCAATTTGTAATAAGGAAGCTAATATGTGCACTAAAGGTTCTGATATAAATTATACCTTTTTTAATATTCATCATCCCTAGGTGGAATGACAAAAAAACGATGACAACGGTTTAACCTTTCTTGATGTTCTTCCAATGTCAGTGTTGTCCCCCAAAGCGGCTGTGCCGACAGTACTCCCGCTCAAAATTGAGCTCCTGTGTGCAGTAGAGGATGTCCTTAATGGCAAGGCCCCTTGGTCGTATGGCCAGGCCCCTGTGTTTATAAGGAATACCAAGCTCTGTTGGCACCATATCTGTTGAAACTGCATGTGGAGGCGCGTACAGTGGGATCACTTCCATTCGCACTATGAGAGGCGGTTATTATCCTTCCCTTAAAGTCTAACCAACCAGGAATGTTTGTGGATCACATCACCCACTTTTGTTTGTTAATGTTGATATCAAAATGTTTGCAAGAGCTTTGGCCAACCACCTTTTACCATTTATGATCCACTTGGTTCATCTAGATCAGTCTGGATCTATACCTGGTCCTGCAACAGTGCTAAATCTGCGTTGACTGTTTTCTATCCTTTCTCAGGTGAATCCAAGTTCTGACGCTATAGCTGCTACTCTTGACACCGAAAAGGCATTTGATTCTGTCTCTGGAGCATTTTTATTCCTGCTGATGGAGCACTGAGGGTATGGTCCTTATTTTAGGTTTTACATCCGGTTACTTTAAAGTAAACCCACTGCCATACTGAGTGTTTGAATGCCCACTCATGGCTTCTCAGAAGCTGGGGAATGCCCCCTGTCACCATTTTGGTTTACTTTGGTGTTAGATACGCTGGCAAATTTGATTAGATCAGAGAATTCACAGGTTTTCTGATTTGGAGACACCTGCAAGATCTTTCCACTCTGCACTGACATTCTCCTGCTGTTCATAAGAGAAATCAAAAATACCAATTTAGAGCTGGTTTCCATTCAGGCCTTCACGTTAATTAGTAAAAGTTTGAATTATTTCTCCCTGTCCACGCTGACTCCCTCAAAACGTCATTGAGTTTGCAGGGCACCTGATGCCATTACCTATTTGTATGTTATTTTATGTAGCTGAAGAGGTTCTCTATTCGCTGTCATTATACATTACAAAACATTTTTTTAAGTGTAGAAATGGTTCAGAATCCCAATGTCTATGATAGGTCGGGTTTCACAGCTGAAGAAGATTGTTTTGCCCAAACTCTTTTATTGTTTTCAGCACATTCCAATTTGACTTGGACTTATGTATGTCACTAAACTCAAAAGAATGGACTTGGAGTGCATCTGGAGCCGCCCTGGCACTGTTTGGCTGAAATTGTTATATATAACCTGGCCTTACACTCAGGCTCCAGGTCTCCAGGCTCCAAGTTCTTAGCTAGGTGAAGTTCACCTCCATTGAAGGATCCACTGGGAACCAAAAGTGGCCCTAGAACTGTTTTTCAATGTGGCTCCATACTACACTGTGTGAGCAAGTCCAACCCTTTTAAGAAGTATTTATGGGGCTTCTCCCACAAAGAACAATTGGAAAAGAAAATAGGTAACCACACAAAAGAGGTCCATGGTGCTGAGACCCACTGGCAAATCTCCACAGCTCCCTGTAGGACAGTCCACCCCTGCCTCCATTTGGTACAACACAGATACTACATTCCCCGATATTATGATATGGTATGATAGGTTATTTACAACGCACTTAATACCCAGAGGTTTCTAAGCGCGGACCGGGGATCGAACCTGTGTGGCTCTGTGACGTCTTGCTTCCAAGGTGAGCATGTTGCCGCTGAGCTATCCTCCCGAGAGATGTTAGAATTGAACAACCTGCATCTGCAGGATTTGTCAATATTCAATATGCAGATACATGATCATTTGATCCCTTCAGGGTTTGGCTTGGCGCTTGGCAGAGCATATTTTTCAGGTTTCATCTTTCCAGCCTTTAAAGTAAGGCTATCCTAATTTGGGGTCTTCCAAATATTGTCCCCACTTTGGACAAAGCACTTGTCCTACTGCTTGGGAAAGCCAAAATACCGAATAAATACTGAAAATTTTAATTAAATATATATGGTATGGTAGTGGGGTAAGGGGTTGCAATCGGTGGGGTTGGGGTGGGTTTAAAATGGGGGAGAAAACAGGGGGTTTGGGGAGACCCCCCAATTTAAATGATAAATAAACAATTCAGTATTTTTTTTTCGGTATTTTGGCCACTCTGAAATGTACCATTCTGATTTATATAACCCACACACGCTGGGTGATATGTTTTCTGAAGGCTAGTTTGTTTCTGGCTCAGGTTAGTGTGGGCGGGGTCCATTACGATTTCCCGATACCAATGAATGCGGGCTGCATGCCAGGCTAAATGGCCTGTGTTCCCTTTAAAGCCTACCAACCCACCATTGTATTTAAGATGTCTTCCGCTTGGCTGGTTGTAGGCAAATCGTATCCACTTTATATAAGTTGGTCCAACAACATGCCCCACTGGATGGAGCTTGATTTAGGTTTGGTGTTCATGGCTGAACAATGGCAAGATATGGGCGCCCTTAATAAATAGGTTTCCTTCAATTCCAGATTTAGTGTAACACCATTTGAAGCAATTAATAGACTCCATTATAACCCAACCAAAGTAAACATGTTTTTATTTAGAGTGGGAGGACTGTTGCCCCAGGTGTAAATCTGAGGACTCGGGATACATGTGCATGAGACAGAATTGCCCTGTTCCGGTGGTTGGAATCTGAAATAGAGTTTGCGGCTGATTGTCCGTGATCATAGGTGTCCCTCTGTCAGATGGTCCTGCCTGTGGTCTCCTTGGAGACTTGGGTGCCCTCTGAGTTGTAAAAAGGAGATTTGTTAAACATGGTTCTCTGCTGGCGAAGCATTGTGTTCACAAGAAATAAAAGCAGAGAGTGGCACCCATGGTTCATAGTAGTCTTGGGCCAATTATAATGAAGAGGTATACGCCTCTCTGGCATCCATACATTCTCGGCTAATAGACCTTTGGCTAGACTTTGACGTCTCCCTGGACTCTCATGGAGGGCACGACACACACATGTATACGCTGATTCCACCATCTTGCCCAGACCGTTCTACTTTTAATAAATACTTGTCAGATGTTAAAATGTTACATCTGTTGTGAAATGTATATGGTATTATGCTTTTTGATAACTTTTGAATCCATTTACCGAAATAAAGTTGCAAAAAATTGCAATAAAATTTTACTTTGGACTTTCGACTTAAATTTATCAGGTGAAATGAACAGTTTATTTTTTCATAACAGTGAAATGTAGTATTTGCTGACAGTGTTTTTTGCAATGCGATCTAAATTTAGCAAGTTAAATGAATGCCTTTTTTCTTTCTTAATAGCCAAAGGTAGTAGTTAATGTCTGGGTCTGTTTTGCATTTTGTGACTGAAAGGAAAGATGGGAATCTAATACTACCCCTTTGTCCGTCTTCCACGTTGCAGTCCTTACTCTATGAGGACTCGCGTTATAGAGATGTCAAGAACTATGACGAGGAAGACCTGGACTCAGAGTAATGAAGATTACCAGTTAGTAATCTAGCCATTACCTCTTTGTGAGTCTTTGTCTTCACAGTTCTTGACATCTATATGAGGTGATGGCCTATGGCGAGGAAGACTTGGGCTCGGATTGATGAAGATTACTGTTAAGTAATCGGGCCATTAACCTCAGAAATATTGCAGAGGAGATCAGTCGCGTAGCCATCCTTTCTTCTGCCCAACCCCACCCATTACCTTTGAACTTTCTCCACTTTCCCACAAACTTCCCACTGTCGTATCACATCATCCCCACACCAAAAATGCATAACCTGTCCCCCTTGACAAGTACCCCCACACTCTATCGACCTTAGCATTTGTTCCTTGAAACCCTTTCATACCTTAACACTGCTCCCCAATTTTGATCGTACGCACCTTCCCGTTCTTTGCAGCGACCCTCGCCCCAACGTGCCCACACCCAAATCCCTTTTTAGATGACCAAGTCCTGTGTTTACTTCTGTCAAGAAACCCATCCCAGGATCTTTACCTAGATAATTTTCCCCTATCTACACTACTCTTGTTACCAGCACGCATGTCCCTCTTCCATCACCTTTCTCCCATCAGTAACGGTGGTACTCGCTGCCCTGGGAACCGCCCCATGCATCACCTCACCAAAACATGTTCCTGTCTTCCTTCCCATGTGTATCAAAACATCTTCTTCCACACTTGTCTGCCTGGCAACTTTACAGCAAATAATCGCACATCTGTATCTCTGTTATGACGTTCATCAGCTGTACCACATATGCTGAAAGAAACAAATCATGAGAAACATATTACACGCCTGTACCCTCTTCAAATCACACCTCTTCAATTCCTCTCGGCCCCGTCTCCCTGATCTTCCTTATACCTACCCTAGCTCCCCCACCCAAATGCTAATCTTCCTGCTACTTTAAACCAAAACCACGTCCCTCTAGTACCCCCCTATCCCAATGGCAGTGTAACCAAAAATGTCCTTTCTTCCCCATAACCCCCTTTGAAAACGTTCCTCGAACCTTTTCCTCTGTTAACACCCCCCCGCCCCTGCTCATAACTAAAATCCGATCCCACCAAATGGATGTCATGCTTCTGACCAACCCTTTCGTCCTTGACCGGAACTAATTCTGCCCCCTTGCCATTAACTACACACCCCTTTTCTTTAGCTCATTTGATGCTTCTCACCAAGATGTTCAAACCCTCCTTCGCCAAACTTCCATCTTGCTTCAATAGCTCCTTCCCCATTTGCAACCCCCACTTCCGTTAACCTGAAAGCCCCAACACCTATGTAAAGCGTACCCACAAACTTTCCCTCACATGCCGACTATAATAACTGAACCACCACCTTGGTGCAATCCGTATAAACAAACATGTTGTCACTTCGGTCCACTAGACTGCCCCTTATCCCCATACCTTGGTCCTCAGCCAACCAGCACCCTGCTGTACCTCTCTCCTGATCCTGGTACCTAGGTCACAATAACCGCCCCTCGCTCTTTTATCATTACCTTGGACATATCCTGCCAGATCCACCTAATCATACAATCACTAACATCAACAACCCCCAGGCTTTAACCCCACATACGACGGCAGACCCCTCCCCTTACTAAAATTAACCTTAACTTCATCCACCTTGTCGGAAGACATAGCTACTACCAATCTGCAGCACCTTTTCTGCAAAAATCTCAGAGCCAGCGCTCTCCCTATTCACCCCCGCCCCCATTCGTCTGGCACACCCTTTTTATGACCGGCTGTTTATCCTCACCCCATCACCTCATAACATACCACCACTTCTGCTCAGAATTCCCAAAGTCCCACAACACCAGCCACCCACTTCATAAACATGGCTCCTTCCACCGTAACTTGTATCGGCCATTTCCCCCAACGAGGTCAGAACCCAGTGCACCCTGCCAGGAATCTAACCTAAAGAAAACCCCCATCTTATGTACCAAACACCCTTGCTCACCGTCCAGAGCGCTCACTCCACTCCACCCGTTCTACCAACCATCGCCCGCACGACTCCTGACACTTACTCATGACACTGATCCTGTAGCCTACCGTACAGTGCTCCTTGGGCCATCCCCAAAACCAATTGTGCCATTGACACACCCGCGTTCTGGGTGCTGTCCCACACACCATCTGCTCCTTCCACCGATTGCATCCCTAGTCACCACACTTCTTTGTGCAATAGCTTATTGCCAGTTTTCCAGCCCCTCCGTTCTCCTCACCATTACCCCATTGTCCAATGTAATATTTTTGCCCAATCCAATTGTTACCCATAACATAGAACCCCTCCTTGACACATTTTTTCACCCTTCTCCATTACTTCCCCTTGTGCCATCACTTCTTGCTACATGCCCATTCCATTGCCCAACCTGACCTTCCATTGGAAGCTCTATATTTGTTGTTTTAACCCTTCCACTTATTGTGAAATGCCTAACGTCCCTTCATAACATGGGGCCTCATTACGAGTATGGAGGTAGCCATGCTTTTAGCGTCATGGCTACCCTCATACCGGGTACCGGGTCCGGGTTGCAGGAATAGGGAATTACCGGCCCATTCCGACCTTGGAGGGCCTGGTAATTCCCTTCCCCGGGACCAGGACCCGGACCCGGTACATCCCCATTCCCATTTGAGCCCCCATAGGGCTCAACGGGAATGGCGAGGATGCTAACAATGGTTGTCAGCATCCTGGTCTGCTAGCGGGTCCCGCTAAGGATGCCTGGTTTTACCAGATGTCCTCAGCGGGACCCGCTGCAGACCTCGTAATGTGGCGGGCCAGAATGTACAGTGCCGGTCTCTTACCGGCAGCGTACATTCCGTGGCCGCATGGGTCGTAATGAGGCCCATGTTCTTTTAACTGCACCATTATACTTTACCTCCTCTCCTTGCCGTCCTTGCTGTGCTAATTCCTTTTGTGTTCATGTAATCTATCGGACAACTGCTGCACCAACAGCTTCATGTGAAAATTGATTTACTGACCTTGGGGTTTAAATCTAGGTTGTATTTTCCCTGCTGTGTTCTTTAAAATCCTGGTGTGCCCTTTAAAACTCTAGGTGCATTTTCCTCTTCAGTGTTCTTTTAAATCTAGGTGCATTCTCCCTGCTATGTTGTTCTAAATCTAGGTGCATTTCCCTGTTGTGCTTTGTCATACCTAGGTTGCTTTTTCCCTGCTGTGTTCTTCTAAATCTAGGTGCATTTTACCTGCTGTGTTCTTTTAAATCTAGGTATATTTTCGCTGCTGTGTTCTTCTGAATCTAGGTACATTTCCCTGCTGTCTTCTTTAATTCTAGGTGCATTTTCCCCACTTTGTTCTTCTAAATCTAGATGCATTTCCTTGACGTGCTCTGTTAAATCTAGGTTTCATTTTTCCTGCTGTGTTCTTTTGAATTCAGGTATGCCCCTTTAAAGTCTAGGTGCATTTTCCCCTGCTGTGTTCTTTTAAATCTAGGTGTGCCCTTTTAGGTTCTAGATGCATTTCCCCCACTGTGCTCTTTAAATCATATGTACTTTTTCCAATTACTGTGAGTTTGATTCTAGGTACATTTTTCACCTGCTGTGTTCTTTTAAATATAGGTGTATATCCCCCGCTGCATTCTCCAAATATAGATGCATCTTCCCCTGCTGTGCTCTTTTAAATCTAGGTGTGCCCTGTTTAATCTAGGCACATCTTCCCCTGGTGTGTTCTTTTAAATGTAGGTGTACCCTTTTAAATATAAGTGCATCTTCCCCTGCTGTGTTCCTTTAAACCCAGGTGCTTTTTCTCCTACTGTGCTCTTTTTAAAATCCTAGTTCTTTTTCCAAATACTGTGCATGTGATTCTACGTGCACTTTCCCCTGGTGTGCTCTTTTAAAGCTAGGTGCGCTTATCTTCACTGGCTGGATTCTTTTGAATCCAGGTGCATTTTCCCTGAAGTGATATTTTAATTTCTAGGTACTCTTTACAAATACTGTGAGTCTGACTCTAGGTGCTTTCCCCTGCCGTATTTCTTTAAATCTAGGTACATCTTTACCCTACTACGTTGTTTAAATCTTGGTGCATTTCCCCTGCTCTGTTAAATCTAGCTCCATTCTCCCCTGATCCTATATGAACCCAGGTGCGTCTTTCGACCTCTGTGAGCTTTGAATCACAGGCATCTTTACCCAACAATAGACAGCATGCCTCACACTACCGTAATCAGAGCAGCATGCTGGTGCTCCAGAAAGCCTATGAATGTCCAACCCAGCCAACCCGCCCTCTCCCTTGTCTAGTCCCTCCCTCCCCATCATTACATGCAGCCCCTTCTGCCCCCTTCAACAATCCCAGTTAAACGCTCCACCACCCCATCTCCAATCACCCTCTTCTCACACCCATCCAACCTCAATGACCCCTCCAGCCTCTCCCCGTCTCACCTGCCCAGATCCTCCCACCCATCCACTCCCACCCCCTACCGATTTGCCTCCGCTCCCTCATCCCACATCTCCCGAATGTCCTCCCCCTTCAGCCCGCCAACTCACACTTCCCATCGCTAAGTGCAGAAAAGGCCACCCTGGCCAAAATTCCATTCTCAACAGCCCCCCGCTCTTGCCCACACCCAGTGGGCCACACGGAAGACACAAAAGGGCCAAGGCCTCAGCCACCTCTGGCCCCAACTCGCCTCTCCCATGCTCCATCACTGATCCCAATTCTTGTCCCCTCTCTACAGCTCCCAAATCTCCCCACCCACCCCAACTCAGTCCTAGCTCTATTCCCCTCCTCCCTTTTCCCCATTTGCCCACCTACCCCCCCCACACTCTTCTCTGGCCACCCCATCCCTTCCCCTGCTTCCACCACTCTCCCCACCCCCTTCTCCTACAACAACACACCCTGCTGCATTTGCAAGCCCAGGCCTTCTAGCTCACACCTTCCTCTCCAACAACACACACTGATCCACACTGTTAGCAGAAACACCCCCTTCCCCTGAAACGGAATCGCTCTCTTGCATTCTCTTCAACATCAGGTCAGTCTCTAAAAAACTAAATTAACATCTTTGACTTGATCTCAGATGAAGACCCAGACATCCTCTTCATCACAGAGACCTGGTCTGAAGGTGACTATGAACCCATTGCACACGAGCCATTCCCCCCGGATGCAACCTGATTGATCAGAACAGACCAAGAAGAGGAGGGGGGCTAGCCATCCTACACAAACACCAGATTCCAGTCCTTCTCAAGGACACCTTAGCCTGCAGCACAGATTATGAATCACTGCTTGTAAAATTCCAACTCTCCCCGCTACCTCCCACAGCGTTCTACTCATATGAAGACCCCTGGCTACAACAGGAACTTTTCCGACTCTCTCAGTGATGCCCTATCAACAACCTTCAACCATCATCCTGCGCTAACCACACTCGGAGATTTCAACATCTGGTTTGACTCCCCTTCAAACACTATGACCCTCTCCCTCACAGATAACCTAGAAGCTCTCAACCTGATGTAAAAGAGGTAATTTCTCGGCCATAACCCATTAAAGCCATTCATGGATAGAGACATGCAATTGTGTAAAAAACAAAAACATGTATTTCTTTACGGCCAGCCGGGAGGATTTCTCATGTCAACAGGGTGGTTCAGCTCGCATGGAAAGTCTCAGGGTTTTTCTACATCCAGCATACATTTATAGAAAGACAATATATGACACGCCAGTTCTGTTCTAACATGCACCTTACAATGTAATGGGTCAGGTTTCTATGAGTAAAATGTATTGCCCTTTCTTGTTGGACACAAATGCTTCCGGAAATGCATCATTATTACCTGCCCCAACGACCTCATATTTCTGCTGATCACCATATATAATTTGTTTTTCCCATTTTCAAATTAATCATAGAACTTATGTTGCAACTTAAAGCTGGTTAGAGGCAGTTTTACGGTGACACATATTGTTGCAAAACTCTGCCAAGGACGTAAGGCCTGCTGTTGCATCCCTATAGGTCTATTTGTCTCACTTATCTATCTCTTACTTTTGTGGCAATTTCAAAAAAGGCTCTTGCGACAAACTACTGACATCATGTTTTTCTCTCCTATTCGATTCTGTTTTATACATGACATTTTGCCAAACTCTGTCTGCAATTCTTTTTGTAATGTATGCTGTGGCGTCCATTTTGGAAGGAATGGATATCTTTTGCTGTATCATTTCTATGTCATGGGTTATATTCTGCATATATTTCAGCATTTTGCTGATACATTATTTATGATATGTTTTTCAAGTGTCTATTGAGTGTGGGTAACATTCTTCATGTCTATATGCAGATTCACCTAATGTCTGTGTAACTTTGTGATAAATACATATTTGCCTCATGTCTTATGCTACGTGCGTCATAAGTGAGATAACATCACTTGCATTTGTCATCCTTGCTCTCACTGTTTCTGCTTATGGTATGGATGATACAGATGTTTAAGTGAATAACTCATTTCATATTTGCAATATTGGACCGGGGTAAGGGCAAGAGCCCTGAGTGACATGTTCATCTGTCCATCAAAGAGGGGAGGGGTAGTCGTTTTTGGTCTACACCTCTTCACTGACACAAATCACTTCTCTCCCCACTCATACTGCAGGCCACACCCTCGAAGCAGTCAGCACCGCAAACATCATATCCATTCCCTCTTCCCGCCTCCTAATCTCGACAGATCACTCTGCAATCTTCTTCTCTCTGCCAACCTCAACTCCAGCCCCCTCCCAGGTCCTCGTCCTACCATTGGCAACCTCCACCCCTCACCCCACTCTGGAATAAAGTCATCATCACCCCGGATTAGCCAATTCCCACCTCAACTCACTACCAGTACTCCCAGTACTCTCTCTCCAGAAAGGCCATCTTTACATCAAACTCTTTGATCACTGGCTCTCCAGCACCCTCACACCCCTCACTCCAACAAAACAGACCTCTCAGAGATAAGGCCCCAACCGCAAATGGTACACCACCCATCTCTCCACTTGTCCCCTGTCCCAAATCCCTCCACCTTCTCCTCTTTCCCCCCGTCTCACACCAGGAGCTCCTCATGCTCCTAGCGCAAAACCACCTGTAGGCTCTCCTGGAGACCCATGCCCACCCACACTCTTCAAGAACATCCTAACATCAACCTGCACAGGCAGCATTGCACGGTCACGCCTTAACCAATCCCTCACCTCGGGAATCTTCCCGCAAGCCTTCAAAAACGACTATATCAATCCTCTCCTCAAAAAACTCACGCTCAACCTACTCATTCCCCAGAACTACCGGCCCATTTCCAGTACCTGCTCCTTTGCCAAAATCCTGGACTGCACAGCATACAAGCAGCTCGGCTGCTTCACAGAAACCAGCAACCTTATTGAACCAGCCCAATCAGGCTTCAAGCCCCTCTGAGGAACTGAGTCCTCCCTGGTGTTGGTTTGGGATGACCTAAATAGAAGACCAGACTTGGAAAGATTCAAAGTGATCATACTTCTTGACCTCTCGGCTGTCTTGGATACCATTGACCACACCATACTCCTGGACAGGCTACACTATTTAGGAATCAAGGACACCACTCTCACATGGATCTCCTCCTTCATCTCAAATTGCTTGAAAATCATACTGCTCCCCTCTTTCGCCTCCACCTCTTGCCTAGTGCTGAAAGGGGATCCGCAAGGAGCATCACTATCTCCCCACCTCTTCTATATCTATTTTAGCCCCCTCCCCAAACTCATTCGCTCCCACAACCTCATCTGATACAACTACTCAGGTGACACTCAGATCATCCTCAAAATCCACAAATTGCCAGGTGCCACCCCTCTGGATCTCGCATCATGCCTCTCTGACATTGACCACTGGATGATGACCAACCACCACCTTTACAATCCTGGAAAAGCAGAAATCCTAGTATGTGCTAAACCTGGTCTCCTTCCCAAACCTATCACCTGGCCTCACTATCTAGGACCTCCCCCACACCCTTACCCTAGACAACTTCAACTTTGGTGAAGAAAACCTCAGATGCACGCTGAACTCTAATCTATCCCTCTTCCAACATATCAACTGCGTATCCAGAACCTGCTTCTTCCACCTACGCATCCTCAGGTGAATCTTCCCGTACCTCACTGACCCACAGCAAATCTCTGCCATCCTCACCATCATCCTCTCCCACTTAGATGATGCAAACTGCCTTTGTCTAGGGGCACCGGTTTTCCAATTTAGGAAACTCCAAAGAATCCAACAGGTTGCTGCTCATTTGCTCATTGGCATCCCATCTACAGAACACATTAGCCCTGCACTCAGAGTCCTACACTGGCTCCTTATTGGTCAATGGATTACCTTTAATGCCATGTGCATTACTCACCATGCTATCCACAGCACCAGACCTGAATTCCTCCAGGAAAAAATCATATGCTACCAACCCACCAGGATCCTCAGATCTGGCGCAGCGCTTCTCCTTGTTATCCCTGATTGTAAATTCTACAGATTGTGAGGATCCTCCTTCTCCATCCAAGCTCCCACCATCTGGAAATCTCTCTTTCCACATCTGACACACTGACAACCACCTCGCTATCAGAAAGGCAGTCAAAACCTGGCTATTCCCTTCCTCCACTTTCCTATGACTGTATTTTCACACAAGCACCGGCCCAGACTCACACAGTTCACATCACAGCAGATGCCGGTTGCTTTCATGGCAGCCACCCTGCTAAACTCATCCCATTCCACTCATGCATGCGATCACACATCAGCTACCAGGGCGTCCTGCACTCTAACGGGTGCACGCTGGTTACCGGACACCTGACAATCTGATAGTAGCTTGTACGTTACCACCGAAAGTGTCTGGACAGTGGATCAAGCCTTGATATATGCAGCAGGGCCTCACCCAAACTGCCGCCTTGGTCGAATACTAGAGACCCTGCACCCGCAGATCCTGTCCTATCTAATATCAAAGGGGGCTGGCCCAAAACACTCAGAATTCTCTATTAGATTGATCACTGGAGGTAGCATATGAAGTGTGTCTAGTTGAATTATGGGGATAGGAAATGTTACACACTTAGATGGATTCCCCTATCTAATCATCAAAGGGGCTTGCCCAAGCACTCAGAACGCTTGATTCATAGGTTCATCTCCATTTCCATTCATAGGTTCACTGGAGGTAGAGATGACTACCTACTTGAAAGTGAGTATAGGACATGGTATCAGATGTTTTTGGGGACGGGAAATATATCATAGGTCATAAATTAGACCCTTACAATACCGGCAAGAACATGTCATAGGGCTGTGCCAAGATATGTGGGTGACCTTGCACTGCATCTAATTAATACATTTGGCTCCACTTAGAAGATTACGTCTACAAGGTTTCAGCCCACCCATGATGCTCCAAGTTACTTACGAGCAACCCGCTTTGCACTTATAACTGTTTAGGTTAGCCGTTGAAACGCACAGTGGTAAAATACAAGTGTCCCATGGCATTGCACTTCTTAGATTTCTTGGTTAGTTTCTTTAGAACATGGAAGACACATAATAGCTATGTCTATTTAATTTATTTGCCTATTGCACTCAAATAATCCTATTAGCATGGCCCTTTTCCATGGTTGCAATCTACCCCTACTAGAAGACGCTCTTGGCCCACCAGCCTATCTCCTTGGGAGACTTAGGGGTAGTCGGCCCATAGTGCCAGAAAAATCTGTCACAGTGACTTCAAAGATAAACTCCATCTGAGTTTAAGGTAATTATAAATGCCCCACTTCTGTGGAAATCTGCCAAGACACTGCTCTCCATCCATGCACTCTAGAATGCAGCTACAACTATGACAAATTTGATCTAGCTGGTCACATAAATGATCGCACGGAAACCCCAGACTTGTCTCAACACATCTGCCATTAGCATATAGCGACAACCTATGCAAATTCGGTCTATCTGGGCACACATCGAGTCTCCTGCACTAGCGCTCTGTCATGACCTCCCACAGTACCCGCCCATGTACCTGACCTCTTGGGTTGCTTACTGGAGTCTAGCCAGCCCTTCTAAGTCCTAATCTCAGCCAAATACACACACGCATCTTAAAGTCTACTCTTATAATGTTTTCCCGTACCTTGACTTTGGTCCCCGCTGGCGTTCCCACCACAAAGCACATTGAGGCCATACAAATGGGAAAATGACGCTACATAAATGACTGCAATACAATACCACTTTAAGTCACTGGACAGTGCCATCCTGCGCACCTTCTACATCCACTCCCATCCACCTCACAATGCCACATTTCCTCTGCTAATGATTCCCCAGGCTGCGAGTGATGCCCCTCTGTACTGGGTGCCATCGTTTGCACCTACCATAAATTGTCATCTCTCTCCCTCACTCCTCCTCGTGGCATATTCTACTGCCCTTTTGCCCTCCTGTTGCATTAACTACCCTTCCTCCCTTAGATGCTCCTTTAATTTCTTGTCCAATTCAATTCCTACAATGTGTAAATGCGCCACAACTCTGACCCCCTCTACTATGTTTCACCTACCTCTTTTCACATATCTGCCCCTTCTTGTATCCCCACCAACCCTGTAGTATGTCTGCTACTATTTTAATGCTGCACGGATGCAGCAATAACCTCATACTATTATCCCCTCCCAAACTGAGATAAATTAGAACTTCTGGGTAATCACATCTTTAATCCCCTGCCCCCGTTGCCTCTTCCACCACATGCCTCTTCATTGTTTGACACCACTCCTTAGCTGTCCTAACTTCTCCCTGCACAGCTTCTTACCTTGCAACTTTACTATCCCAACCCAAAAACCACACATGAAGCTCGTACCCCCTCCTGATACCTTACACTATCACTTATTCGGGTAATCCTTTAACTATTCAACCCCGGTTCCCTGCTCATATTTCCTCTCCCACACTCCCTTTCCCACTTCTACTCACCCGCCACACACAATGCGTGACAAGGGGCCATCCTGTGCACCTACTGCCTTCCCGCCAGAACTCGCCAATTGTTCCGGAAGCAACTCCTTTATTATGCTCCCACATGCTGTATAACTGCTTACCCCTGTCACCTGTCCCCCTCACCCTTTCCGGGTGAAGAGGTGAAGAAACAAGCCAGCAACTCAAGGGTAAAACTGCTTGCCTTATGTAAGGCAGTGGTCAAGCGGTTACGCACCTACCACCATAATCACATCCATCCATCTATTCCCTTCATCACACTCTTGCCCTCTCCTAACCTTACCCTTACATCTTCATTGTACCTCATCCCGCAAGTCCTTGACTTGCACAAATGCCATCATGCTGACCTCCATGTCTTTAAGCAGTGCCCGCTGTTCTCTGGCATTTCTCCACCCTAAAACTCATATGTATCCAGATGTTTTTTCCTGATTTTTTTATTCTTGCCTGAGAGGGCCATTATATGACCTCTAAGGGCTGCTTTGAAAGCATCCCAATCATTGACAGTGGAGGTATCTTGGTCTTGGTTTTCGTTGAAATATTGTTGAATGAAGGTGTTGATGGATTGAATAGAGTTTGAGTCATTTAAAAGAAAATTATTAAGTTTCCATCTGGAAGCACCTTTGTTCATATCTGTAAGGGAAAAAAAAGTGATGACCGGAGCATGGTCAGAAATAATAATATTGGATATTTTAGAGTCTATAATGGATCCAGATAGGGTCTTAGTAGCAAAAATATAGTCAAGACGTGATAATGTGTTATGAGGAGGGGAATGGAAAGTGTAATCCAAATGTGAAGGATGAGATATTCTCCATGAGTCAATAAGTCCTGTTTCTCCTAGGCAGTTTATAAAGGATTTATGAGTTTTGTTGGGTTTAAACATGCAGCTAGATTTTTTCGATCTAAAAATGGGTCAAGAACCTGATTGACATCACCACACATTATCAAATTGGTGAAGTTATTTTTCAGAATAATTTGTTTGATATTGTTCCAAAAGGAGGGATCAGGTAAAGTAGGTCCATATATGTTGAGAATTGATACTTGTGTTGTGTCAATAAGCAGTTTTACCCAAACCCATCTTCCATTTGTATCTGCATCTTGGGCAAGAACTTTATAGGGTTGTTTTTTACTAACTAGTATAGCTACACCATTTTTCTTGGATAAAGCTGGACTAGAAATCACCTCCTTCACCCACTGAGATTTATCACAACTGATATTCCATTTGATCCTGCTAGACTTTATGATCTATTCATTTGTATAGCTTTAAAATGCATTACGGCTAACTGGAAAGATTCTAGTTTGCTTTCTGTAAGAATTTAGTGGAATACTATTTGTTATACTCATAAACTGGAAATGTGCATGGCCAATAATCTTAACACAATTCCAAAATATAATGCTAAATGGCTTTATTTCACCAAGTATCTCAACTGTTTCAATGCAACTGCTCATGGTACATGAACTTACATTTTTATGTCTTCATCACTATCCATATGTCTATACTCAAAATGTAATGCCATAACTAAACAATATTTGAAATAATTAAATTATTTTGATAACATTTTCTAATATACCCATTCTCCCCCCCAACCTCTACCCTCCTAGTCCTTATATTCTAGTGTCTGTCTCCCTGTTCGTCTCCCCCCTTATCTATTTATTCACCACATATAAGTCACTCTTTACAGACTAGAGTTTCTTCTATTACAACACAACCGGTTATAGTTATGTTGTTAATACCAACTTTAGTTCATACAAAAATGTAAGTGAATTTAACTAATGAATTATTTATATTGATATACTTTTACAATTGACCTCAATCATTCAATATGTTATTATTAATTGTTCTTGTTGCATTCAAAGTCTGTAACTTGTTGATACCTGTATCAGAATTAATATTTATACAATAAAAACTATTAAAATCAAAACTCATATGTATAATCACAGCTGAGATCCCATTTTCCTTAGGATCACCAGCCCCTGGATTTCACCTCTCACTTCCCATCCCATTTTTTTTTACCCTTCTTAGGCCCTCCCTTCCTTGTGTAGTGACTCAAAGAGATCCACAACTCCCCATTCCAACTTTCTTCTTTAACCACCGTCTTTAAATGGCCCTGTATTGGTTACACCTGTATGCTTGCCCTTCGTCCTCTTCCTTTACTCTTGACCCTTAATTAGCCGGATGTGGCATCCACAACCAAGTAGTCCCTTGCCAGCGTCTTCCATTTATGGACCATATGCCAGCGCTCTCCCTATCCCCTACCAGTACCTTGGCCATTATCTCCCCTGCTCACCTCTTTGCATATGGGCCACCCTTATCCACCTATTCCATCCTGGCTGCACCATTTCCTCTCCTCTTCTCCATCTACCAGCGCACTCCTGCTGTAGAAAGAAAAACATGTGCTTGCTTGAGTCATCTGATCTCAGCTTGGGGCGGCCACCCCACCGCTCTCGATCTCTGTTGGGTTGGGGCATGGAGGAAAGCCACCCAGGCTCCCTCCTCTCTAATCTGTGTGGGCCATGGTGTCCCAGTCTCCCCTCGCCATTGCAGAGGTCCCTGTGGTTGCACTGTTTCCTCCCCATTGCGATGCTGCCTCTCTTGGGGGAGCCGTCATGGCCCCTCCTGTGCTGCAGCTTGTCGTGAGGGATGGGGAGCCGTTGCTGCCCCCCCTTGCTGCGGCTCGTTGTGAGCGATGGACGGCCATACGTCCCCAACTCCGGAAAATCTCTTGCAACACCTTACTCCCAAACCTCTTCTCCCCTCTCGAAAGCTAGGTAGACCGAACCACTAGCTACCCCCATACTCCTCTTCCCTGCAAACCTGTACTGACAGAAAACTGGGGGAGCTGGACCCAATAAAGAAACAGGAAACCCTGGGACTGCTATTTGCCCCCCTACGGCCCCCAACTGTACCCTCTGTCCCACCAAAATCCATCGCAATATATCCTCACACCTCTGTTGGGAAGACCCTGAAAAGGAGGGGAAAACAGCAGGGAAAAATGTTGGATTACTGCACAATGGAAAATCAAAAAAGGGGGGATAACTAAGCTTGACTAAAAGGAAACATTTTCTGCCATACCTCTTTACATATAAATAATTATATAAAAGTGGATATCAACATATAGAGCCTAAATAACACTCTATGTAAGACTGTGGGTAAAGCTGCCACCTGACCCTGCTGGCCAGAAAACGGTACCACCTCCCACACTATGCTAGAGACATAAAACTATACCAGAGGAGAGAGGAGGAAGCCTGGGAAACATGTAAGGTGACCCCCCTGCTCGCTTGCCCGGCGGCACTGCATACAGCCTGCCACAACAGCACCGCAGCGCTGCCCTGCACGGGCTGAAGAGGTAAGAATTAGCTTGGGGCCCTGTTCTTAACTGCCACCAGAGCCAGGCTTGCCATCCCCGGAAGACATAAGGGGCGTGACACCCCACCCATCCCTGGCCCTAGTCACCCCCACCCCTTATCTGGGAAAGGAAAACATAAAAATAAATAATCTGCTACCCGAGAAAGAGTGGGGAAAAAAACTCACTGCCCTGCTCCAACATAGGCAGCTGCCACGCTCCGTGGAGCTGCCTGCACCCTTGTTGTCCCAGAAAAGCTACCAGCAACTGCTGGGCCTGCCGTCTGACGTCACCCCTCCATCCCCCAGACCAGTGAAGGTTCAGAGCAACACGTAAGGCGTCAAACTGCCAACTGTTCCCGAACCTTCGCCGGCCTCCACAGTGATTGGCACTCTATCTACCCCCTTATGTGGCTCGCTGGCCTCGTGCCCCCCTCTGCTCCCCTCCGAAACCCTGCAAATTTAAAAATGTGACATCTATACAGGGTGTGTCCATTATATAACCCAGTCCCTTTCACCTGTAAACTGTGTGTAACTGTTCTTTCAATGATGTTGCCATACAATTGGAGATGATTAAAGTGTTTTTAGTTGGATACATCTAAGATGTTGATTTTTAAATATTGTTGCATGAGGTGAAAGTTGGGCCGGTCCAGGCGGAAGGGGTGGGGGGTCAGCGCCTAGCATCAGAGCTCTAGTAAGTGCTTAACTCTGTGGGGAGTTAATCACTTCAATAGGGCGCTGATGCCCGGTGTTGCATGTGAACCCCTCCTGGGAGCATGGTAGCTCCCAGGATGTTGTAATGGGTCACGTGGCAGTAGCCACGCGACCAACATAATAAAAGAGGCGAGCCAGTCACTCCCATTCTGGCTCCAGCGTCGTTCCTGTTGCACCAGGCTGGTGCTGCGCTGTAGGTGCTGGGCCCACGGACGGGGCCCAGCTTAAGGATGGTGCCCCTGCCGGGCAACGCCGTCCAGACGGTGCCCCTGCCGGGCAACGCCGTCCCTGTGGGTCCCCCAGCCATGTGAGGCGGGTTGGGAATGCGACCCCGGCCTGGGTGCCCCCAGAGCCGGGGCCGCGGTGGCCAGGTGGACCTGGCCACGTGTGCGGAGCTCCGGTGATCTGGAGCGGGGTGGGCTGAACCCCCACCCCTGAGTATGCGGCATGGGCGCCGCCTAGGTGTGCATACTGTCGGGTGCCACCCGACCCGAGCATGGGGCTGCCCCTGCGTGCCCCCGAGGATCGCGTGCGAGGGTGGGCCCATCACCAACTGGGCTCGCAATGAAGATGGGGACTGCGAGCTGCCCGCCCTGTCCCCGAGGAAGAGGGGCCCTGCGCGCCCCAGCAAGAAATGGTGAGGCGGGCCCATCTCCAACTGGGCCCGCAAAGACGGAGGGTGGCGAGCTGCCCGCCCTGTACCCCGCGGGAGACGGAACGGGTCGGCGGCTGCGCCACATGAATGAAGAGATGTGGCCCCGGGAGGAGGAGCGGCTGCCCTCCCCGTGTGAAGGAGGATGAGCGGCGTCGGCCGCCGCGGTGAGGGAGTGCTGGGGCCGCGCACCGGCTGAGGTGGCCTCCATGGAGAGTGGATCTGCGGCCCTCTCCCCCAAAGGTGAGGGAACATGCTAGTGGCTGTGCCGCAGCGCGGACGTGCTGTCCCTCCCCCACCATAAGGCGGCGGTGACCTGCAACGAAGGGGCGGGTTGCCTGTCCCTCCCCCACCCACAACATGCGCGGGGCTCGCGGTGGCCGTGCTGGCCTCGATGGGTGCCAGCCCCGCAGAGACAGGGAATGTCGCCAGAAAAGGGGGGCCACCAAACAGCTGATGCGGCCCCCATGGGAGGCGGGCCCAACACCAACTGGGCCCATGAAAAAAAAAAAAAGAAGAGTGTGAGGCGAGCTGCCTGCCCCTCCCCTGCCCGGTGGGCCCAGGCAATATGAACAGCCCAGGTTGCGGCCCGCGATGGGGAGGAAAGGAGGAGAGGTGTGCCCCCCAGAGGACATGAAGCAGCTGGGGCCGCAATGGAGGGGTGAGCGGTCCGCCCCCCACCCGAATGTCAAGGGGCACAAAGTCATACTGCCTAGCTGCCCTTCCCCCCCCACTGTCAGGAGCCGCACGCGATGGTCTCTGACCTGCCACAATGAAGAGCGGCGTACATCGCCGCATGGGAAAACGGATGCGGGCCCGACTCCAACTGGGCCCGCTAACGAAACAAGACCGGTGCCGCCTCCCTGCCCCCGCTGTGAGGAGGAAGATGCGGCTCTGCCGCAACAAA
The DNA here is from genome assembly GCF_040938575.1 of Ambystoma mexicanum. Taxonomy (NCBI): domain Eukaryota; kingdom Metazoa; phylum Chordata; class Amphibia; order Caudata; family Ambystomatidae; genus Ambystoma; species Ambystoma mexicanum. The sequence continues at coordinate 340,178,334 of NC_090937.1, read as the reverse complement.
GAAGTGAGCCGCCGGCCCCTCCCCCACCCCGGGCAAGGAGCAGCGAGGTGGCTGCAGTGAAACAACTGGGCCCGCGGCGGAGAATGGAAAAACTGTGATGCTGGGCAAACATAACGCCAGCAACCCCCATGTGAAGGGGGAGGTGCGAAAGGTGGCCTGTTTGTCCGTCATCGGTGCCCTGCTGCGGGCTTGCCCCCTGACTCTGGACTTGGCCGATGTGGCCCCTGGGTTTCCCCAGGTGCGGCTTTGCCGGCCCTGAGTTGTGAACTGAACTGTCCTGAATAGCTGCCCATGGATGATGTTGGACTGGTCTCCTGCAGACCCACAGTTGCTTAATGTGGACTCAGCAGCCACCCCCATGAAGACTGGGATCCTGCAGACCCTGGACTTGCTTAAAATGGCCCATTCAAGTGGCGATGGGAAGCTGTGATCCTGCATAGTGTGGCCATGCTTTAAATGGTGCCAGGGGGGATCAACAATGGCGGCATTCAGCAATAGTGAAACCACTCACCCAGGTTAATAAAGGGTGCATTAGTAGAGTGGTTGTAGGAGTAGTAGTGGGTAATTAGCGGTATGTGTTTTGTTTTGTTGTTTATTAAAAAACGGAGTGGTGTTGCATGTGAACCCCTCCTGGGAACATGGTAGCTCCCAGGATGTTGTAATGGGTCACGTGGCAGTAGCCACGCGACCATCATAATAAAAGAGGCGAGCCGCTTCCGACTCGCCAGTCACTCCCATTCTGGCTCCAGCGTCGTTCCTGTTGCACCAGGCTGGTGCTGCGCTGTAGGTGCTGGGCCCACGGACGGGGTCCAGTTTAAGGACGGTGCCCCTGCTGGGCAACGCCGTCCGGACAGTGCCCCTGCCGGGCAACGCCGTCCCTGTGGGTCCCCCAGCCATGTGAGGTGGGATGGGGATGCGACCCCGGCCTGGGTGCCCCCAGAGCCGGGGCCGCGGTGGCCAGGTGGACCTGGCCACGTGTGTGGAGCTCCGGTGATCTGGAGCGGGGTGGGCTGAACCCCCACCCCTGAGTATGCGGCATGTGCGCCGCCTAGGTGTGCATACTGTCGGGTGCCACCCGACCCCAGCATGGGGCTGCCCGGTGGACCGGAGCAGCCCCCAACACCCAGCTAGGCTGCCACATGCTGGTTTAGCAACGGCGCCCTATTGAAGTGATTAACTCCCCGCTTCTGTGCTGGAGCAGTGAGCTAATCACTTCATAGGGCACCAATGCTAGTTTACCATCAGTTCCCTATTCAAAGGAAATGCGCGCCCCGCTCTTGTGCTCGCGTTGGTGAGAGCAGGGCGCATTTCCTTTCAATCGGGTAGCTTTACCCACCACGCCAGCCCAGGGAGCCCTTGAAAAACTCCCCCAAGCTGGTGTGATGGGGAGCAAATGTGGCGCCCCGTTCGATAGGACAGGGCGCCCGGGCCTCGAGCCGGCCCTGGTTGCAACTTCCCTTCTGTGATAAGAACCAAAGCCTGGGCAGAAATCAGGACTCTGCCTCTGCTCTCTACCACTCCTTAAAAAGAGTACTTGCGCAGCACTAAACGCCATTTCTGGAAGGAACTCTCTGCTTGCTCGCCTACAGGGACTTTCCTCTTTGCTAAATTTCTGGGCTGCTTCTGATGCGTGGTTTTCTGGGACAATCTGACCTCGTTGTCTGCACGGTTCTTTGCTTATTCTTCACTGCGCTGGTTTGTTGTGAAGGCCTTTGTTATGTCACTCTGCTGTAGCTGGAAAACACCATATGTGCCCCCCTTGGCCAGGCTCCCCCTTCATTGTAAAAAAATAAATAAAATAAACCGAGAAAGGAACCCAAGACCGATGCTCCTAAAATGCACCTTTGTAATGCAAATCCAAACAGGGACTACTTGTTGGGCAAACATAAGTATGCATTTGAGAACTAATATTTCATTGAATCTAACGTCTTCAAATAAATATTATGGTCAGTTGAAAGTATTAAAAAAATAAAACAGATAGGAAGTGAAACTCGCATAGACCGTTTTTATTGAGAAACCATTTCTGTAATAAGAGATTGCCGTAGTGCCAACAATGTACGTCATTTCAATGACGCAGAACATTGCATGGACCCATATTTTGAAGTCGGAAGGAAAATGCATCGTGACTGTTCGCCAGCGACTCACGTCTGCTAGTAAAAAAAAAAACTTTTCTACTTCGGGAACAGTAAACAACATGCCCCTTGACGAGGCAGAAATGCGTGCAGTGAGCTCATTGCAGTGCCTGCTAAAAATACGCAGTTGTCGGATTGTAGTGCCAACCGTGGTTCAAGGCAATTCACCATACTTGTCTGGTCGCTAGGGGGCACTACGGAACTATTGTTCAGAAATCTATCCCCAAGCGAGCCCATTGACGGCAGAGAATTAGAGTAGCAGAGGCTCTAACTACGGCGGGTGACTCCTAGTGTTCCAATGCCATACACAGTTATTTTTTTTTAAAGATTATCAGAAGGCAAATAGGCTCAGGTTTGTGCAGATGTATATCTCCTAAGGCCATACAAATGTATCAGCAAATATTGGTTCTCATTTTTTTCAAACATAGACAAACTCAATACCCAGAAACTGTAATCTTTCCAAGTTTTTGGAGCTATTCTGGTTTTGACTAACTGGAAACAAACAGAACTCAAACATACAGTCATCTCTATTCAGAGCCCGGTTGACTGTTGATTTGTGCAAACACAATTTCAGCAAACGCGAAAATCAGGCACATTTCACTCTGCACCTCAGTATGTGGCCTTTACTTGAAACCGAAGCGTGGTTGGCAAGTAATCAAGGCACTGCTGCATTGTAAAATGGCGGCGTTCTCTATGCTTGCAAGGCTACTTATAATGCTGTTCTGTAACAGGGGGCTGCCTGCCAGAGGCGCAAAATATTTTTTATAGGGGTGGCCTGGTGAGGCCACAGGAAATCTTGGGGTGGCACACAAATCTCTCCTTATCTCTCCTCCCTTCTCTCTTTCTACTCCCCCTCCCGTTCCCTTCGATCCGCTGAACATTTCCTTCTCACTGTTCCTCCTTCCCCCTGCGCCTCCTCCCGTTTCCGCTCCTTCCAACTCCTAGCGCCTCTGCACTGGAACTCCCTTCTTCTTGCAAACCGCTCCACCTCGACCTTCTCCTCTTTCCGCACTTCCCTTAAATCTCTCCTCCTTCATTCTCCTCCTTGAAACCCCCTGCCCCCTCTGCATCCCCTCCCTCCTTATTCTTCCCCCTTGACTATCTCCCCTCTCCCATCTCCCTCTCTCTCCCTTCCCTTTCCCTCCTCCAACTCATCACCACCCCTCCCCCCTACCCAGTCGCACTCCCCTGTACCCCCTTTCCCCTTCAGTTAATTGCTCTTTTCACTGTTTTGTTGAATGATTCATATTGTAATTTTGCTTCCACTGTTATATTGTTTATGTTTTTATGTATTAAGTTGTTCCACTGTACAGCGCCTTGGTGTAAGGCGCTTTATAAATCAATAGGAGGGGGCGTGGTAATGATGTTTGTGGGCAGTGGGGGCTTCTTTGGGTACACTTCGACCATTGACCGCTAGCATCTGTACTCTATTACGCATTTAAGATAGATGCAAAAAAGGGCCAAACTGTCATTGACAAATGTGGTCCACGTATTTTTTCAGGTTCCATGGCCTTTTTTTTTGGTCACACTTTCACCATGCGTCAAATACTAAGAATTGTAAATCTGTTAGAAAAGAGTAACAGGTATGATACTTTCTACCCCATCAGGTCTCTCAAGCACAGGTCCTTAATATTAAAAACAGAACTGCTAAGCAGTGGCTGGCCATCGAGAACTACCCACTTAGACCTGTGTCTCTGGGTGAGTGGCTATGGGCCCCTAAGAAGTCTTTCCCTAATAGTGTATTGCAGCACTTTGTGATGGGACCCCTTTTGAAACTATTGTGGAACAAAAAAGAGATCGAAAGTCTTACAACCTGGCCCTCCCCATTGAGCTGTATCTGGGCTCCACCCATCAGAGACAGAATTCATGAACAGTACCGGTATCAGGAATGGTATGAAGCGGGCTTAGAAAGTGTGGGGCAAATCCTAAAGCGAGATGGATGCATGTCAATCCAGGACCTGGAGGCAGGACTGCACATGAGATCCTTTGATGTGTTCAAATACCTGCAACTGAAAGGTGCGCTCACGAAATCAGAGTGAGTGGAAAGATGAGCTTCAAAGAGACCTCACCAATTTTGAACGGATACTTAGCGACACCCACTCGAGTAAAGGCCTCACCTCCCGTCTATTCGGATCCCTGATAGTGGAACGGGAAAACAACCTGGAGAATCTAAAAAAGAGATGGGGAAAAAGATCTAGGTCCCCCACTATCAGACCAACTGTGGTCAAAGATGTGTGAAATGGTGCAACAAATATCTATCTCAGCGCAATATAAACTGCATGGCCTGAAGGCACTGGTGGCAGTACGACCCCCTCAGACTCTCAAAGATTTTCAGTCATACTAGTCATACTAGCCCCTTGTGCTGGAGGGAGTGTGGAAGCCATGCCGATTACTGGCATATGTGGTGGGCTTGTCCCAAATCCCAAACGTATTTGAGTGAAGTTCTGGCCTGGATAAGGAACATAGAAGGGATTACCAGGGACAGGGACCCAAGGCTGGTGTTATTCAGACTAGAGGAACAAGAAGGGCGCTGGGTAAAGTCCTGCATATGACTCACTTCCTCCTGCTGGCGGCCAGAGTCTGTATCACTATAGGCTGGAAAGAGAAGGACCTTCCGACAGAGAAAACATGGGCCAGAAAAGCCAGAGAACTCTACGCAATGGAAAACATTATGGGGGCCATGTAAAATATATCCCCTAGCAGGGAAAGGGAATGGGCTCCCTTCCTCGAAGCCTACAAAGGAATGAATGAATAGCCTGAGCCCCAAGTACACTCATTGAACAACTTGCCCGTGACTCAAGGACCAAAACTCACGGCTTGTCTCGTCTCCATTGCGGGGCAAAGGGGGAATAAGGAGGGAGGTGGGAGTTAAAATCAAGTTAAATTTTAAATGTTACCCAAACTGATACTTTTGCCGAGATTAATGTTTGAGCACTGTTCAAGAGAGGTGCAGTTACATACGCTTTGAAAACAATCAATAAAAGTAATTTTGAAAAAAAAAACAGAACTGCTACAGCCTAGCTGCAAAAATGATAGAAAATACCCTAGTCGTTTACACGGGAGCCACATTTCATATGCACATTCAAGAGACACCTAGCCTGACAGCAAGGGAAGTTTCTAGCAAACTTGGTGCCGAAGGCGAAACCTCAGAATGCGCCCCCACCCCACTGACTGGCACACGTCACTCCCAAACTACACCTCTGCTGTGTGACAAAACCCCTCCTCAATATGAATGAATAGTGCTATATAAATAAAGCTGGTCCCATTACATTGTAATTCAAGTACTTTACAGAATAATTCTAATGTGAAAACACAGCTGTTGCTGCCCAAGTAAATGGTTTTTCTGTCACCTGCTTTTAGGGAAGGCCTTGCCTGAATGCAGTTTTAAACTGTCCGTATTGGCACACTGCGGTGTGAACAGCCTATAGGGGTCTGAGGGCCCACTGACCTGGCCCTGTGTTGCAGGTGTTGTGTTCGTACCACCTCACTTGTATTTCGCAAGGGGCAATACTAGACTAACCATATGAATTATTTTCTGATAGAAGGTTATAACTCCAAGATGGACAGTCTGGTACACTCTTATTGTGCTCTTTCAAAATACCTCTCTGAGAGTGGGAAAGGGGACAAATAGCACCAATGAGGATTCCTGTATACTTTGCATTGAATCACAGAGCCTTTCAGGACTATAACAGTGATCAGAGATCTCTACATTTGATAAACAATTCTGTGATAAAATGATTGTATGTGTGAACCTCTAAATGCATAACTGATGGATGTCTTGGTGCTCACATCAAGGTTCACAATATTCACCCTAACATTAAAATGTTTGTACCTTGAACCATACATGCTCATTTGGACAGCTTACGTTTTTGGATGCAAGTATAAAATGGCTGCAACATCAGCCACTCAAATGGGGTACACCGGACAAGGGCTCTTTTGCTTCTTGTTTAAGTGTGGGAACAGTATGGCATGCTCGTCAGAGTCACATACACAAAACAGTCCGCCGTGCTCCTATATGGACATTAGGCACATCAGACAAAAACAGGTATATGTACTGTTACATAAGGGAGCACCACATAGACACCATTAACCAACAGGGTCATTGCTGCACACATCACTGCATTGATTTGCCATGGACTACTGTCTGCATGGTGACACACAATGAACTCCACTTTCCTAATCAAGGTGCCAAGTGACATTGAGTTGCCATCTGGTCTGTTGTGCGCCCGGGCCAAGAAACAGGGCTGCTGACAACCATAAATGGAAAGATTCCCAATGGACTAAGTTACGATTCTATTGTGGGAAAAGAAGGCTCGGCAGTCTGGCTCAGTTGCACATATATCATCCAATAAAGCAACACCAGGTCAGGGTGCCACACACAGACACACTCTGCTTACCTCAGCTCTGTGAAGTGTGGTGGAAATAAATCTCTCGGCGCCGCAGGGCAGCACAGGTCTCCATCTCCATTTGCAGTGCCACCAATCCAAAAATATTGGCAGCATGTTAACTTTGCCCCCAAACTGGCACTTCAGCTTAGCACCTGGCACTGCGGCCAGTTGCTAATAGCTTTACTGCCAGGGACCTGCATGGCTTCTGGGCTCATAATAGCCTGTGTAGCTCTGAGCAATAATGCTTAGTTATCAACAACTTGTGAAAGAAAGCCTAGTCCTACCATCATTAAAGAAACACAATTTAGATCCATCCTGAGGGCCCATAAACTATAAGCTCATATCAATGTTTCATTTCACAGCTGCAGTTATTGACTCAGAGGTAATGGTTCCGAAGCTGACATTATAGATGTGCATAGGAAATGAGTATGTCTTAGGGGTAGAGGTCATCCGCAACATAATTAGCATTTGACACAGTGGCATACATACAGTAGTCTCCTTGACTGGGCGATGGGGATTATTGAGGCGGCAATGCCCTGGATGCACTGTTATCATGAACAGAGATCAGGGTGCCAGTTAAGTAGTTCTCTTTCTGCTTCCATTGGTGATCGCACCTAAGTCTGTATGGTAGGTTAGCCATGGAGGGTTACTTTTTGATACGCTTCTGCCATTGCAACCATAGGTACAGAGATTGGTGAAATCCTCCCACTGTCTGTCTGTACACCATGTCAGATGTTAAATAAGCAGCATCGAATGTTCTAGTTACAGGCAGTGCCTTTATCCTGTGTTTTATACTGCTCTGCTATGTTCTTAAACATCTCCAAGAAGGGGAGCTTCCAGCTGTCCAAAATAGGGCTGTTTGCATTATGCTTGACCTGGAGAATTACGGCAATGTGTCTATGCATCGAAAAGCACCTGGCTAGTTACAGTCCCTGTGAGTTTACAGATGCAGCTTTGGGTTGCCAGCCTGGTCTTGGTGTGAAACAACAAAGTATGTGCTGCGCAGACGGCACAACAACCTACATGCAGCCAGAACTTTGGAAACCCAGAAATAAATACAGCCTGGGAAGCACAAGCCAATTGCCAAAGCAGAAATGCGCGCCTCCAGGCTCAGGCTGTATTTATTTCCAGGTCCGTCCACTGTGGGCATTGGGCTGCGGCAAACCCAAGCAAAAAAGAAAAAAACAAAAAAATTAAAATACTTTTTTTGTTCGCACTGAACTACTGGGCATGCTATTTTCCATGCACATTTCAGTGCGAAGAAAAAAGAAAAAAAGCTTTTTTTTCTTCAAATTTCACAGGGTGGCCGATGGGGGGGCCAGCATTTTTATAAGGAGGGCTATAGCCCCCCTTGGCCACCCCTTGGGGGCGCCCCTGCTGCCTGCATATCGCGTGAAGATGAAGCCTGGACCGCCTGATATGGAATGGTATGTTATGTTAAAGGTTCTTATACCGCACACTGTTGCCACCTGCGTGGTCCCTTGTCACTCTGGTGAATCTGTAGTGCAAGGAGAGGAGAGTGGCGGGTGTGTTAGTAGGACTGAGTGGGAATAAGAGCAGGAGAGCTGTGATGTGTTGTTGGCAGCTTCAGTTCAGAGAAACAGGTCACTGAGCGTAGGTGTGTTTTTCAGTTGGCAGTCGCCACGTGGTGTTGAGCGACACATGTAATGCCATTATTTACATATTTGAGCGTGGGGTGAGTGGCTGTGGCCACCACCCCCCCATGCCCTGGGAAGAGACCTGAGGGAAATAGATGCACCCCATAGACCGACCAGACGTCCAGTCCCATTCCCCATGAACTTACCAGTGAGGACCGAGCAGTGGGCACCTGGCATGACACCTCACCATTCTGCGCTGAGCCTTGGACCATAACATAAATCAGCAAGAAATCTCCCTTACAGTGACCCCAATGTTGATCTCATAACTAAATCTAACGTAATGTGCCCCAGCATACCACCTCACTCCCTGAAATGTAATACACCTCTCTCTGCCACCAATCTACAGGGTGGGAAAACCGGCTAACGGCATGGCCTCTGCCGCTCCACAGGTCTCGGTTTGGTGCAAAGCGAGGGAGAGTACTTCTTGCTCCCTCTCTTTGTATGCCGCACAAGACCCTCAGTTCTGTGCTTCTCTCGCCGAGCGGTGGTACATGACAATGGCGTCATCACGCCTTTTGGAGCCGGAATGACCCCCGCCCCCTTGATTAACTCACTCCTCATCCCGCCTCCACGTCTCCCAAGATGCCACCGTGGCATGGTGCCAGGGCATGCTATTGTTATACTGACACTAAAACACTTTTGTTGGAACCATCTAGTGCTAGTAATTATGTCTAATTGAAATAGCGCCACAATAGATATCATTGACATATAATAAATATTGCGCCATGAGGCATGCTGTCCAACAGTAAAGATGTATTGTGTTAAAAAAAAAAAAACATATTGAATACTGTTCCAGGTGAACATTATAATGATAATGATGGGTTTATATTATATTGCGTCTTAATCCAAAGAGCTTTACAGAGCACATATTTACATACAATATCACCCAACTGAAATTGGTACAAACAATTATATACAAATACAACAATTGGAATATTGTGAACCTAGAAGAAATGAAATCTCTGTAGTACTGCTATGCATTGGAATCGCCTCCCTCGGGATTCTGTGCTTTCGAACAATACACCTTTGCATATTGTGCCAGATCATGCCTAAAGAATATTGTGCCCGCGTATAGGGTCCTAAACTATGGCATTATCTGGACCTTCCTGGGGTTGAGATAATGATATACAGCACATGCATAAGGTCTCATTGTTCACTACATGACAACAAGTAAACATAGTCAATCGTGTGAATTTGGAAAATGTCTTTGGAGTTTAATCTGGGCCCTTCTCTTGACTGGTGTTGGTGAGTAGAGCCGAATGTCTATGCGAGGCAGACCCTTGGCAGGGAGAGAGAGGTCTATGCCACCACCCCTTCCCCTCTGCTTTAAGAGTATTAATCTGAGATGCAAACATGAACGTTAGGTTGGAAGCATAGGAACCCTTCTTAATACAGACACATGACATCAGAAAGAAACCCAACTGTCCTGTGCTGTTACATACATAATTTATTTGCAAAACAAGAGAGTATGGCTCCGTGTGAGTTAAATGCCGGCTATGGAAGTCGGAAGGTCTTTTACATTTGATGTGTATGCACCATATAACATTACCAATATGCAGGGAACCTCATTCAGCACAGCAGTGGAGATGTGGTCTCCCTGCACATTCAGTCTTTGGCCTCTTTGATGATAATGGAAATACGCACTGGTCCTGCAGTACTAAATTAAAGCCACTCCACCTAGAAGAGATGCTGGTTTGTTGTTTAAATTGAAGCTGCCCTTATGGGAATGCATGCCCTATACACCGAACGCATAGCAACCTTGCAGATCAGGGCTAGCAGCGACCCAACACAAGACACCCTACTGAGAAACGGAAATACGGCCCTATTCAGGAATTAGATGGTGAACAGTGCCACTTTGGCTGATTACATCTTTAGCAGTCCCTCTGAGAATTGAGAGTACTGCCTCAGTGGCGTTCTAGCAGTCCTGCTGACAAGAGTCATGCAATCCCATTAAAGGTGTTGGAGCTTTGCAGAGAGTTGCAGTCACAACAAAAGGATTGCACCCCTGCTGGGAACTAGGCGTGGTGCAGTTAAAAGTAGTTTCTGTGCAACCCTCTAATGTTCCTCACAAGTGGCATTGACCACTTAGTGAAAAATACAATACAGCAACTAAACGCCTTCAGAAAAGTGAACATTCCGACCCATTACAACTATCCCAGCCATGCTACGAAGCATCAGTACTGGGCCACTTGGGAAACTGCAACTACTCTACGAAATGGAAGGCTAAGTTATTTTTGCAGTTCAAACTGACTTTGCACCAGTGCAAAGTCAGTGCAAAGTCACTTTGCAGTGCAAAAATACACTTTGCACTGTCCTTTGAATCAGGGTGTTTGTTGGCAGTGCAAAGTGACTGTGCACCAGTGCAAAGTGACTTTGCACCACACTAGAAATTTCTCGAATCAGGCCCTTGCTGTTCACATTTGCTACCTGCATGCCATTTACCTCACCTAAGCAGACACATTAATCCACCAAACTCTACCGGAGGATTGAAACATAGGAACTGCAGCAGGGTCACTGCGGCAGGTGAATAAACTGGCTAAAACCTGTTGCCTACGAACACTGTTAGAGCAGGAGCTCCGGTGCGCTGCAGGAGCAGCATCTAGCATCCCTCCCCAACCCAGCTACATGAGGTAAGCTACTTCCCCGACCGCAGCGTGATTTGTTCAATATGGATTATTCTTAGCGCGTAATTACCCCCACTACCAGACGTTGTATGCAAGTCCACTTGCTTCCTTTATTTTGCTCATCCGTAAGCAACTTTGCCCGTAAGCATCATTCTTCCATTAGCCAACACATGGCATCAACCGCTTCAAGATGGTGGCTCTTCGTTTACCTACCTGCAGCCACAGCCAGAAGTTGCACTGACCACCATCCCATTGGCTGAGGCTCCCTTATTGTGCACCAATCCGTGACTGGAGGCGCGAGCTGGGCCACCTCCAGTAATGCCCACATCGGCAAGGCTGGTGCCTGTCCAAGCGTGTTGCCTACGAACACCGTTAGAGCAGGTGCTCCGGTGCGCTTCAGGAGCAGCATCGAGCATCCCTCCCCAACCCAGCTGCAAGAGATAAGCCCGCTGGCTACTTCCTCCATTGCAGCGTGATTTGTTCAATCTGGATTATTCTTAGCGCTTATTGCGCGGTAATCACCCCCACTACCAGACGTTGCATGCAAGTCCACTTGCTTTCTTTATTTTGCTCATCCGTAAGCAACTTCGCCCATAAGCATCATTCTTCCATTAGCCAACACGTGGCATCAACCGCTTCAAGATGGCGGGTCTTCTTTTACCTGCCTGCAGCCACAGCCAGAAGCTGCACTGACAGCCATCCCATTGGCTGAGGCTCCCTTCTTGTGTACCAATCCGTGACTGGAGGCGCGAGCCGGCCCACCTCCAGAAAGGCCCACATCGGCAAGTCTGGTGCCTGTCCTGGCCTATCCTGCCGTCTGCCAGAACCCCTGCCCAACTGAGAATTCCTGGAGCGGCGATATAACGTCTAAAGGTACTGTACTCACCTCTTCACGCTGGAATCCCCCGCCCACCCCTCTGAGCGAAGTAAACAAAGCTAAACACTCTGCATATTGTGTTAATGACGGCCGGGGCTGACAGAACTGCTCTGCAATGATTCTGATTGGTGTACCGCCCTCAACTCCTGTGTTTCCCATAAATGTTCTAAATGCCAACACCTATGTACCTCTTGCGTCCGAGCGATCTACTAAGCCTGTACAGACACAGTCTACCTCGATTTTAGCAACTGCAGCCCTATTGTACCCATTTGTCCTAGCATTTGTAGCCTATGGTGCCTAATTCAAATTTAGCAACTGCAGCCCTATTGTACCCACTTGTCCTAGCATTTGCAGCCTATTGCGCCTAATTCAAATTTAGCAACTGCAGCCCTATTGTACCCACTTGTCCTAGCATTTATAGCCTATTGTGCCTAAATTCAAATTTAGCAACTGCAGCACATTTGTACCCATTTGTCCTAGCATTTTCAGCCTATTGTGCCTAATTAAAATTTAGCAACTGCAGCCCTATTGTACCCATATGTCCTAGCATTTGCAGCCTATTGTGCCTAAATTCAAAATTAGCAACTGCAGCACATTTGTACCCATTTGTCCTAGCATTTGTTTTTTTGTTTGTTTGTTTATTTGATAATGCGCAGCCAAGCCCTTGGGCAGCTGGGCACAGCAGTACAAGAAATCTCGAAACTTAGTTACAGTGCTTGTCAAGTTATAGTACATACATGTGAATACAGAGGTGGATTACAGTACAGGATACATTACATTTGTAGTTGTAGCAGTGAATAGGGGATAGGTTACATCATAGGGTCTTAGACAGTAGCTATAGGGAGTGAAGAGGTTAAGAATTGCTAGAGCGGAGCCGTTTGAGAGCATTGACTCTGAATCTCGCGTAGGGCAAAGGGCGTCTGAGGTTAGCAGGGAGTGTGTTCCATGCTTTGGCTGCTTTAACTGGGAAGCTATTTCCTCCAGCTTTGGTGAGTTTGAATCTAGGGATAACGAGTAGGAAGGTGTTGGCAGATCTCAAGGGTCGGGAGTTGAGTTTCCTGGTGATCTTTTCCGATAGGTAAGGTGGTGCTAGAATGTTGAGGCATTTGGAAGTGAGGGATATAGTTTTAAGGAAGATTCTGTCCTTTATTTTTAGCCAGTGGGCGTCCTTCCTAAATTTAGTGATGTGCTCTCTGTGAGGGATGTTCAGAGCTGCTCATAGAGCGTTATTTTGCAACTTTTGAAGTGTATCCGTAACATACTTGTTGGCTCCTGAATACAGGGCGTTGCAATAGTCTAATCTAGACATAATGAGAGCATTGGCCAGGGTAATGCAACTCGCCTTAGACAGAAAAGGTCTGGCAGCACGGATTAATCTGCATGTGTAGGCAGTGGAGGAGGCGAGAGAGTTAACTTGTTTTTTGAGGTTAAGTGAAGAGTTCAGGTAGAATCCTAGTGTTTTTACCTCTGGCATAACTTTTATAATGTTATTGTCAATATTAAACGATGTTAGTTGGAGGTTAGTTTTTTTAGGTGTAGGTCGGATCCAAGGAGTAAGATCTCTGTTTTATCATCGTTCAGGAAGAGGCCATGGGAAGCCATCCATGCCTGAATGAGGATGTACATTTTGTTCACTAAAGCCAGGTCCTCTTCGTAGTTGCCCGAAAGGGGTATGAGGATCTGGGTGTCATCAGCATAATTAGTGTAGGTGACACCCAGTCTGTCCAACTTGCCGAATAGTGGCTTAGTGAAGATATTATACATGGTGGGTGAGACACAGGATCCCTGTGGGACTCCACATGTTATTTGGATGGGATCGGCACAAGAGGAAGTAGAGAAAACTCTCGTCGTCCGGTTGGCTAGGAAAGATTGAACCCAAGCGATAACTTCTTCTGTAAAGTTGGCAGCGAGTCTTAGGTAGGTACATAGTACTACATGGTCCACCAAGTCAAATGCTGCTGACAGGTCTAACAGTAGTAGCAGAGCAGTTTTGCCATTATCCTTTAGTTCCTCAATTTTTGTTTTAAGGTCTAACAGGGCTGTTTCCGTGCCGTGGAGGGGCGGAATCCTGATTGTCATGAGCCTAGTAGATAATTTGTTTCTAAGTAATCTTGAATTTGTAGATAGGCTACTCTATCAATAATTTTAAGTAAAAAGGGTACAGTGGTGATGGGCCTATAGTTGGTGGGAATTGAGGGGTCAAGAGTTTGTTTTTTCAGTAAGGGGAGGACCCAGGATTCTTTCACATTAGTAGGTACTGAGTTGGATTTAAAGGAGGAGTTGATTAGCTTGGAGATGAAAGGGGCTAAGTCTCTGGCCACATCTTTTATTATTTGCGCTGGGCAGCTGTCGCCCTTGCAGTTGGATGGTTTCAAGGAGAGTATGACCTTTTCGGTATCAATGATTGAGATTGTTTTGAAGCTGAATGGTTGAATAGTATTGCGCTCTTTTTTCTTTGTTATTTTAAGTTGGAGAGAGGAAATTTTCGCTCTGAATATTAGTACACCATGTCTTATCCTTCGGGATAGTGTCGACTGGTTGTATTGGGGATTCCATTTCACGGAGGATGGAGAATAGTTCTTTTGTATTTGATTGGGCTTTTGTGATTCTGTCATCAAATATTTTTTTTTTTTTGTATTGATAATTTCTTTCTTATAATGTTTTGAATGTTGGGCTAGCTTGGCTTTATTGTTGTCGGTAGGCGAATTGCGCCAGATAGCTTGTAGTTTTCTTTTCTGTTTTCTTAGTTCATTAAGTTGGGGGGTGAACCAGGCATTCAGATGCGCTTCCTGTTTACTTTTGCGTAGTTTAGTGGGGGCAATGGTGTCTAATGCCTTGGTCATGGCATGGTTGAATATGTCCACTAGGATGTCTGGGTTGGTGTTATTTTCCAAGTTGTTGATGGCAGGGAGGAGGGGGATGAGTTTTTCAGCAGATATGTCTTTTTTGCTTCTAGTAGGTAAGGAAGGTATTATGCTAGTAGTTTTGGGGGTGAGGAGATCGAGTTAGGCCGTGAAATTGATTACGTAGTGGTCAGTCCAGGGTTGAGGGATGATGTCTGTAATGGTGATGTTACAGTTAAGTTCTGATATCCAGTCAAGAATTCTACCCTTTATGTGAGTAGATGAAAGGAATTTTTGGGTGAGCCCGTGGTCATTGAGAAGGGCTGTTATAGGGTTGGCATGCTTGTTGTCTGGGTCGTTGTATCCGATGTTAAAGTCACCTATCAGTAATGTTTGGGAGTGATTTTTCGCATTGTCCGCTATGAGGCTGGTAAGGTCCTCTTCAAAGGTTCCTAATGGTCCTGGGGGGCGGATAATCAGATGTATGGTCAGCGTTCGGTTGTTAGATAGCTGCAGCTTGGCTGTGAGTATGTCACAGGATAGGCAGGGAGGCGAGATAGTCAATCTAATAGGTAGGGTATTTTTAAAGATAATGGCTAGGCCGCCACCTTTAGTTTTTGGGCTGTCTACTCTAAGTATTTGGTAGTTGTCAGGTATAGCAAGCATCAGAGTCGGACCTGCCGCCTCATGGAGCCAAGTCTCTGTTATGGCAAGTATGTCCAAATTACCATTACTTAGAATGTCAGAGATTTCAGGGGCATGGGCTACCATGGATCTGGCATTAATAAGAGATCCAGTTAATGTCATGGTGCTTTTAGTGGTCGGATTTTGTGGTAGTTTGATAAGGCGTTTGCCTTGATTTAGGTGCTTCTTTGTGTAGGAGAGGGTGGGCGCCGGGTTTAAGATTATTTTATTAGTTGCTTGTGCACATTTAGCTGAATAGTGTTGGGTGGGAGGGAATCCCATTGTATTATTATTTCTTTTGGGTTTGTAAATGCAAGGTAATCTTGCTCTAAGTCTAACGTTTCTGTCCAATGGAGGGCTTGTATTTGAGGGGGCGGATGCCATGGTAATAAGGATCGCGGCCATAAATGTGATGGTCAGGGAGTTTAAGTTTTTACTCATGGTGTTAGGGGCACCTAGGTTCAAGTCCTCAGTAGTGGCGAAGAGTGACCTGTAGAGGTAGAGGTAGTGTAGCTAGGGGCTCATCTAGGTTCGGGGTAGCACTACGAAGCTAAGTAGGCATGTGCCGGCAGTACAGAGTGACATATGCAAGTAATACAATTAGCCAACAGCAGAGGTTCACCTAAGTTCGAGATTTGCAGATGGGCTAAAAAGTGGCATGTGCAAGTAATACAAGTTAACCAGCAGCAGAGGTTCAACTGAGTTCAGATGGGCTAAAAGTGGCATGTGCAAGTAATACAATTAAACTAGCAGCAGAGGTTCACCTAAATTCGAAATTTGCAGATGGGCTAAATAGTGGCATGTGCAAGTAATACAATTAAACTAGCAGCAGAGGTTCACCTAAATTCGAAATTTGCAAATCGGCTAAAAAGTGGCATGTGCAAGTAATACAATTTAACCAACAGCAGAGGTTCACCTAGGATCGAAATTTACAGATGGTATGTAAGTGTAACTATCGCAGGTAGGTCTGAATGTACTGGCGTGCGCCATTGAGCAGCAAGGTTCATCTGGTTTTGCAGCGTGGCTAGGGAGAGGGATGCAGTGCTAGGCAATGTGTGCGTGCAGAACCTGGCCGTCGCCTGTGTCGGGTAAGTACAGACTGGCGTTATTAGCTGTCGATGCAGTGAGCATAATGTTTCATGGCAGGTGCAATGTCTCTTGTTTGCTGGGCTCTCTGAGGAAGCTGGTGCTGTGGCATGGGGTAAGTGTACCAGGAACTTTAGGGGGTAGGTTTCGTGAGACTATTGGTGGCTCTGACTTTGGACCAGTGAGTCTTACGGTGCCGCTATACTGCAGGCTTCAGGTAGACAATGGTGGCATTTGTCGTTAGGGAGCGTGTTACTGGTGCTTACCTATGTCAAATATCAGGGTCGTGGCTCACTGGTCAGGCGAGGAGGCATTCGAGGAGCAAGGGTCCCGGCCTACTCTCTAGCCATTCTCTGGACAGGCTCGGGACAGGACCTGCTCCTTAGTGTGTGGTCCTTCGTGGGCTGGTCCGGCGTTCGCCTTCCGGCGACCGATTGGCTGAGAAATCAGGTGTGTGAGCCAATCGGTTGCAAGGCAGGCATCACGAGGCAATGGCAAGTCAGGCAGCAACTTTGCCGAGCCCGGTGGCCATTTTGGAATGGGGGCAGCCTCGTGGGAGGCAATGGAGGCACGAAAGCTGTGCTCAATGCAGGCACTTGGGGCAGTTTCTTGGCACAGAAAATATTTTCGTAGGTTGAAGTCGCAGAGGCAATATTCTGACACAGCGTTTCAGGTTTTTCAAAATTAGCACTGGAACGAGCGCAGGTGTGGCATTGATGCCATTAAGCCTACCTTCGCTAATACTGTTGTCCCCGGCTCTATTCCAGAGCGGGATCACTGCTCCAGCAGCAGAGGAGCTCCTGCTTCTTGGAAGGGGTTGGATCGTATATGTCAGTCTATTGTGCCTAATTCGAATTTAGCAACTGCAGAACATTTGTATCCCTGCTGTTTCTAGCATTACAGCCCAACCCAGCTTGCTACTAATTATGCGTCAGCTCCTCTTCCTGTTTAACACCACCTGGCTACTTCCTCTCCTCGCCACCATTGCATTCACCAGTTTATGCAGCCTCACCACCTAACATAAGCTTTGCATGACACCCAAGCTCATCATGGCACACTCAGCCAGCACTCCGACTCACATCCTGCCCCACATAATCCCTATTTGAACTCACCTGCACTGTGGCTGGAACACTTCGCCACTAGACCAATGCCCAATCTACCCTGCTCCGCGACCCTAAGGAACGCAAGACTAGGTTCAAGATTCCTCCGCCATACCCATGCACCCCAGAGGCTCTCTCACCCACCTCAGAGCCCTTCATCTACACAATCACCCCGCAGTAACATCATACAGTCACCACCTAACAACCCCCCCAAAGCAACTCTAATCAAAGGTGCCTTGATTAAGGCCAGGTCACTCCCTGTGCATGCCTTAGATATTGCTGATCTGATTATAACTCACTTTTGACTTCGTGGCCATAACTGAGACCTGGTTACATGGCGCCTCAGGACCACTACTAGCTCTCGCCATTCCTGCCGGTTACACTATTATCAGATGCGACTGCAATACCAACCAATCTAAAGGCGGCGGTGTCGACTTCATCCACAAAATCTCCATTGGCATCAGAAGCATCAACAACCAACAAATTCTGTCCACAGAACTTTTCACGGACAAACTCCCCATCTCCCCTAATCAAACCGCCACACTCCACCTCACACCTCATATACCAACCACCTGGACCCATATCAACCTTCTCAGACGACATCATGTCCATCATAGCTGATTAAGCCAAAACCAAATCACAAATCATCTGACTTGGCGACTTCAATTTTGGTTTCCAAGACCCTAACAACCCCGTAGCACTAGATCTGACTAACACATTAACTGATCAGGGTTTCACCCACCACATCACGGAACCCACTCACTCCAAAGGGAGAACCCTCGATTGGCTAGCTGAATCTTACTGCTGCATCAACCTCAAGGACAACACTCCTTGTGCATGTTCAGACCATCACACAATCCTCTTCGATATTAAAACCACTGACCATTGCCCCAAACAAGAACATGCCTCTGCCACCCAGACCAGAAACAAAAGAGACATTACTAAGGCTAAACTACTCCCCCTCATCCTCCCGCTATTAAACAACATTGCATCCTCATGCACGGATCCCACAGTATTAGTTGACACCTTCAACCAGACCATGCTTAAAGCACTGACCCCATTGCCCCAATCAAATCGAGGAAATCTAAACCTCGAGCCCACCTCAACTCGTGGTTCACCCCCCATCTAAGAGAACTCCGTAAAGCTAAACGCTCTGCCGAATCTCGTTGGAAAAGCCACCCCTCCAACGCCAACAAAGACTACTTAACCATTTCCTCCCTTAACTACAAAGAAGCCATCTTCCAGGCAAAGAAAGACACCTACAATGGGCTCATCATGGAAGCCAAATCCAACACCAAAGAGCTCTTCAAGATCCTCAAAGAACTTGAATCTCCCACAACCCCACCAGATACATGTAGTAAGAACAGCTTGTGGTGTACAAACATACAAGCTGCCCTGCTGGGTAAAATCAACACGCTCCAAGCCAAAATTAATGTCAAACAATCGTGCCTCCGGACTGACAACCAACCCGCCCCCTCTCACTTGCATCACCTCCCCCAGCCCTTCAGCTTCACAGCCCTCAGTATATCTGAGGTTGAAAACATCATCAACAAGCTTAAACCAACCAACTGCCAAGGCGACCTATGTCCCGCATCAACTATTAAGGAAGCGGCACACGAACTAGCCCCTTTTATCACCACCTTCATCCACACATCTTTCAAAACAAGCATTGTCCCTAACAATCCAAAAGATGCATGGGAAATCCCCTTACTCAAAAAGCCCACTCTCGACCCGAGCACACCTAGCAACTACAGGCCCATTACTACAGTTCCCTTCCTGCTTAAAATCCTTGATCGGGCGGCATACCCCCAGATTCAGGAATACCTCAAATCCAATAAACTCCTTGGTCTCAGGCAATCAGGCTTCAGACCCAGGCACGGGACAGAACGGCCCTCATCGATCTGAAAACACAAATTGAGGACCTTAAAGACAAAGGGAAACTAGCGCTGCTGCTACTATTAGACCTATCTGCAGCCTTCGACCTTGTCAACCACTGCATTCTCTGTCAACACCTCTCATCAGCCGCCAATTTTTCAGATGCTGCCACCTCATGGATCAGATCATTCCTTGACAATAGATCCATGCGAGTCTTCTCCCCCTCCGTGGCTGAACCCTCACCTGTCCCTTGCGGCGTGCCCCACGGCTCCTGCATATCCCCCACACTATACAACGTGTTCACCAAACCTCTCTTTGATATCCCTGACTATGTGGGTGTCACCTACACAAATTATGCCAATGACACCCAGATACTCATCCCTATCACTTGCGACTATTTGGCTGACACCAAATCACTGAATGATGTCTACCTGGTCATACAAGCCTGGATGGTTCAACATGAGCTATGTCTTAATGATGATAAGACTGAGCTCCTCATCCTTGGCTCACACCACCACCTCAGTAAACTTGATCCTGCTTTCAAGTCTTTCATCATTGACAGCAACACCATCAAGGTCTCTAATGACACCAAAGCCCTCAGTATCTACCTTGATTCCACTCTGTGTCTCTCCAGACAAACCAACTCAGTTACATCTGTCTCTGCCCACACGTGCTAACTGATTACCGCTTGTCGCCCCTTTCTCTCCACGGCTAACTGCATTATCTTAGCCAGAACTCTTGTCATGTCCAAGATTGACTACTGCAACATGCTCTATTTGGGTACCAGTCAAAGGAACCTGAACAAGTTGCAGGTCACCCAGAACAACACCATCAGAGCAGCCTTCAATACTCCTAGAAACAACCACATCTCAGACACCAGACGCAACATGGGCTGGCTCTCAGTAGTCCAAAGAATCTCTCTAAAAACTGTAAGTGATTTCAATCCAGCACTCCAACCAAGTCAATTCCTAGTATGGGATGCCCAATGGAAACCCTTATTTATATATTTTTATGTCAAAAGTTATTTTAATTCTGGATGATGTACCCTTATATAATGCCTCTGTCTTTGAATTCCCCCGGTCTCACTGAACTGAGAAATAGGTTTGTTTTGCAAATTAAAAGATTTATTTGAAGAATTGAACTATATATAGATTACACTTTTATGGATATGAATAATATCTGAATATCACACTTATGAATATGAACAATGATCAGCAGTGGGAAATATTACAATATCAACAATCTTTTTAATCCATTAGGAGTAGGAATAGGAAGAATAATGTAGCAGAGAATACTTTGTATGGGTTCAAGAAATTGCAATGATAGGAAGGAATGCAACACAGAAATAAAACTTGATATGACTTCAATCAAAGACAATGTGATCACTCTTTCCCCCTGATATTACTCAATCCCCCCTATTATGCAATATGAAGATATGGAATGAGGGCACACAGGTTTCAGGAATAACAATCAACAATGCAGTTCAATCCCAATTCCTCCCCAGCAAGCTTAGAGAGAACAGTAATGATTTTAAAACAGGTCAATTGCTTTTAAATGTAATATGAATTGAATGGGAAACATGCAAAAAATGACTTTAATTCGCTAAATGGGATTCAGAACTAGTGAGAGTTGCTTTGGATTGGGTCAGGTCAACACTAGCAATGATTATAGAATGATTAGCAGATGGAAAAGGAAATTCAGAAGTTGAAAACAAGAAATAGCTGTTTTTACAGGTGGTGAAATTGAGCCAAATGCAAATTCGCAGCAACTTTTCAGCATGCGGGAAACACGATTACGGAAAAACTATGAGGAATTGGAAAGCTGAGGATGTTAGCTTCAAAATGACATTTGAATTTCGTTCCTAGCACGTACGGGTCAAAAGTTACAGAGGTTTTAGTAGAGGTCGATTTTTCTCAAAAGGAGTCAAAAGGAGTCAAGATTTCTAATGAAATTGCACTTTGAATTACAAACAGGTTGGCATACACTAACAATTATCACAGGATTAGATGGATGAGGAAGGATTCAGAATGGACAAAAGAGATTCTACAATGCCGTCTGGATATGTTGGAATGGGTTGGATGGATTCCTTTAAACTAAGAAATGACTATGGACAGTTCTCTGCTAAATACTCACTACTATGGCTTTGGAATGGAATGGACCCGTGAAAGATCTGGTCAAAGGTTTGGCTTGGACTCCGCTCGCCACCGGACAGGTCTCATGCACTTGGTTCTGCTCTCAGCACTCTGGTATCTGCGCGGCCTCTTGGACTGGATCTGATGGGTTCTGGGTTACAGCTCTGCTGGACTGATCTGGATCTTGGGTTCTAGCAAAGGTTGTTGGCCAGAAGCAGCAAACAGCTCAGCCAGGCTGTTGAATGGATTAGGTTAGGCCCCGTCGAAGTTAGGGGTTAAATCAGGTTTGCAAGGTTTTTAAATGCCTGGTGAAAAGGGTTCTGCTTTTATGATTAGGCCTCTGCTTCAGGGTTCTAGAGTCTGGTTCTAGAGTCTGGATCTGGAGTCTCGTTCTGGAGTCTGGATCTTCCTGCAGGGTGCTTCGCCAGTGGATCAGTTGATGAGTGAAAGAGTGTGTTTTGCCTGTCCTCAGCAGTCCCTATTTATACATTTTCCAAAGTGGGTGGGGTGGCTGATTGTCTATGCCCAACCCTCTAAGGATCTGATAGGTCAAGAATTCCCTGTCCCCTGATTTGTGAAGGAACAGTGTGTCATATGGTGTCATCATGTGTCAGAGTGATGCTGCCATTTACAATCTAGGGAAGAACCTCCCCTTTGCTTTAACCCAGAAAATCTATTTTTCCCCCAAAACATATTTTCAATATGCACAACTTGTTAATACTACATATACACATCACAGATTGCCTAAGGTACGTTTCTGTCAAAATCTTATCGTCCTACGAGTTCTGGTTCATAAATGACAATTTTTTCGCACTTTTGGTTGGTTACACATTTTCGGATCTGTACGATTTTTTATACATACATGTACATACCCTCTGGGCATATTCCTGTAATTTTTCATGTTCCTAGCATAGTCACAATAGCTACAATATTAACATTTTTATGGTTCAGTCTCTGAATGTCGCACAGATTCCAGATTCATTTTAAACTGTGAGTGAATTTTTCATTTTAATAATCTCTAAATTTCATATTTTTGTCAGTTTGGTACAATATTTTATAAGTCTTTTCCTTAAACATATATTTAGTCCAATTTCAAATCCACATTTTCAGTCTGGCCCGCCTCCAAAGCTTGGCTGAGTCAGAGAGTCACATGGCTTGTCTTCCTGCCAGGGCAGTTGTTGTCAGACACACCAGAATTACCATTTCCATTCAGTTCAAGGACTCCATTGTCTCTTTCCCAGAACAGCAGAGGAAGCCTCCTCCCCTTCTCATTAGCATCCCAATGCGATATCCTCTCCTTTTGGTGGGAAGGAACAGGGTGGGGTGTTCTCAGGGGAAGAAAGCCTCTTTGAAGTTTTAGCTGATTCAGGTTACCTTATGGTCCATTTTAACATTGTCCCTTGTGCAAAACTACAGTTACAAATTTAAAATAAGCAAACATATCTTCAATTCCAGTCTTTTTCAACATGAAAATCAATGTGTGGCACCCTATATCGCATTTGATGGAAGTCCCTTCCTTGGCATACTTAGCTTTTGAGACACAGTTTCTCCTGTCAGATTTGGAAATCGCCAGAGTCTGACAGATGCGAGTAACGGCATTGCACCCATTTTTGACAGATTTCTTTACAGCAACCATCTTCAAAAGTGGACTTTGTTCAGATAACATATACGTCTGCTGACATTATATTTATGTGGATTCTTGAGGTAGAATGATGTTCAACACCCAACAGGAGGTTGGATCTTTTGGGTGGTTTGTGAGCCATGATTTTTGCACATTTGACAACCAAGAAAAAACGGATTTTCACACAGCTCTGTGTTTCTTTTGCCATCAGCCTTGCTCTGTGGGCAGCCAAGTGATGGGTTTTGGCAGTGGTCTCCTGTGTTACCACTGACATAGGCAAAAGTGGATGGCGGCCTATTTTTCAGATTTTTACTGCGCACTTTTGGGTGATTTTTAGCGAGCAGAATGCTTTCCAGTGGCCATTCTGATGCTCCTGATGCAAGCAATGCACAGTACTGTTGCAGGGCCTGGACTAGTGGGTTGAAACATCCCACAAAACCCTGACACTCACCCATAAGTGTCTCTCTAACCAGGCTCCCACATACCTCTCCAATCGATTTACACCCCGCATCTCCATTCGACCGCAGAGATCTGCCCAAGCCAACTGTCTCACCCTCCCCAGGTTGAAGCGACAGAAATCGGGTGGTTGCAGCTTCCCGGTACTAGCAACCAAATTATGGAACTCACTGCCCTCCAAACTCAGGTCCGAACCCTCCTTACACGCCTTCAAATGTAAAACTAAACTGTGGCTCCAGGATAATGACAATTAGCAACGGCCCTGTTTCATCTCTGTTTTCACCTGCTAATGTAAACCTCTTATGCATATGACTTGTATATACCTCCTATTGTAAATATTGTAAATAGAGACTATGGGCCTCATTACGAGTATGGAGGTAGCCATGGTGCTATTAACGCCATGGCTGCCTCCATACCGGTCTCCAATACAGGGTTCCTGCAATGAGGAATTACCGGGTCCTTCCGACATTGGAGGACCCGGTAATTCCTCCTTGCAGGAACCCATCCCCATTCCCATTTGAGCCCCCATAGGGCTCAATGGGAATGGGGAGGGAGCTAATAATGGCACTGTTAATAACGGCCCATTATTAGCTCCCGTTCCCCTCACAAGACCCGCTAAGGACGCCTGGTTTTACCAGGCGTCCTTAGCGGGTCCCGCAAAGGGAACCTCGTAATCGGCGTTCCCGTAATGAAGGGTGCCGGTCCCGTACTGGCACCCTTCATTACGGGAGCACCAGGGTTATAATGAGGCCCTATATATCTCTCTTGTATTTTGATGTACTACATGTCACTTTATTTTATTATATGTCTTTGTAACCTATCCTAAGATATGCGCCCAGATGCCCGAGGGCCAGGCGCGATTTACAAATAAAGAAATTCAAATTAAACACATTATTCCAATAGGCCAGTACAGGCTTCCAGGGCAGAGCTAGTGTCAGTCATATGGATGGCAAAGCAAACGTATGACTGACACTACCAGCACCTATAATGATCCTGTTTGGAAATAGGTCCTTTGTAAAGGGCGACAGATGAATAGCTCCATGGCTTGCCATATCCCATCACAATGCGACATACCCACACAGCCCAAAACTGTGCATCATACCGAGGCTTTGTGGTTTTTGGTTGAAACCTCAGAAGCCCAGAAATACAACATCCGGAGAAAAAGGGCCTCATTGGTTGCAATGAACAAACATTAACCCAGGGCTTTAATTTGGCCGGAGCTAGCCAGGCCGAGGCCACAAGTATCTCCAAACAGGGCTCCTGAGCCGGGGCCCTGCCGGGACCCACCCCAGACTAGCTCCCAGCCACGCTGACACCTCCTTCAGGCAGCATGTATAGCCAAACCACTGCAGTTATACAGACTGCCTGCAGGTGTCAGCACTTCGGAGGTACTGACACCTGCAAGCAGCCTGTGTAACCGTGCAGCGCTGTGGCTGCACAGGCTGCTGATGTCTCTGTACTCAGAAACAGGGGAAGGGGTGGACTTCCCAGCTCTCCTTTGTTTCGGAGTAAATAGTCATCATACAGCATGAAGCCCACGGGCTTCATGCTACTCAATGACTTAACTCGAAAACAAAAAGAGAGCTCGGCAGTCCAGCCCTCCTCCTGTTTCTGACAACAGAGACATCAGCAGCAGGGTGACCTTTCATTCAAAGAGCCGGTGGTTAAAGGATTGCCTGCCATCGGCTCCTTGGATGAAAGGACTGCCTGCTGTGTGTGAGCTGGGGCACACTGGTGTCACACCTCTGGTTCGCCCAGTGTTGTGGTTGAATCTGGTATGAAAGGGAGATGTTATATTGTAGTCTTGTCTTGTCACTGGGCTGGAGTGCTTGCTATCAGAATGTTGATGCATGAATACAGCTCAGGAGAATGTTGAGTGGATCTGTGTGTGAATGTTCTGAGAGTGTGAGTTGGGGCCTGAGCTGGGGCGAGTTGGTGGCCGGTGGGTCTACTCCTCTGTTAGTACTGTTAATACCCATCCATGATCCTGTCCTGTTCCATACATGACTGTATATACATAAGAGGAACTGGAATATGTACATACTGTACATACTGTATAATAAAGCCTTACCTGAACCAATCCAAGACTCCACAGAAGATCTGTGTATGGGTGCTGAGTGCTTATGACTACAGAGAGGCTTCACAACACCCAGCCCCTTCTTTTGTTTAAAAAGAGGAGCTGGGCGTATCAAAGGTAATAATGCCAGTGCGCATCAGCTCTACTTCCATTACCAGCACCCCCCAACCCTAGGGGGCATGACCTAAGTACCCCTACTCAAGCCACACCCCCTAAGAAGATCCCCCCTTGATTTTTAATCCCACTGAAAGCACTGCATTAACCCCTCGGTCCCCTGTGGAGGAAGACTGAGAGGAAGCTTCAGGGGTAGAAGAAGCATAGGAAGGTGCTTAGCCTGTACAACTGCGGAAGGGACAGCTGTCTTGGCCTGACCCTTCCTGATTGGTGTGGTGCGGAGGGGTCTCTCTGCTTAAGGTGGGGAATGCAGGAGAACAATCTATTCTTCCGTTCCACTACAAACACCAGTGGTGACAAACCCTTCCTGGCAGAACATGTGGGCCCTCCATTCTTTTACCGGACCTTTTGCACAGACAGTTAAAACATCTAATACATTGGCTTTCTTGTTTAAACAAGTATTTCTCAGGGGCTAATATGAGGAATTGTGTTGTATTTTAAACCGTTTGTGAGACTACAGAATCAGGTTGCTCCACAAATAGAAATGGTTTCAAAATTAGCCACAATTCAACAAAATAACCTCTGAGTCCTGACAGACATGGTTGTAGCCAAAACATGATATAACAGTGTTATTGCACTGTATATATTTGTGATCCTAGACTTTTCTTGTCCATGCTCTGCATGTGCATGGTCTGAATAAGACCAATGCAGGTACGGCAAAGATGCTGTTACCTCGGTTTTTTTAATGACGTATTTGTCTTCGTTCTTGGGTTATTTTGTGAAATTGTGGCCAATTTTGAGCCGTTTCTGGGACCACTAAAAAGTGTTCACAGTTGCTAAAAATGGGCCTTGTGCTTTGGCAAATACGTTTTTAGCCAACAAAGATGTAATGTCGTATTTGCAGTGTCTGTATTCGTAGCCCCAGGCCATGTTTGTCCCCATGTCCGGTGCTCAGGGTCTGAACATGACTTATGCAGGCCTGGGACAAATGTCCTTTCCTTATTGCTTTGCTAAGAAAAAGAATGTGTCAGTGGCCATGGGCCATTTTGAGGAAGTGTGGTCATTTTTGAGCCTTTTCTGTGACCAAAGATTTATGTGGCTCCAAAAATAACAGGCATTGGCAACGGCAACAGTTTGGTCATTTGTGTAGGCATGAGAAGTGCACTTGCCAGGCACTGCCGTGGTTCGTAGTGGTATGGCCATTGGTGGTAGCAGCTGCAAAATGGTGTGAGAACCTGGGCATCTAATAGCAGCGCCTATCAAATGCCTAATACTTACACACAAGCCATAACTGTTGTTTTTGCCAATGCTAGTTTGTAACAGGACTTTAGTGAAGGACACGCATAAGTGCTTATAAATTGAGCGGCAAAACGCAAAGCTGGTTAAGACATTTTTTATTAAACCAGTAGTTGGTTTACAGCTCCAATTAAGTAATTAACTCTCAGATGACAGCTTTGTAAAAACACTGACTGGCACTTTTGACAAGTTTTATGGTAAGCTTTATTAAAGCGAGCTCAAAGGGTTCCTGCAAGGTGGTACTTTTGGTGGGAAGGGGTAGGAACTGGGTGGGGATGGCTGTAGGGATTAACATGGCTGTCCACAGGTAATGGGTGGGAAAATAACCACACACCTACAAGCTGTGTGTCCCTCATCATATGCCATTTCTCCCTATTTGTACTCAAATGCAATTGTTTTGGCTTATTAACGACACTTCTAGTCAAAACTAAAAAAAAACAGAAGCAACACTCCCAACTCAAACTAACAAGCATTGGCAATGCCAATAGGCTTGGCATTTACTGCTGTTCTTTACATTATTAATTTATAGGCACCAGGGTGCGCAGAGGAGAGTGCAAAGTTTTAAAAGGAGGATGCGATAAAGTGTGTGCAGGTGTGCAAGAGAATGAGAAGGGGAATGGAGCAATCAAGGAAGCTATTGATAGAGTTTGCCATTGATGATGAGTAAGAGGAACTATGAGCGAGAACGGTGGGCGTGAGAGGGTAAGAAATAAAGCGAGAGTGTGAGAGGAAGGATGAGAAGGGGTTAGAGAGAGAGGAGTTAAGGTAGATGGGTGGGGGAATAGAGGGTATATGTTGGATGGGGCTACAGAGCTAGAGGGGGTAGGTGTGCACGGGTGGGGATACAGTAGAGAGAGGGGGGCAGGATGATTGGTGGTAGAGAGGGGGTAGGATGTGAGAGGATAGAGTGAGGGTGTAGGGTGGGTGGATGGCTGTAGAGAGAGGAGGTGGGGTAGAGAGAGTGAGGGTATGGTGGGTTGGTGTGGGTAGAGAGAGTGGGGGTAGTGTGGGTGGGGCTGGTGGGGGTAGAGAAAGTGGTGGAAGCATGGGGTGGAGAGAGTTGGTAGGGTGACCAACAGTTTTGGCTTTTGCGTAAGAATGGGAAAGCCCTTTGCCAGGCACTGCTGTAGTGGTGCCCATTGGCCATTAATGGTAGTACCTGGGCATATAATAGCAGCGCCTGGTAAATACCTAATACTTTTACAGAAGTTAAATCTATTGGATTTGCCAATGCTCGTTTCAACAGGACTTCGGTGAATGATCAAGAGTAAACCTCAACAACCCCTACTCCAACTCCAAGCAGCAAGGAATTGACTCCCCCTCCCAACCAGGACTCTCCCTGTGGGCACCGTGCGCACACGCAGTGTGCTCGCCTAGGTACATTGGAAGGCATCTGCCGGGGGCTTCTGTGGAACTGGCATCAACTCTCTTCCTCACTTTACCCTAGCAGGAATCCCGCTGGGTTCTGCCCCAAACTCTAATACTCTCACCCGCTCCCTTACGTGCCAATACAGTGCGATCTCTACCGAGTGTGTGCAAAGGCATCCTTTCTGTTTCGAGAGGGTAATAGTCTAGACCAAGTCAGCACCCTGCTCTGCCCCCCCCACCCTGATCTCAAGAGAAGACAGGTAGCTTGAAAATAGGGGGAGGGTGTTCTGACTCAGTACCTTTCTTCTCCTTCCCCCAGAAGCTCACTGTCTCCAGAGCTCTGGTTCTCTCTTGGCTGGACTACTACAACAGTGTCTTTCTAAATCTGCCTGCCTCTACTCTCCACCCTCTGTAACTAATCCAGAACAGGACTGCCAGACTTGTCCTTGGCCTCAAGCACAGGGATCGGATCTCTCCAGGACTGAAATATCTGCACTGGCTCCCAGTAGCTGGGAAGATCAAGTCCAAAACCCTCTGCATTGTCCACAAGGCCTTCTGGGGCCTGGGATCCTCAATACCTTCAACCCTCTCTTCCTAAATATCTTCCCTCTCAAGCTCTTCGATCTTCTGCCTCCAAATCCCTTAGGGCCAGATGCTTCTCCAAGCAACGAGTTGGTGGTAGATCTCTTTCTTCGGCTGGGGCCTCCCTCTGGAACAGCCTCCCTGCCTCCCTGAAACTTGAGGAGAACCATCTGCAGTTCCGGAAGCATCTAAAAACCTTTGTCTTTGCTTCTGCCTTTTCTCCTCCTCTCCCATGCTAACCTCCTGGCTGAAACTGAATCTGCACTGCTTACCTGGCCACCCTCTGTTCTCAGTCCCAGGTCACTCCCCCACCAGTCACACACACCTGCACTGCCTGCCTGGCAACCCCCGCACTTGGGGACTGTTTCTGTATCCCTACAGTCCAACTACCAGCACTTGACATCTGATGTCTGCACTTACCGTTGCACTTGCCACCTGCTGGCTGTTACATTACCTATTGTTATTATTCTATGCCATGTACTGCACTGCCCCCCGCACTTTCCCTCTTCCCCATTCCATGCACTTGCGGTATCTGAATGACACCTGGCCTAGTAGGATCGTTGTCTGTCCTCCCTTTGTTCCCCCTCCGTTGCCACGTCGCGCCTTGAAAGACTTGTGTATAGGCGCGTTATAAATGCCATACCATACCATATCAGACCAGCAGGTCAGACCAATTAAGCAGCATTTACATATTAGAGCAACGTTTTAAACAAGCACCACCTTATAGACTGAAGATTAACCCCTCTGCATAACGCGTCAGGATTCCACCAGTGTTAAGTATCCCTACTAGTCCGAGTGCATCAGCAACACATCATTGACAGCTGCTTGCAACTTCCTACTTAGCGAGTAGTATAAATAAAATCCAGTTTTCCTGCTGACGCCCTGCCCACGTGTCTAAAAAAATGCATGGCTAAGTGGGGCCTGTGAAACATGTCCCATCATACTGGGGACTCACCAACGAGGCCAGAGAAGTGAGAGTAGACTACTGCCGGGCCCAGGCCTTCTCTGCGTGAGAGTCCCAGCCGAGAGAGGCAAAGGCGGGAAAAGGGTCTGCACTGACCGGGGAGGCCTTCTGGCTCTGGGGGATGCACCTGGCCCTATGTAAGTGCCGCCGGACGGTGGACACGGTGGGTGGGTTGAGGGTAGAGGGAAGGTTACATTAAGAAAGAACCGTGACTGCATTGCCAAATCCACGCAGGAACTCACTGAAAACTGTACCATTACATACCACCCCCAATGCTACGCAAACAAGCGAATCGCTTATAATTGCATTAGCCCCTACAGGCAACTCCCTCTGGCTAAGGATAAGCCTGCAACTGCCTTGGCACGAGCCTCGGATTAACCAGCCAGGACTCTCAAGAGCCTGTCCTACCAGCAGCAACATCCCCCTCTCTCTCTCTCTGAAGGCAGGAGCATGCTTCCCTCCTCCTGAATCTATGTGCGCTACAAGCTGGGCAGCTTTGGAGACCAGTCACGTGTCTCGCGGGTAGGTAACCAGGTTTCATAAGGTGCGGGAGAGAACACAAGCGCCATTTCGAGATTTACCTTCATTCACCAGAGCTGTAAAAACAGACGCAAGCGCAATAGACGCACTTTGACATGGCAACTGGCCTACTATGGGATGAAATGGCGGAAGCACATCCCTCACAGAAGAAAATCATGGCCCGGCCGGCGCTTTGGCCATTTGGCGAGAGTCTGCTCCCAGACTCCCCTTTCCCTCTTCGAGTTTACAGTACCAATGTTTTGGAATTAGGTGGCGCTAGGGCCACCAAATACGCTAAAACCAAAAATGGGTAAAAATTGTTCACAATTCCTCAAAATACATTTTTTTAACCAAAAATTTTAAAAAACGATGTACACTTGTTTTTGGCCGGTTTGTATTGGTGTCCCCGGGGTCCTTTTATTCCAGTTCCAAACATGCAGCTTTTTCAATTTTGTTTGTGTTGAACAGTGAAAGCATCCCTCGCACAAAAAAGGCACAGCAGTGCAAACTTCCTCTCACAGAAGGGGTGTAACATTGCCTCGGTTACAGGAACAACATGTCTGCTAGCCCCTTGCCCGACTTCTATACTCTTAACCCCCCTGGCGTGTCCCATATTTACAGCGCTCCATTGCTTTGTAGCTAGTTTTGCCATTTACAAATCCCATACTTACTTACACACACACCCCTCTCCCTGATTCCCCACCCCGTGACCTCATGTCAGACTGTCCTAGCTCAATCTGCTTTCAGGGTCTTCAAAGCTTCCCCTGCCCAAGTGTTTATCCGACCGTGGGCTGCCTTCTGACCTCTTGCTCAAAGCATCACCCAAGGGGCAGGAGTAAATCCGGACCTTTCTCTGAAGCAGCGACACATTATTCCCATGCAACATTCACTTTCTGTTAGTGAGATCTGTATTTGCCTGAAAGGCACAGTCTGTATCACAAACAGTTAAATTACTCTGGTCCACAATCATACATATGTACGTAAGCCATCTTCACCCACCAGGTGTTGTGGACTGAAAGGTTAATGGCCACTCCCCCAAATAATACAATTAGTGCATGTTGACATTTTGCTTGTGCAGCCATGTTATTTATACGCACCAATAAACACATTGGGCCTCATTACAAGTTTGCCGGTCAGGAAACAACAATGCCGGTAAGCATACCGGCACCGTTGTTTCCGGGCCGGCAAACTGTGAGTCTGCGGGCGGAACGGCACCCGCCAGCAGACTTTCACGGAAGCACATACGCCGTTATTGACGGTGACAGTGCTTCCGTGGTTCCCATTCCTGTGGAGTCGGGAGTGGGGATCAACATTTTACCTGCGCCTGATTTACCGGAGCGCTGGGGCTTTAATGCCCCGGTTATTCCCCCAAGTCAGGCGCCAGTAAATAATTACGGGTCCGGCGGCTACCTGCTGGTTTTTCTGGCATGGTTTCCGCCGGACTCGTAATGAGGCCCAATTGTTTCATATACACTGAAAAAACAGTTGCCATTCATTATTTGCTATGAAACTTCTATGAGCACTGATGTACAAATGTATTTAAAAAATTTGAAAACACTGTGAAAAAACATCAAATAGGACAAAGCAAACACTGTAAACCAGAAACTTTATCTATATCTGCCCAAGAGGGAACAAATAATTCTCAGACATTAAGAGCATTCCATCATTGGCCCTCATTACAATTTTGCCGGTCCGGAAACAACAGTACCGGTAAACTTACCAGCACCGTTGTTTCCAGACCAGCAAAGTACAAGTCTGTGGGCGGAACGGCACCCACTCGCAGACTTTCACGGAAGCACCGGCACCGTTATTAACTGTGCCGGTGCTTCCATGGTCCCCATTCACATTGAGTCCCATGGGACTCAAATTGGAATGGGGACAAACAATTACTGCTGCCTGACTTACCGCACTCTAATGCCCCGGTTATTCCTGCAAGTCAGGCAGCGGTAAATCATCGCAAGTCCGGCGGCAGCCTGCCGGTTTTACTGGCATGTTTACCACCGGACTCGTAATGAGGCTCATTGTGCTCTTTGTTAAGACTGCCCTGTTCCATTGAAGGCAGGTGAAAAGTGTAGGCATTTTTATTTGTTTGAATAACAGGGCTGTCAATTTCGATCAGAAATGACTTACAATAACACATTTATAGATGGTGTAGGCATTCCCACAAAGGGTGACTGTACAGTAACACAAAGGTGAGAACCAGCGGTGAGCCAATTTATGAGTGTGCAAAAAAGTCGCTATATACCAGGGACACAACAAAACACACAGAAAGCAAATATATATGAAAACGGGATATACAAATACTTTTTGCATACAATACTTTCAATTGTTAAGCTTCACTATAGGCAGTGGTGGGGTCAGGTAGGGAGTTTGGGGGAGAGGACAGAGGGAGCTAATTCGTTAGCAAATAAGATCAAAAGTTGGACTGGATTTCATTGTTATGGGCAGTGGGTTCCAGTGGAGGGTGGCGAGTAGGGAGAAAGAGGGAAGTTAACAGAGGCACAGGGAGGGCATGGGAAGGTGAGGTGGAGTGCAGATGAGGATCGAAGGGAATGAGATGGTGAGTAAACTGAGATACAATTACACAGGTATCGAGGGGCAAGACCAATGATCGCTTTGTAGAAGAAACTTAAAAAGAGAGCGGTTGTGCATGGAGAGCCTGCCGGCAGGTTGTTGGTAGATAGAAGTGGAGGATGATCTGGGCATGTTATAGAGAGTACGAGTAGCAAAGCTGAGGCCTTTGTCTAGAGGGTCAAAGGAGTAGAGAGGAAAGCCAAAGAGTAGGCTTGAGCAATAGTCAAGTTTGCTGAGTATGGGAGTGGACATACGTTTTTGTAGAGCGGTTACCAAGAAAAGGACACATTTTCCAAATGTGAGGAGGTTAATGCGAGCAGTAGATGCAGTGGTAGTGATGAATTACTGCAGTCAAAGGATGCTATCAAAGAGGAGCCCAAAATTGTGAGCCTTGGTTGAGGGAGTAAGAATGTCAGGGGGGAAGTAGATAGGGGAGGATAGGGATAGCATTGGAAGCCAGTAGAAAGATGACATCCATCAGTTCAGCATGAGGCACCGGATTGCCATCTAGTGATGAATTGCAGTGATATAGCTCGTAATCCGTTCAAGGACGGCTGGGGTAAAGGAGGGACATGAGAACAATATTTGTGTTCTTCAGCAAAAAGGTGATGGGGAAAGCCAAAAGATGACATAATTCTTCCTATGGCAGAGGTATAGAGGGTGAAGATCAGAGGTCCAAGGACTGATACTTTGGAGATGCTGACAGGGAGAGAGATGGGTTCAGAGGTTTGTGAGTTCTAAGAGGCAGCAATCCAAGCGAGATGAGATGACCCCACATGGTCTGCTTACCCACACTCTGTCAATCTCCTCCACTCTGGTGAGCCATGTCTTCTCCTCACGATCGTACCTCTCCTTCTAAGAGCATCTTCATCCCAGTCTATGAACCTCATCCCCCCAACCATGGCGGACAGACTGACATGGATACCTTCCTCCTCAGGACTTCAAAAGGCGTAAGGCCTGTGGTGACATGCAGTGCTAGTCTGTATGCACATACCACTTTGTCCACGTTTTTCTCCCAGTCTTTCCCTCCCTATGAAACCATGCGGACACTCTACATAAGCGTTCTGTTGAATCTTTCCACCACCCCGTTGGTGGCAGGATGGAACAAGGAACAAGGGTGCTTTATGATGCACTACACCCATCCTCTCTTGGAAATCTCTAATTTCATTTGAGGCTAACTGTACTCCATTATCTGCCAGGAGCTTTCTGGCAGATCCCTCCCTTTGAGGAACTTTGTCTAAAAATTGCACAACAGACCTCGAGTCGGCTTCTTGCACCAACTTGGTCTCCACCCATTTATAATATAGATCAAGTAATGCAAACACATACTTCTTTACACCTCTCCTGGACCGGATAGGTCCTAGTATGTCTAATGCCACATAGTCCCAAGGCACTCTCGAGAAGTCCAGAGGCTTTAGGGGCTCTGTATACTCTTTGAGAACCTTGCCTGATGCAGCACAAACATTACAATCCTTTATCATGTCTTCCACCTCACTATCTCACCCTGGACACCAATAATCAGTCCTAAAACGCCCCTTGGTTTTTGTTATCCCAAGATGTTCACTATGAGCTAACTCTAACAACTTTCTTCTGATACCCTCCCAGGGAACATTGCACCCTGATCGCAAAACATGTCCCTCCTCAATAGCTAACTCATCTTTAATCCTGTGGAACACACCAAGTTCAGCTTCACTGTTCCAATGTGACCAGTCACTCTCAATCATTTCTCTGATCCTGCATAGTTCAGAATACTCCCTGTTGGCAAGCTCCCAATCCCTCTGAGAGACTGTGCTATCACAGACTGCAAAGAATTTATGACAGGAGTCCTCTTCAACTTCTTCAAATTGAGCCACACCTCTTCCATTGTGTGAAAGCTAATCAGCAATTACGTTCTCTTTCCGCAGCACAACAAATTCTACTACAAAGTCATGCCCCTGAAGAGAGGTGACTCACCTCGAAATTCTGTGTGATACTTTATTTTATTTATTATATATATATATATGTCCAAAAGACTGTTTTTTCTGCAGTCCGTGGAAAGCACTCCCCCAGTCAAACAATGTTACTTCAGGAAACCAGTGTCCACTATCAAAAAGTAGTCTTTATTAGATTAAAGAGCGCAACATATGGCTCATGAAATCCACTGGCATCATGGATCTCCCAAAACATATGGCCCTCGCATAGCGGAGTTATATATATATATATATATATATATATATATATATATATATATATATATATAGCGCACCTCTAGGCGCATATACTTAAGAGATTGGTTGCAGTGCTTCAGGTCACAGAAAGGAAACGCAGAAGGTTAATACATAATAGAGGATCGTACAGTGGTAATCCATCACATGCAAAGTGCAAAAGAGAATTCAGGGTGAGCAAATACATGGAGCCTACCCAATGTTACAGGGCGGCTGCGGATGACAAATGCAAAAGTCAAGTATATGGGCAAATACATGGAGCCTACCCCACTTTTCAGGGCGGCTGCGGCACACAAATACAAAAGTCAAGTTTATGGGCAAATACATGGAGCCTACTCCATGTTGCAGGGCAGCTGTGGCACACAAATGCAAAAGTCAAGTATATGGGCAAATACATGGAGCTTATCCCATGTTGCAGGGTGGCTGTGGCACACAAATGCAAAAGTCAAGTATAGGGCCGCAATCAAGATTACAGCACGGAACTGTGCCTCACCCTAGGGCGCCCTGGTAGCGGTCAGGGAGCAGACAGGGGGCTCAGAGTGGGCATTTGAAGCAGTGGGCCAGCTGCCGCCTCCCGCACCTGCCGATTGGGTGATGAATGTAAGGCAGCCAATGAAGTGTGTTAGGTCCATGCTACTAAGGTAGCAGCACAAAGCAGGCAGCCATCTTGGAAGGTGGTGAGGGCTGATAAAACAACAATAAGCCTCTCCATATGGAATGAAATGCTCACGAAATGCACCATACTGGGCAGCAAAAAACACGTACTTCAGCACATGTGCTTCTTTAAAAGTATGGCAGCGTTTTTCAATGCAGTGCATGAAAAATGCTTTGGGAACAGACATCAAGACAAATGCACTTCAGGATGATGATAGGGGTCTGTGGCAATTGCGGGGAGGGACCACGAGGCGTACCTACATCAATGGTGCACCTACCTGGACACATCAGCAATTCATATCTGTTGTAACTACACATGTTTTTTTGTGCCTGGAGACTTTTTTCCTTACTTTCTGGCTATTCCGGAAGCAGGGTCAATGACCTGCTGAATTCTCGCGGCCACAGTGGCTTCCTTCCATGGTAGACCATATCTACTAAAAAAAAGGATTACCATCTCAGAGGACAGAAGAAGTTTTCCTCTCCAGAGTCCATCTCTTCAGGTGAGGAGGAAGAAGGGGACTTTGAGACTGCGTCTGACAAGTCTGAGTGAGAAAACGTTGACACTGGGACACTGCATGGTTGGCAAAATGAAATGTGCTTCCACAAAGAAAATGTCTCTTGGCATAGGGAACCAGACCAACTTTAACCAGTGCCCCCTTGTGAGCTTCGCTCCCCCCAGTCTTCTTTCTTGGGGGGAGTCCTTAATGAAGTGAACATCTTCTTTTTACTCGTGCTCTGTCTCCTATGTCTGGGAGGGCCCAGCACATTCACAGAGTTCTTCAGTTCCTTATTTTCCAATTCCTTCACACAAGCCAACATGTGCTCCAATATCTTGCAATGTCTATGATCTTCTCCAAATTGGGATCCATCTTGGCCCATATTTCCGCTCTGGTTTTCTATTCTTTCTCACTTTTAACATAAATTGGTCCCTTAGTTTTTCGTTGTAAGACTGACTAAAGTTACAACTTTTATCCAGATCTCTTAGCGCTGTGATGAAGTCGAAGGACTTATCCATGCCCTGATTCCTGGTAGTAAAATGGTATCGCTGAATTACGATGATGATTTTCCTTTCAAAATGTTTATCCATCTTCCTGAA
This sequence comes from Ambystoma mexicanum, assembly GCF_040938575.1. Taxonomy (NCBI): domain Eukaryota; kingdom Metazoa; phylum Chordata; class Amphibia; order Caudata; family Ambystomatidae; genus Ambystoma; species Ambystoma mexicanum. Next base: position 340,141,410 of record NC_090937.1, on the reverse strand, counting down.
GATGGTTTCATAGGGGTGGGTGCTTCCTCCCCTTCCCCAAGACCAGAAGCCAGAAGAGGATACAGAGAGTTCTGGGAGAGGGGTAGCACTCAATGTGGAAGGTTGGCCCATGAATTGCAAGTGCATAATCTTGAAAGTCTTCCTTACAAATGTCCCACTTCACTATAGGTTCTCCAGGGGAAGAAAGAATCTCTGCCGACTAAATACACTGCCTGTCTGAATAAACACAGTTGCACAGATTAGGCACTGGTACAACCAGATAAAAAAAACAAGTGCATAAGAGAGTCACTGAGGCGAATCAAAGAACAATCACGCAGTAATCACCACAGAGTGACAGCACCATGAGGAAGCTTGTCAACTCTAGATCACCTTACCGCTTGCCCCGGTAGCCAACGAGCATATGTTGTAAATCCGTTCATGTGCTGGGAACTGCAGGTCATTTCTCCATGAAATAAATGTGCCAAATCACGTGTGGCCGTCTTTAAGGCTGGAGGTAGTATGGAATTGGGTGAAGTGAGATGTGAGGGTTCCTTACTCTGACATAGGAAGGAAGAGGTGCGCCAACCAGAACCGTAATCTGACCTGCCTGCAGAGGCAGCGTATCCCCCAATGCAATGTATCCTCCAAATCAAAGCGGGACCCACCAAGCCAAGCAGGGCAGCAGAAGGAGATGGGTGCCGCTGCTGTCGATGCAGAAAACAGATTGGCCACACTATAGGGTGTGTCTCTCCCAACGCAACCTGGATGCTGTGCGGGCTGGGATCAAGCCCAGACTGAAGAGTGGAGTGTTGTATAGCCACCCGTGCCTCGGGTGGCCCACGCGCATACATGCACGCACGCACACACTCAGAGAGACACGGGACGCGATGCTGCCTGCTACGCGTCCCGGCGGCAACTGCCCGCACGGACGCAGTTTATTAAACTGCGCATGCGCGGGTCCCAAATGAGGCTCGCGCATGCGCTACAACTGACTGGGACGTCACATCCCTTTTTTTTTCATCAACAAAACAGTACAACAATATGGTGCTCTAACAACGCAAAACTGGTAAACACAAACTGGATACTCCCTGGTGACGGCACGTTGGGACCTCGGCTCAGTCCCCTGAGTCCAGGACATAGTCCTTGAGGTAAGCAGGCAGTCTCCGGTCCCTCCGCACGGGGTACCTCGAGGTGCCCGGCAAAGTTCTATTGGTACTGAAGTCCGCAGGGGCGATGGCCCTGGTGGGATCCTCGTCTGGAGCCTCGGGGATCGTGTCCTGGTGTGGCATCTCCTCTAGACCTGTGGCCTCTGGTGATGTGTCCACTTTTTTTAAGAAAGACCTGTTGCGGGTGACAGTGCCGTGTTCACAGGCCGCTGTCACCATAGTTCCTTTCACGTGGGTGACCTTCCACGGGCGAAGCTCGTAGGGTAGAGACAGTTTTCCCTCGGGGTGCCGGTTCCGAACTAACACGGAGTCTCCGACACACACCTCGGTGTCGTGCAGACCTCGTCTCTCGCTCTCCTTCTGATTGCGCATGGCGCGCTCCTCTCGAACTTTGTCATTGTCTATGACACCTGGTCTCCTGCCCTCTACTTCTGGTATCATTCCCCGAGGGCAACGCCCGAACAACGCCTCCGCAGGGGCAACCCCGGTTGATTGGTGAGGCGTGGTGCGATATTCTCACAGAAACTCCACAAGCTTTTTCAGAAGGTCTTCACCCCAACTGGCGGAAATCCTCAGTACCTTATTCAAGGTACGCATCATCCTTTCGGTCTCTCCGTTCGCTCGAGGCCATAGCAAGGATACACTGCGGTGACGGATCCCCCTATGTTGGAGATACTGGGCAAACTGGCTGCCGGTAAATGGCGGTGCATTGTCCGAGCAAAGTATCTCTGGGAATCCAGGCGTTGCAAACATTTTGTCTAGGGCCCTCGTGGTAAACTCTGTCGCTGTGGATTCCACCACCTCCACCTCCGGATACCTTGACCATTGATCCACCGCCACCAGAAGATACATGCCCCGACCAGTCGAGCCAAAGTCCACGTGGACGGTTCCCCACGGCTTCTCACTCCGTTCCACAGAACTGATAGGTGGGGCCTTGTCTCCTGGGTTGGCTGCCTGACATGACAAGCACTTTCTCAGGAAACTCTCCACCATCCCCTCCAAATCAGGAAACCAGACCTTGGGCCGAAGTCTCGCCTTGGTCTTGACGACCCCTTGATGCCCGATATGAGCCAGCTCTAACACGCGCATCCTTAACGCCTGCGGGATCACAATCTGCCTCCTTCTTAGAATCAATCCATCATCTGAGACTGACAGTTCATCCCGGACCTTCCAGAGTGCCTGCAGGTCCTTTTGGGCATCTGACTGTCGCCGTGAATTGTTACGCAGCACCTCTCTCCAGTCGCCACTTCTCACGGCCATTTGATGATGCCGAACACCTCATCCTTGGATGATTCCGTCGCTATAGCCAGCCTCTACAGCGCCACCGGTAGCGCCCCATCCACCATGTGACAGAGCAACCTTTGGCAGTCGGACACGCCACCGTCCTTCTCTGTATTCTCTGTGTTGGGGTGCCGTGAGAGATAGTCTGCCGGGTTGTTGGTTCCTGGTCTGTATATTAGTCGAACCCCATACTCCATTAGGGCTAACATCCACCTCTCGATCCAGGGCGGCGGCTTCGAATACACCCCCGCCAATATGGGCAGCAGCGGCTTGTGGTCCGTCACCACTACGACAGGCTTGCCCAGGATGTACAGGTGAAAATGGTGACAGCCCCCCAGAATGGCTAGCGCCTCCCTTTCAATTTGCGAATATCGCATTTCGGTGTTGGAGAGAGCCTTAATCGTAAGCGATGGGTCGCATGTCCCCCCTTTCATCAAGCTGCAATAGTACTGCCCCAACACCCACGGGACTGGCATCCACAACAATCTCCGATTCCACGGAAGAGTTAAAGTACGCCCTGGTGTCCCCATCGGACAGAGCATTCTTGAGGGCTTGAAATGCCTCCTGTTCCTTGCTTTCCCACCTCCACATGGCGTCATTCCTGGTCAGCGCCCTGAGGGGTTCAGACAAGGAAGCCAAACCCTTGATGAAGCGCCCACAGTAATTCACCATCCCCAAGAAGCTCCTTACCTTTGTGGGGGATGATGGTGCCGCAGCTTCTCGAATGTCTCTGATCTTAGCTGGATCCGGTGACACTCCAGCGGCGTGAAAAATAAATCCAAAAAACCCTATCCGGTCTTTAAAGAATTCACACTTTTGACGGTGTAGGGTAAGTCCCAGATCACTCACCCTTTTCAGCGTGCTCTCGAGCCTCTTCATGTGTTCTGCTTCCGAGTCGGCAAATACCAAGATGTCATCACTCATATTCAAGACGCCTTTAAGGCCTGCCAGCGCCCCCCTAATAGTGTTCTGGAAGACTTTGGCGGCCGATGAAATGCCGAAGCTCAGGCGCTTAAATTGATAAAGGCCTTCGTGTGTGGTAAAAGTCGTGATGAATCTAGAGTCTGGGTGGAGCTCAAGCTGGTGATAGCCCGCCCGTAGATCCAATTTCAAAAAAACTTTCGCCCCCTGCAACTCCCCAATGATGTCATCGAGGGTCGGCGTTAAGTGTCTCTCTCTCTTAATTGCGGCGTTGGGGAGACGCATATCTACACAAATTCTCACCGCCCCAGGCTGTTTTGGTTTGGGCGCCACCACAATGGGCGAAACCCAGGACGTCGGTCCTTCCACTCTCTTGATAATGTCCATACTGACAAGCGACCGGAGCTCATCTTCCACTTTCTCTCGAAGATGAAACGGAATCCGCCTGTGCTTGAGGGCTGTTGGTCTGATCGTGTCGTCAATGTGCAGACGTACCGGGGGTGCCTTCAACTTCCCAACTCCTTCAAAAAGGCCTGCAAACCTGTCCAGCAGTGTCTCAATATCCACCTGATAGACCTCTAGTGCAAAGTGAACCAGGTTCAGGGCTTCGGATTCCGCACAGCTGAGTAGAGAGTGGGGACTCACATCTGTAACGAAAAATCGGGCCTTTATGGTCTTTCTGCCCCTGGATACAGGCGCTACAAACACACCCTTGATGGGGAGCGGAGTGTCTCCGCCAAACATGAAAATCCGCGCCGCCGAAATGTTCAGCACGGGAGGGCCCGGAATCTTCTGGTAATGTTCCGAGGCAAGCACGCATACTGAGGCCCCTGTGTCAATTAGCACTTGTGTCGGCACCCCTTGAATGTTCACAACACATTTGGGCTGTCTTTTACTCTTCGCCCCAGTGGCGATGCTCGAGATGAAGAATACTTCATCTTCCTCCTCCTCTTCCTCCTCAGCTAACTGAAGTCTCTGCATTTCTTGCTCCAAAGCCGCAATGCTCCTCTGCCTTCTCGAACCAACCCCTCGTACCCTGCCCCTCTGTATTGACACGGGAGCTGGGGCACGACACATTCGGGCGTAGTGTCCTGGTCCGTTGCACCGGCCACATGACCTCGATTTGGCCAGACACTCTTCAGAGTGGGGCAAATCATATCCGCAATACTGGCAGATAGATCCAGACCCTGTTGGGGAACGAGTTTCCTGTCGTTTCTAACCCCACTTGTCTTTCGACGCAGTCTGTTTATTGATAGCAAATGCCTCTTCCGATTTCCCAGGACGCACTGCTGCGTCCATCTTGGCACCTCTCGACTCTGCCAGTTCATAGGTTCTACCACTGTCTAGGATTTGTTGCAGGGTCCAGCCCGGTTCCCTCAACACTTGCCTTCGTAGTTTGCCTGAGCCACACCCTTGGAGTACTTGATTCCTAATCATCGATTCCTCACTGTACCATCGACACGTGGTGGCCATGAGCCGCAGTCGAGCACAAAACTGATCAAGTGATTCCTCCTCCTGCTGTTTTTCCCCACAGAAGAGAAATCTCTCGTAGTCGACGTTAGAGAGCGGTATAAAGTGATTTTCCAGAGCAGTTTTGACGGCATCATAGGTGACTACCTGCAGGTTCAGGGATTCATATATGCGTAGGACATCCAGACCTGCCGAGTACAAAAGAGTGGCCCACTTTGCATCGTCATTGGTTATCCCAGTCTCTGTAAAGTTTTTTTATCCATAGCAACCATCTTGGGCACAACTTCGAAGGGGGACCGGACACATCAAACTCTTGCATGGGTAACAACGATCCCTGTTGTGCTTTCACCACCACAGTCGCAGCTTCCGCCTCTCCGCCACTTCCCGCCATGTTTACAGGTCGCACAGGCACCTCCTTATGGCTCAGAGGCCGCAAACCTGACTTGGGTGGGCAGTGCACGTACCTCACATTACTGTACGGTGGAATTCAGCATGCCCTTGCTCCCCTCCAGCTCTGTGTGTCTTCCTTGTTGCCAGCTGTGCTTTCCAGCCACCTTTTGTGCGGTAGCTATGCAATGTGGGCTGTCCTCTGGGTTGTAGAGGACTGCCAGAGTTCCAAAAATTCTGTGAATATGGTATGAGCAGCGCACGAGCACCTTTTCAGGCCGCTACTACTGCATACCAGACGCTAGGACACCATAGATTTGTTCCCACCGGGTCCGTGACTCACCACCGTGCAGAGTCGCTGATGTAAAACACGCTGTGTTCATCGAGCAAACGCTGCGATGGTATCCCGCCTCATCGCCAGTTGTTGTATAGCCATCCGTGCCTCGGGTGGCCCACACGCATACATGCACGCACGCACACACTCAGAGAGACACGGGACGCGATGCTGCCTGCTACGCGTCCCGGCGGCAACTGCCCGCACGGACGCGGTTTATTAAACTGCGCATGCGCGGGTCCCAAGCGAGGCTCGCGCAGGCGCTACAACTGACTGGGACGTCACATGGAGAAGGAGCATGACGCTGTCACTCAAATGAAGCGGTTGGTTGAATTCCCAGCAACCGAAGGGTCACAGATACACAAGGGCAGGAGGAATTGAGCAGGGGGGCCTTGGTGGGTTCGAAGCTCGTCGCCAATCTGTTAGGACTCGTACCACACAGGAGACCAGGTACATTATCAAACACATACTTTAATGATATCTAGAACATGTGGCCCTCTTTCCTCCACAACTCCGCCAAACAGTCTCCTTAGGTCATGTAGAAGATGCCTTATATCCCTGTGTATGGGTCCTGGAATCATTAGGAATTCACCTGGCAATAAAGTAAACAAATATTTCAGCACAGGCATGCTACGAATCAGAAAGAAATGTAAACTAACACTTTTGTATGTATACAGGTATTTGAATATATACAGGAAACAAGTCAAATACCTAACACTATGTCTTTGACCTTTTGGGGAGCAAAAGGGTCAATAGGAGTGCAAGATGGGTTGGCACTGTCGAAGGATGGGTGCTAATTCAATAGGATAGGTAGGAGAGGAGTAAACAAGAGCAAAAGAAGCAGGGGAGAGGTGGTGGGCATTAGTAGAGTTGGGAAAAAAGAGAGAGGAGTGAAATGGGAGCATCAAACAGTTTAGAGATTTTAGAGGAAAATTAGTGAGCAATCAAAGTAATTAGAAAGGGAGGAGGCATTGGATATTAGCTTGCGAGGCGTAAGAAAAGCTTGGAGAGCAGATGAAGGTTTGCGGGGGTGATTGCGAAGAGAGGAGATTATGTTTGTGAAATAGGAGTGAAGCAGAGACATGAGAGGAAAGCAAGGTTTCTGTGATAGAAGGAAGTGAAAGTTGAGGGTGATGAGAGTTGGTCAGGGATGTAGGAAGACGTATTGCAGAGGGATTGTGCATTCCAGAGGCCAAGGGAAATAGTGCTAAGAGGCGAGATAGAGGAGCAGGTGCTGTGCAGTAGTTGAGGGGGGTAGATGAGGCTGGAGTTCCTGGGGGCATTTTATTTGAGGGATGCAGGTACAGGGGGAAGGAGGAAGATGGGGTGGCTGGAGAGTGATGCAGACATTACACCAAGTTGAGACTGGATGCTATGAGAGAAGGGAAGGAGAAGAGTGAAGAGAAGGAGGAATGGGCGAAGTCAAGATGCATGATTAAGGGTAGATGAAATAGGCAAGTGAAGACAATGAAGACAGGGTGCAGCCCGAGAGAGAGGGGGTAGCTGGGTGAATGGACAGGAGTGGGATGGATGGTTGGCTGAGAAGGGCTAGATTGGGGCTTTAGGTAACCAAAATACAGTTTGAAGGCCCAAACAATGTTCCTTGGTCTTCTGAGGTAACAGAAGTGCTTGCAGTGAATGGATAGTCAATGTGTGGAAGGAACCCTATGTGTGTAAGTAGAAGTCAGATAAAAGGTGAGCTTGGTAAAGTCCTGGTTTGAGCAGGTGTTCTGGCCTTAGGCCCTTCTCAGCCTCAACAGGTAATGAATATTTAAAGGGCTTGCCCATCAAAAGTATAGATTATCATTTAAGAAGCATTTGAACTGGCTCATTAAATGTATGGAACCACACATATTTGTCAAGTGTATGCCCATTGCCATCTTTCTCATCCCCTCAAAGGTGTTACAGATCATCTGAGTTAATCAGCGCCATTTTCCACCTGGATGCATTTCACCTACTTTGTTGCATCCAGCCCAGTTGAATGCTGGGCTTGGTGCCAAGACAGCTTTTCCGGAGCTACAGGAACCCGTCCACATGTCTGAAAACTCTGGGACTATCTAGCTGCAATCACTACTTGACTTCTCTTGCTCCCAAACAGATGAATCCCCAACTGCTCATGCAGTGAAGAGCGCAGCATTACAGTAGTGGATCAATAGGCATTGCCCCCATTAGCCTCTTACCTTACTTAATATACCAGCATTTACCAAAGCAAGACTGGCTATATGCTCATTTACAATTATAGTCTTGTCTCAATAGAAGACACTGTTGGACAAAGATGCTATTTAGGGGGAGGGCTCCCACATTTTCTTGGGGGAATTTAGGTCTTTTGTAACATTTCTAATATATCGCCTAAAATAAAGTTCATTCCTATGCAACTCAGTGGGCAAAAAAAGGAATCTCTCTTTTCCTGGTAAGAATTCTCCTGCTTAGGTGTTCCCACATGTTGGCCAGACTCTGCCAACTTCTTCTTAAATAAAAAAAAGGTACTGAAGCACAACGGAAAAATCCTAGTAGTGTGCTGTTCATCTTAGAAATGCAGGCGCCGCTGTCTCGTTTAAAGCCCAGTGGTGTGCTGAAAATGGGGACAGTCCTGCCTCATACAAAGTATAGTGGGCCTGATGAGAATGATGGCATCGTGCCATTAAAGTTATAGGAAGCTAGTAAACAAAGACCATCCCTGATGAGAATGCAGTTTCTGTCCCTTAAGTGCCAGGCTGTTATGCAAGTCTGTGCAAAAAGGACGGACATACTCGTCCTTGGCACCTAGCCCTGCTGAGAAGCGATGGCCGCATGTCACATTTTACTGCAGGGTACAGTATACCTGGCAAAGATGATAAAAAAGGGAACGGTCAGATTGTATGCCTTGTCAATTTACCTCTTTTGCAAATGCAGTCTTTCATTCAACACATGAAGCTGTGAGCGCTGTCACATCTGTAAGGATGAAGAAATCTTTGGCACTGCCCATTCATTACACTCTCCGCTGGGCCATCACGTATGCCACAGGGTTTTTAGTTACAAACTCACATTTCTGCTATTTAACCAAACATATATCAATCCGAAAGACACAGGAATTAACAGAACATTCCAGGGGCTATTTCTCCCTAGACTCTTTACTCCGCTTTGCAAATGACTGTCTTTAAACAAACACATGTATTTATTTTATTTTAAGTTTATTTTACACATGGTATAATAAAGCACACTTCAAAGCCACACTATTTTGGGCCCTGCTTCTGACCTTTCTCTAGCATTTCAAGGGGCGCTGCGGCACCCCCGTCAGCCCTCGTTCCAGCTCCACTGCATGTAGTAAGGACAACTTCTGGGGCGCCACCAAAGGATTTAAAACAGGTAGCCTGTAGCAAAGGTGGGTTCCATGAGTTCGCGCGGATGGGGAAACTGCCAACCCCAAGAAGGATGGGATCATGCTGGGAAAGAGTCTCTGCCATCTTCAGAAATAATGGGTCTCCGCTTTCTCTCCAGAGACGCTGAACATTGCCTTTAGGAAGGTTGGCACCTGAGGATTCACTCTGGGGAAATAGAACAAGGCGCTTGCAGAAAGGAGAGGAGATGTTCTGTATTCATACACTTGAAGTCCCTGTCCTGTCTTTGGAGGGATGCAATCCCATGCCTAGGTATGCCCTCTATGATCACATATATCCCCTTGTATCAGTCCATGCGCCATCAGCATGGCACCTCCTTCACTTCTCCGACATTCACCCTGCTCTGCTCTCTGCCCATCTTATGGACTGTGGTTTTAAGGAGACCCTGGGAGAAGCATGTGAAATGTAAATAAGGAAAAGCATAATGCAGAGGAGAACATGGTCTTGTGAGAAGCCCCAAAGCATTTGTTTTCCTCTCATTCTTTGCCTGAACATTTTCGAAGTGGCAGAGCTGCTAAAGTCAGGCAGGGCTTTTCAGGGTGCAGAATTTGGGGAGATTTTCTTTAATTGTTGAGGATGGGGTGATGTTGGGTGGCTGTGGCTGGGGATGCCTTAGCTCTCTACTGTGGCAGGCCAGAAGCTTGCACCTGTGCGCTAGGAGACAGTGCTGGGCGAGACTGCCGAGGTCACAAACATTTATAACAATTTTAACAAGCACGTTCCAATATAGGTATTGAGAACGACCATGGTTCAAATAACATGTTCTATTGCATTTCCTCCATTCAGAAGGTTCTAGAAGCACATTTTAGCTCACTGACCCTTCTAGAGGAGAAATACCATTTGCATATCTGTCTGGTCCCAACCACAAAGGCAGTCCAGCACTGAAATGCTAGGCAATTCTCCTCTGAACAAGAGTACCATCAGCAACACCAGACATGTGTTTTGGCCTTGTTCAACCTCCAGAGTGCAATGAAGCTGAGCCTCTCCAAGGTACAGTGAGTAAGGGCTCAATGTCTGCATTACCCCCGGCGACTTAGGGAGAAACCCCAAGATTTAGAACATTAACAAGAGTGTGGTAGCCCTTCTACTGAGAATGCACATGGTTCAAATAACCTGTTCTAGGGAATTTCATCCACTCATGAGAGTCTACAACCACGTCTTAACTCACTGACCCTTCACAGAGAAGAAATATCTATTTGCATATCAGCCTCCCCCACCCGCAAAGGAAGTCCAGCACTGAAATGATAGGCACATCTCTGAACAAGAGTACCAACAGCAACTTCTGGCACGTGTTTCGGCCTTGTTTGTAGAAATATTGCCTGAGGCAGGCTGGCACAACGGCAGGTCCCTACGCAGCATGAAGTGTGATGAGTTTGTGATGTAACAGTCAGCTGCAGAAATCAAGCCCTACGTAATACACCCATCATGTCAGCATAATAAAAAATGAGGGGGGCTGTAAACCCTGCTTTGTGGTACTGCCAAGCTTCTCGAAGAAGTGCATGTTGCACCCAGACTCCCAAGCCAGCCTGGGCCATCATGCATGAACAATACAAATGGTGAGATGAGCATGCTGCTGGATAGGAATGCTGCATGCTGCGCTGGGGGAAATATGTACGTTTGTTTTTTAAACAAAGAGTATATCTTTCCCGTAGAGTAGGAACAAGGGGGGCGGAGCCTGTCACCCAGCATCCAAACAAACCAGATGCCACTGTGCATAGGCAGTAACATTATTATGATTATGCCTATGGCAGAGGCAGCTTTTCTTGCCGAGAGGGGTTGCATGCAGCACCCAAGGGGGCACTGTGATGCTGGAAATGCATCAGAGGGACAGGGCCTGTGAATCCTTGTCCTTTACTGCTTTTTATTGTGTGTTCTGTCATGTTTTCTGCCCAGGAGTCCATGTGGGACTCCTGGCAGTGCAGCTCTCTCTTTTGGTTTGGTGAACAGACCCATGGGATACCCTTATGGCACCCATGGGTAGGGGTACAACCCTGTGCCCCTAGTGTATGTTTTTGGGCACCTGTGGGTGGCCCACAGAGCAGGGTATGGGCTGGTGGCAGCTCCATGCTGAATTTGACAGGTGCTCTGGGTGTCCTCCATTTTGGGATACCCAGGCCCTGCCATTGGGATCAGTTGATTCCTGATAGGAAACAAGATGGCCCCTGTGGCCTCTTGCTTTCTATTGCCTGTTACCTTGTTTACCAAAGTCCTGGGAAGCCCTGACTCTGTCCCTTCCCCCTGACTGGCTGTTGGGTGGAAGTTCCATATATGGTGTTGTTGTGAAGGCCCAGCTAGACTGACTGGAGCCTTCTCAGTGACTGTATGTTGTGGGTACCTCCTGTGGGTGGGACCTGGGTGAATGGAGTGTGAGACCAATATACACTCCTTGTTGTGGTTGTCTGGTTTCTGGCATGAGAGACAAAGACTGAGACAGCCCTGCCCGAAACTGGCCTGAATGCAGTGTGTAGTGTTGAATGGCTGGGTATTTGTCCCAATCCACATTCCTTGTTGTGAGTGTCTGAAAGGGAGGAGTGTGGCCTGAATGCACTGTGTGCCTGATTGGCTGACTGACTGCATGAATGCCCTTCTGTATGATTGGCTGCTGAGTGTGTGCCAGCAGTGTGGATGAGAGACAGAATAGTATATCTGGGGAACTCTCACCACTGGTAGGAGGTTCAGGGAACGTTCAGAAGCGTTCAGAAGCGTTCTGGAGCTGAGTCTCCACTCTAAGAGTAACTGGAACTGCTGATCCTCGACGTCCAGCTGGAAGAAGAAGACTTGCTGTTGCATTTGCTTCGACCGATCCGAAGGCTGCCGAAATCGTCGAAGACTGACCCGAGACAGGACCTGGTAAGGCGCCCTCTTCCCGTGCTCCGAGGGACCATCGAGCACCGCTCCATCTTCGCCGGAGCGTCCTGGAAGACAGACCCTCGAAAGGCTGCCGACCTGAGACGGGACCGCCGAGGAGATCGAAGTGAAGCACCCGGACATCGCCGCCGTCGAAGTCCATTGCCGTCGACCAGGGTTCGCAGGTTTGTGTAACCGCTGGAGGCCCGTCGAAGTTGTGTTGCCCAGCTGTGGGAACCACTTGACGCCGTGCCGCCGAGGAGCGGAGCTGTCTGCACCTTTGCCTAAGAACATTCGAATCGAAGGACTCCCTCGTCCGCACCGTCGACCGCTTTATCCTGAAGGAGAAAGTCGAGGACGACCAACGCGCCGAGGAGAAACCTGCCGGTGGGTTTCCCGCCACCCGAAGACCACAAAGACTCGAACGACTCGACGCCCTTGCTGGGCCTCCGTCTCCACAATCTTTGCGGTCCAGAACTATTGTCACCGAGGTGCCCCGCACACCTCTGCCTTGCAGGAGGCCGACGCTCCGACGCCGACGAGCACCGCTCGGACGAAGCTGCCGCCTCATCGACGCCGTTCTACCCTGTTTGTCGACGGACGTTCGACGCCCCGTGTCTCCCGCTTGAAAGGGAAGGCATTCAAGAAGGGCCGTCGATTCCCCATCGCCAAACACCGAGTTCCTCGACGCTTCTCGACGCCTCTCGACGATCCGTCACTCCCGCTTGAAAGGGGGTCGCTCAAGAAGGATCTGCCGACGCCTCTTCGAAGAACTCGACTCCACCAGGTACATTGGGGGGGTAAAAACATCATAGGAGGGAACAAGACTTGCAGAACAATATATGGACTGGGTTTGTGCTATATCTTTATTTTACAGGTTGCGCAGGTGGGGGGATCTCCACACAGAACTGTGTCTAGTGGTAGGGGCCAGTATTCTGCCTATTGCTCAACCATCTTATTTTCTCTCCTCTCTCTATTGTTGGTTTCACTCTATTGATCTGTGTGACATTGTTACAGTATTTTTGATGCACTTTAATGAGATCTAATACAAAGGGTGGTACCACTTTAGAATTGTATATATTTGCCATTGTTGATTTTCCTAAGTACAAAGTGAGTTATTATAATAAGTGTACATAACCTTGAATATTGATTATATAAAGACTGTGTTCTAACCAATACAGTGTGTGGACATTCCTTTGTGGGGGCTTGGGGACTACACTGTACTTAAGAACCAGCCTGCATCACCTCCTGAGAAGCTAGGCCTTGATTGCTCGTCCATTGCTACTGTAATAGAGAATATTGGCTGGGGTCTTCTGTGCCTCTCTTCTACCATATAGAGAGCAGAAGTACAGACACCCCCCACCGGTCCTTTACAGGCACTGAGACTGTAAACGACTCAAGGTCATTGTTGGCAGGAGAATATTTTCATCAGGGGGGGTTAACATCTATCTCCCCGAAATTAGTGCAAGTCAATTGAGGCAGCCTTCAGCAATGTAGGGAGACTACCCCCTTGGAGAGTGTATTTTTAAAATAATGTGCTGCAATGGGATACACAATAGCACCATTTCTGAAAAAAGGGGAGTTAAAAGACATCCAAATTACAACAGGTTCTCTATGGTAACCCATGAAAGAAAATGCAGTAGATATGAAGTTGAAGGGGGCTCGAGCAAGGGGTGTGCCTTAAAGGTGATGGGTGTTGGCTACAATGGGAGCAGCATTCCCCAAACAATAAATCACGAGGCCCTGCATACATGTATTTTGGGTTACTCATCATGGTCTCAGGTAGTCTGGTTTGCATACAGTCTTCATGTTACAAATATATTTCTCTGGCCAAGTTTGTAAATAAGTCATTGGGCCTCATTACGACCCTGGCAGTCCCGTAATGAACGGTGCCGGTACGGGACCGGCACTGTTCATTACGGGATGCCTGATTACGAGTTGCCCTGGCGGGACCCGGAACAGACATCTGATAAAACCAGACGTCCTTTCCGGGTCCCGCGAGGGGACCAAGGAGCTAATAATGGGCCCATTATTAACGGGCCCGTTATTAGCTCCATCCCCATTCCCATTGAGCCCTATGGGGGCTCAAATGGGAATGGGGAATGGTTTTGTGCATGAGGAATTACTGGGTCCTCCAAGGTCGGAATGACCCGGTAATTCCTCATTCACAGAACCCGGACATGGAAACGATTTTGGAGGCAGCCATGGTGCTAATAGCAAATTGGCTGCCTCCAACTCGTAATGAGGCCCATTGTCTGTAAATAAAACACTCTCACAATCAGTAAAGAAGCAATTTAATCAGTCAGGCTAGTTTTATTAAATTTGGTAATAGGATGCAGGACGACCAACTTTGGCACTTGGGCAATTTTGCATTTACAAACCAGTGCAAAAAGAAAGAATACGTCCACGTGAAAGCACTTTTACTCTTTTATTTCCCTATTGGTTTTGTAAAAAATGACACTTTGCAGATTACATTGACAATGAATTTCCAAAGGATCCACCTGTTTTCATCAGGTCTGAAATGCAGGCAGATTCCATCGTAGTCCATTAGTTTGAGACCTGCATGACAATCGCATGCAGGCATAGAACTAGGGAGTTTTGCAGGACGAGGAAGAAGCATATATCCCTTTCCTATCTCCCACTCTGCCTGCCAAAGGTTTTTAAAATGCACCAGAGTGTAAAACAAGTGTAAATACTGGTGTAAGCCTTTTACGCCTTGGGTTTACACTGATTTCACTGCACCATAGCTTTGAAAAGAGGCCCCATTAATTAAATTAACTTAATACTGTAAATAGATCACCCATGACAAAAAGGAGGGGGACAAATAGCACAAGGCTGCTTTGCATAAAATCAAAGAGCATCTTTCGAAACATCAGAATAACCACAGGTTTTTAGATTTGACATATTTATTTCTGATAGTAATTTAAGCTGAAATCCTTCAGAGCACATAATGTGCGCTGGGTTTAGTGACATTTAATCTGTCACAACACTCACACTAAGAGTAAAATGTATAAAAACCTTTGGACATATGTACTTGTTTGGACAGCCCTTGTCCTTGACTATGCAGGTTGGCCTGGCTGCTTAAACCAAAGGCATCCTTTAATGTTTGTTCCTCTGCCTGCAACACTGTCCTTTTGCTGGGACACAAAGGAGGATGGTCTTATGGGAATATTGTTGATACCAAAGGTAATTTCTCATATTTTGAGGGGCCAGTACACCCTTAACCCCCCTCCCCCACGGTAGTTGGACCCATGTAGGCAGTCACTCCCCAAGTATGCTTCAAAAAAGCTTGAATACCCAAGGAGGACTACTGCACATTGAATTGACAAAATGAACCACCTAAATCACCTTAAAGAAATATAGATTTTCCAATCATTTGTTAATCACAACCTCGTGGCCTTCTTGTGACCCTGTGCAGATAAGGATCCGTATTCGTGAGCTTCAGCCAAATCATTGCTATAGTACACACGGCATCATGTGTCCCTTTGGCCCCCTAGGAAGTGACATCACATGACGGATGACAACAATAGCAGGTCATCATACGTTTTTAAACGACCAACGATGAAAAGTTAAGACTGCAGGAACAGTGACGAAAGCTGAACATAATTTTGAAATTCTTTTTATTTCAGGTATTCCGAAGCTGCACAGACCTATTTCTGAGTCAGTGCGAAATTAGCATTTCTCTTCAGCAAAGACTTTCAAAGGTGTCCTTTTTCCCACCTTGCGTGCTTGTAAATGTTTCCTCATTTCACAATTTCTCAGATCGCAGCAGTTCTCCATTGGGCTACGTTTGTTCACTGACACAAACGTGTACTATTTTTCTCCAACTGTGTTTGCAAAGTGAATATACAATACACCACCTCACAAATGTACAACTAATGTGATAGCTTGTTCAGTGGTGACTTGTTCGTTTGGGCGCAACAGCTCCACCCTGCTTGTATTTTGTGCCAAATAAAAAGATGTGAGATTTGATTTACAATTCAAAAGTGAGATCTTTCACCAAGTGTGAATGCACAGTGCTGCTGCGTTCAGGGAACCTAACAGTTGTGTCTGTAGAGTGCACGTCCACCGACAGAGCGCTATTGACAGATAACAGAAGTCTATTGTTACCCAACCTAATGGTACTCTTAGAAATCTCGGGGGAGGTTGAAGGGCTGAGTGGACCTGCCAGGATTTGAACCTGTGACCATGAGGTCAAACACAGGCCCCTGTAGTGGCTGCAATAGTCCTTTGAGCCACAGACCCAGGCATAGCATATTGTTGGCCACCAGGCCTGATGATGGTGAGGGTGGCGCTTTGCAGTAGCACGTCCAGCATGACTAACAGGTCCTCTGGCTCGACACAGATTGCATAGAGTTTAAGATAGAGAGGCTGGCATGGCGTTGAAGGTCTAGCCCCACCAATCTCTTAACCTTTGTGTTTACAGAACAATAATAATTGCCGAGTTGACTTGTTCTTCTCAAGGTGGGCCTTCTTGATTAGTGTGTGTGGCGGATCTGAGACCTAAGTTGAGGTGGACACAGGGGAGGAGCCAGCCTCAAAATTCTGGGGGGCTGGATGATCTTGGTGAAAGCTGGTCGTGAGTGAGGCCATTAACCCAGTGAGCTATCCAACACCCTCATCCCTCTGAGCCCAGGAGGCTGAATAACTATTTTCCCTGTCTTTGGCCGATTAGATCCATCCTTCAGCCCACATCAGAGGTTCGTCTCACAATGCCATGCTAATCATTGGAGGCTTGGGTAGTCTAAAAGCTGAACTCAGGAGTTAAGCCACTGGCTTCATTATAGGGGGTATATTGATATGTCCTGGGCAGGCTCTTGTCCACTGCCTCTTTATGTTTGTTGTTGCTGCCACATTAATGATTTTTTAAATGTAAATCCATTCTCCAAGTTGAGAAATTCGACAGGCTCTTGCTGTCGCAATCATTTGCCATGAAACCTGGACTGCCCTTTGCCTCAAAGTGGCAGGGCTTATTACCTCCCAAGCCAAGGGCTGGCAACACCCATGGGGAGAGAAGAGCAGGAACATGTAGGATGTGTATGTCTATGTATGTATGTATGTATGCATTTATTTATTTATTTATTTATGTAAGCATGCATGTATGCAAGGGTCTGTGTGTCTGTGAGTGTGCAGGTGCATTTGAATGAAGGAGTGCAGTGTATATGAGCGTGTAACTGAGTGTGTATGTATGAGAGAGTCCATAGTAAATTTGTAATATGTGTATTGACTGGGCACTTGAGTGTGATGGGGAAAGGACTTACAGAAGAACGAGGTTCCAACACCGGAAGGAATACTTTGGCACGGCATGGACATGGAGCGTCCTTAGGATTATTAGTGCGACTTTAGTGTAGTGGTTATGTTATATTTTGTTAGTTGATATTTGTGTAGTGCCTACTGCCATTGGTATGGCCTGGAATTGATATTGTAGATGAACGCCCTATGGAAGACCGGAAGCCTGAGAGGAAATGCAATGAAATTAGTGGTAAATGCATGTGTGCATTTTTAGCCAAACAGAACGTGTCTAGAAATTGGCTAGGTCTCTAACAGCAATCCAGGTTCCAAAGGAGAGAGGACGGGTGCTGTGTCCAAGTGTCAAAAGCTATGTGAACAGCTGGACTGAATTTGTTTGTGTGACTCAGCCACATTCTAGTGGTTGGCGCGGGTTGAGGTATCCAATCTGGGGGGGGAATAATAAATTCTCTTGGATCCCAAAATCTGTTACACCTAGAAACGATCTCTCCCAGAATCCCTGTTTTCCTATGTCTTACTCAAATACTCCCAAATACTCCCGGTCATTGTTTTCCACATCCCTCGGGCCTCCATAGGGGGTCCGAAGAATGTCCCGGGGGGGGCAGACTCTTTTAAAAGGGATTAAGATGACTGTCTTTAAGCTTGTGGGATGTATTTACCCATGCATCCGAGCCGTACCTCAAAACTGTGCAGTACTGACATGGAAAACATCATGATGGCCAGAGCTTCCCAGAAAATGCACAGGGAAATGCAGGAAGAATAGGCTGCCACCCATTTTTGCCGATGTTATGGGCACAGAAGGAAACTGCCTAAAACCACCATTGGACTACCCACACAGTAGTCTGAAACCATTGGGAATGGCAATGCTGATTGCCAAATGCAACCTAGAATTGTGGGGAATTCATTTTCTTAAATCCCAAAAATGGGTGCAGTACCAGTGCTCACCACTATCCAAAAGCCGGCAGTTTAAAACCACCCTGTGTTTCTCTGAAGGCAAGCCAAAGTGCCTATTTCAAACATTGCAATATGTGCAAAATATTCACTGAACACCAGCAGACATTTGGTAGAATGGAGTTTTGTGTGCCTACAAAATCTGGGAAATGAAGAGCCCAGAAAAATGCTTATAACAAGACTGGCTGCGCTGTGGATTTCAGCAGTTTAAGTTGCACTGGATTTAAAGACACTAAAATCGAAAATGTTTAAATTGACTGAGTGACCTACTTTTGAGTATCACATAGGTTGCAATTGTTTAAATGTCATAGTTTTAAACTTAGAATCAGCCTTCTAGCTGCATATGTGAAAATGTTTAGTTTTATTTGAATGCAGGAACTGGGGAACAAAAAGTGACATTTTATCTGAAACCTGGCTTAAGGAACTGAATTCTGCCTGGCAACTACCCCCATCAGAAGGGAAACTTGAGTCACAGCTGTGTTCCCAGGCCAACCTTCCTTTTGCTGCCCACACTAAGGATATGCCATCTATCTGATAATTGAATTATCTGTGCTCTGTAGGAGAGTGAACAAAGCCCTCTTCACTCAGGCAAAGGTTTTTATTATGCAGTCGTAAAATGTAGCTTCCTCTTGGCAGGAGCTGGGAGGGGCACTGCCTGTGAGAGCAAGCTGGCTTGGCAGAACTGGAAAGACCAGTATTTCAACCTTGTGCTGAGGGTAAACCACACCCCTTTGTAGCCAGAACATAACTTTAAAAAGATGAATAACTCATAGAGCGGACATGTGAAAATTTTATAAATGACACCATAATTCTTGTGATTTTTCTGCCCACATTTTAAGAGGTTTTTCGACCCGGTGGCGTGTTCAGGGGGGTGTCAGCGGAAAAGTGGATATAACTCTAAATGTATGCATGTTAAAAATCTGAAACTTCATCAGTTAATGTCCCTACTCCCTGCACACATGTATGTAAAGTTGGGTCCATGTCAGAAATTGCAAAATCAGTTAAAAAGTGAAATATGTGCCAGTTCTGAATGCAAGCTCCCAGGAAGAGCAGAGTTTGAACAGGGGATACCTCCTGTAATGCATGATGGGTGCATATGATTTTAAAACAATATGTACCTATGCAAATATGTATTTGTTTCAAATCTAGATTTGTGTGTAAGTTGACAGGAGGAGTGGACTTTCTGCAGGCTGTAAAATGACATCACTCTGACTCACAGTTCATTCCCCAATCAAATGATAAATGGAAGTTTGACCAATTAGAAGCTGAGAGAGAGGTAGGGTCAGTGATGCTAGAACACACCCACATTCTAAACACATAAAAGCAGACAGACAGGACAGATAGGGACCTTCCAAATCCATCTGCAGCGGGACGCTCTGCCGGAAAAATCCATACTTTACCTCCATCAACCTCCAGAGAGCCAAACTAGAGACTTCAATCTATCCAGAACTAAGAGACCAGACCAGAGAGAAAGCAGTGCTGTACCCAGAGAGACCCAGACCAGCAGAGAGAGCTGACCCAGATCACTGTGAAGTGCAGAGGCCAGACCAGACCAGACCAGAGTCCAGTCTAAAACCCTGACCAGATCCGTGATGAGGCCCATTTAATTCAAGAATATAGTGTGAGTACCCAGCAGAACTGTGTAGAACCAATCTCTTAGTTTAAATTCATCTAATTCAATCTATTTAACCTAAGTAGAACTGCCTCCTAGCTGTCACCTGTCATTTCTAGTTGCAAGCTGCACTTGTCATTTTGAGCTTTTGAAATTTGCAAACCCAAAAACGACCTTTATTAAATCGCTCATATCTCCGCGACCGTTTGGGCTAGAGACTTGCAGTAACTTTCCTCTGATAGCTTAGAATCGTAGCTTTGAATCGTACCAAGAACCGCATTCCTACCCCTTATAGTTTTACCGCAATCGCGGAACACGCATCCGCGAATTGTACCGCGAGTTGAAAATTTCTTCACATGTAAAAACTGCTGCTGCTTGCCTTCCATTTGCCAGAAATTCGTTTAACCTGCTAACTATCCCTGCATCATTGCTAGTGTGAGCCTGGACTAATATTAACTAGATACCACTCACCCTGAACCTCTGAAAGGGAATTAAAAAGCATTTCCAGCATATTTCTCATCCATTGCTAGCACATATCAAAGCATTTGGGCCTGTGTTTTCAAAACTCCTATCTGTGTTTTAAACTTCTGTTGTCTAAGCTTGGGGGGGATTGAACTGATTACATTGATTGCATTTCTGAGAACTGTGTGCTTTCCTCCCATTCCCTTGCATTGCATAAAGAGGGGGGGAGTGAATAGCCAGAGAAAAGTGATTACATTGTTTTGTTGAAATCAGATTGAGTATTTCTATACTGCATTTCATTCATTCAACCTTGCATCCATTTGAACTCTATAAAGCATTTTGTACCACCTTCTTCTTTTGTTCCTATTTACCAGTGTGCTACCTTATCCATTTCATGTCAACTCATTAGTGATTATAAGAAGTGTGCTAGTGCCAGATTCTCTGTTGTTAATCTGTATCATATCAGATTAAGTGTGATATTCAATTATTAATTTATTATAAAGTGTCATATATATCTCTATTTTAAATTATCAAATAAACCTTTTAAACTTGCAAAACAGAACTACTTCTTGGCTCAGTGGGGTCAGGGGGATTCCAAGAGAGGGGTGTTATATAGGGGTAGTCATCCAGAACGCATGAACTGGACCTAAAGATATATCAATAAGGGTTTCCATTCAGTATTATAGACTAGGCGTTGACTTAGCTGTAGTGTTGAATTGAATCCTCTTACAAATTGGGGGCTCGAGCCGAGACGTTGGGTTAGATTTACCACTTGTGCAGCTTAATACAGTGTGCTAACTGACGGGATACATACATCCGGTCGGATCACCACGCTGCATTACGCTGTGAAGCATTCCTCAAAAGGGACACTCCAAGAAAAGTTCTGTTCTGCAAAAATAAAATACAAACTTCTGTAAGTCAGGACAGAGACCAATCTCTAGAATGACGACCTTAGTAGACATGAAAATAGCCAGAGAGCACCTCTTGCATAAGCTATTTGTGAGAGGTGAATGGACCGAACAGGGCCAGGATGTGTGGTTGCAGGCCATCACACAACAGGTCACTGAAACAGGGTCAGATATATATAGAGATCAGGGTCCCTTACATGTGGCCCTGAGTGAACTATATATGGCTCCTAAAGCCAAAGAGGAACACAATAAGATTGCCAGGATAGCAGCATACCTGTACCTATATATGGGAGACATGCAGGATAGATGTGCTGAAAGCCAAAATCTGGCAAATAGGCAACAGATGGCATTACAGAAGGCCCAATCTGACCTGGTCTCTTCTGAGCAGAGGCTGCAGAGGAGCCAGGAGTCAGAAGATGATAGTAGGCAGCACATCATTAAAATAAAGAAGGATATGGATGTGCTGCAACAGGAAAAGGTAGAACAGGATACCAGATTTCTGGCCTTGCAGAAGGAATACCAAGAAGGTTTGGACTCCCTACTGCAAAACCAGAAAAAGCTGGAGCAACAACTGGACTTCAACAGGGTATGTGCTGAGCAGGTAGTCACCCTGCAAGGCCACCTAGATAGAGTGAAGGCAGAGAGCAACAAACTAATTCTGAAAGACCTGGATACCCAGGCAGAGTTTGATCAGGAGCGCCAGAATGCTGGTGCCTTCCAAAGGCAAAGGGACGACCTGGCGGCACAGATGCAGGCTCTTAGTCAGGAAAGGGATACCTTAGGCCAGGAAGTCTGCCATTTAAAAAGAAAAATGGAAGAAAATCACCTGGCCCACCAGGGACTGGGTGACCTCCAAAAAGAACACCAGAACTTGCTAGAGCACACCAGGAGGGTGGAGGATGCTCTAGCAAGAAAGGAGCAGGCCAATAGGGACACAGCTCAGGAGGTAACCCTCCTGCAGCAAAGACTGGCCCAGTTCTCCAGGACCAACCAGGAAGCACAGAGGGAGAATGAGGCCCTCTGTCAACACAATGATAGGCTCCAGCAACAGGTAGCGATGCAGGAGA
Organism: Ambystoma mexicanum; assembly: GCF_040938575.1. NCBI lineage: Eukaryota > Metazoa > Chordata > Amphibia > Caudata > Ambystomatidae > Ambystoma > Ambystoma mexicanum. Next base: position 340,119,398 of record NC_090937.1, on the reverse strand, counting down.
AACTGATAGAGTCGAGTAAGGCCTTAACAGAGGAACTGAAGGCACAAATGCAGGCTCTTGCATTGCAACAGGGAGCAGGGGCGGATAGAGATGAGGTTCGCTGGGAAATGGAAACTCCGGAGCATAACCTCAGGAGCCCTAGTACCAGAGGCCCTCATACCTCTCAGTCCCTGGACTCTGCCACCCCCATGTCCCCTGGTGCACATGAGCACAGGGCCACAGGGATGGCAGATTACTATCCAGCTAAAAGTATGGGGCTCATAGGCCAGTACCACTCAGGAATGGAGGGGTGGGCATCCGGGTATGGGCACCCAAGTACAGTACAGTTCAGTGGGGAACCCCAGGAGAGTAGGCCCATTAAGGGCATCCTGAAAACCTCTGCCCAGTTAGGTCAGTGGAGGGGGTACCCATCAAATCCTGGCAGCAAGGAGGAATCTGAAGACTCCTCTGAACTGCGCAGGACACAGGAGACCAGGTCCCCACATTCTGCCAGCCATTCCCAGGCTCGCAGAATCCGGGAAAACCTGGAAGAACAGACGGGAACCTCTGGGAGCAGTGCCTCTGAGTCCGAGGAAGAATGGACAAGGGTTACCCGAACCAAAAAGGCCAATAAGGCAAAAAGGGCCTTGCTTAAGGACCCCTTAAAGCAGATTAAGGCGATCAGGAGCGTCATCACGCCTTACCATAAGAACGCTAAGTATTCTGTTTGGGAGCACTTAGAGTTGTTTGAACAAATGATGGAGACTTTCCATTTGATGGACAGCCAAAGCTGTATTCAATATGTAAAGTGGACATTCTCCCCGGAATACTCCAGTTTCTTTGCGGGGCTGGAGGACCAAAATCATTTAAGATGGTCCACCTATAAGGCGGCCATCTTGAAACATTTTTCTGTTCACAGAAATCCTCAAGAGGCTCGCAAGGCAGCCTACAATTTGCAATGTGGGGAGGATCAGGCCCCACAAGAATTTGTGCAGGAGTTGAAGCGTGCTTTTGCACAGACCACAAGAAGGGTGCGCACGGATAGCAGGGAATTTATAAATACGTTTTTCCATGCCTTGCCCAAATATATCATGACCCAGCTCGTGAGGGATTTTCACGAGAAAAGATCTTTAGACTGGGTCATTGAACAGGCTACCCGGATCTATGAGGTGCAGAAACCGATAGATAGCAAAAGTAATGCCCAGAAAAACCCCAAAGCCAACAGCACCCCTGCTGCTGCCAAGGTGGCAGAGGTAAAGGTTACCCCCGTTTTGGATTTGGAGATGGGGGGGCCTAAAAACCTGCCTGCACCTAATAATGCTAGGCCCAGGAGGTCCTCGGGTCAGTCACAGACAGGGAGCCAAGGAGGCAGCCCCACAAATGGGGTCCCTCGCTCTCCTGATTATGTAAGTCCCCGTTACAAGGGAAATCGACCCATCCTGGGTTATGTGTGGACTCCTCCAGCCCAAGGGGGGGGATCCAGACAAGCACCTAACCCAGGGAACTTCCCTCCAAACTTCCCACAGGAGGGCAGAAATTTACCAAACCCTGGGCAGAACTTTTTCCCCAGATATCCACCCGACTTTCAGCCCCAAAACCATCCATCCTTCTTTCCCCAATTCCCTGAGCCCAGACCACTGAATCCGGGAGAGGGGAGGCCAAGGGTGGAGGGGTACCCAAATCTTCCCAACCCGGGGTATTACCAGAGGAGGGACAGCTACCCTTCCCGGGATCAGCCCAGGGGAGAAAACAGGGCCCCGTATCAGCCTGAGCGGGTTTCCCAGTTAGAGCGCCAGGTTCAAAACATGGCGCGGGATCTGGGTCACATACTGAGGGCTCAGCAGAACCCTCAGATCGGCATGCCAGCGCAGAACGCACCCAACTCTGGACCTGGTGCTCCAGAACAATGACGGGGGCAGCACCCCGATAACTCACCGGTTCCCAGGGAGGAGGCACAAAGGGAAGGGGGGTGTAAAGCCTTGGAGGAAGCTTCCTTCCTCACTTGTAAACAGCCCCTGGAAACCCAGGAACCGGAAACAAAATCTCTTGCCCCTGAAAGTCTGCCTCCTAAGGAGCAGAGGGGGGGTAGGAGAAACAAAAGACCCAAACAGACTCAGTTTGAGGAGGAGGTACAGATCTTCCAATTTGAGGGAGAGGGATCCTCAGAGGATCCTGAGAAAAGGATCTTCTCCTTCAGAGAGGGGGGAACTCCTCCCAAAGAAAAATGGGTCCCTAGGGATGCAAATCCAGACTGGGGAGATGTGGAGACTGAGCTACCGCCGCCCACCATCTCATCCCAGAACCAACAGCAAGAAAATCCCCTGGTTCAAACCCATCCTGGTGACTGCCTCCAAAAAGGGGGGGGCGGCCCAGAACCGGAGCCAGGGGAACCCACAATGGCTCTGATCTCCAGTTGCCAACTTTTTCTTTCAGATTCCCAAGACTCTCCACAGAATTCTGCCCAAATCTCTTCGCTAGCGATGTCCAAAACCAGAAAATTAGCCCACCAGTTGTCCAAAAATGTACATTATCTGTGCCCCCTTGAGGAGAAGGAGGGAAGATATTATGCCCCGGTACAAGTACAGGGGCAGGGTACAATCTCGGCACTGGTGGACACTGGATCTCAAGCTACCCTTCTGTCCAGAAGGGCCTTTGACGAACTGAATGCAGGAAGGGGAGAGAATTATCAAATTCCTCTCACCTCTCTTCCTGGGCAACTCCAGAACTTTGACGGGAAGGAAATTCCCGTCGAGGGGACAGCAGACTTGGACATTAAGATCGGGCGACACAAGTTGAAACACCCGGTCATAGTTGTGACTCCAGAGGGCACCCCTTGTTTACTAGGGAATGACCTCCTGAGAAGGTTGTCACCCCTAATAGATTGCGTAAACAAGGTCCTCTGGACCCAGACTAGCCGACCGATAAAATTAAAACAGAGTGTCAACCATGTTAGTTTAAACGGCACCTGCCACATGGTTGAACAAAAATCTGACCAAGTAGAATTTCACTTCCAGAATAGCCAAATTCCAGACGTGACAGTAATAGCAGTAGGACAACAGACTGGTGATGGGGGGTCCTCTCTATTTCTGAAAATCAACCTTCCTTCCAGTCTAAAGTGGTATTCCACGCTGGAAGGAAACACTCTGAAATTCTATACCAATCCACAACCTGAAACTCCCACTCCTATAGTCCAGAAAGATGTGAAATCAGCTCAGAGCCTGGCTGATATTCAGCAAATTGGAGAGCAGTTGTTCATCCCTGTTCAGTTAAATGATGGGAAGGACTCTGTTCTCGCTCGAGTGTGTGTGAACAACGGTAAGAGCTTCATCAGCGAAGCCATGTTCCGCCAACTCCCAAAAGATCCAGCCATTCCCACCTTCAAACTGATAGACAAATGGGAAATGGACCTGGAAGCACCTAATTCCAAACATCTCCTGCCAAGCAGGTGTATGCTCAAAATCTCCATTGGCAACAAGAGCATAGTCCACAATTGTTGGGTCGTGCGAGACGTCCCTGCCGCCTTTTACTTAGGCAGTGACATTCTCAATCGCTTTGCCATTAGTTTGGACCTAATAAACTTCAAAGCTTGGTCCCGATTAGCGGATAATCCCATGGGCTTTGATGATCCAGAAAAAGCATTTAGGTCAGCTCAATTGCTACCTTATGCAGTTGAAATTCAGATTAAAGAGGAAGTCACCATCCCAGAAAGGACCCGACAATTCTCCCTGGAAGTGAAAGTTAAAAGAGGACAACATTTGAAAAACCCTGATGCTTACATACATCTAAATGCTTCTCTCCAACAGCAAGGGTTGGGGGTAAACCCAACACCATTAGTCAACATAGAACATGACACCATTCCAATAGAGGTGGATAACAGTGACTTAAAGAGTATTACTCTAGCCGCAGGCACCATTATTGGAATGGCGGTTGATGACCGACATTTCTCCATTGATCTTAGAAATGAACTGTTAGGACCAATCCCCAAGGACTGTTTTGACAGTGACAGTGATGACAATACAACACCAGACAGGATTTTTACCCGGCATGGGGGGAACTTCCTGGTGTACACTTCTTGCCCTTATGGTAAGGAAGATGTGACTTGTGACTTCAGGAGGGATGAGGTGATTTTCCAGGTTCATGAAGGCTGCCTTGCCCACCTGAAGCCTCCAGTCCAAATCAGCACTCTGACCAGGGACTTCTCCACCCAGCTGGAGGAGGCCGCTGAAATAGCCAAACCAGAAGTCTTTCCAGGCTTCAGGCAGATGGTGGAAGAGAGAGTCAACCTAGCTGATGCCTGTGTGACTCTGGAACAAAAGCAAAAGTTGAAACAAGTTTTCTTGGATTTCCAAGATCTCTTTGCGGTAGACTCATATGACTGTGGTCGCACTGACATCCACACAACAACAATCCCCACGGACCCTGGCATGACTCCAGTGTTTGTGAAGCAATATCGCTTGCCTCTCGCATCAATGGAGTCCCTTACTGAAATAATTAAGAACCTTGAGTCCCGGGGAATAATCCGTCCAGTCCACAGCACCTTCAATAATCCGGTGCTGGGAATATTGAAGCCAAACGGCCAGTGGAGACTCTGCGCTGACCTCAGGGAGCTCAACAAACGGGTCCATACTTCCCGATGGCCTCTGCCCTACATTGACCAAGGGCTGGCCCAGATCCAGGGGTCACAGGTATTCACTGCAATAGACCTGACCAATGGATACTGGACCGTGCCTGTCAGTAGGGAGGACCAATACAAGCTGGCTTTTACCTTTGGGGGCCAGCAATACACATGGACCCGGACTCCCTTCGGATACCTCAACTCCGGCAATGAATTCAACATTTTTCTACACAAGGCCATGCCTGACTTGGGTGCAAGGGGTAACCTGGCTTATGTAGATGATGTCCTCATCAAAAGTTCATCTGTGGAGGAACACATAGCGGAGATCCGTTATGTTCTGACCCAGTTGAGGGCCGCCGGAGCAAAGCTTTCCTTTCAGAAGGCACAGTGGTGTAGAACCGGTGTTAATTTCGTGGGGCATGAGATTACTCCTCAGGGTCTCTGTCCCCAGGAAAAGAAAGTGGAAGCACTTCAGAAACTGAAAGACCCCACAACTCTGCGGGAACTAAGGAGCCTCCTTGGACTGACTAATTACAGCAGAAAGTTCATTGAGGGCTACGCAGAGATCACCAGACCCCTGATTCATCTCCTGAAGGGGGGGGTCAAGTGGGAATGGGGTCCAGAACAATCCGAGGCAGTAAGACAACTCAAGAGAAGCCTCTCACAAGCGCCTTGCCTAGCTTACCCTGTCAGAAACAAGGAGTTCTTCCTGGAGACGGGGTTTTCTAATACGTGCTTGACGGCAGTATTATACCAAAAGCATGACAAGGTCAATAAAGTAATCTCCTATGCGAGCAAAACTTTATCCTCTGTGGAGGAAAAATTCAACGATTGTGAGAAGGCACTCCTGGCAACGGTGTGGGCATTGAAGAATTACCGCCCGTTTATCCAGGGGGAACACATCATAGTGGAGACTCCACACCAGCCTCTGCAATATCTCCAAAGTGACAGAATCCGGGCCGGAAATGTGAGTAATTCCCGAATTACTTCCTGGATTCTGTCAATGCAAGGCTTTCCTGTGGAGGTCCGATATGGCCAAAACAAGAAGAGTCCCCTCGCGCAAGGTCTGGCTGACTTGCATGATTGTGCCAGAGAAAACTGTCTCGAGGACGAAAGTCTGAAAATCAAGGACAACATGGAGGCATACCTTAATTCCCCACACAAAGTCTTTGAAGAAGACAAGTGTGAGGGAATGCCCACTGTGTATGTGGATGGATGCTCTTACCATGTTGACAACAACGGGGAGAAAGAACTGGTGGCCGGCGTAGGGAATGCATGGGTGAATGAGTCCCCAGAACCCTCCGCTGGATACAAAATTGGTCCCCGAAGTAGTCAGGTGGCAGAACTGATGGCTGTGCATCAGGCCATCCTCACTGCTGTCCAGCATCAACTCCACGAACTGGTCATAATCACAGATTCGGATTATGTACGGAACGGGTTCGTGGAGCACCTGGTTAATTGGAAAACCAGAGGCATGTTATGTGCTAACAACAAACCCTTGAAACATGGGAAGTTGATCCAAAACATTGATGATCTGGTCACATCGAATGAGATGACCATCTACTGGAAAAAGATCAAGGGTCATTCCAAAGTAGAGGGACCAGACAAAACTGGAAATGACTTAGCTGATCAGCTGGCCAAAACCGGGGCCATCCAAGGGGATCTAATTGAGATTGAGTCCCTGTTGGGGGAAATCCAGGTCACTGCCATCACTAGGTCCCAGACAAATGCTCACAACGACCTTTCAATTGCACAATGGAGTAAGGAGACCCCTGATGCTGATTTGATTACTGCTCAGAAGGGGGATCCAATAATTGGTAAATTTTACCAGCACCTTGAGGACCCTGAGAACTTTCCCCTGACGGATACCGATTACATTGGGAAAGAGGACCTAAGAGTGTTGATGAAATGTCCAAAAATGTTCCGGATCCAAGACGGTTTGTTGGTAAGGAAATCCAAAGCTGGCCACGATCAGTGGGTGGTTCCTACCTCATTCCGAAGCCTGATGTTAAGTCACGCTCATGATGCGGCCACTGCCGGTCATAGGGGGTTTCACACAACCTTGGAAATCTTAAGAGAGGTTGCATACTGGCCACACATGGGCCAGGACCTCAACCAATATTTGAAGGGTTGTCTTGTGTGTGCACAATTTCAGCCGACATCCCTCACACACCGGGCGCCTTTACAAAAGCGGGGGATGACACTGCCATGGTCAGATTTACAAATCGACTTTGTAGGCCCTGTGATTCGCTCGGCTAGGGGGAATAAGTACATGTTGACTGTGACATGCTTGTTTACCAAGTGGGTGGAATGTCTCCCAGCCCCAAACTGCAAGGCAGAAACTGCAGCTGCCTTGATGATTAACCACATATTTTCCCGTTTTGGTCTACCTCAAAGGATTGAGTCAGACAGAGGTAGCCACTTCACCAGTGAAGTAATGACAAAGATGTGGGAGATACTGGGGGTCAAGAGAAAGCTGCATATTGCTTATAGACCAGCTTCTTCTGGGGCAGTAGAGAGATATAACCGGACAATTGTGAGCATATTAAAGAAGTTTGTGGCAGATTCTGGGCCAAGTTGGGATATCCGATTACCTCTGGTCCTAATGGCCATCAGATCTACCCCTTCATCTGCAACCAAAATGTCACCATTTGAGTTGATGACTGGGCGCAAGATGGTGCTTCCTCAGCATTTGCTCTACAGGACCCAAGAGCAGACACTAATAAATGCCTCCACTACTCATGAGTATGTGGAGAATTTAAGGAAACACCTTCAACATGCTTTTGCTTACGCTCAGCGGAATCTAGAAAGATCAGCTGATAGCATGAAGACCCATTATGACCTGAAAACTTCCAGGAAGGAATATCAGGTGGGAGACCGGGTCTATCTATACAACTTCCAAAGGAACCAGGCCAAGCAGCGCAAATTTTTGCCTACATGGAAAGGACCCTTTGAGATCATCGACAAGATCTCCCCTGTGGCCTACAAAATCCGCATCCCCAAAGGTCCTTTGGCAGCGGGGGAAGACAAGTGGGTCCACATAAACCAGTTGAAATGTTGCCATCCCAGGCACACTCTGCAACAACTGGAGGAATCCTCTGGAATCCTAGCGGGTACTGTCTCAGACTAATTCAGTTCCAACCATAAAACATACCACATCGAGTCTCTAAAATATTGTGATTTGCATGAAACTGTCTCTTAGTTATACTGTTTTTTTATCAAAATAAGAATGTAATGTTTCGTCATGATGAAATGCATATGCTGTCCCACCATCTCAACAGTGGTGGAAACACGTCTATGAGTAGGTATTGCCGCTCTTCCTTTGTCGTCCTAGGAGAAAGAAGACCTTGAGACTGGCCAAGGAGGACGATCCGGAGACCGGGAACGAAGATCCAATGGGCCCAGTGGACCGCCCAAGACTCCCATCAGGACTGGCGAGGAGAACCGATCGATCAGTACCGGATGGAGAAGAAGATGATGAACTGTGCCATCTATTGGAAGAAGATGAGGAAACATCCCAGATCTTGCGAGTCCCATCAGTGAAACCGAATGGCCATCGCAAGAGGGGGGCTTGTGGGATGTATTTACCCATGCATCCGAGCCGTACCTCAAAACTGTGCAGTACTGACATGGAAAACATCATGATGGCCAGAGCTTCCCAGAAAATGCACAGGGAAATGCAGGAAGAATAGGCTGCCACCCATTTTTGCCGATGTTATGGGCACAGAAGGAAACTGCCTAAAACCACCATTGGACTACCCACACAGTAGTCTGAAACCATTGGGAATGGCAATGCTGATTGCCAAATGCAACCTAGAATTGTGGGGAATTAATTTTCTTAAATCCCAAAAATGGGTGCAGTACCAGTGCTCACCACTATCCAAAAGCCGGCAGTTTAAAACCACCCTGTGTTTCTCTGAAGGCAAGCCAAAGTGCCTATTTCAAACATTGCAATATGTGCAAAATATTCACTGAACACCAGCAGACATTTGGTAGAATGGAGTTTTGTGTGCCTACAAAATCTGGGAAATGAAGAGCCCAGAAAAATGCTTATAACAAGACTGGCTGCGCTGTGGATTTCAGCAGTTTAAGTTGCACTGGATTTAAAGACACTAAAATCGAAAATGTTTAAATTGACTGAGTGACCTACTTTTGAGTATCACATAGGTTGCAATTGTTTAAATGTCATAGTTTTAAACTTAGAATCAGCCTTCTAGCTGCATATGTGAAAATGTTTAGTTTTATTTGAATGCAGGAACTGGGGAACAAAAAGTGACATTTTATCTGAAACCTGGCTTAAGGAACTGAATTCTGCCTGGCAACTACCCCCATCAGAAGGGAAACTTGAGTCACAGCTGTGTTCCCAGGCCAACCTTCCTTTTGCTGCCCACACTAAGGATATGCCATCTATCTGATAATTGAATTATCTGTGCTCTGTAGGAGAGTGAACAAAGCCCTCTTCACTCAGGCAAAGGTTTTTATTATGCAGTCGTAAAATGTAGCTTCCTCTTGGCAGGAGCTGGGAGGGGCACTGCCTGTGAGAGCAAGCTGGCTTGGCAGAACTGGAAAGACCAGTATTTCAACCTTGTGCTGAGGGTAAACCACACCCCTTTGTAGCCAGAACATAACTTTAAAAAGATGAATAACTCATAGAGCGGACATGTGAAAATTTTATAAATGACACCATAATTCTTGTGATTTTTCTGCCCACATTTTAAGAGGTTTTTCGACCCGGTGGCGTGTTCAGGGGGGTGTCAGCGGAAAAGTGGATATAACTCTAAATGTATGCATGTTAAAAATCTGAAACTTCATCAGTTAATGTCCCTACTCCCTGCACACATGTATGTAAAGTTGGGTCCATGTCAGAAATTGCAAAATCAGTTAAAAAGTGAAATATGTGCCAGTTCTGAATGCAAGCTCCCAGGAAGAGCAGAGTTTGAACAGGGGATACCTCCTGTAATGCATGATGGGTGCATATGATTTTAAAACAATATGTACCTCTGCAAATATGTATTTGTTTCAAATCTAGATTTGTGTGTAAGTTGACAGGAGGAGTGGACTTTCTGCAGGCTGTAAAATGACATCACTCTGACTCACAGTTCATTCCCCAATCAAATGATAAATGGAAGTTTGACCAATTAGAAGCTGAGAGAGAGGTAGGGTCAGTGATGCTAGAACACACCCACATTCTAAACACATAAAAGCAGACAGACAGGACAGATAGGGACCTTCCAAATCCATCTGCAGCGGGACGCTCTGCCGGAAAAATCCATACTTTACCTCCATCAACCTCCAGAGAGCCAAACTAGAGACTTCAATCTATCCAGAACTAAGAGACCAGACCAGAGAGAAAGCAGTGCTGTACCCAGAGAGACCCAGACCAGCAGAGAGAGCTGACCCAGATCACTGTGAAGTGCAGAGGCCAGACCAGACCAGACCAGAGTCCAGTCTAAAACCCTGACCAGATCCGTGATGAGGCCCATTTAATTCAAGAATATAGTGTGAGTACCCAGCAGAACTGTGTAGAACCAATCTCTTAGTTTAAATTCATCTAATTCAATCTATTTAACCTAAGTAGAACTGCCTCCTAGCTGTCACCTGTCATTTCTAGTTGCAAGCTGCACTTGTCATTTTGAGCTTTTGAAATTTGCAAACCCAAAAACGACCTTTATTAAATCGCTCATATCTCCGCGACCGTTTGGGCTAGAGACTTGCAGTAACTTTCCTCTGATAGCTTAGAATCGTAGCTTTGAATCGTACCAAGAACCGCATTCCTACCCCTTATAGTTTTACCGCAATCGCGGAACACGCATCCGCGAATTTTACCGCGAGTTGAAAATTTCTTCACATGTAAAAACTGCTGCTGCTTGCCTTCCATTTGCCAGAAATTCGTTTAACCTGCTAACTATCCCTGCATCATTGCTAGTGTGAGCCTGGACTAATATTAACTAGATACCACTCACCCTGAACCTCTGAAAGGGAATTAAAAAGCATTTCCAGCATATTTCTCATCCATTGCTAGCACATATCAAAGCATTTGGGCCTGTGTTTTCAAAACTCCTATCTGTGTTTTAAACTTCTGTTGTCTAAGCTTGGGGGGGATTGAACTGATTACATTGATTGCATTTCTGAGAACTGTGTGCTTTCCTCCCATTCCCTTGCATTGCATAAAGAGGGGGGGAGTGAATAGCCAGAGAAAAGTGATTACATTGTTTTGTTGAAATCAGATTGAGTATTTCTATACTGCATTTCATTCATTCAACCTTGCATCCATTTGAACTCTATAAAGCATTTTGTACCACCTTCTTCTTTTGTTCCTATTTACCAGTGTGCTACCTTATCCATTTCATGTCAACTCATTAGTGATTATAAGAAGTGTGCTAGTGCCAGATTCTCTGTTGTTAATCTCTATCATATCAGATTGAGTGTGATATTCAATTATTAATTTATTATAAAGTGTCATATATATCTCTATTTTAAATTATCAAATAAACCTTTTAAACTTGCAAAACAGAACTACTTCTTGGCTCAGTGGGGTCAGGGGGATTCCAAGAGAGGGGTGTTATATAGGGGTAGTCATCCAGAACGCATGAACTGGACCTAAAGATATATCAATAAGGGTTTCCATTCAGTATTATAGACTAGGCGTTGACTTAGCTGTAGTGTTGAATTGAATCCTCTTACAATATCAAATATAAGCAGATTTTCTACTTTTCTATTAAAAGCAGTCACCATAATCCTTTTTTAAAGAGCCTTTGTCACCCTGCACATCCTTTGGTCCCCCTAGAGGAGGACAGCCCCTAGGTGCGGGGGGGGGCAGAAACAATATTTTTATTCAAGACGAGGCTTGGCATGGAAACTTTGAATACCACTGCTTAAGTGCATTAGGAGCAAAGCTAACTTGTGTGCGTGTTTACATGGCAAACACTGGCATATATTGGTGCAGCTAGCAGGAACGGGATATCATATAATGGCATTAGGGTATTATAGCCAAAGACAATTCAAGTGTGTCCCTACATGGCACATACTGTCAAATAATTATGCAGCAGCATGGACATGATTTCTTAGAGTGGTATTATGGAATTATGTGTGGTTTTACATGACAAATACTGGAATACATTGGTGCAGCCAGCATAGATATGATTTCCAACAGTGGCTCTAGTGCAATATGGGCACAGCCAACATGAGTTTGTTCTTACATTGTAAATATTGGCATATATAGGTGCAGCCAACATGCACATGCTTTCATACAGTGGAATTAGTGCATTATGGAACAGGCCAACATGAGTGTGTGTGATGAATAAACGTCTGTGGCACCAATGGTCCAGGGATGAATATCGGTTTCTAAACCATCAATCAGCCCCACACCTCTAGAACACCAGAAGAGATCCAAACAGATCCTTGTCCAATTTTGGTAACGGCAGGCTTATCTCTGCAAGGTCGTGGATCAGTGGTTAGTTGCAACACAGCGAAAATATAATGATTACCCAATGTTAAAAGGGACTGTCCTGTCAAGGATGTATGCACATATCTACTTTATTATTATCACAACAGACAGTTCTAGCACACTACAAAATACAACTCACCCTGTAAAAGAATTCAGAGGACAGTTTCAAAAAGGAAAGGGAATGTACTCTGGATATTGACAGGAGGGTAGTTGGTAAAGTAATTAATTGAAATAATTGAAGGACATTTGCTTTCATCTGAAATGGAGCATGAGTTGTAAAATGTCACTAGGGGCCTTCAGAGAAGGACCTGAGGGACAGAACCACAATGTACCTTGTGCTTGTAGAGGTTCTTGGTGCTCGATAGGGTCGAGTCGGTTTCAGGGCACTTTGCAGCTCCTGCGACAGAGTTCAAGATGGGAGACAGCTGCAGGTATCAGGTGGCAGGCAGTTCGGCGAGCCAGGCTGGACAGACGGCTGCAGGGTGGCCTTGACAATAGCTTGGAGTCAGGAAACTCTGTCTCAGTGCTGGTTGGCAGGTCTGAAGCACTGGTCGAGGTGTCTCGGACAGCTTGAGCGACTGCGGCATAACAACAGTCAGCGGTGCAGTCGATTGCAGCCCGAGGGTCTTGACTGGCTCGAAAATGTCCTGGTTGATGCTTGTTGATGCACTCCTCCTAGCTTCTTCACTGGGCTGGTGTCGGTCTTTAAGGTGGACGGCCCAAAGCTGAGCGTAGTGTTGCAGGCAGCTGCCTTGTCCTTGGTTTGATTCAGAGACTCACTGGCACTTCCCACATAGGCAGCTTGCTTGCAGAGCCTACAAGGGCACGCTGTGTGCTGGCTGGGTAGCGGTTCTGGAGATGCTTCAGGGTCCTCTGGATTCAGTATCTCCCTCTGTTCTCTGGGAGAAGTTTAGATAAGGGATTTTGCTTCCCTCTTTGGAAATCCTGGCCTTCCTTCAGTGGCGAAAGCTGTAAGGCAGACTGTACATTCAGCTAGGGTCCAAATTAGTTCTTCTTGTTACTCCTTGTAAAGTCTTCAGATGATCTGCCAAAAGAGGGGCTCGACCCTCTTTTGAAGCCAAATGGGCCCTAGTGATTGGTGTAGGCAAAGTCTACCTTAATAAACCAATCCTGTATCCCTACCAACGATGTCCTATATGTATGAGGTCATAACCAGAGTGCTTCGCAACAGAAAAGGGAAAAGGGGTGAAAACATGTACTACTGAGTCCCACCCATCTTCCTGTCTGTTGTGGATCAAAGGGTCTCTCTGTTTAATTGAGCTCTCTGTGGTTCCTGTGTAAAGTGGCAGTTCTCCCTTGAAGCTGTGGCCAGACCACACTTTTTGTCACCTCCAAACCACATACTCGTACCTCAGACCTTCTTAATGGTGTTCCCTGCAGGGATGACTACTGTGAACAACTGTCCCAGACCTGACATGTCACTGCCCTTGATACTAAGTGGCAGGTGCTGGCTTCAGGTTGATACAGTCCATATCAAAGATGTTGGTGTTTTCCTGTCCTTTGTTAGTCCTGCGACTAGGCCCCCTGCGGGCCTGTTTGAATGAACTCTGATTAGTATACAAAGCTGCCACCAGCAGAGCTAACAAAGGATAGGGTGGATCTATGGAGCCTTTGATAGTTAATTAGGCTGACCATGGCAGGAGGAAGGTTTTGCCTTCCGCTTCTGAGGTGCCTTGATGTACTCTTGGCTGTCATATTCCAACTAACTATGACAGGGGGGGGCGGTGCCTGTAGGCTGTGTCCACGCAGAGTACACAGGTCTATCTGTATGTCGTGCAGTGAGCATAGGAAAATGTGTGCTGGAGGTTGATCTACCATCATTCAATTTCATTTAAAATTTCAAAAAAGCTCAGGCGAGCGCTCGCCCACCGTGTGGATGATCGTATTCCTCAAAACTGCGTCCCTCCTCACTTTTGCATAGTTCTCTATCTCCATCACTTTCTTTGTCTGTCCCACTCTGTATTTGGGCTGGTTAGAACTGGGCCATTCATAGTGCTGTGCCCAGATGACCCAGAGACCTCTGGCGAGCCAAAGGCACCCTGGTGAATCTGAGGCACTGTGTGAATCAGCATTGGCATCAACGACTTTAGCCAAGTAAGTTGGAGACCCAACAGGCCTTGTTCTGTGTTAAGAGGTAATTGAGAGCCATGCCAGTGATTCAGACGCCTCGTCTGAAAGTTCTCCTTTAAGGTAGTTCCATGTTAGTTGCAGTTTCATTTACCAACTAAGGAATCTTGTCAGACTTGAAATCAGTAACTTGTTGCATGCAGATTGCATACCGAATCTGCTGATTGTGCAATATCCAACTGAGCCACCTTGACAGGATTACATCCTCACAGAACGGGGCACTTTAGACCTCTCACCTTAATAGGTAGGGTTGGAACTTTTATATATCTGTCCATCCGTCATTGTTACCCACTTAGCAAATGTTAATGGGACTGAATTTACAACTTATAAATTACTGGCAGTAGGTGCAGTCTCTGTGTCTCTCTTTATCACACACACACACTCAGGCACCCTCTGCAGTAGGTTAATCTGCCCACCGAGCTATTCTACTAGACGAGGAGCCGTTTCAAGCAAGTTAATATCATTTGGTCAACCTCGGAAGGATGAAAGACTGAGTGGACCCTACCTGGATTTGAACACGTGACTGCAGGACGTGTTGCATAGATCTGTTTACTAGCTACATTATTCTAATGGTTATTTGAAGAAGATTAAAATCAGAAATCAGCAGGTTCCTCACAGATCCCAGCAGCAAGCACGTTAAACAACTGGTTTAGCATGCAGTATTGGCACCTGTGACTTACACGTTACCCACAGTTTGCTCCAGCAGACACGTTCATCCTCTAAGGTATGTATATCTTTCCCTGTCTTGTGGCATTGCCCCCACCTAGTCAGTACAAACCACCTTGTGTAGTACATCTCCCCCTATTCCCACAGTGTGTCCCTTATATTTGTCCCTCACTCAGAGTGTGTCCACCTCAGTGTGCATCCCCATCTCTCTTGCTCAGTGAGTACCTACAGAAAGGAAGGTCAAGTAATGCTGACAGATGATGGTGCCAATTGGCTTGACCTGCTTCATTCTAATCAATTGCCATTGTCCAGTATGCTGCAGGGTTTTAAGATGGCTTGGTCTAGCTGGGGAAAGCCCCAGCAGTCTCCAGAAGACATCCTTGAGGAAGGGCTCCCACAGGCCCACATGAGTAGCACCGTGCCTCCCTTTAATCAAAACCACTCATGTGAGTGTGGTTGGGCATGCAGGGAAGTTTTGCGTCTGCTAAAGCAGGGCAGCCAGCATCAAACTCCCAAACTCTAACTCCTCCAAATGTGTATACATGACTCATAGGACCTCATTACGAGTCTGTCGGTAACCGAGCCAGAAAAACCGGCAGGTTACCGCCAGACCCGTATTACCATTCTGCCGCCGTGATTCCCGGAAGAACTTGGGCATTACGACCCCGGTGACCCAGGAATTCCGGAGGCGGAATTGTGTAAGTCCCCATTCCCTTGGAGTCCCATAGGGCTCCATGGGGATGGGGACAATGGAAACACCGGTTCCGTCTGTGATGGAACCGGTGTTTCCATGTCCGCCTGCACGCGGGTGGTGTAAATCCCACCAGGTCAGACCTGGCAGGAGTGACACCTCCCGACTGCAGGACTCTAAATCAGCCGGTCTGGAAAGAACGGAGGCAGCGTTTTTACCGCCACCGTTCTTTCCGGACCGGCAGGGTCGTAATGAGGCCCATAGTTTGCAGCCACTTAACTAGTAGGGTGTTATCATAATGGGCACTGGCCATTCTGCTTATTTCCTTTATGTGCACCTAAGGGTTGCAGGCTTGAATCACTATTGCCGATATGTCATGTTTACAAATGTATTATTGTTCTTACCTTCCCAAAAGGCTCTTTGATTTTATGCAAATAGTTTACGTTGGCGCTTCCTGCCCTCCTCCCCTAAATGAGTGCTCTCCTGGGTGATTCCAGAACCAACTGAAGATGCCACAGATAAGATAACACATTGAGGTCTGTCTTCGAACAACATATTACTGCAAAGGCAGACAGCAGGGGAGCCATAACCCTGAATGAGCACTTAAGTTCTATGAAGCACACCGGGCCTATCTGAGCCATTTATGTACAAAATTAAGGGGATGTACTCACTGATTGCATTGCAAATTATTTACAGACAATATATTTGGAGTTTTATTTACAGCATACAGACGGGATGCAAACAAGAGACCGTGCTTGATGGACCAAAGTACATGTTTGCAGGGACTCATTATTGTTGGTTTGAGGCAGGTTTGCCCGCTGAGCCAGGGCTGGAAATGGAAGATATTAACTGTGGGATCCCACCTGCAACGGCCGTGGTTTGGGTTGGAGAATGTGGGAGATTTTTCTCAGCGCCCACCCATAAATAAAGGTTTGAATTCCAGGAGATTACTTATTAACACCAGGGAAATAACCAAAGAGAGGAGTGTTTCCTATGAGTTTACATGCAAAGTATAAAAGGTGCACACCTTTTAAACCTACAAACCGTGCTTACTTATGTTCAGCAGAGTGCAATCCTAACAATCATATTCATGTATATCCTGATCAGATGTTCAAATGGCGTAGTGGGTAAGTCTCTCATCCTTAGACCGTATGTTGTTCGAATCCCGGCTTTGGAAAAGCAACAAAGCAAATCAAAAACAGCAAAACCTTTGAATGGTGTAAATGGTTTTTCTGAGGTCTGAGGAGACATATAATTTGCCAGATCTTGGATCTGGGAAAATCTGGGCTGATGACCAGTGCTGCTGCCGGAAGCCAATTCTGCCACACCCCCTTTAAAGAGCCTTACCTCGATTTTGTATCCTGCTTAAAGCACTGGTATGCTGTCATTATCCTTGTACTATGTTTCGATCGGGGTACATCTCACTCTTTTCTAAGTGTACATGCCCCTCTACGTTGCTCTGGAGTTTGTGTCCAGCCTTCCTCAGTGTATATGAGGCTTCTTGACAGCACTCCATACCTGGCCTCATATGTCTCCTCATCTCTCCTCAGTGGGTATGTCTCTACCTCCTTGACATGTCAACCCTGGTAGGGCTCTCCCTTGTAGTGCTGCCCCTTTAAGGGCTTCAGCACGTGGTGGAGTGACGTTGCAATCTGCCGCGTGCTCCTATAAATAAACGGGGCATTCCCGGCCACGAACCGAACACAGCTGTGCCGGACCGAATCTGTGTGCGTGGAGGGGCTCACGGGGTGTCGCTGGCAGCTAATATACCTGGGGCTCATGCTGCACTGTGACAAGTGTGAGTTTCTCAAGACCACCATCGAGTTCTTTGGGTTTGTGTTTAAGGAGGGGGGGGTGTTGCCTGACCCCAGAAAAGTAAAAGACATCATGGAAGCACGTCCGCTAGAGAATGTGACGGAGATGCAGAGTTTTCTCGGCATGGTCACCTATTGTGGCAGATTTATTAAGAAGTTGGCCTCGAGGTCGGAGCCGCTGTAAGCTTTCACAAAGAAGGACATTACCTGGCAGTGGGGGCCATTGGAGCAGGCAGCATTTGAAGACATCAAGAGTTCCATAACCGCTGAGGAGACCATGGCATTTTTTGGCCTTGCACTGCAGTACGAGATTGTGGTGGACGCTAGCCCTTTTGGCCTGGGGCAGTGCTGACCCAGGTGGACACCAACATGGGTGTACGTCTGGTGGCCTACGCTAGCAAGGCCCTCTCGGAGACCGAGCATAGGCACTCCCAGATTGAGCGGGAGGCATTGGTGGTCCTGTGTGGCTGCCGGCATTCCAGGATATACGTCCTGGGAAACCAGTGACAGTGGTCACTGACCATAAGCCCCTGCTGCCTATCCTGGCCAGCACATCCTCATAGCCACCTGCAAGGACTGAACAGTGGATGTTGGCGCTACTGGAATATGGTGTCTCCCTGGTGTATCGGCCGGGGAGCAACAATGCTGCATACTATCTATCTCACCATCCAGGAGGGGCACCTGAAGGACCGGTCGACAGTTGCTCGGAGGAGGCAGATGCGCATGGGCAACTAGTGGTGGAGGCGGTGACTCCCAATTCCATGCCGCTGAGTGATTTGGAGCAGGCGGCGGCACAAGATGAGTGTTTCCTCATTACTAAGGCGGCCATTCACCAAGGGTCGTGGAAGGCTGTGAAGGACACGCTTGCGTTGAGGACGCAGGAGGCCAAGGTCACCCTCGAAAAGCTGTGGAAGGTGAGAGATGAGCTGACGTTCCCGTAGGCTGGCCTTCTGCTCCGAGGAGACCGCATCGTGGTCCCACAGGTCAAAGTACAGCAGGTGATCGAGCTGGCTCATCAGGGACAGCAGGGCGTGGCCAAAACAAAGGCTCGACTATGCCAAAAGGTTTTGTTTCCTGAATTGGAGAGACAGGTGGAGGAGTTTGTTGCAGCATGCATATGGTGCCAGGTGGTGTCCACAGCCCAAAGGGAGCCCGCGATAGAGACCATGCTGCGGGGAATGAAACCGTGGGAGGTGGACCATGTAGACTTCGGATCCACAACCCGGAACACACACTTTTTGGTTGTGGTTGACGAGTGGTCCAGGTACCCGGAGGTGGAATTCGTGGAGTCTGCGGCATTTTCAGAACGTGGTGGTGGCGGTGGAAAAGATATTTGCCGCACATGGGCTGCCGAAGGTCTTGTGCTCGGACAACGGGGCACCGTTCCTAGGTGAGAGCTTCGCCAAGCTGATGGAGGACTATAGGGTTCATCACAGGGGGGTCACTTCGCTGTGGTCCAGGGCGAATGGCGAGGCGAAGCCGATGATGAGGACCCTAAACAAGATGTTCTGCATCGCACAAGGACAAGGCCAGTGTTTGAAGAGAGCTCTGTACCAGTTTCTGCATGAGTACCGGGCCACGCCGCGCATGGGTGGCGCCTGCAGAAGCAGTATTCAAGCGGTGCCAGAGAGGACTGCTACCTGAAATGGGGGAGAGGGGGAGAGGGAACCCGCCGTGATCGATGATCAGCAGGTGGAACGGGACCGAAGGCAAAGGACGGAACAGGAGAATCTACAGAGGGGGCTCAGGCCTCAGCAGTTTGCTCCCGGGGATGAGGTGTTGGTATGGAACTGGCACCCGCACGGGAAGCTGTCACTGATATATGAACCGGGGCTGATGGATGTGGTGGCTGTGAAGGGGTCGATGGTGATGGCCTCGGATGGCAATGCGTCTGTGACTCGCAACGCCAGTTTCTTTAAGAGGCTGGGGGAGCCTCTGGCAGATGCGGCACAGAGTCGGGACATGATGGAGGTTCCTGATGAGGGCGGGGGTGTGGCTGTGCCCCCCAGCTCTCCATCGTGAGAGGCTACCAGCAAGGGAGGCCTGAGCCGGGAGGTCAGCAGGAGGTACCCCCTGAGGGCAGGACGAGGGAAACCTGCTCACCTCTCAGACTATGTGCTGGATTCGTGAACGGCGAGCAATGTCCTTGGACTTTTCCAGATTTGCGGGATCCAGGGTGGTTGCTGTTAAAGGGGTTCTTCATGGGTTACTGTTTGCAGTGTGTTATGTATTTTGAGTAGGTTACTGTTTAAGTTGTATGTTGTTGTCTTATGAAAAAGGAGGAGTGTGGTGCTGCCCCTTTAAGGGCTTCAGCACACGGCTGAGTGACGTTGCACTCCACCGCGTGCTCCTGTAAATAAACAGGGCATTCCTGACCTCGACAGTGCGACTGTGGAGCCCGAACCGAACACAGCTGTGCCGGACTGAGTCTGTGGGCGGGGAGGGGATCAGGGATATCGCTGGCTGCTAATAGACCTGCAACATCCCTCTCAGTGAACATGTCCCTTCATAGGGTTCCCGGTTGCAGTTGTCTCCTCTTCTGTCCTCAGTTGAGTCTTTGACTCAGGTGAGGGATGCAGGCCTCACTCACCCTAAACGCTGCAGAGCAGGCACCGTTCCTTGGGCACCGTTCTGACAACCTTATTTTCGGGTGATATTTGCTAATTTGCATTTCTTAGATTTGTATTCTTATTCTTTTAGATTTATGATTTGAATATTTTTTTATGTGTACTCTTGTGCAATTTTAGATATGTATCCTCCCATTTGATGTTTTCCTGTTTTAATGATTTACTTTACTGCCCTGATCCCTGTAGCATGCAACTGCCGCCTGTGAATACCCCACTTCTATACTAGACTACCTTGGACAGCATTTCTAATAGCAGGCTATCATTTAATACACTTCACGAAAGTTCTAATAATGTTTAATCTATTTATCACCTAACGGTGAAAAGACTGACACTTTAAAGTTTGCACTTCTCAAAACTTGCTCAGCCATTAGACACGCCACTGAAATTGCTGACTTGATTCTTTTACACAATCTTGATATGTGTTGTCTAACAGAAACATGGTTTTCCAGTCACACCAATCATGTGGCCCAGTTAGCTACTCCGCTTGGATATAACATTATCCAAACTGACCGGGACGTTGGGAGGGGAGGTGGTGTGGCAATTATTCTAAAAAGTTGCTTCAACGGGCACTCTCTCACTCCTAACATACTGGACGATTGCGAATACCTTGCTCAAGAAACCTACGTAGCACTATAGTTAAGGATTGTATTCAGTGCATCACACCTTTAGTTTTGAACATTATTAATTCCTCTTTCTCACACTCTGTGGTCCCTCAATGTCTCAATGGGGTCTGGATAACTCTGGTTCTCAAAAAGATTACACTTGACCCAGAGGTTATAAGGAATTACTGCCAAATCACAAACGTTCCCTTCTTACTAAGGTTTCTTGACAGGACTGGTATCTTCAAATTCAAAAGTATACTAATGAAAACAACTTACTGGGTGAACATCAGTCTGGCTTTCGTGCCATGCATGGACCGGAGACTGTTATGCAAAATTTTAGAGACAAATTGATTGAAACTGCTGAAAGTGGTAAAATTGCCCTATTGATGTTGCTTGATCTTTCAGCGGCTTTCGATCTGGTGGACCATTCCTTGCTTTTGGAGAGAGTGAGTATTCTTTCCAACTGTGCCAAGCAGACCATTTAATGTGTGTCATCTTTTCTAGGTGAAAGATCAGCGAGATTTGCCACCGGAGGGTTCCAATCACGGCCTGAAACCTTAGTATGTGGCATCCCACAAGGCATATGCCTCTTGCCCACTCTTTTCAACATTTATACACATCCTCTGACATGCTTGACAGTATAGATGTGGAATACACAAATTATGCTGATGATACACAGCTTGTTTTTGAGCTCTCTGTGAAACTACGATCTTGACAATGCAAATGTCAACAGTGTCTATGACCACATCCATAGCTGGATGGTCGAGAATTCTCTCACCTTAAATAATGAAAAAAACCGAGCTTATGCTTGTTGGCTCAGCTATTCGGTTAAAAAGGTGGACACAAGATACAGCCACCTAAGACTTGCCGATTGCTTCATAATAATGTGTTTTCATGTTAAGATACCCGGGGTCCTTTTGGACTGGGGCTTAACATGCAGAAAGACCAACTCCAGGTGAAGGCCTCTGTTTCCTATGTTAGCAAACTGTTGCACCAAATGAAACCATATGTCTCCACCCCTTACGTCACATCTGTTGCTTCTGCCTTAGTGAATATATTGCATCGACTATTGTAATAATCTGCTGATTGGCACATGCAAAGGCAACATTGGAACACTCAAAGTTGTTCAGAATGGTGTTGTGAGAGCTATTTTGGGAAAAGTACAGTAGAGAACATGTTACCAAAGCAAAAGATAGTTGTATTGGCTACCGGACTGTCACCGCATCAAACACAAAATCCTAATTCTTGCTTGTAAATGTATCTCAAAAAAGGCTCCCGAATATCTCAAAAAACGCATACACAAGGCACCTGCACCAATAAACTAACGCTCAAGAGGCACCAATAAGCTTGCCATTCCTAGACATAAGTTAAAAAGCTTTGCAGGCACAAGCTTCAATATGTGTGACCCCTTACTCTGGAATTATATTCCCCAAGGCATCAGTAAAATATCCTGTCTAATTTTAAAAAGGCAGTTAAAACACATTGGAGGTCATTACGACCTTGGAGGTAGCTATGCCGCTATTTGTGGCATGGCTACCTCCATTCCGGGTACCGGGTCTGGGTTCTTGGAATGGGGAAATACCAGGCCATTCCGACCTTGGAGGGCCCGGCATTTCCCCATTCCAGGAACCCATTCCTATTCGAGCCCCCATAGGGCTCAACGGAAATGGGGAGCATGCTAACAATGGGCCAGTTGTGAACAGGGGACAGTAGTCACTCAGAAGGAGCACCAGCAGCCAGTAAAGTGCATTGTTTGGTGGGCATGAAAAGCCAAACACAGTACAGCAACCATTCACAACCCATTGTATTACACCTAAAAACCTCTTCATGTAATTACACTTGGAAATCTCTTAAGGTTGTAAGTAATACTATAAGAAACACATTACAAGCAAGAATATATATGTGCCTACTCCTCTTTTGAATGCCTGATCTCCAGGCTCTCTATCGCTCATGGCCGCCCTCTTCCTCTTAGAGTAGGCTGACCTCTCCTATTCTCTTTTTGCCTCTACCTCTCAACTTCTCCTTCTTTGAGACCGTAACATCCACCTGGATACTTCTAATCCCTCCTTGGGTCTCTTATGCAACCTCTGCGACACTCTCTTGCTTTCCATTGGACCCTCTGGTCTGACACAATCTGCCGGGCATACCTTGGATGTTCTCATCTCCTCAGACATCCCCCTCTGCAACCCTCTCACCACTCCTCTCTCTCAGACTGACCCATTTCTGCTCTCCGCTCACCTTATGCTTTCTGTCCCCCAGGCTAAGCCCACGCCAGCACTGCCACCTTCCTTCTCGGTCATCCTACCCATGAGGCGTGTGTCAGTGCATGCCTTTGCTACTACTTTCTCTGCTCCTCCTACACCCGTGGCTGACTCACACTCTGGCACAGCCCTCTCTAACCTGCATCTTTCTATCTGCAACATTCTGGACATCCTGCCCCTGTCATGAGAATACGTTTGAAGCCTACCTCCAAGTGCAACTCTTGGTATGATTTGGACCTCACCACCCTGAAACGTAAGTGTAGGATGGCTGAGGAGAAGTGGAAGGCATCGGATGCATGCTCTGACAAACTGGCCTGCCGCTTGCGCCAAACGCAATATAGACTCCCTGTCCTGTCCAAGAAGAGAGCCCACATCCAAGCCTGCATCTCTCCAGCCTCTAAGAACACATCCAAACTCTTTAAAATATGCAAGGAGCTGGCCAATCCTTTTGAAGTCTCCACCTCTCCTTTTCCCTCCCATGCCCTCTGTACAGCTCTGGCTTCTTACTTCACCACTAAAACTCAGGACATCCTTTCCTCTCTCTCTCTCCCTCTACCTCTCTTAGCCCTCCTCTGGCTGCCTCTCTCTCTCTCCTCATCCCTTCTTCTTTTTTTCTCCGACTACACCTGACAAGGTTTCTAGACAAGTCCAATCTATGAAAGTGTCATCTAAACAGGTGCTCCCCTGCTCCTCCAGAAACATCAAGGACCACATTAACATGCTTGCTCCAACATTAGCCTATTCCTGCAATCACTCTTCTGCCACTGGAACTTTCCCCTCTCTCCTCAGTCCCTCCCTTGTGCACCCCCTCCTTAAAAAGCCTTCTTCCGATCCTACCTGTCTGGCAAACAATTACCCGATCTCTATCACTCCTTTCCTGGCCAAACTCCTGGAAATGCTGGCCACCTCCCAGCTTACTCTCCACACTGAATCTGTTGGTTGTCTCCATGCCCATCAGTCTAGCTTCAGAGCAGCCAGAGGCATGGAAACTGCTCTCTTGAACACCCATGAAGATCTGCTGATTAATCTTGATTCAAGCCTTCCTTATGTCCTCATCCTCTTTGACCTTTCCTCTGCTTTTGACACAGTCAATCATGCCATCCTGGTCAATCGACTCTGTGAGAACATGGTCATCATGGATCAGGCCCTGGAGTGGTTGTCCTCCTTCCTCATTGACTGACCCTCCCAGATCCAACTTGGGTCCTTTCTCTCCACTACCTCTCTTCCCACGTGTGGTGTTCGCCAGGGCTCTAACCTCTCACCCTGGCCCTTCAATCTCTACTTGGCCCCTTTGGCCCACCTGATCTAAATCTTCTCCTCTAACTTTCAGTGTTACGCGGATGCCACTCAGCTGTCTTTCAGGCCCCCCTCAGCCTCCTCTCTTCTCTTGCTCATTCCTGACTGTCTATCCATGATTCAGGATTGGTGCGTCTCCAATGATCTCTGCCTTAATGCCAGTAAGACTGAGATCCTTCTCATTGGGAACCCTGCTCCCGCGTTCTGTCTCTCACTCAGGCCGCCCTCATTGGGCCCTCTTCCTTTGCCTTCCTGTGAGGCAAAACACATTGGTGTCATCTTCGACTCCACTCTCTCCTTCTTTCCTCACATCACGGACATTGCCAGGAAGGCCCACTACCAGCTGCACCTCCTCAGAGGTATTCTTCCTTTTCCCACTTTCCCCCAGAAGCTCACTGTCTTCAGAGCCCTGGTTCTCTCTAAGCTGGACTACTGCAACAGCCTCTTTCTCAATCTGTCTTCCTCTACTCTTCGCCCTCTGCAACTAATCCAGCACAGGCCTGCAAGAATTGTCTCCAGCCTCGAGCCCAAGAGCTGTATCTCCCCAGCTCTGAAAACTCTCCTCTGGCTCTCGGTGGTTGCAAGGCTCAAGTTCAAGACCCTCTGCATCGTTCACAAGGCTGTCTGGGGCCCGCACTATATCCAGCTCTCTCTTCCAAAACACCTTCCTTCCTGAGCCCTTCGCTCAGCCACCTCTAACTCTCTGAGGGTAAGACGCTTCTCCAGGCAGAGAGTGGGGGATAGATCTCTCTCCTCTGAAGGTGCATCCCTCTGGAATGGTCTCCCTGCCCTTTCAAACTTGAGCCAAACTACCTGAAGTTCCAGAAGCAGCTCAAGACCTTCCTTATCGCCTCAGCTTTCTCTCTCTCTCTCTCTCCCCTGCAGACCTACCTGCCTGCTGTGCTGACTGGTGGCCTGGCTACCTCAGAGTCTCACTGGGTACCAGGCTCCTCCATGACCAGTCACCCCTACACTGCCTCCGGGCATACCACACACTCAGGGGCTGTAACTGTAACCCTACAGTCCTCTGCTTCCTTGCACTTACCCAGAACCAAGCTGCCCTGGCTGCACGTACTCAGAGTAATGCTGCCCTGATTGCACTTCCCCTTTACTTTTCCCTGGCACTTTCCCCTTCTCGCCCTGCGTATCATATCATATTTAGTTTTGGCACAAAGGATGAGGGGGTACTCCGCTATTAGGCTATCAAGCAAAGGTACGGAGCGGTGGTGCAGGGGCAACCCAGTGAACAACTCCAGCCCAGGGTGTAACCGTGTTCCCCGCTCCTGTTCGGCTTGAGCTGGGAACCCTTGATTCATGCTTACAGATGTGGTGATTAGCTGCAGGGATCCAGACAATGGGTATGCCTCTTGGAACTGGGTGACTATAAGGAGGCAAACTGGAGACAGAGGTGGTGGCATTGGTATTTCAGATCACCCTTTTAAAAGGAGGAAAATCCCGGCTCCCTCCTTCATCCCTTTGAGTGCAGCTGAGACAGCATGCTCCAATGGTACGTCAGAAAAAACAGCACAGGTCTTGCTAATGGTAGCCAGAGTCACTGGATAACTCAAAAATGTACCTTTGTAGATAGACATTTCTCTTTACAAATCCAGGAGCGATAACATTTTGCCATCCCTATATACAGAACCCACAGATGCACACCACTTCTCGATCCAGCAATGTCTACCAGATGTAAGTAGGCAGCTGTGAAACACAGTTTCCCCACCACAGTGCAATGTCCAATACGGAAACCAAGGACAGAATGACGTGCGCCTAATGAGGTCCAAACCCTGTGTTGGATTCACACTGGAACTGTAAACTGTCTGGCTGTACTCTTGGTTGCCCATAAAACATTGAGTAGGGCTTCTGGAAGCATTATATTGTGAATCATTTTCTCAGAAAGCTCAAGCATGATATATCCCCAACGAGGGAATACATGCTGTAGCTGAGCCATGTGGTGGTATCCGAAAATGTTGGGTGCACCTAGACAACCAAGTGATAGGGAAATTTGACCATGCTTATTAAAGCTCTGAAGGGATTGCGTCTCTTCCAGGATAGCTGGAGCAGCCGATGGTCCACTGCCTTAAAGAATGTTTTAGGTCTAATGTAGGGATTAGCTGACACACAGGCTAGTGATGTGGGGAGTATAATCATTTTAACCACTGAAAATCTCCCCATTAGTGTTAGTGTAACATTGCCCTGATACACCCTACCAAATCACTAAGCATCATTACCTGTGAATACTTAAAGAGCTCAGTGGTCACCTGTAACTGTAAAGCATCCAGCCCCTCTACAGAGCACTCAGTAGATGATATACTATGAACAATGGCAGTTCATCTTAAATCCAGAACTTAAACAGAATTCCTCTAAACAGTTGAAGCATGTTAATTAGCGGATGCCACCAAATCACAACACATCATGAGAGTACAATGACACCACATGTTGAATTCCAGCAACAGACATACCCCGATCTGTGAAGGAGTATCAAACATCCGCACAAATTTTAAAGGCAATGGTGGACACCGCTACCTGGTGCACCTTCCAATCATAATGGAGTCAGAGATGCAATCAATGGTCTTGACACTTGCCAATGTATTATTATACTGTTGATGCAACTGTTGAGGACTAACACCGAACTGCACTAATGTCAGACAGAGACGTTTTTATAGGAGGGCAAAAGGTGCACTTGCCCAAGGCCCCAACCTTGGAGGGGGCCCCACAAGGCTGCCTGATTTAAAGAAGTAATATTCCTTTGTTCACCAGACTTAAATAGCACACATCAGGATATTATATTGCATGGTGCTGAGGTTCTAAACCTATTGCATGTCTGTTTTGGCAAGTATATTCTGCTCGATCAATTCATCATGTAATGCTTTCTGTGTTCACTCTGGTATATATGGTTTGTGTGTTACTTGCGGCACAACTCCTGTAGCATTCTTTCCTTCCTTTGGGAATTATGTTGATCATGTGCAATAAGCAAATTTGAAATGCATATTGGTAAACTGAGTGCCACAATGGTTCAGAAGTTAGCTCAGTGTGTTAAGCACTCACTGCAGAGATATGTGTTCCTATGCAAGATTAGAATAGCACATTCCTGTAAGGGTGAAGTTTATAAACCTGCCTGCCTATGTACTTGGTCTTTCAGCACAACAGGTGCTATTATCTGCAATGTACCTGCACCAGGTAGAGGTTGCTATAGAAACAAACAGTCATCCTTATGGTGAAGGTCTAGAAATTGGTTTGTTCATAAGGGGTGTTGTAAAACATAGGCAAACATCTCCAACGATGAGTATAAACTGTTAGTCCAAGAGATTAATAAGTATCTGAATTTGGAACAAAAGCATTCATGCTTCTATCCTGGCTTTGCCAGAAGACAATACAGTGATCCTGGTGAATCATCTAATATCGCGTACATTAATGTTCTGTCTTCTGTGAAGTTTGCCTCCTCGCATGCTTGGGGCATCATTTAGCCCATTACTTGGTTCTTTCATTTTATGAAGGTCATTTGAGTGGAAGGGGTGGTAGACAGAAGGGAGCGGACCGAATGGTGAAGGACTCGGGCAAGCATATTTTAAAGTCTGCTCGTTTCACACAAAAAGTCAAAGGTTGTTCTGCACGTTTATAAATTACAATGTCACAAGCCATTGTTTTGGAAGTATGTAAAGCTTTAAAATACAAAAGACAAACCCAAATTACATCTGTTAAATCACACTGATTGGTATGCTGGTATTTATATACGTCTCTTGATGATGGAGAGAATGAAGGTAGAATCATTCTGTGTTACACCCTTCTGTAATATTTTGTTTTTTAAAAATGTTCATGTTTGGTAATGTCATTGGTGTACTTTCCAAGTCAGTTTTATAAAATGAGATTATTTTAGTTCATGGTAAGAACTGGAAAAGAAAGTGTTCAAATGCAGAAATTGCAGAGTTGACACCAATCCCAGATACACCCCATAACCAGTGTGTGCAATGCTGGACATCTAATTTAATCTTGTATTGCCTAGCCTCTCAATATTGCCAGTCCCTAAATGTTTCAAAATTGTCAGTCCTTTAGAGAGATTTACTTCTCAGGGTATGATCTTCATAACGGCCTCACTCATGGTTTCACAAGCTATTGTGCTGCTTCCATTACTATAGTGAGCATTGATATATTGCACACCACAGGCACTTTTTTCTCTAATGGCAACACTATTTGAAAACCATGTCCCACTTCTAATGTCAGTCTGTCTGGATACAGACATCTTCCTGGTAGCTACTAATCTGCATCCACTATCCATGCTATGGTATGTGTAGCTTTCTACTTCCTTCCAATTGGTCTCCTCTATCCATGCTTGAGCACGTTTGTGTACTGTGCGGCAGTAAATGTGAAGTATCTGTCTATTCTGGGTTAAATGCACCTTTTACATACAGTCCTGCATTAATACTACAGGCTGCGTACCTTCCTGGATTCTACTGATGATAAGTCTCCTGTATCCATGCTTATTTGATGGAAGCCCTGATTGATAAAGCCAATCTGCAGAACCTGTGATCTATTAACACCAATCAACTTAAAATCCCTAGATGCACCCTGACTCAGACCTCCAAGTGTACTTTTTATCTGGCAGCCCCCAGGGTCTGGAATGCCATCCCTCCTGACATTAGAGCACTGAGCTCTACAGTTCTTTTCAAGAAAAAACGTAAGATCTTGTTATTTCGATAGTTTTTCTGGCTTCTTCCTATACTGGTCGGCTTCGCTCTCTATACCTGTTCACATTGTTTGTTTGTTGCGCCCTTAAGCCTACGGGTACCCAGGTGCACATTACATTAAAGTAAAAAACAGAAGTAACCCCTTCATAGACTGCTGATGTTGGCCTTCAAATGGCACTTGTTTATCATTCTTGTTAGAGCCAGAATGAAGAGGGTAAGGGGACTTAAAGGGAATACACATCCTTATTTTTAATGCTGTGAGGCAGCATATCAACCTATGGGTTGTGATTGCGGCAGGGGTGCCAGGGGCGGGCAGATATTCTTGATCACTTCATTCCTTTGGTTTTGTGGAGGGGGGCCCCAAAGATGTCCGTGCCCAGGGCCCCAAAAGTGCTTAAGATGGCCCTGATGTCAGATGTATACATTCACAATCAACTGAATCGAAGGCCTTCTCTGCATCTAGGCTGGCGAGAGACCAGTTTCCTGGGTCGGAGTTCACCCAGTCCAGTACCAGAAGAATCCTCTGCTGATACGAAACGGTTTTCCTACCAGCAATAAACCCAGCCTGAAGTTCCACAACTAACCTATCTACGATACTTCCGTGCCACCCTGTAAACCTTTTACTGAGTATTTTTATGCCGTATTTATAAGAGATAGCAGCAGGGAGGAATTACATGAAGTCTCGGATTTACCAGTTTTCAACAATAGAATGGCAAGCACTTCCCTCATAGTAGATGGTAGTACGACAAAACATTGGTAAGCGTGAGACTAAACCCGACAAGAAGCCCCTCTAATCCCGGCACCTTGCTTTCTGCTAAATTCTGAATGGCCTACAATATATCACATTGGCCCAATGGTGCATTTAAATAGTGTCGGTCCTCAATGGATAGCTGGGGTTGATCAGCTGTAATTAAGGAGTCTAGTACTTGATCCTTGCTTAATCTGGCTTGCTGCGAGTACAACCGCCGGTAGAATTCCATAAAGGTGACACTGATAGGCATTGGACCCCTGGTGATGGCCTTCTGTGTCACTTCAATACAAGGAACGGGCTGATAGACCGACCTCCAGCGATCGGTCTGGATTCGTGCCACCAGGCTTATCAGTCCCAAGCATGCATCCTCGAAGTGTACTATTCATATCAATATTTACTTAGTCTATCTAACAATTTGGATAATGTAGCACGTTTTTATTAGTTGCTGCCAAACCAATGTTCCTACTGCATGCAGCCTGTCCAGTTCCTTAATCCTGTCTTCCAATTTCTGAACTTCCCTATAAGAGGTCTTCTTGAGCCCCTCCACCCCCATTGCATGGACTTGATGTAGCCCCCGGTGTAAACCTTAAATGTCTCACATACGATGACTTCCGTAGAAAAAGAATGCGGATTCCCAAGACTTTGTCAGTGGGCACCATGTGAACAAACACATGGTTGGTAAGGAGGGTTGTATTTAACTTCCAGTCGTCGTTCGTCTACCTTATTTAGCTGAATTATCCATGGCGAATTGTCCAAAAGGAATCGATCTAGATACTCAGCACGTGTTGCTCTTTATAGTGGCAAACTAATTGTGAATAAAATATCGATCCGTGAAAATGTGCCATGCAGTTGGGCCTAGTAGCAAAATGTGCCCCCACCCCATCGAAAATTCCCTCCATATATCCCTCAAATTGCAATCTATACTACATTAATCTGCATCCTAGATGAGGCACCGAGTTGTCTGCCACTACTCCTGGAACTATCCTACATTGTATCTGGTATCCCATTAAAAGTCACAACCCCATGGTATGTAACAATGTATGTTTTCAAATGGAAGAGCAGACATCTTTTCGAAATATGGTCGGTCGCCGTCTATACTAGGGGCATTAGAGCTTACTATAAACACTTCAGCGGGTGCCATGTTGCCACACAGACCCATGAAGCACCCGATGCCATCAGAGCATTGTTTTTTCAATGCAATTGGACCCCATGAGCTATCTAGGTGACCACCTCACACCCAGATCCTCAGCTTCTCGTGTTCTAATTTTGTCAAGCAAGTTTCCTGCAGCATAATAATAATAATCGTAAATAGGCACTCACTCTATGACGCGTAACAACACTGTAATGCCCCTCATATTCCATGATAATAATTCAATGTTGTGAGACATTAGGCGAGAGGAGCTAGGACTCTTTTTCTGTTGACAGTACGAGTTCCATTGGGCACTGTCCTAGGCCTCTCCAAACAAAAAAACCCAGTCCTTTGTTATTAGTTCTTTGGCGAGACATTAGGCCTCCAATTGCATCTACTGACCCATGTATATATGTCAATAAACAGCTACTGGAACCCTAGTACAGGCACCAATGCCAATGTAACCCAGCCCACCACTCAACCCCTACAGCCGTACCCAGCCTGGAGGATACAAATAATTACCCATGAGGACTCTGAGAAACTGAAGTAGCATAAATAGACCGACCCACGCAGTACAGACCCAAACTTAACAACCCGCCCCTCCGCCCCCAAAACACAAATGTGCCCCGTACCCACACCAGCAGCCACAAACAGGGCATGACACCAAAACAGCAGCCACAAAGCACTTGTCACACCTCCCACCCCTTAGCTTAATGAGCAATACAAACACTCATATGTATGGAGTTCTTCTGGTTGCTAGTCATTACCCAAGATGCTAGTCTGAGGTAGCGTTTCTATGTGGGCCAGTGCTGCTTCAGGACTATTGAAGATATAACGTTTGCCATCAATGTCCACCCTTAGCTGGGCTGGTGGCAGCCTTGCATACTGTAACCTTCGGTGCTGCAGGATTTTCTTGATGCCTGCAAATGTCTGCCGAAGTTCCTGAACAGCAACCCTATAGTGTGAGTAGCGGGACCATGGAACTCCACTGTGTGAGATCTCTCCTTATTCTCATGCTGCAGAAAGAGGCTGGATCGTTCTACTATAGCAAAGCAGCTTGATGACGGGGCTTCAGGTATCGGGTGCTGCGCTGGAGATCTACGGGCTTTGTCCCCAATCACACTCTAGAGATTCTCCACCTCCGAAACGAGTGAAGGAAGGAAGCTCTCCAAAAGATCTCCAACGCCGCCACTTCCCGTATTTCCAGCCAATCCTGGCAGACATATTTTGTTACGGCATGAGAGAGCCTTCAAATCCATCAGCTTTTGGCTGCATCTTAGCGCTGAGGTTCTTGAGCATGGCGAGGTCGCCAGTGTTTGCGTTTACATGATATGATATATGGCATATATTGAATTCTACTGTAGAGAGTCTTCGCTTATTCTCTGTTGTGCGTTTGCGCATCTTTTCACGGTATCCGGTCATTGCATCGACAACCAAAGCATCCACAGCCATACCATTTAAAAAAAAGCATCTAAAAAAAAAGCACCTATTGCATTTTTTTAAATGGTAAAGGGGTTAGTTTAATAAAAATTGGTTTTAAAGGTTAAAAAAGGGAGGTTGGGGGGACCCCCCATTAAAAAAAATGCATTAGATCCTTTTTTTTTTTAGATGGTATGGCATTAGATGCTTTGGCTGTCGATGGAATGCCTGTAATCGCTTTTCACATGTCCTCCCATAGGAGCACAGTATGTTGAGCAAGCGAGTCCATCTGGGCAGATAGCTGTTTATTACCCTTCAGAACTAGGCATTTAAGATCATTGTTGGACCGGTTCCCAGTCTCATTATGGGTAGGAGCATCGCCTGAGAACCGTCAACTGTCTGAGAGCTCATTCCGGCGTGTATAGAGGAGCCCTTGGCTGTAAAACTATTGGCAATCATGTAAACATGTTTAAGAGCTGCCTTGCAACACTGCTTTTGCTGCTTCTTCATTTGTATTATGACTGAGAGGTGCACTGTCTTACGCCCCACGCTGTGCAAGCCGGGCCAATAATGTGCATATTGTTGTAGAATGCTTTCCTGCACTTCTATTGATCCACATGAATGGCCTCAGCAATGATGACTGAATTCAAGATGGCCACTGGTTTGACCGCCTGAGCATTCAATGAATTATCTAGTTGTCCTGTACAACCTTCCTCTGGACCTCTACTTGCTCTCCTGTGTGGGCCCAGCCTCTGTGGCTTCCAAGCATTGCAATGAAGACGGGAGAGCACCAACAGCCCTGGGTCAGCTTTGCGGCAGTTTGACCCCCCACACCTGTGACATGCTGCTTGGAATGCTAGTTAGCAACAGGGGGAATCACCACCACGGGCCCTCCACACCTCTGCGAGGGCGGCCGAGCATTAGAGCAGGCGATTGCACTGAGCTATCCACCACAGCTACGTCAGAAACGTTGCAAAAGCCTTACTAGGATCCCAAGTAAGGGCTGCCCAATGACTGTCTGAGGTTCAGGTCGCTGCAGAATCTTGCCCGGTTGTTGAAGTTGAATCCAACTGTAGTATTTGTATAAAGGATCATTTTAGAATAGACGTGCACAGGAGCTGAGACCCCAAGCTGCTACTCACCCGCCATCTTGGGAGCACCCCGTGCTCTCATTCTACATTTACCCATAAACAAAACACAGCATCCCCACCCACTCTGTTTTATCTCTAGTGGTGCGGCTGTCAGAATGGATGGAATAGCTCCAGCACTCTAGCAAATGCGCAGCTGACAATGTGAATCACCCCTATACACAGAGGCGGAGCCAGGATTGTGTAATTAGTGGGGCCTGAAGTTAATGTAGTTGGGCACACACCAGTGACATTGACATCTTTAAATGCCCACACAGCGCTGCTGAGTGGACATTTACAGATTTTGGGTGGGTCTTGCCCGCTCAGACCCTACGCCTCTCCCTATACAGCGCAGAGACAGTGTAGTGTGCTTCAATACGTTAACCCTGCCGGTGCTACTGGCGGGTTGAAGCTGGACTTGCAAGATTTACCGGCGCCTGGCTTGCCAGTAACACCGGGGGATTACAACCCGGCATTCCAGAAAGTCAGGCGCCGATAAGGTGTAAATCCCCATTCCCATTTGAGTCCCATAGGACTCAATCGGGATTGGGGATCATGGAAGCACCCGCACCGTTTATAACGGTGCGGGTGCTTCCGTGTAACTCTGCGGACTGGTGTCGAACTGTCTGCCAGGTCTGACCCTGGCGGGTGGGAGGGCACCCGCCTGTAGAGTCATACTGTGCCGGTCCGGTAACAAAGGTGCCGGCGCCTTGTTACTGGACCGGCACAGTAAGAATGAGGTCCAGTGAGAGAGAGCGAGAGAGAGTGGGAGAGAAAGAGAGCGCGAGAGAGAGGGAGAGAGCGAGAGAGAGAACTAGATCACGTTTGATCAAGCACGCCCAGCTGTTACATTCTTTACTCGAGTCTTACTCGAGTTACCTTGCTTGTGTGCTCCATTAATTTGCATCCCGACAGCCATCTCTAATGTCTCCTCCAATGCTCCCGTGGCAAGGTCTGCTTGTTGTTACTTGACTCCTGGGAAAGACGTCAACTTGCCTCTGAGGAGTCA
Organism: Ambystoma mexicanum; assembly: GCF_040938575.1. Classification (NCBI taxonomy): domain Eukaryota; kingdom Metazoa; phylum Chordata; class Amphibia; order Caudata; family Ambystomatidae; genus Ambystoma; species Ambystoma mexicanum. Next base: position 340,085,132 of record NC_090937.1, on the reverse strand, counting down.
TTTGGGTAGCTTTGAAAAACAAATAAAGATGCAAACGAGACAGTGGTTGGGCTTATGTGTGTTTGCACAGTTACTGCGTGCGTCGAATTAACCGCTTGTTTTAACGCTGACAACAAACAGAGTAGGCGGCTCGGGGCGTCCCTGGGAAGCCATGAAAAACATCTTGATCTTGAAACAAGACCCAGTTTCATGTACAGAGCAAGTGCATGAGCAGAAATGCCCCCTCCCTCCAAAAAGCAACTGGCAAAATAGCGTCTCTTCTTAAGGGTAACATTATTTCTTTTGTTCTTCCCAGGTGTGTAACTGAGCTGTGCTGGGATGTTGTCAACCTTTGGAGGTTGGACTTCGAGTGAGGCCACATGTGTGTGCAGTTAATGCACCTATGCACCATTCAACTGGGAATGTTAATGACATGCATGTGAAATAGGTAAAAGGAGGAATGCTCGGTATAAGTTCCGGATTCTGCACAAAAGCCGTCAGCCGTGTGTGTTGAATATTGTACTGACCTGGAGTCTTTTCAGGCTCCAGGTGCACTTTAATTCCATCCCCTGTTATCAAAGGAGCAACGCTAGACAAAAGAAGTGTCAAAAAGCAAAAGGGGCACCATCTTGAGGGTCTATTGCACTGCTGGCCTCTCTAGGGCAAGGGGGTCCACACCATGAGTAAACCCTCTAAACTAGGGTGAAACCCCCAAATCTTCATACTTTCTCTGCTGTGGAAAGTGCAGCGAACTATAACTGACTCTCCTGACTGGGAACCACCCCAGAGAACTGTTTATTTTTGGGTTTGTTCTCAGTAGAGGGACTCCCACATTGTTGCACAATTTAAAATGCTGGGGGGTTCACCCCAAATCTGTGCCTAGCTAGACGCAGCACCACAGCCACGCCTCCCTGATGATGCACAATAAGGCAGAAAGGCGTGTCTCGAGTTGCTGCTCGTGCTCGTGTTCAGAGGAGAATTGACCAAGATGTCCTGGCACATTGGGCTAACATGTGGTTGTAAACCCTTCCGGATGTTACTCCATTACATAGAATGGGTTGTATGTTCCCTGTTCATTCTCAGTAGGGGAATGATTGTAATTCACATCTGCAGATTTTACCGTAGCCCCTCCCACTAGCACCTCTGGGAACGCCCACTAAGGCAGGCTTGAGAGTGCGCAATGAACCTATCCCTGCCTCCATCACACACACCTTGGAGTTGCATGTGGTTAGTCATGGGCAATGTATGGATCGTTTGCCCAAGGTAAGATCCTCTTACACCTGGGAAAGCATTCTGACTCTCCCTTTCATATCCAATCTTTGAAAGGACGCCTGCCCAAGCGGGTTGACGTCTAATAAGCTGATCAGAGGCGCAGCTTTCTTCGTTTTTTAAAGGAGCTTGTTTAGTGCCCCGTCACATGCCAAGGCATCATTCTGCTGACTAGTGTGCCATATAAACATGGTTCCTGATGTTCCTTATGTTATAAAGATTGAATTGGCATACATGTATGATCGGTGGGCTGCAACATCGACGGCAAGGCTTCAACCTGATGGCGTTGTTGTGTTGTTGGGTACAATAGAAGGCACAGTCAGGGAAAATGAGCAACATGTCATGCCATTGGAAATGACCAGATTTCGGTGGCCCAGCAAACGGATCAGTGTGTTTCAATTGACTGAATTCTTCCCTCTAGGGAGTTCCGTAGGGTTGGGGCCAAGTTAGAGAGCACTCAGCCTCCTCAACTGGAAAGATTAGTCCGGGGATACAGAGGAGCTGAGGGCAGCTCGATGGAAGGTCCTGAGACGTCTGGTGTGGGCAGGAATGTGACACACATCACATGGAAGAGTAGGTGTCCAGGCACAGGAGGAGGTTCAAGTAGAAGCACCCCTGAATAGGAAGTCAATTTAAGGTACAACGTGTGGGGGAGGGGTGGTCCATGGCCTTGTACTGTTCATCACGAATAACCCAATTGTGACAGAGAACCCCAGCATCAAGCTAGTGTTCTACCACAATGAAAAGAAACCCAGAAAAAACAAATCCTTTTTTTGACTTCAGCTGCTAACCATGTTTCTCAGGAGCCATTACATCTGCTAGCAAGTGAGGGGCACAGAGGCTAAAGTAAAGTGTTCACTCTTCCTCAGAGCATGGCAGGCCCATGCAGCTTGCTACATTGCCCTCAGGGGAAGTGAGGCAAACCAAGACCTCAGGCTGTGGATCCAGTGTCCTGATCAGGGTCGGGCACAGAGATCGAATGCTCTCAAAACTTCACAGATTGCATACATACATTGTGCCTGAAATCTTTCTGTTTGCCAATCTGCCTCTCAAATTGTCAGAAATAGTTTTTGAGCAAGAATGATTCCATTTGCAAAGGCTGACTCAAGGAACACCTAGAACCAAGAGCGAGGGAGAACAACATTTTTATGTTTGCTGCTAGAGCTCTTTGGCAAAAGTTGCCGGTCCAATTTGCATCAAAGTACTGCTTAAAACTGTTGCCTAAACCCAGTCCTTGTATTTTGGGACATATGAGAACTAAGACACTGGAATCCAGAGATTTTGGCCAGAATCACAAGGACTGTTTCCTGCTTCTCAGAGGGAGCGAGAGAGTTGCTGTTGCGGTGGATGAGGGAGGGAGAGAGAGAGAGAGAGAGACCGAGCCTCTCTATGCTGATCTACTGCTTCCATTTCCACCAGTTTCATGTGGGGCAAAGGGAGTGCAGCAGTTTCCTCCCCTTGCCCCACTCCTATCTCCCCGAGAGGGCAGGCACAGAGGCAAACGGAGGATGACTAGACAGTTAAGTATGGGGCAAGTGGTCAGAACTGAAAGGGCTCTTAAGTGTCTATTCCCTCTATTTGTCTAGGGGGTCACACACGCGGGTACGACTTCACAAAGGGAGGTCATGATTGCAACCCCTGGTGACTTCCGAATAGCACACTCCACTTACAGAAACGTCCCCCATAGCCCTGGCCAGTCCCTGTTACCAGGAATGTGCTTTTCTGCTGCCCCTCTGTATTCTCACCCGTTACTTCTCTCCACTGTTTCCCCGCTCTGTCTCTTCTTCGCCTTGTGGTATGTCTGCATGCCCCTTGCCTGCATCTTTCCTGCATCCCTTGACTCGCCCTCTTTCCCTGTGTAGCTGCTCTTCATTTCTCAGTGCATCGTCCCCTGCACACACAGCAGGATCTTTCTGTTTGCCCTGCCCACGAGCACAGTATACGGTGACATGTCAACATAGTGTGGCAAAAAACTCACAGAATAACAGTCTGAAAAAAGTACGCATCCAATGCTTTGTTCAAAATAAAAGTCTTACAAAAATAACATTGAACACATTAGTGAGTTTATTTTTGCTTCCCAAAATCCCCTTTAGGATTGATGTTGGTCCTGTGTTTCCGAGAATGTGGTTGTTGCTGCAGTTGCAATGAAGCATTGAAGGGGTCTCCCCTCGCCTCCACCCCGAGAAGACATTGTTCAATATGGGAGATTGCTGTTGTTGTTTTAGTGGAGTGTTGGGTGGGGACGTGGGGTCGCCCACAAAGAAGACATTCTGCATTAAGCTAAGTAATATTTGATAACATATATTTTGATTTTATAGCGGTATATTTGGAGGTCTTGTTTTTAAAAACTATTTAGTATTTTTTCATTCTTAATTTTTTTCTACAGTTTGTATTTTTGTTCAGTTTTATAATTTACTTTGAGAGTTTTTCATATTTATTTGTAGCACACTATTTTTGAATCTTCTCGATCTTATCAGCAGCTGTTCCCGATATCTGCCCCCTCGTCCTTCAGCAGGCCTGCCTCTCTGCGTGTTATCCTACCTGCTCTCTCTTCAAAAGTGCCTGCTCTCCCTGATCCGCCATGTTGGCCCTTTATCCCGCTGCGTGTCCCAACCCCTCTTCCATGTCTGCCTTCTGTTGCCCCACTAGTTTTACTGTCTTTTGCCATCAGCTTTTGCCCTCCCTGCTTTCCCCTCTCCTCCATATGCTCCCTGGTCAGTGTCCGGTACTTCCTCGCCTTTCTCTCTCTTTGCCCCTTCGCTAATCAACAAATCTTGGTCTCTGCTCCTTTCTCCAAATAAGTTACTGATTTGTATCAGGTTTTTCCAATCTCCGTCCCTCTCTCCCCTCAACAGATCTTGGTTTGCTTCCATTCTCACTATTTATTTATTTATTACATTTATTGAACGCCCAAACCCTGAGGTATCACGGCATAGTTACAGACATCTTGATTATAATTGGGTAGCATACGCAGTACATTCATTTGCAAAACAATTATACAAAAAATTACATATTTTGGAAACATTAGTTATCGTTACATCACACATATTTACATATTTGCATATTTGGGGTACGAGTCATCCTTTCATTGGTGTCTATCTAGGGGGAGGTGACCGATTGGTGTTAGCTAGGTAGCAGTTGGCTAGAATTGGTTAAATAGCCAAGTTTTTAGTAACATTTTGAAACACTGGAAAGAGGCTTCATTTTTTATGTTTATGGGGAGTGTGTTCCAGTGTTTTGGGGACATGACTGGGAAGCTGCTTCCCCCTGCTCTGGAACATTTGTGACGTGGGACCACGAGGAAAGAATTTTTGTTAGATCTAAGTGTTCTGTTAGATAATTTTTTGGCTATTGAATTATTGATAAATATATGGGTGCTTTCTTAGCAAGATATGTATGGGTAACACAGTGCTTTGAAGATGATTCTGGCTTTGATGGGTAGCCAATGGATCTCCCTCCTGATGTTGGAAATGTGGTCTGACTTTTTTAGTCCCAAGGCTGCTCGTAATTGTTTATTTTGTATTAGTTGTAGTTTGGCCAGGTTGGTGTTAGAAGTGCCTAGCAGGAGTACATTGCAGTAGTCCAGCTTGGACAATATCAGAGCCCTGGCTAGGGTAGTGCAATTATTCAACATGTGGGAATATACACATTTGAGGATTTTGTTAATTGACTTTTACTGACATCGGGCATATTTTCGCAACTCCCTACCCCTTATCTATGCCCCTATATTTTTCGGTGAGTCTTTACAGAGAAAACAAATTTGGCAAAAAGATCATTGAAAAATAAACCAGCGATGAATCAACATTGTACCATATTTTAGTCCGAATGTAAAAGAAATTTGAGCATTATCAGCCCTTATTTGCATAAAGCCGGGATGCCTTCCAGCCAAGTAGCACTATCCGATACCTGCTTCCATTTCAGTACTGCACATCTCCTAGTGATCCTGATGTGAACCCATCAGCTCCTCCTTTGAGGAGTTACTGCTTTCGCTGCAGTGCTTGCCTGCTCTACTCCTCCCTCTTCCTTCTTAGAAAGTGCAAGTCCCCCGTCTGTCTACTTTCGCCTCAGCTGTTCCTGCTTCCCATAAATGCAATCATCTGTCTCGCTCTCCTCAGCAGCTCCTTCTGCTTATCCAGATCTTATTAATATGATGTTGCGCTTTTGTAGGGCATACTTCAGCCTCAAGGAACCTGGCAATATGAAACCAAGGAGTAGAGCACAATGAGTCGAGATTAACCTCGGCAATGGGCGGACCCTGTCGGTAACGGCCTGCCGCCCATGTTAAGGGCCTGAGCAAAGCGTGGGTCCGTTAATGAGGGTGGCAGTGCCGTTACCGACAGGGTTGGCCCACTGCCGAGGTTAATATCACCATTAGCACCCGTGTAGTTTTTTTTTTTTTAAGAAACAGGAAGAAACTTAGCTTTGTGGTGCACCTCGGCTCTAGAAGTGCTGTTATTGAAGCCTATTTTCCATGATGATGACAGTCATCAACATGGACTACAGACTTCCAGATGAGCAGCACTACCGGAGTCGAAACGCACCACAGAGGTAACTTTCCTTTTTTTTCCTTTTTGAAAAAAGGACACCATTAGTAGTTTCCTACACAGGTGGCTAAATAGTGAAGAGGAAGGAACGTGCCCGTCACCAATGAGAATGCTTTCCTTAGTGAATACAGCCCACGTTCTGAGTATTCCTATTGGTGGATGGCGCCTCCTAGGGTGCTAAGGGTCAATAAAATACCTGGACGACGAACCAGGTCTTGCTAACTAGACAAAATTGGAAAATGTTTGGGCCATCATGGATGTATTTGAGAAGAGAGCTCAACATGGAAGCAGCTTTGACGTAAATATTCTCCCTCCAACCTAGATGGATCCGGAAAGTGGAGTGTCCAGAAAATTCTGGTTGGAAGAGTGTTGGTTTCGAAAAAATGGTGTCAGAATGAGAGGAAAAATGTCATGCTGCAGAGAAATTTCCATGTGAAAGTATCCAGCAGTCAGAGTGGAGCTGATACCTTCTGGCACTCTGCAGGTTGATAAAATGGCTGGGGCAATTTGTCAAAATCGGAGTATTTGTTGGATATAAGTGATTTGAATCAGAATGGAGCAGAAGATTGTTTGCAATGGAGGTTAAATGAGAAAGTATAATTTGGTGAGCATTGAACATGATGGAAAGTTCGAGAAGCAACAAAACTGCACAACTGTTCGAGCCAATGAAACGACAGAGGTCGTCTCCAACTGCTACCATCACCATTTCCATGCAGTGCTTTGATCGAACTTAGAGCAGCATTAGGTGAAAAACATGTCTGGATTCAAGAAGTGACTGGAGTTGGTGGGTGGCTACCAATTTAATGACTTTCCCCAGAAGTGGGAGACTACTCCTGAATCCAAATTTGGTGGTATCTCGGCGATAATACCATCAGGATACCACCAAAAGGAATTACCGTTTCGGCTACTTCGTCTGCCAGACTTACCGGCAGATTCCAAGCGGCAGAAACGCCAGTAAATCTCCATTCCATGGAGCCCCACAGGACTCCATGGGGGATTTTGCTGGTATTACCATGCAGGTAATACTGTCAGTTTTATGCCGGTAGAGGCTGGATTTACCTCCAGCTCTTAGCTGGAGGTAAATCCTCCATCCCTACCAGCAAAGTTGTAGTTGGCCTTTCTGGTTAAAGTGCCAGTAAACATTATTACTGACACCTTTACCGTGTACCGTTCAACTCATGATGAGGGCCAGCATCTCCGGGATCACGGTTCAGTTTCTTCAGTCTCAATATAATCCAGGCTAGTATCAGTTGGTCTGGAAAGGAGCTGTGTATAAAGCAAAGGAATTAAAGCTGAGAAATGGTCAAGGATAGAGAGGAACTGATCTCTTTAAAGACCTGTTGGGGAAATGGGGAGGCAGGCAAACTGGTGTCGCAGATTGTAGCATGGATGGGTGACAGGATAAAAAGGGAAAGGAAGGAGAGGGATGGTTTGGAGGATGATAAACCATGCTGCAGAGATTTAGATATATTGTTGTCATTGAATTTGTCCGTTTTAGTAGTGAGAGAGTCTATGAGCCTCATTAGGAGTTTGCCAGTATCCCGGCAGTAATACTGCTGGGGTTGTCTTACTTTTTTAATCCACTCTGCCTTAAAGCTCTGATCCTCTGGACGAGTCTGGCGGATCTGTTTTGTAAATGTCTCAGCTTCACTATCTGCTGATCCAGCCTAAATTGGCCACCCTCATACTAGTCATTTTTCAATAGCCGTGCCACACATTTATTAGAGTGTCGGGAGGACAGCCCCAGACATTGGAATAGACGCTCCTACGGGACAAGCGGATTCATTGTCAAGACACATTTCCGGTATCCCTTACCCGCTGTAGTCAATAAAGCTGTTGGACGCTCCTCACGCATCTGGATATAGGGGACCAGGCCCGCTGCACCTGTCCTTTAATCTGTCCCTGATTGGAAGGCTACCCACCACAAGCTGGCCGGCCTGGATGAAAATGTCTTGTTGCACAGCTCTTAATATTTTTCAGAGAGCCTGATCGCCATCATCTGGTTGCATGAGGAGCGATGGACAGCTTTGGAGACCATGGGAGGTAAGCGACACCGGATACACCAGAGCAGTAGGTTGACAATGACCAAGATCAGCAAATGAATAAGAAATACATCTATTCAACAAGATACAGTACTTCAAATTAAAAAGTAATAAACATAGTATACAAGATACAGTATTTCATAAATATGCATCTGTGATGGTGCTACATACACACGTTCTACCATAAAACCATACATGTATTATGACTTTCCCAAGTGCTGAGTAGCCCTACTCACTACGACAGAATATTCAAACCTTATCAGGCAGGCTAACAGGGATAGCCAGCAGTGAACACCCAACTCTATAGTACCACATGGCAGCGTGGTACTAGTTCTTGATTTATCCACATGGGGGCGGGGGGCTGGAACATTTTGGAGCTGGCGTGATGTTCTCAAGCTATAGAGCCCTAATGCTGTCATCTTAGTCATTGTCATTTCTCCTGCTGGGTGTGCCCCTCCCAGTTGTCAAATTGTGATGCCAAAGTTCAGTTTAGAGAACCCAGGGGATGACCCTAGCACTGACAGCGACGCTGATCCCCTCAGAAGCGGCAGAAGAAAAGTCCAGGATATACTTTAATTGAAACCTCTAATTGCACCTGCTCCCAGTACAGATCATGGGATGGAGATGGGAACAGAGTCAGAGCCTGAAATAAAAGATGTGAAGTTATAGAATAAGCAGGAGAAGGATATGTTATGCTAATCATCCTGGCCTAGTTTCACTCCTTTCTCAACTCCTTAAGCTGAGCTCTGCATCAGTAAAGGGTTCTTTCCAGTGGCACCACTTCACTCCACCAATTACCACAAATCCTTTGTGTTGGGCTCAGGTAGTGCTTCGCGGCTTGATCATGGCACACACTGAACTTGCCAGCATTTGAAGTAGCTGCAGTCTTTGATGGAAGTTGGCAGAGGAACCCAACGCTTGAGTAAGAGGAGCCGAGTCTGCAAGTGAAGGAAATGCCAACCCTGCACACCAGGCATGACTAGAATTCCATCCAAGATTGCAAGTGTGGCATTGAAATGCCCTCCGGTCCATACTCCCTTACATTCGCATCTTTATTTGTGCAAAGACGTTACACATATCAAAAAAGCCTAATATTCACAGCGTTTTTTAAAATAAATCATTATAAGGATAAAAAATGACTTATGCCCCAGTAAATATAAAATTAAGTTAAACAGTAAAGAAAAAATGACACCCAAATTGTATTGTATTTGTTATTTATATAGCGCTCTTTCCCCATTTGTATGGCCTCAATGTGCTTTGTGGTTGGAACGCCCTCAGTGACCGTAGTCAATGTGCTGGATTTTAGATTCAGAGATGCATGTGTGCATTTACACCGGTCTAGTACTTAGGCGGCTGGCTAGGCTCGACTGAGCAGGCCAGATGTCAGGCACGTGGGCGGGTGCTGTTGGTGGTTTAGGCTAGAGTGCTAGTGCCGGAGATTCAATGTGTGCCCGGCTTGACCAAAACTTTTCGTAGGTTGTCACTGTATACTAATGGCAGAGATGTTGAGGTACGTCAGGTGTTTCAGTGTGGACAGCTATATGCGCTGCTAGACCGGATGAGCATAGCCATAGCTGCATTCTACAGTGCATGGATGTTTGGCCAGTGCATGGATATAATGAGGCAAGAAACACATAGCAAAACAGCAATACAATGAATACAAAGTATTCAGCTAATTACTAAACTCCCAACCGACTTCATCCCAAAGCCCTAATCAGCTAAGTCTGCAAAACCCATGCCACAGAGGAATCAGGAATTAATTGCAGGTGCAAAACTGCTGCTTTGCACTGAATAAATCGCCTGAATTTGAATATTGGAAAAAGAGCGCAACAGGGATTGTGCAGGTATTTTGGTCATAAAAGAATAAAATGGCTATGTGTTTCTACCGAGTCGGAGCAAAGAAAACAACAACACAACAAAGGTTCTTGCGCTAAATTTGACCAGATAGCTAGAAAACATCCAATCAGCAATACATTAAGCATGGTTCATAGTGATAATATCGAAAACCAAAATCTCGAAAACCAAAATCTCGAATACAAAAGGCCGAAAAATAAAATATCGAATTTTTTTTTCAATGTGTTTTTTTTTTAAATGGGGGGGTTCCCCCCCAACCCCCCTTTTTTTCATTTTTTTTTATTTTACCCCTTTTTTTTACTTACCTGACCCCAAAAACATATATAAATAAATAAATAAAAAATTCGATATTTTTTTTTTCGATATTTTTTTTTTCGGTCTTTTTGTATTCGATATTTTGGTTTCGAGATTTTGACTGACTACCATTAAGCATACAGGGAACTAGCCATTTTCTCACCCAAAAAATCTGACATTTGCATTAAATAAGGCTCAATCGTCCAGTGTGTATTTAGCATAATGTGGTCTTTATTACTTTTCTTACCCAACAGTGTATCTTCCCTAATTTTCAGGCAACTAGCTAGCATCAATTACTTCACAATTAGTTCACCCACCTTTCTTATAGAGTCAGGGTTAAAAACCAAAGGAGAGCAATTCATGTAGGTTTAAGTATTTTTGATGAAACATGACCATTGAATCCTACTTTTAAACAACCTATCTATTATGTCTAAGGGGAGTTTTTTTACATAGTGTCGGAGGAGTGGGTGTTACAATAAAGAGCTAGCCAAAACAATATTGGCTTCAACGGCCAGCTAGCTTCAACATATCATTGGTTGAGCACATTATGCACGGCGAAAGATGGAGCACAGCTAGCGAGATTCAAGATACAGTTGGGGAAGGTATCCTCAACCCGTTGTCCAACAACCCCATTCTTGAACCCTCAGATGCTCACTCCATAAAGCAAATGCCATGTAGTTTTGCCAGATAGCCGCATACAATGACTTATAGCATTTGTTTGACTGAATAAATTACTAGCCGAGTGATACCCCTTGCGACTTAGGCAACATCAAGAGCGTGGCTATGTATATGAGCGTAGCCTCTCAAATTCTCAGTATGTCATATTCAGGACTTGGCTACTAACATGAGCGTAGCCTTTCAAATTCTCAGTATCTCATATTCAGGACTTGGCTACTAATACGAGCGTAGCGTATCAAATTCTCAGTATCTCATATTCAGTACTTGGCTACGAATATGAGCGTAGCCTGTAAAATTATCAGTATCTCATATTCAGGACTTGGCTACTAATACGAGCGTAGCATATCAAATTCTCAGAATCTCATATTCAGGACTTGGCTACTAATACGAGCGTAGCATATCAAATTCTCAGTATCTCATATTCAGGACTTGGCTACTAATACGAGCGTAGCATATCAAATTCTCAGTATCTCTTATTCAGGACTTGGCTACTAATATGAGCCTAGGGACTCAAATTCTGTGTAAACACAACCTGGAGGTATATACATTTTGCGACCCTATTCACTTCTTTCACAATTCAATTTAAAAAAAACATGGACAATTCCCCTTTTCATCCTGAATTTTGCCCTCGTTTTCCCAGCATAATTTGGGAGTTCCCTCTCTTCCACGGTATGGAAGCATGGGTGTTTATTAAGTGCTGGCATATTATTCACATTGAACGGTGCTCCCTGCGCGGAAGGGGGCTGGGATTTAAACAATACATACTATTGTTGCTCCGGAAGATATTTCTCCGAAAACAGACATCCGTACTATTTGCTACATCACGGCAGATGATTTTGAATGTATAACAGAGTGCCTTCCCTTCAGCTCTGTGCACCTTGCCGTCATGGACTCTTCCGCTGCTCATAGAGATTCATGTTCTGAATGCACCTTTTCCAGAGTTTCCTTCGGAAGATCAATCACAGCTCTCATAACGGAGAGTCGATCAGCAGAAAGCCCCCAATTCTCCATTCAGTTAATACAGCCAAAAAAAAGACTATCCACCAAACCCTGGACGTGGATTATAGCCTCTTGAAAAGTGGCAAATACTGCTACAGTGGAGGCCTCGGTCACAACCTTCAGGGCCACGCCAGGTGGAAGTGACATGCAAAACGATGTGTGAGCTAGGATAAGTGCTTTAGGGAGAGGTGGAAGTGGGATGGGCACTAGTGGTAGATCCTGGGCCTTTCGCATAGGGGGAGTAGTCGAGGTGAGAGGATGTAAAGAAGTGCAACAGGGGCACGAGGGCAGGACTTGGCTGAACCACCTGCCCAAACTGAAATGATCCAATCAAATGAGGCATCTGAAGTGGTGTCCATGACTGGAAAAGCCTTATCGTGGCCATGAGTTTCAACTGATACCTGATGGCTATGGCCAACTTCCAGATGAGGCTCCCTAGGTAACTCTATGATTGAATCCAAAGGAGACTCGGACTTGAACTCGGGAACTAACGGCCATGGCGAGTGGTTTGAGTCCACTATCTGATGATGGTGGACTGGTTTTAGTCTGACTCAGGACAGCCCTCACAGCTACATTACTGGAATGTAGTCTAATAGTGTTAACTCATGGATAACTGTTTGCTAACACAAGGCGGCTAAGTCATTGTAGGTTGGGGTAGGTGGGGTTAGTGAGTATGTGTTTAGGATGGGTTTTAATACGGTCGGCTGAAGTCTGCAGCTGGTCTATTTTGCCCATACTCCCCCCCTGAGAGGGTCCCAGGAGACCTCTTACTCCTATGTCCCTCAAGACCTGAGAGAAGCCACATTGCCACTGTTCCCTTCATCATTAAATCACTGGGTCAAACAAGTTACCAAATCACCAGATACCACCAGAGCAAAGAATGACATGAACAGATAGATGAGAACAACATTGGCTGGACCATGTATAGGTCTGTGTGACTATAAGTGCCATTAGCCCCGCACCAGTAAACAACAGTAAAAACGTACTAATGCATAGGGGGAGCGGGTGTTACTTGCTCTCTTACTCTCTTGCTGAGAAAACTCGTTAGTGACCATAAATGAGTACAACCAGGCATTCAGACAATGGGGGTCATTACAAGTTAGGAGGTAGCCATGCTGCTGTTAGCGGCATGGCTTCCCCCTTACTGGGTACTGGGTCTGGGTTCCTTGAATGAGGAATTACCGGGCCATTCCGACCTTGGAGGGCCCGGTAATTCCTCATTCAAGGAACACGTCCCCATTCCCATTCGAGCCACCATAGGGCTCAATGGGAATGGGGAGGGTGCTAACAACGGGCCCGTTGCTAACGGGCCCGTTGTTAGCACCCTGTTCTGCTTGCGGGACCCGCTAAGGGCACCTGGTTTTACCAGACGTCCTTAGCGGGACCCACAAGCAGACCTCGTAATGAGGCAGTCAGGGGTTCACGGCTCCAGCACCTTTACCGGCGCCATTAACCCCTTACCGCCTCACTCATAATGATTCCCAATGTCTAAGCCTTTAAAGGACTAAGAGGGTACCTTAAAAATTGAACAATTAAATGATTGAGACACTGACTAAGTTGGTGGGAATACTCGGATAAAGCTGGCAAACTTCAGCCACCGTTTTTCAAAGCCCCACAATCCTTTGGTGTTTCGTCTTTACAATTTAGAGTTTCAAAGTTTTCTTTTGCCTATGAGCCATGCAGGACTACTGCGGAGCAGGGGGAAAATCAATGGCTGAGATCGATGACTCAGCCACTCACTCCACAGCCTCACCCCACAACAATGCACCCACCAACACAGGAGCCAGAGATGAAATAATGTGGTAAAAAGATGTCAAAACGCTACAGCAAAAGAAGGAAACGAGGAAATCTAAAACCTTATCCCCCACACTGGAGTGCAGCTCCAATAGGGTGACCAGATTTTCAAGACAATAAAAAACGGGACAGCCAACAGCATAAAAAAGGACTCCCACCCCCTAACCGGTCCTTCCCCGCCCCCATTCCCACAATATATGCATACAAATTGTGCGGCTTCCAGTGTTGATAAAAGCATGTAAATATCAAGCATGATACTGATTGAATTATGTATTTTAAAGTTATATTTGTACAATAAACTTGACTGTTATTGGTATTTAGTGTCAAAATGTTGAGCATCTCAATTATAACACACAAAAAAATGTAATATTAGTAACATTGGTGCTTTTGCAGTCAGTGCATGAGGCTTGTACCTGGAACGTTGGGGGTTCGAACCTTTCCTAAGATGAAAACATTCTTAACAACATTCTTAACATCTAATACTGTTTATATAGTTGATATAATAATAATAATAATAATAAATAATAATAATTATAATAATTATAATAATAATAATTTGGCATTTATATAATAATAATAATAATAATAATAATAATAATAATAATAATAATAATAATTTGGCATTTATATAGCGCTACGAACCCTGAGGTATCTGAGCGCTGCATATTATTACCCACGGTGTGTGGTGCTCATTTATCGACCTCGGAAGGATGAAAGGCTGAGTTTGGCCCTGTTCGTTAGGAGGCTCTGCATGGATGTCAAAGCGAGCTGTGCCACTTGACCGGCATTAGATATAATTGATCATTGTTTGAGATTTTAAAAAAACAGGACTGTCACTCTCCTCTTGCCCAAAACCCAGACAGGGTTTTTGAAACATCAAAATTCTCGAGACAATGGGACAGAGGTCAAAACCGGGACATCTGGTCACCCTAAACTCCATCAGATCCATAACAAAACAAGCAACTCTAAACCCGCGTGATCCTGTGCTCTATGGTCACCAGGGTTCAAATCTCTCCCAGAGCTCCAGGCTTGATCCCGGCTTGATCCCAGCAAGAAGAGTGCAAAGTGGCGGGGGCTGGCAGCTTGTGCTGCTATATTTCACTCCTACACACTCAGCCGGGGCTTTAAGTGGGCCGGGTCCCGGCAGTCACCAGAAAGAGCTCCCAAGCCGTGGCACTGCCGGGGCCCACCCCCGACTAGCAACAGCCAGCCGACACCTCAGGCAGCCCGTGTAAGAGGCTGCATGGTTACACAAGCTGCCTGCAGGTGTCAGCATTTCGGTTTACAAAGAAGAACAGTCATTGCCTTTTCTTTTTTCTAAACCGAAGTACTGACACCTGCAAGCAGCAGGTGTAACTGTGCAGTGCAGGCTGCCTGATGTGTATGTGCTCGAAATAGGAGGAGGGCTAGACTGCCCAGCTCTCCTTTTGCTTCGAGTAACTAATCATCACCCAGCATGAATGCTGGGTGATGACTAGTTACTCAGAACAATCACACTTAAAGCACTGCACTCGGCTGCGTCCTTAGTACCAGCAGGCACATGAGACCAGGTTGCACAAGCCCCACCCACCAAACAGAAGAACAACAGGGGCCGCTACTGAGCCCCTCCATTCACCCTGTATTGGATCACCTTTCTAACCCACACTGGAATTTAGAGTTAGCAGTCCTCATCTTCCAACACAGCCCTCATTCAAGGTGAGGTTCAAAGGTTGGTGGAGCTTTGCAGTCAATGTTGTTACGGACTGGTGCTATGTACGTGAGACTCCGCAGGAAACTGAAATCACTCTTGTTTTAATCATTTACTGGATAGACACCAGCACCTAGTGGCAATATAAATAGTAAAGTGCACAATGTAAGCATAGTAAATCCACCAAGTGGATAATTTGTCCTCTAATTCTGCCTCTGTTTCCAGCTCTGAGGGAGAGCGAGAGTCTGCTTGGCGCGTGCAGCGTATGATCTGATTCTAAGGATGTTAATATGCTAACATGATCACACCGTTTTCTGGTGTTGTACCTGCACGTTTTGCCAGAAAATTAGTAGTGGCATATAAAGAGTGTGGGGCAAGGGTCGCTGACCACGTGAGTGGTCAGAGTGGAGAAGACTAAAGGCTTTGATCAGGGACGTCATTTCACCAAAATGCCATGGGTAGCGGAAGTGACATTCACGAACCTTGACCCCCCATGACATCACAGGAAGTGATGTCATTTGACCCCACCCCGAAGTGCTATCGCGTGAAGAGATGGAACACGACCTTTCACCCGTTGACAAAACAGAAAGTGGCATCACATAGCATTGTACACTACGGAAAATATGGTTACAATATCACTATAATGTGATGTACATTTCATACACGAATGGATCGCCATATGTATCGTTAAGATCAGTGTGTATAGGCCCATATTACCAAATTACTGTGAATGCAAGCAGACATCCATGACCAAATGATAATGATGTGTTATTATATAGCACTAACACTTAAGCCCTTTATATAGAAAAAATATACACCCAATATCACCCAACCTGTGTTGTTACTCATTTATCGACCTCAGAAGGATGAAAGGCTGAGTTGAGGTGTTTAAGAACAGACTAAATCAATGACTCACCCTGAAGTGTGCCTGAAATAAACCTTTAATGAGTCTAGCAATTATTGTATAGAATTCCAGAAAGACACATTATTTGGTATTCCTATTCTTTCTTATTTAGGGTCAGTGCTGAAAGTGTTAGACTTTTGCCACGTTTCTTCTTTTTTTTCAGGGGCCTGAACAAGAAGGCCAGCCACTCCAGAAGTAAAGAGCCACATGGCGCTGGCCACAGCCCAGGAGCTTGCATTAAAAAAAAAAAAAAAAAGTTTTTTTTTCTACTTTTTTTTTTAGAGGTCGCAAGGGAGTGCACAGAGGTCACAAGGGAGACCTCAGAGGTCGCAGTTGCGACCTCTGGCGACCTCCAAATGACGTCCCTGGGTCTGATGTATAACATTGGTCTTACAGACACAGCCTTCTTTATTGGAATGTGTGGGAGGAAAGTACAGTGGTAAATGCGGATACAAGTGCTCCGTGAATGAATCAGTCAAACAATACCCAAGAAAATGTCAAATCTGTGTACGCTTGTTGACGGACCCAACCCCTGAAAGTGCCTTCCAAGCTTTGTCATAACGTTAAGGAAGTCAGCTAAGGCCAAGATAAATATTCCATGCCAACTGTGGTGTTACGCCTTCATAGTATTACGTGATGGGAAGGCCACCCCATAGGATAAGAGGAAAGGGAGGAGAGAAGGAGAATAAAGGAGGCACGTGCGCTAAAAAACGGGGCAGTGCCAGTGACACACCCGACATGTGTGTACTTGTGATTCTTTCATGTCAGCATAAGCACGGCCTGTAACATCCTCCCCACCCCTGCAGCAAGCAAGAGGTTAGGCTGCCTCACATATCACTTTGGTGACAAGGTCCGAAACGTCCACACGCAAAGAGTCAAATCCCAGCTCCTGCCCGCTGAGCCACTCACCCGCGGGCCACCGGGTGCCAACAGAGCCCCTGTGGCATGGAGGTGTACGGTCTTGTCTGTTAGTGTGCTCTGACCGTCGTGCGTGGCCCCCGTGCCATTCAGCAGAGCAGAGGAGGCCCCAGCAACGAAGTATGACTCGCCGAGCTCAGGAGGATACCACGCAGCATTCAGCGAGCAAAGAGCAAAGTACACTGATCGTGATCCGAGTGGACGGAGAGGTGATAAGTCCCGCCCACGGTATTACACGAATTGTTCGAGTACAATTGCTCGAATGACACAATTGACCATTTTGCAGGGGTCCAAATTGACCTTCTGCACAATTGACCGTATGGATATATATATATATATATATATATATATATATATCTATATATATATATATATATATATATATATAATGGGTTGGGATGGGGTAATAATAATATAAGGGGATTGAGTGGGAGGTTTGGGGGGTGGTTTGGGTGGGGGGTTGTGGAGGATTTCCCCCGCGTATATATCCTAATTGACCGTTTATATTCGGTCAATTGTGCAGAAGGTCAATTGTCATTCGGACAATTGTAATACCAACAATTCGTATACAACCCCGCCCACATCCACTGGAGAAGAGCCGAAACCGGCCAGCAGTTCATGTAATAAAGCAAGCTAGCCTCAGAAGAACGCAGGCACGGATAATAAGATTAGGTCAGACGCATGTGGCAGCACATGTTCCCAAGCTGCTACAAGGTGAGTGCAGAGGCCTGCAGCTCACCACTGTACCACTGAGCGTGCGCAGCATCTTTCAAGGACCACCAGAGCAAGGCCTGTACACCGAGTATGCAAACCCAGTGGGGGACAGATTGTAAAGAACCGCTTGCAATAAATGTACCAGTCCAACTTGCGAATAGGGCGTGGCATAAGTCATGGACCATTCGACAAGCAAAGGTGAACATGAAGCCTCCGAAACTAGTTATTTAGATCCCTCGTACATTTTGTTGTGTAGTAAACTTAGTGACCATGTGGCTGTGTTAGACAACGACTTTGAACCTTTACGTTAAATCATAGTTCACCTCTCACCATGTGGCTGCTCATCCCTCTGTAGTGTGACCTTTTCAGAAGATACCTTCTTTCAGTAGTTTTCTGGAGCACAGATGATTTGGGGCCTAACCTTCCTTTTTGGAGGGAGTGATTATCAGATTTTATGATTTTAGGGTGGAATGCAGATGGGAAAAGACCAAGGGCCTAATTTGCAAAAATGGTTTCAATGGGACTTTCCCATGTTAAAACATGTTTGTAAATCGGGCCCCAGGTGTTTGTTGCTTCATGAACTTTGGGGTTCATTGCTGCTAGCCATCATTGCTGTGCGGATCTTAATTACCATCTGGAATGCTCTGACTGTTGGGAGATGACCTGGGGGCCGGTTTTGCTGGTGTATGTTTGTCTTCTAGCAACAAAGGTCAATAAAAAGTTGTAATATCCACTCCCAATGCAGCATTCATGTGGCAAACACCTTTTTGTCATGTCCAAGATGAGCCCTGTGCCTTGACAGGTAGAAATCCCAGCAGGCAACTGAAGAAACCACCTGAGCGTGCTAGGGTGTGGTTTCAGGCGTCTCTCAGCCTGCCAACCAAGGAAGGGGAAATGGGTGACTGTGGCCCTCAAATCTCAAGTAGCCCCTTCTCTGCACCAAAGGTTCGTGCCACCGATAAGCCTTATCAAGTATCTGCCAGCTTGCAGATGATTGCTTTATGGCAGTGGTTATGATTACGTCACAGCTTTCCTCCCCTTGACTTTTGGGGCCTGCTCACCATGTCTTCATATTTCACACCACAGGAATGTTTAACAATGCAACTAGACGATTCTTCCGTGATAGTTTGACCTATAATTTAAGACTTGGTTGCGGGGTGGGGGGTTCACAAGAGAATCCAATTTTTCTGGGTCTGTACCTAGGCTGTATGCTGGAAGCAACTCTCCAACTTCATCTCCAATCTAGGAATTGGGTTGTGTGGTAAAAGTGACAGCAAATTCGTAATTCCTCAAAAAGTTATTTTAATGCACCCACCAACGCGCAGCGAGCCCCAATAATTGTGTCGATGCAGGATCTGTTGAGAAGCATTCGCTGACTTGTAGTCTTGCACATGTCTTCTTTCTTCTATGGTCTTTTCTGATGGCCGATTTCAGTAAAGAATTCAATGCAAATTGTCACTGATTTGCAGATCTTCGCCGGTTGAGATATCAGCAACAGGCATGTGTGCATTTTGTTTGATTAGGTTTATGGCTGAGTGCAAAGGTCCACAGAACAGAAGTATGTTTACCCAATAAAAGGATAGGGCAGTTTGCATGCATTGCCATCCAAGGCATGCTAAGAATAACTTTCAGGTCGCGAAATGCAGACACTACCCTCCCCTTGTCACCACAACATGCGTGAATGTGCACGAGAAGCAGCCCCTCAGAAGGCAGCCAATAGCAGCACCCGTGTTGGGCTCACGGCCAGATATTCCATGCATGCGGATCAAAGGTTTGCTCCTATGATAACTGTTACCTGTCTGAGTGCTGGTTGCCATGGACATGTCTTAAATTATTTTAAAATGAGCAGGGAGCTTGAAAGGTGCAAAGTCCAAGAAGTATTGTTTGTTTTACTGCAAGAGCCAAACAAAGACCGCCCTCCGCCCTCGCCTAAATTATCCAATATCCCATCGAGGGTTAAATGACTTGTGCAGGAGGCAGCAGTGTTGCTAGGTCTGGAAAAGATCCAGGGCTATGCAAATGTCGGCACTGTTGGGACTCAGGCCTAGCTAGCCTTTTGGTTGTAAGCCCTCAGCGTCTCTCCTGGCTACAATCAAAAGACCCAGGGCTATAGCCCCCTTGCCACCCCCAACCCCCCTTAGCAACGCCTCTGGCAGGAGGTTCGGTCTAGCAGAGCAATGAAGCAAGCCAGAGCAGCACCCAAGAATCGTTTTTTCTCCAATAGTGCTCCAACCTCTATTTTGCATATGGGGAAAATATCACGTGAAATACCTCCAGCACAACATTCAGTGGTACTGTTTCCTGCAATTACGCCTTGCGAAGTTAGCACATGCACCCAAATTGCATGCAGAAATATCGCATGAGATAATTATGCACACGCAAACCTCTGATTATGCGCGCACATTGCCAAATTGCCAAATAAAGGCAGGAGAAACACACGTGGCTTCTTCACCACAGCGGTAACAGTGGCGATTGTGACAGATACCTACCAGAGTGCACATGGCAGTGAGTGGTAGGAAATGGCTGTCTAGTGAAAGGGTTCACACATGACACTATCTGGAAGAGGTGAATGAAAGGACCTAGGCTCAATAGCCTTCCGTGTGGGTTGCACACCCTATCATGCACTGTGTGGTTGAATTTCTAGTATTAGAGTTCCATTTGTCATTGCATACATTTCGCGATGGTTCCAAAAATGCATAATAGACAGCAATCACGTTTCTTGCATACTTGGATTATTGAAAACAATAGCGCAGATGCTGCTCAGACCAGTGCATTTCAGACATTATTAGTCCTTCTTCAGGGTCAATAGCTCTCATCGAATACTGATCAGTCAATAATGTACAGAGATTCACAGACAAGTTATACACATTTCGTGCAACTTGTTGAATTATGTAGTAAGCCGCACAGTATCATCAACACCCATTTAAAGTGAAGTAATAACAATTGGCCACATTACGAAGACACAGAGACAACATATAGGAAAAAAAATCATGTATTTAATTCTACTAGTTAGCACTGTCTGCCATAATGCATTTGTGATTGCAATAGTTCAAGTAATGCTATGTGTTGCATATTTTTAGAACATGCACTTCTTATCAATTCTCTACATAATATAACTTAACGTAAGGACCCACCACTCTTGTGCGGCAAAGAAAACTTATTGCACACACTTTGACTGATATAACGTTTGTTAAGGACACCCATGCAAGGTGATGGCCCGTGTGCAAGTCTCCTCTTGAATCAGGGTAGTTTCACTGACCTGCTGTCGATTCTCAATGCTGTGTGCGGCAAAATGGAGTGTGTGATAACTGTGGAGTAGAGGCATTTGTCATGAATCTAGAAACAATGTGCATTCATGTATCTATAGGATAAAGTGCCAGAATAGCCCTTACTGCCGTGTAATGCCTGCGTTGGATCATCTAGAGAAAGAATTCTGAAAGCGGCTCAAAAAGGCAACGCTGCAGACGCTGCTGTAAAAATAAACTCATCGGTTGTCATGGTGAGGACGAGGCAGCAGAATGGAATAGGCAATGTGTAAAGAAGGTGGCCATCTTGAAAGAGCAAGATAGGCCCGATGGAAATATGATCATACTTGTTACAGTGTAGTTGGATTCTCTCTAATCTACAATGAGAGGGACAGATACGATCTCACCGTGCTTAGCTATAAAAAAAACAAGACAAAACTACGAACAACAAAAAACCAAAAACAACAACAATTCCTAATCTTATCCGTTCGAATCATATTTATGAGATGTGTTGTATTTGAAAAATAGAAAATAATAAAATAGTAATAACAAAATCACTCTCTGAGGGTTATGTGTAACATAAGTGTGCTAGGATGATTGGGGTAAAGTGCTGTGCAGCTGCTGATGATTGCGGGCTGAAGCAGTCAGCATATAGTATAATCTCTGGTGATCTGGTAAAATCTTTCATCGATCAATGTGGCGACCAAATAATAGATGTCAACATTCACTGTGTGGATGTGACAAAATATGATAAACCTACTGCTAGAATACTGATCATCACAGACATATTAGGGGTACACTCTGGAGTTAACTTAAAGTATAAGTCGAACGAATCTCAAGAACTTGTGGTAACATGATATTGCAATGTATTGTTCACCATGTCCCAATACTTCAGTGTGAAAAATGTAAGAGTCCAGTGGTTGAAGAATACCTCCTGTTGCTGGTACAATGGGACGTCCTGGGCGAGGGATCATGTCCTTGTGTATTTTTGGCAGTAGGTAAAAATGGGGAATTTGGGGGTAAGGAGTAGAGAGAAACATTTTGGTTTTTCTTAGAGAACCATTCCAGTCCTTCCGCTCTGTTTAGGATTTTCTCAAGGTCATTAGCAATTCCTTGTGAGGGATCATGTTCTATCTTAGCATAGATAGACTCATCACCTAATTGGCGTGCACATTCAGCTTTATAGTGTTCGTGTTCTGAAGTACTAGTGCTCCCCCTTTGTCAGTTGGTCTTATTACAGTGATTACATTGTGTATAATGTTTTGATGAGCAATAGTTTGCTTCTTCTGTTCAGATTGTTGTACTTTGGTTTACCGAAGTGGAGTTTTTTTAAGATCAGATAGTTCCATCTTTTTGAAAATCTCTATGGAGTGTATATTGATAGATGCAGTGAAAGTACTCTTTGGTTTAAACTCAATGAATTCTGATTGTTATGTGTCGTTATTCGTTTGCAGTGGTAATTCTGGGAAAAATACTTGGAGTTTGAGTTTACGTACAAGCTTGTGTAGTTTAACTTTGTGTTGGTTGCATATGTTAATACAAATTTGATGCCTTTTTGCAATGTCCTGATTTCCTGTTCTGTCAGGACTCTCCTGGATATGTTGACAACTTAGTTTGTTGCATCTGGAATCTTGTGAGCATCCCTTGGTTTCTTCCTTTTCCCCCTCTGCGCTCTTTTCCCCTTTGGCCATCCCCTAAAAAAGGTTTGGCGTGGCCTGGAGTGGCAGCGCCTGTTTGTTGATTAGCAGTACCTGTTGGGGTGGTATTTGGGTTGGATCCGGTGGGTGCTGTGCGGCTTCCTGCAGTACCCGAGTCTGAACTACTGTTGTCGGTTGATGGATTACTCAGTTTCTGAGATTGAAATTGATATTTGTCATCCCATGTATACACCTCATCATTGAGGTAATCGTACGTATTGCGTCTACATTTTCAAATTGTCCTTGCTTCGAGGTCAGCTGTTTACGATTCTATACTAGTATTGATGTCTGATAGTATGCTGCTCAGGCTCTCCGCATTGATGAGTGCAGTGATTTCTGTTGATAAATCATTAATTTCTTTCCCTAATGTATCTATGTTGCCCGATTGTTAGTAAAATTAAATCCAGTGAACATTTGTTCAGAATCTGCTCCCATTTCTCAACAAAGTCCTTATTTTCTTTACAGAGTGTGGGCCGTAATGGTATCCTAAGGCCTCCAGGTATTCTTTGCGCTTTATAGTACCTACTCAAGGTCACTGCATGCAACTTTCTGTTAATGGACTTGCGAATCACGTATTCAAGTTGATTCATCTTTTTTATACTTATACGTTAAGTTAACTCCAGATTGTACCCCTAATATGTCTGTGATTATTAGTATTCTAGAAGTAGGCGTATCATATTATGTCACAGCCACACAGTGAAGGTTGATATCTAATATCTAATAATGCCCTTAGATTAGGTCTGAACCTACCAAGGGCCCACCATATCTCTGAGATAAGACGTAATACCCACTGGCTTTCTGTCAACCAGAGGATCGAGTTTAAAACTATGTCACTTACTCATAAGTGCCTTGCCAACCTTGCGCCCAGCTACCTGACTGACAATTTTTCCAGAAAAAAACTCTAACTGTCCAACAAGATCCTCTCAACTACACTGCCTAAAGGTTCCCCAGGTTTAAACTCCAGAGAGCAGGAGGGAGCAGCTTCCCTGCACTAGCAGCTACACTTTGGAACACTATGACATTAATTATAAGATCTGAACCATCCTTCGATCTATTCAGAAAAAATGTAAAAACCTGGCTCCTCTCGCAAGAGACTTAGGAATGTTTTCCCACTCTGCTTGCCATACTTACCAGTGCACTTTTGATGTTTTATCTACTTTTCTTGCTTGGTTGTACTCCCCACTGCCATTGATTGTAACTATGTACTATACCCACTGCTATATTGTATCCTATTTGCTTGTTATTGTGTAACATATGTATTCAAGAAATGTGCCCAGATGCCTCAAGGTTCGGTGCACTATATAAATAAATAAATATTTGGTTGCCAGATCGATGAAAGATCTTACCAGATCACCAGATATTATACTAGGAATCTGGACATTCCATCGAAAATGTATTCATCGAATACATATCCATCGAAATGTATTAATTGAATTGCTTTTCCATCGAAAAGCATATTCATTGAATGAGTTTCGATGGATCATTTCAATGGATAATTAGGGTTAGGGTTAGATTTAGGGTTAGGGTTGGATTAAGGTTAGGGTTAGATTAAGGGTTAGATTAGGGTTTCATTAAGGGTTACATCAAGGGTTAGATTTAGGGTTAGATTAAGGGTTAGATTAAGGGTTACATTAAGGGTTAGATTTAGAGTTGGGGTTGGGTTAGGGTTATGGTTATGGTTAGGGTTAGGGCTAGGATTAGTTTTAGGGTTAGGGCTAGGGTTAGATTTAGGGTTAGATTAAGGATTACATTAAGGGTTACATTAAGGGTTCGATTTAGGGTTAGGGTTCGGTTAGGGTTAGGGGGTGCCCTTAATAAGCACTAAAACGTTACATGAAGCCGGCCAGTGCCGAAATACTTAAAAGATTTCTGGACTTTCCAGCTCCATGTAATGTTATAACGTGCAAAATAAATGCATCGAAATGCTATTTTTAACATGTAAAAGTACATATACATTGAAACTTGTCCATTCCTATTTTCGATGGACAAGTTTCATCGATATGTACTTTTTATTCAAAAGATAGCATTTCGATGCATTTACTTTCATTGGATTTTTTTCGATGGATTGTAATTTCGATGCATTATTTTCGATGCAAAGACCATAAACCATTATACTATATGCTGACTGCTTCAGCCCATGATCATCAGCAGCCGCACAGCACTTTTTCACAATCATCCTAGCACACTTAGATTACACATAACTCTCAGAGAGTGATTTTATAATTATTATTTTATTATTTTCTATTTTTCAAATAAAACACATCTCATAAATCCAATTAGAATGGATAAGATTAGGAATTTGTGTTTCTGTTTTATTTCATTTTTTGTTTTGTAGTTTTGTCTTGTTTTTTTTTAAAACAAAGCACAGTGAGATTGTGTCTGTCACTCTAATTGTTGATTAGAGAGAATCCAACTGCACTGTAACAAGTATGAACATATTCACATCGGGCCTATGTTGCTCTTTCAAGATGGCTGCCTTCTTTACAGCTGGCCTATTCCATTCTGCTGCAACTACTCGCTTCGATCTCACCATGACAACCGATGAGTATATTTTACAGCAGCATCTGCAGCATTGCCTTTTTGAGCTGCTTTCAGCAATCAGAATCTTCTTTTTCTGGAGTTTTTTCTTTAGATGATCTGACGCCGTATTACATGGCGGTAAGCACCTTTCTGGCGCCTTATGCTATACATTCATGAATGCACATTGTTCCTAGATTTATGACAAATGCCTCTACTCCACAGTTATCATACACTCTACTTCATAGCACAAAGCATTGCGAATCGACAGCAGGTCAGTGATACTACCCTGATATTTTAGGAGAATTACACATGGGGACATCACCTTGCATGGGTGTCCTTAACAAGCGATATATCAGTCAAAGTCCGTGCAGCTCCAAATCATTTTTCTCTGCCGCACAAGAGTGGTGGGTCCTTACGTTAAGTTATATCATGTAGAGATTTGATAAGAAGTGCATGTCCTAACATTATACAACACATAGCATAACTTGAGCTATTGGAATACCATACACATTATGACAGATAGTGATAACTAGTAGAATTAAACGTGTGATTATCAATACAGCAACACTAATAACTGCTTGGTATTTATAGAAATAATGACAGTTTGCTTACTCTTCATTCATGTTCTGTTATTTGTTTTATTTTTCCTATATGTTGTCTCTGTGTCTTCGTAATGTGGCCAATTGCTATTACTTCACTTTAAATGGGTGTTGATGATGATACTGTGCGGCTACTACATAATTCAACAAGTTGAATGAACTGTGTATAACTTGTCTGTGAATCTCTGTACAATATTGACTGATCGGTATTAGATGAGAGCTACTGACCCTGAAGAAGGACTAATAATGTCTGAAATGCACTGGTCTGATCAGCATCTGCGTTACTGTTTTCAATAATTCAAATACGAAAGAAACTTGATTGTTGTCTATTACGCATTTTTGGAACCAGCACAAAATTTTGCAACAACAAAAGGAACTCTGATACTAGAAATTCAACCACATATTGGATGACAGGGTGTGCAACCCACACCGAAGGCTATTGAGCCTACGTCCTTTCATTCATTTCCACAATTTGAGTGGCCAGTACAAAGGCACACAATTGTGGGTCTGCACCCCATTCACATTTTACTTTGACATGCTTTTAACAGAATAATCTGCCATTACATAAACTGAAAAACACTGCCAGCTCAGTAATTGAAGATTTCAACTATCTGGAGAGGTGCCTGGAGCCCACAGTGAGAATGTGTGCGCTGATTCCATGCGCATTCTAAAAATGGCATAACTGCATATGACACTGTTTGGACACCTGGGGTTCATGTTTGATGTCTTTCATAATTTGGCCGCAATACCTGCTATATTTTCACTTTCAGCTACATGGGCCCGCCGCCAAATTTTCCTCAGTTTTAGAGTGCAAAAGGTTGTGCGTAAAAAGGCAACATATACACTTGTATGCCATCCTTTTGCCCTCCGCCGTGCAAATGAAGTAAACACTAGCTGTCATTTGCGCATCGCAGATAGTGTTTACAGTGCATTCTAAGGAGTCTGCCGGCTTTTAGACTCTATAGGAATAAACAGCATTTGCTCTGGTGTGAAAATCCATCCCGGTGCAAATACTGTAGTATTTTTATCGCAGAGAGGAGGTCAGCGGCGTAATCATAAGTTACGATCAGATCTCCCTCTCTGCCCGACAAATAAATGAAAATGAGCCATTACGTGAATTAATGGCATGTAAATCTTACGCAAGGCTTTTACGGCATTCATTTACATTGCTTGGTCATTCAAAATAAGATTGTTGATGTTCTGCAAGAGTAATGGACACATCTGTACAATTATCAATCTGTCGCGCAGTGCATAAAAGAGGAAGACTTGTGCTGCAGTCTCCATGGCTGAAGACTACGATATTGAGAAACGTTCTACCACAGGCTTTATTGCCCATGCATCTAGTTGAAGCCCCAACATGCTGCCACTTACACTCTTCAGGCACATTAATAATATTTGGAAATATATAAAGTAGGACAAATATAAAACTATAGCAATTTTCATAATTGGCAACATGACCCATTCCAATCTGTAGGTGCTTATCCAGTCCTGTTTTTTTCTTTGCATTCTGGAACTTGTAGTCCGTGTTTTATAATGGGAACTGTGGAACTACAAGTCCCAGAATGCAAAGAGAAAAAAACAGGACTGGATAAGCACCTACAGAATGCAATGGATCATGTTGGCAACTATGCATTTTCAGTAAGCAGAAAGGACATCATACATCAAGTAAAGCAGCAAACTAAGAGTGTGCATTGTGGTTAATCAGGCTCATTACAGATTTAGACAAGTGCGAGGGCCCCCTAGCCTTTTAGTTGTACCCTTCAAGAACTTTCCTTTGCTGACCCTCCACAAGGACATCAGCTAGGCATGCCTGATTCTTCATGAATATGACGCTATGACACATTTTTCTAGAGTGGTTTGACTGGTCAGCAGGCTCTCACTCTGCATGCGGTATTCTAGGTATTACAGTATCTGGGACAGGTGACGCATGGTGGCAGCTCTTCTTTCGCATTACAATTTAGACATATTCTTTTAAATTTTGATCTAATATTTTTATCTAAAAAAATAAAATAAAATTACATTGTAGAACAGAAATGTGATCAGCGCATGTTTTTACACACTTAGTTCGATATGCATTTCTCAGTAAAGGGAATACATCCGTTTAAGTACAAAAATGCAGTCCTTCACTTCTGGGTAGCCAAACACCATCAATATTGTAGTGGGTTTAAAACGTATAATGTGAGAGTAGAGTAGGCCATTTAAATTAATTAGCCACAAATGTCATAGGGCCATCTAGTATGTTTTTTCCTTACATTTCTTTAAACATTGATGGTGCATGTAAAACATGCCTCAATGCCCCAATGACGATGAGGTCAAGTGGACACACTGTTTATCCCCTATGCGGGTGAAACGCGTATGTGGTTACTCCATCCTCGAGAGCTGTCGGTTTTGGCCTGGTAGAACTATGTACAAAAGAGTGCTGCCCTTTAAGAGAATAACATTAATCTCCTAGGGAAGAGAATTGCAAACATTTAGTTTAATGACCTTTTAACCAAGGCTCTGAGCTGCTGTGACATGTGCGGATTATAAACTGAAAATGCCATATTCTACAAGCAGGCAAAAATAAGGAATACACAGGCCTTTTGTTGTAATGTGCTGGTGCTGTGGAATCTTGAGTTGATGGAATGTTGGTGTGGAGTGTTGTCCTTTGAGTGTTTAGATTCTAAAGGGTAAGAGAGAGAAAGTAAGCTGAGCTGTGTGGATGGGCCGGTGTTTCTTCCCTGTGTACTCAAGAACGTACCTGTACATCTGGGCACAATAAACATACTTGTAACTTACCTGGTTCCTGTCCGGTGTATGGTGGAAGGACCCCACCTTGGTTACTTCACTGGTGACAAGGATTCCTGTGCCAGGAACTGGTGCTGCTGCGGGGGAGCAGTGGGCCGGAGACAATGCCCCCAAAGAGACCCATCCACATTGCCACCAGCTAAGACTGCAGGCCGGGCAGTGCTGGGAGCGGCTGAGGCAGCTGAGAACGGGATTGTCTTTGGCCCTCCTTTGCTCTGTGGCTAGGGGCGCATAGGGTTCTGAGGCGTTATTCAAGTGGCGCAGGGGAAGCAGGCTTGGGAGTCCTGCCTGGTGGTGCAGAACGTTTCTCGACCTGTTGTTCAGGGGGAGCAGGTGGTTTTGTTTTGTCTGTGTTGGCCTGGTGACAGTCATGGGGGTATCATCGGGGCATACTGGCCCCAGAGACCTGTAGCCGGGCGGCACAGACGAGGATCCCAAGTGGCCGGGTGTCATGGTGGAAGCACCCAGTGTGCAGAGTTTTGGATGAAGGCCTTTGTTCTCCGGCTGGCTGGGTGGCGCAGGAGGGTGCCTGGGTGGAAGCAACAGTGAGGAGTGCCGTGTCAGCTGGTGGTGAGGCGGGTGCCCTATACGGCGATGAGTGCATAGTACACTGTGCGCCGGCATTGAGGGGTCTGCAAGCATGGACTATGAGGAGGAGTGCGCAGTGTGGCACAGGATCCAGGAGAAGTGTGGTGGAGAGCGGCCGAGGTAGCAACCTGTTTGGCTGTGATCGGGTGGCCGTTGGAGGGCAACCCTTTACAGATGGAGAGGTGTTCTCATCTGCTGTTTCTAATAGAATGGTGACGTCAGTGGCACATCAAGCAGTGGCACAGCCGCGTCTGGTAGAACGCAGCCTTTCAAGGGCACGCAGCATCACTTCCACCACTGGAATTGAACACAGTGTGCATTCCAAGGATGTATTGCTTTCTGCTGCCAGTGGTGTGGGCTGTCGAGAGCCGTTTTGGGATCGTGGTTCTGGTAGAAAGGGGACAAAGAGGCATCAGGGTACTTTAATTGAGTCTCCAGTCAGCGAGTGTGGGGCAGAACCAGAACAAAATAGGAGTTGTATGTCCGGTAAGCCCCTGGACATGGGGATATTTCCCATCTGTATGGTGGGTAAAACTTCCTGTGAGGAGTTCTGTGGAAGGTGAAGCAGTTTTGTGGAGAATTCGAGGGAGCTGGACTTGGATCTAAGGGGGTTTAATGTCCAGCTGAAGGCCCTCAACCTATCTGAAGACTAAGTAGCATGGTAGTCAGGGTGAGGCCTGTGATTTTTGTGTTGTTGTGTTGGTGTTGTGGCCTCTAGGTTAGTGCTTTACTTAGTGGGGTTGGCCATGGGATGATGTTGTCTGCGGCCGGTGAGTGTTGAGTGAGGTTTTGTGTTGTGGCCCCTTGGTGCTCTACCACGGTTCATTATAGTGTTGCCATGTTTCTTTTAACTCATGTTTATATTTGCCATATTCTTAACTCATGTTTTCCTTTTTAGGGGGAAACCTGGACTTGTGGGTGTGGGGTGTTCACCTGCTGGGACATTCTGTGTTTGTTTTTTTATGCGGGTAAATTACCTGCCTTGATGGGACAGTAATATGGTTTTCCTACTAAGGGGCAAACCTTGGACATGTGGGTGCGGGGTATGTTCTCATCCTGTTATGGTGGACTTTTGCTTGCTGGTCACTCATTTATTGCGAGTTCAGAATGTTCTTTACACTTGTGCTGTTGTGTTCGTAGGGTCTCTGTGTGTAGAGTGGTGTTGGAGTTGACTGTTAGTGGCAGTCGGGAGGTTGTGTGAGGTGTTATACGCTGTTGGTTACAGCCAGAGTTGACTGTTGGTTAAGGTCGTTGAGGTTGTGTGTGGTGTGAGGTGAGGTAAGCTGTTGGTTACAGCTAGTGTTGGCTGTTCGCAGTTGGAGGTTGTGTGTGGTGATTTTTGGCTGTTGGTTATAGCCAGGTTTTGACTGTTGGTTACAGTCAGGGAGGTCGTGTGGGGTGCTATGCTTTTGGGTACAGCCAGTTTAGACTGTTGGTTACAGTCGTGGTGTAGAGTTTAGAATATTGACTTTTGATTACAGCCGTGGTGTGTGGTGAGTATAGGCTGTTGGCTACAGTCAGGGTTCTAGTGTTGACCGTTGGTTATAGTCGGGGAGGTTGTGAGTGAGGTTAAGCTGTTGGTTACAGCTATTGTTCAGCTGTTGGTTACAGCTTGGTTTGACTGTTGGCTACAGTCAGGGAAGCCTAATGTGGTAGAAGTTGCCCTTGATTTAGGGTGATGTGTTATGTTGGTGCATTCCCACTGCTAGGCATATTTTAACTCCTATGTCAGGCATATGGTACGGGTTGTCTACATTTGCAGTGTTTGTAAAGGTGTTGTGTTCTGGGGAGGCATGCAACATGTTCCTCACAGTTGGGGTTGGTATCTGAATGTTTATCCACCATAGGAGGTGGGTTACGTTGGGTGTTGGTGTACATCACTCATCCTTGCAATAACGTGTGGTTACGTTTGCGAGTTGTCTTTGGGGTGGTTGCAGTTTGTCTACAAGTGTAGTGCAGGGTGCCTCCGTAGCTGCACTGCATTTTGCTGTTGCCGTGCAACTTGTTCTTATGTAGGTGCCAAGTTAGATCTGGTTGGTTCTGGATGCAATTTGTTGGATGCAATTTGTGTCTATGTTCACCATGTTGTTGTGCAGCATCTTGTTCTGGTTCATGGTCTGCAGCAGCATGTTGCTGTTGGCCCACGGGTTCTGTTCAGCATGTCTCTCCTTGTGGTTTGTGTTAACTAACGGGAGGAGAAGTGTTGTAATGTGCTGGTGCTGTGGAATCTTGAGTTGGTGGAATGTTGGTGTGGAGTGTTGTCCTTTGAGTATTTAGATTCTAAGGGGACAGTTAGAGAGAGAGTGTGAGCTGAGCTGTGTGGATGGGCCAGTGTTTCTTCCCTGTGTACTCAAGAACTTACCTGTACATCTGGGCACAATAGACTTACATGCAACTTACCGGGTTCCTGTCTGGTGTATGGTGGACGGACCCACCTTGGTTGCTTCACCTTTCCCTGTTATGCACCTTGTCTCTGGAACAAGTACTCCACTTAACCCTAATTAACCCCATCTGAAACTCCCACCCGATCTGTCCACCTTTTCCCTGCAAGCCCCCTGGCTACCCCAGCACCATTACTCGTACCCCCTGGGTGTGTCCGCTATGTACAGTGCTCTGTTGCTGCCCAGCTAAGTTTGCGCTTTATAAACCCCATGCATGCGTACAAACCTATTCTACTTACATTTAATATGATAATGGAATTATTTGTCGAGCTGATGACCCTCACAAAAAAGTCCTTCAGCTGCCTCTGACCATGCCTGTTATGCAGGCCTGCTACACGCATGGTAGCCCGGAGGGCTCATGCTTCATGGAGATAAGCCAAGGATTCAGACTCCAGAGGGTAACCTGAAAAAACTCCTTTAAGAAAACTGGGATCTAAGAATCTGTATTAGGAAATATATAAACAAGCAAAATTACATTCTCAAAGAAATTTCCGAGGGAGCTAAAACTGTTGGAATTTCGAATTATGTTCCACCGCCTATTTAGTTTGGTCCATTTCAGGGTGATCCTTAATGTTTCCTTAATGGTGTAAGAAGGCAGCACCAATCAGAAACAGGAATGTTTCCATAAAATGTGCCATAATGGAGTAAAGCAGTCAAATCCTCTTGCAGGCCTGATAAGTCAGCGCAAGTGAGCCATTATTTACAGTAGTCCTCGTAAGTGGGGGGAAAAGCGCCCAGAACAAGGATTGACTACCCCAGGATTTGGTCAGCTGCTGTATTGCTTACTCGTTGCTGCTCCATTGGGTTGTAGATGTGTCTGCCTACTGTGCCATAAGGACGACCTTACAGGCAGTAGTGTCTGGACTCGCTGCAGGTAGCCAGCTCCTCTGGTCGGGTCTCTGTTGGAAAGGGGCCTTGTGTAGGAAGGCTAAAGGGGGATATCCCTGCCTCCACAGGGGCAGGTAGGGTCCTGGGCACATATGTGTGCTTAGTGGTGAACACAATCATGCATTTTCATTAAGTAGCATATTTATTCAGAAAGGCATGTTTTTTAATAAGAATTATATTCCCCACACTGTTTCACAGAGTAATATGCACCTTTTCTGAACTCACAAATGACACTGAGACACTTTAAAAAATACTGACAACTTATGAGCTCAACCGTTGTCCTAAAAGCATACATACATTATGTTTCTTGTAAAAACCATCATAATAGTGAAGACTGAAGGCATGCTAGAGGTCAAGTCATACAAGTGATCTTTCGTGCATACCTGCGCCTTAGAAGACATGTTGGCAAGGATTACCATGAAAAGATTGAAAAAATACCCAATGAGAAATGACCGAATTTGTGTGGTTGAATTTTTTTTTTTAAGAATGCAGGGGTAGACCTCTGCTTCCCCCACACTTCCAGTTACCTTCACCTATACCCGTACCCTACCTCACATCTATATATTATTAAAAATGTAAAAAAATAACCTAACAAACTCGACCAAATAAATGGAGTCATTTCTGATTAGGTATCGTTTGAATTTGATCATTTCTGCCGATACCGTTGGCAACAGTATGAAGATTTCTGCAAGTCACCATTAACATAGGAAAGGCACTAATGCAATGAATGCCATCAAAAGTGTCATGTGAGAGAAAGGTCTCCACTGTGTCTTTGCCATGAACACAGAAACGGTGATCTACAGCATAGGTTTGATCTTGCACTGGAGGGTGGCTCTAGACGGTTTATGCTTTCTTGGGGATTGATATGTAAGCCTGGAGAGGGATGCGTTGATGGTGAATTCATGTGACTTGGTGCTGTGGCGAAATGAGGGGCAAATCTGCCCAACCCTAGTTCAGTCAGCAAGCTATGGACATTGCTGCTCTTAGAGGAGGAGGCCTTCGTATCAAGGCCTGCACGAGGGAGAGGCAGCACATTCATGTGGGGGGTGTCATTGATGCCGCTGATCATCCGGGGGAGCTATGTGTCATCATCATATAAGTGGTGTTGGTTTATGTGGTTGTGTTTCTGCAGGCGTACCCTCATTAATCCATGTACACATTTAAATGACTGGGGATAGGATGAATCCCTGTGTGAAATTGGAGGATTCTGGATGAAGGGACACACTATTGGCTGCAATCTGTACAAACATCTGCCTGTTAGCCAGGTAGATATATAAGCAAAACAAGGCAAACCCTAAACAAAATTCCCATGGAACCAGTTCAAATATAACAATGCCTGTTGCCCATATTGCACTTGTGTAATGAATAAAACAAGGGTGTGAACGCACCTCTACTGAGTATGAACATGGGTCAAATAACCTGTTCTATGTCCTTTCTCCTCCTCCAGAGGGTCTACAACCACGTTTAACTCACTGCACCCTTCACAAAGGAAAAAGAAACATTTGCATATCAGTCTGGACCCACCCACAAGGGCAGCCCAGCACCAAAATGCTAGGCAAGTCTCCTCTGAACAAGAGTACCATCAGAAACCCCAGACACGTGTTCTACCCTTGTTGGGCCATATCAGTGAGGTGAAGCTGAGACACATTGAGCAAGGTGTCCACGTCTGGATTATCCTGGGTTACTTAGGGTGAAACCCCAAGTTTGAAAAATTAAACAAGAGTGTGAGGCCCCTCCACTAGGAATGTACATGTGTCAAATACCCTGCTCTATGGAATTTCTCCCCACCAGCGCGCGTTAGCTCTGTTGGCATGTATGTTCAGATCACCGCCCCTCCCAAACTATTTAGATTGCGAAAAATATATTAAAACACAGAGAATGTGTAAAAGTTGGTGCAGGAGAGAGGGGGGAGCTTTGCAGGTGGAAGCCATTGACGGAGTAGGAAGTTATATAGGGGGGAACTAACCACATGCTTTGAGATAGTGCTATGTAGAATACATTGTATGTGCACAATAGTTATAAAATTAGCTTATGTTGCAGGCCTGAATCCTCGCAGGCTGTTGGACACACAGATCAATGAGCCCTCATTTCTTGTTTGATTATTACATTCCGATTTCCGGGCATGGCAAGGAACACGCACGTACACTCACATATAAATGTATCTATTTACGCCTTTGAACAATTAGGCAGCAATGCACGCAGCCAAAAAGGCGAAGGACTGCAGCCCAGTGCTACGGCCATACCCATGGGAGCCGGGGCAGAGGTCCCAAATTCAGCAAAACATGGACTAAGATTTTGGACACTAGCACCCCCCAGAAAGATGGTCACACTAATTGAACTACCAGATGTGCAGGAATGTGAGTCTTAAATCCTTCATAAATTGGATTGATTAGTGGGATACCAGGGCACCTCTAGGGAGGGGGAACTGATACAGGGGGGAGCAGAGAACAACACAATCTGTTATTTGTACCAAGGAGAGCCACGGGTGATGCCCATGCAGTGGGGATGCATGATGGCGACACCTGCGTGTCTGGGATGAGAAAAGAGTTGCTTTGTTCACAAGGACCAGGCTGATCTCGAAGTTATCTGCCAAATTCATGTTGACGACAAGGTGCTTACCATGTGGTCAGGAGTAAAGACAAGGAGATGCCAATTGAGTCTAACCAATGGCTTTGCAGCGTTTCAAGATGGAAGAGGTTGTTACCCACGTGTGGTGAAGATGGAGAAGACAATGTGACCAACTGGGAGAAGGGTTATACGTAACAATTAGCATGTAAATAGGCAGCAGCCAAAGAGGGTGGGGATGAACACTCAATATTGAGTACGCCATTAGTGACGAGTTGTATGTTCATAAGACACACACATACCATTCTGAAACAAAGAGATCGGTGGCAGTGGGTTTGTAATACCATGTCACCCATTCCTTTTTGTGTACAACACAAAGCTCTTGTTCTTCTCAAAAAAAGGGCGCTCTTAGCCTTTTTCCATAGTGGGTTGTTTTTCCTTGGTCTGTTGTTGGAGTGTTTCCCTACATTATTGGTGACCCCGACGTGATCCCAGTCACCCCGTGAAGATGGAGGATTTGTTGCCGCACATGTTATGTTATGTTATCTTACTTTGCATTTATATAGTGCCTTATGTATCATTGGTATGATCTGAAAGCGCTGGTAGGTTGAAGGCCCTCGGGAATCGCAGTTCAGTCAATGGAGAGAGAGTGTGGTATGGTGCGTGGGTGCACCGGATATGTGTGCAGCTGGTGTGGTTGTAGCATGATAGCTGCTTCTTAGCAGTAGGTGTGGTGCTTAGGAAATCAGTTAGATGTGTTCAGTCTGGAGGGTGGACACCCAGACTGAAATCTGGCTCCGTTAGGCCTGAGGAGATGCTTAAGCTAGCCGGAATGTGCTCAGCTAGCTGTGTTTTATTAGGATGATGTGGAGTTCGTGGGGTCATGTTATTATGAGAACAGCTAGACCGAATGTGTCATAGTACAGCTGTGTTCTAGTTGAATGATGATGGTCTAAGTGTGGGACATGCTATCATTCATACTTCCATCTAAGTGTGGTACAAACTATCATTTATAATTCCATCTAAGTGTGGCACATGCTATCATTTATAGTTCCAACTAAGTGTGGTACAAGCTATCATTCACAATTCCATCTAAGTGTGGCACATGCTATCATTTACAATTCCATCTAAGTGTGGCGCATGCTATCATTTACAATTCCCACTAAGTGAGGGATATGCTAACGATCATATGCTATCATTCGCAATTCCATCCAAGTGTGGTACATGCTATCATTTACAATTTCATCTAAGTGTGGCACATGCTATCCTTTACAACTCCAACTAAGTGAGGGATATGCTACCAATCATACAGTGTCAAGCCCAATTCCATCTAAGTGTGGCACTTGCTATCATTTACAATTCCAACTAAGCGAAGGATATGCTACCAATCACATGCTATCATTCACAATTGCATCTGAGTGTGGCACATGCTATCATTTACAATGCCAACTAAGGGAGGTATATGCTACAATCATAATTCTATCTAGATGATGCACATGCTACCATACACAATTCCATCTAAGTGTGATACATGCTATCATTAACAATTCCAACTAAGTGAGGGATGTGCTACAATCATAATTCTAGCTAGATGAGGCATACACTATCATTCGCAATTCCATCCAAGTGTGTTCCCTGCTATCATTTACAGTTCCAACTAAGTAAGGAAGCTGCTATCAACCATATGCTATCATTTACCGCTGCGAGAGGTAAGGCATCAGAAGGAACTGATACAAAACCGCAGAAGGAGCTGGTAGATTTATTAAAGAAGGTGATCGGTGTACTTGCACGAATAAAATTTGAAAGCCGAGCGGTGCAGCACACATCTGTAGGAATAGATGAATGGGGAGCAGAGGATATTTTGTTTTGGATAGACAGTACAGCTATTAAGGATGTGAACATAGAGAAGGGGAGAGAGGAAAGGAGGAGGCAGGGGGAAAGTATGGACTATGGTACGTACGGTCAGATGATGAATATGACCATATGCGAGGGGTTGACGAGGAGTGGGATTCTGTAGACGAGTTGGAGGAGGAGGAGCAGCCACCTGTGACTTCCCCATGAGTAGAGAGTTTGTGGGGACCTAGATTACAAAATAGATATGGATGTAAGGTAGTAGCAAAGAGGTCGTCAACAGGAAAAAAGATAGTAGGGAAGATGATAGGAGCACAGTGTCCATTATTAAACAAGGGACCGGGGAGGCCGCAGTATATACCGTGGGCCCATATGGATAAAACAATCTCATAAAGGCATTCCCATCTCTAACCACTGGAGTGGGTAAGTGGCTATATGCTTTTGAGAAGCAAACAGCTGGTACAACTTTGGCCATAGCGGACTTGAAAAGCGTGTTTGTCTTGATGCTTGGGGATCAGGCAGAAAACATATGGGATAAAGTTGGGCATCTGGGTGTGAAATTGGGTGACAACAGTCATGACGCAGTGCATTTTAATGACATTAGGCCCCAAGTATGGATGGCGCTATGGCGCACATATCCAGACACGCCTGATCTATAGTTGATCATGCAAAGGACAATGCGAGATGATGAGGACCCTGCCCAGTATATGTTTCATATACAAGAGTTGTGGAGGGCAGAAAAGGGGAATTCCTG
Source organism: Ambystoma mexicanum (assembly GCF_040938575.1). Taxonomy (NCBI): domain Eukaryota; kingdom Metazoa; phylum Chordata; class Amphibia; order Caudata; family Ambystomatidae; genus Ambystoma; species Ambystoma mexicanum. Next base: position 340,047,521 of record NC_090937.1, on the reverse strand, counting down.
GGATCGAGCAATTCCAATTTTCTATTTCGTAGTTAAAAGAGTTCTTCCGAAGGAGGTACAGAAGGCACTTGACAAGATAGTGGGGATTGAGCCAAAGGGTTGGGCAGAAATTCAGTCTATTATTATCCATCATTGTAAATGGTTGAAAGAAAGGGAGAAGGAAGCCAATTAGAGAGCACAAGCGTAAGAAGCAAAACTGATTCAAAGAAGCTAGCAAAGGTTGCATTGGGGGGAACTGTAGCAACTCTGCAGACAGAAGGATCAGCAGAGGTAAGGGCATATCAGGCAGATGTGCGAGCAGCACCTGTGTTGGGAGGTGAAAACGATTGGGCAGGTGGGTATCTGCCCCAGTATCAAGGGAGATTCCCAGGTGGATTCCAGTGGGGTAGAGGAGGGTTCTCAGGACCCCAAGGGGGATGAGGAGGGTTCGGTGGAATGGGGACTCAGGTAGGAGGAGCTGGTCAGTGTTGGATGTGTGGGCGAATGGGTAATTTTTCAAGAGAATGTAGAAGCAGGCAATTGTTTACATACCCCCAGCAACAGATGTATCCTTATCCCCAGGGAGGTCCGGCCCCATACCCCCAGTTGTACAGGCAGTAACACCTTGCAGTTGCTTATGGTGCACCACTGTCCGGTGCCCCACCTGCTCCCCCACCATCCTGACCACAGTTGCCAGCTCCAGGCTCCCGTAACATGCCGCCATATGCAGCACAACAGCAGGGTCCTCAAATACCAAACAGTAACGCTGTGCCGAAAGGCACAATGATACATTATCATAGGGCCACAGTGATTGGAGGGAACCCATTTGTTTTCCCAGGGATAAATACATATCCAGATTAGAACAGCCCACAGAGAGCCTTAGTGTGCCCAGTCCTATCGATCATTGCCAACCCAGAAGAGAAACCCTTGGTGGGCATGGAGATAGGAAATAAACCATTCAATTTCATGGTGGATATAGGTGCATTAGTGAGGGAGGATTATCTTTATCAGGTGAGGTCATGGATACAGAGGGTTTTTCTGGGGCAATTCAACCAGTTCCTTTTACATAGAAATTACCTATTAGGTAGGGGACAGAGAGGTGTGGACTCCCTTGCTGTACACCACTGCTACACTGATAAACTTTTTGGGACATTCTGAGTAAGCTAAAAATGACCATTTAATTCACTGAAAGCGGTATGATATGTTCCAAACCTGGAATGTGTGCCGTGAGGGTAATGTTGACTTTACATGCATTGGGTATTGAATACACAGTAAGAGTGGCCTCCTATTTGTGTTTGTACAGTGTCACCATATTACTCAGTGCAGTGTTCCAGGTGGCTAATAAATACTGGGAAGTACCTCAGGAAGTAGTTGCAGGAATGATCATCAAACTTGATATTGAAGGGGTTCTATTGCCAGAGGTCAGGATTGTGTTGATAGCAGTTGATTCTGATAAAGGGGAGTGGCGCATAGTCCTGTGCATTGACCCTACAATACCAATGAAAAATGTTTTAGATGGGGATATTTTAGAGAGTAAAGAAAATGACGGGGAAATATTATTGGAAGTGTGTGTCCCTTGCAAGATTATGATACAATACAGACACGTGGCCTGTTCCATGTTACTGATAGGGAATGCCCCCTCCTTTGCTTCAGAGGATTGGGGTCAGGTACCTGATAAGTTGTGGATGATTAATCTGCATGATGTGGTGCTCTTACGGAGTGTTTCCACAACATGTAGCACTTTGAAACCTGGCGCTGTGTTACTCTGAGTTAAACAGTGTCCCTTATCAATGGCAATGGAGGAAGCAATTTATGACACCATAATGGCCCTTTTGCATCAGGGTATCGTAGTACCATCAAATTCACTGTGTAACACAGCTATATAGCCAGTGAAAAAAATCAAAGGGTGCTAGTTGGAGGATGACTCAGGATTTTCACCCCCTTAATGATGCTGTACAGGCACAGTTCCCAGTGGTTCCAAACCCTGCCACCATATTATGTAACATACTTGTTGAGGCAACCCATTTTGCTGTGGTGGATTTGAAGAACGCATTTTTCTCAGTACCCTTACATTAAAATTAACAATATCTGACATCGGTTATGTTTGCCGGGAGCTGATTCAAACATACTAGGCTTACCCAAGCGTACTGTGAGTCCCCAAATATATTTAACAGAGTATTACATGGGGATCTAGGGAACATTGATGTTCCCAGTACTCTTGTTCAATATGTGGACGATTTGTCGGTGTGTAGCACCGCTGAACAACAGTGCAGGAAAGACTATATTGCCTTGTTACACTTATTGGCTGACAATGGATATAACGTGGACAGAGCAAAGTTGCAGTACTGCCAGCAGGAGGTGCTGTATTTGGGTCAATTGATTTCAGTAAATGGTAAAAAAGTGACTCCATAACACGCAGCATTAGTACACGCTACCCCCTACCCCCCAGCCAGTGACAGTTAAGGATATGCAGACATTTCTCGGTTTGTGTAATTACTGTCGAGCATGGATCTTTGATTACATGTCCTATACTCGCCCGTTGCTAGAGTCCCTTAAATAAGCATGATGGATGAAAAATACTATTATTTGGACGATGAAAGGGTCACTAGTTTTCAGGAACTGAAAAATGTAATTTCTACTGCTCTGGTGTAGGCTCCCCCTGACTATACTAAAGATTGTTATCTTTTCTCACATTCTGACGGTCAGATATTGACCGCAAATTTAACACAACACAGTACTATGGGTCATAAACCCCTAGCATACAGTGGCATGTTGGATTCTGTTATGCAAGGATAGTTTCCTTGTGAACAAGCTTTGGCTGCTGATACTTTTGATATTCAGAAGTCTGCTACTATTGTTATGGGGTTCATTGACGTTCTATTTTGAACACACTGTATTCACAATACTGGAGTGGTCCAAATCCACATTGACTACGCAAAGGGGTTTCTCATATGAAGTGATTCTCTCAAGCCCATCTACTGATATTGTTCTTTGTAAGACAGTGAACCTGGCTACTTTTTTGACTGAACTCATTACTAATGATAACAAGGTGCATGATTGTGTTACATACAAGGGCCCTGAGAATGACATTCCTAAGGCACATGACTATGCTTAAGATGATGGAGAGGTGTTTTTTTGTTGATGGGCCTTCAACTATTGACCAGGAGACAGGCTAGTGACATACTGGGGCAGCAGTTGTACGATTAGGTGGTGGGGAAGTATGAGGTTTTTGTGCAACAGAGTTTGCCAGGTCATTATTCAGCACAGACAGCAGACTCGATTGCCCTCATTGAATCTCTTGTTTCAGCGCAGGGGTGCCAAGCTACAATTTATTCTGACTCGGCCTATGTTACAACAACTGTTCATTTGGGATTGTCAAGATGGATGATAAGTGGATTCCGTAGAGCAGATGGGTCCCCGGTACAGCAAGCAGCACTATTGGATCAGCTGATTCATGCATTGTCACAGCCCATGCTTGCGGCAGTCGTTAAGTGTGGTGCCAACACAAGTGGTGCACACTTAGGGAATCATTCACAGAAGAGTTTTATAATGGCAAAACCCCATTGGAAAATGCTCTGTGAATAAGGGCCTTAGTCTCCCTCAGGAATGAAGCAGTAGACACAGCAACCAAACAGGCTGCTTATTTGCCAGTACCAGATATTTCTGAGCACCCATTTGTTGCAAAAACGCAGTTGGAGTTACAAGTTCCATATACTGTGCATCCAGTCACCGAAATAATTGAGATACAAGGTTTGGCACTGCAAAGTGAGAGGTTGTTGTGGCAACAAAGGGGGTGTGCACAGTCCGCAAATGTTTAAGTGTAGAGACAGGCATACTAGACAACAATGTACTTCTGTTGCTACTATGCCTATTATTATTCTGCCTGCATTGACCAAACTGTCCACAAACTGTATGCCACACATTCCGTCTGCTATTGATGCTCCTTTTGTATGCCATTTCTGCAAAGACACTAGACTTCTTCATGCCACTAACTTCTACCTTGGTTGCATGCTATCTAATGCTATAGTATATAGGAATGCCCTTGTCGACCCCCTCTATGCCAATCACAACAGCTCCTCACCACAAAACCAGCCAGCTACCCATAGAAAATGGGCAAACTCAACCAAACTAGCCTTTCACACAGACCCTCACACCACAGCCAATGTCGGTCAACCTCTCATAACATGCGCCCTCATTAATATATGCTCCTTACCAATCCACGCACTAGAGATCAACAATCTCATCATCAACCACAACCTTGATGCCCAAGCTATATCTGAAACTTAGCTTCATGAGGCATCTGGGCCTGCTCTATCCCTAGCCATCTCCTCTGGGTAGACGATCTACCAGAACGACAGGCTCACAACTAGAGGAGGCGGTGTCACACTTGTAGCCAGAGACTCCCTCGCCATCACCATCAGACAGGTCAATATCTCCATTAATGACAATGTAAACCTGCTATCCCTCAAACTGTCACGATCACCCCCTTAAACCATCACCATCCACCTCATTTACCAGCCTCCTGGCCCCACACAAAACCTTGAGGAAAAGCTCCTCCACATCCTCGAGGACAACATTAAAGCCCCCTTAAAGATTCTCCTCCTGGGAGACCTTAATTTGGGCCATCTTCGAGGACAACATTAAAGTGTCCTCAAAGATTTTCCTCATGCGAGACCTTAATTTGGGCCTCTATGACCCCAATGACAGTCAGGACACATTGCTGGCCAAGCCCTGGAAACCCTAGGTTTAAAACCTCAGGTCACCAACCCCACTCATGCGAAGGGCCGCACATTATACTGGATTGCTGACCACAATTGTCAGGTCTCAACTAGCACCAACACGCCCTGCCCATGGTTTAACCACCACATTATCATCTTCTCCATCCCACAAAAACCAAACTTACTGCCGACCCTTTTACTCCCTTCAGTCTCACGGAGCTTGCTGAAGCTCACAAAAGAAACTATAATGCTTTGGCTGGACACTTCCAGTTTTAAACTCCCGCTCACTACTGACCCCAAGTTACTAGTGGATATATACAACTCTACCCTATCCAAAGCAGCAGAAAACATAATTGCCCCCCGAGTTCCTCGCAAAGCCAAACCCGTCAGGCACTCCAACTCTTGGTTCACCCCCGACCTCCTAGAACTGCGACTGAAAGATGACTTCGTCCAAATCTGCAAACTATATAAATCAGCAATAAAAACTGCAAAATCCAACTCCATTCATTGCAAGAATCTACAACGCCAAATCAGATACCAGAGAGATTTTCTCCATCTTTAGGGTACTGGAAACTCCTTCCACACCTCCCCGCACTGTCGCCAAGGATGAAACCTGGTGTTCTAACATCCAAATGGCAAGGTTAAATTAAATAGACACCCTGAACAAGAAAATTCTTTATCACCCAGCCAAACACCATAAGGACAACCATGCTCGAGCCACAAGAATCCTTCCCAAATCCCATAACCCTTACTTCCCCCAGTTTTGCTTCAGGGACTAATCATAAACTGAAGTCCTAACAATAATCAAAAGTCTGAAATCCTCAAAATGCAAATGAGACATATGCCCAGCACCAATCATCCGAGACCGTGCAGAAATACTAACTCCATTCATCACTGCCTTCATAAATGCCTCTTCCTCTACAGGTACAGTGCCAGCCAGCCTCAAGGAAGCAGCTTGGATCCCCCTCCTAAAAAAGAAAAATATTTAGACCCTGCTATTCCTACCAACTACAGGCCAATTACAACTGTCCCTTTCTTACTTAAAATCCTTGATTGAGCAGCCTACCTGCAATTCTTCCTTGAAATGAACCACGTCCTAGGAATGAGACAATCTGACTTCTGCCTCGGGCATGGCACTGAGTCAGCCCTGCTTGACGGAAAAAATCAACTAGACGAGATCAGGGATGAGGGAAAGCCAGCACTTCTCCTCCTTCTAGATCTGACTGCAGCATTCGACCTGGTCGACCATAAAATCCTCTGCCACCACCTCACCACCTCTGCAAGCTTTACCTCTATGCCTGCTGCCTGGATCGCATCATTTCTGGAAGGAAGAGTTATGAGGGTATTCTCAGAAAATGCTAATGCCTCACCATGCCCCATCCCATGTGGGGTACCGCAAGGGTCCTGCATTTCCTGACCCTTTATAACATCTTTACCCGGCACCTTTTCGATATCCTGGAGTCCCTCAGCATAGCCTGCACCAACTATGCTGATGATACACAAATTCTGATCCCACTGACAGGCAACTATGCAGATAACTCAAACACCCTTAACAAAACCTAATCCTTAATACAGTCATAGATGGCAGCAAATCACCTGTGTCTAAACACTGACAAGACTGAAATCCTACTTGTTGGACCACCCAGAGCCCTAAAATATCTCAATGAACAATACACTACCTTCCAGATTGACAACATCTCAATCCCCATCCAGCTTTAGAAAAAACCCTACAGGTATACCTCGACGCTTCCCTTACAATGTCCCACTAAGTGAACGCTATTGCCTCATCAGCACCCTATGCCACCAAGTTTGTAAATGCTGCTAGACCCTTCCTCTCCAGAAATAGCTGCTTAATTTTTGCCCGAGCAATCATCGGCTCGAGGATTGATTATTGCAATTTCCTCATTGCAGGCACCTCCACCAGAAACATCCACAAGCTCCAAGTAATTCAAGATAATGCCCTCCGAGCAGCCCTGAACATCCCTAAAGGAGAACAGATCTCAGAAGCAAGAAGAGAGGGCCACTGGCTACCCATCCAAGATCACCTCATCTTCAAGACCTTGTCCGTCACCCACAAATTCCTATCCAACACTGCCCCATACCTATCTCAGAAATTAGCCTAAGCCCACTTGTGAAGACCTATGACACCATACACTGAACGCCTACTGCTACCAAAACAGAAATGAACCAAAGCCGGCGGCTCCAGCTTCCCCTACTTAGCAGTCAAACAATGGAACCTCAGAGTAGAAAAATCTTATTGGGTATTCCAAATAAGTGCTAAAAACGCACCTGTTCTCCTAACCTGTAACACCTCCTGTGCCTTGCTCCTGTTACCCTGAAGTATTGTAACAGGAGCAAGGCACAGGAGTGCTAATAACATGTACCTGTAACAGCGCCTAAGTGCCTCCAGACTGTTTGTGCGCTATACAAATTAAATACATAAATAAAGACAGACCAGCACCGGGATGGTGGTGATGCCCCAAGATTTGGCCTTTGTGGCATTCGACCAACTCCACTACCTCACCCATGTGTCTAAACAGCATATTGCTACGGATATATAAGAAGATTGGTATGTGCCCAATATTCAGGAATCGTTGTCTGTGTTCACGTCAAATTGTGCAGTTTGCCAGATGTACAGTACTGGGCAAACATTACATACTTTGAGGGCCACACTGCCACGTCCAATTGGCCCATTCCGTGATGTCTAAATTGACTTGCCATATATGGGTGTGAGATGTAATTCCTTCTGTTATTTTATGGTGTAGTGTGTCCTTTCTGCCTTTAGATTAAGGCTGGTCCATGCACACATCCTGATGCCAAGTTGGCTGCCATGGTTTTGATAAGAGAAGTGTTCCCCCGATGGGGAATGTGCAAAACGCTTACAATTGACAATGGCACCCACTTCTTTAATGAGCTTTTTTAGGAAATTGCAATAGGAATTAAACATAAGATGTGATCCAATTATCACCTCCAGGACAATGGCATTGTAGAAAGGATGAATGGTTTATTGAAAACAAAGTTGTCTAAGCTCTGGGCCACTCTGAAGAAGACCATGTTGAGTTTACGGACTGAGCCTGTAAATACCATCATCTCTCCCCACATGAAATTGTGATGGGGGAGATGGATGCACACACCGCTGTCTCTGGTGTGTAGGGCCTCTGGTGCTCAAAGGGCTGTGTTGATTTTGGGGTGGAGTTTCATGTGTATTTGACTCAGGGCCTCATCAGATGTTGGGTGGTGTCCCGGCGGTAAATGTGTTGGGATACCATGCAATGCAAATAGCGTTACCACAACTCTGTCCGGTGCTATTCATGCCAGATCCCGAGTTGCAGGGGTGTGGTAAGTCCCCATTCTGGGCACTATTACCATGGCACTATTAGCACCATAGTAATAGCACCATAAAATGGGTGGAAAGTGGCAAATCTCCAACTTTCCACCCACACTTGGGATCAGGCAGAGTGGTAATGCAGCGGTAATGCTATTACTGCTGCATTTTCACTGCTCCACCCAACCCCTGATGAGGCCTTCAGTTAACAGAGTGTATTAAATACCTTTCTCAACAGATTGCTCCACGTCAAACAGAAGAAGGTGACACAGCGATGTACCAGAATATGCAAGCTCGTCAGCATTGCAATTGCTCCCTGGGATTGAGTTGAGCTTATGGCCCTTTAGGAACGTGCATGCAATAGATGGGTTCACAGAAAACCTTTGAGTCCAAATAACCAAGCCAACTCAGGAAGATGGTAAATTACTGTTTTATTAACAATTATCTAAAACAGGGAGTTACAATGAACATCAACTGGGATATGCTCGATTTCTCTCAACAACTTTTTCACACAACATAGACTTTATACAAAAACACGTCAGAAGAGATGTCATTCTATGTGGCAAATAATAAAAAACCTACTGGGGATCGGGATAGGCTTAAGAGGAACATCTAAGTACACATTATATAGGAACTAGGATTGGGATTGGCTGCCCACAGTGAGGTGTGCAATGCATGCCTACCTCTCAAACATGCCATCATAAGAAATCATTAGATATGTGGTTTCTCATTGGTCTTTAAACTATAAGATCCTTCATTATATGGGCCAAAGAATTGGTTGGCATGTTTATGCCATGTCTGGAACATTCGGTTCACTTAGTAGCACGTAAGCCCAGACCCAGGTGCAAGGAGCTGGGCCTGACTCTACCTCCTCACCCAATTAGCCCAGCATCTTTCATCACCGAAGTCTTCTGCCATGAAGATTTCTTTGAACTTGGCCTTGTCTCTGGGAATACATGGGAGTGTGGGCATTCACTGTCGTGTTCTTGGACTCCAAGTTCAACTCTATTTTTATCCTTGGCTCACGTGACAGGAGACCATGATTTGGTCCATGTTGCCAATCTTAAATGCTCTAAATGAACTAAACTTGACACTATTGGTGTTCTTTTCCTGCACCTTAACAAGGGATGATTCATCCTTCACATGTTCACTCCTTTGCAGAATAGATAGCCAACCTTCGCTGCTTAAGTCTTGACTCCAGGCCAGACAACCTCGCCATGCAGCTCCACAATTTCAGCTTATTCTTGCTGCAACACAATTCTCCCTTTCTTCTTCATGGGTCCTGGCTTACTAAAATTCATGATACCGATGTCCAGCTCCTTTACAAAGGCGGCTCTGCCTGCATTCTATTCACTACATATAGCCAGCTTCTATGATGACTTAGTCTACCTTGTATTTCAGTGTCTGTACAATTATTGAACCATTGATTCTCTTCAGTACTTCATGCATGTGTAATCTTCTTTTACATATTAAAAAGTTCACTTGACTCTTTACTTCGTCATTAGTTTCTGTTGGATCCATACATCCTATTCAGCCAATATCCTGAGGCATCGTTCATGCCCCCCGGATTCCTACGGCATTCTCATGTCCGCGGGGGGAAACCGTGGCACCTGCCCTGGCGATTACATCAAAGCCGGGAACATTTCCAGTAAAACACTACACTTCTCAATGGGGACTGCGTGCGGCACGTTCTTGGATCGCTCGCTTGTTTTGTGTGCGTTCCACGCCTCACACAAACTGACTTCCTATATCTGGCCACGCCCCCAGAAAGCCGGTGCTCCTAAACCGTTGTATTTCAGTGAGCAGCGTTTATTGGAAACCTTTCTGTTTTTCCTGGTTACCTGGTTCTTGACTTCTGCTTGCCTCACAGACTCCGTTACTTGCTTCCCAATTCTGTTTTGACGCCATTCCGATCCGCCCTGCTACTTGAACACAGACTTCTTACCGGACTGCCTTTTGGACACCCTTTTTCATTTCTTGTCTCTGGTTCCCTTCCTGACTCCTGGCTCCTCAACTCTCGCCAGTTCCTGTTATTTCACTCCTCTTAAAGAAGCGTATCCCTTCTTGACAAAGCTTTCTTTGTAGCAAGGGGTTCATGCACACACTGACGTACCTCACTACTTCTTCCTGAAACAGTTTCTTCTGCATTTTGGAACGCTTTGCAGTTTGCTTACACCATTGAACATTTTGGAACGCTTTGCAGTTTGCTTACACCGTTGAACATTTTGGAACGCTTTGCTGTTGGCTTAAACCCTTGGGATTTTGGAACGCTCTGCTGTTTGCGCAACTCATTGGATTGTTGGGACGCTCTGCTGCTTTATCCTGGATTGTGTTCTGCCACCTCCTTAGTAGCGTCCTCGTGCCGCCCGGGTCAGGGAATCCTACTTGTCTAGTCTTCGGAAAACAGCGATACTATCCTTGGGACACTCTCAAAGGTGCTATCAGAAACCTGCTTCTCCACTTTGTCTTGTGATCTGTCACAAGTAGGTATTCCACGAATCAAGGGATTGTCACAAGTAAGGTTGTCGGTCTTGCAGGGGGTAGAGGAGTTGGTTTATTGCCACAAACAACGGTATGTAATAGTTGCCTTGCTTTTCTCCCTCTAGCTCTGCTGTGCATCCTGCCTTTTTGTATGAGCCTTTGGCCTGACAGGTTTTTTTTACCTTGCAAGCCGTGCTCTCAGGAAGAAAGTTTATATTTCTTCAGTGGCGTGTAGACCAATTGGTCTCCCGGACTAACGGTGGATCTGACAGAATACGACAGATATAGGAGCCTAACATTGGTGCCTGTCTATCTGTAATGAATCCTAGTGCTGACCCCATGGCTGCTATGATGCAGGCCTTTTCCACACTCCGTACAGACATGGCAGCAGCACATGCTTCCTTGCATCAACGAATGAATGTCATGCAAAGCCTTGGGCAACCCTTTCCCACGGATGAGGAGTTTGGGTATGCTCCCGCTCCTGTACCACTACCTGTCCCCCCGACACCCCAGCCTGGTTTGGCTCCGGTGGTACTACCTGGCCCCTTTCCCTTGGCCCCACCGGAAAGCTTCACTGAGGATCCCAACTCTTATAGGACATACATCAACCAATGTCGCCTACATTTTTATGCCGTCCTTTGGCATTCCCCAATTCCACAGCGAAAGCAGCATTTGTGCTTTCACACCTAGGGGGTATGGCCGTGGCCTGGGCGAACCCCTTATTGGAATCTGATGGCCCTGTTTTGTATGACTTTGATGCCTTACCTGCATCAAAAAAAAAAAAAAAAAGCCATGAACCTGGTTTTTGATGCCAGATATAAAGCTCAGGCATCGGATTTGGAATTTCTGGCATTATCACAGGGTAAACAACCCCTATTGCCGTATCTTGCCCGGTGGTACCAGTTGGCTGCAGAAACCTCTTGGCCTGAACAGAAAAAGGCGGCGGTCTTTTACAGGGGTTTGTCAGATGAACTTAAGGACGCATTGTCCATTGTTCCCTCTGTTCCTTCAGTATTCTCTGGTCTTCTTGACTTGGTATTGCAGGTGGATGCCCTTCTGCAACAGAGACATGGAGAACGCCGGCATCCTGATCTACACCCCTATAAACCTGAACTGGTATCTTCTCCAGTCCCTGGGGATGTAGAACCCATGCAGATTGGGGCAATAAAAGGTTCTCTTACGAAAGCCGAGAAAGAAAGAAGACTACAAAACAATCTATGTCTGTATTGCAGGCAGACGGGGCATTTCATTCGTGCATGTCTAAAGCACCCTGCTAAACGAGCGGGAAACGCCGGGACCCCTCCCTAAATCGAGCCAATGAGACGGGTCGGCCTTCCAATGGCTCACTCCTTTGCCCAGCTGCCATGCATATATACCGGGCCATGTCCTTTTCGTTGCCCAACGCTCAGACCTTCTCTAGCCTAGTCATGATCGATTCCGGGGCAACATGCAATTATATGGACGAGCAAATGGCAGAAACGTATGGTATCCCTGTAGACCCTAAAGACAAACCAGAAGCGATTTATGCAGTAGATGGCTCCTGTCTGGTTTCGGGTCATGTCGTAAAACAAATGCAACCCCTACAAATGAGTACAGCGTAAGGGCATACTGAATACGTGTCTTTTGATTTTATCTCTGCAACGCAGTTTGGGATTATTTTGGGCCTCCCTTGGTTGCAAAAACATAATCCTGTCATTGACTGGGTGAAACAAACGGTGGTCTTTTCCTCCCCATCATGCAAGGCTGATTGTTTTTACGCTCAGGGTATGCCTCTCTCTTCTCCATGCATGGCATTAATATCAAGCACGGACACTGTTAAAGCCACCACAAGGGTGGTACCTGAACTACCTTCTGTATACCGGGATTTAGTTGATGTGTTTGATAAGGGCTTGTCTGAATGGCTCCCGCCCCACCGGGAGTACGACTGTCCCATTGACTTGGTTCCCAATGCCACTCTCCCTCACAGTCGGATATATTCCTTGACACGGCCAGAGGAAGAGCAATTAAAGAGCTATATTGAGAAGGCTTTAAGACTTGGTCATATAAGACCTTCCCGTCCTCCAGCTGCATCTCCAATTTTTTTTGTCCCAGAGAAGGAGGGGGACCTCCGCCCTACTGTGGATTACCGTGCACTCAACGTGGTAACAATAAAAAATCAATACCCACTACCCCTCATCTCAGAATTATTGGATCGTCTCACATCTGTTAAAATCTTTACAAAACTGGACTTGAGGGGGGCTTACAACATGGTTTGGGTGTGTAGAGGCGACGAGTGGAAGACAGCCTTTAAGAGCAAATACGGCCTCTTTGAATACCTAGTGATGCCATTTGGCTTATGTGATGCCCCTGCAACGTTCCAACCTTTGGTCAACGACATTTTGTCCCGTGAGGGTAGCTCAGCGGCAACGTGCTCGCCTTGGAAGCAAGACGACACGAAGCAACACAGGTTCAATCCCCGGGTCCGTGCTTAGAAACCTCTGGGTATTTAGGCGCATTATGAAAAAACAATTACGCAACTGAAAAATAAACAAGCAATTCCTGTAACAGCGCCTCGATGCCTGCAGGCTGTGTGAGCACTTTAAAAATGCAAATAAATAAAATTTTCCGAGATGTGTTAGACATTTTTGTGGTGATATATCTGGACGATATATTAATATATTCTGAGACATTGTTACCGCATGAGGAACACGTACGGACAGTATTTCTCTGCCTCCGGGACCAGAAAAATTTGTTTTTCACGTGTCCTCTGTGGAATTCCTAGGTTTGGTGATATCCTCAGGGAGTTCACATGCATGATGCAGATATACGTGCGGTCCTGGACTGGCCTACTCCTACTTCTCTTAAAAGTTTACAATCCTTCCTCGGATTTGCAAACCTTTATGGACGGTTTATTGCATCATTTTCTTATATTGTGGCTCCTCTGACTTGCCTCACCAGCCTCTCGGTTCCCTATTGTTGGGGCATTCAGGGCCAAAACGCCTTCCAGACCCTGAAAGAGGCTTTCACTACAGCCCCAGTCCTGCTGCACCGAGATCCCTTGTTGCCTTTCATCTTTGAGGCCGATGCCTCTGCCATTGCTCTTGGGGCCATCTTGTCACAAAAATGTCCCACGACTCAGCAGCTCCACCCGGTAACTTTCTTTTCCAGAAAACTGACTTCCCCGGAAAAGCATTGTACCATAATGGAACGGGAACTGCTGGCTATATGAGCTGCTTTTAAAGAGTGGTGACACCATTTGCTGGGGGGACGGCATCCTGTTATGGTTTACACGGATCACTGTAACCTTTGAGCCCTTTCTACTGTCAAGTGCACCAACTCCAGACAAATCAGGTGGCATTTGTTCTTTGCACAGTTCAATTTCACAGTCTCTTACCAGCCAGGCCCCTAACATGGCAAGGCCGATGCACTTTCTCGTATTGGAGACGATGCATCTCCAGCAAATACAGTCCTTCCTATTTTGCCGAAAAACACTTATGTGTGTTTGTGCAGCAACTAGTTCTCTACTCGAACATATCCGTGGTTGAGAGCAGATCATGCAACTGTCCTTCAAGGGTTGCAAGCACGTTTGATATCGGGATTGCCATACATACAGGAATGCCTGTATATCCCAGATGTTCGAACCCAGTTACAGGCTCTAAGTTGGTCTCATGGTACCCGTATGGCTGCCCACCCGGGACAAACCAAAACTCTCGACCTTTTACTCCGATGGTGTTGGTGGCCAAATATGAAACAGGATATGGCAGATTTTGTATTTAAATGTGCCGTATGCACACAGTGTAAATCTGTACCTGGAAAACCTGTAGGGCTTCTCCAGAAAATGCCCATCCCACCACGCCCAGGGCACACAGTGTCGCTAGACTTTGTGGTTAAACTTCCGCCAATCCAAGGGCTAACCACTATTTTGGTGATACCTTCACCAGAATGGCCAGGTTTATTCCCTGTAAGGGTGTTCCCTCTGCTCCTGCACTGGCCAACTTGTTCTTTGAACAGGTGGTACGTCTGTTTGGTCTTCCTTTGGTTCTCATTTCGGACCGGGGATCACAATTTACCTGGCGTTTTTGGTTGGCCCTTACCCAGTTCCTTGGCATCGATGTACGTTTGTCATCATCATACCACCTTCAGACAGACGGGATGCCAGAAAGACTTAACGCCACCATGGAACAATATCTTCGATGTCTCTGTCTACAGTACCAGTCTGACTGGCTGTCAGTATTGGGGGCTGCTGAATTTGCATATAACAATGCTTGTCACATGTCGGTTGGCTATTCCATGTATGGCCAACATCCACAGGTTTTACTGACCGCCCTTCCATCAGTGACACAGGTACCCGCAGCTCAAGCAACGGCCCATTCCTTGCTGTCTATCGACACTGCTGTGGTGCACCATCTACACCGAGCACAAGATGGCATGAAAAGACAGGCTGATAGACAACGCCAACCAGCTCCTGAGTACCACCTAGGGGACAAGGTCTGGTTATCCACCCTGCATCTACATATACCAGGCAAGAGTAAGCTAAGCCCTCGTTACGTGGGTCCCTATCCCATCACGAAGTGCATCAATGCAGCTGCCTATCGCTTGGGTACACCTCCTGGTTGGAAAATACACCCAGTGTTCCATGTCTCCCTATTACGTCCTTATATTGTTGGTACGCGCCTGTTCAAAGCTCCCACTCCTATTACGATACAGGGAGAAGACGAATACAAGGTGCATGCTAGCCTAGATACTCGGATTGTCCGAGGTGTTTGCCATTATCTGGTGGACTGGAAAGGTTACGGCCCAGAAGACCGTACCTGGGAGCCTGCTTCCAACATACATGCTCTGCGTCTCTTGCAGGCATTTCTCCGGTCTCGTGGTCTACGGCCCGGGGGATGCCCATCTTTGGGGAGGTGTACTGTCATGCCCCCTGGATTCCTACGGCATTCTCATGTCCACGGGGGAAACCATGGTGCCTGACCTGACCATTACATCAACGCCAGGGACATTTCCAGTAAAACACTAAACTTCCCAATGGTGCTTGCGAGCGGCACGTTCTTGGAACGCTCGTTTGTTTTGTGTGTGTTCCACGCCTCGTACGAACTGACTTCCTATATCTGGCCACGCCTCCAGAAAGTCGGTGCTCCTAAACCGTTGTATTTCGGTGAGCAGCAGCGTTTATCGGAAACCTTCCAGTTTTTCCTGGTTACCTGGTTCTTGACTTCTGCTTGCCTCCCGGACTCCGTTACTTGCTTCCTAATTCTGTTTTGATGCCATTCCGATCCACACTGCTACTTGAACACGCACTTCTTACCGGGCTGCATTTTGGACCCCCTTCTTCATTTCTGGTCTCTGGCTCCCTGCCTGACTCCTGGCTCCTCATCTCTCGCCCGTTCCTGTTATTTCGCTCCTCTTAAAGATGTGTATCCCTGCTTGACAAAGCTTTCTTTGTAGCAAGGTGTTCATGCACACACTGACATACCTCACTGCTTCTTCCTGAAACAGTTTCTTGTGCATTTTGGAATGCTTTGCAGTTTGCTTACACCGTTGAAAATTTTGGAACGCTTTGCAGTTTGCTTACACCTTTGGAATATTGGGATGCTTTGCTGTTGGCTTAAACCTTAGGGATTTTGAAACGCTCTGCTGTTTGCACAACTCATTGGATTGTTGGGACGCTCTGCTGCTTTATCCTGGATTGTGTTCTGCCACTTCCTTAGTAGCATCCTCGTGCCGCCCAGATCAGGGAATGCCACTTGCCTAGTCTTGGGACAACAGCGATACTATCCTTGGGACACTCTCAAAGGTGCTATTAGAAACCTGCTTCTCCACTTTGTCTTGTGATCTGTCAAAAGTAGGTATTCCACGAATCAAGGGATTGTCACAGGTAAGCTTGTGGGTTTTGGAGGGGGTAGAGGGGTTGGTTTGTTGCCACAAACAACGTTATGTAATAGTTGCCTTATTTTTCTCCCTCTAGCTCTGCTGTGCATCCCGTCTTTTTGCCTGAGCCCTTGGCCTGACAGGTTTTTTTTACCCTGCAAGCCATGCTCTCAGGAAGAAAGTCTATATTTCTTCAGTGACGTGTAGTCCGATTGGTCTCCCGGACTAATGGCGGATCTGACGGAGTACGACACTTATGACATCACAGACTTCTTTCTTTGCTCTTTTTCATATTCCTTCAGGGAGTTCCTCCCTCAGATTATCGTCCTTTCGGGGATACATTCGATAGGGTTGTCTCAATGGGTACCTTCTTTCGACTATACGCTGCGGTATTGGCACAACTGCTGGTGTCAAACACGGCACGATCTCAGGCTTCCAATATATAGGAGGTAGGAAGTAAGGGGTGTGGGATTTCCTGCACAGGCATGCAGATGCTCCTCTACAGTGTATATGTGAAAAATGTTGTCTGCAGGTGGAACGAGCCTCGATATAACAGACCTTACACTGTTGTGTATTCTACTCCGCTTGCATAGTAAAGGAACTGTACTGTGTGCATTTGTCTGATGTAAGGAAAGCACCACAAACATTGCCAACAACCACAAGCATTTTAACTGACTGTTGTTAACAAGGGGATTTTTCCTTATGTAAAGACACATTTCACTGGTTGTATTTTCTATTGATATCTAAGTTTTGTGGTTTGTTTAAGGCTGTTTTCTGCTATGGATTTTCGAGTTTTTGCATTTTTTAAGGAAACACATGTTATATGGTTCAGAAGGTTTTGTAGGGGAGCATTTATTCATCTCTAGTGTGGATTTGTTCTTGGTTTCTTTTTATATTTGTCAAGTGAAGTTATATGGTTAGGTGATAGAAACAGGGTGCGGGGTGTAGTACAAGGGGATGTAAAATCAATATTTGTTTTGACAGATTTTTTGATGTCGCAACACCAAGTGACGAATATGTTACCATGGAAGTGAACTCTAAATGACTGAGAATACAAGATACTGTGATCTGGAACTCAAAGATGCAAGTTAGAAGGGATTTAGATGAAGAAAATGAGTATAATAAATACAAAGGTGTAGTCTTTAATTCAATGTCTGATGTGCACCACACAAAAGTTAGTGTCTTGTGGTAAAGCCATATTAACTCGGTAGGGAAACAGAGGTATAACTGGAGTTGTTATGTCTGCCCTCTCAATCCCCACGCGTCTGGGGCACCCAGCATGTTAGTACCCCAAGAAATATTGCCCTTGGAGGCCCAGTGTTTGGTGCATTTAGTGCTGTGTTGGGTTCGCCGTCTGTTCCAGGGGCCCATGGTACAAGTTGTGCTAATGGACAGAGATGGAGAGAAATGTGCCAAAGATGACAGTGTCCCCCAATGTAAGCCAGAGCTCATGTTAAAACTGGATGGAGTGTTGTTTATGTCAAACAGATTGGAGAAGGAAGTGGTGAGCTGTGCAGCAGAGGGGCTGGTATGGTTTGGAGAAGAAGTTATATGGACCGTCAATAAGAACTGTCTCACGATATGGACTGCATATATACCTAAACTGACATGGATTGTAATTGTAATTGTTTATTTGTAAAGTGCTTATACACAAGTGAAGTGCTTCAAAGCGCTTCAAGGCAGGAAGGGAACAAAGGAATACAGTAGTCATTTTTAGGCCTTGAAGTTTCCAAATTAATTGAAGCACGTGAAACCCCAGTAAGTTCAACAAGCAGATGAATATCAGTTTTGCTTTCAAGGGCATAGTAGTGTTCCTGTAAACACTAACACTAAGTGCAATAAGACAATGTTCATTCCAGATCTTGAAAAAGGAAAAGCAGCACTGATGGACCTATACTGGGCATGCAGCTAACAAGCATATCTGCATCTTCTGTCTTCATGGCGAGGCAGGTGTGCGTTGACAACATTGCATTCTGCTATATTGGTGGTGCCTGAAGCACATTTGACAATAGCCTCCAAGCATGGTGTGTCACAATCTGTCCCAGTCTCCATCCAATGCCCCGAAATGAGGAGGAAGAATTGATTGGCAAAGTTGAGGAGAAAGAGATTGAATTATATGTCAGAAGACTTTTCCAAGCTGCTTAAAAGGATGCCAGATAAATATCATTCAGATCACTGCCCCGCCCAAACTATTTAGATTGAGAAAAATATATTAAAACACAGAGAATGTGTAAAGGGATGTGCAGGGGGAGGGGGTAGCTTTATAGGTGGAAGATATTGGCGGAGTGGGAAGTTATATAGGGGGAACTAACCATATGCTTTGCGATAGTGTATGTAGAATACATTGTATGTACACGATAGTGTTATAACATGAATTTAGGTTGCAGGCCTGAATCCTTGCAGGCCGTGTTGGAAAAAGAACAACGAGGCCTAATCTCTTGTTTGATTATTACATTCCGATACGCAGACACAGCAAGGAACATGCACATACACCCACATATAAATGTATCTAGTTAGGCCTTTGAACAATTGGGCAGGAATGCATGCAGCCAAATAGGCAAAGGGCTGCAGCCCAGTACGAAGGCCATACCCATGGAAGCTGAGGTAGAGGTCCCGCGTTGCCAAAACATGGACTAAGGTTTAGGACACTAACACCCCCCAGAAACATGGACCCTGTATTTCAACTAGTATGGGGGGTTCTGTGAGTTTTCTCTCGACCGGCCTATATCCCGGGTTAGAGTCTCAACCAGAGTCTTTAGCTCACCATCCTTTCACAGAAGAGAAATGTCCACTACATATCAGTCTTTGTGCTGCGCAAGGCAGTCCAGCACCGAAATGCCAGGCAATTCTCTTCTGGCCAAATCCCAATCAAGGATTTATTGCTGGATTCTGACAAATGCTTCCAAATTCTGACATACGCCTACCACTCACCTTTTCCACCTCATGAGCTCAGCCGTACCCTGGAAATGTGAGGCTCATTCTAGAGGCAATTTTATCAGGACTAAACCAAATGAATGCGTGAAGAAGCAGTACCCTGGATATGGTAATCTTACCTACCAGATGTAAATCGGGAGCCAAACATGAAACAATAGGGTTCTCTAATCTTCTATACAAAGGCATACATTTCAGGCACAACTCCAGTGCCAGGGCAGCTTTGACTAACAAAGTATTGAGCACAAAGCCTTTCTGAAGTCAAAACAAACACAGTAGCTCTCCTTCCCTGACATGGCCGAGCAGATACCTGAGCCAACTCACGCGCCGGTGAAGCCGTACTAATGTGGCCAAACGACTGACCGCCCAACATGGCCAACCCTGAGGCCACCAAGTTATTCCTCTTGATAGAAACCATGTTACATAAGACTGCACATTTTCTTGTTTTTTAAACAACAATGAAAACACGCTCCCATTGCTTGAGCAGTGGAATACCTTCGTGTTAATGAATCATGGGTAAACGTTTGCAGCCTGTAGCTTGACTGGCAAGATTTAGCATGCCCTGGTGCTAGCCTGATAAACACGTTTGACGTGCCCCATGTTATTCTTACCAACAACAATAAACCAGCAAAGAAGTGCAGACAACAGTACCTTGGCTTAGGTATTATCTCGCCTAGGATTGCCACTCGACCGTCAGCCTGGCGCTAGAGTTGACAAGGCAGTTGACAAGCAGTATCTGTTGTTTTTGTTTTATTTTTAAAGAGTCATATAAAATCACAGTTGACAGGTGGACAGTTTTCTGTTCATTGCAATGACTCACTACTCCGCTATTGAGTCTTTGTGCGGTTATTTTTACCTTCCAAAATTTGAGCACACAATGCCATTGAGCAGATCACCTGCTTGAAGTGTGCATGTGCGAAATGGAATGAAACTCACACGAAGGGGGCACTGCTCCAGTTGATGTGTCACACTAAACAGGTCGGAACTCTTTGTAACTTTTTCACTGCTCAAAAGTGTTCAGCAGTTTTGTTTTAATGTGGAAATATACTTCTATCACCGGGATCAGATTCTACTTTATAGAAGAACATTCCTTTGGACTACATTCCCAATGGAAGTGTGCCAAGCCCTTTATGCACAGTTTTGAATTGCTGTCTTCTGTTACTTTTAACATTTGTGGATGTGATGTTAGTTTGGCAACTTTTAGGTGAAACACAAAGTGGTGTTTTATTTTTCACGACTGGGGGCTCGGTTTGATTTACTGCAGCAAATTACTCTTAATTTCCAGAGCACCATTAGAGCGTGAGTGGTGCCTCACAATGGCTCACTCCCTCATAATATAATAGGTGTAGCAGTGAAAACAACTGCCTCGAGACCTTCTTGCTGTTACCCATTTCCTACTCAATCTTTCCCCGTCCCTCGGTCTGTTCTTGTGTTAGTTAGAACGTGTCGGAAGGCGAGTGAGAAAGATCGCGCTATTGTGCGAATGCCAGTTGGCTGTGTTGCTGACTGAGGGCCTGATTCTGAGCTCGTGCTAAACACAGCGTGGAAAGCCGACATCTTCCCTCCAATTTCCAGCACCATCGTTCTGAGGTGGGTGGAAATATCGGAGAGGAAATGTCGTGCTTTCAAGCACAAAAAGCTGCTAAAATCTCTGGCTGTGGGAGCAACATAGGCTCCCGTGGCATCGCAAGCATTTCCTAAAAGATTGCCACTTCCATTAAACTATCAAACTGGCGCTGCAGTCTGAGAAAGGCTATTTTTATAAAGGGAAAAGGTGTGCAGTGGAGTTTAACGCCACCTCCCAGGGTACTGTTAATGAACGCCTCTTTAGGCTGGAGCAGGAACGGTGCTGTGGGTTTAGAATTCAGTTCCACCAGCCCCTCACACATGAGGTAGTTTGCAAGGCTGTTGCTATCCCATAATCACGGCTTTCCAGAAGTGTCCGACTTGATTTTTTTACTGCCACTCTCGGGTTAACTCAGAATCCTTCGCAGCATGGTAACGTGTCTTTCTGCTGAGACATGGCACTTTTCTTATTTAACATGCACCTCAGAATCAGTCCCTGAGGTGGGTGATGAAAGCTTGGGTTTGGCAGATCTGAGGAAGGAATTTGTGCCTGAAACATTACCATGTGCCTAAGTCTGAGCGCTTCAGTTACTTTTCAAAAGAATGTGCTGAGGAGCATCAGCACTGAAGGGAACTGCACGTATTCAATTCTGAAACAGTTTTGATTACATTTCATTTTTCCATTTCTCGGATTAATATAATTTGTCAATGCTTTCTTTTTCATACTCTTACTGAGGCAACAAGATTGAGGTCTTAATTAGTGCTGACAATATATTCACTCAGAGCTATACTCTTCCCATAACTTAAATACCAGGTATGTTATGGTGTGCAGTCATCATAAAATCGAATAAATAATGTCGAATTACAAAACAATCAAAAAAATTATGTCGGAAAAAAAAGTCGAATAATTTATTTTATTTATATATTATTTTGGGTTCCGCATGTAAAAAAAAAAGGTCAAAACAAAAAGAAAATTAAAAAAAAAGGGGGGGTTTGATGGGAACCCCCCCATTTCAAATAAAAAACGTAATAAAAAAGAAATTCAACTTTTTTTTTCGACATTTTTTTTGATTTTTTGACTTTCGACATCATTGTATTCGATTTTATGACTATAAACCGTATGTTATGTTATGCTATGTTAAAGGTTCTTATACCGCGCACTGTTGCCACCTGCGTGGTCTCTTGGCGATAATTTGCAAACATGTGGGAGTCCCTCCACTGAGCATGGACATCTCCTAATGCCCTGTTCGATGTGTGCTCCCACTCACGAGAGTCTACCACAATGCTTTAGCT
This sequence comes from Ambystoma mexicanum, assembly GCF_040938575.1. NCBI lineage: Eukaryota > Metazoa > Chordata > Amphibia > Caudata > Ambystomatidae > Ambystoma > Ambystoma mexicanum. Next base: position 340,025,378 of record NC_090937.1, on the reverse strand, counting down.
CACGAGACCTGACCAGGGGAGAAGCGCCACGTGCGGGTTTGCGGCCCCATTGAGAACAGTTCAACCCATCTTTATAATTGGGCTGCCTTTCAGGCTGTCTGGCGGATTCGTTGCATTCCGCTGGCAGCGTGTGATGCAGGGCTGGGTTCTCAAGAATGTAGCACCATAGACACGGTTTCTATTTTTATCTTTTTAAATATCTTGGTCCCGAGCCGTATGCAAGATTTAATCTATTTGATGTATGCAGGAAGGCGCGCATTAACATGAACATAATCTTGTCTCCTACTTACTTGATAAATGGCATTTCAGATTAAATTGGCAGTTATCAGGTTCATGCAACCATACAAGTGTTAAAATACACAGGGATCCACAATTATAATAAAACACCGAATTAAAAGCAGATCTGGTTGATTATGAATGTAAATGCAAAGCCACTGCCCCAGCTGGAGCAGAAAGGACCTGGTATCTTGGGAACCCGTTGTGACTGCACTGTCACTCCTATGCTGCGCAATTGGAACCGGCAGGAAATAGGGAATTCGGCATTCCAGCATTCCAGTCAGCAGGGAAAAGGAAACAGTAAATAAACATTGCCGCATTACTCATGGCAGAACTCGTGAATAATGACAGGCACACGGCCATTTTGCAGTGCATGGGTTAAAGCCACAAGCAATTACGCAAACGCAGGAACAAGGGACACCAATATGTTTCTCTTCGGTTTCCAGTACCCGACACTTTCCGCACACTTTTTCAGGTTCTGAAATGTTGCTTTAGGGAGGTAGTGCTGGGTTTCATGTATCTCCACAAGCTTCTGCGGAATATTAAGTGGCTGGACGCACAATTTATGAAATGGTATTTAATTAGATGACAATGTAGCTTGATATTATTATGTGTTCAATAGAAAATGTGTGCGCCGGAGTAAAATGTGATATCTTTCCTTAAATGACTTTTGAAAGTTTCTGGAAAGGGGAAATAATATTAATAATATTAATTATATGTTAATGTTAATGTTAAAGGACATTTGTACCGCGCACGATCACCACCGGAGTGGACCCTTAGTGCTCTGGTGGCTCTGAAAGAGGAGGGGAGGTTCAGTTAGTGGGAGGAAGCAGGAAAAGTGCAAGAGATCAGTGATGTGCTGATGGCGGCCTCAGCCCGGTGGGTCCGTTGGCTGGGCCTGGGGTGTTTGCGGCCGGTAGTCGTCGTGTACTGTTGTGCAAGGCTATGTGTGTTTTTGTTTTGTTTTTGTAATGTAGTGAAGTTTGTGCGGTTTGTTGTGCTGTAGGTTTTGGTTGTGTTTGGTTTGGAATTTGAGAGGTGTATGCAGAAAGGGAAATTGTTAGTAGGGTTGGTTAGTTTGCGTCTCTATCCTGAATTGAAGCGCTCTTTTTTTTGTTTTAAATTTTTTTTTTTTTTAGTCTCCCCTGTTGCGGCTCTGTCCAGATCTGGGTCTGACTAGCATACAGGTTCCTTACTCCTCTAGCCCCCGCCTCTAACATGCTCTCTCATAGCTCCCCTTATCTTCCATTCATACTCCTGTGGCCATTGCACCTGCCAATGACAACCTCTCAGGTAGTGGGGTGATTTGCCAATATCTCGATAATTCCACACCAGTGTGGTACCTGGCGGTGATTAAGTAAGGGCGTGCAAGAGTGTTGGTGGGATTATCTGGGGTGGTTGATTCAGTCTCTGTGCGTGCCGCATGTGTTCTAGTCTATCCGATGTCATCGTCCAGTTGCCGTGGGCGTTATTCTCTCGGGTCAGGGATGTCCGTGTCTTTTCGGTTTAGTCATCCTTTTTTTCCATTTTCGGTTTCTTGGTTTGGTCTGTGGTGTTGTAGAGCCAGGTTTTTAGGGATTTCCTGAATTTTAGGTGATCTTCAGTGTTTCTTATTTATTTTGGGATGTTGTTCCAGGTTTTTGCAGCTATGTGGTAGGAGGATTTCGTTGCTTGATCGGAGGAGTCTCACTGGTTTGTAGACTGTTATTTTCTTTTTTAGGAATTCTGCTCCTTGTCCGCTGATTGCTCTGTGCGTTATGCACATTGTTTTGAAGGTGATGCAATGTTTTACTGGCAGCCAGTGTAGTGTTTTTAGGGCTGGAGTGATGTGGTCTCTTCTGGATAGTTTGAGGAGTAGTCTTGCTGCTGCATTTTGGATCCGTTGCAGTTTCTTCAGGAGGTATTCTGGTATTCCGAGGTAGAGGCTGTTTGCATAGTCGATTATAGGGAAAGCAACGCCTTTTTGTATGGAAGCACCTTTGCATGACAATGACCGTACATATGTCCCATATTTAATTGAAAAAAGCATGAATGTTATGTATTGCATAAAATGTATTTGTGATTGCGGATACGAAGTTCGCTAATTCATTTTCTGACATTTCTACAGGTTACTTGATTGGCATATGACATCCTAAATTGCTGCAAATTTGGTTTCCAAATGGTTTCCACTGGATCCAGTTGCTGATGTGGATGTTTGTACTTGCGCTGAATTATAACGTAGGAGGTTCTAGTGGCTAGTGCATTCAGATAAGTTTTATTGATCATTAGCTGGCTACAAATAAGAGCATAAAGTCATTGAATTATACTTAAGGATTTTGCAACCGAAACTAAAAATATGACATCTAGATTTCTAAACATAGGTTAAAGAAATAATATCTGTAAGATTTGAGAGCATTGTATATCGGAGGACAGATGTGAGTTACTGCTTGCAAGGCGCAATAAAGTTGCGAAAAGACAGACAGAGAAGAATTCCATGAAGTTCATTTAACACATAAGTAACCAATCGAACTAACTTCAGGTCATTTTGAAATTGGACAAATATGTACTTAACAGTTTGGTGGAACAAGCACCCATACACTAAATGTACTTCTATACAAGAGTTGGTTTCGCCTATTCATTTTCAGACGTCAAACAAGGGCACTCATTTTGTCTACTGCAACCATGCAGTATAGCAGTGGTTTTATGGCCTATCCAAAATGTAAAGGATAAAGGTTGAGCTCAGTGCAAGATCATTTAAGATCATATAAGCATTGCAATGAAAAAAGAGAATGGCACCTGGGAAACAGATTAATTGTAACATGAACCATGGGGTGTATATTAATTGATGACAGAGCAAAAAAAACTGCATGTGATTCCACAATCTGCATGCCAAAAATCGGCATTCTCCAACATCGTAAAGCCATTAGGAATATAGCTATGCTTTACTGGGGCACAATTTGCTGAAACTCATAACAGTAATGAAAATACTCTCAGATTATTTTTGGAGTACACATGTCTGAGCCTTCTATGAAAGGGGTCCATTGAAAATACAGAAGTTTGGAGTCAAAATGTATCATTTGATTGAATGTAGTGCAACCAATAGGTTGTGATAAGGATGAAGACATGTTTGAATGTGTCTCGATACATTATGCAGCCCAAGCAAGTCAGGGATCTCTTTCCCTTGCAATCAATGTGGCGCACAATAAAACCGCTTTTTATTTTGACAATCCCACTTTGTTTTATGGAGGCCTCCAACCAGTCTCGCACCCAGCCTCCACCAGCACCCTCGCGCTACAGTAGACCAGGAACCAGGTCGCTGTGTTATCAATGCATATTTGATTAATTTGTGATTTAATTGGAAAATTGAATATACAGTTACAATAGCCACCAGGGTGTGGCAGCACAACTTCAGAGTACTTTTAGTCAAGTGGCACACTAAGACAACTCAACAGGTATGGCAAACAGATTTACTTTACTGAATTCACCATTACTATCACCAGTTCAAAACACTATGGAAATGAATGCAATCCACCGGAAAGTGCCTACGCACACAAAGGATTCTTGAGCCCCAGATCTCCACTAGGCTTGTCAGCTTTGAATGGAAGGCAGTGGCAGCAGGGAATGGGACACAAGGTTAAAATCGGATTTGGAATGGGGTTTTCAGAAACAATATGGGAGCCAGCAATGAATGAGACAATTATTTTTTCTGCACCAGGTAAAATGGGTTTCTACTTATGGGACAGCACACAAGGGTACTTTGTGCTACTTAGACTAGAAAACAAATAATGCTTTAGAACAGACAGCACACAATAGGAAAATGTTGGTACATGCAACACATGGGAAAATAAAAAGGGAATGCAATAGGAAATTCGTTATCAAAATATAGTAGGGGAAGAGGGATAGACTAGGAAAACGGTTTTTAAAGATTAAGCTACATTTCCATGGAAACGAAAATGCAAATGAGACGCGCTTTTACTAAGGCTGCAAATGACAGACACGCTTTAAGCAATGAGGATATCACGATAGGAAAATCGTTTTTTAGTTAAAATGACAAGAGTCACATAACAGGTAGGCTCTGGGCAAGGAGATTACTCACAATAAGAAATCGGGTTGGACTCAAAATGACAGATACAAATAGAAATTTGTTTTGTAAAACACCAGTTAACCACATGGACAAATTCGTTTTTAGCTTATAATGAAATTAATTCTTTGGGGAAACGCTTTAAAACTATAACAACTCGCAAGACACTGGGAAGAGATAGTTAGTTTCGAATTCTAACAATCTCGATCCCGTGAAATAATCTGGAAATTAATTGATTTACTGAACAAAAATATACTAGGGGTCTCTAGACAAGGATTTTACTTGGATACCAGAATCCCATAAAATCCATAACAACTTAATGTCTCAACTGGGACCCTATCATCAAGGGTATGAGACATGGTATCTCACTACATGGACATGATATACGCATTTTAGGATGATCAGACTGGATAAGCTGCCATCGATGGCTTACCGGACTGAGGCCCTTCCAAACCGAACCGGACAGCTTAACAACCATAATTATGAGATTTCCTACTCCGATCCGTACTAAACTTAATCCAACACCTAATGGATTTAGCTAGCATACAAGCACTGCATGCATCCTTCAGGGATCTTTTATGACTTTCCCTGACACTGTCGGACTGAGAGGGACACCTGCCTGACTTCCGGGCCACGTGAATACGCCCCCCACGTGATGCACGCATCAGGCATCACATGATTTTACGACTCAAGATGCGATAGAGCTGAACGCTGACACCGTGACACACACGGGAGCCGGGACGTAGCCGTTATTGACGAAGCGGAAAGGTAAGCTCATTCTAGTTTGCCGTGACAAAGATATCAAGTCATTGGCAGTCACAGTAAGATCTGGGATTCAGCTTTAGGGGTCATGCCACACCGAGCAGCCGAAACACACCCAATGTGACTCATACACACCTGCTTGATATGACCTTACGGGAACCCAGGCATTAGTTAAACTGATGGATGGCTGTTTTTCCTTGCCTTTCCCTTCCCTTTCCTTCGCCCACTAGGACAAGGAAACATTACCCTTTCATCTGGGACACCATTTTGTGAAATTCCACGACCACGACGGTACCATAACAAGGACAAACAAGCTGCCGTATTAAGGTCAGTGGGACATGTTCTGGCACAAATGTTTTTTTCCGTGGACCATAGAAATTCTGGCAATATCCTCCCACATGGCACTATCACACGAATGGGACCTTGCATGTGAAAACTTATGCATAACCTATCAGAGGAAACTATAGACATACACATAAGTATAAAAATAAGCAGATTTCAGGTAGAGATGGATATCCTATGATACCGTGTTTGTGGTAAAGGAGATACAGATACCATCTGTTGTGTTTTTATAAAATGAATGGCACCAATAGAATTGCTGATTCAAAAGACATGTTTTGGCCGTTACTAGCCTAGAAGTGACGGGGGTGTATTTTGTCTTTTACACACAGGTCCACCCGTCTGTTCCAGCCCGATGGCACACAAAGAAGGTGGTAAAGTACAACCACTCTTATGTTCTGACACATGGTAGGTACTGACTAGACCTACTCTGCTATAAAGAACCAGAAGACTGTCCTGAATAAAGTGGCCATAATAAACAGAACACCACTGAAACCGGTGGACAGTGATTGCTACACTATATAGGCACTAATCTAACCTACTGTATGTGAGCAATCTTTTACATCACTCCACTTTATGCTTAAACACAAACATCTCAATATACGCTGAGTGGAGTGTGTTTTTGTCTTTATGTTGGTTTGTTATACAAACTTGGATTGTTTGTATTTTGTCTTTTTAAAAAAAAAAATACAAAATTTCGGTGCACGTGGTTTACAGACAATCCCTCGTTCATTAAAGTTATGAATAACCCAGTGGATGTTTGTACCCAAAACCATTGATGCACTGATTTGCTGTCTGGCTATTTGTCTCTTCCAAGACATACACATAGTGGAAGAGAGTGGTTGATGGGCACTATTTGAACAAGGCTGGATGTTTTACAATTAATAGAAGTAAGTAGTTTATCTTCTTATCCTATCCCCTTTTTGTAGGCGGCACACCAGCGCTACATAGGCTGAGAAGTGGGTAGGAGGAAGGGATAGTCAGAATTTCATCGCATCCTTGCTGTCTTCCTCCACAGCCTTGTTTTTCTTGATAAATGTTTTCCTTGATAACGTTTTTATTGATAACCTTTTCCTTGATAACCAAGCTTGCCCTCAACCACAGTGGTGTTTTCCAAAAACAGGTTGTTTGTTCTCCTGTGTTTTTGGAAATCAGACATATTAGGCTATAACTAAATCGTACCACATATGTGTTTTGCCCTAATTTTTGTGTTACAAAGTATATAGAGTAAGGGCAACTCCCTGTCAACTCACACCTTGCCCCCCCCCCTTTTAGGTTAATTCGTCTCTAGACAAGCAACTGGATATTCTTCAAGGGAAATGACAGAAATGCATAGGCAAACACAAAGGATTTTCACTGGGAACAATTACTACAATGCACAGACAAGTGAAATATCTTTAAATGGGAAAATGATTGAATTACACAAAGAAGATAAGGGGTTTTTCAATGGGGGAATCCCTATGGCAATGCTGAAGAAGATGGGGCTTATTTAATCTTTTGCTGGGGATGTATATAGTTACAGGAGAAGGCTTCATGGAAATCAAGGGAGCACCAGGGCATCACGGCAGGGACAATCAAGGGGCCAGTCAAGGCCTCTCTCTCTCTCTCTGTCCTCGAAAAGGGTCTCACTCCAGCTCCTGGCTTCACTCCAATACTGAGGCCCAACTCTGCAAGCATGGTTCCAGATTTGGTGAGCTGCACATCTCAAGATTTGGTAGGGAGAGTCCTGATTTGTGGCAGAGTGGCCTATTTACAAGGTAAGTGATGTCACTGATTTGTCATAGTTCTCAAAGAATTGATAGGGAAATAGTCAAGGGTCCCCTCCCATCTGTGGGCCGATAGGTCCAAAGAAAGTGGGAGTGTTCTGGGAAGCCAAGTGAGGATACCCCATCTAACTGGGACAGTGGGCTGGGTCTGGTTTTGCACATGGAATTCTCACTGCATCACAAATGCCCTTTCTCATCATATTATGACACATATGCCAGCATTTTGTAATACTACATTTTTCAGGGAATCGCATAAACCTTGTTTGATGTCTGTGTGACCTATTGGTGCAAAGCTACAGTATTTTCTCCAAAAGTATATTAAATGAAAAATATGTCACTCGTTGGGCGAAATATGGATAACAATTTACATCTTTTCTCAAATTTTTATGGTGCCCACATTTATGCAGAGATAACAATCAAGTTTTTCCTTGTAACTTTTGGTATGTTGGTGTCACCACAATTGTTTTGGCTCACCAGAAGTGGGTCACTGACAGCTTTCCAGAAATCCAAACATGAACTGTGTACGATTAATATTGCCAAAGTTATTCTATAACAGCATATCTCCTATTCTGTGCAATAATTGTGCCACTGCGCCTCAGTTATTCTTTGGAAGGGATCTGGCTTTTGCTCTGACGTCAAGAGAAGTACCTGTGTTTAGATTAGCCAGAGGCTTCAAGGGGTAATGGCCAGATTTATTACGGCCTAAGTAGTTTTAGTCATAAAACTGGGGGGCAGGAGAATTTCGTTGTCTCGTCCCCCACAAAAAGGATCTCTCCCAGCCTTAGGTTTGTATTTTTAACAGAATGGGCTCATACTTGAAGCAGGAACAGACTTTCATTCCCATTACAACAGGCCTTAGAAATCTAGTTTCACACTTCAAACCCACAGCAGAGAAATGAAACCAGGATTGCGGCCTGCCCCTCAGTGCAAGCATTTTACTTTTAAATCAACTTTAGCAAATGCACACAATCTAAACATGTAAACCCTTGCACAAGTAATTTCCTGCAAACAGCGATCATAGAAGGGCAACATTATACACATGTTAAAAGTCTAGCTGTACATGTGAATGCTTAAAGTGTTCCTTGTCCTTTGTCAATTCACCCTGCTGCAATTCCACATCTCCATGTAGATTCTGCAATTATTTTTCCTCTTTTGATGGGCTTATGATGGACAAACTTAAATTCCTCTATTATACATCTTGCACACATTTTCGTGAGCTTGTCTTCAATATAAAGGGAAAAACTGAATTTTGCACACAATTATTTCTGTCACAGGAAACTGGTCAATTCTGCTGTGCAGGCGTGAACATAATCTTGGCGTTTTCCTTTCACATTCTGGACACTGCTGTTTCTAACAACAGAACTTCAGCCATTTGAGACTTTTTGCAAACGTGGTCTCATGTCTTTCCGTTCTGTAAAACAATGAACATTTTTAGGCATTCACAAGTTTTTATGCCTAATTTCACTCCTTTTTGCTTTGAAATTGCAAGGGCTTATTATGCACATTACTTGTTGTTTTGACTAATATTCATTTTTAAATTCTTGGTCACTGTGATGTATTAGAAAGGCTACCTGATTATTTGTATAGAATCAAGTTTTCACAAACAATGAATATGTTTTCTATGGTACTTATAGGAATGGATGCATCGATACATCTGTACCAATAAATGTATTCATACAATAATTCACAAATGTTGGTAATTGACATGTGTAACTAGTTTGGAAGGTCGCTTTTTTTTTTTTAATCTAGTGATTTAAAACATGGATTTGAGGCACATTATAAGGACGAAACTAAACGTTGACAATGTAATATGCTATTAGCTGTCACTAAGTCCTTTTTCTCTTGTTCTTTCAAATTCCTGTAATCAAAGTCATAGTTTGAGATGACATTAGAAAAAAATCTGTAATATGTGTTAGCCCTGCCTCATTATTCCTCATCCTGGTGCTCCATTATTCCTCCCTCATTCTTCCTCGTTTCAGCCATTCATTGCCCCCATGTCACTCTTCCTCATCACAGTACCCCATTACCCGTGCTTTACTCTTCTTTATCTCAAGCCCCCCTTTAACCATGCCTCCCTCTTCCTCGCCACAGTCCACCATTACCCTTGCCTCTCCCTTCCTCGCGATAGTGCACCACTTCCCGAGCTTCCCCCTCCTTACCACAGTGCCCTATTACCTGTATCTACCTCTTCCTTGCCACAGTCCCCCATTACACACACCTAACCTTTTCCTTATCACAGTCAACTACCCCATGTCCCCTTCCTCATCATAGCCCCTCTTCAAACCCACATACCTATTTCTCATCACTGTCCCTAAATGACCATTGCCTACCTCTTCCTCATCATAGTCAAATGTTACCCCAACTGCTACTCTCTCATCCAAGTACCCCATTACCCCAACTCACTTTTTCTCTTCTCAGACCCCCAATACCCACCCTCACCTTTCCTTTTACCAGTCCCCCATTACCACTGTTTCACTCTTCTTGATCACTGTAGACCATTACCCTGCCTCACTCTCCCCTGGCCCCATTTTCCCCACCTCACTTTTCCTTGTCCCAGTCCCCCATTCACTCAGCCTCACTGTTCCTCATCACAGCCCCCCATCACCCATGCCTTATTCCTCCTTGTCCCTTGTCCCTGTACCCTATTACCCTGCTTCTCTCTTCTTCATGCCCACACCCAATTACCCACTTCACTCTTTCTCATCCCAGTCCCCCATTACCCACCTCACTCTTCCTCATCACAGTGCCCATTGACCTCTCCTCATTCTCCCTAATGTTAGTACCCCACTATCCCATCTCACTCTTCTTCGTCCCAGTACCCCATTACACCTCCTCACTTGTCCTCATCACAGTACCCAATTACCCCTTGCCCACTACTCCTTGTCCCAGTTCTTCACTACCCCCGCCACACTGTTCCTTGTACCAGTCCCCCTTACCTCCACCTCACTCTACATTGTCACAGTATCCCATTAGTACTACATTGCACCACCTCATTCTTCCTTGTACCTGAACCCCATTACCCAGGCCCCACATCTCCTTGACCCCATTATCTCTTTTTCATTCTTTCTTGTTTTCAACTACATGCAAACTTCCAATAATGTCTACTGGGGCATGTGTGAGTTAGCTGAAATGGCTTATTCTACTTGCACATTTCAGGTGGACGGATTTTTCTATCTTTTATAAACCCACCATAATGTAGCTGATGTTTACCAAACATACCCCAGTTCTACAACTATACAGATGCCAACATATATGGCACTGATGAGCCATAATAAGGGTCACACATGCATTTAGTGGTCTGCATCCATGACAGCTGTCTGTCTTGAGTTAAACAAGTTATGTGTATAACAGCATTTCCTTATTTTGAATATATAGCAAAACATTTTTATACTTACAAATATAGAAGCAAACATGTATTATTTTAAGATTATCATCTAAAGTTAGCAACCTATCCACTAAATTTCTTCAGGGTCTGGAAGTAAACGATTTCCAAAATGACGTCAATGAAACTTACGTACACAGAGCAACCATCAGTATAGCATCATACTACATAAAACAGTCTTTCTTGTTTTTCTTTTTAAATGCAACACTGATTGATAGCATCAAATTAAAAATATTGCACGATCTGAAAATTCACCAGCAAAACACCATTACTAAAACAAATGCATCATGGAGAATATTGGTATTTTCAACAGATGGCATACAGTGATTTCAAAGAAATGCAGAAGCAGTTTTATTAGCATTACACCTAGCTTTCAAAATTCTGGGACAGATGTATCTTGAACATTTCCAAATTTGCATTTGACTAATTCTGGCAAGGCAAATGTGGTTTGTAGGAAAACAGACATAAGAGCTGCAAATATATCTTTCATGTCAAATTAAAAAATAAATGATGGTAACATATCCTACACTCTTACCTCTGCAATTAATAATAATCATGTGTGGGTGTGTGTACAAGTCACCAGGCAATGACACATTGGTAACACCTGATTCTACTCCATAGCATGAACTCCATACCACAACACCTCGAATCTATGACAACCAAGGTGATGACAAATTCCTCTTTAAGCAGAACATGTGATTGGCTAAGCACCCTCACATCCCTCTCCCCCCACCAACCCCATTGCCTCTTCTGTTCTCCCATCCTCCCTCTGCCTTTCTCTCCTCCTTCTCTCCTATCACGCCTGGTGAGGGCACCAAAGTTGTCCGCTCCTTGAAGGTCTCCTCCAAACAGGTTTCCCCTTGCTCCTCCAGAACAATTGAAGACAATGGTGGTCATTCCGAGCTTGGTGCTAAGGGAACAATGATGCCGGTGAAGGAATACCGGCATCGATTACCGCTACGGCTATTCTGACCAGCCTGACCGCTATTAGTAGCATCGTAAAGTACAATGCCGTAAATAGTGGTCTGGGCGCAGGCACGCAACCCACCATGCCAGCAATAGCGGCATGCCGTAAACTGGAGTAGATCACAAGTGAAGCGGACATGCAAATAATGGCTTCATGAAGGCGGAAATAGTGGTTACCGGCATGCCGTAAATACCGGCATCGCTGACCTACGGTAAAATGCCCTGAGCAGTGTTCACAACTGCCACAGGTGCACACAATCAGCACAGGTAGAGGCAATGGATTCTGGCCCAGTACAAAAGGAGCACACCCACACACCACACCCCCTCCCACACCAAGATGATTCCAATAGTAGTAGCATTACTGCAGCAGGAAGACATGGTTGCATTGCCACAACATCAACAACAACAACAGCCGCCACCACAGAGGAGAAGGAGGGTGAGACAGGGCTGGCATGCCCAACCAGTGCAACCACCGTTACCACGCCGGCAGCCCCCAATCCCTCGCATCAGAGCCAGTCCTTTCAACCTAACCCCTGAGCAGATCCACACCCTGTACCATCTGGACCGGGACACCATCACCGCCATAGTGGACCAGATACACAACGACATAGTGAGCCTCATTGAAATACGCACCACCATCCCCCCTCTACTGAAGGTGGTGTCTGTGCTCCACTTCCTTGCCACAGGCACCTACCAGCACACAGTGGGGCACATGCATGGCATATCACAGCCCTTATTTTCCCGGATACTGAACCAACTGCTGGATGCCCTCCTCAAGCACACAAGGGACTACATATCCCTATCACGGACTCCTCAGGAGATATTTGATACCAAAGTTGACTTCTATGCACTGGCAGGCATGCCAAATTGTGTAGGTGCCCTCGACTGCACCCACGTGGAGTTGGTGGTCCTGCATGCCATGGAGGCGGTGTACCGCAACCACAAGCAATACCACCCCATCAATGTGCAGATGGTATGCGACGCCAGCAAGATCATCACACATTGTTGTGCCCGATATCCCGGATCAACTCATGACTCTATGGTCCTGCGGAACTCCACGCTACCACGCTTCATGGAGCGACATGCTGGACGATGTGCCTGGCTGCTTGGTAAGTTGCATGACCGGCAAATGGCATTGAAATGGGGGGAGAGATGCACACACCACCCTGGTGTCATTGGTGTGGTGACTGCACGTTGTGCACATCACCAAACACTGTGCCCCAAAGCATCACAAACGGTACATGACACCCAAATCCCATAGGAATGTGGTAAGGTTGACACCTATCACTACATGACTAACAGGAAACCACCCCACATCCCACAACACGTGCACCACTCATCTGCGGCCCTCACCCTCCATAACGCCATCCTGCACCGGGCAGTGCATATGCACTATGTGGCTGTCTCCAGCATATCACCACACAGGACAAGCATCCCTGTGAGTGCATCAAACTGAACCTATTAGGGAATCTACTGTATGGCACAGGGCCGACACACAAACAGGAGTGCTGCATGTCACCATGGGAATTATCAGCACTGATTGCCCAATATTGCACATACTACTGCTAACGCTCCCTCTAAGTAAATCTCACAGAACACAACACCTCACTAATTTGACACTAACACAGCTGTATGCGTACATGATGCATGTGCAACAAGACGTCAGGGTACACCATGTATCATCTTGAAGATGCAACCCACACCATCAGTCCATGGCACAGTACACATTGAGGAACTGAAAAAGGCGTCAGTACATCCAGGGACATGTGCATGTGGCCAACTTAAACCTGCAGGCATGTGTGACTAGTACAGCTGTCCATCATGATTCGCCTGACATTTACCTTTAATTGCCCCTCATGCAGGTGATAGTGGCTATCCCTTGAAGCCGTGGCTCCTCACCCCTGTCTGAAACCCACAGAACAGGCACGAGGAGGACTTCAATCGTTCCCATACCCGTACCCGTGTGGTCATCGAGCAGACCTTTGGCCTGTTGAAGGCACGATTTCACTGCCTCAGCCGGTCGGGTGGGGCACTCTTCTACAGGCATGAGAAGGTGGCCAAGATCTTCATGGCATGTGCCAAGCTGCACAAAATGTGCATCCGCCGGAACGTGCCCCTTTCCCCTGACATTGAACTGCTACCCCCTGGTGATGATGATGGGGAAGAAGAAGATGTGGCTGGACATCATCGTGGTGCCGATGCACAGGAGGGATGTGCTGTGTGCCAGTCAGTGATTGCACAATATTACTGACACACATGGCAGCAGAGGGTGACATGATGGTTGGACAGAGGCCACTGGGCTTGGGGTACATTTACACTATGCACTGTAAATGAATAAATGACACATGTGTAATGATGAATGTCCACTCAGGTCTTGTTTTTCACACAACCGGTGTATTAAATGTAACAATGTAAACGTAAGTGCAAAATCCCTCCACCACCCTCACCCCCCCTCCCACAACTCCCCCACCCTCACCCCCCTTCCGCCTCCCCCCACAACTCCCCCAAACACCCTCTCCCCCTCCCCCCACAACTCCCCCACACATCCTCCCCCTCCTCACCCTCCCTCCACAACTCCCCCACACAAGTCCCATTGAGTCTCCAAAGCCTACATGAGGCTGCCCTGACGATTAATTGGCACTCCCTGGTCCAGGGGGTGGCATGTCTTGCCGGCGCAGGGAACATGCCAACCTGCAGAGAGGAAGACGGTGTGGCCGCCTGCTGTGATAGTGTAGCAGGATGCCCTGCCTCCATGGCATCCGCTATGCGGCCTAACACCTGCCGGAGGGCTGAGACCTCCTCGCAGAGGCGGCTGGTGTTGTCAGCAAGTGATTTGGCCACAGAGGCAGTGTTGTCCGTGATGGACCTGCCTAGAGCGGCTAAGTCCTGACGCCACTCCTCTCTGGCCAGTCTGTTGTCCTGGACAAACTGCCGCACAAGGGCAGTAAGCAGGTCAGGGTGAACCAGTCGGGTGCACCTGTGGAGGTAGTCGGCCCCTGGCTGTCCTGCCCAGCCTGCCCAGCCTCCCTAGTCGTGAAAATTGGACTGAAGTGTCCCTCTGTCTGCTCATGACCAGACTGCTCCGGGGTGGTGGCGTGCTCTGTATCGAGCGATGATACTTGGGGGGATGCTCGTGGAGTTGAAGTATGGACCACTTCCGAAACATCGTCCTCCATGGGCACCCAGATGTTGTTCTGTGTGTCCTCCACAGCTGGGGTGCCTTGGCTGCCACCTCTCCCGCCAAACTCGACTCCTCGGATTGTGGTGCCACGCATGAATCATCATGATGGCCAATGGGTTGAGGTGGTGGTGGTGCTTCAACCTCTACGGGGCTTGGTGGCACCGGTGCAATGGGTACCTGGGGTGGCTTGCCTGTTGGTACACAACGCCCCCTGGGTTGTCCCCTCGAGGTTGAAGGGCGGTTGCTGTCATACCAGGACCTTTTCTGGGGTGTGGCCGGTGCAGGGGTTGCGTCCTGCCCATCGCTGTCATGGTCAGTGCCTGTGGGGGTCGAAGAGAGGGACGGCATGAGTGATGTTTTGATAGGCATCATACATACATTAGGTTAACTGCTCATTCACACAATTGGGGGTAATAGGCATTTGTGTTTGGATGAGCACTTTCTTTGATACATGGGTGGTTTATGCAGGCATACGTCGGCGTCACTCATGTTGCCCAAGAGCAGTGCTATCTGACATGCATAGTATTTTGGCCATGCACGCTGTGTGACTCGTGGCATTTACTTCTTTGTGTGGTATGTGTCATGTACGATATTGCCTTGCACCAGGCATCTGCATGTGTTTGTAATGCACCAGCCTACTTTGCTGCGAGTGTGTGTGTGTGTGTGTGTGTGTGTGTGGGACCATGGCTTGACTCTTTGAACTGACATATTGTTTGACTTTCATCAGATTTGGCATTGCAATGTTTACTTTGGACACTCACCTCCATCGCCCGATGTTGTGGCGCCACACTCCATCTCGCCAACACCTTCGATGCCTTCCATCCCTATCATGCTGGCGCAGATGTCCTCCTATGGGGTGAGCTTGATCGGGGAACTGGGACCTTCTTCTGTTCCCATGCCTCTCTCTTCATGTTGTTCGAGAACACTATGGCAGCATGCTCCTGCAGTGTGTCTACCAGCATCTGCAGCTAATCCTCATTCAACCTTTCTTTCCACAGGCAGGCAGCTCCCTTCTTCAGGTCCTTGGCCATAGTGGTGTTGGAGGTGGATCTTTTCCAAAAATCAGCAGAGTCGCAGGGGTCCTGTGTGGTGAGGATGGCAATGGATTGTGTTTTTAAAGATGGCCGCCGTGCTCCTTCTGTTCCTGTGCCATGACGCTACTTCCGGTTCTGCTTTCTAGCGGTGACTGTAAATAGCGGTGACCGTTATTAGCGGTCACCGCTATTTACGGTCACCGATAATGCTGCATTGGTCAATGTTGGTAGTGTTATCTGCGCTATGCTTGATGCCACTAAGGGCATTTTGGGTGCCTTTAACGGCATGGCGCAAATAACCTTACTGGCATGGCGTAAAGCTCGTGCCATCAAAGTCGTAATAGTCCTCTATTAGCGGACTGGTGACAGCCCGGACACGCTATTTACGCCATGCCGGTAAGGAACGTTACTTACTTCCAAACTCGGAATGAGGGCCAATATTGGTTCCCTTGACCCTGAACTCGCTGATAAACTCTCCAGTGGCTACCGGTTATTGCAAGGATCAAATTCAAATCCCTCTGCATCATCCACATGGCTGTTTGGGGCCAGGGACCACGCTATCTACAACTTACTAACACTAAATACTCTCCCTCCGGATCTTTACGTTCCTCCGGCTCCAAATAGCTGTGTCTGTTAAGTGCTTCGCTAAACAGCTAGCTGGTGGCCGATCCCTCTCCTTAGCAGGCTACCTCCTATGGAATAGCCTCCCCCTTCCTCTTCGTATTGAGCCGCATCTCCTCAAATTCTGGAAAGGCTTCAAGATTCTCTCTCCTCTTCACCTCCTCCTTCCCTTACACCCTCCTCTGTTAAATCCCACAGTTGCTGAGATTGGTAGCCAGGGCCCTTATGTGTCCTCCCGGGTCCTGGCCTCCCATACCCAATCAACTACAGCCTCCACCCCCCAGCAATTTGTCTTGGCACCCACTGGCCTATGTCATCATAGGCCTGCACTTGTTTATTTGCGGCTGACCACTCCACTTAGGCACTTACAGCTGCTCACTCCCCATCTCTTGATAAACTGAGCAGTCCCCCCCCACTCCCTCTACCCTGCACTTGCATGTTCCGAATGCTCACAAGGGCCAGTAGGTCTACCTCTATCTTCACGGTTGTATTTCTTTTTCATCCCCATATTCCCTGTCTGTTGCCCTGTGGGCACTTTGAAACACAATTTACTTGATGTATAAGCACCTTACAAACGCACAATAAATAAATAAATAACACAAGGATACAAAGGTCTCACCACACTGCCACCTAAAGCTCTGGACCACCATCATGCTCTTTCGTCTGTTCACAGACATACACGTTGTTCGTGAACAGCACAGAGCATCTCTACCATTTTATAATGTGTCAAAAGGGGATGGCAGGGCAGTTCTGCAAGTCTGCAGAGGGCTGCGGGCGTTTGCAGACATCAAAAGAAACACATGCAGCTTTCCTTCTTCTCTTTCTACACCGGTATATCCAAGTCAGTCTGATTGGCTGAATTCAAGCAGACACAAGTGCATCCACCAATCAAATGAAAAAACACTTTATCCGACCTGCTCACCACCGCTCAACAGTTCAGATGTATCTTTCTTCTCTGGAAGAGCATATGTGCTTTGACTCAGAGCCTGTTCTGCCACACTCATTCTCTCAAAACATTTGCAGCTTTACTGGTCAAACGGCTACAATCATCAACATCTACGAAGACACGACCTTGAAGGTATGTGTAGCAATCAACCATTTAACAAAATGAATACCGTGTTTTAGAAGAATACAGTATTTAGACTAGCAGTGTATACTTTTATTGTAGCCAAAATATATCTCATCAAAACTCTAAACTGTGTTTTTTTCTTTTAAGAGTTTTATTAGAATTACAATGATAATCACTTGGTAATAAGTGATAGTAAGTGCTGATCCTTCTGAATGTTCATATGCTTTCATTGTTTCATTGGATTAGTAATACACACTTCAAATAACTTATGTGGCTAGCAATCACCATCATATATTTTTATACAGCACTCTGATAGTTCCAATCATATGCAAAGCAATGTCATTTATTTCTTTGTTATTTTAAACTTATTGTATTTCTAAATACAAAATTAAGTTTGTAATAGGCAAACATGTACATGATTTTCAAATGTCAAATGAGATACATTGGAAGGGCAATAGATGAGTGACGACACCACGGGTACTAATTGCTTTACTTTCACCATTTTCAATTAATACTCTATGCTGTAAACACATTACAGCGGTAAGAGCGACGTTCCTATGTCTTGTGTATGGCTGTAAATCACTTGCAAAGATGTGCACTGAAAGTTTTTGTGTAACTATATTTTGATGTGCATCTTCTTTCTAAACACATTGGAGCAAAGTATCAAAAATGAATGCAAATTAAAAAAAGTGCACACGATGCACTTTTTTTCATTTGCGTTCATTTTAGAAATGCACAGAAAACCTTATCGACAAAGGTGACCTGCACATTTCCAGGGGGCGGAGCTCCTGCACAAAAGATGCTCTGGCCAAAGCCCTTGCATACATTATTCTCAGGAGCGCGCTACTGCTCTGATGTATAACTGGCTTTTTCCAACACCCACGTGGGTGCCCAAGGAATGCACTTCACAGTGGCAGGACCTTAAAGTGCCTCTCACTCTGATACACTAAAGAAAAGTCTACCCCTGTTTGATGGATAGAAAGGCAGAGGGACATGCTGCTGCTATGTCACTTAAAAGACAATGCACACGGGTCATGCATTTTGCCATCCCTCTGCAACTATAGTAAATAGGGGCAGGGAAATATGCTTAATTTCTGCTCATTTCAAAGCTCATTACATTTCTTAATTCAGGATTTGCATTGAAATGCATGAAATGTCCCCTTTCACAAATGGAAAAAAGGCAGTGGGAAAGGGCATCAGAATGTGCGCATATATGATGCCCACATTCAGATGCCCTTTGAGAATGGGCCACACTTTGTTTGGCACAAGTAATGAATAGCACTTGTCACTTGCTCCAAAATAAGGTTTGAGATTCTGCCCGAGAGTGTACTTTAGAATGTGCTGTAATAGTCATGATTTTTGATACACAAAAGGGATATCAAGTTTCAATGCATACACAGTTCATTTGCACACTTTCATGGCAAGTGTGCACTACCAATTCCAATGTGTGCAAATGATGAAAACATTGCTATCTTTACATGAAGAGGTGCATCTCTGCATCTCATCTCTTGCCGCCTAAAGAATAACCTAAATACCAATGACAATGTACAAATACACTTCAAATGTGCATACATTCAAATCTCCTTCTATCATTTCACAAAATCAAGTACTTTTCTGCACATCTCAAAAGGTATCATTCGTATAAAAAAACAATACACATTAACATATGATAATATATCAAATACTTCCATGCAGTTATTCAGAACTAGCAACTACTTACATGCAACAAATAGCAAGACAATTCCTACTCCTCTTATTTATTTGAAGTGCAACCTATGTAATCTGCTACATATATACCATTTATCATCATCAAACACATATAACTACTGTACATAACACTTTTACTTTACAATAATATTCTTTTTCTTTCTTAATTCCCACAGAAACCTGGCCCTGAAAACTGAATCAGCCACACAGACTACTTCGACAACAGCAATCTCTTTCTGCAGGAAGCGTCATTTAAATAATATAGTCACTAGAACCTGTATTAGAAATCTCCATTGCATGCTACTCAACCAACATCTAAATAACTCCCCATGAATCAAAGGTGAATGTCTCCAACAACAGCAGAACTAATGTACCATTATAATAAAGGCTAAACTTAAAACTATCCAGCTATTAAAGCATGGGCAAATCAGAGAAAGGGATGCCTCACCTAAAAGACACTGTGCCTCATTATAGGTTTGACGGTATCCTTGCTGGTAAAACCGGCAGGCTGCCGCCAAACTAGCCAAGAATTCCGGCACCCACGAATGGGCAATTACAGGGTCATTACGGCCCTGCTGACCCGGTAATTGCCCATTCACGGGCACCAGAATGGAATGCTCCCCGTTCCCATTTGAGCCCCATAGGGCTCAATGGGAATGGGGAGGTTGGATGCACCGGCACCACTCAGAATGGTGCCGGTGCATCCGACATGCTCTGCTCGCAGGTGCCGGTATGGCAGCCAGGTCAGACCTGGCAGTCGCAATGGCACCCATGAACAGAACTCCTAGTTTGCCGGTCCAGGAACTACGGTACCGGCAAGCTTACCGGTACCGTAGTTCCCAAACCGGCAAACTTGTAATGAGGCCCACTGACAATACCCTACTTATTTCTCTTTGTCCAAAGACAACAACGTACACAACACAAAAAGCAGTTACACATTACATTCTAAAGTTACTAATTTATTTCAGAAACAAACAAACCAGAAGGACGGAATACGACACCCAAGGAAGGTAAAAGTCCATACTTTCAAAAGGTTTTTGGACACAGATGATGTGATGCACCAGCACATTAAATTATTTTCACCACATAAAAGGTACCCATATTTCAAATTGCATTTCAATGTGAACAGCATAATGCACACATGCCCTTTCTCATCACTTTGTGCACTTGCACAAATCAAAGGGCATTGCTGCACATTCTAAAGTGCATCCCATATTCACAAATGGGATGCACTTTAAAATTCACAGAAAATGAACAAATTCCCCTGCACTTCTTTGGAGCAAGTGCAAAGGGATGTACAAAGGATAAATATCAGTATAATTTCTGGCCCTTTATTACACTTCTTCTTTAAAGGCATGGTCTAGTAAAACATTTTATTGTCCCTACGGATCGGCCATGTTTTTTTAAGCCTAAGTGGCTCGATTTTAGAAAACTTTCCTATGGACCTTACCCGAGTTTTCGTCCATTAAACGCACGCGAAAACAAGCACCAGGGAGCCGCCATTTTCTGATAATCCTATCTTTTCCCCCATCGCCCTGGCTGACCAGCTTTTGCGGCACTAAATCAAATCCCTTGCCCCTGAGCCTGTCATCAGCAGACTCGTACCGCCCATTTCCCAACGCCAAAGCACGTCTTGTGTCAACATTCGCTGCGCTTAAGCTAATGACGTGTCGCCATGGAAATGGCAGGACGCCTCTTTCCTCAATAAGTATAAACAGACCGTTTCACAACACACAGCAGCAGATTTTCAATTCCATTCCTCTCTCTGTGTTACTTTGAGTATTCTGGGACTCGTTTCAGTGCTCTGGTCAGCTACCTGCGCCGCTTGTAGCCCGTGTGAACAGATACCAGTACCACTGCTATAAATTATTTTAGTTTGTTTAACACACAATGGCTACAATAATGCCCTACATGTACGAGCCCGAGTATACCGAGGAGGAAGTACTGGAAAGGGAAGCATGCGAAAACGATGGGGATTCAGACGGCAGTTGGCAGGACGAATCAACAGATGAAGAGCCTGGGCCTAGTCGAATGGACTGCGTCTCCACCTGGTGCACATGCAATCGGTGCAAGCTAATGCCAACTGAGGACGAGAACTGCTGCTGCCGAAAAAACTCGGGATGCCTGGCCTACATTTCGGAAGGCGAGCCATGACCGCAATGCATCAACGAGCTGCCAGACTTCAGGGCAGCCTGCCTCACACGGGCCGTGTTGAGACTAATGATGGTGCTTATGCACGAACTTCGCGCAACTGTTCGTCCTCGTAATCCGAGTAACGAGTAAGTATACTCTGCTTGTCATGCCACTCCTATTTCATGTTCTTCTACTATATCCAAAATTACATCTACATATCATTGTAACGCATGTAAGTCGTTCAATAGTGTGCATTGTCTAGATAGCATTTGTCCGTGCAGAATGCCATTAGTTACAAGAATTGTCATTGACAACAAATGTTTATTAAACTTATCTTGGTCATTTAAAAACAGTTTGTTTCATTCCTTTTCACAGGTGGTACAGGCTAGTGGCCTATCGTTCCTTTACATGGTGGCTCCACGGGAGGCTTGGACACCGCGTTCGAAGAGTGATACCCGCCTGTGCCGTTCGTGTCATTAGAGAAATGTTCCCGAGTGACAGCGGTCAGTGAAGGGGATTTTCTCTCGCTGTGCTGCAACCTGACCTGTATAATCTTTAAAGTCTTGTATTTTTGTGTCATGAAAATAAGATACAAAATAAAACACCACATATATTTTAAGAACGGTTGTTTCGATTTTTTAAATGAATCAAGTGTGTCTCCATTCAAGGATGGACGTCAGACATCTGTGCTCCAAATGGGTGAAGGTCTGGTCGCTGTGAAGCAGGGTGGTCACTATCTATCTAAGCTAACATAACATATTCTCGATAATGCATGCACTAAATAACACTTGTTCAAAGTCTTTCAGTAGGTTATGTCTCTATAAAAGTCACACATATATCTATACTAACAATTACCATTGGATTATACAGGCCTTAGGGTCTTGACCACTATAATACACCGGTTGAAGTGTGGGTCTGTGCTCACAAGAATCTCCGGTATGTGGCATTTGTTATTGATAAGCAACGATATACTATATCTTGATATAAAGGCCGTTCACGCCAGTGGATGCGCGCTGGCATCGGGGGCTGTCAGGGGCGCGAAAGGCCAAGGTGCCAAACTACATGTACACTTCAAAAGGTATCCCACGCCAAGGGGCCATCGGTCACATGGCCTCCTCAGACCTCGTGTCTCCAGCCAGGCCTCCCATTGAAGCAGGCCGCCCCCCTGCAATCCACATAAGTGTGTCTCCATTCAGCAGTCTTCCTGTGCCTTATCTGCACGCCCCAGGCCCATCCATCCCACCCACCCTCTATCAAAGGCGGTTCGCGCCAGTGGATGCGCGCTGGCATGGGGGGCTGTCAGGGGCGCGAAAGGCCAAGGTGCCAAACTACATGTACACTTCAAAAGGTATCCCACGCCAAGGGGCCATCGGTCACATGGCCTCCTCAGACCCCGTGTCTCCAGCCAGGCCTCCCCTTCAAGCAGGCCGCCCCCCTGCAATCCACATAAGTGTGTCTCCATTCAGCAGTCTTCCTGTGCCTTATCTGCATGCCCCAGGCCCATCCATCCCACCCACCCTCTATCAAAGGCGGTTCGCGCCAGTGGATGCCCGCTGGCATGGGGGGCTGTCATGGGCGCGAAAGGCCAAGTTGCCAAACTACATGTACACTTCAAAAGGTATCCCACGCCAAGGGGCCATCGGTCACATGGCCTCCTCAGACCTCGTGTCTCCAGCCAGGCCTCCCCTTCAAGCAGGCCGCCCCCCTAAGACCACGACATACATACGTCATTCATTCACAAACACACCCCTGTTTCTAATACTTTATAAACCACTTGATATGTCTCACGAGAACATCTTTGTGCTTTGCAAGTCAACTCCTGAACGTGTTACCTGGCAACCACTGAGATCTACGCTAATCTGCTCGTCGTCGTGCTATCCGTGAACTTCTGTGACAGCTTAGAGCAAACCCATCAGTGTGCTACCTGTGGCCACCCACCTATTCTCCTGCAACATACTGCTCTGCTTGCTGAATCCAACTGTTTGTTGGTCAAGGTAAGGCCATGTATCCTAGTCATATTTCGCAGATTTTTAAATTTCTATCTATTTGCGAGTAGAGTACACAATAGTGCTATGTTCATTGGTCTCATTGCTATTGACTTGAGTTTCCATTGCTATGCTATCAATAGATCTATTTATTTTCATCTGTGTCTATTGTCATCGAATTGCATCCTTCGGGGGTCCAGTCTATAATGTAAGCATGTTTCCTTCTCGTGCAAGACAGAACATCCAAGGGACGAGTCACATGTTCAGATTTTAGACACATCATTTATACATTTCTGCAACTTATGCAAATACTAAGCCGCACATAATGAACTGGTATAGTTCCTGCGACCAAAACAAACCTTGCATTGATCATTGTATGATTCATTTACTTTTGTATCAAATCTTTATTCTTGACGATTGTATAATGATGTCGATATTTACTTTTCAGATTTATCAACAATGCCTGCCTGTTCGATTAGCAGTTGCCCTTCGAAGACCCATGCGAAATCTGAAGGCACTACAATGCATGTATTCCCGAAAACTGTTGATCGAATAAGAGAATGGGTCAGACATTGCGGATATCCACAGGATGAGCTGGAAAGTAGAGTCCAACAAGTCTTACAGGACAAGAGGGGTGATCGATACCGCATCTGCAGCCGGCACTTTTCCTTGGACATATACACAACATCTTGGGTAACAAAGAAGAATAAACGGCGAACGACACGGAAATTGCTCGAAAACGCTATTCCCACTATATTCGTCCACATTCCGCCACCGGTGAGTCAAGTGTCCGGATTTAGCTTTAGGACTTGCGGTAGTGTGTAGGTAGCCAAACGGATTAATTGATATTGTAGGTGTTCTATCCCTTGTAATAATTTCGATATTGATATGAGTGTATAGTTTTTTGAATAATGACATTTATCAATATATTCTTTTTCGATTTCATAACCCACAAATGCAATGTATATATTTGGGAACAGGGAACTGTGCTGTATTGAGCATTTTTCAAGTATTCTGTCGCCTTACATGGCTATTTTTAATATTGGCATTTCATTATCATTCATTAATTTACCTTTACAACTTCTTGACTATCCCTTGAATCTGAAGCAAGAACATTCTACATCCTTGACGTGGTCGCAGTTATCAACCACTTCTAGCGCGTATCAGGTAATCTTACTAGGCTAATCTGCTACAGACTTATTTTATGCATGTCAAGTAATAGTTTTATTTTATCGTGTAATTATTTTACCGAATGTTTGGTTAGTGCTTTCCAATTGATATACACCTTAGTTATTGTCCACTGGTGTTTGTTTTCAGTTATAATTAGTGTTATCCATACTAATGCAAGTACTGTCTTTCAGGGAGATGCTGAAGCGTCCGCCACATCTACAACATTTCTAGATGTTCTTCACCAGCAGGAGGTATGGATACTGACAGCTCCATCGAGCGTCATCATCAGAGCTGGAATTCTTGTCGTTTGATTGTTTTACACAACGTTTCATTCGTGGTTAGCCGTTGATATGTACCTGTGCTGTCGACCCCAGGTGTGTGTTATGTTTTCACTATCGTAATCCTCACTAATGCAAGTACTATGTTTCAGGCAGTTGACGGAGCGTCAACCCCTGCACTTGATGCAGAGCCTGACATTCAAGTAATTCCAGGAGAAGTGGGACCATGCGTATACGAATCGGCGCAACAGCTTTTGGAAGTGCGCACTACATTTGCAACATCCATAGATATTCTTCAGCAGCACGAGGTATGGATAATGACAGCTCCATCATGCGTGATCATATAACGTGATTCCATTTGCTATACTTTCTTCCCTATTAACGCAAGTGCTGTGTTTCAGGGAGACGACGAAGCTTCCACTACAATCACAACATCCAATTTAGATGATGCAGATGTAAATAAATCGGAGAAATAAGTCAATGAAATGTGATCATATTTAGATTTTCCTTGATTCTTTTGGACAATGCATCATTTGAGGTTATCTCTTTATATGTACCTGTGCGTTCGACCCCAAGTGTGTGTTATGTTTCCAATATTGAAAACCATACTAATCCAAGTACTGTGTTTCAGGGAGACGACAGAGCTTCCACCACAATCACAACATCTCATTTAGATGATGCAGATGTAAAGGAATCAGAGAAATAAGTTGATGAAATATGATCATATTTAGATTTTCCTTGATTCTTTTGGACAATGCATCATTTGTGGTTATCTCTTTATATGTACCTGTGCCATCGACCACAAGTGTGTCTTGTGTTTCCAATATTGAAAAGCATACTAATGCAAGTACTGTGTTTCAGGGAGATGCGGATGCCTCCTATCCAATACAACCATTCATGGCAGTCCATGCAGAGCCAGAGGTATGGATACTGACAGTTCCATCGAAATAGATCATCACTGGTTGAATACTTGTCGTTTGATTGTTGCACACAATGTTTAAATCGTGTTTGGCTATTGAGATGTACCTGTGTGTTCGTCCTCACGTGTGTTTTATGCTAACAATATTTTGATACATAGTAATGAAAGTACTATGTTTCAGGGAGACGATGGAGCCTCATTCCGTGCTGTCTATGCGGATACAGAAAATATAGTCGTTGCAGCGCAAGAGGAAGGGAGGACATGCGGAAACGAATCGGAGCTACAGCGTGCAGATGTTGAAGGTCGAGTCAAAAAAGTTGCAAAGAAAAAAAAACAAAAAAAGGTTAGTTACAAACAGTTCATAACTTTAAAAAAATGTTTGTGCTGGGGACTATTTTATGTTTTTTTCCAGTCAATTCTACTACACTCCATCTTGTGTTTAAACTGAACATCCCTTTTCCAATCTCTCCTCCAGTTACCCGTGGGTGTCAGAACTATACATACACAGACAGTGAAGCGAATGAGAGATGTGGCTTGCCAGACCGTGTACACTATGGAGGAACTATTAATTGAGGCGAGGCGTGTTCAGGCTCGAGATGCTCATGTCCAATGGCCAGAACATGAATTAACTGTGTTTGGAGACTACAGCAAAGTTGCATTGGACCATAGCTACAGTGCGACCGCACCACCACAAGAAGATGTTATTGAATGTATTGAAGATAGCTCTGAAGTAGTTGCAGATCAATTCACACAATCTACACCCGCCAAAAATTTGCCACCAAAAAACCTGTCGACATTGTTGTGTTCTCCCATCAATGTTGAAGTAATAGATGTCGAAATGACAGAGAATGAACCAGCCACAGCATCCATAGACGCATCAGAACTTGGTATCAGCGATATTACTTTCCAATGTGTTGAAATCTCCACAACGTCACAGGCCGAAACAACGTTGACGCAGGATGACAGTCTAATGAAAGAGAGCAAATACATTGTATTCGACAGTTGTTTGATGGAAATTATAAGTATGCTGAAATGTGTGCATTCCATTAGAGGGAAAGTAGGTGGGAAGCCATTGATTAATGTGACTCGTCAAATAAAAGGCAGTAACGTCAAAATAAATGCCGCCTGTAGATTAAATCATAGGTTCTCATGGTCTGCACAACCGATGCTGGGGAAACTGCCAGCAGGCAATCTACTGTGTGCAGCTGCATCACTTTTTAGTGGCTCCAGTTTTAGAAAGTTAGAGGCTTTCTTTCAGTTTGTGGGACTACATTTCATTTCTAAAACACTGTACTACATATACCAACGTGATTATCTGTTTCCGGCCATTAGTGATGCTTGGAAAATTGAACAATTGTCTCTAGCAAGTACATTCGAAGGCAAACGATTCAGGCTAGCCGGCGATGGACAGTGCGACAGCCCTGGATTTTCTGCCAAGTACTGCACCTACCACTTTCAGGACATGGATAGTAAGAAAATTGGGAGTTTGGTGGTCGTGCAGGTAACACAATGTACATCGTCAGTGGCCATGGAGAAACTAGGATTTATAAAATCAGTGGAATATCTACAATCAAGGGGAATGCACATCGACCTCATAGCCACGGATAGACACGTTTTTAATTGCCAAGACAATGAGAGAGCAGTTCCCACATATTAAACATCCATTTGACGTATGGCATCTTGCTAAATCAATCAATAAGAAAATCTCGGCTGCAGGGAAAAAAAAAGGTTTTGAAAGTATTTTTCAGTGGTCACATTCTATCACCAACCATCTTTGGTGGAGCTCAAAAACTTGTGAAGGGTCAGTGGAAATACTACTTGAAAAATGGCGGTCACTGATGCACCACTGTATCAACGTTCACCGCTGGACAGAAAATCAACATTTCCACCAATGTGAACATGGCCCTTTGTCCCCAGAGGAGGCACGGAAGAAGAAGTGGTTGATTCCATCTTCACCGACACACAAAGCCATTGAGAAGATTGTTTTCGACAAAACTCTATCAAGAGATTTGAGAGGACTGACAGAATTCTGTCACACAGGAGATTTGGAGGTGTTCCACAATATGTGCCTAAAGTACAGGCCAAAGCGCTTGCATTTTAGCTGTCGGGGCATGAAACATCGCACTCTACTAGCGGTCTTGGCCCATAACAGCAATGTCGGACGTGAACAATCTAGGACTAGGGGTAAAGTAAGGATGCCTCGCTACACTAAGGTGTTTTCAAAACGAAGTAAGCAATGGGTGATCAAACCAGTCTATGATGAAATGCAGTTCGACTTTGTGAAAGGCCTTATTGTTGCAGTGTTAGAGAAGCACAGATATGGAATTTTGGACGTTTCTGTGCAGAGCAGTGATCCATTGCCACCGAACATTGCGACTGTGCCATGCCCATCCGAAGCAAATCCCGGTTTAAATAATTGCAATACGATTGTCTTTTTGTAAATAAATGTTATTGTACAGTGTACCTGTAAACCTAACCCCTACCTTCACCATCATGGGTGGCGAACAAGCTGGGTGTCATCTTTGAATTCTCTCTATTCACCTCATATATGTGTATGTATATATTTTTCTCATGTCTCATCTCATGTAAATGTAAATGCTGCGCACTGTTAACGGAGGGGAGGCTTGCGTATTGCAAATAATAAAACAAACAATAAATCTCACTTTTAACTCAACTCCTGTGGTACTTTATACTTTCCCTGACCTTCCGCCAAAAATTAAATGTCTCAATTTGGGCTGCAAAGCTCGCAGACAACGGGGACAAAATTGGGGCACTTAGAACGCGCCAGCCAAACGGGCCGTGGCATTTGGGAGAGAAGCCAGTTTGAATTTGCACATTGAGGCGCACTACATAGACAGATTCTAAAGTTCAAGTTCTCACAGATGCCTATACTACGTGATGTTGCAAATAAAGAATGCGAAGGACAGCGGCTTTGATTTTCAGCTCGCGCCCAGATGAGGCCCACAAGTCGCACTGGAAGCATAAGGGTCCATTGTTTTTTGACCTTGAGACAGGGACCATGCCGAAAGAACTACATTTGAAGGGGGTGCGCAATAACGTAAGAGACGATAAGGCAGAAAATTCAGAAACTAGACCGAGTTTCATTTTAGTTCAGTATACGAAAAATCGTTGTCAAGAGCACGGTCCGTTTTACAGACTGCATTACGAAGAGACAAAATGGAAATTTCAAATATAATGTAAGTAAATCTTTACACGCTTTTATACCGGAATGAAGATTTAATGAATGGATGCATGAATAAATGAATGAATGAAGAGCTAGGAAAAGCAAGTAAAACGTGTTCGTAGTGGGCACATGGGTATGCAGGTCCACTGGTCTCACCGATCTCGGTCCTTGGCCCAGCCACTTTTCCCTGCACTGCCTACCTGCACTACGGGACTGTCTCTGTATCCTTCAGCCCCTTCTCCCGGCATTTACCTTGCACTTGGCACCAGCTGGCCCTATTATTTAATTTGTATTCAACTAACCATGTACATCCCTTCCCCATGCGCGATCAGAAAGACACCTGGCCTAGTAGGATCGTTGTCTGTCTGCCCTTGTTCCCCACCTGCCTCGTCGCGCCTAGAAACACTTGAGTATAGGCGCGTTACAAATGCCATATCATATATCATATCATTCCTCACGCATGTAGACTAACTGTCGTTTATCATTGTGTGTTGGCCTCGATTTATTTCGTTACTTTTCGCATTGATTTTAGAGCCGAACATACTCCATTGAACTATCCTTGCAAGCAAATAGTTTCTGATCGGCTGTAATAAATAAAATAAGTAATATTAATGAAGATCGGCTGGCGAGACTAATTATAATTTTTTTGTTTTCATAACAGGTATTTGCTCCCCTTCGGCTACTGCCATCGGTTTGAGACACCAGCAGATGGCTTTTACAGTAGACACCTGCAGCTTTGTGTGAACAACTGGAGCACACTGACAATTTTATGGGACGATCGCCAAGGGCCCACATGCCCTTACGCTGTACTAGTGGCTAGAAGCAACATATTAACCTTTACGATGGACTAGTGCCTAGTTGATGGAACAGCCTTGCGGTTCACCGTGCTTCCAAAGTGCTTCTTTTAACGAAAAGCAACACCCGGTGTACCATGGCGGATACAGATAAAAGAAAATAAATGGCTTTCGGAGTTCATATGGCAATTGCTGAATATTCTCTAAACATTTAATGTAAAATAAATGTACTTTACCAAATGTACCGTGTTGCTGTTTGATTTTAAAGTACAGTTTCATATTCCGAATTGTGGCGCGCTGTGTTGTGAGATGGTCTGTGTTGGTTTCCGGGTTCTATGTGGAGTCGCGTAGAAGACGACTGGGCGCGTTTGCCTACGCAGCACAGTAACGTCACGGAGAGAGGCGGGGAATATGAATGTTTTGATAATGTCAGGCTCAGGGGCAGGGGATTTGATTTAGTGCCGCAAAAGCAGGTCAGCCAGGGCGATGGGGGAAAAGATAGGATTATCAGAAAATGGCGGCTCCCTGGTGATTGTTTTCGCGTGCGTTTAATGGACGAAAACTCGGGTAAGGTCCATAGGAAAGTTTTCTAAAATCGAACCACTTAGGCTTAAAAAACATGGCCGACCCGTAGGGACAATAACCTTTTTTACTAGACCATGCCTTTAAGTAGTTCAGCAGTGGTATAAGCTCCTTTGATCGCAGTTGCATCTCTATCCTTCACTAAGAATATTAGTTCTAACCTCAATCTGATGTTCGATCTTTGCACTGCTCACACCCCAGAACCACCACATTTGAAATCTTTTTTCCCCTTCAACTGGGCTGAGAGGAGCACAAAGCTCATAACAGCACCAGAGGCACTCATTCCATCTGCCATTCAAGAAGCCTCAAGGATCGATCTACGGACTGCTCACATGGCTTCTGACCCCAAAACATCCATCTTTGAAAGATCTTTCCACCTCCAAAGTGGGCTTCAACTGGGCTGTGAGCAACACAGAGCTCATAACAACATCACCAGAGGCACTTACTTATTCCATCTACCTGAAGCCGGCTGAAGATGGCCTGGCTCCCCCACTGGCTCCTGCTGCCAACATGAAGGCGGCATCCTCCATCTAGCCCAGTTCCCTCATCCACCTGCCACCAGCACCACATCAAGTGACAAACAGGACGGCCAGGCCAAGACTCCATCTCCCAGCCTGCCCTGCTCTGTAGCCGCAGCCTGGTGGTCCAGCCTCCCTTTCCTGCCATTTGATGCTCCTCATTACTTCCAGCACTTGACTCCTTGCTTTGGGGTGACTCAGCCTTGGGTGACACAGCAATTGGCAAACAGCCAAGGGCCACCCTATAGCCTTTCCTACAGACTCTTTGCCTCTTTGTCTTTGAACTATTGCTTTGCTGTGTCCTGCTATTTGCTAATGAGCACCAATTACGCCTTTGCTCAGCCCCTCTCTCATCATGCACTGCTCTTACTACCTCTTTCTTTCTCTTCTACTTCTCTTTTCATTCTCCTCTGCTCAAAACCCTTTCAAATTTCTTCCTATCTCTATCACCTCCTTCCTAAATGGCACTCATCTTCTTGCTTGCCTACTCTCCCAATTAACAAAACCTCCAATCCTAAATTTGATCACACTTCTTTGTCTTACATCTACCCCTAGCGTCTCCCTACTCTGCAGACTCAAAATCTGTATGCTTTTACATCTCACTCTCTTTACATTACTCTTTGGAATGCACAACCTGTAACAAGACTTCCTTTACCTCCGACTTTCTTCTTTCCCAATCTCCCTCTCTTGACCACATTACTATTACCGAAACCTGGATTTCTCCATCAGACTCTACAAACCTTGCTGCCCTTCATGATCCTGCCTATATCTTCACCCAAACTGCCCGCCCAACTGTTAGGGGTGGTGGTGTAGGATCATTTGCAACTTCCAAACTTCCTATGTCTCCTACCCCCTATCTCTCACTAGTTCTCCCTCTTTTGAATACACTATCTCCACATGACCCTCATATTATATTTATCAGCCACCTGGTCTGGCTGGTCAATTTATTGACCAACTCTCCCAACTAATTGACCCCCTTATTCCACATCTTTACCTCATTGTCACTGGTGACTTTATCCTCCCCTCTGTCCAGTCCTCTAGCCACTGACTTTAGCTCTCTTCTCCTTAACCTCTCTCTTCTGTTCACTCTCTGCCCACCCATTCCAATGGTATCTCCCTTGACCTTATTATCATCTCCTCTAAACCCCCTGCCTCTAATATCTCCACTGCTCCTTCTTCCTCTGATCATTCCATCATATTTGCCTCAATCTACACTCCTACTTCCAGCCAACTCTCCATCTAACACTTCTATTACCAAGTGTAAGTTTCCCTTCTCCAAATTCCCTATCTACTTCTCTGACCTACACCACTCTCTCTCGTCCAATGCAAAAAGTCAATGTTGCATCCGGTTGCATCCACTGAAAAAGCCTTCACTAACTTTAACGCTGCTCTTAACGCTTCCTTCTCCTCTCGCTCCCCTCTTCCTCCTTTCACTCCTACACTCTCCTCTCCATGGCCTTAGATTACATCTACCACCTGAACCCTGAAAACAACAATGGGGAAAAATCTTTGCAGTTGGTAAAGTCTATACACTTCTCGAATCTCCAACTCTACCTAACTTCTCTGCAAAACTACTCCTTTGCGCTACACTCTGCCAAACATGACTTCTAGCTCTCTATCCTTTTGTCTCAAGCCTCTCAACCTAGGTGCCTTCAGAAATCTCTCAACTCAGTTCTCTCTCTAAACCTGCCTCCATCTCCTCTACTCTTTCTGCTAATGCTCTAGCTCTCTACTTTGATTCAAACATTTCCAACATTCAGAATACCCCAGCAAAGTACCTTCTATCCCCCACCTGCTCATGTTTCACCACCAACTCTATTCCCCTCTTTGGTGACAATGCCTTCCTTTGTCCCTGCTAACTCTAATGAGATTTCTGACTTTCTCCCCGGGCTAACCTTCATGTGCCCCCATCAACACTCTAGCCCCACACTTAGGGAAACCCATAGCTACCAGTGTTGCTCCATATCTTACTTCCATCGTCAACTCCTCGCTTGACAGTGCCACTTTTCCATCATCCTACAAGTCGGCTACTGTCCTCCATATCCTTAAGAAACCCAGCCTAGATTCTAACAGTCCTGCAGATGTTCATCCTGTCTCTCTTCTATCTTACTATTCCAAAAGCCTAGAGAGTGTAGTTTTCAAATAACTCACTGAGTTCCTTGACACACACAACCTCTGGGATCCTCTTCATTCTGGCTTCCGGCCTCTGCACTCCATGGAGTCAGGTGTCCTCAATGTCAGAAACTACATCTCTTCCACTTGTCATGCTAACCGTTCATCTATTCCTATTCTTCTGGACCTCTTTGCTGCCTTCGATACTGTCAACCATTTTGACCTTCTCTCAACACTAATTCTCCTAGGCATCAGAGAAAAGGCCATCACTTGGTTTGCTTCATATCTCACCACTAGACACTTCTGGTGTCCTGGAACAGCCTTAATTCCCCACTCAACCACCTTTCTGTTTTTGTTCCCCAGTGGTCAGAACTGGGTCCACTTCTCTTCACTCTCTATACCTCTGCTCCTGGCACCTTGATCTCCTCCTATGGCTTCTTTATTCAACTCTTTGCTGTGACAGAGATATTCTTATCCTTCCCCTCCTTTTCTGACACACTAAGGTCAAACACGTCTAACTGCCTCCACCATCAAATACTGGATGGCATCTCCCTCACTGATGCTCAACTTCACTAAGACTGAAGTTCTCTACTTCCCTTCCAAACAGGCTATCTCTTCTCCCCCCCTTCTCCATTCTTCTCTACTGACTACCTTCCCTACTCTGCTTCTGCAACCTAGGTGTCGTCTTCGACCCATCTTACAACTTGCTCGCTCTTCATCTCAAATGTGCCTCTGTGGCCTGACTTAATCTCCTCAACATCAGAAAAAATACATGTTTTTCCCTTCAACATTGCTAAGCACCTAATCTCCTCTTTAGAACTTTCTCGATCCGAGGCCTGTGCCAGTCTACTCTATGGCCTTCCCAACTATGCTTTTTTACCTCCTGACAAAGTCCTCAACTTTGCTTTCTATACACTCTTCAACCATTCACGCTTCACCTCCTCCTCCCCAGCCCATCGTCAGTTAGGCTGGTTATGAGACAGAGGGCAAAGTATAAACTCATTCTCTTCATCTTCAAAACTATACACGTACTTGTCTCACCTACATATCAGCCCATCTCACTCTTCACCTCGCTCCCTACAATCATCCTTGGCTCACATCCTTGCCACCTCTCATGCCTCTTGTGCCCCCTCTTGTTTCCAATCTCTTCCTCACCTCGCTCCCTTACCCTGGAATGTTTGTCCTCTCCCTGTCCACTCTACTCCGACCCTACCTGTATTTAAATTCAACATTTTAGCTCTCCTCCTTTCTGAAGAACCACTTGCATCGCATTCTATGCCACCACACCTCCCTGCCCTCCTCTCCCCTACCTGTTTACGACAAACCCACAACACGTATCTGACACCCCTTCAGCCTAAAACCTAGCACTTCCTCCACTATCCTGGTCATATATCATGCTCTACTGTGCATGCATTGTTTTCCTTGTAATTTACATTCAATAAATACAATAAATAACACATAAATAATGACCTATGCCAAGGAACCTAGGTCCTCCCACTTGGTTTGTCACACTAGTTGTGCTTAATATTCAGGGGATGATTTACACAACTTCCTAGGCACTGCACATGCAAATCAAGAAGGAACATTTCAAAAGCAAAATCAAATGGAGTAAGAGTGCACGAGTTGGGTGAAGTAGTATGGATTAATGTGGCAATGTAGAGTACGTGAAATTGAGTGGATGAGTGGGTGCCGTAGAGTGGATGATGGCGAGGGGATGAGTGGGGTGAGGCAAAGTAGGTGAATGAGTTGTAGAGGCATGGATGAAGTTGAATGGGTGAGTGAGAGAGGAAGTGAGTGAGTCGGTGCAGTAGAGTGTATGAGTTGGAGTGGGTGAGTGGGGTAATGAAGAGTGGGTGCGTGGGGTGAGCTACAGTGAGTAAGTGGGGCAAAAATCGGGTGAATGGGAAGAGGTAAAATGGGTGAATTACAGTGGAGACTGGGTAGAAGAACAGTGGGTAGGTCTGGTGTGGTAGAGTGGGTGAGGTTGAATGGGTGAGATAGAATTATTGAGTGGGGTAAGGTAGAGTGGGTAAGGTAGAGTGGTTGTGTGGGTGAGGAAGCATATGGGAGTGGCATGTGATAGAGAGGGTGAATGGGTCCAGACGAGTGGGGAGGTTCAGTATGCAAGAGTTGTAAGGAATAGTGTGTGAGTGATGTGAGGCACAGTGAATGAGGCAGGCTGGGTGAAGTAGAGGGGGGTGAGGAAGAGTCAATGAGTGGGGTGAGGAAGAGTGTGTGAATGGATTGAGAAAGCCTGTGTGAGTGTGGTGAGGTAGAGTGGGTAAAGTTGAATTTGGGAGGTTCAGTGGGCTAGCGCGATATGATAAAGTGGATGAGGTTGACTGGGTGAGTTGAATGAGGAACAATGGGTGAGTGGTGTGAAGAAGTGGGGTGAGGCGCGCACCGAGCAAGTCTTGAGAAGTCCCTCTTTGCCCAGAACTCTCTTGCCTGCTGTTGCTGAGCTCTTCGTTGGATGCACCATGAAGTTGCAATCTAGCCTATTTTTGGCTTCATTTAAACAAACAACTATCAAGCCATGCCTTCTTTTCTCACGTTGTTACAAAAACAGCTGTTCGCGTGCACCAGCACGCGCGCACCAAGCAAATCCCGAGAAGTCCCTCTTTGCCTGGAACTCTCTTGCCTGCTGTTGCTAAGCTCTTAGTTGGATGCACCACGGTATTTACTGCAACTCAAGCATCACATAAGGAGAAGTTCTACATCCTCCTAATCTTTATCTGACAGAGGGCAAAGTATGAACTCATTCTCATCATCTTCAAAACTATACACGTACTTGTCTCACCCACATATCAGCCTATCTCACTCTCCACCTCGCTCCCTACAATCATCCTTGGCTCAAATCCTTGCCACCTCTCGTGCCTCTTGTGCCCCCTCTTGTTTCCAATCTCTTCCTCACCTCGCTCCCTTACCCTGGAATGTTTGTCCTCTCCCTGTCCACTCTACTCCGACCCTACCTGTATTTAAATTCAACATTCTAGCTCTACTCGTTTCTGAAGAACCACTTGCATCGCATTCTATGCCACCACACCTCCCTGTCCTCCTCTCCCCTACCTGTTTACGACAAACCCACAACACGTATCTGACACCCCTTCAGCCTAAAACCTAGCACTTCCTCCACTATCCTGGTCCTATATCATGCTCTACTGTGCATGCATTGTTTTCCCTGTAATTTACATTCAATAAATAAAATAAATAACACATAAATAATGACATATGCCAAGGAACCTAGGTCCTCCCACTTGGTTTGTCACACTAGTTGTGCTTAATATTCAGGGGATGATTTACACAACTTCCTAGGCACTGCACATGCAAATCAAGAAGGAACATTTCAAAAGCAAAATCAAATGGAGTAAGAGTGCACGAGTTGGGTGAAGTAGTATGGATTAATGTGGCAATGTAGAGTACGTGAAATTGAGTGGATGAGTGGGTGCAGTAGAGTGGATGATAGGGAGGGGATGAGTGCGGTGAGGCAAAGTAGGTGAATGAGTTGTAGAGGCATGGATGAAGTTGAGTGGGTGAGTGAGAGAGGAAGTGAGTGAGTCGGTGCAGTAGAGTGTATGAGTTGGAGTGGGTGAGTGGGGTAATGAAGAGTGGGTGCGTGGGGTGAGCTAGAGTGAGTAAGTGGGGCAAAAAACGTGTGAATGGGAAGAGGTAAAATGGGTTAATTACAGTGGAGACTGGGTAGAAGAACAGTGGATAGGTCTGGTGTGGTAGATTGGGTGAGGTTGAATGGGTGAGATAGAATTATTGAGTGGGGTAAGGTAGAGTGGGTAAGGTAGAGTGGTTGTGTGGGTGAGGAAGCATATGGGAGTGGCATGTGATAGAGAGGGTGAGTGGGTCCAGACGAGTGGGGAGGTTCAGTAGGCAAGAGTTGCAAGTAATAGTGTGTGAGTGATATGAGGTACAGTGAATGAGACATGCTGGGTGAAGTAGAGTGGGGTGAGGAAGAGTCAATGAGTGGGGTGAGGAAGAGTGTGTGACTGGATTGAGAAAGCCTGTGTGAGTGTGGTGAGGTAGAGTGGGTAAAGTTGAATTTGGGAGGTTCAGTGGGCTAGCGCGATATGATAAAGTGGATGAGGTTGACTGGGTGAGTTGAATGAGGAACAATGGGTGAGTGGTGTGAAGAAGTGGGGTGAGGCACGCACCGAGCAAGTCCTGAGAAGTCCCTCTTTGCCCAGAACTCTCTTGCCTCCTGTTGCTGAGCTCTTCGTTGGATGCACCACAAAGTTGCAATCTAGCCTATTTTTGGCTTCATTTAAACAAACAATTATCAAGCCACGCCTTCTTTTCTCACGTGGTTACAAAAACAGCTGTTCGCGTGCACCAGCGCGCGCGCACCAAGCAAGTCCCGAGAAGTCCCTCTTTGCCTGGAACTCTCTTGCCTGCTGTTGCGAAGCTCTTCGTTGGATGCACCACTGTATTTACTGTAACTCAAGCATCACATAAGGAGAAATTCTACATCCTCCTAACCTTTATCTGACACTTGTTTTCTTTAAACCCCATTTAGAAGTTGCAATCTAGCCTATTTTTGGCTTAATTTAAACAACTAGCTATCAAGCCACTCCTTCTTTTCTCACGTGGTTACAAAAACAGCTGTTCGCACGCACCAAGTTCAGAGAAGTTCCTCTTTGCCTCTTCGTCTTTGCGTTGCGGCAGGGGTTGCTTCTCATGGACTTCAGGTGCACGGAAACGTTTTTGTAGCTTTCATGTGTTCTACTCTAAAAACTGGCATGCCAAAGGGCTTACTGCCAGAAAAACAAACGGCGGCCATAAGAGCGGTCGTCGTTAATACCCGTAAATGTTTTCTGAGTCAAACCTCCACTCCAAAGCTCTCTCGGAAATCCAACGTAATGAAATCTGGCTCAAACGATTTGATGGACATACGGACATACGGTAATTCTACAAAGAACAGCCCATTTCTTTGCTCTCTGCAAACTCAAGTAAAGGACTGACCAACCTAATGCCTATACCAGCGGCACTCCCTCGAGAAGATTTTGGACAAATAACTGACCCACTGAAAGCCGCTCCAATCAAATGTCTGTCCATTCTGGAAATTCCAGATCGTACTGATTCGTGTGGCGGTCGTGTGCAGTCTGCTGACTATCCCGGGGTGCATAACTCCATAACAGACAACAGTCTTCTAAATAATGTTACTTCCACAGTGGCAGTGGAGGGCAATGACGCTGCTATCATGGAGAGTACTACTGATGTAGCCATAATCAATCTAAATTTATCTAACTCATGTTTTTCACCACAATTGCTGCCAGAGAACGTATCTAGATCACTCATAATGTTCTCTGGCAGCAATACAGGTAATTCCATTCTGTGCCCCTACTCCTCAAAGACTGACGGTTACGCCGGTCTCTAAAATTGCTGATGTATCAGTCCATGCCTCAGTAAGCGGCACTAACTTAGTAGAAATTGCTTTAAATGCAATGCAATTATCATTATCTACACCACTTCAGTTATTTGACACACTTGACAAATTGAATAAACAAGCAGCCCAAACTGAACAACTCCTTTCATGGCAACACAAAGTTATGCTTAAATCACAGTGCAAATGTTCTTCTTGCCCTACTCTTGGAATTGCTTCATTTTCCAAGCCAGTAACTGTGGAGGTTGGCGACGTCGAGTCCTTTCACGGTAAGGAAGAAACACAACCTCCAGTCAGTAAACCATTCTTTACCAACATTCCACAGATTGATCAAATTATTGCTGTTGCGGACACCAATGTTGAACTGTTATGTCCATATACTGGCTTAAACATAGAGTCCCCTACTCCCCCAAATTGCCCGAAATTGCTTTCACTTGTAAGTCCAAAGGGTCAACTCCGCTTGTGAGTGAAAAGCCCATCCAAGCTGCGTATACAATCTTCTCCAAAAATGCAAAGCGTAGCGCCAAACTGTCTTTTGACTCCCAAACTAGGTTAACAAGAAATGAATCCAAAATAAAGAACAATAGTAGCACGAATACTAAACTATTCATCAAAAGACTGAATTCACCTGCAAAAAAAACAATTTCTATGGCTCAAGCAATTTAAAAAAAATACCAAAATATTGCTTCCACCAAATTGATTGGCATAGAGTTGAAAGATATAAATCCGCTTGTGCCTTATGCCCCTTTGGACGATCTTGTCAAAGAGGCAATAGCCCAAGAAAGACACACCAATGGTAAAATAGAACCAGCCTCTGCAATAACGACCAAGGCGATGCAAATAGATGAAAATCTGCACTCTGCGATGAGTATCAGAAATGTTCATCGATTAGAGATCTGCAAAGGGGTTGACACAAATATGAGCAGTCAATCATCTGGCCCCCTTTCAATTAATGATGACAAAATACAAAACAAACAATTTACTAGTAACTCCAAGTGTCCTTCCCCCACAGGAAATTTGAGAAAAGCAACTCTACCTATAAACTGCAAGTGGCAAATCACAATCTGAGCCTAATATTGACCAAAGCTCGAGGATTGTAGGTGCAAATGACATGCATGCCGTAGTCCACAATCTGCACACGCAGACATCTTGCTCTCATTGTGATGGTATCAATCCAACAATAATAAATAATCAACACACATTGTTGACACAAGTAACACCTGAAATCATACATTTAATACAATCAGTTATAAATACCAACTTTAAGACACTGAAGACTTCTGCCAGCCCAGATCTGCCAGTTAAATATGCAAAGAAAATCAGTATGGAATCCTGTAACAAAAAGTTTCCGGCGAATTTCTCACTTTTATTAACCTGTAATCCGATCCCGGCAGTCCAATATGAATTGAACAGACGTTCCATACTGGCAATCTTTTCAGACATTACCCTGTTGGAAGACATTAATTCCACTGACCTTGTTTTAGAGGAATTTCCATCAAAATCTAACTTACAATCAGTTCAGATCTGGATGAATTCTAGGGTAATTCAAAACACCATATGGCTGGGGTTTGCACTTAGCACTGAATCTGCGAAAGTGAGTGAGTACGACTCGCAACCTCAATATCAAGCTAGCAAGATCAGTGCTAAATGCATAACATCTCAGATAAGTGCAAAGATTTGTCAGCAAAGAGAATGCACGTGTGGATTAAGGTCTCAGTTAAATTAACTAGAATCCTCTAACAAGGACCAAAACATCTCGCTCCTTAGTTGGAACACTAGAGGATTCACTCATTTGATAAATAACAATGACAGTTCGTTGACTCACCATAATATCCTCATAATGCAAGAAACATGGTTGATGACAGTTCCTGTGTGGGATAACTATGACTTGTTTTGAATCCAGTTGTGAGATCGGATTTAGGTAGACCAAAATCAGGCCTGCTAATAGCTGTGAAAATAGAACAGGGTATTACAGCCCAAGTATGGGCATCTCCGAATGAGTTCATGCAACTGGTAAAAGTTAAGATTCATAATATTACTTATGGATTGATTAATGTGTACTGGAACCCCGTAGGCATATCTGATGGACGCTTCCTAAAAGATCTGAGCGAATTACTAAATCTGATTTCTATGGACACCTCCACCTCCCAGATAATCATCGCGGGAGATCTAAATCTTAACTGTATAACTGAGAATCCTTCCAAACATAATTATAGATTAGCCAATTGGCTCTCTTTTGTGGCACACTACAACTTAGTTAAACTAAATGGAACCTTTCCATCAGATATCCCTCCTCGCCCTACATGGTGTAGAGTTGCTAGTTCTTGTATTATTGATTTCATATATGTAAATACAGAAATGTTTCACTGCATAACTGATTTTTGTGTTCTTAAAAATAATCACAGCGACCATAATCAATTAATAGCTCATTGGCTGAGACCCAAGACCAACCTAGCAAAGAATATGAACCATCTCCACGAACCATTAGTGGTAAATGCCGGGGGAAATCGCCTATGATGGTCGGCCCAATCATTAATTCAATTTAATGACTATGTGGCCTCTCAACATTGCAAACTCAAAAAGCGGCCCCTTCAACAGGAGCCATCTTACTCAGATATGTTACAAAAATGTCAGTGCCCAAAGATGAGCAAAATCTCAAATAGCTAGTTAATGACCCGACCGAGACTACATGTGTTTGACAGGGAAATCAAAACAAAGAAAGCTGAATTTCGTTTGCAAAAACGAAAAGCCTTAAAACTACCTCTGTCCATGAGAGCCTCAACTCTGGTGAATCTAAAAATCAAATACAAGAACTGGTTAAAAGCCACACGAGCCAATAGATACCAGAATGATGGAGAAACAATGTTATCATCTATACAATCTAAAAGTAGTGTGGGCACATGGTCATTACTGAATCAGGCAATACATAATCCACAGGCTGTTGCCCAGGCGAACAATGTCACAGAGCAGCATTGGATTATGCACTTCTCCAAGCTTTACGCTGCCCCCTCAAACACTCATCTGGACGTGGCCTAGGGTCTTAAGCAGTTCCATCTAAGATTTGATCTGGATGACATTCGTTACTATATAAAGAAAATCAGTAAGTCAGGTGCATGTGGCCCGGATGGTCTCTCTAATTGGACCTTTAAAAAGCATCCTGAGCTTTGGGCCAACATCCTATTCAACACGTTTTCAATAATCAACATTACTCAAAATCTTCCCACATCATGGAAACATTCGATAATAGTCCCCATTTATAAAAAGGGGGACCGAACCTTGCCCACAAGTTATAGGCCCATAGCTTTGTTAGATGCCCGGGCAAAAACTTCACTAGAATCATGCAAAAAGACTTCAATGAATGTCATCCATATTTAATTTGTATTCATTTGATCTGTGTGTATCCCTACGATCCATCCTATCTGATTCTCCAAAACTGGGAAATCATTCAATCTGTCATTTGTTGTATGCAGACAACCTCATTCTCCTATCTCAAACACCCACTGGCATGCAATCTTTGCTCAACAAATTGGAATTGTATGCTTGGAATTGTATGCTTCTACCAAGAACTTAAACATCACATCACATTCTTCCTGCAGAGGAGCAGGAGCCCTCCACTATCCGGAGCAGCGTTGCCCTGGAACCCCACAGCAATGAGGTAAGCCAGCTGGCTACCCCAACACATGCTCACACCATCTGTATGACACCCATCAGGCTCCTAATGCAAGCCTGCATTGCCCCTCCTCGATCGCTATGATCCGTATCAATTATCAGCATTTGAATCTCATATAAGCTATTTGCAGATGAAGCCCTGCGTGTATCTCGCCCATTGCACTCCACGAGGGTCCGACCAACCCAAGATGGCCGCTCGGTTGCCGTCCGAAATTCAGAAGTCACAGGACTTCCTGAATTTGTAATCCTAGCACCGGATTGGGTACACAATACACCATCACGGCCTATCCATGACCAGCAGGCGTAAGACGGCCCACCTTTTCGTAAGGCCCGCATTTTTGCAAGGCTCTTACCTGCCCTGAGCCTGCCATCACATTCTTCCTGCAGAGGAGCAGGGGCCCTCCACTACCCGGAGCAGCGTTGCCCTGGAACCCCACAGCGATGAGGTAAGCCAGCTGGCTACCCCAACCCATGCTGACACCATCTGGAGGACACCCATCACTCTCCTAATGCAAGCCTGCATTGCCCCTCCTCGATGGCTACGATCCGTAGCAATTATCAGCATTTGAATCTCATCCAAGCTATTTGCAGATGAAGCCCTGCGTGTATCTCACCCATTGCACTCCAAGAGGCTTCGACCAACCCAAGATGACTTCTCCGTTGCTGTCTGAAATTCAGAAGTCACAGGACTTCCTGAATTTGTAATCCTAGCACTGAATTGGGTGCACGACGCACCATCACTGCCTATCCACGACCGGCAGGCATAAGCAGGCCCACCTTTTCGTAAGGGCCACATTTTTGCAAGGCTCTTACCTGCCTTGAGCCTGCCCAGAGACAGTCCAGAGCACAAGCCAGAACCCCTGCACGTACAGCGATCTGACTCTCCAGTTAACAACTGGTAAGCATTGCATTCTAAATATGGCTCGCTAATTGTGATAGCCATCTACCAGTGCCCCCGACGCAAACCCATTCAATCTCATAAGGCAACGCCCAAGCGTCTCGTGTAGAACAGATGCCCATACACAGTGACTATCACGCTCCAAACCGCATCTCCCACGTTTCGCTGACTCTCTTCTCAACTCTAAACTTTACCCACTACCAGTGAACTTCTGCATTCCAAGCACGACCACTGTACCCACATGGCGTGTTAGAAGCACACCACTACATGTACTGTTATGATCTATGACTATTGCTGTTATTATATTCATGTTGCTAGTCCCCATTTTGAAAGATACTACCTGAATACTCTGCTTACTAAATATGTTCTGTTTATAACCTTTTGATGCTTAGCCCACAACAATTGTTTGCGTAGTCCTAACATGCAAATCTGATTATTATATGGCTATTAACAGGATGTCTAACTGTAATGTTATCTAGCTCTATATTATACCTGTAGCGTCCCAGTTGCACAGACCCATAGCTATTCCTATTTAGAGGTCCCCAACTACTAGAGGATTTCTGTTAAGGTCATAAGCCCAACAACGCTCATTTGTGCTACACACTATAGTGTAACCCCAATGATGTTACTAATGATATTACAGTGCCTTATCCTTAACATGTTCCCGTATTGCATTTTACCTAATAACTTACTATGCACAGGAGGCACATTCTTCCCACACCTCAATGGACTTTCCAAACTAGGGTGCCCCCGCTAACACCCCATACCCTGCCCCACCCCATTCCTGCCTACCACAGTCCCCTTCCAGCCCATTCAGCTCAGTAATGCTACCAATTGTCCCAATAAGACAGAACCTGCCCCACCCAAGTTAGAACCACCTCACCTACAATTTAAGACTGCTACCTGGCCATCACTCCCTGCGCTAGGCACTACTAGATGTTATCGATTGAGAAGTCGTACACAGAGTACTACACATCCTATTATCCTCAACTCCCACACCCCATTACAAACCAACTCCTGCCCCACTAAGGGCACTATCAGACTCCAACGACTCAGGACTCACACCAACCCAAACACTCACAACCACAAATTCACCATAACTAAAGACACTACCACAACAAACCAAGATGTGACCACCAATAAACAAAAGCCGACCATTACCACTGAATGCAAAGTTGATTCCACTACCATCATCAAAGCCCCGCCCATCAATGCCCATTCACTAGGCGCTCATGCTAGCGAGATTCACGACCTTATCATTGACCAGGCCTTAGACCTACTCATAGAAACAGAATCCTGGCTTCACCCAGCCTCCGGACCACTGCTCACCATCGCTATCCCACCAGACTACACTATTCTTAGAACGGACAGAACTAACTCTATTGGTGGAGGTGTAGCCATTATAGCCAAATCTAAACTGCAGCTAAGATCACGTTTTATCGAAAACCCTGAAGGATATGAAATCCTACTAGCCAAATTCACTTTTAACCATAAAACCACTATCAACTTAGTAGTTACCTCTAGGTCGCCTAGCGCTAATACGCAACCAGAAATAGACATACCACTCATACTAGCACCCTTTATCAAACCCATGACTAAATATGTCATTCTTGGAGACCT
This sequence comes from Ambystoma mexicanum, assembly GCF_040938575.1. Lineage (NCBI taxonomy): Eukaryota > Metazoa > Chordata > Amphibia > Caudata > Ambystomatidae > Ambystoma > Ambystoma mexicanum. The sequence goes on along the minus strand of NC_090937.1, from coordinate 339,980,961 downwards.
AAACCTAGGTTTTAACGACCCGTCAGACCATAAAGCTAGAGCCCTCCATGTAGCCCTCAAATACATGCATTTCATTCAATTGGTCAACTCACGCACACACATAAAAGGGAGAATATTGGACTGGATACTATCACTCAACACCAACATAACCATTGACTCCATCACACCAGTCCATTATAGCATAAACTTTGCGCTCAATTGTAAGGAGATCTTTACTCCTACAACTACAGTCACAGATACATACGAAACCAGGAACAAGCGCAATCTTACCCCTGACATATTAAACCCCATCTTAAGCAGAACCCTCACAACCTCAATGATCATAGATGATAACACAAATACCTTAGTTAAGACCCATTACAATTGTCTCACAGAAGCAATAGACTCACTAGCTCCCATCATAACCAAAACATGCTGCCCAACTAAAAAATCTTCCTTTTGGTTTAAAGATGAATTAGTAACACTCAGATGAACCAAGCGTGCCCTCGAACACGCTTACAAAAAATCCCCCTCCACAGACACTACAAATGCCTTCAACATAGCCAATAAAGCGTACAAAACAGCTATCCTATCACATAAAGCAAACGCTTTTAATTTCCGTATCTGCAACGCAGCCTCAGACTCCAAAGAACTGTTCTCTATCCTAAGAGAACTGGAGAACCCTATTCCACCACCGAGTTCAACTAACATCACTAAAGAATGGTGCACGACCATTCAAGATCCTCTATCCTCCAAAATCCAATTGCTGCAAAAGAAAATAATCACTAAGAGAGAAATAATCACCAGTACAAATAATGAACCCACCACACCCCAAGTACTTCACGACCCTACCATAGCTTTGTTCGACTTCACACCAGTAACTCAAGAACAAGTGAGCGCAACCATTGCCAAGCTGAAAGCATCCAACTGTAAGGATGACAACTTCCCAGCTCACCTAGTCAAAGAGTGTGCCACCTCTCTCACCCCTATCATCACCAACTTCATCAACGCCTCCTTCAATACCAACCTAGTCCCAGTCAGCATCAAAGAAGCCTGGGTCACACCCCTGATCAAAAAAACTACTCTGGACTCCACTATTCCCACCAACTATCGCCCAATAACCACCGTCCCTTTTCTACTCAAGATCATTGATAAAATAGCCTACTCACAAATTCAAACACATATTGGACAGCACCAACTCCTAGGAGCTCGCCAATCAGGCTTCAGACCTAACCATAGTACAGAAACAGCACCCCTAGACTTGAATTCTGAAATGGATACCATTAGGTATTCAGGAAAGTTATGTCTTATTAGACCTATCAGCCGTGTTTTATCTCGTAGACCATGACAAACTCTGCACCTCTCTAACCAATGATTTTAACTTCTCAAACAACGCAACCTTCTGGGTTAAATCATTCCTCTCTGAACGTACATCTAGAGTTTCCATAGCTAAAGTAGCAGCAGATCCTATAGCAGTACCTATAGGAGTACCTCAAGGCTACTGCCTCTCACGAACTTTATACAATGCCTACACCAAACTCCTTTTTGCAGCAGTAGATGAAATGGGTGTCATCTACACAAACCTTGCAGATGACACCCAGGTCCTCTTCCCCATTACCGGGATCTATGACCAAGATACTCTAATAATTAACAGAATCTATTCTGTTATTCAGAATTGGATGGCTTTAAACAGTCTATGTCTCAATGATGAGAAGACTGAAATTCTCATTGTAGGCTTTGCCTCCAAAATAGCCTCCCTCCATGCAGACTATTCAGCAATCAACATAGATGACTCTATGATCCCAGTCCTCAAACATGTCAAAACACTAGGAGTCCATCTAGATGCCAAACTCTCTATGACTAAACATATCTCAGCACTCTCCTCATCCACAGCATACACTTCTAAACGTATCACATTAAGCCGCCAATTTCTTACACCTACTAACTGCATCACGCTAGCAAGAGCACTAATACTTTCGAAGTTGGATTATTGCAACGCGCTACTTTTAGGAACTTCAAACAATAACCTTATCAAACTCCAACTTATGCAAAACAAAGCACATTGTGCTGCCTTAGGCATAAAAAAGCTGATCACATCACTAACATTAGGAGAGAAGCACATTGGCTGCCTATCAAAGCAAGAATATTATTCAAAATACTTTGTGTTACTCACAAATGCCTCATCAGCAAAGCTCCCATTTACCTTAACAACGCCATTAAGAAAAAAAAACCCACACAGGTACTAAGATCCAATAACGACGAACTCCTGGAAATCCCTTGCTTTAAATATGCCAGAGCAGGAGGAAGCAGCTTCCGAGTCCTTGCCCCTAAGCACAGGAACTCAGTCCCTATTCATGTCAAAAAGGAAGATTCTTTTCCCAATTCAAGAAAAGCTTAAAAACCTGGCTCTTTAATAAATTCTAGCCTGAATATGGACATATCTTTTCCCAGCCCTACTCAGCCTTATCTCGGTAACCTTCTAGCACCTCTCACTCTATGCAACTATATCCATTTTCCCTTTCTCACCAATGCCTCTGAATAACTATTGTAAATGTAACTTTGCATATTCCATTGCCAATGTAACTACGCCATGATACACCAGGGTCTGGGTGTGTAACAAATGTAATAAAATAAAATAAATAAAATAAAAAACGATCAATCTGCAAAAAACCCAAATAATGGTGTGTAGACCTCATGCTAGGTCCAAATTTAAAACTTTTAATTGGCAGTTACCAAAAGAAGCACTATTAAGAGTACACCAATATAAATATCTGGGGATCAGTATTGTTGACACTATGTCCAACCAACTCGTTGAGCAAGAGGTGTGCAGTAAGCTTCAAAACTTAATATCACAAGCAAAGCTATTAAAAGGTAAATATGGGAAATTCACCTTAACTCATATTATGCAGTTTTGCCAACAAAAGGTGATACCTAGTTTCATTTATGGGATTGAGACTTTCTTGCCAAAGAACCACAATTGGTGGTGCAAGATTGAGTCACAATTTCGGAAGCAAATACTACATTTGCCCAAATCTACTCTGTTACCGCTAATTCGGTATGAACTCGGTTTATTATCACTCCAATGTCAAATCAAATGGAGAATGTCTGCTCTTCTTAGGAAAGCCATTCTTGGTCTGTCTTCCAATGGTATACTAGGAATCATGGTGCAACATCTGTTGGCACGTAACCATTACATTCACCAAGTTATGGTGCACATATACAGTGAATGCCTTACCCGACACTTCAATATCCTTAGATTTGCCTTTGCACAATCCCGATTGCGCCAAACATAAACTGTACCAAGATGATTGGAATGAGAATCGTAATTCCTGTCTCAAATATGAAGACTTTAACACTAATATGTTTGGGCCAAGTGCTCTCGCGTAATGGCAGACTACCTCATCAAATGTCCGTCCTTGCATCTACATAATCAATATTTAGGATTTAGATTGAATTTATGGCCGACTAAAGAGATCATGGCTAGAAGGAAATTGATATCATCGAACCTAAACTTTTGTAGATTTTGTGAGGACAAAGCTGAAAAAGAGACACTAGAACATTGCATAATGGTTTGCCCCATGCTGTCTGATTTACAGAAAGTATATTTTAGCAAACAACTGATACACTTCTATTGCAATATGGAAATGAGTGAAATCTGGCAGCAAATATTCAACAGCTCAAATCTAGCGATCCGAGTGGCAATTGTTCATTTCCTCGAAGCCATATTTCCCCCAAAAGATTTGAAGGATCAATAATGTTTTCCAATGATATAATAATATGGTGCAATGTCTCATTATTATGATCTGCTTCTGATATAATGATGTTTCAGTTACAACATACTAACTGCTCATCAAAGTATGTTTTATTTGTTATGTTATTTTATCTATTGTGTTTTGAAGAAATGTGAATATGTTTTGTTATATTTTTGAAAGGATGATTTTATCATCCAAACACATAAAAATAAAAATAAATAAACAAAGAAGTGGGGTGAGGTAGAGTGGATGGGGTAGAGTGGGTAAGTTAGAGTGGGGGGAGGAAGACTGAGGTGGGGAAGAGTGGGGTAAGGGACAGTGGCTGAGAAAGAGTTGGTGAGTGAGGTGAAAATGCATGAATGAGTGGGTTCGGTAGAATGAGTAAGATAGAGTGGATGAATGGAGTGAGGAAGAGCTGGTAAGAGGGTTCAAGAACAATGAGTGAGTGGGGTGAGGTAGAGTGGATAATAATTAGTGGGTGAGTTGGTTAAGAAGTGTGGGAAGTGTGGTGAGAAAGAGTGGATGAGTATGTGTGGTAGAGTAAGTGACTGGCTGAGATTGAGTACGTGAGGTTCAGTTGATGAATGGAGTCAGAATGAGCAGGTGAGTATTGAGTTAGAGTGGGTGAGTGGGGTGTAACAGAGTGGGTGCGGTATGGGGTTAATGGGGTAATGCAGAGTGGTTGAGTGAGGTGAGGAAGAAAGGGTGATTGCGGTTAGGTAGAGTGGGTGAGTGGGCTGAGATAGAGTGGGTTAGGCAGAGTGGGTGAGGTGGGTGAGGGAAAGAGTGTTAGGTAGAGTGAGTAAGAGTGGATGCATGTGGTGTAGTAGATGGAATGATGTAAAACGGGTGAGTAGGGTGTGAGTGTGGTAGAATGGGCTGAGAAAGAGTAGGTGAGTGGGGAGAGGTTGAATGGGTGAGTTAGATTGTGTGAGTAGGTTGAGGAAGAGTGATTGTATGGGGTGTGGGAAAGTGGGAGACATAGAGTTTGTGAGTGGGTTGAGGTACAGTCGGTAAGATTGAGTGGGTGAGTTGGGTAGGAAGTGTGGATGAGTGAGGGTAGGAAGGGTGGATGAGTATATTTTTCAGAGTGCAGCACAGTGGATGAGTGGAGTGCAGATCAATATGTGAGTGACATATAGTAGAGTGAGGTAGAGTTGGTGAGTGGGGTGATTTGAAGTGGATGCATCAGCATGGGTGAGTGGGGTGAGGAAACATTGGTGAGTGGAGTGAGGTGCATTAGAGAGGGTGAGTTGGAGTAGTGAGCGGGGTGAGCAAGTGTGGGCAAATGGGGTGAGATAACATGTTTGAGGTAGAGTGCAGAAGTGGGGTGCATAAGAATGGGTGAATGGTTTGTGGCAAAGTTGGTGAGGTGGGAGAGGAAAAGTGGGGAGGAGGGAGTCGGTGAGTGGGTGATGAAGAGTGGATGAGGTAGAATGTGTGCGTGATGTGAAGATGGATGGGTGAGTAGGGATAGGGAAAGTGAGTGAGATAGATTGCATGTGTGGGTGAGTGTGAAAAGGAAGAGTATGTGCATGTGGTGAGGTATAATGATTGATGTAGGGTGGGTAAGTGGGCTGTGGAAGAGTTGGAAGGTGGAGAGCAGAGTGGTTGAGAAGGTGAGGTAACATGGGTGAGTGGGGTGAAGAAACATTGGTAAGTGAGGTAAAGTAGAGTGGGGGGGGAATTATAGTGAATGAGTGGGGTATGGAACAGTGGGTGAGTGGGGTGTGGTAGAGCGGGTGAGGAAGAGTGGAGGAATGGGTTGAGGATGGGGTGTTGGATGTGTTGGAGAGTGGGTGAGCAAAAGTGGGTGAGGCAGGAATAGTAGAGTGGGTGAGGTAGGTGAGTGACTGGGGTAAAGTAGAGTGACTGAGGTAGTGTGGGGAGAAGAATAGTGAGCAAGTGGAATTAGGTAAAGTAGGTGAGTGGGATGCAGTAGAGTGATTGAGGTAGTGTGGGAAGTTAGAGTGGATGAGCGGGCTTTAGTAAAGTGGGTGAGGAAGGGTGGTGAGTGGGAATATGAAAGTGTTGGTGAGTGGGATGAGCTACAGTAGCTGAAGTAGAGTGGGTGGGGTGGGGTTGGTACAGTACCTGACCTCAAAGTCCTCCATTTTCATCTCACAGCCTACAAGTATGTTAGATGACACTTAAGTGGACATCCATTACATGACCCCACAAAAGGGTTTCCATTTCACTGCCAAACAGTCCTCTTGTAGTTTTGCTGCAGGAGCTCTTCTACGATCTTGCAAAAATGCCTAAAGTGAATGATAAAAAAGGAAATGTTAATGTACAATACTGTAGACTATGAATACCACACACTTTCATCGAGCAAATTTGGAGCATCTTGTATTAACGTTGTTCATTCATATAATCTAGTCACAACTTGGTTTTACATATGTACTGTACAGTATGTATATGACATACATTTTTAGGGGGGTGAGATAAGTAGGTGTTTTAGTATCAGCTAAGGAAGAGTGAGCGAATAAGGTGTGGTAGAGTGGGTGAGGTAGAGTGTGTGAGTGGTTGATGAAGAGTGGGTGGATGGGGTGTGGTAGCACAGGGGAGGAAGTGTGGTCTGAGGAAGACTGGTGTGTGGGGAATGTTAAAGCGGACAAGTGTTGTGAGGAACAGTGGGTGAGTCGTGTGAGGTACAGTGGGTATGGTCCAGTGTGTGAGTGGGGTCAGAAAGAGCGGGTGAGTGGGTGTGTGTCGTCTTGCTTCCAAGGCGAGCACGTTGCCCATGAGCTATCCTCCCGAGAAGAGTGAGTGAGGTAGAGTGGAGTGAGGTAGAGGGATACAGTAGAGTGGGGTGCAGAAGTTTGTGTGTGGGGGAAGTTGTCGGGTGCAGTAGGTAGAATGGGTGAGTGTGGTATGCAAGAGTGGATGAGTGGTGTGAAGAAGAGTGGGTGCGTGGGGTGAGGATGAATGATTGAGTGTAGTGTGGTAGAGAAGGTAAGTTAGAGTCAGTGAGTGGGGTGAGAAAAAGTGGTTAAATGAGGTGAGGTAAAATGGGTGATGTAGAATGGGTGTGGGTGTGTGAGGTGACAGAGAGTGGGTGAATAGTGTTTGGTAGAGTTTATCATGTAAAAAGAGTGAGTGGGGTGAGAAAAATGTGATGGGTGAGTGGGGTGTGGTAAAGTGGGTGATGTAATGTTGGTAGGCAGGGCGAAGTAGAATGTGGGTGAGTCGGTTAAGAGGTTGAGTGATTGTGTGGGGTGAGATGGTAGAGTGAGTGAGTCAAGGGAGGAAGTATGCATTAGTTGGTGGTGGTATAGTTGATCAAAGGGGTGAGGAAACGTGGATGAGTGGTTTGGCAAAGAATGGGTAAAGCAGTGTGTGTGAGTGGGGTGAGTGAATGGCGAGCAGTAGAGCGGGGGAGCGGGATGATGTAGAATGGGTGAGTTGCGTGAGGTAGAATGGGTGAGGTAGAGTACAGCACAGAAACTGAACTTGTGGTCTTTTATTTCCAGCCCAGAGTCTGGGGAGAACATTAGATGACTCCTCTGCTGACATTGATCCCATGATAATGCAGCAGAATGTCCTTCTTGCTGCCAATTTCCTGTCTTTTTGTTGCAGCTTTTCCTCTATGATCTTGCAAAGATGCCTAAAGTGACACTTTAGAGAAAGAGAATGGCAATGCACTGTACTGAAGACAATGATTACTATATACCTTCATCAAGCAGATCTGGGACCCATTGTATCAACACTGGCCTTGCATATACTGTAGAGTTACATAAGTGGTAGTCACTACTTCTTTTACATATGAACTGCATAGTAAGCACACAACACCTAATTGTCACAGATGTCTAACAATCACAGACACATTTCCCCCTCATTAGGGCTTATCACAAAATGTCTCCACTAAAGTAATATTTAAGCTATTCCTCTGACTGGGGGAGTGGGTTAGTGAGATGGAGGGCAATTTTAACCTACCATATGTACTATATCAGCCAATGCTTGCACGCATATCTACAGTGTACTTTCCATCATAGAGTGTACATTATCCAATGTCCCTGAAATGTAGACCAATGCAACGAAAGATAAACAAACAGTCTATTACACTTCGACCAGTGAATATAGCACAGACAAGCTGCACAACAATTACTCGTTGTGATGCTTGGTGATACTCTTCTGTGGGAGGACTTACGGGCTGGTGTCGCAATGTCATACTGTGTGAGGGACGAGACCTAGCACTCCGACTGCTCTGTAATTCAGGCCCACTGGCACTGCCTTTCACCTCCTCACTTCCCCTATGTCTCTCCGGATTCTTAGCTTGTTCAATGCTGGTTTTTTTCTGGACCTCACTATTTACCACTCTCTCTTCTGTTTGCACTCCTCTTGTGTCTCCAGCTGTCTGGTTCCCTTCTCCATTCCTTCCTCCTCTTTCCAGAGGATTCCATTTCCCTTCTTTCATTATAACATTTCCTCTACTGCTCCTTGCTTCTATTCTTCCCCTTCAGGAACGCATTCCCCTCTCTGCACTTTGCTTTTTCCTTCTATCTGCTGCCTCACTCTTTCTGACCACCAACAAACCTCCACACTAGCCCTGTGAGCCACTTTTTTGTTGTACTCTGGACAGTTGGATTCACTGTGAGGGGGTGCAGCTGCCAGGTTCACTCAATGCTCTGGCTCAGGACTGGTTTATGTTGTTCGGCCCCCACCATCAACCCCAGTGCAGCTAAGGAACTTCTAACTGTTACAGATTGGCCTGCAGCTCTGCAGGCATAAATAATCATGCCACCATCTCGAAATTAGGCACCCCTGTCATGGCGGCCACCTGATTCCACAATGGTCATCTATGCTCCCTGAGTGTGTCTTCTGTCTTTGTGATGATGGCTGTTTGCAGTTTGAGCCATACTATCTGTGTCTCTGGGCAATGGATAAGAGGGGCTTCACTCAGCGGTTCCAGCATGCACTTGGCTGTTCTCTGCTTCTGAGCCCCCGGTCTGTTCTCCAATATGCACGAGAACCTGTGAAAAACACTATCTCTTTCTTCAGTTGATCAGAGCCCCTGCGAGCCTATTATTATGAGCAATTGCAGTTGGGATCGAAAATAAGCATTTGCCTACTTAAAGAGCACTTCCCTTACCTTTCACATTATGGAGGATGATTTGATAATGGAATCCAATAGCCACCATTTGAATGCAGAACAACTGCTGCCATTTTAGGCAAGAGCTCATCCATCATCTAGCTGGAATCAGACAGGAGACATGCAAAACTAGGTAGCAAAGCCTTCACAGCAGGAAATGGTCCGTGCAAGATATCCTTAGGTTGCTCCAAAGAAGAAGAAAAGTGAAAGGGAACTACAACAAAACGAAAGTAGTTTCACAGCAGTGAGCAACACCACGGATGTAAAGCTGAAAAGACGCAGGCCGAGAAGCATTAACAATCCAGGAAGAAAAATACCCCACCCAGGTGTTCAGTGCCTCGATATTTTGCATGTTTATAATCCAAATGTTACAAACACAGCTAAGTAGAAGAAGGAAACAAGACTACATCTACAAAAAGGAACAAGGAAGGGAGAAATAGATTTCTAAATGAACCAAATAGGAAGAAGGAAATCTATTGAAGGATACTGATTTCTGGAGCTGCCCATGCATAGCCTGCCAGAACTCCTGTCCTAATACTCTCCCTTGCTTAACTTTTTCCACACTATACTCTCTGTCCCTTAACATTTTCCACGCACTGTAATTTGCTCTCCCCTCTCAGCCTCAGCTCAGCTTACCTTTGCTAGCCACTATGCTTCATTTATGTTCTCTTTTCTTTTCCCCGCTTCCCTTCATTCCCAATTGTACCTTAATCCCTTTCTGTTCAAAGTCCAACCATCCGAATGCAACAAAAAATAAAAGAATAATAATATTCATTGTGCTAAAAAATATTCTTCCTTTTTTCAAAAGTGGTACTAAATAAATTGCCTTGGGGGAAATAATGACATATTCGTTTCAACCAGTGTATCACAGGATTAAGCATTCACAACTGTGTTCATCCAGCTTTCCCATGTCATAACACAAAAAATGGGGTTTCCCCTGCAAACAAGTCCCCCCAAGCTCCGCAACGAAGCACAGGCTGCACGACACTCCGGGCCAGCTTTGGCCACTACGCATGCTCAATGCCCATAAAGGTCATGCGGCTGCAGGAGCACACTGTGAACAGCACTAGGGGAAAGATGTAAGGCATGTTTTTAATCACACCTTATTTCTTTCAGCCAGCATAGAAACAAGGGGATGGTGCCTGGCCCTGGGCACCGAAATGTACAAGCCACCTCTGTGTTTTTCTAGCAATGGCACAGTGATGACACCATAAGAAAACATTTGCATGCTGTCTCTGCCAAGATATACTGGTATTCCCATGTAAGAACATACTCAGGTTGGCTTTATCTTTTTTGCCAGTAAAAACCTAATGCCACAGGAAGAAAACATGTTGTTGGTGGCAGCAAAACTGCTTCCCATCCCACCATGTAAGAAAATTCTTCATGTTGGCTTTGCCCTTAATGGAAGTAAAAAATGCAATGCCTCAGTAAGGAAACATCCCCTTTCTGCCTGCACAAATGTTACTCCCCATTGTACTAACAATCAGGTTGACTTTGCCGTTAACAACAGTAAAACAAACACATGCTTCAGTAAGAAAACATCGTCTCCTTGCTGGCTGCACAAACACTCCCCAGCCTCTCACCATGTAAGACTTTGCCCTAACGTCAGTAAAAGAAAAAGACAACATCATCTCTTTGCTGGCTGCACAAATACTACCCTCCAACCTTGAAAAAACACTAATCATGTTGACTTTGCCCTTAGCAACAGTAAAATATGCAATGCCACAGTAAGGAAACATTTGCTGGCTGCCTCCACTAACGCACATCTCTCTCCGCACACCCCACCAATAGAAAATCATATATCATGTTGGCCAGGCCTTGCCCATAATGCAAGTAAAATACCATGCCACAGTAAAAAAAGGTCGAGGATGTCTGCCCGACTAAAACATCACCACCCCTCCTCCACCTAATAACACTCAAAATCGACTTGCCCAAAAAAGCCAGTAAAACATGCAATGTCACTGTAAGGAAACGTCAATGCTCCAATACACCCTGGGTCCCATCCTTGCTTTTACTCATTCATACCCCATTCACCCAGTCACTCACACATACAGCTTCTCTCAGAGTCACTCACACACGCACCGTGAATATTCAGACTGTTTTCTCCATAGGCACACCCAGAACATTCACACACACCATTCTCATTCATACAACATGCAACCTCACACCCATACATACACACACCATTCCACAGCGAAATCTCACTCATACATGCATTTACACGGACTGACACACACTTGCATTCTTATATATACATACATGCATACACATCTTGCACGCATGCATAATACATTATACATATAAAAATTGTAAAAAAGGCTTTCTTACACGTTTCCTGCCCCGCTGCAGAGCAGTCTAGATGCTCCGTCCTCTCCACTCCAGTCTTCCGGCTCCTGTGCTCCATGCAGACAGGAACCAGGAAGCATGGAGAGCTTCCTGGTTCCTGACATGTGCAGGGGAGCAGGTGGAGAAGAGCCCACATCTCACTCCGCCAGCCAACCGCCACTGCAGCTTGGCTTCAGACCAGCCCTAGCCCTAACTTTAGAAATACATTATTTATTTGTAAAATCAGAGTGAGGGCTCAGGCAGGGCCTCCGCCCAATCAGGGGCATGAAGTAGCAGAGCCACCCACACCACAGCGGCCGGAGTGCAGCTTTCTTATCTTGGCCTCTCTCAGAAAGCAAGAGTCATACAAGTATTTCAGAGCCTTGTAAAGCCACCACTTTAAAGGGAGTCACTAGTTACTGCCTCATTCTTCATTTGTGGCCTGTTTGCTGCTATCAGGGGATTTTATGAAGACAATTACTGTCTGTTGTTGCTATTTTCAGTTGTGTAATATTGATTCTAGTTACTTTATTAGGGGTAAAGAGGAGTTTCATTTTAATAGTCCCAACAAAAGACAGCCTGTGCCTCACAGAAAGTCAAGCAAAATAATACCCTACTGCCCTCATTAGACTCTCCGTAATAGTCCTTAAGACATGATTGAGCCAACAGTAACTTGGTAATAGCAAATCAACTGTTCTACACCCTTGAGTATGGAACAGTGCCACTGTCTGCTGCAATTAGATTATCCACCAGTCCCCTCCCAGTAGGTTTCTGTAGTTGCAGGTCCCTGGGTACAGCTCATAATTGTAGAAGGAGCCGCACAGTCAGGCAATGAGGTGCTACAGAATGAAAACGAATGGCAGCAAGTGTATTATTGCGTGCATATATTCAACAAGCTTTACTTGCCTACTAGTGAGGGAGAAGGGGCACATCTGCATTTTTTATTTTATTTGGACCTATTTGCAGAATGTCAGTTTTGATAAGAAATGACTTACAATAACACATTTGCAGTTTGTGGAGGCATTCCCCGAAGGGCTCATTTTACAATAGCACAAAGATGAGAACAAATGGTGAGCCAGCTTATGTGGGTGTGAGCAATGCGGGAAGTAGACCCGGGACAAAACAAAATGTAAAAAATGCCAACGAGAAAGTCAGATCATGTGTGTCTGGATCAGATTTTGAATGAGACAGCCTGTGTACAGTGGACACATGGCGCCCATGTACGTGTAAATGATCAACATGCATAAGGGGGTTTAAAACAATGTACCCCTTCATTGTTGTTTTCTGACTATGGCAGAAGACAGTATATTAATCACTACAATGTCCAATGAGGCTGTGCCATGCCTTGGGTTAAATGTGGTCTCTTGCAAATAGGATATGACCTAGCTGTTGGAGCTGAACAGCCCAGAATGGGGTGGCGCCAAGCCTGTTTTGCAAATGGTCTTCCCTTTTCTGTCATGGCATGATAGGCTGAAAAACAACGGTCTGGAGGGTTTCCCAGAGCAGTGCCAGAGCTTATAGTTAATTCAAAACCTTCCAACTATCAACCTTCAGTTTCGTAGTAACATAATCACATCTGCGCAATACTAAGCACATGCGCATCAATGGTAAGACTGTGGGCCTCATTACGAGGCCACCAAAATCGGGTCCGGGTTCCCAGAATGGGGAATTACTGGGCCATTCCGAGTTCGGAGGGCCCGGTAATTCCTCCTTCCAGGAACCCGGGCCCGGACCGTCCCCATTCCCATTCAGCCCCGATAGGGCTGAATGGGAATGGGGGAGGGAGCAAACAACGGGCCGATTACGAGCGGCCCGTTGTTTGCTCCCTCTTCCCCTCACGGGACCCAGTAAGCACACCTGGTTGGACCAGGTGTTACTTACCGGGTCCCGCGAGGGGAGCTTGTAATGAGGCGGAACGGGTTTAACGGGTCCGCCTCCTTTAGCGGGTCCCGTTAACCCATTCCGCCTCACTTGTAATGAGGCCCTGTGTGCTTCATTATGGGTGATTGCTTCACTGTGCTTTACTTTATTTCTTGTAAAGTGCCACATGCCTGCAGGCCTCAGGGCGCACATAAAACAAACAAGACGCACACAACAGGAAGTGGGAAGATCAACAAGGAATTCTGAATGAAAGAATGAGACGGTACCAGGATTAGTTCATCCCTAAATCGAAAAGGTGATTTTTTAACCGTGTCAGACTCGAGATGTTTTTCAGGCTCAAGGGCAGGCCATTCCATGAGCCAGAGGCTCATTTGTGAGTTGCCCTTTTCAGCCTTGCAGATAGCTATCTGGGGGCTGTGATTTTAAGACATTTGTGAGCCAAAGTCATAGTTTTATACAAAATCCTCTTTTTCACTGGTAGCCAAGGTAAGGCACACCTTGCACTGAAGATATCTTGGAATTTACCCATTCCTTAGACTTCCCAAACTGCATCATTCTGAGAGGCCTGCAGCTTGTTCAGGTTAGTGGCAAATATTCCTGTCAAAAGACTATTGTAATAGTCTAGTTTCCAGCTGAAAAAAACAGAAGCGATCACAGCTCTGCTATTTTCCTGTAGAAAGGGATGGATTGGTCTAAGCAGGAAATTTAGATAAGCACATGAGGATTGGAAGTGTGCAACATGTCTATCAAAGGTGAGCTGGGAATCCAAGAAGATGGCAAAAGGTTTGACATGTGGGGCCACAGGGATTGTACAACCAGCGATGCAAAATTGATCACATGTGGGATCTAATGTCTTGAGCCTTGAACCAGAGCCAAGGTTCAGCAGCTCCATTTTGGCATTGTTAAGCACCAATGAGTTGGCCAACATCCAAGTTTGGATTGTGGCAAAGATCGCATTTACCATCAAAGAATCCTTGGCGTAATCGCCTGAGAGTTCCATCAGGATCTGAGTATCCTCTGCATAGTTGGCGTATCGGATGCCCAAGCTATCCAATACTCTAGAAACTTCCTGATGTAATGATTAAACAATGCTGGTGACCGGCACGCGCTCTGTAGGACTCCAGAGGTCTGGCGCACAGGGGATGCTTGATAGTTTTCCACACCAACTCTAGACGCACAGGTGGTCAGAAAAGACTTCATCCAAGATGCAGCACTTACAGAGAAGTGACCGAGTTCGGACAATATTTTCATGAGCAGAGCATGACCAATAAGATCAAACACGGCTGACAAGTCAAGCAGCATTAAAAGAGCGACATGTCCGTTGTCAGTGATTTTAGACATGTGAAGATTTTAAATGAAATAGTGCTGTCTCTGTTCCGTGCCCGACACGAGAGCCGAACTGGCGGGTTCTGAGAAGGAGCAGAACTCTTTTGACTAGTCACCTCCACACTTAGCAATGCCTTTTGGTGAACATAAAAAAGGGAGTTGAGCCCCCTTCTCTCCTGAGGGAACATACCCCACCCTGTCCTTTCTTGCTTCCTTTATTTTATCCAGAAGGTCTCAGGGCAATCTGACCTACCAAGAGAATTGGATGGTCATAAGAGCTCTGAAGAATCATGACAACTAAGAGAAAAGTAGGTAGGAAAGCTCCCATCATCTCCTGTGCCCCATCTTCGTTACAGTTCTTATTAATTGACAAGATAGTTGCCTAAAACTCACATTGGGTGGCACAAATGAGACACAGACACAAGTAATCAATGCAACCAAATGGACATTTATTCAACATTGTAAAACAAATGATTAAATCCCCGACTGCAGACCCTGAGCACTAAGCACAGGTGACAGAAACCCATCTTTTGGAAGGCCTGGAGGAAAATTGAGGATTTCCCATGACATCTCATTGCAAACATCTAAAAAGGAAACTCCACAGGCATGGGCCTTAATGCCATCATGCACTGGGGAGACTATTGCTGCATCATCCTCGGGAAAGGAATTGATACGCTGACAGCCTCTCCTCATACATCTAAAGGGTTCAGATGACATGCAGTGGGTGCTGTGCTTTCTGGTTCAGACTCTGGGAATTCAGTAAAATGACAGAAGTACAATGTCCTGAGTGGGATAAAAGCTGAGCAGGTCATATGCATTCATTCTGGCTTCCCTAGAAGGATTTATGGCACAACTAATGCACCAAACAAGTGGTAATCTCCCCAATGCACCTAGTCAAATTAATAGCCATCAAAAATACGATTTTGTAAGTTAAGGAGATAGCATCCTGGTCTTCGAATGGAGCTCCCTGGGGGCGATGAATGAGTTATGGTAAACCCGAAGATGAAAAAGGAGCACACCGAGGAGATTATTTCAATTCCAAGTTTGCCGCCAGCTGATGGATATAAGGCTTAATCAGATACATATTGGTTCCTTGGACCATACTCCTTGAATGGCCCATGTAGGTGCCTTCTGGAAGCATGGAGGAGATGGAGACAAATGCAAAACGAAACCATTGCTAATGAAAATAAAACAATGCAAAGATCACAAAGACATGGATTAAATGTACTGGTTATGTACAAGCTCATGGGTGGTGCCCATTACCTTGAGGAAGCGGCCTTATTAGTTGAATAATGGGAACATTGAAATGGCAAGTCATATTTCAGAGGAAATACACAAATTGACTAGCTCCCTGAATTCAGTTTCCATTCCATTAGGCAAAGGTGAGAGAGCATGGCTCGGGCAAGATGAGGGGCCTGTGCATTGAGAGAACCAAAAGCAACCATACCGCCAGAACCATGGCCATCTCCTTTAACAGGAGTAGCCATGGTGACCTTGACCAGTTTGTGGCAATCAGAAACCCTGAGGTATCCTCCCTTAAGCGTCCTCAGAAGCATCTTTTCAACACTTGGAATGGGAGGGAAAGGAGGGGACGTTGTCGTCACAGGAATGGCAAGTCATCTACTATGCATACTGTTCAACCTAGGGTTGGAGCACAGTACAAAGGCATAAAAGAGTAGGCCTTTTAGGTGAAAAAGTCCAACTACAGAGTTTCAGATTGATCTTTCAGAGCCTCAAACGGAAGGCGAACCAGCCACAAATGTACTAAGGATGGAAGCACACAGCTGAGTTGAATACCCAACATATTTTTCCGACCTAGATTATAAGCTGGTCATAATGAACACAACAGAGTCTCAGCCCTAAGTGAGAGATGGTATACAAGCGATCTAAGGGGCAGAGATCTCAAGTTTGTTGGTGAAAGATCTTACAACTTAGTTGCAGGTTTGAACTATTACTGGGAGCCGTTGTTTGGGGACCAGCATTTAAGAGGGCTGATCTACTGTGGACATCTCTAACCAGTTGGAAGATTGACTTGTCTTTCTAGGGACCCAGAGACAATGTATCTGGTTGGCTTTCATCATTGCTCCCTGCGACAGAATACCATCTGTGAGGGCAGGAAGCCTGAACATTTTTAATTTGTAACACTAAACAGATGCAGGTAATTCTGGTCATGGAAGGGGTGCCTGTTTATCAGACACCCATTTCATAATGCTCCATGGTAAAAACATAGTGCACCCATCTACCTTTGTGTGGCAATCTCCTGACATCCTCAATGACAGCCCTGCGCTGGCAGCAGGGCAGCTTCAAAAGCCACATGTGCATTCCTGAACAGCTTCTGGAACACAAAGTTTCAACAGGCAGATGTGGCTTTTAATCATCTGCACCTCTAGCTCAAAACATGATAATTGTGTAACCCAGCTTGCATGTGCCATGGTAGCCTTATCCTTTAAATATAAGCAATGTCAAGTTATGACATGGTGGCTACTGAGGTTACACAATTATACAGCCACAACCTTTTGGATTCTAATATATTGTCAGCTTGGAATATTGACCCATTAATGAAATGGCTGGGTATATATTAGCTGTCTGGTTTGGTTGTACCCACAACAACCATGTTGAGCATGGTTGAGGAAGCTTCACATTTGATCCCCTGATAAAGGTTGACACTTTCAGCCAGGGCACATGAATACTTACCAAGGGTCCTTCTGGAAACCAGTGCTTCAAAGACAGTGTTGACAGGACAATTACCCTCTGATACCAGGGTGCTGATTACTGGAGTCCTTTTGAATTAGGCAGAAAGAAGAAGGGGTGGAGACTACTCTGCAAGCTGCACTGCCAAGCACCTGCCTCACGCAACCCATATAGCATCCCCACACCCGCACTCTTATCTCAGTATGTACACCTCCCACACACAGCACATCCTCACAGGCCTAGTCTACATCATACTTGCTAGTATTATTGCTTACCTCGTGCCCAAAGTGCAACCCAACAGCCACATTATGGAATTAGGGCACACCACCACACAAGTTACTCCCCCCAAAATGCTTGAGAACCAATTTAGACAGCACAGACTCAGAACACACACACCCCTTAGCACTCATCTCCACACCCATGCAGGTAACACATAGGAACTCTCGCCTAGGATCACGCACTCAGGCCAAGACCTGCCACCTCCCCCACGCAAGTGCCCACAAGCACCTAAATAGGGTTAAAACTCTCTCTCCCCACAGACATCACATTAGCAAAAAGCTTACTCCCATTACCGACCTCAGGCCACCTCAATCCAAGAAGCTCCGACATCCCAGATGTGCTCTACTAAATGTTCGCTCACTCAACGCTCATGCTATAGAAGTCAATGATCTTATTACCAGTCAAGACTTAGATATATTAGCCATAACAGAAACATGGTTGCATATAGCCTCTGGCTCTACTATCAACATAGCTATACCATCAGACTATTCGATCCTGAGACAGGACAGACTAGCTAAAACGGGAGGTGGAGTCGCACTAATTTTTAAAGACACCTTCGCCATCAGACAGACTCCCGCCACCGGGGAAGACACGATTGACATCCTCTCAGCCAAACTAGCCCTCTCCCGTAAAGATACAGTAAACATTCATGTCATCTATAGACCTCCAGGTCCCAGTCAGTAAGTTCACAGGCATAATCAACCACCTCCTTGGAAACAACATTAAAAAAAACTTCCAAAACACTGCTTCTAGGAGACCTAAACCGTGGATATAATGACAAACTAGACAAAGCAGCAACCATTCTTGCCAGAGACCTTACAGACCTAGGTTTCACTCAGATAGTAACAGCCCCGACCCACAATAAAGGCTGTATCCTAGATTGGGTGGCAGATCACAACTGTGGCTCCACCCCCAACTCTAACACAGCCCTCCCATGGTGTGATCACAACTGCCTTCAATTCTGCATCCCCATTTCCACATATTCCAAACCGCCAATACCTGCACCGGCCAAGCTAGCCAGAAGTGCCAAAAAACCTACAGCAGACAATATACATCCCTTTCTCAACAATCCCTGCCTAGCACGCCCTTCTCATCTGACCCCAACATCCTAGCAGAGATCTTCAAAGACACCCTCACGCATGCCATCAACACTGCAGCTCCTCTTGAAAACAAAAAAAGAAAAAAAATAATTTCACTCCACCTCATGGTTCTCGGAGGACCTATTAAATCTGCGCCAATGCAAGCGCCAAACTCTCAAAACATGGCAGGCCAATCCCTGTGACGCCACCAAAATAGACTTTCTTAGTCTTTCTAAAAAATACAAAAGTGCCATATTTGAGGCCAAATCAGAAACCTACAATAAGCATTTCACATAAGCCAACTCCCACTCAAAAGAGCGATTCACCATCTTTAAACAGCTCACCGTTCCTCCAATCTGTACAGATGAGATTGTCAAGGATGAAGCCTGGTGCAATAGCATCTAAATAGCTATGCTAAAGAAAATGGACCTTCTTCAAAACAAAATGCAAAGGCGATATATGCCCCCCTAACATCATTAAAGAGTGTGCTGCACCTCTCACACCGATCATCACAGCATTTATTAACGCCTCATTCAAGACGGGCAAAGTCCCAGACAGCTTTAAAGAGGCGTGGGTGTGCCCACTCTTAAAGAAACCCACTCTAGACCCTGCCCAACCTAACAACTACCACTACCGCCCCATTACAACGGTTCAATTTCTCCTTAAAATCTTAGATAAAGCTTCACACATGCAGATACAATCTTACTTGGAAAACAACTCTGACCTAGGTAAAAGACAGTCTGGATTCCACAAAGGTCACGATACTGAAACCACATTATTAGATTTGAAGAACCAAATCACCCAAATTCTAGATAAAGGCAAGCCGGCCCTCCTGCTACTCCTAGACCTCTCTGCGGCATATGATTTGGTCGATCATGCCATCATCACAAACCATCTCACCCAGGCTGAACACTTCTCCAAACAGGCCACAAACTGGATCACCTCCTTCCTCGAAGGAAGAGTGATGAAAGTGTTTTCCAATATAGCAAACGCAGAGCCTACCACCATCAGGTATGGGGTCCCTCAGGGCTCATGTATGGCTCCTACCCTCTATAATCTCTTTACCAAACCTCTCTTTCATAAACTGGGCGCACTTGGGATCACCTACACCAACTACGCTGACGATACCCAAGTGCTCCTCCCGCTCACAGGACTCTACCATCAGGATGCTGCCACCCTCCAGAATATATACGCACCATCCAAGCATGGATGGCCACGAACGGTCTATGTCTTAACGGAGATAAGACCGAAATTCTCATCCTTGGTAAAAAATCCACTCTCTCTAACCTCGACTCACTCTACACCAATTTCTGCATAGACAATTGTGTCATCCCAGTTCTACCTTCTGTCAAAACACTAGGAGTCCACATTGACACCTCACTCTCCATGGACAAGCAAGTCAATCCCATGGTTTCTGCCTCCGCCCTGAGCACTAAGCTTATTAATGCCATCAAACCTTTCCTAACCAAAGATAACTGCCTTTCTATTGCCAGAGCCACCATTGGTGCCAAATTAGATTATTGTAATGTGCTTCTGGCCGGCACCTCCAATTCTAATATTAATAAACTCCAAACAACACAGAACATGCACTAAGAGCAGCTCTCAATATACCTAAAAGGGACCACATCTCGCAAGCCAGAAAGGCAGCACACTGGTTACTTGTCAAAGAGCGTATTACCTTCACAATTCTTACCACCACACATAAATGTATCAATCTGTCAGACCCCTCCTACTTGTCCGATACAATAGCCAGATCACACTCCACCAGACCTACTAGACAATGTCACACCAACCAACTAAGGGTCCCGCGCATCAAACAAGCAAGAGCAGGTGGAATAAGTTTGCCCTACATTGCCCCTACGCTATGGAATGCACTACCCAGCATGCTCACAACAGAAGCCTCTCTCTCTGCCTTCCGCAAAAAAATAAAAACCACATTGTTTAACTAATACTTTTTTCCCTCTCGTTGTCTATTCTCTTTTCCTCCACTCCCGCAACTGCAATTCTCCACTTGTAACTAAGTAATGACTTCACTGTATGTATAATAAGTCATATTCAACTTCTGTAACAAGCACCACAATGCCCTTTGGGCTGCCTGTGCGCTAAACAAATGTGAATAAATAAATAAATAAAAGTAGCCCAGAGGAGAGGTTTAGTCCGAACTTGGCTTCCACCATCTTGGATTTTGCTGGCACTCCCCAAACTTCCTGCCCCTTGCCCACTTCCTGCAGACAAGCACTCTGGGTATGCTGTCAGAAGACAAGAGAAATTCAGGATTGGACCCCTGACAACAGGATTGTCCCTCCTCTTGATTGGTTCATCTTTGGACTTCAAGACAAGAAGGATTAACCTGGAACTGTCTTGGGGATAACAGCCTATCCCAAGTTCCTCTGCCATAGAGGTGAAGACAGAAACCTCCAAGAAAGAGGAAAGCTCTTCTCCCTACCCACCCCAGGTTACAGTTGAGGTGAATCTGCTTTTTGACCTGATGTAAAATTGAGCTCAACTCACTGGAATCCATTGACTCACCCATCTGGAATGCTTACTCGATGCAGCTGAAGTATCATCTCGACCTAATTTGACCACCGAATCAACCCATTGGGAGCCATCATCTTGACCCGTCTAAAATGCTGATGCGATCCTCAATGCTGATTCACCACTGGAATATTGGCATCGGTCGATATTGGCATCCTCATGCAGGGGTTAGCGGTGCTAGATTTTGCGTGAGAGTGTGTACTTCATCACCCCTGACTGTAGAGCTTCTTGCTCCATCTTACAAATGTCTTCTTGCCAGAGTACCATTAACTGCATAGGGAATGCTAAAGAGCCTTATATAATTTGCCAGAAACGTCCATGGCACTGGTGCAAACAGGCTAGATCTCTGAAAGGGAAGCTGGGCAGTGCACCATTAATCAGTAAGAACTGTGAGGAGGAGGAGAGAGGAGGGTGGTAATGGACAGGGCAGAGTACGACATGAGACACTAAGGGGCTGATTCACAGGACGTTTTCCTATGGGAGTGCACCATTATAAAACGCTTACATGAATCAGGCCCTAAACCTTTGTGTTAGCAACATCTGGAGCAGACACTTTTAGACGACTTAACAGGAACACTTCATGTTTTTGGCAATCAGGCACTTAATGGTAGGCCTATAAACAGTTTGTTAAAACTCAACTCTGCCCCTTCAAGATGTGTCAATATTTACTTTTAGTACTGTCACCAATTAAAACGCTGTTTCGGTCGAAAAGGTCAGGGGAAAAATCTGAATGCACATTTTGTGTGTATTCGGCATGGTAAAAAAGACTGAAGCCCATAATACCGAACATGGGAAGCGGGGGTAACAGAGGTCCCCCTGCTCCTCTAGCTCTGCATTATGGGGGAGGATAGCTCAGCAGCAACATGCTCGCCTTGGAAGCAAGCCGACACAAGCAACACAGGTTTGATCCCCGGGCTGCGCTTAGAAACCTCTGGGTATTTAAGCGCGTTATAAATACACAACTAAGGCACACAAAAAAAAACAATTACGCAACAAAATAAAAAAACTATTCCTGTAACAGCGCATCAATGCCCGCGGGCTGTGTGAGTGCTTTAAAAATGCAAATAAAATAAATAAATAAAATGGGCTGAGCACAGCGGGGGACATACAACCAAAATCCCAAAAGCGCAAGTTACAAAATGCAAACAAATGGGGTCCGCAATTTTGTAACTCGAGCTTTTGTGATTCGGTTTTTCAACCTAGATCCTTAAACTGCTTCTTTGCAAAATTGCGGCCGTTTAGTGGAAGAGTCTTGTCTGTGTATTTCGTTTCATTCTCTGGCTTCAAGGGTAAATACATCAGCGCTGCAGAAGAGTAGAGATTTGCCTGCTTCACTTTTACTCCCAGACTCTGGAACATGCACTCCATCTCTTCACATAAGAAGAAACACCCCTTTACATTTCGAAAACGTAAAAAGTCTAAACTTTACCTGAGACTTTAAGCTTTCTTAAAACCACCGTCACCTGGGCTTGTATACCACGCCATGCGTAAACTTTGCAAATGTATCAACGCACTCTCTTTCTCCTCCTCACCTGCCACCCTTCTGCCCCTTCCCTCACTCGGGCACTCATAAATGCACTCCCTCAACAAAGCTCACCAAACACCACTCACTAAAACTCACTCAGTAACCCACTCAGGTACTTGCTCTTGTGATGCAGCAGTCAAGCCTGCACACTCTCATGCACTCACTTACTCATGGACTAAATCATGGACTAAATCAGATGCTTGCTCGTTCCCACAATCCCTTACACTCTCACAAATGAGAATCTAGAAAGTTCCGCCACTCGAGGAATCTGAGCCTATGGGATGCAAAGGGTTGCAGGTGCTGTGAAGTTGAAAGGCTATTGGAAATGTTCATGCTTATGTTGCGGTTAAGAATCGGAAAGTTTGGATCACTAATTGGGATTGTTTTATGTTTTTAACAGAGTTCCTTTCATCCAAATTGAATCTAAACAGACTTTACGAGGCTCTTTGGAAACAATGATGTGCCCGCAACATCCTCTTTCTAAGAACATCTGAAACTATTTTAGGGGAAATCTATGAATAACATTGGAAAGGCAAGAGATGCATGCAACGTTCGCGGGTAATGAGGTATAGGATGAAATGGTGTCTGTGCAGAGCCATGGCGGTACCATTTGACTGCAGTGCTAGCAGTAAACCCGCGGCTCGGCCCATAAGCTTTCATAATTGACAAAGATTTGCACTGGAGTGAATCAGGAGATGCCCTACACCTGAACCAGAAAGCCTAAAAGTGGAGCAAATTCAGAGCTGCCAGCGACATCGCTGAAATGCCCTGAGCAAACGCTTTGCAAATGCCAATCTCAAAGTTGCTCGAGGCATGTCCCGTTTTGCTCCAGTTTCAGGCTTTGAGGATCAGGTGTATGGCAGCAGGAGCAAATCTGAGATGCGCACGAAATCTCTTGATTTGCCCCCATGCAAACGTTTGTGAATCAAGCATGTGTGTGATAGATCCAGTTACAATAGTGTATCCTAAATATTTCTGCTCTTGACTTCTCACTTTCCCCACGTCTCTGCATCTTTCTGGATGAGCAAATCTGAGATGCGCACAACATCTCCTGATTTGCCCCCATGCAAATCTTTGTGAATCAGCCGTGTGTGTGTGTGTGCATGTGTGTTTGTGTGTGTGTGATAGATCCAGTTACAATGGTGTACCCTGAATATTTCTGCTCTTGACTTCTTCTCACTTTCCTTGCGTCTCTGCATCTTTCTGGATGAGCAAATCTGAGACATGCACCACATTTCCCGATTTGCCCCCATGCGCATCTTTGTGAATCAGGCCCTTTGTCTGTGTGTGTGTGTGTGTGTGAGATAGATCCAGTTACAATGGTGTACCCTAAATATTTCTGCTCTTGACTTCTCCTCACTTTCCTTGCGTCTCTGCATCTTTCTGGATGAGCAAATCTAAGACATGCACCACATCTCCCGATTTGCCTCCATACGCATCTTTGTGATAAGGCCCTTTGTCTGTGTGTGTGTGTGTGTGTGAGATAGATCCAGTTACAATGGTGTACCCTAAATATTTCTGCTCTTGACTCCTCCTCACTTTCCTTGCGTCTCTGAATCTTTCTGGATGGGCAAATCTGAGACATGCACCACATCTCCCGATTTGCCCCCATGCGCATCTTTGTGAATCAGGCCCTTCGTCTGTGTGTGTGTGTGTGAGATAGATCCAGTCACAATGGTGTACCCTGAATATTTCTGCTCTTGACTTCTCCTCACTTTCCTTGCGTCTCTGCATCTTTCTGGATGAGCAAATCTGAAACATGCACCACATCTCCCGATTTGCCCCATGCGCATCTTTGTGAATCAGGCCCTTTGTCTGTGTGTGTGTGTGTGATAGATCCAGTTACAATGGTGTACCCTAAATATTTCTGCTCTTGACTTCTCCTCACTTTCCTTGCGTCTCTGCATCTTTCTGGATGACAAAGAGACGTTCGGTAAATAGCTCACTGGGACACATAGAGCACGGAAAATCGTTTGATATCGTTTGAAAATAATCATTAAAACAGAGTAGTATATTGAAAAGTAGATTTAGTGAAAGACGATGGTTTATGGTTTAGAATGTGTTTTGTTTTAGTGTGTGCATTGGCTTGTGGGTGTATGATTTGCAAATGTGTGGTTATGCAAGTAGTATTATGTATGATTGGAGTGTTGTGTAACAGGGTGCTGCTGGGTAACAGGTAATATTATCGCCACCAATAATATCGCCATATATATGGTCGTCGGGAAAGGTCATATGCAATATTATTAGTGGGGATCATTTTTGGGGTAAACGGGAGCAGGGCTTGCGGAGGTGTCCCCCGCTCCCTTTAAAATAATATGAGGGTTGAGGGGGTGTCTCCAGCAGGTTTAATGGGTTAATATTGCCACAAAAATATGGTGCCATTCATGTATGGCGATATTTTTGCAGGGTTATTAATTTATGGAACCGTGCTGCTGTATAGCAATATCACCATATGCCCAGGTAAACTGATTATTCTTCCGGGTACTCACACTATGATACTTGTTACTACCATGTGGCCACGTGCTTGCACCATATGTTAGGTATTGATATCCCAGGTCCACGTGTTCCCATCGGAGTGCTTCCTATGGCATGGGTATGTTATTAAGGACCATTATGGGATTAAGAGGCTGTGAATGACAGTGCCCCCTTAGTATGTAAGCCTCCAGAACAATCCTTTTATATGAAATTCTACAGTATGCATAGGAGCCAGAAGAAACTCTAGGAGTAAAGCTGCTCCTACCTCGCATGTGACGTATGCTCGGGAGGAGGTAGTTGGCCATGCAAGTTTGCCAAATTTGCCATGGTCCTGTTCTGGCCAAATAACTCCCACATCAAATTTGGTGAGGTTTCACCACTTGGGTAGACTTCTTGAAGAAATGACCAGGGATTCTGGCCCCTGTCTTGATCCTATGATGGAAGAATGAGAAAGACTGTTCATTGCCGTGACAGGCAAAAGTTCTGCAAAGCCCACTAAGTTCAGCACCAGAGCAAGTTGGAGCGAGTTTATGTGCCTCATGACCCTTAGCATGTTGCTTATGGTGATATATGGAATCTCCAGACTGCTACCTCATCTCCGTATTCACAGCTCCTTCTTGCGTACGGTGCACCACGCATCTAATATAACGAGAGAGAGAGAGCGAGAGTAAGAGAGGAGGAGAGAGAAGGTTCGACAGTGGGAAAGTGAAATGGGAACAGTAGGCAGATGCCAGCGATGGAGTTGTATAGAGCAGAACCAGTTGCTTTGCTTTGTTAGCCCCATTTTACGATTTTTTGTGGCTTTGAATTCTTTGTTATGCCTTTCAAGCTTTGTCATCCCTTGTTATGCCATGTCATGCTTTTCTACAAGTGGCTTCAAGTTTTCACCCTTCACCTGCCAATCAAGGTCCCCATTGCCTGCTCCTTTCACTAACGCACTCACTTTCTATTTTCCAAAACAAAACATGCAAGCCAACTATGCACACATGGTAACTGAACGCCCCACCTAACGAAACATCAACTATCAAAACACCATGGGCCTCGTTAGGAGTTTGGTGGCAGCCATGCCGTTAATAAGGGCATGGCTGCCTCCAAACTCGGTTCTGGGTTCTCTGAATCGGGAAATACCGGGCCATTCCGACCTTGGAGGGCCCGGTATTTCCCCATTCAGGGAACCCTGACCCAGACCATCCCCATTCCTATTTGAGCCCCCATAGGGCTCAATGGGAATGGGGAGCATGCTAACAACGGGCCCATTAATGACGGGCCGTTGTTAGCATGCTGGGCCCCTTGCGGGACCCGCAAAGGACGTCTGGTCTGACCAGACGTCCTGAGCGGGTCCCGCGAGGGGACCTCGTAATGCAGCGGTTTGGGTTTAACAGTGTCGGCAGCATTACTGTCCTAATGAGGCCCCATATCTCTACAGCCAACAAGTATACCACCACCTTGCCAATGCATCCGAGTACCACGTGCATATGAGGCTTCTCTGTACACAGAAATGCCTGATTTGCTTGACACAGAATACCTAGAAACCAACCTGTGTGCAGAGCTCAGGGTACTTCCGATCTGAACACCTCAGTGCAACATCAAGGCAGGCTCGGGCTGTCCTATAGGGCAATAGGCCTATGGCCGAAACATAAATGCAAAATGCTGGTGTGGGCCAGTTTTTTTGCTCAAAGTGGGCCACTTTTTTGGCCAATGTGGCCCAGTTTGATTCGTCACTTCACTATGCAGCTAATAGTTTTGACCAGTGTTGCTGAATAAATATTCTTTGAAATGCACCATCTACATCACATTTTATCAAAAACTCCCCCTTGCGTACTATTCAAACAGTGTCACAAAAGGAAAGAATAGTCATTTACAACTATGTGCCACATTTTTCATTGGCGCCCAAGACAATTTTATGGCCCAGTCCGACCCTGCATCAAGGCTATCTTGCATTTTCCCTCTCGCCCCATTAACCTAACACCCCTTCTTTTTCAGATCAGCGAGAGCACCTGGCAACCATGCAAACGGCAATGGATCATGCTATGAACCGGAGTAACACAACATAACAATCACGTTTCACAGGGAGTTGTATTTTTCTGGAAAAAGGGCAGCTGCAATCAGTTGTTATGAAGTGTGGTTCTCATTCTGGGATTAGTCACGTGGCCTCGTACCTGTCTTCAGCGTGGCTGTCACACTGGACTCAGCCTTTGCTTTAAAGGTTTGTGGTTTAAGGTTGGCTTCTCGCCAGTCGTTGGATGCACACATAGTACAATATCTGTCTGCACCAAAAAGACAACTACATGATAACCGTCCAATCAATTGCTTGATACGCTTTAGGGAGCAGCAGAGTCCCCTTAAGGTGCATTTAGTAGCTCTATAGGAGAGATAAATGCCAGGCTCAACATATATATCCCATTTCTGTTTTGGGGGAGCTTTGTTTGTTCATTTGAATATACGACACATAACAAAAACATCAATTCTTTTCAGTAGCGTCAGGCATACACAATGATCTATTTATAAAGCCACGTTATTGACACATTGATCACAGGTAATAATTGTGAAAGGCACAAATGACAACATATTTTTGGATCAGTGCTACATTCTTGGCTGTCCCATGCTTGCGTGGTATCCAGAGGTCTATGTGGATGTCCCACCAAGGTCATCACCCATAAGTGCCTACCAAATACGGCACCCATTTACCTGACAGTTAAATTCTCGAGACATCAGACTAACAGACCGACCACATCCAACTACCTCAACCAACTCACCATCCCTAAATTCAACGTAAAAAGAGCAGGAGGATCTAGGTTCGAAGTGTTAGTGGCCAAATGCTGGAACTCCCTCCCTTCCAACATTAGAGCAGAGCCTGCGTTCTGGTCCTTCAGAGCCAAACCCAAAGCATGGTTCCTAGCTCAAACAGCCCCGGAGCATGACTAATCTTGACACGGAGTGCGCACATTCACAGCTTTTGCTGCTCTCTCTCCTTTGTAAATATGACTTAAGCTAATGACTGTATATTTATAAATTTGTACTTTTCTAAATGTGACTTAGACCTAGTGATTGTATATCTATAAATGTGTACTTCTGCCTGTAAATATGTTTGACTGTACAGCTGTTTCCCCTATTTCATTGCTCTTGCCTGTAAGGTGATCTGTAACACACCTCATCCCCTATTTCTTGGGGTACTGTATATTATTTCCGTAACTGCCATGTTCCTATGTAAAAGCGCCCAGATACCTCTGGGTGGGGTGCACTATACAAGTAAATAAACTAAACTAAGGTATGCAGTTAACACTGATCACACATCCTTAGGTCAGACACTTGAATGTGCCAGGTCAGTATAGGTACGTTCACAGTTATTAACCCACAAGAGTTCTCTGAACCAGTTATTTAGCAGGGAATGGGTGGGGAGCAAACAGACCAGTGTGATATGTTACAGAGCAATTTCAAGTGGCAATTTAATCATACTGCTTACAGATTTTTCTAACTGTAATGGCACCCCCAAAAGGCAGTTAAGAGGATTAGGGTGTATGTCAGATGCCGAAAATGTAGCAGGCTTAGCTGTTACTTTTACACAGAATCTTTCTACCAAGGGACAGAGATAGGCTAGGTGTACAATGTCAGCATCTTCCATTTTGAATCTAGGACATACACCTGTTGCCATCGAGTCAACGATCCTAATCTGTAACGTGGGACAGTATAACTCAAGCAGTTGCTTGAATTGGATTAACTGGTATTTAGGGTTCATAGATATACGTCTGGCCTTATTCCACACCCTACAAATCCAAGTGCTTCCTCCTATTTCCTCTTAGACGCCCGTGATCAGTTCTTTCTCCTGCCTTCAAGTAAGTTGTACAATGAGGAGACTCTGCAAATATGTGGACCTGGTTTAACAATGTACTCCATTATGATACTAGCTTTTGCTGGCTTTATAAATTAGTTAAACATACTCATCATCTCTACATTAATCTTATAGTACAATAAGTCTTGCTGAAAGGTTGGAGGGCTCAATTGTCGAAAATATAGTATAGAAATAAGTGAGTCATTTTCAATAAAGTCATCCAGCATAACCAGGCCATACTTATGTAGAACAGCAACAATTCCCTTAACAAATGTGAACGGGAGACTCTGGATTTTATTATGAACTAGCAAAAAGTACCTTTTCTCCAAACGGGTTCTGTAGACAGACAGCAGAACACTCATCAGTTGTTGAAAAGCAATGATCCTGTAGGTCGCTGTTCCGATTTGCTTCTATCCTGATATGCTTGAAGAGGGAGTCCTAAACGTGGCCCTCGTTGCACCTATCCCAATCTCATCTCAGCGGCAGAGAAATGAAAGGTGTACAGCGCTCCTGGGTCCATCCTCCCCATCGTCGATGTATTGCAGGTGTGAAAAACACTATTCACTTAGTCAGCCATTCAGATCTTATCATGATGACGTTTTAGAAGAGACGAGCCTGCAACCGATGGAGCAACAACACTGACTGTAACCTCAAAGAAAGCCAATGAAACCATGACCTAGATACGTTAGACATGAAGCACACAGGCATCCATGCATGAAACTATGCAGACATTTAGATTAACTGCTGATAGATACGAAGAACATGTTTATGCCTCACTTAGAGGACTAAAAACACACGTTTTGGACTAATAGGGGAGTATACACCTGCCAATTCCCCCATTTATTTTATCACACAACAGGTTCACAGGTTTATAATTTCATAGTTTTTAAACATTTATACCAAACGTGTAACATTCATCTGACTTGCCCTTCAACAAACACTAACTAAGCCCTCATATAATAGCTACCCCTAGGTTGTGCTGATGGGCCGCTTATCTAGGGTGAGGGGATAGGAAAAAAACTGGCCCTATCTAGTTCTAGTCACCATTAATTTTACAAAAACACTTTTTCTACATGTGTGTTCTCTGCTTCGCAAATGAAAATTGTAACTTTTTATTCTTTTTCTTTGCTCTGCATTCACACACCCTAAAAAATCATACAAAATAAGAGTCTGCTCCGATTAATTAAAAACATCACCGTTTGGTTGGTGTTTCAGAATATATACTGCCACCAGAATTCATTCTTGTGCAATGAGCCTTCACCGCCTGGGTAGAAAGCCGCAATGCTAAAAACCAATTTCTTTAGCTTTTTTGACCCTTTTGCCATTCCAGTGGTATATTCCTTTTCTAAAAAGGGTCAGATCAGGTTTTTAGCGGTGATGTTTTTAATTAATTGGAGCAGACTCTTGTTTTGCATGACTGTTTAGGGTGTGTGAATGTAGAGCAAAGAAAAATAATAAAAGTTAAAAGTTTAATTTGCGAAGCAGAGAACAAACATGTAAAAAAAAAGGTTTTTGTAAAGTTAATGGTGACTAGAACTAGATAGGGCCAGTTTTCTCACTTAGAGGACTGACACACACTCGCTATGCAGAAACCACAAGTTGCACAATAATACACATGAACTGCTTGCTGACACTTAAACGCAACTAACATGGGCGGCCATGTAAATCAAGATGGAAGTCACTATTACATTGGAGTGAACGGAAGAAGCAGAAAAAGCTCAAAGATACAGAGAGGAGCTGACAGGCTGATCTTGCAGAAACGCGTAGACCAGGCTTCCAGTGCAGCCACTCTGCACAGGTTTGCCAAGGACACAGAGAGAAGGAACCTTTTAAGTTAACAGAAGAGATAGGGCACTCACAAGAATACAAGCTGAACATTCTCTTAAATGCAAGCAGGAGAACTCAATCCTGTGGTCGGTCCCTGCACACGTGATCTGAACCTGGGAGACAGAGCCTATTCATTTGAGCGAGGCTAAGGTGGCAGTTCCCATCCAACCGAAAACAGGATGATACAAAATTAATACCAGGTTTAAAGCCAAATCTCCTGTCTCAAGGCCTAGAGGATCAGAGATGGCAACTTGTTGAAAACATGCAGCACTGTTGGGTCCGTTCTCACCACCTTGAACAGTTGCACTTGGCTTGGTAACTTTCCTTAGCCCCAAAGCTGAGAAGACCCTCTTTGACTAATCCCTATCGACCTTCCATACTAAGCTCACATTTTGTTGCATCGACCAATTGCAGAACACTAACCTGAACTGTCTTATTAGTAACATTTAGAAGGTTGTTGTAAGAGGAGTGACCAGATATGTTTTATCCAAATGATGAACTAACCACCTATATAATGCATGTATAGATTACCTTACTAACCAATCCTGATCCCTGTTGGGTGAATCTTTATCTTTATTTTGTGACATCACGCAACATCAAAACTGGACGACAGACTGGATATCCATGAAAGAGAACACTGGAGAATGTTGCATTGTTCATGTCTCGATCCCTATTGATTATTTTTGAATAAAGTCAGTAAGACATATTGCTGCATGGCTGGACTCTTCCGTTTTTGGTGCAGGGGATTTCCTCGGCCCAGTTCCTCTTGCTAGTAATTAGAAAGATTGATAATTCCCCTGCCTTAATTCATGCTTTGCACCCGGAAGTAAACTTCACTGAGAATGGGTGTGTGTGGCTGGTTGACATATCTCAGAGCAGATGTTGGGTGAAGGCGAGCGTGGTGTGCTGCTGCATACCTTCTGTGCTCTCTCCCCACTGTCGCCTCACCCTAGCATGGTGAAGTTAATTGCGGTGGAAATATCTCAGAAACTGTGCATCCTAGGGCCTTGAAATGTGTTTTTTGAGGTCCTATATGGACCTTGTTCCTCATTTTGAGACCAGTCCTTCTACGACCACATTGATGTTTGCTGATTTCAGGCAACTGTCTCATGTGTGAAGGTGCTGAAATCCAGGGCAAAGGATGGGATGTCCAAATGTCATGCAGCCGGCAATGTCCGGTGGGTCTTAACAGGTAACTATGCAGAGTTTGGTGTAGATTGGTGAAATGGTGTAGAATTGTATAAGGAACAATGCTACACCAAGCCACAAACCCACACATTTTGACATTTATGAATATAGATATACTAGGGGTATAGAGTGGGATTTGCTTGTATTTTATATGCATTCTATAACAAACCCAGTTTGCTGCTAGTAATGTGTACATTGCATGAGGATTGTGACTGGGGTCCTTTAATGGTGACGATTGTCAGGGTAAGGAACCTTTCCAATCTGGAATTATTATTGTGGGATGTGGAGTCGCATCACGGTATAGAATGTTGTGCCATAGCCACTAGGGCATAATAATGCAAGTCCTCTCCCCCGGTTTAAAAGAAGTACTAAAGTCTCTACCAGTTTAACCATAAATGACCTGAGTTCTGAAAAAAACTGTTGATACTTGTAAGGGGATAGTAGTAAAAGAGTTTAAAAACTCCGGAAAGATTACCATCCTAATTAGAAATATCTTGGTCATCCTGGACAGCGGTAATTTAATCCATTTCTTAACTGTGCCATGCATCGCCTCCAGCAGGGATTTCTAGTTATATTCACAAAGGTGTTGTGGGGTTCGTGCAATATTTATTCTCAAATATCTGCTGTAGTTTGTTTTACAGATTCAATCCTGTATATTAAATGAGAGCTTAGCTGTGTCCATCAAAGGAAGGAAATAACTCAGTTTTGTCCCAATTAATCAGTAGGCCAGAGTATCTGCCAAATTCGTGTATGTCCTGCACCGGGGTGGGGGGGGGAATGGGGATTCTCTTAGGGGTTCTTCAGATAGAGCAAAAGATCATCAGCATATAAGGATAGTAACACTGTTTGATCACATAATGGTATACCCCAATGGGTGTGGTATCCCCTCAATATAGATGCAAAGGGCTCACCTGCAATAGCAAAAAGAATCCGGGATAAGGAACACCCCTGTCTGTTACCTCTGGAGTGTGGAAAGGGTTCAGATACCATTCGATTCATGTAAAATCTAGCCATAGGCTCAGTATATAATAATTTAACAATTTCTGTAAAATAGGTGGCCATCCCTATACGCACCAATACAGTAAGCAAATAATCCCACTCCAAGGCGTTGAATGCTCTCGCCACGTCTAGTAACGTAGCAATTGCCCCAACCTCTGGATTAGTGAGAGATATTACATGAAACAATTTGCAGATATTAGCGGTGGTCAACCTTCCCGGTACAAAATCACTTTGCTCAGTTAATATTATAGAGGGAAACAGAGGCACTAAGCGTTTGGTCAGAATTCTTGCCAGGATCTTCGTATCAAGGCTAAGCATGGGAAGGGGACGCTGGTATTTGCAAAGTATTCTGTCTTTTTTAGGCAAAACCACAATAAGTGCTTTTCGAGCAATGGGGGAAATGTGAGAGGGCTTCTCGATACATTGTTAATCATTTCGGCGCTATAATATCACAGTCCATTTTGAAAAATTCAGGCGGTGGTCCAGGCGCTTTCCCAGAGTTAAGATCTGCAACAGCGTCTTGAATTTCCTTCATGGATGTGGGTTCATTTATCGGTGCTCTTTGGTGCGGCTCAAAGCAGAGCAGATCCGCCTGGTCCAGATATGCCTCTATCTGCGACCTTGGTGACCATAGCTTTGGTGGCGTTTTCACTAGTGTAGTATTGAACAAACACCTGATTTATATCCTGCGGGGTGTATACTAACATCACCTCTTTTCATCAATCTCACAATTACACCTTTAGGCCTTTACTGTCCATGCAAACTGCTTGCTAGGTCAGTTCCCTACAGCATATATACAGGCTACATCCCAATTAAGAATAAATGTAGTCTCTCTATCTGATAACTCCGGAGGTTTAGTACAGGCTTCTCACAATTGTAAAGCCAGGTCATTTGAATGATCTAGTGCACATTCAAAACGCTCAATCAAATCGTAATGTATGATTAATTAATAGAAGGACCTTCTGGAACAGCCAATGCAGCCTGCATACTAATAATGGGGGGCCTCACCCTTTAGCAGGTTTTTCATGTAAGTCTTCCCTAAGAGGGATTTCTTGTAAAAAAAAAAAGCTACAGATATTTAATGGCAATTTAGATAAGTGCTGACTTTGCACTCTTGGACAGGAATATTTAGCCCTTTACATTCCAAGTAACACATTGTATTGTACCCCTTGAGGACTTGGATATGTATCTACCTTCATGTCTAGTTGAACCAGCATTGATGGGACAAAGTTCCAACAATTCCCCTTCTCCGTCGTAGGGTTGTAGCACCTTGTTACACCAATTGCACATGCATGCCACACGCCTGTAGTTAACTGACAATTTGCTGAACAGCAATCCATTTTTACCCACATCCGTCCACCCCACCCCCAGTAGCTTACCCGCAACTGCTAGCATAGTCCCTCTAAATGACTGGGCCTCTTTGCCTCGGTCATTTTAATGGCATTTTTGCCCATGGGGTTACACACGAGCTGGGCCCATCTCAGATCAGTGCCATTACTAGATTGTGTCAAATGAGCCATTTGTATTATCCACCAGTAGCTACCAGTTGAGCTGCAAGAGGCAAAGCTCAGCTTGTGAAAGGTTCTCATGCAATCAGCACAGATTAATGCCATTGTCCTAATTTATTCAGGAGTAATTCACAGATTTTTCTCCTAGGCAGATGATGCTGCAGTCAGAATATTTCCCTGTGATGCAAAATCCGCTACAGAGCTCCTTGAGTAAGCAGCCATCTTGGTTGGTTGTTCGCGAGTGCCCCCGTTCCTATGTAAACATTGGTGTCAACTTCGGAATTCCTCATAACAAAATATAATTACACTTACTGAGGCATGGGTTGAGAGTTAACGCACGTGTAAAATACCAGCCTTGTTTCCAAACTGAAACGTAACAAAAAGGTTGGATATTATTTCAAAGCACTACAATTATACCAATATTACAGTATGCAATTGTAACCTCATGTAGCTGTTTTTCCTAATATACATAGCTAGGTATTTATTGGTAGTGATCTGCGTATTACTCTGCTCTGACACAGCGGGGAAAAGCTATGGGCTCCTGCAGGAGGGCGACCAGTTCCTAGCTATGCTACTCACCGGTCCCCGATGCAAGCAGACCCAGGCTTCTCCGCATCAGTTTCAGTGCTGGCAGGTTCAGGGGAGAAGGGGACGTCTCGTCGTCGTGTAGATTCTGCAGCAGCAGAGTTGAGTTAAAGATGTCCCAAACAAAGTGAACCCGCACAGTTTGTTACCACAGCAGGGCAACGGAGCGGCCGTGTGTATCTCAGCCAAATGTACACTACTCACTTCAGACCTGGGAATGCCAAGTGTACGAATCGTGTGAGAGTGACAAGGACTTGAAATACAACACAACCTGGCGGCGGTTACAGAGCAAGACTCCTGGGTAGGCTGGTCAGTCTGCTGGATGGCCCAGAGACACTTCCAAAGGCTTACGTGTAAGAGATGGTGAAGATGCCGAGAATAGCTGTCCCCACTATTCCAAGGGTCGAAGTACCAGTAAAGGTAAAGAAACTAAGGAAAACAGCGTTTCCCAGATACTGACTGTCTTAAGGGCATGTCAGTTTCCCCGTAAGAATGGAGCGAAAGCCCAGAGGAGTGCGGCAGAAGGCTGCACTTCTCTGGCAAAGTCTAGATCATGGTGAAAACAACAGCAAAAAGTTTAGGGGTTGCCACATGGAAGGAAAATTACCCCCAATTAAGAAATCTTTCCTAACAATTTACAGTTGATGTTGTCTGTAATTTTGAACTGAATCCCATGAGTGTCTTTAAAGATATTTGTAGTATCCAGTGCATATCTGCACATAGAACAAGATTCACATTTTCTGAAACCTAATGTTCCCTGTTGCATCCATGTTATTTCTTGAACTGGATTGATTTCTTTCAAAAATGATGCACTTAGAGTTGTTTTCAAGGTTCTTGCCCGTCTGAAGGTTAAGGTCGGTGAATCATGCGTATTTATATGTTATTGGCACAATATGTTGTATTAAATCTAACTTTAGGAATGTCTTTATTAGTCTTGATTTTAGGAATCAGAGTCTGTTCTCTTTTAAGTTTTTGAGCTTTGCCTCATGCTGCTTTAATACATTTGTCTGTATATCCTCTAGCCTTAAACCTGGTTGATAGCAGAGCACATTCATCCATGAAAATGTCTTGATCCATACAGTTTCTCTGTGCCCTGACAAACTCCCCTTTAGGAATGTTTCTGATTACCATGTTGTTATGGCAACTGCTGGCGAACAATGAAGAGTTGACCGCAGACTCTTTTCTGTATGTCTTTGTGAATGTCTGATTCTTGGATATATAAATGGTTAAATCCAAAAAATGTATGCTGGTTTTACTGCTTGTCCCTATAAATTCAATGCCCATATGATTTTCATTGGCTCTTGTCATAAAAAGTTCAGTTCTTCTTGGGACCCCTTCCATATCATCGGCACGTCATCTATATATCTGTACCATAACATAATGTTGTTTAGGTATGCTGGGTCTGTGTATATAAATCTATCCTCAAACATAGACATGAAAAGGTTGGCTAGTGCTGGGGCATATTTTACGCCCATTGCGACACATTATTGCGTAGTGTAATCATAAGCATTTCCTTGAGCATGTCGACTGAGTGGTAAACGGATGCTGATTCTTGAGTGAAGGCATATTCAATTGTCTCCAGTGCCGACTCGAGTTTGATTGAAGTATAAAGAGCTTTCACATCCCATGTTACTAACAGTAGGCCTGGTTGCCATGTGATTGATGATCATTTTTCAATAACTGATGTTGTGTCTCTGAGGTACGATTTAATTGTTGTCACTCTCGGTCTCAGAACTCTATCTATGTAGTCTGCAATATTTTCTTTGTTGCCCAACCCAAACCACTAAGGATTGTTTGGCCTTCTGGTATTTTCGTAAATGCTTTATGTACTTTGGGTAAAAAGTAAATGGTGGGTAGGACTGGGTGTCTGATCTCCAAGTGTATTCTCTCATCGTCCGTTATTAGCTCTTTTTAATGCCATGATTGTATTGCTTCCTGAAGTTCTTGCAAGATTTCCATGTTTGGATTATTGGTCAGTCTCTCATAACAGAATGGAATTCGTAGGTGATTATTGGCCATTTCAATGTAGTCATCTCGATTCATGACGACGATGTTCCTGCCTTTGTCGGCTTCTTTGATAATTATTTTGTCATCTTCCCTTAGATATTTAAGTGCTTTCCATTGATTGGCTGTGAGATTCACATGTTTCATTTTCTGTCTTTGATTCAAAGATGTTCTCCAGTTGGAATCAGTGATGTCGTTCAGATCTTTTGTAACTGCCTTGTAAAAGGCATCTACTAAATTGTCCGGTGCCAATTGTGGTGTGAACTTCGATTTGGGTTTTAGTTCCTCTGATATGATGCCTGTCTGTTGTATTGTTAATTCATGCATGGTTTTGTGGATTGGTGGATCAATTGTTTCCTGCAGAGATCTCAATGTATGAATGTTTTCTAAATCTTGAATGGCGAGATCACTCATAGTTATTTGGCCTGTCCTAGTGGTCATCTTGTTGTGCACCTGAGTTGCAAAGTACTTTTTCAGTTTTCTCACAAATTTGAAAAGGTCAATATCTACTTCCATCCTGTTGTAATCAGCAGTTGGGCCAAAAGAAAAACCTTTGTTGAGTAAGGAAATGTCATCTTCGGTCAACCGTTGGTTTAATAAGTTCATCACCAGATCTTCGATTTCTTTTTGGCTGCTTCTTGGGCCGCTGCTCTTGTAAGCCTTTGAAAATCTTCTAGCGGGTCTGGGTTGCATGTGTCTTCCACTCCCTCTCTTTCCTCTCCTACGGGCGTAGTTTGTTTTAGATTTGGTGTAGTCGGTAATGAAAAACGGACTTGTTTTTGATAATTATTCCGATTGCCCTTTTTGTATCTTCTTATTAGCTGTACTTTTGAAATGACGTACAAGGTATTGAACAACATTTAGTTGAGCCCATAACATGGCAGATACAACAAACACTAAAGTAGGACTAGCGTGAGTCACTATGGAAACACACAGCAAACATTTTCATAAGATAGTTAAGCCGCTCGCTCACGATCACATACGGAGACGAGTCAGAGCATTATGAACATACCTGAGCTAAGATTCAAGCCCGAGCGGCACTCGGAGTCATTTATTATTGTAAACCCATTTTGCATAAAACCATTACGCATGAATATAAACAAAGTAACTTAGAGATTGCAATCAGTATTGATAATGCTAACCATCGAGGCAGCAGACTAGCGATCTGTAAAGATGCCCTCATGGAGAAACTTTTTCAGTGACACATTTATTATGGAATACACAGCATCGTGAAAATGCACAGCACTATCAGCAGTGTGATTTAACTAGGTGACAGACCTAGTGCCTGTGAATCTGTACTAACACAGAGATTTTTAGTCAACACATATGTTACTAAATATAACACATTTTGGAAACGTGCAGAAATATAACTAACAAGGCACTCATCATATCGTTTTCGCTTCAATTAACAGGAGGGATTTAACCCATAAATGAACTCATGTACGGATTTGGGTAAGAGTGAGTGTTTTCACTGAATATTTTTTGGCGTTTTTGGAATGTACTTAATGAAATATAAGCAAATTAGTACTTTCCAGAAGATTAGTGTTTTAAGGCCTTATACTCACTTGTATCGTGTTTCTGTCTCTCTCTCCCCCTTCAACACTAAGCTGACCCTTACATAACTTTAGCAATAGGTTCGTCCTTAGGTCTGTCTCTGTTTTGTGTTTCCTGCGCCCTGATGCCTGTGTGCTTTTGGTACGCTACAAATACATACATAAATAAATAAATAAATAAATAAATAAATAAATAAATAAATAAATACACACACATTAGGAGCCATGAGGCGTTTAGTTAACATTGCAGACATTCTCAAGCAACCTGATGGTTCTTTCATCCTATCCATGTCACCAATCCATCCTCATAGCCTGGTGCTCTAAGACTACCTGTTTACTGGGTGCCTCCAGCATGTCTTGCATTTTGCGACAAACAGGAGTTGGAAAACAAGATCGAGACAGTCAATACGTGTTTTAATGGAGCCCTATCCGGACTCAAAGCAGATCGCCTGCATCTTTATTTAAATAGTATTTGTCATGATAATAATGGCTGTGGCATGAAACCTTTCACAGAAAGGCCACCTAGTACCGACGTGACTGTAACACACCCATGTTCAGTTTGTCTGATTATTACAATCTTATCAAGTGGACCCATCTACCACGATTGTTCAGGCACTCACATAGAAGGTTCAGCAGCTTGCATGCAAGGAGCCTCAGACAGTGAGTCCACGCCTCCATTGTGTGGCGCAGGACAGTACATCCAAGGCACCTTTCGTTTTTTCTAAGACATGGTGGTTTCTAGATTGCTGGACACGAAAACACTTTTAGGGCTGGCGGCTCCAGTTGTATGGAAATAGTGCACGTTTAAAGAGAGTATCGTCTCTATATAACGCTGCGTCCCTTTAGGGAAAGGAACATACCCATTTAGATTTAGTGAAAGGGCTGGTGGTCAGGTGGTAGCGGTGCACGGTATAAATCAATGTAACAGAACATATTCACAGGGAATGACTTGTGCCTTTCATTTCTCGCCCTGAGAAGGTGCTGCAGGAGGCATATTGCACTACAATGCTCTACCGGCCTCCATGCCGCACAGGGGCCTCACTAAGTAGAGCCCTAACTCTCTTAAGCAAGAATTTACCAACCTCTTATCTGAGTAGGTCAATCAGGATGTGGTCATGTTTTCAACCTCACCTGGCCCTCTTATTTTGTCCCTTCTTAATCCTCCTAAGTATTCTTTTCTCTCAGCTTCTCTGGTCTTTTACTCGCACGCCTGCCCCCTTTTATCAAACCCTTATCACCACATGCACACACTCGCACAGTGCCATCTAAATGAAAGGAACACACACAGCAACGTACTTATGATCAGGCCAACGAAGCATAGGCCTGGCCAGCAGATCTTCTTTAGGGCGACAGCATTTAAAACAATGTATTTGCATATAGTGACTTTTACAGCTCTGTGAGTTGGTTTTACAGGTCTACGAATGATCATTTCGCAAGGTCCTTTGCTTTTTTACAGTAAACATGAAAGTGGAATAGGCTATTTGATCCAAGGAATACATGCCAAAGTGCCACCTAGCAGCCAGAGGTTCACCTCCAGCTCAGAGGCACATGAGCAAAGCATGTTGGGTATGCAAATTAGCCCAAATGCAAGCCTTTAGTTCCAGAACGTTGCCTTTGCCTTTGTTTTACAGGGTTGTGCTATCTTATGAACAGTTTCTTTAAGCCAAGACCGACAGTTCTCAAGGCTTATGTGTACATGCCCCTGCCAAATAATATAATTATTCACACCAGCTTACTATATCACAAATTCGTTTGGATTGTGTCTTCACATTTTTTAAATAGTGGAAGTTCTTTACGAGCTCGCAAAACGTTCCATGCTGGGTGTAAACTGTGAAGCTAGTTAGTGTTGGAAATAACAAGACAAGCACATGAAAGGTATGGAAAGTGATGATGGGGTTCAAGACTAGGGCCTGCCGAACCCATATGGTGAACTATTTTTCTGCTTATTTTGTATTTTATTTTTTATTAAAAAGATAAGTGTAAATGAAAAAGAACTGACGTTAGATTAATGGTTTGTCAACATGCGTAATTGTATTGCACATTAGCTATTCCTCCTCCGCAACATAGCTATTGCATTCAGATGACTACTGATTGCAAGAACACCATTCAACCTGCCTAGCAAGGGAATTGGCCATAAGTGGCCAGGCACATCTCCAAAAAGTGTAATCATTGCATGCCTGTGACTCTTCACACTCTGCCATCACGTCCTGTGGTTTTATTGCAAATTCCATATACTAATTAGGTATGCTGGACCTATCATTTTTATGACTTGTGTCCTGTTTCCTTTGCAAAGAAGCATCTTCAGCTCTCGAGGGCCTGCTACCAAGGCCACACTGAGGTCACAACCACTGGGAGTATGGACACCTGGGCTCTGGGATTTAGGAAGAGAGGTGGTTGGGAGGGCTGGCCTGCTGACCCTTTAGCAGGGGGGTCACTGTTCTCCCCTCTAATTCGCACAGTCCGTTGGGGGCCTGTGTGCGGAAGGAGATATGAATACGGCTGAATGTCTAGTAACAGGGGTGAAGCCTTGGTGTGGCGTTTATGCTCATCTGGTGTCTCCCATGCACACATTCAAACACTTTGTTGGCCTGTAACTCTAGTATGGATTACTGGCGTTTGGAGCTGTGTGTGTGTTCCCACATATTGGTTTCCATGTAAAGGTAATGGTTTCTTAAAATCTGGGAGAAGACACAACTTTCTGAGAACAGTGATGAGAAAAGCATAAAAGCTGAGCTGAAGCGGTTAAAAATATGTTTCCCCTCCAATGTAATAAGTGTGTGTCCATGGCATTAAAATTAAATGGAATGGTGCCCGGAGAAGGGGCTGAGTCTACAAATTAGGTATGATAAAATTGGGGAAGGGGGAAGCACTTGGTTGGGCCTATGGCAGAAGAACGCCTAAATATGTCGTGGAACACACCAGAAATGATCAAACCTAGTCAATCAAGGAATTTACATGTTATCCACACTCCCTGTGTCCCTGAGTGGAGTCTATATAAGAAATGGGATAACCCAATTCCAATGCTAAGTGAACCCCCAAAGATAGTGACCAATCCAAGACAAGTAGGTATCTGGATTCCACTCATTTTTTTCAGTTCAAGTCCCCAGCTGCTTTCATGCCCCCCAAAGATGCCTCAAAGTCAGGGCAGTTGATGGAAAGTGAAGGTGAACTAGAATGTATTTTCTTTATTAAAATAGTACAATACAGCTAAATAAAAGCTTTTTGTACAAACAAAAAGACATAGAACCAATAAACAAAGATAATGATAATCACATAAAAAGTCAATAATTTCAGTGCACATCACGATACAATTTTAAAAATAGATTCAATAGTCCCCACATTTTTGAAAAATGGTAAATCAGTCCCACATCATTGCCT
Source organism: Ambystoma mexicanum (assembly GCF_040938575.1). Classification (NCBI taxonomy): domain Eukaryota; kingdom Metazoa; phylum Chordata; class Amphibia; order Caudata; family Ambystomatidae; genus Ambystoma; species Ambystoma mexicanum. Next base: position 339,939,151 of record NC_090937.1, on the reverse strand, counting down.
TCAAAATAATCAACCCATATTTTACAAAAAAAAAGAGGCTGGCAAAAGACAATACCACATGCTAGTTAAGTGCTTCTTCTTCTTAGATGGTTCAGTGCTTCACATTCCAACATCAAGGGCCTCATTACGACCCAGGCGCTAATGGGTTAACAGCGCCGTAAAAGGTTGCGGCGCCGTTAACCTATTAGCGCCTAATTACGAGGTCCCTTTGCGGGACCCGACCTTAACGGCTGGTTTTACCAGCCGTTAAAGTAGGGACCCGCAAAGGGACCTTGGTGCTAAGTACGGTGCTGCAATTTGCGGCACCGTACTTAGCGCCTTCCCCATTCCCATTGAGCCCTATGGGGCAAAAATGGGAATGGGGAAGGGCCATGGCGGCATGGGGAATTACTGCCCCGCCAACCTTTGAATGGGGTGGTAATTCCCCATTCCGCCATGGCGGACACCGGCATGGACCATGGTGCTAATAGCACCATGGTCCTCCGCCTGGGTCGTAATGAGGCCCCAAGTGTTTAACAGTCTCATGATTGCCTGCCCGCATCATCTACAGCATCGTAGATGCCTAGGAATTCCCAGCCATCCCCCAACCACTTCCCAGGTGGTCACAATATTAAATTGTATACAAAGATATTTGACAATAATCCAAATGTTGGGGTAAGTGGTCAAATATCCACCAAGGCGAGGATGGCTTATATGTTGGAACAGGAATTCTTGGGCCAGTGCTTTGGTTGAAAAAATCACCAGGGATTGTTGCATGTCTTGTTATAGATCATCTTTTTATGAATAGGTTTGACTTTGCTTGATAAATATTCTGCAGCAGAGATTCCAAACCGATCAAACCAAGTAAGGAGATCTCTAAGAAGCGTATGCATTAGCATGTTCCTACATCCCGTGACATCAGTCCGGATTAATCGACCATTTAACAGTAATAGTGAATTAACAGGGGCGTGCTTCACTTTCAAGTATAGATTTAGTTTATTAATCAGCATGATGCTGTGAATGGAATACACCAGAAACTCGAGCAAAACATACTCAATGGGAGCGGTAACAGGAAGGTTACAAATTGTTTTTAAACCTCGAATTTCCATTTAAGCCTCTCTATATCTCGGCACCCTAAAGAATTACTGGCCGAATTTTAGATTTATACAGCTGAATGAAAGAATAGCCTGCTTGTTCTTTTGCAAATTGCACAATAGCTCCTGTTAGCTGGTACATTTTCATCACACGGTCAGACATGTGCCTGTCCAATTTAAGGCAGGTGTCAGATGTGAGGCCGAGATAATTATGTGAGTTAACCTGTTCCACCATTTGATCCCCAAGCCTCAATGAGAACCTCTTGGTAATCCTAGTAGCAAGAAGATAAAAAACATGGTTTTGGTTTTTGTGATTTTAATGGAGAGGCTGTTTAACTCGGTTTATAGTCATAAAATCGAATACAATAATGTCGAAAGTCAAAAAATCGAAAAAATAATGTCGAAAAAAAAGTCGCATTTCTTTTTTATTATGTTTTTTATTCGAAATGGGGGCCAAGTGCTCCGTTCCAGTATCAGCACCCCCGTGAAAATCATAGCGCGAGCATGTAGCAAAGCCAACAGTCAATAGTTTTTGGCCTTGTGCCCAGACCTTTTTCTACATACTGGCTCAATTATGCTTTCACGCCAGATAGGTGGAATAAAACTGGTTTGACTGATGGATTTGAACAAGAAAAATACCAAAATGCTCCTCCAGTCAGGATTATACTGATGAGAGCATTACAGATGCCATCCGGGCCACGGGCACGAGAATATTTTACTGACCTGATGATTTTACTCAAGTCCCACGGCGAGAGAGAGAGAGAAGCACTGACTGACCTTAGATAAATCCAGATTAAAGGTGTTCCCTGGAGGTATGCCAAGAGGGGGTCTTAACGAGTAGGGCCCATTTCTCACTGGAAACTTTAGCCAATGTTAAAGGTGGGTTAGTCTGAAGTCTACCCAATTGCCGAAAGAGTATATGATTGTCATTTTGCAATGCCTTCGAGAGGACGTGCCAGGCGAAGCCGCCACTCGGCAAAGGCCAATAGAAAAGGCCTCCTACCCTCTCTGCAGCTCTCCGCTGCTCGACGGTGCGGATGGTGCCCTTATGCCGGCTCAAACAAGGTAAGGCTTCGTGCCTCAGTGCCCGCATGCCCTCCCCCTCTTTAAGGGCTGCCCAGGTCACGACCATGCGCACCTTGCCATGCAGCTACAGGAACGCACGACTTCAGTCGTGCACCCGCCCCTCTATCCCCAACACCTACAATCCTAACCCGGCAGATTGCAACCTTAGGGTAGACCTCAGATGCCAGCCATCATCACACAGGCGCTACGCTACCAAGGCCAACTTTAACGCTAGGGTTGCCCTGTACATTGCAGCCACACAACGTCAGATCCTCAATACTCTCATCACCAATCTAGGTTCCACGATCGCTACAAAAGTAAAGCCCAATAATAACATTGGCTCTGCACTACCACCCATGCCCATGTCCAGTGTTGTATCGATGCTGAATGCTCATGCTGTTGCCCCCATGACCACAGTCGATACTGCATTGCCTGCCATGCCTAGTGTTGTTTCTGTGCTGAATGCTCATGCTGTTGCCCCCATGACCACAGTCGATACTGCATTCATTGCCTGCCATGCCCAGTGTGGTTTCTATGCTGAATGCTCATGCTGATGCCCCCATGACAATTACTGACTCCCAACTACCCACTATACCTGAGCCACCGACTACACCTACTAGGCCACCCACCTCTGCTCCTCCCATTGCTTACACGCTCAGCTGCACCCTGCTCAATGCCCACTCCGTACCCGCCCACGCCCTGGACATCAATGACCTGATCATTAAGGACACCCTTGACCTCCTTATTCTTACTGAAACCTGGCTCAACGAGAGCTCGGGCCCGGCATTATCTCTGGCTATTCCATCTGGGTACTCCATCTTCAGGAAAGACCGCACCTCTAAGAGAGGTGGAGGCGTGGCCCTCATTGTCAGGGAAACTCTTGCCATCAGAGAAGTGGAAGGACTACTTGACAACAATAGTGACTACCTCCCACTAAAAATGAATGTCGCCCCTAACTGCACTATAACTATGCACATTGTTTACAGTCCTCCGGGTCCATGCATTGACTTCCACGACACCCTCATCCTCGCATTATTCGACAACATCAAAAAGACCTTGCAGTTCTTACTTCTGGGCAACTTCAACCTAGGGCTTAACGACCCCAAGGATTCCCCTGACAAATCCCTCAAGAATGCCTTATCCAACCTGGGCTTTGCGCAATCTATCTCTGACCCTACTCACCTTAAAGGGCGCACCCTCGTCTGGATCAGTCATCACAACTGTTCCCTACTCATCACCGCCAACACCCCCATCCCTTGGTCTGACCACCACTACATCCAATTCAACCGTAGCACCAAAAAAGGGGCCCCTTCACCTCCCCCCGTGCCCGGCCACTTTCACCAGGAGCTCACGCCTACTCACAGTTGAGAATTTAGCACCCTACCTTCTCAACCCGGCCCTGCAGGCCCCGTCCTCCAACAACCCTGAAACCTTAGCTAACACCTTCAAAGATGTCATCACTTCAGCTGTGGACGCCATCGCTCCATTGACCCTTAAAAAAGCCAAGAAAGATAAACACTCTAACTCATGGTTCTCCAAAGAACTTCTTGACCAATGTGCGCAAAAGAGGATTGCCTTTTCCACATGGAAAGCCAACCCATCTGAAGCCACCAAAGAGGTGTTCAAAGCCATCTCCAAATCTTACAAAACCAACATCACCCTAGCCAAAGCTGCCTCCTTCAACGCTAGGATTTATGATGCCAAATCTGGGTCTAAGGAGTTATTCACCATCTTTAGGGAATTGGAAAAACCAATCACTCCCCCCCATCCATCTTCAAAGATGACAAGTGATGTAATAGTATTCAATCTGCCATCCTAGAGAAGCTTAACACTCTCCAAACCAAAATTTGTGGCGACCAAAAAGCCCTCTCCAACCTTATTGCTAACCTGCACTGTGAACCACCCACCAAGACCATCTCCTCCCCACTATTTGACTTCAAAGATATCACTGAGCTAGAGGTCATCACCCTGCTCAACTCAATCAAACCCTCTAACTGTAAGGGTGATGCCTGTCCAGCTAGCCTCATCAAAGACTCGGCACCTATCCTAGCCCCCTTCCTAACAGCATTTATTAACTCCTCTTTCCAGTCAGGCCATGTTCCGACTGGACTGAAGGAGGCATGGTTACGCCCACTCCTCAAAAAACCCTTGCTGGATCCAACAGTCCTGGCGAACTATAGGCCCATCACCACTGTACCCTTCCTGCTCAAAATCTTGGACAAAGCAGCCTACCTGCAAGTCCAAAAGTTCCTGGAAGAAAACCGTCTCCTTGGCCTGCGGCAATCTGGCTTCCGCGCACGACACGGCACCAAAACGGCTCCCCTAGACTTAAAGAACCAAATGGACGATCTTAGAGACGCAGGCAAACCTGCCCTGCTATTGCTCCTGGATCTTTTGGCTGCCTTTGACTTGGTGGACCACAACACCCTGTGTCACCATCTAGCCACCCGAGCCAACTTCTCCACCAAAGCTTGTCAATGGATCACTTCCTTTCTCCAAGAAAGGGCCATGAAAGTCTTTTCTGACTCAGCCTGTGCCACTCCCAGCCACATCACCTGCGGTGTTCCACAGGGTTCTTGTATCGCTCTACAACCTCTTCACGAGGGTAACCTCGGAGATCAGTACGTCTCCTTCACTATTGACAACATTCCCATCAAGGTCTCCAACCATGTGAAGACACTCAGAGTCTACTTGGACTCCGATTTGTCCATGGACAGACAGGTCAATTCTATCGCTGCCTCCCCAGCTTACTACTCTAAAGTCCTCAACGCCGCCAGGCACTTCCTGTCGCGTCAAAACTGCCTCACCATTGCCAGGGCAATAATCGGGTCAAGGCTAGACTACTGCAATGCCCTTCTCGTGGGGACCTCCAGTAAAAACATTGCCAAACTGCAGCTAGTCCAAACAACGCACTGATGGCAGCCACAGGTACCGCAAGAAGAGACCATATCTCCGAAATCAGAAGACAGGCCCAATGGCTCCCTGTCAAAGAGAGAATTGTCTTCAAAACACTCGCCCTCACCCACAAATGCCTACATGAACTTGCTCCACCCTATTTGACCCAAAGAATCACCAAGCACACTGCCACAAAACCCTTAAGAAAGTGCTACTCCAACACAATTGTCACGCCCAAAACGCAAAAGGTGCGCGCTGGTGGCTCCAGCTTCCCCACCCAGGCAGCCACGCACTGGAACGCACTGCCACCTCACGTAAGAATGATTGAGTCACACCAAGCCTTCTGCAAAGCCATCAAAACCAAGCTCTTTGTATAAATTGCACCTCACATCATTATGAATCTGTACAAGTCATTTCATGTATCTCTGCCTGTATCTGTGTAACCATGAGACCTCTGGTCACCTGTATATTCTTTTAATCACAAGTCCAACATCTTCTTGTAACAGCGCCTCAATGCCTTTTGGGCTGCAAGTGCGCTATACAAATGCAAATAAATAAATATCTCCTTTTTCTCAATATTACAGTAAGACTTCAACCACCCGGAATAAAGCCTTTTCCTTGTCCTGGTTAATCCTGCCATTACAGACCCCTCATAGTTGCAAGAAAGAATCCTTGTGTCCTCTGAGGATTGGCACCATACCTATTGTGTCCATGCTATAAGCTGACAACTTGATCATGTTTGCCCGGACCATGAGATTATTGTGAACTGAGTTGGCCAAGTTTGCTGCTGAACACGATCTGGCCATTAACCTCGACTAAACCCAGATTATGTTCATAGCCAACAAGAGGGTAAACAGGGTAAGGATGGAGACAGACCTGGGAATAATTAATTATATGTCAACATATAAATACCTGGGTGTTGATGACAGCCCTTCTGGGTACCGGAAGCTGATTGAAAACAAATCATGTAAGGATAGCCTGCTTGCTGTAAAAATATCTACATTGGCTAGGGCAGGCGATGGGTTCTCAATTGCTGGAGTTATCCAGTTGCATAAACAATGTTTCTTGCCGGCAGTACTGTATGGACTCAAGGCCTCAATATTAACTGACTTATCATGGCTGGACGGAATCGAGGGAGCATTCTGGCGCAAGCTTCTGAGCTTACGACCTTCATGTCCAGTCGAATTGGTCTGTCTAGAACTGGGTCTTACATCTTTGAGTGGTATGGTGAGAAGAGGTAGAGGTCCTTTACACATAAAAACTAAAATTAACGTGTATGAGTGGGTACAAATTGAGTCCAACTGATATTATGAAAAAGAACTATGGAACACTGACTAAACAGTTCTTCATGCAGATCGAGTGGCACCCCAATTTCAAAGGTACCAGGACACAAGGGGAGATGATAAGAGTCTTTAAAAGGAAATTTAACAGATGGGACTGGTACAAAAATTACTCACATTTAGCAAGTCTAAAAAAGTGGGAGACTGTAGCAAAGACCATCCACCTATAATGGAAGACATAGCCATATTTGTTACTATGGCCCGCCCCGGAGGTGAGAAGCTTTATACTGTTATTGCGGATGAGCGAATTACCTCTTCTATCTGTCCGTGGTTCACAATGGGGTCTGGATGCAAAAGAGCAGTTCTGCTGGATTTGTAGACTCCCACACAAACCTGAGACGTCAAAGCACGTTCTTACAGAGTGTGCGAAGTTGGGCCCAATACATATGCGCAATTTGGGCAGCCTAGGGCACTCATATGAGTCCATCAAAACTGAAACCTTTTGGGCCTACTGTTTGAATGTTAAAACTATTTCTGTCTAACTGGCATTATATCGAGTATGGACGCATGTTCAAGAACAACTAAGGGAGAAGATGAAATGCCCAAGTACATATTGCCTGATTTATGAGTGAAATCACTATTTATTACATGTATGCTAAAATTGATTTTATTATTTGTATTGATCGACTATTAACTATTGAGTAATTCGTTTTAGTTTATTCTGGACTGTGTATGTATGTTACTGCACATTAGTTGTTGATCTGTTGAAGGACAGTGTTTCCTTGTGATTTTAGTGTACAGATGACCATTGTGTATGTTATTGTTTTCTTGTGTAAAGCTCATCGAGATATGTCACAATAAAGATTATTATTATTATAGTTGCAAGAAGAAATGTCGCAGAGGGCCCTCCACAAAGTTGTTTTAGCCATTCGATAATTTGTTATCAAAATTATGTTTATTGGTGCCACGATTAATATTCCAGGCACCACATGTAGCAGGGGCCATGTGAGTCATCATAATCAAAAGAAGAATAGGAAAGTCTTCCAGTACAAACTTGGTTGCCAGTGAAAAGTGCTCAGGTTGATTTGTTAGGCTAGCCAAATTGGCATTTGAGGCCATTGTTTCAGTGCCATGATATAATCCTGTGACTCATATACGGCACTAAGATCAGTGGCAACCAATCGCTGATTAGCCAAAGGTATGTTAGGGGCATTCCAAGTCAGTCGATTCATGCTACAATTACTGTCAACTGGCCCTCACTTATCCAGTAGAAATTCAGGGACATCCAAATCGAGCAGTACCAGTGGCAGAACATGGTTGCTCTCTTCTCTGGGTAGTACCAGCAGATCCAGGTCACTATTGAACAATAAGGGAGAACAGAAGGCATATTCGCTAGTAGTGGGGAAAATTCCTTAAATTCTAGTAAAAGTGCCTGGATGGTCATGTGGACATGTACCATTCATCATGCACGTGTCAATCAAGCACAATGTTTTGGGCCATCCTAAACCTTGATTATTAACTTTAGATTGTAACAAAACAGATTCCAGGTACGAAAGGGGGACAATGGTCATTAGGGGGTATGCACGCATTAAAATCTCCCATCAACAGAATGTGTATTCGACTGCCATGTGTAGAGATTAAATCAGTAATGATGCGTGTGAACTATGTCATGTGATTTCGCCCGGAGGGTCAGACAAATTTATAATAAGCAGTTTCAAGACTTGCCCATCAGCCGAATTCTCATTAACAAAGCAAGCCAAGACATAATTGGAATCAACATTAAGGTTGTCCAAACTAAAGACGGAGCTGCAACTAATAAGTAGCCCCCCACCCACCCCCTTGGATGGCAAGAAACTGAATGGTGGCCCACCCATCAAATACCACCTCTTCCTTCAACAAGGGTTTGTGTAGGGCAACAATAGCAAATCAAACAAATTACTAAATAGATCATCCTCTTCAAATAAATGAGAGGATTTCTGGGAATTCCAAGAAAGTACTTTCAAACCATAATCAGGGACGTTTCAAGAAGTTATTGTGCAAGAATCCAGCAAAGACCTATCAACATCATTATGTGCTTTCTGATGATTAGGTATATCTAAATGTTTGACCGCTCTAGTACCGTCACGGTTAGTAACCACTCTGATGGTAGAGAATTGATATTCTAAATTAATAGAAGGCCTAGTGCCTTGAGTTGTAATACATGCTCCCCCCCCCGAAGTATAGTGCGACTAAGAGTCTCATTGGATTCAGAAGTGCTAATCGTAGAACATTCATAAGCCATTCTGTAAAAATCTATCTTACTATTTAAGATATAATCAATGATGGAGCTTTGATAGAAGTGATCAATAATAGTAACTAAATCACAGTTGTCTGAATTTTCAAAGAACTTAGAACCTGATCCACAGAAACATTTTACAATGGGGCATTCCCATAGAAAAATACTCTGTGAATCAGGCCCTTAACATCTCTGGTGGTAATGAAGTGCAGATGGGGGATGAGATGGCAGAGTTGTGATGAACAAGGCTCTGTATCTTGATAACAGGTTTGCAGTTAGGATGAATCCCCCAGTCTACCTCAGTTGAATTAGAGATAGGTTGAGATCGCAGTTCACGTTCATTAGTAGCAGTCCCACTAAGACAAAGTGGTTTTCCTAAGTTATTATAACATCCAGTGATTGATAAGCCAGACTTAAATCATTGGTATTGAGGGACTGGAGGAATGCGGTCAGGGACCTGCTGGGAGAAATTAAGTCTCTGGTCACAATTACAGATATGACAACATCTAGAATTAGATTCACTATTGTGTTGCAAAGTCGGGCCAAATGAGGGCTGTTTCAATACAGCGACAGGACGTCTGAGTCATACAATAGGCAAAGGTCTTCTAAGATGAAAGATTCAATGCGATCCCGAGAAAAAGGAGTAGACTTTACAGGCTTCATGGAAAGGGCTGGTACCCTGGGTATAAACTGCCCCAAACAAGCAGTGAATGTCTTTTCGTCCATTGGAGTTAATATCACCAACCATGTTTTTAGAAGGTTTATGAGTTTTAGATACAGAAACTGTTTTTTGTATATTTTAAATACGACCCATGGCCTTAACAGAGCAGAGGCTTCAGTATTCAGGTTAACCTCAGTATGAGTGGGCTTTTTCCGTGAGTTAATTAAAGGACGTGTGGATGAGCTACTTTTAGGCATCAAAGTGGGTTGAGCTGCTATTACTCCTCAGTGCTTTCTGCGTTTCTTCATTCCTTTGTCAAGGGCGGGTTACCTTACAGGCATCTTGCTATTATAATACGCAGAATTATCAGGATTAGGTTTGTCAGTAATTACAGTAACTGTAGATTTAATAGGAACTTCTTCAGACATAATGTTAATATGGCTTCCAAGGGTAATAATATCCATGTTAGTAACAGCATTGGTAGGCATTTGACAAGTGGGCAGTGGGGGACAAAGGAAGGAACTCTATAGATAAGTACTTAAGGCAAGCAACAATAGTATTGAGTCCATAATTTACTTATCTGAGTAAGTATGGTAGAGTGGGAAGTAGTGGTGATCAAAAGATCACACTTCTCAATGACGTCCTTCAATAATGAGATCAATGCACCACTTGCGCCCTGCTTCTGCATCAGACCCTCGCAGATATAGGCAGAGATATAGGCAGCAGTGAAGGTTCAAAGGGAAAAGTCCCAACAGCCACCCTCAAGGACTTCTGGTCACAGTAGTTTGACCGCCTACAATATCACTAGGACAAACAGGTAAGACTCTGCTTCAGCGTTGGAACCTCTCAGATGTAAGCAGCAGCGAAAGGTCAAAGGGAAAAGTCCCAACATTCACCCTCAAGGAGTTCTGGTTGCAGTAGGTAGACTGCGTAGCTGCACCAATCACCAGGACAAACAGGTAAGACATGCAAAGTAGTATAACAGCATTACACGGCAGGACGCTTTTTTAGGTAAACTATTACTAGAGACACCAGCGAATTAGAGCAAGCTGTGTCTTATTGCTCTGTGTTTCCTTGAGAGCTGATAACAATGGTTACATTTAGCAGTCTTTACCTATATGGGCTTACAAATGATTAATAAAGGAAAATAGGAAGAACATTCGATGGCAAGGACATCCCGCCAATAGCCCCTCAGTTAAAATATGCCTCAACAGCTTCTTATGCTGATTTGACAAACATAGGAAGCAAGGAAATAATGTTTTAATTACAGAAACAGCTAAAAGGCATGCTCTGAAGTCACACAGTTGCAACGCTTCTTGACTCCTAACGCATGTTGTGCCTGAAGCAAAGATATATGGTGTAAACACAACGTGGTGGGGTCAGGAAAAAAAACTTCTCTCTCTGTAGGTTTAAGTGCAGTTTCCAACAGTTTTTGTAAAATTGTAACACTTTTTGAAAACTCGTGACCCATGAACACTATTGGGGTCATTATAAATTTGCCGGTCTGGGAAAATTGCCAGGGAAAATGCTGGTAATTTTGTGACAGCCAATTTTCCTGGCAAACTACAAGTTTTCCGGACGGGGTTCACTGATTTACGTCAAGCCAAAATCTGGAGGTAAATCAGGCCCCCACTGGCAAAAAACGCCAGTATATCCGTGGTGCTGGAAATACCTGTAATCCCCTCCATGGATTTCCATAGGACTCGATTGAATGGGGATTTACTGCCCTTTCCACCACCTGATATTTCCCGAAAATTCCAGGATATCAGGCAGGGGAAATGGTAGATCAGTTGCCGGTTTCTCGTCGGAAATTACCAGCAGGATACCGGCAAATTTGTAATGAGGGCCAATGTCTTGAAAAGAGAATCCTGAAACAGCTGAGAATAATCATCAGGGTAGCTGCAAGGGTCAGCGGCCCATTTCCATAAGCTTCATGCCGCCCTCCCTCACGCCTGCATTGCTCGGAATCTTCATTGGTCAAAACCAATTTGGAACAGATGTTTGCATGGACAACGGGCCTTTAACAAAGATGGTCCACAATCACAGATGTTTCCTGCTTAGGGCTTTTTGCAAATAAGCCTACAATATATATGTGAGAGGGTGTTGGTTTTTCTGAGAATTAAACACCAGCTGGTTCTCCTATTAATTCTCAAATTCACATCTGACTCTTCGTCAGTACATTTGAAACATGCACATACATTACAGTAGAGCCCATAAGAGGGTGTAATAAATGACACATGTTTAAATTACCTTTTTTTATCATAATGCAGCAGTTTCCATACCCACATTCCAGGCATACCGTTCCCTCAGCCAATCCAGTTTAAAATGCTTTTTCCCTTTCATTTCTTCATTTTGAGAACAAGCTATACTGTGGCTTTTTCTTTACAAATCATTTCACTATGCATTATCGGGCGAAGAAGTCTGTGGGACAGCATAGCATTTTGATTTAGTTCGATAAAAGGTGTCGAAAACTGTGTTTTTTTATCATTCGGAAAGGTATCTTTCTCACACTACAGTCGTTGGAAAAAACGAATTGGGGCACTCTAGGCATTCTACGAGTTAGAATTTGCTTATTGAAGGTTTCATAATTTCCTACTTTAAATAAATGTTTTAAGAATAAATTGTATTGCATTGCATCAGAATTTATAGAGCGCAGACAGACCAAACGGCATCAAGGCGCTAAAACTAAGGGAATGAGGCTACACATCAGAACTAAAACAGAAGAGTTTTTAGCTGTTTTTGAAAAGAGATGAAATCAGAAATGCTTCGAATCTGAGGAGGAAGGGCATTCCATAGTGAGGGAGCAAGCACAGAAAAGGATCTTCCTCCCGCGTGGGCCCACTGAAATCGAGGAACGACCAGCAAATTCACTTTCTTAAATCCTAAATTATCCATATTTCATTATCATGCAACATGTAAAAACTGTGCTCTGGCTTTCCATGGCAATGTGACATAGGTTTGATTTTAAATGGTCATCCTTTGCAATTTTTGTGCACAGAACATCTACACTGTACGTCCAAGCTATGTCCGCAAATAACTAAACATTCACCCAACAGGCAATTCTGAGAAAATCTTTAACGGTTCATTCAGAGCAGGCCGTGACAGTCTTTCTGTCCACTGAGTGGCAAGTCTCACTCAAGGCTCTCACCGGAGGGCTTTCGAGATGCACTGCCCTATGCCCACACGTGACCGCTGTGCAGAGGAAAGGAGGTATAGACACATTCCCGCCTTCTCCAAGCTCTCAAACACGTTGGCCATCATGAATAGTTTCTGGTTTATATCAGTCAAGAATGTAGAAAAAACGTCAAGTACTGTCATATATAATAACTCCATTAACTGGGAGCACAGCTGTTATTTGCCATTTTTCCAGCGCAATATTGTTTAATTCTGGCATTCATGATAAACTGACAATGTTAGTATTTATGTGGGAAATACGCCGATCCTTGATCTGTCCAGACTGGTAGAGTCCGGCAGGCTGGTAGAGTTTTCACAGTTCAAACTGTATTTTCCCATTGTATTTTTTATTTCTAAACTTTTCATTATATCTCAAATTAAAGAAAGAAGATAAAAATGCAATACAAAAGTATTTGGTCTTTCAATCTAGGCGTACAGTCAACAGAGTTTGCTAAAGCACAATTGAGTTCTCACATATGTTGGAGACAGAGAAAGGGAAGTAATTAAGAGCGTACATGTGATGCCCAAAAACAATTGACAAGTCAAAATTGTTGAATTAAGTGTAATGTAATGTAATATGGCATTTGTATAGCACCTATTCACATTGGTATGGCCTCAAAGCGCTGTAGTTGAACGCCCTTGGGGAACGAAGGCTGTGATATGAGAGATTTGTCAGAGAAGTTTAGAATGCACGCGTGCATTTTAGTCAATACAAAGGCATCCAAATGGCAGAGGTGTTGTGTGATGTGTCTTCAAATAGTGAATGATTGCAGGTGAGTGTGTGTGGGTGGCCATGCCTACGGCTATTTTTCATTTACATGGAGTTTGATACGTACCTGAGTGTCCTGGCTGGTTTCTAGTTTCGCTGGCGCATCACCAGCCCTGTCTTGCAGTCTGTTGGGGTCCTCTCTCTGCGTCGCACAGTACATTCTTGAGGGACTCATTGTTGAGGGACTTATTGCCACCCCGGCCTAGCTGACGGGGGTGAAGTTAACACGACGGGCGGAATGTGTTCATCAGGATGCAGGGGGAGAAACGATGTCTTGAGAGCCTTTCAGAAGGCAGTGTGATCCTCTTAGCAGCGGATGCTGAGGGCAATCACGTTCCATATTGTCGGTGCTTGGACGGAAAAGGAGGACTGCCCTATTATGGTCGATTTGATGGGAGGGATGACAAGGAGGCGTGTGGTGCCTGTTCTCAGGTTTCTGTAGAGTTTGTAAGTGGTGAGCATGTGCTGTAGGTATTCTTGACCTCGTTTATGCAGAGCATGGTAGGTGATGAACGTAGCTTTGAAAGTTGGCCGTTGCTCAACAGTGAGCCAGTGGAGGACACAGAGAGTGGGTGTGATGTGCTCTCTGGGGCCAAGGGCTAAGAGGAGCATAGCTGCAGTTTTTTTCCCTTTGGAGTTTTCTGAGGAGAGATGCAGTTATAGGGAGTTAGCGTAGTCTAGGCCAGAGAGGATGATAGATGTGATTGCTATGACTCTGTGAGGGTAGGAGAGGTAGGGGAAGATGCATTGCAGAATGCAAAGATGTAGATAGCACAATTTAGACACAGACCTGATGTGGTGTGAAAATGTCAGATCTGCATCCATGGTACATCCCGGTTTCTTTACTGAATTGGATGTAGCAGGATGAGGGCCTAGAGTGGATAGCCAAAGGGCGGGTTGGGGGAAGAGAGTAACCTTCCCACAGATCATGATTTTGGTTTGTCTGGGGTTGAGGAGGAGCTGATTAGCAGTCATCCAGTGGTCGATTTCTGTGAGGCATGAGGCAAGGTCGGGTGGGATGAGGAGGAGTTCTTAGGGATCTTGAAGATGATGTGGGTGTCATCTGCATAGTTGCAGCCGGTTAGGCTATTTGAGTGAATACGTACAGGGAAGGTGCTCTGCTTTAAAGAGTAGGGGGGTAGGGGGGCACCCTGTGGTACTCTGTTGGTGACAGGGTCGAGGAGAAAGGAGGTACGTGGATAATTTGTGATTGGTTGGAGAGGATATCCACATTATTGCTGTATCCCTGATGCAGAGCGAGTTGAGTCTCTCAGTGAGGGTGCAGTGGTTGATGGTGTCAAAGGCCGCCGAGAGGAAAAGGAGGATAAGTGTGGCACAGCCTTCCGAGTCTGTGGTTCTTCTGAGGCCATCCCAGATGGAGTATAGGGATGATTCAGTTCCTTGCAGGGGTCTAAAGCCAAACTGGGAGTGTTGAGGAGGAAGTTGTATTCATTGATGTACCAAAGCTGGGAGTAAGCTGTTTGGTCAATTAGTTTGGCTATGAAATGGTTGTTAGAGATGGGTCTGCAATTACTCTGTAGGAGGGGGTCAAGGGAGAGTTTATTTTTGCAGGAATTTAATGTGGGATGTCTTCAAAGCTGCTGGAAATATGCCTGATGTGAGGTTACGGTTAATAAAAGATCTTTCGATGCTGACAGCACAAGTTTCAGAAAGCATGTCTTTTAGGAGAGAGAGAGAGGACATGGATCTCCCAGGGATCCTGATGGACAGCTGCAAGGAAGTTGCTTCAGGAATTCAGCAGGCAAGATGTAAGAGAAAGAGGAGAAGATTGTGCGGGTGGAGGGAGGGTCTGTGAGCTCGGACATGGGTGCAGGTGGCCGGGCAGGAGCATTGCTAGTTTAGCCCAGATGGTGTGGTTTCTTTTCACTGTTATTTTGTGAAAGTTGTCAGAGAGAGTGTCACAGAGTGCTTGGGAATGTGCAGGGGGGCATAAGTGCAGAGGGGGCCTTGAATTCTGAGATGATCTTGTGGAGTTCCTTCCTGGTGTTATGGGCGTTAGAGATTCTGTTCCAATAGAAGGATCTTTTGACCTCCTGTATTTCTGCCTTGTAGGCATATGCAGCTCTATTATGGGGGATTGGTCGGCCCGCCATCTGTGTTCCACGGTATGATTTTGTGTTTTGAGGGATTTGGGAGAAGGAGTGAACCATCTCGGGGAAGGGCCTTGTCTGTGGGAGGAGCATATGAAGGGGGTGAGCGGTCTGAGGGCATTGGAGTGCAATTGGTTAAAATCGCTGATGGTGCACAAGTATCCCAGGAGAGGTAGTTTAATAGGGAGGCAAGCAGGGAGTCAGCCAATTCTGGAGTTACTAGGACCTTGTTCCACAATGGAAAGCAGGTGGACGTTCCATGGTTTGTCAAGTGGGTTGGAGGGTTTGCTGTTGATAGCGTGAAGAAGATGGCTGCATGATCCATCCAGATTAGTGGTCGGGGGGCATGGAGATCAGGTTGGAGCAGCTGTAGATTGCATCTAGGGTATGTCCATCGGAGCATGTGGCACCTGATACCAGTTGAGTCATGTGTAGGGCTTCCAGGTTGTCCAGGATTGTTCATGCCACGGGGTTATGTGGGGCGTTGAACCATATTATGAGATTTCCTAGCATGGTGAGGGTTGGGTGGGTAATCTGGATGGCCGCAAAGGAGTCGCTTTGGGTATCGGCAACGTTTCTGTTGTAGCTGAGAGGTCTGTATATGAGTAAGAAGCTGTGAGTAAGAGAGGGGTTGATGAGAAATGTTAATAGGAGGGATTAGCAGTTTGTGTTGCAGGCTTGTTTTGTGGAGGATGGCGATCCCGTCTGCCTTGCTGGTTCTCTTGTGCATGATTAGAGCGTAGTCTGTGATGAAAAGGATATCAGGTTCTTGTGAGGCTATTAAGTTGCTATTAGGTGGCAATTTTTGTAGAGAGATCTGGCATTAATTCGGATGCATGAAAGTCTGCTGCTAAGAGGGTCATTTGCGGAAGGGGTGGAGGAACAAGGGGGCGAGTAGATGGATGGTGGTGGCAGGCTCCAGGTCGGAGAGGCTGAGTGGGTGAATGACGGACAGGCAGAGATCCCTGCGGGGGCCCTTGGGAGAGTTCTGTGAGAATCAGGGGAAGGTTAGGGGGAAATGAGGGTAGGATTGAGGGGAATGATAGGGGTCAGGCGTTATTATGGGAGGGTGAGGTGTTCCTGATGTGGGAGGGGGATGCTCAGAGCATTCTAGGTCAGCGTGAGAAAAGTGTTTGTGACATGCAGACCCTTAGGGAGTGGTCCAGTGTGGAGTTAGTGGTTGGAGGGGATGTGGTAGCGTGAACTCCAGAGGTTTTCCTACTCTGAGGTGTGGAATTAGAAGTGGGAAGGTGGGATGGAATAGGTGCAGAGCGGCGACAGGGGTCATTGATTGGGATAGAAGTTGAAAGGAGGGGGCCATGTGGGGGATGTAAGGTCGGAGATGGGAACGGGTTGCTGATTTCTACACAAGTTCACAGAGGGCTGAATCGAGTCAGTGCCTGGAATGTTGGGGGACGTCGTAAGGATGTAAGTGAAAGGTGCAGTTATGGATCTGCAGGGGGGATAGGGTGACGTGTGTAGAGATGAAAGGGTCAAGTGTCTCTGTTTTAGAGTACTCTGGGGTGGCAGTTATATGTGTGAGGGTTCAGTGGAGTAGTCAAGAGTAAGGTATTGGCAAGGGTAGCCCGATCAGCATTTAGGGATACAAAGACATTGGTGCATCGGATTGAGGGGGGGCAGTGGGGTGGAGACAGGTTGGGGGGAGAGAGTGAGGGTGCTAAAATGGGTGCAGGCAGACTGGGAAGGGTTGGTTGGCGGTTTCTATAAGAGGTGTGTTTGGAAATGTCTGGAGAGGTAAGAGTGGGGGGTATATTCCCCTCAAGGAGCGATCAAGTGGAGGGGGAATGAGGGTGGTGAAGGGGGCTCAGTGTGGAGTTGGCCTGGTTTCTGCTGCACCAAAGCACCTCTTTTACCTTGGAGGTGCTTGGCATGATGGAGGATACACAGCCTTGGCTCTGAAGGGTAGGTTCGCGATTATGGGCCTGCAGCACTATCCCCGGGGGAAGGTTGCAGAGTAATGATAATAAATAATGCTCGATTCCAAATACAGCACGCTTTTATGATCCCAGGCCTACAGCACTTTCCCAATACAGGGTTTACAGGGTAGTGATACAAGATAGTGGATAGAATGAAACTGAAGGAAACATTGGATCCCTGGCCCATGGGATAAACCCATAGAAGGTGCCGGGCACTTCCCCAATGCAGTGGCTAGGGACGAAACCTATCCAGATTTAAAACAGTAGGTGGGATCCCCCATGTAGCTAGCCTTGAACTAGCAGCTGATTCAAAAAGCGACTATGTTCAAAACAGTGTCATGGTTAAAGGTGTGGCTAAAGACAAAAGGCAGCTAGATTTGAAACAGTGTCATGATAAAAAAAAATGCAGCTAGATTGAAAACAGAGGCTAAACCAATGCCGCTAGAGTCATAATGCAGCTAGATTCAAAGCAGTGGCTAAACAAATGCAGCTAGATTCAAAGTGCAGCAGGATTCCAAGACATTGGCAAGATTAAAAAATGCAGCTGGATTCAAAACAGTGGCCAGAAATATTGGATACTGTGGGGAATGTTTTGGCGAAATGAATACATGAAGCTTGGCCCCTATATTATTTTTTCATTTTTTTGTGTTGGTAGTAAAGGTTAATGCCATGTAGGCGTGAGACCCATGCCCAACAAGTATGGTACTATAGGGAAGATATTTTTTCCACAGGACATAACATCTTTAAATGCTGTGGCTAAAAGAACATCTAGTAAGAGGTTATCCTGGAAATTAAGGTTCCAAGACAAGCAGTTCTGGTATGTAGACTAAAATCTATCTTGATAATATTTTGGAACTCCTTTTCTATTTGATGCAAATAAAGGGCTTGGTGCTGTGAAAGTCCAGTTTTAAAATAAAGAAACATACAAGTGTTGATACATTTTATTGGACTAACAAGGTATTATGCTAAGATGGACGTTTCATAAGCTTTTGAAGTCCCAAGACCTCTTCTTATGGTCACACGATAAATGGGCAACAAAAGAAAACACATACACAGCTGGACATCACTTTTACATGGGAAAAAGTGAAGGAATTCTCCCACTTTAAACTCCATTGACTGCAGGAAAAAAAGTATGCCAGGAATTCAGTCCTGCATGGACTCTTTATCTAAAGGAAAGACTTAAAAAAAACCTATCAGTAAAAAGACGACCTGTTCTATGGAACAATATACATAGTTAATTGTGCCTTCTGTTCCTGAAAAAACGTTTTTCTAACTCCTACAAAATAATTCAGTTTATTCACAAGGACACATAAAAACACACACACACTTCAATTGAGGACAAGATTAAAGTGTACATGTGCAATATTCAGTACAAATACACAATATATACACATCACAGTAAATACAATCAACATACGATGCCAGAACATCCACAAAGAGGCCTAGTGCAATTTTACAAAAGGGGGAGAAAACTAACACAAATTGTCAGGTACAACAAGATACCACAAAATATAAGCAAGAGTAATTCTGACAAACACCTCAATTCTAAAATACCTGTTTCTCGCATCCTTGCGCCCCTTTGTTCTATAACCTTTATTTTGTATTATCATTCCAGTGGGAGTTTCCCCAGCCATTTCATTGTGTTGTATTCCCTAATACTCTAGGTTACCTTAGAATATCTGTGGTTGTGTTTTGTGCTTTGGTTACTACTGTTATTCCATTTGTGCTATATCGCCTGCTTTCTCTTCTCCCAGTGAGAGCCTCTCTGATCTCCAGTGGGTTTCTGTACTGTCCCTTGACACTGTTGCTTGCATTGTCCCTTCACTCTCCTTAGGACCTCGCTAGGTCCCAGTGTTTCTTGTTCTGTGGTGTACTACCTGCTCCCCCTCTTTGTTTGTGTCCCCCATGTGCCTCCTTCCTGTCTGTCCCTTGTGTGTGACCCCGCCTCTGCTTGGGCTCCCCCAAACTCCCTATTTTCCACCCTGCGCACTCTATGGTGCTCTCTGCCCCCCATCTTCTCTAACTACTCCTATCCCTCTCACTATGTCTGGCAGGAAGAAGCTCAAAAGGGACATCTTGGTCTCCAACCCAGGCCTCCCTATCACTGATACCTGCACCAGTGCTTCCTCCAGACAGACCCTTACCGACATCCTCTTTGTCATTCCCTCTGCAGGCCTATGGACCCCCCCCCCAATATGGTCTCTGTTCTCTCCCCTTTTTCCCCCTGTCCCATTAATGGTGGCACCTGGTGGTAGGCCCTCCTGGCCCCCTTCCACTCCTCTAAGACCAACATTAATGTCTGCTTAAATGGTACCGTCTTGGTCCAGGAACCTCAGGCCAATCTTCTCCTTTTTGATATATGCTTCTCCACGCCGCTTCCTTTCTTCTCCTGCTAGCCCTACTTACCCCTATCTGGCTCCTCCACCGCCTCCTTCACCTGCCACCTGTCTGTCACCCTCCGCTGATTCTTTGGCCACCCTGTTGCCTCCTTCCTCCAACACCTCTCTCGAAGCCTCCACTGCTTCTTTGGCCACCCTGTTGCCTCCTCTCTCAGCCACCTCTCCGGCACTCTCTTCTTCTTCTCTGACTATCCTGCCATCTCTTCCTTCCTCCTCTGCCCATTCTCAGGCACCTCCAACACTTCTGCAGGGCACACCTCATGCCTGGACCCCTCCATGAAAATCCTGCAAAGGTGGTAATCTGTTCCACATCGCTACTCTTAACTCTCGCTCTGCTGTCAAACACTCCTCTAACATCTGCCGTCTCCTGGAAGAGCTTCATTTGGATGTACTCGGTCTCACTGAGAGTTGGTTCATGGCCACAGCTCTGTCACAAGGTTTGACACTCTCCTTCCTGATATCTAGAAGATCCTCTCCAAACCCAGAACCAACCATCCCGACGAGGGTGTAGCCCTGATTTTCCTCAAGTGGATCCCTGCTTCTGTCATTCTGAACCCGTAGGCCCCTTTAATGAGGTAAGGCGTTATTTGATGGATGGTGATGCAGAATGTACTCCTACACCAATAATAAGACCGACTCAGGAAGTTGGCAACACGTAACTGTTTTATTATCAGTTGTCTAAAACAGGGAGTACAACGGACATCAAAAGACGTCTCACAGAATATCTCGCAAAGTTTTACATGAAAAAATACACATTTATAGTAGTAATTCATTATCATTGATGTCATACTACATGGCAAACTAAGAAAACTTATCTGTGGTTGTGGCTGGTCTATGGGGAACATCTAGGTATACTTTCTATGGGGGATCAGATTATTATTTGGTCTCTATAGTCAGGTGGACAACTATGCCCACCCCTAGTGTAAGTCATCTTCAGTGTCATCAGATACATGATGTTTCTTTGGGGTTCAAACTATAGGGCTCTTTGCTACGTGGCCCTCTATAATTGGTTGGCATGCTTGTACTCTTCTGGAGCTTGTACTCTTCAGCAGCATGCAAGTTGGTACCCCAGGTGTATGTGGGTTGACTTGGCCATGCCTCCCCACCCAATTAGCCCATCACCCATCATCACTCCTGCCATCTGCTATTCAAATTGTCTTTGAACTCGGCCTTGCAGAGTATCACTGCCCCTGAGAATAGAAGGGAGTGCGAGCACATTCTTATCTTCAGTCTCGGTGTAGCTTGCCCAAAGTCTACTTCCTTCTACCCCATGTGACAGGAGACCGTGTTTTAGCTCCTTCTTCACTCTTCACATTTAATACTATTAAATGAATAAAACTTGGCACTAGTAATGTTTTTCTATCACACCTTAACAGGAGCTCGCCTCGCTTCTCACGTTCATTGTATCTTCTTTGAATAAATTACCAGTTTCTTGGCTGCCTCAACCCTTGACACTGGGACAGACAACCTTCTCCATTCTTCCTTCATCTTCAGCTGCCTTTCTCTACTGCACCACACTTTCAGCCCTTTTGCTTATGAGGTCCTGGTCTGCTAAAATGCGACGTGGGACATCCAGGTTCTACACACACACACATATATAATATATATATATATATATATATATATATATATATATATATATATATATATATATATATATATATAATATTGGTGGCACCGCCTACAATTTATTCACTATGTCTAGCCAGCCTTCATGGTTACTTAGTATATTTGCGTTTCAGCACCCAGCACCTGTACAATTATAAAACGGCTTGTATTTTCTGCAGTGCTTTCCGCATGTGCAATCTTCATTCCGCACATGAAATGTTACTCGATTCTTTACTTCATCATTAGATTCTATAAGGTCTACATACTTTCTTCCTTGGCATCTCTTCTTGGTGCATCATCTCTGCTTCATGTGACATCACCAGTCTCTTGCATTCATCGCTCCACACTTCTTCAGGGACCTCCTTTAAGAGTCTGTCATCTCACTGTGAGTACATAATGTAGGGCTTTCTCAATGGATACCTTGTTTCGAGGATTATTCTTGGGATAGGTACCATTACTGGCGTTGTGCATGTCGCAATTTCCAGATTCCATCATATAGGCAAAATAGGGGTGGGATTTCCAGTAGAGGCAGATGGATCCTCCTCTACACTCTCCCCTCTGGTTGATTCATCAACCACTCTCCTATCAATCTTCACATCTAGACATCCTCATCTGAAAAAGTGCTTCTTTGGAGTCCATATCTTCATTACTCCTTTCAGAGATCCTGCTGATTTTACATGGTCATCAACACTCCAGGTTATACGGCTACATTGTCCATTGTCCATTTGGGCTGCAGTAGATCCATCTTCCCACATACTTTGTGTGGTTTCTTGGATACCGAAACTTCGTTCCCTCAGGTGCTAGAACACTTGCTTCTATATATTTTCTGATTTCTTCATCTGTCAGCTCTTTGGGTCCAAACACAGATTTAACATCAATCATGATCTTCATTCTTACTGCTTTCTTTGCTGTCTTCTTGCACTGTGTGATTATTATTCTGACCACACAGAATCCAAACATGATCATCACCAATAGTGCTCCAAGAAACTTGAATATTTGACATACACTGTGGGACCCGTGAGAAGATCGGTGCAAACCAGCTGTCATCTGTAATATCTTCTGTTTCATCTTCCATCTTAATGTGCAGGTTCATTTGCAACTTTATGGCCTCTGTCAAGGTCCCATTTTTGTCTTCGTAAGAAGGTATGAATGTGCAACATAATTCTCCGATTTTGGCACAAACACCTAAATCCATTGCTGTAATCATGTCCAGGACATATCTGTTCTGAAGATTCATCAGTCTTATGGCTCTCAACTCTTCTTTGATAGCATTGAATCCCTTTATAGTCATGCTGATCGTCTGCAGGAGCTCCCAGCGAGTGATTTGCAACCACTTCGCTTTCACAATCATCTGGATCCCTGGCATAAAGATAGTCGTGAATACTGCAGCAGTTAGACTGAAGAACTTGCTTCCCCATGTGGGCATCTGCTTTTGGAAACTCTCCAATGTTCAGGTCACTCTTCGGAATCAGCAATGCGGGAGCATGAATAAGAACCATGGAACACAGCCCTCCCAAGTCTTTGGGCAACTTCATATACGCTCTGGATCCACGGGCCCAGTAATGGTCCATTATCACTACAGTTCCATATTTCATGCCTGGTACATCGAAAATTCAGCTGCACTGCTGATTCATTGCAACCTTTCTTGTGCCATTGTTTCTGAAGCACAGCTGTGCACTTGCTAGAGGTGCTATCTGTATAGGTCCTCCTTTATCATTGACACATGTCAGCAATTTCACAATATTCGACCAATGATGCTTGCAAATATTCTCTGCAGTATCTATGATTGGTTCATACTATCCTGTTAGTGCTAATGCATTACATACAATTAGGATTTCTGCCGATCCGTATGAGTCAGCACTGTTCCCTTGATATGCAGCTGACCTCTCTCCTTGCATCTTCGTATTTCTTTGTGGTTCTTTCCTTAACAATTGAGCATTTTGTTTTCTTCTCTTCTGATTCCTGCTCCATTTATTCCAGTCTGTTCATATCTTATCAATTGATTTCTTGTTTCTGATTTCCCTTTTGGCTTTAAATCTTGCACATAGTCATCTTCTCCTGGAGCCGTCTTCTCAGTCACCCATACCAAGGACTCTGTTTGATCCTGGGACTGACCTCTCGCATGGCAGAGTGCAAGGTACGTCAGGCAATGAGCTTTTTGGACTGCTACTTCTATAGCTATAAATATCTTGGAAGTCCCCATGGCATAGGGTATGAGAGCACACGCATAGCAACTCTCCTTGCACGTACTCTCTCTTACCTTTTTCATGTGCTGATACCACGTTATTATCCAAGTGTGCTGTGCTGTCTAGATAATTATTTAATTTATAATCTTCTTCCCTTATGCTTCTCTTGTGTCTTCCTCTCGCAAAGTGAGTGCTTGCATAGTACTCAAGAAGTATATCGGTAATGTTCCTCCCTACATGGGAGATCATCGGTAGATTCCCTTTAGTAATAGGCAAACTCACATGAGCCACTGGTGTGGGGAAAATCACAAATGGGAAGAATCAAAGGGACTTCTACCTTGCTTGAACCAATGAAGTAAACAGTATGGATTAACAGAATCAGGAAAACAACAATAAATGCTGTGCATGCATATATTATGCACCAATACATTAATCCCCACCATTTACGATTCTCCACACACTATTGAGTTTGCTCACTTTCCAAAACTGTACCATTCTCGATAGTCCTCATTGTGCCTATATACTGTTTTAAGGAAGGAAAAAATGCTTTAATCAGGCAACTATATTAAATAGTCAGGTAACTGCAGGATCTGTTCAACTATTGCCACAAGCAGCCTCCTGATTGCAGGGTCATTTTTAGGATCATGCAGGAAAGTGCATATATCAAAACTGCGCCCAACAAGAGCAGGATAAGCTCGAAGAATGAAAACGAAAACAGCTAGAAGGAGCCTATGGGCATCAGCATCTGTCAGGACCATTGAATTAATCAAACAGAAACTCAGTGAGGAATGAGTCTGGAAACTGCTCACATTTCCAGTCGTTGAATTCGAACTCTAGGTTTGGCATATTTATAGTACGTAAACACTTTCTAAAGTTTATTTCAAAAATATTCCTGTGACTCAAGAACTGAGTTTGCACTCATGCTATAATATCTATATAGAGTGTCCGCGGTGATCCACAGTGCAAATGCACACTTGTATTTATTTAATCAGCAACCTTAACGTCCTCTTCCTCAACATCGATCGGGTCTGCACATGCTGAACTTCTTCTCCTTGACTTGCTTCTGGATCGATAGTCGGGGGTGCGTCAGTCTCACCAGCGTATGGCTTTATGTCAATCAAATGGATCCAAGCGCATCTCTCTTGGACTTTTACTGCTGAGGGAGTAATGTTTTTCACCACGTAGGGGGCACTAAAGCGTGGCTCATGCCACTCCTTGGTGAAAGTCAGTTTCCTTAGAATGTGCTGCACATTTAACTATTGCAATGGCTACTGGGAGTTTTAGTGCCTTAATAAGCCTCTCCAATAATGCTGCATGTTGCGCTGGAGTGCCATACGCTCTGAGGTAGTCCCTCCTTTTCCAACGTGCCAGCCCTGCGTGCACGGTTGATGTCACATAGGCGAGTCTCAGTGCATCATCACTTCCTGCCATGCATGATTTTCGAGCATGACAATAAGCACCACCAATTCTGCCACTTGCGCTGAAAAGTGACACAGTAGCCTTGCACTTGCTACCACCTCAAAATCAGCATTTGCTCTTCTCACCACAGCTGAGCCAGAATGCCTTTCCCCACTAGTCTGATTGATGTTTGAAGAACCATCAATAAAGAGAATCTCCCCACTGCTAACGCATTTTCCTTTATGCGTGGGATGTAATCATCGAATTCTTTGTAGTTCGTGAAATCATGCACATGCTCACCCTCTGCCACAGGCTCAGCTACAAACGTGACAGGGTTCACTATTTTACAGCTGACTATTTTGATTGCTGGATTCAATATAACCACCTCATATGCAGAAGCTCTCTGAGATGACAATGTACTCTTAGGTTTTTCCAAAATGGCAAACAAAGCATGCTCCACAAAGAGTGTCATAGTACACCCCATCACAATACTGGTAGACTTCTCAATTGTGAACGCTGCTGCTGCCAGCGACTGTTCACAAGGAAAGTGCCCTTTCATAACTGGATACAGAATCCCACTATAATATGCCAGACGGTTATATCCTAGTGCAGTCCTCTGTCTAAGCACTGCTGTCATGACTGTCCCATTCGTGTGCAAAAATAAAACAAACTCCATGTCATAATTGGGAATGCGTAAAACTGGAGCTGTACAAATTGCTTTTTCAGTTCCTCAAACCCTTGCTCCATTTCCTCAGCCCATTCTATTTTTTCCTTATTCACTTGTGCTTTCTTTACATCCTGCAAAAGGGGTCTTGTGTATGAACTATATTCAAACACCCACACTCTAACGTAGTTGCATAACCCCAAAAACTGTTGCATGTGTTTTAACGTGTGTGGTTTTGCTTTTTTCATGATCGCCTCAGCTCTTTCAGTTGTGACCCACTTCCCCTCATGTGAGATCAACTGGCCTATATACAGCACTTCTTCTTGAAAATATTGCAACTTCTCTTTGTCTACTGTATATCCCTTGTCTGCCAGGATAGTCATTAACTGAATTGAGTTTTGACTGCACTCATCTTCTGTTGTGCTACAAAGCAAAATATCATATATGTACTGTATACCAATGCTTTTCAAATCAATATTGCCTAGGTCCATCTGGAGGACCCTAATAAAGATCGATGGAGACTCGCAGTACCCTTGGGGCAAACGAGTGCTTTTCAGTCTAGTTTGGTGAAACGTAAATGACATAAGGTCTTGGGAGTCCTTATGAAATGGGATTGAGAAGAACGCATTTTTCAAGTCAATCACCATAAAATGTCATGCTTCTGTTGGGATACTATACAATATTGTAGCCGGATTGGGAACTAAAGGAAACTCTGCCTCTACAATCTGGTTAATCAGTCTCATGTCTTGAATGAATCTCCACGACCCTCCTTTCGATTTTTTAATCAGATACACCGCTGTATTACACAGTGACTCTGATATCACTAAAATACCTTGTTCCATCAGGGCTGAAATAGTCTTCAAAATACCCTAATCCGCCTCTCGAGACATGGGGTACTGTCTTGCTCGAGGTAAAATTGCTCCTGGCTTCAGCTTAATCGTAACCTCCCATACCCCTTTCAATAGGCCTACGTCATAGGGGTCTGTAGTCCATAAAGAGTTTGGTACTTTTTCCAACTCCTCAATGAAAAATGCTGGATTCTGCTGCACTATCACCATTCGATGTGGGATCTCTCTTTTCTCTATTCTAATCCAATATGCAATACTCATCTCGAATATTACTTCATCATCTGATGGATCATCTCTAAACATGTCTTAGTCAGTGATGGCAGTCAGTCTATACCCTTCCCCAATGGCAATCATTGTTCTCCATGGCCTGCCTTTGTCATCTGGTCCTTCGAGCATGTCCATTTGCCCTCATACTATGGCTGCATTTAACTCTTCACCCTTATTTAAAATCTGCCTGTCTAAGGACAAGGCACTATGCATCGACTCCATCAACCACACCATTCTACTCAACATTTTATCCAACAGAATAAAACTCTGAGGAACCGTCCTCGACTGGTTCACCTTCTTCCTTCCTTAATGACAGCACAAACTTTGTATCTTCAATCCGACCCCACCCCATTTAAGTACGGGGTCCTGTAAAGCTCCTGTCTTCACTCCTGTTCAATCCATGTGTTGAATCCCTTGGACAGATCATTAGCAAACATCACATCCATTTCCACCAATATGCAGATGATATGCAACAATACTTCCAAGTCGTATCCCCTCACCACTCCACACCCTCAAAATCCATCTCTCAACCATCATCACTTGTATGGCCAGCTTCATTCTCAAGCTCAACCCTTCCAAAACAGAATCAGCCTCATCTGCCCGATAAACCTGAACTCATCCCCTGGTTCCAAGAAATCACCACAGACACCCTACACATATCCATCTCAACACCGGTCAAATCCCTTGGCTTCACCACCAACCCCCAACTTTCCTTCACACACCACATAGCTGATGTCACAAAAACATGCAAACCACAACTGCACCTCCAAGGAAAGATCAGGCACATCCTTCCTCTTGATGACTTCTGCAGTTCAGTCGAATCACTGGTTCTGTCCAAGCTGGATTATGTAAAGGCTCTCCTCACTGGTCTCCCCAGCAGCACCCTTGCAGAATACTTGTCCCCCTGCAAGCTATACAAAATGGAGCTGCCAGGAACCCTACTGTGCTCCCTATTTCTTCACATCAGCACTGGACCCTACATCACCACTTTCAAAAAGAGCCTCAAAACATACCTGCTTCCCCAACCATAACGCCACCACTTGATCTCCCCTATCATAATCATCCTGAAAATGTTTTGCAACTTCTGTTTCACCTCCCTCCTTTTTAAACTTTGAACCTTGTAAGGTGCACCAAGACCCTCTGGGAAGGGTAAGCGGTGAACACAAATTCAAATAAACGAAATAATAAAATACGGTCAATGACTCAGAACTGCTAAATTGTCCACCAAGCAAACCTATAAACGTTTTGCTCCATACCTTCTCCCCATTTAGCCATACTCTTCATTGTTGCCCTTTTCTGTTCCCTCGCACATCTAGCATATTGTGCATCTGCATGGGTGCACCTGCACCCGTGCAGGTGCACAATATGCCACTCGCCACACAAGCTGTAGACTCCTATAATAGTGATCAGTGCATTATATAACGTAACATAAAAAGCACAAGTAGTAGGGAGGAGATGCATACTTGTGTGACAGCCAAGAAAAGAAGTAAAGGTCACATGGCACCGTTCACACAACCAGGCCCACTCAGTGACACAAAACCCTGCGTATGCAACTCCTTACAAATCACCAGCAATGCAGCATTAAAGCATAATATAAAAAGGAATATTTAGAAAAAAAGTACACAATGTATATACCATTTCTGGTGGTCAGTCAAAAGGCCGAAAACATAATACCGAATGACAAAAATCTCGAAACAAAAATCTCAAAAAAAAAATATTGAATTATTTATTTATGTGTTTTTGGGGTCAGGTAAGTAAAAAAAAGGGTTAAAATAAAAAAAGGGGGGGGTTGGGGGGGAACCCCCCCATTTCGAAAAAAAAGTCATAAAAAAAATCGATATTTTTTTTTTCTGCCTTTTTTTTCGAGATTTTTTTTTCGAGATTTTGGAATTCGGTATTATCACTATAAACCACCATTTCTATACCCATGATAGTATTGCCTTGATGTCTCTCTGCTGCCACAGTCAATCTTAGCCTTTTTTACTTGCCATCCCCCTTCTCGATCAAATATAACTGCATTTCATTTGGACCAACCCCCATTGCAATCTATAGCAAACCATTGCCACTGGTTCCTGATCAGCTAGAAGACAGAACCAATGGGATTTCAATCTCTGTGCAATCTATAGCCTGAAATGTAATGATATGACAGGTTATTTATAACACGCTTAATACCCAGAGGTTTCTGAGCGCGGACCGTGTTGCTCCGTGTCCTGTTGCTTCCAAGGCGAGCACATTGCCGCTGAGCTATTCCCCAATTCCTGCCTCTTACTGCAATTGTTTCCAACACTGCACAGTTTTATCTTGGTCCCTTGTATGTTATGGTATGCTATACATCTCTTGTAGAGCGCAAACACGTGCTGAGAACTCAGCGCTTAGGCTGGCAACAAGACCTTCTCCTTACAGGTCATTACAGTCAAGCAGAAACGAGATGTGTTGTTAGTTGTTTTCTACAAGCTAAATGGTTAGAAAGCAATTTCAAATAAAGTGCGAGATTTTTACATTGGTATACTGCTTGTGTGGCACCTCTTAAGTGCTAAGGGCGTCGATGTTCGTCCTGAATTCCCGGAAGGAACCATTGTAGGCCCTGCCCACCCAAGCACATGTGTCATAGTAACGGTAGAGGTATAGTTCAATTGATTATGTCTTCTTATACATAGGAACTCCTAATGTAAATATAACTTCTGCCTCTGAATCTAGCGCTCTGAAGTTGTATCGGTTGAATCATAAGTGCCAATTTTGTTCTAACCAGGGGAGTTGCTAGAGGGGTGGCTAAGGGGGCTATAGCCCCTGATCTTTTAGTTGTAGCCCCGGATAGAATCTCAGGAGCTACAGCCAAAAGACTAGCTAGCCCCCAGTCCCAACAGTTCCAACATCAGCATAGCCCCTGGTCTTTTCCAGACCTAGCAACTCCCCTGGTTCTAACAACTAAAAAACCCTCTTAAACAATTTAGTAGCAATTTAGTAGCATATAGACTCCTGATTTAGAAATGGCTGCTGTCTGCTGTTCCATGGAACTGTACAATCCAAAAGGATGCCCAAATTGTCAATCTGTAAACTGGCCGTGATGAGGGGCTCATGTGCTCCAGCTAGAGTTCTTGCAGCCAGTATGAAGCTGGTGCCCCAGTCATCATGATTTCACTTTTAGCTGCATTCATTTTCAAGTTGTTTAATGCTGCTCCAATGACCAGCCATAATCATGCACTTAGGAAAGTCTGCTCTAGAGGCGGGTGAAGTAGAGGGAGTTGAAGAAGCAGTTGGGCGTTGTCAGCATCATTTAAGTAACAACATTACGAACATTCCACCAGAGCTAGAAGTAAACATTAAACAAGGAGGGGGGAATGTGCTGAGCTCCGCAGTGCACTACATGGATTGACTGACAACGCACGATGGGATGCAGCCTGCTCCCTTTCTGTGAGGAAGGTTCAGTGCAAGCTGGGCTCTGGCCAGTGCCTCCTATTTGCTACATTCGATCTAACAGATAAGACTAACCCCCTCCATCCTGCACAGGAGCAATGACCTGAAGACACCACTCTTCAAATAACATCTCACATCTCACTAATTGCTAACTCCACCTC
Source organism: Ambystoma mexicanum (assembly GCF_040938575.1). NCBI lineage: Eukaryota > Metazoa > Chordata > Amphibia > Caudata > Ambystomatidae > Ambystoma > Ambystoma mexicanum. The sequence goes on along the minus strand of NC_090937.1, from coordinate 339,908,966 downwards.
TCCCGGTCTGGATTGGCCTCCTACACTTCTCCGCTTCCAACTCCAGCTACGTCTGCTACCCCTGCACTCCCCCTGTAACTCCGGCGTGAGCCTTCTATGTACAGCACTTCATTGCTTCTCAGCTAGGTTTGCATATCATACATCCCATAATACATATGTAATATGATACCAAAGGCAGCCGGGAGCTCCAATAAGATGCTGGCACCAACCCTGCCTCGGCCAACCAAACATCTCAGCATTGTGGTAACATGACATTCCATACTACAGAGGTAAAAATAAAAACAGCTTGATTTGGGTCAAGCATGTTGCTATCTTAGCCATAGGTGTTTCAGTAACAAAGTGGAGGCTGATAGTAGGCCTTTGGCTAGCTGGGGTCATCCTGGATTGTAATGGGGCTTTTTAAGAAGCAGATTGGTGATGTCATGCTTTAACATTTTTGGAAGAGTTACGCAATAAAGAAACTATGACTTATCTTCACTAGAGATTTTGAAAGAGTGGATGAAGAAGCTTAGTTTTTAAAGAGAAGTGCTGGACCTGGATATAAAAGGGAGACAGAGTTTTTGCTTCCCTTGATTAGAAGCAAGAACTCTCCAGGGGTAAGAAGTGAAAACGGATGCAGCTGGACATTACACTTTGGGGCCAAGAAGCATCAGGGATACCATTGTATATCTGCTTACTATCAATTACAGCATAAATACGTTTTTGTTTGAAAAAGGCTAGGAGATAGTTACAGGGTTCTTCTGGTGTACGGCTGGTGATTTGTCTTTCTTATGGCTTTTGAAGCAAATACAGCATTTTGAACAATTCTTTTTGTGGGATTTATCGAACTCGGAATGGTTTCTAAGGAAATTCTTTTTTTATTTCATGCATATTTTGTATTTATCGACTTGGGCAACAAATTCAAACTTAAAATAGGGATCACATAGATATGTCTCTCATTATATTGCGCTCTTTTTCTCGGGTTTCTTGCTTTTGCAATTTCAGCATCACGCCATTTGCTGTGTTTTTGTGGTATTTGCACATGTTCTCACTTTTTAATTGAAGAATTTCTGTGATCCAAACCTTTGGAAATGTTGATGGTGTTGCAAGCCAGACAAACAGAAGGTGACAACTTAGTGCTGTATACCCAAGAATTAAATGGTTGTCTTACCATTAAATTCGGTCTTTCAAAACTAATAATTACATCTATGATGCACCCTTTCTCATCTGTAGGGCCTCTTTTAACGTGAGCCATTTCATTCCTTTTAAATAAATAACCCCTGTGAGAGTTGCAGTTCTACACAGGAATTAAAGTCGGTCAGGATAGTCAAAGGCGGGAATGTAGGGATAGGATCTGTAGCCTGATCCATAAAAGCACTGATATGTTGTGAGGTAGATCCAGGGAGCCTGTAAACTAGGACAACAAGTTCATCCGTACATGAGGAAAGAGTACATTATCACCCTACGTATTACTATTTTAGTCACATACAATCCTGCATATGTTTTCTTGGTCACTTGTAACCCTGCATATTATCTTGGTCACCACTAACCTTACATATTTTCATTTTGGTCACCTATAACTCTGCATATAGTTATTGTGTTCACCTATAACTCTGTATATTGGTATTGTCATCTATAACCCAAACAACATAACTGCACTATTAGTGACCGAGACCTAGTCCTTTCCCATACCCTCTAATCTCACCATGCCATTACACACTCCTATCTTCCTGCTCAGTACCTTCTCCCTGCCCAGTTCTTCAGCTTCCATTTTCACCCTTGCATAGCCCCTCTTCTACTCCTTACTCCCCTCTCGTTTCCCATACTGGTGCTTCACACCATTCACAAAAGTCACCCTGGATTTCACTCTTGCTCCAATGTCATGTACCCCTCCTTAAAATCTGCAACTCTCTTTCTCAGCCTCCCCCTCTCCTCCACACCTAATAGGCTCACGCAAGTCCTGTGGAACACCCATCCTCAATGTAATAAGACTCACTGACCGTCTCAACTGTGCAAACGCCCAGCTTGCAATCATGACTGACACTCAGACAGAGCTCTCCCCAGGAGACAGCAATCAATGCTACTCTACAGACACTGCTCGCCAACGAAAGATAGGCAGGGTTGTGGCACTGGACTCTACATCAACAAAGCAAACCCATCCACCACCTTCTGTCCTCTGACTTTCTACCACTCTACTTTGAATTCACAGTTGTCTAACTCCTGGCTGCCTCACCTCTCACTAGCCCCACCACATATAGGCCTCCCAGCCCACTCAGATCTTTTTTTCTGACCTGGGACGACGTATTGACTGTATTTCCACAGGGACCCCCATTGCATTAGCATTTAACTTAAATATTCTAAAAAGCTCTTCTTCCAATCGACTTAAAAATGTACTCCCTACTCCCTGGCCCCTGCCTAACTGTATTTTGGAAACAGCCTGCCCACCTCTTAGGCAACTCCCTTGAACTTATCTTTCTCTCTAACTCCCACTCCTCACCCGTCCTCTCCCTGGACCCCTCTAACTTGTATACTTCAACATTGTGGTCTCCCCTCCATTCTAGCTCTGCCCAAACAACCTTACCTGAACATATATTCAAACCTGATGCCTGGGCTCCCTATCTCAGCAAAGTCTGTTTCTCTGGACTCGCTCTCTCTCCACCCCATGCCTCTTCGATGTATCTAACTTCAACTCAGCCCTTCATTCCTGCTTCAAACACTTACCACTCTGACACCTGTTCACCTGCAACTCTTTGATCTCAGCCCTCAGTTGGCCGAATGATTCAGTGACCCTGGACCTAGATGTGTTTCCATCTGCAATCCTGGCAGAAAGACTGCACCTCCCTCAGCCCAACCTCCTACAAGTCTGCTCTCTCATCCTTGACTACTGCTCTTGACAAGGAATAATCCTATTTCACAAAACTGGTCTCCTTATTCCATTTCCACCCCTACAAAATCAGGAAAATACTCACTGCCACTCTCCCTCCCCCGCCTCCCACCTACCAACCATGTGAGATCATGTGGCGATATTGTCTATTAAAGCAATGTCTCCACTGTAGTGGGGCGATGCACCATGGCACGTTGAAGTGGATCTGGGCAAGAAAGCCTGGCCTACTGGCCCACCATTACCTTCTCGTTGAACAACTCCTAAACTTGTGGCATGCAGGCCTGTAGCTGTTCTCTGACCATGTCTCATTAGCCTGGGACATTTATTATTTCCTCCTTGAACTTCTATGGTGTATTTCAGCTGTACCCCATGCATGTGCCTGCTCTCAATCCTTAGCATTACTACACATCTGCCTTTTGCCCTGTGGTGACGATTTTGCGTTCTTTGCCGTCTCAGGTTCCAGCCTTCTTGATACCATTGTCACTAATGTTCATTCATCAGAATGCTGTCACAAAAAATATATTTGCATGCTAAACTCAAACAATACTACTGCCTGCACGAGCCAGTGGCACCTGGTTCATATTTAATGATTAGGGGCGTACAACTTTTCCCGGGATTTGCCACCAGGGTTTGGGGAATTTCAAGAACATGTTTTAATTTTTTATTTTACAGCACACATTTCAGAAAAAGTAGGTCACAAGCCATAAAATGAAAACATGTTTCTGTAAGAGAACACAGGGAATACTCAAGAAGATGCCAGGTCGCAAACAGGAAACATTTGGGTTCACATTTTCATGTTTGCTATGTGCAAAGAAAAATTATGAGGGCTGTCTCAATAACATGAAAGCATTGCTCTGTAAAACACATTTTCATACTGTCAGTACTAAACAGTATATGTCAACATTTCCCTGTAGAACATATTTAAATGATGTGTGTGACTAGTATATACCAGTATTGTTACTGTAAAAACACATTCTAATGTAGAATGTGTCCATTATGTGCAGGCATTCTACTGTAATTGTCAATTTTATTTATTAACGTATTGGTCATTTGTATGGTGCCGATACACAAGTGTTTCTAGGTACCATAAGACAAGATGGGTGGAAGGGAGAACATGGGAAATCCTAAGAATACAACAACAAAGAACGGTAATATTGGCCTTGTGATAATCCTACCGTCAATTACTTTTTTACAGATGTATTCAGATTTCTCCATTAGCAGTTTAAATAATTCACATTTAGAACATACAAAATAAAACGTTTGGCCTATAAATAAATATATATACACACATATATATATATATATATATATATATATATATATATATATATATATATTTATATTATAGGGTGGCATAAAATGGAGTCTGTGTACGTAGACTTTCGCCAAAATTCTATTGCTAATAACTTTTGACTTTCTGGATGGATTTGGATGAAATTTTCCAAAACAAAATTTTGTTTGAGGCACCCAACAACTGAACATTTGGGGAAGAATTTGCCAAAAGTTACAAAAAGTTATTGATAAAACATAAAATGCTGTTTTAGGGTGGTACCATTAACAGTCCTATATAGGAAAAAGTGCATCGATTGAACACCTCGAGCGAGAAAACTGCTGGACAGATTTTTACCAAAGAAGAAGCAACTTGAGCACAAAGAGCTGCAGGTATTTCTTTTGCTGGTTTGGAGTAAATACATCCAGTAGTTTTAAACATATTTGTCATAGTACTCCCTGCACTCTAAAAACGTTTGTATATCTTCCATAGTGCTTTGCAGCAAAGAGGTTGAGAGGATTTTCGGAAATTAAAACCCGCCATTTTATTTTGATCAATGCAAGTGATTTCTTTGGTGATACCAGAGCAAGGCGAAAATGAAAAGTGCTAAAATTCTATTTGGAGGAGGCAATTGGGTGTTTTGACATCAGGTAAGCAGTGGGGGGTGGGAAAGAGGGCAAAATGTGAAGTGGGGCATATGAAATACATTTTATATGTGATGTCTTCAGTGATGCTATCAATGACAATGACATTTGTGATGTCATCTTTGATGTCCTAGGTGTTAGTTTTAGCAGTGCACAGTGGTGGCGCAAGTTAGGGTTGCTTAGCTTACCATAACTGGCAAATTTCTTGGGGTTATTCTGTTTTACTTGTAACCATAACATCCCTTTAGCAAAGTTTTTTCACTGAATTTGATAGATTTTTATTAGTGCAACTTAATCATAACGTCCCTTTAACAATGTTTTTTTCAGTGAATTTCATAGGTTTTTACCAGTGCACCATAAACTTGCTACAAGTTCCTTATATTATACTCACTCCCAATGTAGCAGCTGTAAAGTCCACAAACAGTACGAATGTCTGCAGCCATCAGGTAGCATTCACAAAGCCCAGAAGCACAGACGAGAACAAAAAATGTTCTACCCTTCAACCAGAAAACACATATACATAAATCAACATTATGTACATTTACTATACCCAGATATATCTTTTTCTACGTAATCATCATTTGAAAATGTACAAATAATGTTTTCATGTAGCACACAACATAATGGAATGCCCCAAGCACAACCCTGAACTATACACCTCATATTATCACCTCAGTACAACTCTGCATACAGCTTCTCATACACGAGGCGCTTATTCAAAAACAAGCTCTTACTAAATGTAAGTACTCTATATTTATTTCTCTATTATTACCATTCTTATGAGCAAAAAGCACTTTTTTTTATTTTTACAGAAATGGCAAACACACTTGAGTGGTTAGAAGAACATTTCCAAAAAGAAGAAATGAATGATGATAACATCTCTAATGGTATACAATACATCTATTAATATAAATAAATAATGTAGTTTGTAAAGAGCTCACTGAAATAAAAAATCTGTTTTTCTTATAGCACATAGTTTTCACAAAGAAACAACATCCCGATTTAATTATGGAGACTCCCAAGAATCACAAAGAGAAGCCCTATCCCCAACTGTTCATAATGTAATCATGATGTTGTCTGCAAAATTGGATGAAATCAGTAATGAATTTAAGGAACTTTTAAATTATGTCAAAATCATTTAATTAAAATGTTCATTGTAACTGTCCTACCTGTCCCCCTTGACCCCAGCAATCACCCCCATCAAATTACCAACATTTAAATGAAAGCCGCTTTGATGAAACCTTACTCCTTTCCTTCCCTGATTATTATTGTACAGAAATGTCTAGTTCTCCCATTTATGTTTCACATTCCGATACCCCATCCCTTTCCTATATGACTGTATCTTTCATACAAAAAACTGTATTTGTATATTGTTATGTCCTTTTCTTTTTTTAAATGCCCAAAATATTCTGCGGACACTACGACTTTCTGGGACTGTCCACACACAAAATGGAGGTGTCCCAGGACAAGCACTGGACATGCCTGGTTTTGCATGATGCATGATGCACTTTTCATTAGTCCGCGGAGAGGGTCTCTGTTCTACAGACACCCATGCGCATGCATCCTGCGATTCCCACCAGATGGGTGTCTGCGGATGGCTGTCATGACCGCAGACATCTTGGAGGTCATCATGTGACCGCACTCATTTGGCATGATGGCCTGTCCGCAGACGGTGTCTGCGTCTGCAAACATTTTCAAACTGCTTTTTAGGCCAATCTATGGTGTTTCAAGTTGACACTTTACCCTTCCAGAGCTCCTAGACCCATTCTTGGTTGGTCTGGCAGCTTTTTACAACTTATTGTGTATCTGTATTCCACAGACAGGTCCTCTGAAGGGACCCACCTATTACTTTTCCTCTTTCTCTATCTAGTTGAGAGCACCTGCTTTGGAGATCTCTTTTATTGATCTTCTTATTTGCTCTAATGACATCTTTTGTGGCCATTCCTCCTCCCGAGGCACCAACCCAAAATCACCACAAAATCCTAGAGGACTTAGAGAGGGGAACAGGCACAGAGAGACAGATGAGGATCAAGAGGAAGATGAAGATGAGGTAGAGGAAGCCCCTATCTCCAGCACCTGGAATGAGTCCTGGGTGTGATGGTTTTTCACCACCGTTGGGATGTACCAAAGGCTTGGGCAGCCAAGGTAAGATATACTGAGTGCCACTCAGTCAGGGAAAACCTGGCTGTACTACACACAGGACCACCTACATGCAGCCCCACACCATATCCAACCTGCCGGTTGGCTCTGAGAAAGGTGGGAGGTTGACACCCTCTACCCCATCTTCCTCAACTGCTCCTGTTAACACAAAGGATACTCCTTTGGGGCAGAGGATCCCAGCGACCACCTCACAGGCAATGCAGAACTCTGTTGACCCTTTCCTTTCGAGGGTCGCAGTGCTATGTTTGTACTGCAAAGCACTGATCTGTAGGGGGAGCAGTTTCATTGTGCTTTCAAGGCTGTGGACAAGGAGCACAAGAAACACTGCCACCTACCTTAAATTTAAGGGCTGCCCAACATCTTCCTCTGTCCACCTGCCCCTCTGTCTCTGGGGTTGGTGCCCACTCCCTCCCTTATCTCCTTCACCTTACTTTGCTTCTCCTAAAAAACACATAAAAGACGAAATAAATATAAAATCTAAATAATAAAAGAAAAACAGTTCCTTTAGGAGCCACCTTTCACAGTTAAAAGATATAACTGAAAAAAACATCAGAGGTCACTATGCAGCCTGCATAGTTCGCTGGCCGCGCAGTAGTTCCCAGGCATTGGAACAATTCTAAGCATGGGGTGGAAAATGGAAATCATTTAAAGTTTTATGTACTAAAATAACACAGATTCTACACAATGTAATTATTTGTTGTTGTAACTTTCAGAAAAAGTGCTTCTAATTATTTTGTGTGTTTTTCATTTTTTATCTAAACAAGGCTGAAACACTTGTATGGGGTTGCTTTTGGTACTCTTGTTCAGAGAGGAATTGCCATAGCATTTTGGCGCTGGACTGCCTAAGTGGGCGGGACAAAGACTGATGCAAATGGATATTTCCCATCTGTGAAAGGTACAGTGAGCAAAAAGCGTGTGCTGCAAACGCTCATATCAGAACAGGTTATCATGCCATGTTCTTTCTGGAGAGGAGCGCCTGCTACCTTTTTTGAAACATTTTTTATCTAATCCAACTTTATGTGTTCCCAAAAACTGCTTTCATGCATGTTATTCTTTTTCCAGAAAAATCTGATTCCCCATATCAGGTAGATGCACTCCATCTCCTTGAAAAATGACAATATCAAATGTAATGTTTTCATTATGAAAGGTTGTCCTGCCAGCATCTCGCAGAAAAGCAGATGCACCTTATTCATATTGTGCCTTGCTTTTTCCATTTGCAGACAAAATACATTGCAAACACATCCACATTTGTCTCTGAGCAATCCGAGAACTTGGTTTTTTGGAATTCGGAAACATTTCCATCAACTTTACAAATGTTTCCTTCATTGCAAACTGCAATGAAATTCTGGTAACATAGCCGAAACGGTTCCCTCCATAGCAAACAACAATGATGTCCGGATGTTTCAAGGGAACCAGATACTCACAAAATGGGAGGATGTCCACCCAGTTAATTCCTGGCACTCCATACCATGACACTTGAAATTCATGGAATCCCAGATTTTAAGACAATCCACAGTGCTAACAATAGACCTTCAGTCAATGGATCCAAGAGTCCCCCAATATCCATAAACTGTGCCTCCTCAGAAGACCCATGCCAACTGCGGACTACCAATGTGTCTGTGGACAGAACGTCCAATTGAAGTGGATGGAGAGGTTTACACTCAATTTAAACAATTTATTGTACAATTGTGGCTCTTAAAAGAGCCGTTTTTAGTTTTTTTCAGTTTTGAATTGTTTTTGCTTTTGTGATTTTTATTTACTAGAACTACTTACAAATAGTTTCATATGCACTGTACATCTTTTTCACATAAACTTTCTCAGTGTATTTTGAATATTTACAAACAACATCTGGTTCCCAAAATCAGTCAAATTCACTCCATCACTTCAAAAATTGTTTGAACCATCCAACTTGATGTTTTCATTTTCAAAATATGCCATGCCTACACCATTCAAAAAATGACACACACCTTTATTTACATGGTGCCTACCTGATTCTAGTTGTAGAAAACACATTTGGGCCTCTCCATACTTCCCTTCGATGCATTTGTGAACAAATGATATTTCCGCATGGAAATAGTTTCATTAAGGCTTGCAACATATCATTTAATACACCCTGCAAAGATAGTGGAGTAATGTAACCCAACCTTTTTCCTCCAGAATGCACAACAATAATATCTGGACATTAAAGTGAACCATATTCTTACAAAATGATAGTAAACTCGTTCAGTTTATCACACACACTGTATATCACTGAAGCTACACTCCCTCAAATCATATCTAGAGATGCCACACAACTCAGTGCATATTTTCAAATAATTCATCCAACAATCTCCCAATATCCACAGAGTGAGCTTTTTCATAGCAATAGCCACATCCATCTTCCCTACATACAACAATCAAAACACATGCTAACCTCTTTACCGGTCAACCACAACCATAACACCTCATTGTCTAATCCCCACAGTCCCCTTTCCATGCTAGGCATCCCTGAAAGACCCAGATGGGGCACGTGCCATCCATGGACTACTGTAGTGTCTGCGGACAGCATAGCACAGGGGCTGCCCTTCTACCCTTTCCACTTTCATGTTTGTAGCACTCCCTCATTGGCTGCTTTCAAACACTCACCCATGCATCCACCAATCACATCCAAACACTCTACACCTAACCCTGCCATCTCAGTTCAACACTTCAGATGTACACTTGAACTCTGAGAGTACATATATCCTGTTAATCATAGCCATTTGCATCAAAAACTACTGTGAAACTCTCCAACATTTCTCTTTCCAGATTCAACAACATCTGTATCTAACAATACATAGTACTTGTATGCTTGAATTTTTAAAAGTATAGAGAGTTGGAGGTATTGAGGCCCCAGGCACAAGAAGCCCCTATGGACAATGCAGAGGGTTTTGAACTTAATCTTCGCAGCCACTGGGAGCCAGTGCAGAGATTTTAGTCCTGGACAGATACGATTCCTGCGCTTGAGGCTAAGGACAAGTCTTGCAGTCCTGTTCTGGATGAGTTGCAGAGGGTGGAGAGTAGAAGCAGGCAGATTTATAAAGAGGCTGTTGCAGTAGTCCAGCCTAGAGAGAACCAGAGCTCTAGAGACAGTGAGCTTCTGGGGGAAGGAGAGGAAAGGAAGAATACCTCGAGGAGGTGCAGCTGGTAGTGGGACTTCTCAGAGAAGTCAGAGATGTGAGGAGAGAAGGAGAGAGTAGAGACAAAGTTTACCCTAAGGTTTTTAGCCTCACAGGTGGGAAGGGCGAAGAGAGGCTGGCCAGAGAGTGACAGGAAAGATAGGAGCCAGTGTACCGATGAGGAGAATCTCAGTCTTACTGGCATTAAGGCAGAGATAATTGGCGGCACACCACTAATGGATAGCAGACAGACAGTCAGAGATGAGAGAAGGAGAAGAGGTGGTGGAAGGGAGCCTGAAAATGAGCTGAGTGTTGTTCACATAGCACTGAAAGTTGGGGCATAGAGCGGGAATGGTTGAAAAGCAGAGGAGAGAGATTAGACCCCTGTGGAACACCACAGGTAGAGATAGAGAAAGAGGAGAGGAAGACAACAAGTTGAACCTGGGAGGGTTGATCGGAGAGGAAAGAGGTCATCCAAGACAGGGCCTGGTCCGTGATACCCATGTTATCACGGAGACGGGATGGCATGGTTGACCGTGTCAAAGGCAGAAGAGAAATCAAGTAAAATGAGGACACAGGGGGTATTGGAGTCAAGGTTGGACAGCAGGTCTTCATGGATGTTCACAAGAGCAGTTTCCGTGCTTCTGACAGCTCTGAAGCCAGAATGATGGTCACAGAGACAATCAACCAATTCAGTGTGAAGATTAAGCTGTGGGATGGCCAGCTTTTCCAGAAGTTTGCCCAGGAAAGGAGTGATGGAGATTGGGTGGTAGTTGACAGGGCAGGAGGGGTCCACTGAGGGTTTCTTAAGAAGAGGGTGCACAAGGGAGTGCTTCAGGGGGGAAGGGAAGACTCCAGTGGTGAATGAGTGGTTGCAGAAGTCAGCCATAGAAGGAGCCAGGGTGTCAATGCGGTCCTCAATGGTTTTAGAGGAAAAGGGGAGAACCTGTTTTGATGAGACTTTAATAGATCAGACTTGTCTCGAAACCTTGTCTGGGGAGATCAGGGGAAAGGCAGAGAAGGAGGGAGGAGAGGTGGCCACAGAAGGGCCAGAGGAAGAGAGGGAAGTAGAGGGAGGAGGAGGAGAGGATGAGAGAGAGGACAGGATGTCCTGAGTTTTAGAGATGAAAGGATAAGCCAGGGCTGTGCAGAGGGCCTTTGAGGGGACAGGAGAGGTAGAGACTGCAGCAGGATTGGCCAGCTCCTTGCAGATTTTAGAGAGTTTGGCCGAGTCGTTGGATGCTGCAGAGACGCGGGCTTGGATGAGGGTTCTCTTCTTGGTGTGGACAGAGAGTCGTTATTGCCTTTGGAGCAGGCGGCAGGCCATTTTGTCAGAGGATGTACAGGAAGCGTGCCATTTCCTCTCAGCCACCTTTTACTTGTGTTTAAGGGTGACAAGGTCTGAGTCGTACCAGGAGTTGCACTTAGCTTTGGGCTTCAAGTGGATCCTCATGACAGTGGCAAGAATATCGAGAGCATCAGATATAGCATAGTGGAGCATAGAAAGGACTGTGTCAAGGTGTGAGTCAGCCGAAGAGGGGCAGGGGAGAAAAAGTGGTGGCGAAAGACTCAACTGACACACGGCTCATGGGTTGGAAAACCAAGAAGGTAGGTGGCAATGCTGGAGTTGGCTTGGTCTGAGGGGTGGAGAGAGTGAGCTGGGGGAAAGGAGAACGTGATCACTCCAGGAGAGAGGAGTGGTGAGAGGGATAGAAAGGGGAAGGTCGAGATCAGAACATCCAGAGTGTGCCCTGCAGAATGAGTCAGGCCAGAGGGGAGAATAGAGAGTGAGAGTTGCAGAGGTTGCAAAAGAGTCCAGAGGAAGGACAGGAAGCATCCAGGTGTATGTTAAAGTCTCCAAGATGGAGGAGTTGAGTAGTCAAGACCAGGAGGGAAGAGGAGAGGTCCGCCCAGTCAGCGAGGAAGGAGGAGATCTGACCAGGTGGCTTGCAGATGGTAGCCACAGTGAGGGAATGGCTAGGGTAGAGACAGAGCCTGCAGACGAGGCATTCGAATGAGGAGTAGGCCTGCGTAGGAATGGCAGAGGCAGGAAACCACTTAGGGAAGATCAGGGCTACACCCCATCTGGGATGATTGGATCTGGACATGGAGAGGATCTTGTAGCCATCAGGGAGGAGAGTGTCAAAGCTTGTGACATAGCTGCCCGTGAACCATGTCTCAGTGCGACTGAGGACATTGAGGTCAAGTTCTTCAAGAAGTCGACAGATGTCAGAGGAGTGTTTGACAGCAGAGCGAGAGTTTTGAGTGGCAATATGGAGAAGGTTGCTGTCCTTGGAAGACTTCCAGGGAGGGATAAAAATCAGAGCTACGCCCTGCAGAGGTGTAGAAGAAGCCCGAGGGGGGGCCAAAGAGGAAGGAGGAGAGGGCAAGTTAGCCAAGGAGGAGACATCAGGGGGAGGCAAGGAAGCCACGGAGGAAATAGAGGGACAGCAGGAGAAGAAAGGAAATTGATGAGGCGCGGGAAGCATCTATCAAAAAGGAGAAGGTTAGCCTGAGGGCCTTGGACCAAGATGGTACCATTCAGGTAAACATTAATGATGACCTTAGAAGAGTGGAAGGAGGCCAGGAGGGCCTCGCACCGGGTGCCACCATTAATGGGAGAAGAAGAGAAAGGAGAAAGCACAGAGACCATATGGAGAGTCCATAGGTCTGGCGAGGGAACGACAAAGAGGATGTCGGTGAGGGTTTGCCTGGACGAAGCACTGATATAGGTGTCAGCAATAGGGAGGCCTGGGTTGGAGATCAGGATGTCCTTTTTAAACTTCTTCCTACCAGATTTAGTGAGGAGGCCAGGATAGTTGATAGATAAGCAGTTAGAAAAGATAGGAGAAACAGAGTCTCCTCTGAGTAGAGTAGGTAGGGAGAGGAGAGAAGGGGAAGCGTGTGCGAGGGGGTGGGGGCTGGGAGAATACTAGGGAAGGACACAGGGAGGGGCGCAAGCAGACGAGACAAAGAGAGACGAGACAATAGTAGAAAATTGAACAGGACGACAGGAGCTCAGACAATAGTGGAACAGTTTGCTAGATTAATGCTTTGCTAAGAAGGCAAAACCAAAGAACAGCACACAGTGTAGTTTAAACGCTGGAGACAACACACCAAGGTCTGAGAGTCCTGTAAAGTGGGAAAAAAGGTTTCACAATGCAATTTAAATAATTTCACAATGCAATTTAATTACTTTCACAATTCAATTTAAATAATTTCACAATGCAGTTTAAATAATTTCACAATGCAATTTAAATGCTATCACAATGCAGTTTAAATACCAGAGATAGAAACACCATAGTCTGAGAGTCCTGTATAGTGGGAAAAAAGACCTAGGTTTCGCAATGCAATTTAAATACTGTCATAATGCATTTGAAAGCTCAAGCACGCCAAGCAGCATTGTATGGGGCAGAACTTTGGGGACAAATGGAGAATCAATGCCTTGTAGTGGCGTAGAACACATTAAAAATAAAATCCTTGCGCTGTCCATTACTGTCCTGAATATTGCAGTGTTATAGGAAACTGGCCTACAAGTGTTCAAAATGATTTGCAAACTGCGTCTGGTCCTTTATTGGGCCCTTTTATGGTCAAATTACCTTCTGTGCAAATATAAAGAGGCAGTCTTGGATGTTCTGTCTCAGCAAGGGAGCACCTCTCTGAAGTGGGCTGCCCATGTGAAAAGGCATTTGAGACAGCTGGGCTTGGGAGAGTATTGATCTACTTCCTCTGTTATAACATCTGCATCTAAGTGATCAAGAGCGCAGCGGGGGATTGGGCACAGCGTGATGTCCTGGAGAAATCCAGGGTCTCAGAGCCACTGGGCCAATACCTTGCTATTAAAAAACGGGTCGGTTGAGAAGAGTACGTGGATTATGTCACCTCCAGGTGGGAAAGGGCTATGTACATAAAGCTCTGCATGGTCATTTTGCCCAAAGCCGCACTGCGGCACAGATGGAATGATGCCGTTTCTGCAATTGTTTGCGATGAGGGCGGCCGACACTTTGCAACATCATCTACTCCTCTGCCTGGGGACTAAGCCCTTGAGGAAGTATTTTTTGAAGCCCTTATTCCTAAACCGCAGCTGCAGGACATTAAGTGAAGCAATGGCTAAGTGCCTGGATTCTGAAAAAGCTTTGGCCATCTTCGTTACCAGCAATTACCTGAGCTGGGAATGGAGACTTCATATGAAAAATGCAAAGGAATTAGCTTGGCCACTTTTAATCACTCATTGATTGACTCAATGTTTTGCTGATGATGAATTTTTTTACTTTTTAAACTGCTTCTACCATGTGACATGATGAATTTGTTCTTGACTGTAAGTTATTTGTGTGGTAAGTAATTAAGATAATGATGATGTATTTATTCATTGGGTACCGCTTTTATGAGTTTCTCATCGAAATAAAGCTGTTGAAATGAAATGAAAATCTTATTAAAAAAAGTTGAAAAGTCACAATCTATACTTAAAAACTACTGAGGGAGGCTATTCCTCAAAGCTCCAATTGACAGCACATTTCTCCTAAAGAGAACATTGTTTATATTGATTTTAAACAGAATAAAAACCAATAACTAAATGTATTAATAAGGGGGGCGTGGCTAACTAGCCATGAGATAGGACGAGTCTCACAGGAGCTCCCGCTGATCCGGCAAAAATCCTTTGAAGCGCAAGGGATTAAGGTGTTATGCAAGCTGTATGAACCTACCCACAGCACGGTGAAATAGCACGGCATGCGAGGCTGCACACTGCGGCAATATTTGGAATCGGGAAAGGAAGCTACGTGATGAAAAGAAGGGACCTACATGGAGATCCCAACAAAGTTGTCCGCTCCGGGGGAACAAAGGAAACAACAAGCACCCTCCGAGGTCCCCGCGATATAACATTGGGAGCAGCCGAGGTGTGAATGAAGACAGCAGGACAATGCAACGAGCTGGATACAGTTGCGGAGGAGGGCGGGTGCCGGAGAGCGGGTGAGCTGGGCCTCCACCACAACCATTGACGAACTGGAACAGCCGCGCAGAGGAACAGGAGGAGGAAGATAGAACCCCCAGGAGCAGATGACACGGATGCCACGGATGCCAACCCATGCGCCACCGGAGGGAATGCAGGACAGTGCACGACACATCCCCAAGGGAGGAGAGCAGGAACGAGCCCGCGGACCCGACCACAAGCGACGAAGCCGGGGAGCCTCCTGTGGACAATTAGGAAGACACGAGGCCAGTGATCCCCTAACGAGCCGCCCTACAGAGGTCGCATGGACATCCCACGGATGCCGGCACAAAGCGGAGACCCGACACGGGACTGTGAGGTGAGGTGCGGCGGCGCATGAGAGCCATGAAGTAAGCGCTCCGAGGAGTCCAACGGAGGGGGTGCCTAAACGTGGCTGGGAGGATCACAACGGTTCGACAGCCAGATGGAAGGCGAGTGAAGCAACAGAGAGCCCCTCCATGCATGAAACAAAACGGCACACAGACTAACACACATTGGAAGGCAAGAGGGACCATGGACACCAAGCCACAGGAGAAAAAGTGGAGTCCTGACACAAAACGCTCCCTTTATTGTAGGGGCTGTTGGTAGTAGCTCAGCACTGAGGTGCAGGGAACCCATGACCTGGATGGTGGAGCCCGAGAACACTGGAGGCACCAGCTAAAAGGAGACTGGCTACTGGGGCAAGCATGATAATGATCCTAATAAACAATGTGGGCAACCAAATTGTGGAGGAACACAACAATAATCGATAAGCAGCAGTATACATATGGCCCCCGAACATAGCGGTGAGGAGACCAGAGTGTAACAGAATCGGTGCACCTCCGGAAGTAAGGCAAGCACGACACCGGCAGACTCGCCACCCACAGGAAAGTGCTAAGAACTGAGGAGGCTCGAGACATATACAAGACGAGAGGAAACACTGCTAACAGTACTAATCCAGGTACACAACATCAAACGGGGGAGAAACCAACACCAATTAAAAACCACAAGTTTGTGGGGTCTGGCACTACAGAACAAGCAGAAAAAGGGGGCGCGGGGCACAGGCATAACCCAGGAACGCAAACAAAAGTGAAAGAGGGCACCAGAACATACAGATATTACCCAAAATATCTGCTGCTCACAGTCGAGGCGGCTCCTCGCTGGCACCCTGGCAGGCCCCACACAGCACCAAGCGACAAACGGGCTGGGTTAGGAGATAAGGCCCAAACGCAAGCTTTGAATACAGCAAATGGACACACAGTACAGGATGGCGTCAAAGCTGCCCAAATCAAAAGGGAAGCAGTCGACCATGGAAGAATTTTCCAAAACTCCCCAGCCTGCAGGAGGAGTTAGGAATAAAGAGAAGGGCCAGCACACGGGCGAGGCACCAGAATGTAGCAACTAACAGATCTTACTTGCTATTGCAGATCAGAAAATTGCATGGGAAACCAAGATGGAGGCAGCTATGGGCGAACTTCAGACGTCATTGGACCTTAAAATTGGAGCCGTGCAGGAGGAGGTAAACTTGCTGAGACAAGATGCTAAAATAGTGGCGGAACGCACAGGCGAGCTGGAGAAGGAAACAAGTTCGAACACAGCCACTTGCACAGCACACGCGTCGGAAATACACATACTGAGACAACAAGTGTACAACCTGGTGAGCAGAGCTGAGGAAGCTGAAGGAAGAGCCAGCAGAAATAACATTTGTATCGTGGGGCTCCTGGAGGAGAAGAAGGGCCAAACCCCACAGACTACATCGAGACCATGTTACTCCAAGAAAATGAAGTAGGGGCACTAAATCAGGGATTTGTGCTGGAGAGAACGCATAGAGCCCTGACAAGGAAACCCCCGCCAAGAGCTCCCCCGAGACCGATAATTGCCAAAATCTTGAATTACCGGGATAGGGAGAAGATCCTGGAATTTTTCTGGAAAGGAGGTACAATATGAAGGGCAACCGCAGCCATAACGGTGTGCCCGGTTTATACACTAATGGTGCAGAGGAAGCGTATGAACTATGGAACTGTGAAGAAAAGACTGCGAGCTGCTAACTTCAAGTACATGCTGATGTACCCGGCGAAACTGGAAGTTTTTCACAAAAACAGAGCCCTATTCTTTGAAACCCCTGAGAAGGCCACAGAATGGCTGGATGGACAGAATTGCCCGACAGGGACAGATTCGCAGAAAACAGACAGAACAGAGAAGTGAGGCGACAGCTCCAGAGATCGAGGTGCCGTATGAACAGAGATACTGGGACTTGACTATAAGATAGTGTAAACATACGCTGATAATGGGTTTGGTTTACGGATAATGCGCATAACATTATATACACGAGTGCGGGAGTAACAATGGTCCCGCTATCACACCCCAATAATTAGGTTAGATAGGATACCGGTACAGTGGTAGCCTCCTGCTGGGTTCCTAGTACCAGCAAGCCGAGATAGGACTAAATGCGGGATCACCTGAGATCCAGGGATGGAGCTGGGCCAAAGTTGGGGACAGGAAGGGTGGGGAGAGGGGAGGCAGTTGAAGAGTTTGTAGTAGTTTTAGTGGGCGAGTTTGTAGGGGAAGTAGTTAGGGAACAAACTTACACCCGCACGCTACTGCGCATGACACATAAAAGGAGCAAGGACGAGGAGGGACAGGGCCTGGCTGAAAATGGGAAACCTTAAGATAATGACCTGGAATGTTAACAGTTACTTAAAAAGGAACAAGATTATGATGTATCTGAAGAGGCAGAAGGTAAACATAGCTTTTTTACAGGAAACTCACCTCACAAAAGACAAACAGGAGGTGATACAGGGCAAAAGGAAAGGGACCACAATTGGGGCAACATATTCGTCATACACTAGAGGGGTAACCACCTGGATCGCCCCGTATGTGCCTTTTCAGCCAATACAGACCAGAGCGGACCTAAATGGGAGGATGGTGGCAATTAGGGGATTGATTGAAAATAAGGAAGGGTGTATCATCAATACATATGCCCCCAACCAAGATACTGTAGCTTATTTCAGGACCCTATATAGCAAGATTTCCCCATACCTGGGAGGAGTAGTCATAAGGGGGGGACTTTAACTGCACGCTGGACCCTGGAATGGACAGGTCAGATGGGAAACGGAACAAACCCACCCCAGCTGCCAAAACCTTGAGGAACCTAGTGGGTGAACTTCAACTAGAGGATATATGGAGATTGAGCCACCCACAAGACAGGCATTACTCGCACTATGCTGCCCCACAAAACCTGTACACAAGGCTAGACTACATGTTTGTTTCCTCAGATATGACTGGGGAGATAGTACAGGCAGAATACAAAGCGAGGGTCCTCTCGGACCACTCCCCACTGATTAAAACATGGCAATACATCCCCCCAGAGCAAGGATCCCCACATGGCGGCTCAGAGCTGAGGCGCTGAAAGACACAGTGTTCAGAGAGCACCTGAGAGAGGACATCATAGAATATTTTGAAAAGAATACCGGAAGTGTGGACTCAGTGGGCACGCTCTGAGAGGCTTTTAAGGTGCTGGTGAGGGGATCAGCGATAGCAAAATCCAAAGGGCTCCAGGGCGGAATAATCCAGGAACTACAAAACACTGAAAGGAAACTAGAAGAGATCATGAATAAAGTGGACAGCTCCCCGGAGGCCGCAGTAGCTATACATAAACTACAACAGGTGTGCGAGGGACAATGGGAGAGACTGTACAATTTAAGTTATAAGAAGTATATAGAGAGGCAACATGTGGGTGGAGATAAGCCAGGAAGACTACTGGCATGGTTATACAAAAAGGAATCGCCCAGAATAGCTATTACAGCAATAAACGGGATGGATGGTCAAATAATTGACACCCAGGAGGGAGTGAATAACGGATTCCTTGAATTCTACCAGCCATTGTATAGAGATGAGGAAGAAGGGGAACTGCACGAGATAGTGGAAAAGCTTGAGGACATAGGCTCACCGAAGCTGAATGCAGAAGAGAGAGAATGCCTAGACTCCCCAATCACACTGGAAGAATTGGAAGCAGTAGTCAAACAGCTATCTACCTGCAAGGCCCTGGGAGCCGATGGACTCCCTAGTGGGTTTTACAAGATGTATGGGACAGAGGTGCTCCCCCCATTGTTAGACATGCTGATTGAAGCGTGGGAGGTGGGGGGACTGCCGGAATCCATAAGGGAGGCGATCATCGTCCCACTCCTCAAGCCCAACAAACCTAGCACGGACTACGGATCATACAGACTTCTATGCATGCTAAACCAAGATAGCAAGATCCTTACGGCGGTGTTGGCAAGCAGATTGAGACGGATTATAGATAGGCTCATACATCCAGACCAGACTGGATATGTCTCAAATAGGAGCATATCGGATAACCTCAGAAGGCTCCACCGAGTCATAGAACAATCAGAAGGGGATGCCCAAGAAATCGCAATTGCCTCGCTAGATGCAGTGAAGGCCTTTGACTCTGTCAGATGGCCTTGGCTGTTGGCAGCCCTGAGGGAATACGGAATAGGGCCAGGATACTTGAAATGGGTTCAACTGCTATATAGCTCCCCAATAGCCAGGGTCAAGACGGGGACGACTATCTCAGATAAATGGCAGCTAAGCAGGGGCACAGACAGGGTTGCCCCTGGTCCCCGATGTTATACACCCTCGCCTTAGAACCCCAAGTGATATATTTAAGACAACAATACAAAACAGTGTGAATTTATACTAAGGGAGGACCACATCTCATATCACTGTACGTGGATGATATATTGCTATACTTGAGATACCCAGAGGAGAACCTGCAATATATCCTGGAGGTAATGGAGCGATTCACGTCACTCTCAGGGATTGCAGTCAATTCCATAAAATTGAGCCTGTTCCCGCTGTGTAGATATAAGGGGATCCCGCAGGAAAACCTACCAGTATTGCAGATACCCTGGAAGACTGATACCTTTAGGTACCTGGGAGTAGAAATATATCATAAAGTGGAAGACGAGCACACACATAATACGGAAAAGGTAGTAGCAAACTTGGAGAATAGCATGAGATTTTTGGCAAAGCTCCCCCTTGCCATGGTAGTGAGGGTGGCGCTGCTGAAGATGGTCGCATTGCCCAGCCTATTGCATTTCTTTGTAAACATCCCCTTTATGATACCCAGGCGTTTCTTTGGCAAATTACGTAGCCTATGCAGAGGCTTTATCTGGCACAACACCAGGAATAGGATAGCCTTATGGAAATTGCAAAACACGTATGATAAGGGAGGTATAAAACTGCCCAACTTCGAAATCTACCACTTGGCCAGCCAACTACAGTATGTGGCAAAATGGCTGACAGAAGACCCCACAGTGGAGTCCAGACTGCTAAGATGTGAATGTGTCCCGTTCTTTCTGAAAGAGATGATATGGGTGACCAAAACGGATCTGAGCGGGCGATCAAGGCTGCTGGAACTGCGATTGGTGTATGGTGCAAAGCTTGCCGGGTTATGGGGAACCCGACCCCATTTTCCCAGCAGATGCTGCTGGTGGCACTGGGGGGTGTGGACAAGCAATTGAGGAAGATGATTCGTAGGCACTGGGAACCTGTGGGTATAGCAACATTGGGAGACCTATGGAAAGAAGGGGAAGCAATGGAATTTGAAGAGCTAGTAGATGAAACTGGATTACACCCGGGAAAATATATTACCTACACCAGAGTGGTGTGGAAGGTGAGAGAGTCATGGCCAGAATCGGTGCTTTTGGACCAACGCGATGAAACTGTAAAAACATTCTATGACATCTCGGAGGGAGGACACAAAGTCTCCCGAATCTATGAACTTTTGATGTTTAAGGTGGGAAAGGAGGTGACCCAGATGAGACGGGATTGGGAGGGGGATGTGGGGGCGCCTATGCATGATGGGCTATGGGACAGGGCCCAGAGATATCACAAAAAGGTGTCCAGAAATGCGAGGCTGGAGCAGATCCAACTATATATAACCCATAGAGTGTACATGACCCCTCAGAGGGTGGCCAGATTTAAGCATGCAGAGACACAGGCATGTCCCAAATGCAGTGAGGTGAATGAAGGGATGGTACATATGTTTTGGGCGTGCCCAGAGATTTGGAAATTTTGGGGCAAAGTCACCCACCGGCTAACTGAGAAGGGGATACGGTTGGATATCGAATCCGTATGGGCATGTATGGTAGGGGGCTTCGTAAAACCCCGTAACTTGAGACATATGAGCAAATTAAAGGACCTGGCCTATATACTGGCTAAGCGCAGAATTGCTATGGGCTGGAAAGCGTGTCAAAGACCCAAAATAGAGGTGTGGTGGCATGACCTCCTGAAATGAGCAGACGCAGAAACAGTAGTATGGTATGAAGCGGCTAACAGAGGAGGGGAAGAAGAGACTGAAACTCTAATGGCCTGGAGACTGCATGGTTCCACCCAAGATATACCAGATGATCAGGACTCCTCTAGAGATACAGTTGAAGATGAACCTGCTGAAGGTACAGCAGGGAGACATGTAGGGAAGTAAGCTTGAGTAAAGGGGAAGGGTAAAAGGAACACAGTGACTATTATAAGAAAAATGCTTGATGCTCGATAATTATCTTATGCACTGTTGAACTCGTTTGTTGGTTGTTATTGTTCAATAATAAAAATTATTTTTAAAAAACGAAATGTATTAATACATTACAAAAAGTACTTCTAAACATGCACAATATAAATACAGATACCTTTCCACATTTTTGTGAAGGTGAATGGATTCACACAAGCAGTATAGATCCATATTTCAATGAAGAGACTTATAAACAAGAACAACAAAAAAACAATTGCCATAGACAGTAATGGCTGAAGGTGTGACATGGTAGTAGACACCATTATGGCCAAGAAACCCTTATAGAAAAAATATCCCCAACAAACTTTCAACCAAATATTCCTTTCACCCAAACAAGCCGTGTAGTGTACAAATGAACATGGAGCTCAATGTATAACGTAGGCCAACAATCCTTTATATCTATGCGACAATTCCTCAATCACTATGTGAAACTAACAGACAAATGTAAAATGAAAACTTTATAAACCACTGACTCTTGTCCACTGCACAGCCACAATGGACTTCGAGGACATTCATTAGCCTGCATTTTAGGAACTGCTTGCAAAAGCACCTTCCACTACATCAAAATGTTAGCAACACACCATTCCGCTATACATAATCTTGTGCACAGACCATACTATTCAAAAAGTCCTGCACTAGAACTGCAAATAAATAACATTCTTCTATATGGAACAGCCAAAGAACGCATTAAACAAATAGAGCAGATCCAAAGTAATTACTTTTGAACTGAAGTTGAATTCAAAAATTCAGTAACTTCAGAAAACATTACCAAAAACCTCACAAACACCAACCTCCTAACAAACACAAACAAAAAAGAAATAGCTAAGTTTCAAAACACATCTGCTAAAATACTAGACCAAGTATGTGTCTGTTGTCACAGAACTTTTTATAAAAAGAGCAGAAAAATAGTAGATATGACCTACAAAATAGAGGACAATGAGGAATCCCAATGGTTCCAATTAGCTTTATATCCAACAGCACAGCAGAAGATAAATACAAAATAACTGACCGCTTAATAGTTTGCACGTACTGCAAACCAAAGCTTAACAATAACCAAATGCTGTCACATGCTATCACTAATAACTTAACAGCTTAACTTGTATGAGAGTATTATAACCCAAACTGTACACTCATTTCAAGCTATAATACGCCTTCAACCGAAAACATCCAAATTACCTACATCTCAGTTACTAAAGGGCATCCGTGGCAAAGTAGTATATTTGCCATTAGATCTTAAAGAAAATGTAGAAACTTTAGGAGTACAACAGCCAATAGCTCAATCTTTAATTGTAAGAGTTAATGGTGTACCAAGAAAAGACAAAAGAATTTGGCAACGACTAGTCGACTTAAACAAAGTTAGACAGGCCCTGCAATATCTGAAAGAAAACAATGAATACTACAAAGATATAAACATAGAGGTAAACCTTAGAGAAACCATGCAAATAATTTAAGATTCACCAGCAACAGGTCGATTTGAACATGTAGATCCTGTTACTGCAGCCAACATTTTAGACCAGTATACAATTCACCACTACACTCCAAAGACACCATTGAAGATGCATTTGAAACATATCAAATGTGTCTAGCCACAGGATCCCCAATGAGCATATGGGAAAAAAGTGTGCAAGCACATTCTTTTTGTCTACTCTTTCCTACAGGAAAAGGAGAAAGATATCGCTCCTTATAAATGTATTCTGAAGACCCCAGATTCAGACAAAATGTAGAATACATTTTCCACCTCATGTTCTAAAGTGAACCGACAACTCTATGTTATGGAGGTGGACACACATTAAAAACAGGCTTTAATTTTGTAAATATGCCCTCTACCCAACTGCTTCAAAAAATAAAAGACAAAGATTAATTTTTGTAGTCAAGTATCACAAATCTCTTGGCAAACATGTGTGGTACAAAAGAATACTGGTTCCAATGTCGCGCTGATGTACGTTGTATGCTAAGAAACCTAGGCCCAGCCGCATGGCTTGCTACTTTAAGTAGTGCAGAGAATGCATGGGATGACTTGCATGACTTCCTACGCACTGCAAACCAAAATAAAGATGAAATAGATATAAAAACACCAGGAGAACTGTGTTCTCTTGACCCTGTCAATCTATCAAGGTACTTTCTCCATCGCTTCATTGCCATGCTGCACTTCATCTGCAATAAAACTACCGCTCCGCTTAGAGAATTGCAAAACTTATTTTGGAGAAAAGAATATCAATCCAGAGGAGCACCACACATAGACACGCTTGTGTGGATAAAAGATGCTCCCAAATTTGGCCATGAAGTGATGCCCCTGTTTTACAGTTTATTGAAAGATAAACTACCTGCGACATTCCCTTCAGAAGCCACAGATAACCTACGTACACAAATCTTATGCTTCCAAAAATAAATACTGTTGATGTAGATATAAAAACAAAGGTAAATACTATACCAAGTGTTGCTTTGGCTTCCCTAGACCAATTTTTTATTAAAAAGGACAAGTAAATAGCTCAATGTCTATCAGCCTATCTCACCAATGCTGAGAAAACAGTGCTATGAGACCTCTGGAATGACAAATCATCTGATAAAACACGGTCACAAAGATTTTACATCATCGGTATAAAAATGCTCTCCCATAGAGAATGTGGGTGTTACGAAGCTGGACCGTTTAACAGGGACAGCCGTATATGGCAAATCTGAAAACATGGTCTGGCTAAAGCTAGGTCCAGCTTCATCCCGGAAAAGAGTACTAAAATCCTACAAACAGATAGAAACAATAGCCCCAAATGATCCCAAAAGCCAGCACATTTGAATAAACAATTTAATTAACACTTACTGCCCAGTACTGCTTTGGGAAACATGTGCCTGTACGACATAGCCCAGAACGACTCCTACAAAAACAATGTAACACCAGATGAGACAACTGTCAATATTCAGTCTCAGCTTGTGAAGGTAGCCTAGTAAAACTTACCAAATCCAGCCTAATTAATCATATAAAGTTATTATTTATATCTCCACAACATAAAGAACTGTATCACATCACCCTACAGCACATTTTTAAACATTGGAGAAAAGAAGAACAATCATTAAATGAATATGGCTCATTTGAAGCTGCATTCAAAGCAAATGAAAGCAGTATAACAAACGTAAATTTCAAATAATACGAAGAAATGTTGGACAATAAACGCCAACAAGAGGAAGAAATTGAAGCTCAACTAGATAAAGACACTCCTGACGGCAGTCAACCTTCCCTCACAGGAAGCTAAGGACCTCTTGAAAACCAATGAAGCAGAAATAGCCATGACCGAGGTATAAAATACCATGTATCAATATACACAATCTGAAGAAGACTTGCCAATGCTCAAATCACAGCTAAATGTTGAATAACTCACCATTTATCTATAAGTCACTGAAGAAATTGGACATCGTTTTAAACATGAAACTAAAACTTCTACATGCAAAGACTATACACTTCTGCTCCTGTATATATGTGGTGAAGCAGGTTCTGGTAAAACATTCTTAATTAAAATAATCAGCACATTTCTACAAAACTTAACAAACAACAGCCCCCACAGGTTTAGCTGCCTACAACAGAGGAGGTGTAACTTTACACCAACTACTGCTCCTTCCAGTAGAATACCAAAACAAATTAGAATACTATAAATTATCAACAGAAGCTGCTACTGAAGGATGCAGTATTCTGGAACAAATGACAATGCTCCTAATAGATGATGTAAGCATGGTTTCCAACCTTATGCTGGCTTTAATTGACCTCAGAATGCAAAAAGTCCTCAAAATCAACTATGAAAAACTGTTTGGAGGAAAACAAGTTATTGCTTTCAGCGGCCTCCTACAGTTAACACCAGTAAATGGTCAACCTATTTTCAAAATATTAGGACACAAACAATGCCACAACACACTCTGCAGCGTTGGAAATCTAAATCTCTCGCAAAATTTTCAGTACAGAGCAGAGCTCACCTATGCTAACATTTTAAAAAGCATTAGAACTGGTCTACTTACTAAAGATGCAAAATCCATCTTAAATAGTAGACTAATCCATGAGCTAAATGTGCAAAACACATCTGCTCTTGATGTCATGGAACAATTAACTAAACAAAATATAAAATGCATGTCCTTAATATCAACCCTTGCAAGCTTTAGTCAATTTAACGAGACCATGTTAAAAAAAGAAATGCAACCCATGCTACATATCAGATCCACAGACAAACTAGAAGTGCATGGTATGACCCTTCTATTTGTTCAAAAAGCAAGAGGAAAACTAAATAGCTTAGAAAAATGTATCTACAACACAGCTGGATTGGAGAAAATTTTAACTTTGTGTCTAAACTGCAGAGTAATTCTAAAACATAGCCTTGACGTATAACAAGGTTTAATCAATGGAGCAATTGGTACAGTAGTTGGCTTTCAAACCTATCCACATGACAACAACACTCAGTTTGTAAACATCCACTTTGACAAACTCGCAGAAGTTCAAAAAACTTCCCACAAATAGCATGTTTCCTTCTTTTCAAAGACATGTACGTATGCAGAGAACAATTCTCTCTGTCTTATGTATATGCTGTCACTATTCACAAATTGCAAGTTCTAACTCTAGATCACGCATTGATTGACATTGGCAGCACAGTCTTTAAAGGAGGTATGAGTTACGTGGCACTTTCACGTCTCCGTACACTCGATGTCTATTCCTAGTTAACTTTGATGCAAACAAAGTCAATGCTGACATTCCTTACATCCTATTATACAACCGGATATGTGCATTGTACAACCCATTTAGAGATGTACTCTGTACCTAAAAAAAAAAGAAAACCTTTAAAAAGAAAACAAATACAAACAGAACGTATAACAGATCTCCCAACAATACTGTTAAAGAAACAAAGACCAACTGCTTCTCCATCAAATAATACAACCACAAAACTGTCTACTACAGCTCAATTGTACATCCATCAGAAGGGACAAGCCAAATATCTCTTCTCCCAAAAAATCTGCAGACCCATTAAACGATGCAGAGACACAACTCTCTAGTCCATTTAAATTCAGCAAAACAACTGGAGTAAGTTGCCCTGCAAATGTAACAATTAATCTTCTCTTCCAATTGCCACCAATTGATGACAACATTTACTTAATCGGCTCAGACCAATTGTGTTTGCAAATGCTCGTCCTTCATAGAAATGCCACAAATACTCCTGACATCGCTTACATTGTCTCAGGTGTAAGGCGAGAATTGGACTATTGTGCAGGAATGGTAACATTTACCATAAACAAAGAAGAAGATCCTCAAGAATTCCTAATGTACTTATACAAGTACTGGAAAACAAAAATATCCCTATAATTGAAATCTTTCAAATTTCATAAACATGGAAACACCCATGCACTCTATGCAACTATGTTTCACAAGAGCACACCCCTAATGAATGATTTATATTTGTGTCCATACCAAATTGTGAATCCATTCCATTTCACCAGCTTCTGCAGTATGCACATTATGGCAAATTATGCCCTTTTTGCAATTCAGACAATTGTTCCAGGATACAAATAAACTCATATTGCCAATATGTCATACTAATGATTCCAAGGTATAGTGCAGATGGTACCAAAAATAACTGTAAGCGCACAAGATGTACAAACGGCCAAGTATCTCTTGGTAAAAAAAACTTCCCAACAGAAGGCATAACACCACACTGGTGCTACAACTACTTCAGCCCCATACTGCTTATATCAATAAAAGAAGTGGTTGGTTTGAATGTAATGACACCTGTGTTACTCCAAAACATAGGTTACCAGCAAACCTAACAAATGCCTACTTAATATTTCTTCATCCCAAACGTATCCACTAAGATGTAGCACAATGAACAGTTAAAATATGCCAACATATATATACTACATCCATAATACAACAATAGTACTTTTAAAAGTTGATCTAGTTAGAATACGCCAACAGGTATATAATTACTTCAAAAATATCCTTTGTTACAATACACTTCAAATACACCATTACAATTCTTGTTACTACAAAACTTCTTCTGAAGTCTAATGTAGTTAGAATACGCCAACAGGTATCTAACTACTTTAAACATTCCCTTAATAACAACACACTTCAAACAAACATACTATCACACTTACACTCATATAATTGTAAATATTCTTTTTTCAATCCTGTATGGATTGGTTTCCCCAATGATTATTTAATGTCAATACAACAACAGTGTATAATCCACTAATGTTGTACCAAACATAGTACTTCGTATGTACTGTTTATGAGGGTCAAAAAAGTAAATGTATATGTAACATTGTATGCAATTAAAGCTCTTAAATTATCTTGCATAACACATTATACAGTTGTTTTCCACAGAAAATAAACCAGAGATTCCAGATTCATTACTCTATGCAACTAAGTAACTGTGCAAAGTGTAAACAAATACATATTCCATAAGTACTATCCACAATTGTACTACAATGCCCCCAAGAATCTGGCCACTGACTACAATCACCACAATATAATTAAACTTTATAACAAGTATGTACAATACACCCCCTATTAACAAAACTCATCCTGAATCCCCTGCAATCGAAATGATGTCCACGGACACCAATATTGACCGCAGACTCGGTGGCATCTGCAAACCCCCTTTTTGCCTATAAAAACAGCTCCATATGATCTTTATTGCAATCCTCCACCCTTTCAAAGCCCTCTTTCAGCCATCAAATAACCTCAAATGTGTTTTCCAAGCTGTTCCTTCACAGTGCTGTATGTGGGCTACCATGTTGTACGTGGAGTGGGCGGCACCCGCGCTCACTTTTTCCACCTAGAAAAACAACTCCATATCATCTTTATTCCACCCCCACCCTTTCCAGCCCCTCTCTCGAACACTAAATAACCCCAAATCTGTTTCCCAGGAATTTTCCCCATGCGCTATTCGTGGACACCGGCGGCTGGCCGCAGAACAAACATGGCAGCCATTTTAAAAATGATGACGGACCTCCCGCTTTTCACCATCCAATCAGTGGACGCATCTGATGTCCATGGACATTACTCCACCCCCTGATTGGTCCACAGGGCTATCCGCGGAGTGAATAGGGAAGTGGGTCTCTGGACCAAACCCATATATTGCACATTTCATTTACCCACTTTTTGGTCGTTTCAAAAATAATTACTGAATGGATTTACAACAAATTTACAAAAACACACTTTCGAGATTATGCAACCCCTCCTGCCACAAATTTGATGAAAATCTGTCCAGCCGTTTGGGCTGTAGATGTGAGAAAACCTTTTTGTATTGCGTCTATGAGGATTTACACACATTTTGGGACCCCCTATAACTTCCCCCCCCCTAAATGAAACCACATCAGACTTCACAAAATCATTCCGAGGGGGACATGTACTTTCTTTGCAAAGATCCATGAGGATTTGTCAAGGGGAGCGCAAAGTTATAAGCTGCCCAAACAGTGCACTTCCCATGAGTTGAGCTCCCCCTGGACGAATCTTCACCAAACTTTTCAAATAAAGTATATAGCCGGTTCTGATTTTTTTCGCCAAGTTGGGTGAGGTTTCATGCATGGGGGAAAAGTTTTCGGGGAGGGGGGTTCCAACATTTTTTTTCTCAATAGACTGAATGGGGAAAAACTTTGTGCATGGCTACAGGGCGAACGGCTGGACGGATGTTCACCAAATTTGCTGCAGGACTGGGGGCTACGGTCAGAAAGTGTGTTTTTGTGTGTTTGGTGGAAATCCGACCAGTACTTTTGTTGCAAAGGACTGAAATGCATGTCCCAAAAAATGTGTGACATATGGGTCTGCTCCGCTTACCCATTTCCCTGTTCACTCCCTGTTCACTCCGTGGGCAGAAGTTTCATTGGCTTGCGGTACGGCGTGCTGTCAGAGAACTTTAGATGCGGCCGGTGGTTGGCTGGAGGGAAGCATGCTGTGCATCAACATTTTTTGGGAAACACTGCAATGGTGTATCGGAGGACAGTGCAGCGGCAGAAGGGTCTGGAAAATGTACCGTACGCCATGTGTTGGTTGCAAGAAGGCAGGGAAGGGGTGGGGGAGTGAGAAGTGGTTCATGCAACATATGTACATAGGTGGAAGAAGATGGAGGAGTGCCTGCAGTATTCATGTGTGTTGCGCCAAATCGCGGGTACCTAAACAGGCAAGTACTTTGTGTGGTAATTGGAGGCAGCTGTCCTAACGGCCCGATAGCTTCTGCTGCAACCTGTTTGCGGCAACCTCTTTTTGTGGTGTGTGGTGGCAGTTGAATTTCAGAAGGGGAGTGAATTGCACATGACAAAGGTTGGGTGGGAGTGCAGGTGGCTGTGCTCTGCGGATGGAATGTGGTAGTTGGGCACATGGTAGCATGCATGGGTGAATGAAGTAGTGTTAGGTCTGTGAAGGATTAGACTATTGGGTGCGTGGCCGAAGGCCGTAGGACATAGGGCATGCACTCAAGAGCATAGGGCTTCACCATACCCACCTCAGCAACGCATGTCTGACTCTGCATCCGGTAGAGGGTGGTGCTTGCATAGTGTGGTCTGTGCAGATTGGTGGGAGTAGGGCCAGTGTTGCGAACAGGATGTGGGTAGGTTGGCAGTGACACAATACTTTGTGAATTGAAGTGGGTTCCAGCTTAGTATGTGAATGAAAGGGAACAGGGGTGCTGGAGAGAGTCTTTTCTTTCTACATCATGGTAATTGTTGCAATTTGTTGCTGCATAGCTCTGTGGCGGTGTGCAGGTTGGGTAGGAGTGCTGGTAGCAGTGGTTTGTATGTGGATTGTCATAGTTGGTGACATGGTGACATGCATGGTGGCATTACGTTGCCGTGGGTCTGTTCAAGGCCTAGAGTATTTGGTGCATGGCGAAGGCCATAGGCCATAGGCCATGCACTCAAGAGCCTAGGACTTGAGAACATCCATGGCAATGATGCATTTTGGACTTTGCATCAGTTAGAGGGTGGTGACCTGTAAGGAATGGTTGTGGAGCACATTTCAGATGCCATAGAGCAGTTGAAGTGAGCCGGCATGTGTGTATGTTTGGTTTCGCAGGTGAGGTCACTGTTACAACATGGTAACGTTTTTGATGTGTGGTTGGAGATGGTGCAGTGAAAAGTCATGCAGTGTGGGAACTGGGTGTACTATTTGCATACTGTCAGTATATAAGAGGGTATGGTTGAAGTGCGGTAAATGTTTTGATGTGTGGGTCGAGATGGTGCAGTGAAAAGTCATGCAGTGTGGGCACTGGGTGCAGTGTTTGCATACTGTCAGTATGGAAGAGGGTGTGGTTGAAGTGCAGCTTTTATGTGCTTGGTTACTATGCTTGTGTGCAGATTTTTTGAAGTAGGCCCAATGTTGTGAAAATGTTGTGGTTAGGTTGGCAGTGACACAATACTTTGTGAATGGCTATTATTATTATTCTTTAATGTGATACAGGTTGAAAATAAATTCAAACTTTACACATATTATAAACACATCCTAAATATACAACCATAAAAATCAACATCAAATATAA
The DNA here is from genome assembly GCF_040938575.1 of Ambystoma mexicanum. NCBI lineage: Eukaryota > Metazoa > Chordata > Amphibia > Caudata > Ambystomatidae > Ambystoma > Ambystoma mexicanum. Next base: position 339,877,858 of record NC_090937.1, on the reverse strand, counting down.
AAACCGTTTTGAAGATCATATCATAAATTATCAGTATGCAATACATATAAAATTAAATTGAATAAAGATAGAATAAAATAAATAAGAAAGCAAGCAAGTAATTAGGCGGTTGTCATTCGGGTCCAGTTAAGGTCCTAAGCCTAATTTTGTCATTTGCCATACATTATAAAGTGCAATGAATAAATGCATGTTACAAGTATTGGTACAATACTGCCAGAACGACATTTCATGAATGGCTAATAAATCATGTACAAATTCACCCAGAAATTTTATAATCGGGTCTTTCATGGCCTTGCATTGCGTCAGAAGATGCCTAGCTGTTTCTAGGCATGATAAAGATTTACAGAGTCGACATGTCCGCTCATTAGTAGGGATATTGTTTCTAGCTCCTCTGTTGGTTAGAGTAGGCAACTGTTCTAACCGAAACAGAATGATAAATCGTCGGAGTCTTCTGGTAGGGCAGAGATATATATAGGCCTGAGGTCTCCTATACTGATATGTGCGGTATTTCACAAAACTATATGACTTGAGTTTACTCAAATGGGAGAAGTTTTCTAACCAATCCCAGAGTTCTATTTTTTTCTCAAGTGCGTGTAAAGTTTCATTCGATACACAAGTCCCTCTGCAAATCCAGCCAATGTCGGTAAGGAATTTGCTCATATCTTTATGCAAGGATAAAGTGGTATTTTTTTTAGTTAGTTCCTGCTGAATAACCGCCAGTAGGGGATTGGAGGAGTGTCTCATCTTCAAGTATATCCCAGCTCTTTTTTTTAAAACCAACGCTTTTAGAGAAGGTAGGCCCAATTCCAATCTTATTATAGCCATAGGTACCCCCGGAGGAAGTCCCAGCATGCGTCTCCAGAACTTGCCTTCAATCACTTGGAGCCACTCTAGCTCAGCTGTGAGCAGCGACTCAATACCATATATAACCATAGGGGCAAATACTTGCATATAAAGATGGCGGGTCCCCCATAGGGTGAAGCCACCCTGTTTGTTAGTAAAAGATGAGACTAATGATATTACTTGTAATGCACGTGTAATCCGCCCCTGTTTACATAGTGTATAGTCACCTAGTGGTTCTATTTCCACTCCTAAGTATCGGTAAGAGGGAGCATATAGGATAGGATTTTTATGTACTACCAATGTTATACGGGTTACCCTTTTCTTGGTAAATCTAAGTACTTTAGTTTTATCCAAATTAATGGACAGCCCATTAGTCTTAGCATAGTCCCAAAGAATATGGGCTGAGCGCCTAAGGCCGCCTATGGTGTTGTCTAGGACTACTAGATCGTCGGCATAGGCCAAGACGGGACATAGTGCATCCCCCAATTTTGGTGGGCAATTATCTACATTTGTTAGGGCCGCAGGAATGTCGTAGACATATAGGTTGTAAATAAGGGGTGCTGAGACACATCCTTGCTTTACCCCCCTATTCTGAGGCACTTTGCGCGTTGTATTTCCCTCTTGGTCGAGTCTAAGGCGCACCGAAGTATCATAATGGAGTAATTTAAGATAATAAAGTAGACCAGAAGAGCATCTCATTATTTCTAGCTTGGTCCAGAGACGCTCACGAGGGATGGAATCGAAGGCGGCCTTAAAATCAATGAAGAGGGCATACAACGGGGGCTGCTCTTTTGAGAGCGCTCTCGTGCGCAATATGTCCATTACCAGTAAGTTATGAGATGTAGAGAAATCCCGTCTAAAGCCACATTGGAATTTGCTAAGTATATTAGTATTGTCAACACATTTTTGCAACTCAGAAAGTAGTAAAGAGGCAAATAGTTTCCCTGTGATATCTAACATAGATAATAGCCTATAGTTATTAGGGTCTGAGCGCCTACCTTTTTTGAATACTGGGATGAGAATAGCAGTTTGCCAGGAACTGGGAATATTTCCCTGGGCTAGTATCTTGTTAAAGAGTAAGGAGATTAGTTCTGCCCAAAATACCGGATTATTTTTTATCACAATATTAGCTAATCCATTAGGGCCAGGGGCTCTCGAGGACTTAAGGGAGGAGATTTTATTCAAAATTGCTTCCGGAGAAACGTCGAAAGGGGGAAAGGACGGGGCCTCCTCTATAGGTATAGTCCAAGACTTCTCTTCTTTTGAATTACGATTTAAAAGGAACTCTACCCATGTAATCTCATCAATAGGGTTGACTAAAGGGCCTCTAATTTTCCCTCTGTTCTCATTTAGAAGTGCCCAAATGCTACGCGAGTTCCTAGAACAAATCGTGGTTATGAGTCGATGATCTCTGTTATTTTGCTCTGTTCTCTTAATATTTTTGATCACGGCTCTATATTGGGTTTTGAGGGATCTTAGTTTGTCACGGTACTGGATTTCAGAAGGGTTCGAAGTTTTTAGGGCACGGATCGCTCTTCTATGTTCTCTCTTAGCATCTCTAATTTCTCTATTGAAGGGAGGTAGAATTCCTCCCGCTTTTAATATAGGGCCCTTTTTGGCAGAAGCATGAAGGCCTGAGAAGCCCGATATCCAATTTTCTATTTCATTTATCGTCATAACGTGAAAGTCAGGGAGGCCTTGCATGGTGGTGCATTTGAGAGCATCAGAAGCCGCTCTGATGTTTTTCTCTGACCATATGATTCTAGTTCCTTGGCAATTGGATTGTATCTCTCCAATATGCACTGGGGGATTAATGGGAATCGGCATAGATATTATACAGTGCAACGCAGCATGATCACTCCATCCATTAGTCTTAACCCACATGTCTCTTACTTTGGATAGGATCTCGGGGGTCATAAATATATAGTCCAATGTACTAAATGCTGATCCGTTTGTCCACGTGTGCTTCCCAGGTCTGTCGCTCAAAGTGCGGCCATTAATCATCGCCAAGTCCCAGTATTCAAACAATTGTAACCACTCAAGTCCTTCGTTATCCCTCTTACAATGGGTCATCATGCACTTCTCACTAAGCCCTTGGTTGGTAGATATAAGAGTGTCGTCCGTCATGTGGCAATTGAAATCTCCCACGACAATGATGTCCATATTAGAAGTTCTTAATGTCCAGGTTGACAGTACATCCTGTAAGGCCTCGTGTAAATTGTCCCTGGCTACCGCCCCTGGAGGATTATACAGATTGATAAGTAGAAATCTACTACTACCATTTTCAGAGGGATATTCTACTTCCACCACCAGTAACTGATCTTCAGCATTACACTGTATTTTCCGGGACTTCATAGTATTGGTAACCCCTATCAATAGGCCACCATACGGGCGGCCCTTACAGCCTCGTTTCGCAAATGATTGATGTATAGCGAAGCCGTCTAGCAACAGAGCGTCAATTGACCATGTTTCCTGTAGACAAATATAGCTGTGTTGCTGTAAAAAGGCAGAGGAGCCGTCTGTCCTTAGAAGATGTGAGAAGCCTCTACAGTTCCATGAAAGTAATGATGAGCATCAATGATTTTGCAATAGCTGGGGTAAGGAATCTAACAAGGACTTGAGTGCTAGTTGTACTTCTACCAATAAAGGACTTTCTCTAACTCCTGTATTGCACTCATTACTAACAGATGTGATCCCAACAGGTTCTTCAGGGAAAGCTGAGGGGTCCCTCTCTTGCGGGTCTACATCAATGTCTATATCCACCGCTCTCAGTTCTTCTTTATAGCTTCTCAATAGTTGTACAATATTGAGAAAAGCACAATGTAGGGCAGATACATTCGGATTCGGGCCCGACAAAGGTTCGATAAAGAGAAAATCATCAGATTTCAAGATACGCAGTTGTGGAATATGTTGTAGCCGAGTTAGAAGTTCAGAGCGTGCCAGCCAGGAGTTCTTTTTCCTAGGATATAGGTTCTTGATGAAGCATATACGATTAATCTTGATTTCAGGCACTTGCTCCTGCTGTTCCAAAAGAGCATGCTTAGTCTCATCCTCGGAGGACCGTTTCTCCGGGGCGGGCTCAAGGTCGGAGGACGAGCCTACTTCAATGACAGGCTCTGTGTCCTCCAGTACCGTTTCCTCAAGGACCATACCCTGAGCCTTATCTTCAGGGACTAACCAGTCCGTGAGCAAACCTTTTTTTGTTGCTGCTCGCAGGGCGGCTCTAGTCTGTCTTTTCCTAGCTTTTTTAGAGCGGGTTTCAGATAAAGGTCCTGGCCCTGTCGTAGGGGATGGAGCATGTATGGTGGTCGGCTTATTTTTGAGGGCCTTTCTGGCCATTCTGCGTTGTTTGCGCGTGAGGGGAGGTGGGGGACGTTGTTCCAAATCTTGTTCCTCTGCCTCCAAGGGAGTTTCTTCGATTAGGATATTATTATGGGATGTCCCATGCACCGATTCCCTCATCTTCTCGTCAGCTTGTTCTTCCATCGCCTCGGCTATTAGGAGAGCATCCGATAGATTCGCTTCGGTTTCTTCTCGTAAGATATCCTTCGAGATTAATGTCGTGGAGATAAAATTAGTGTTGGATAAGATGCGTCCCGTCATCTGTAGAAGTATCTTCAAGGCAAATTGGAGTGAAGTTACAGAAGTTTGGAGCTCGACTAACTGTGTAGCAGTAGATTGAGAACCTGTGCTCTCAGCCATCTCAAGGTCTGGCGCATCCTCCATTGAAGCCATTACGAGGTTCGGGGAGAGGGATAGGCGTTCCCCGCTTCCAGGTATGTTATGTCTTCCTGCTTCCATATTCACCTTATTTTCTTTCAGGGGAGAGGAAACTTTGGATGTTATCTGAGGCATAGGAGTCTGCATCCCTCTCTGAATCGTTAAACATAGATCTAACAGTGAATTATTATCGATGTCATCGAAGTTAGATGAACTTAGAGAGGTGCCTCCTATATTTGTCGGTTCGGTCGTCTCCTCAATTGCGGTAGAATTAGTCTCTGGGGGGGGTTAACAGGAAAAAACTCTGTAATGGCACCCTGTGCTGCAGGTAAGGTATATTTAGAATTTTTCTTTACTTTGCCTCCCTTTCTGTGAGTCTCCTTTGGTTCTTTTGTAGTAGGGATCCTGTTTTTCCGTAGATTATAAGTCGAATGCTGCGCTCTTTTTCCCCGCTGCATTACGGCGTTTTTTATTTCACCCTCTTTCAAAGGGATAAGTGTACTGGCAGGTGCCGGGTCAAAGGCTAAAGCCTGCAGTCCCCGGCTTATGTACCTCAATTTATTTCTTATTCAGGGCGTATAAGAGGGTACTTGCAAATATGCGCACTGGGTATCAAACCCCCAGAGCGCCCTCAACAAGCACGTAGTTAGAGGCTAACGTTGTGCAGTTGCCTCTAGAGCCCCAACAAGAAATTGCACAAGAGGTATGCTCAAAGGTCCACCACCCCCAGCCACTCACTCACTCCCCTTACTTCCGAATTGTCTGCAGGATATAGAGAGGCAGCTCGATCTCTGTGTTGACCAGGGAAGGACACCCACTGGGTAGGGGGAGGAGAGATGTAGAAGGGGGGGGGGGGGGACTGCCCACTAGTATACAAAGAGGCAGTTCAGTGCTTGCCCTCCTCACCTTATGGGTGGGCAGAATGCCTCAACCCCACTCGTCGGGGCTCTTCCCCTGTGCCGCACTCTAGGAGGGCCTCGCGTCGTCCTTCTGTGCAAACAGAGCAGGGTGCCCCAACACAATACACGGCACCCTATTCGCCCTCTTGCAGTTCTGCAGTTCTACAGGAGCCCACAGGAGCCCACAGGAGCCCACTGGAGCCCGGCCCCGTCGCACAGGCCCAGCCCCGTCGCGTTTTCTTCCTTCTTTTCGTTCTTTCTTCCCCCGTCGCGTTCGAGTCCGTTCGAGTCCTTCCTGCAGCTCTGCAGTTCCCGTTAGAGAAAAGGACCCTCGCTCTAGCGCGAGCGTCGCAATGCGTGTCAAGCCGCACCTCTGCTCGTCCGTAACAACACGTAACAGAGGCCGCTTCCGACACGCTTGCACCGTAAAGTGAATGGCTATGGGTAGCGGTGGTGGAGGCTGTGGTATGTTTGTGGATTCTGCTAATTGCGACCTGTTTTCGTGAATGGGTTTTTTATGGTGTGGGGGAGTTGGGGTGAAGTGCCGCTACCTACGTATGTTACGTTTGTGCATAATGTTAGATGCCCTCATGGTCGCATGCATGGATACATAGGGCCTCATTACGAGATGGGTGGTAGCCATGGTGCTATTAGCACCATGGCTGCTTCCCATACCGTGCCCGTGTCTGGTCTCATTCAATCGGGACTTACCAGTGTAGTCCGACCCTGGCGGGACTGGTAAATTCCCATTGAACATGCCATTCCCCATTCCCATTTGAGCCCCCATAGGGCTCAATGGGAATGGGGGGGGTGCTAATAACGAGCTCGCATATGGCAAGCCCGTTATTAGCACCCTGGTTCCTTAGCGGGACCCGTAAGGAACGTGTGGTCAGACCACACATTCTTTACGGTTCCCTCCAAGGGACCTCAGAATCGGGCGGTAAGGGATTACCGGCACCGGTCTCCTTACTGGTGCCGGTAATCCCTTACTTGCCCATCTTGTAATGACCTCCATAGTGTTGTTCTGGGTGTGGGCAAGGGTGGACTGTTGTGTGCATGGCCAAAGGTGTGCTTGGTGTGCCTCAGGATGTTTGTGGATGCTGAAATAGTGCATCCTTTTGCAGAAGTATTTGGTGGAGGGGCCTTGGAAGCAAAGGGACTGTGCACTGAGAGTGTTTAATGGTAAATATGGAGTGGTCTACAGAAATGATAATGTGCAATGCAGAGGTTCAGTATGTGATTGGTGCAGGCGTGTTTGAAAATTTCACAGCAGCCAATGAGGGAGTGTTGGAAAAATGCCAATGCCAAGGGAAGAAGTATTGTGTCTGCTTTACTGGGGTGTGGCCCTCGCTGTATCTGGGAAAGCGCACGTGCCACATCCTGCCCTTCTGAGTATGGAGCCTACGCAAATGGAACTGTGGGAATTGTCCAATGAGGTGTCAAGTGTGTGGTTCACAGGAAGGGTCGGTGACATATTTAGACAAACTTTGATGCTGTGAGGTTGACCGAGATGGACAGACACTGAGTGCTGGTAGTGGGTGATACCTTTGTGCGCGATCGGCACAGGCATGCTGTGGAAAGATGCTTTGATACTGACTTTCAGTTGGAAGGAGTGCAGGCTTTTTGGGGCACAGTGTATGAGTGGGGTTTTGGATGCATGGACTTCCTTTGCACGTGTGGCCTCTGTTGCTACTGTTGATGTGGTGGTCGTGCATTTAGGAGCACTACATTTGGGATACATGTTGTGCTCACATTTGCTTGTGCACCTAAAGAAGTTGATGACAGCAGTGATGCAGATGTTTCCCACTGCTAAGGTGATTTTCTCATCGATAACACCAAGAGGAGCATGGGACCATGCCGGAGTAATTTGACCACAGCCAGAGGTCGGGAGATGTTGGATAAACAGAAGCATTTGTGACATTATGTGCAGTGCTGGGATGTTCTGCACCGACTATGAAAATATTAATAACCAGCAAGATTTCCAGTGGTTCCAAGGAAATTGTATTTTTTTACCTTCATTGGCAATGGTGTTTTGTTTGCTACTCTGCACAAAGCGTTGCAGATAATCCTGTAGAAATGTAAGAGAAGTGTTCATCTTAAATCAAGAGAAATTTCAGGTGGTGAAGCAAACAGACAGTCAGCAAAAGAGAGAACACAAAAAAAATGTTTGCACACACGTACATAACAAAAACACCACAACCCCCCCAAAAAATATGCGTTTTTAGAGACAGTACTAAAGACACAATCCCGTACCCTGTTTTGCAATCCACCCCCCTCCTAGCACGGTAACTCCACGTAATCCGCGGAACTTTGAGGATTAGACGTGCCACATCCGGCTCTTTTCAGGATGGCAGCTATGGCATTGGCACTGTGGAGGCTAAGGCATTGTGCAGTGTTGTTGCTGGTTGTGGTGTGTACACAAACATTGTGGCAGAAGGTCTGTTTGTACAGAGAAATGTAGGAGGCTATCGTGAAAGTGTGCATAGTAAAGGGCAGGCATCCTTTGTGTATGCATGTACTGCACGCACTTGCTTAACGATGCTAACATACATTCTATGCTGCTTTTGTGCGATCACTTTTCCGACATTTGTAGTACATGCATTACAGTGGAAAGACCATTTTGTGAAGTCTACAAGGTACGTGGCAGGCATCCTGTTGTTATGAAGGCAGTGTGTGTATCATATGATAAGATGTGATATGGTATTCTGTTGAATTTGTACGGCACCTACAAACGAGTGTGTGAAGGCGCGACGAGGAAAGGGAGGCGGAACAGAGGCCACACAGAGACATTGATCCCATTAGGACCTGTGACACTGAGAGTGCGCAAGTAAATGGGAAGGGGGAGGGCAAAGTGGAGTACATGGGAACAACAAAAAATAGCAATACGTGCAACTATGGCCGGTGCTGGCAAGTGGAAGGATAAGTGTAGACATCAAGTGGTGGATGGACTGTTAAGGTTGCAGAAAACAGTCCTCAAGTGCGGGGTTGGAAGAAAGCCAGTGCAGGAGTGGAACTGTGGGGAGGGAGGTGGCCTGGGGCACAGACTACAGGGTGGGTAGGAAACCAGTGCACAATCATTTTTAGGCAGGAAGTGAGCAGGGGAAAAAGAGGAAGCACATCGAAAGGTTTTGAGGTGCTTCCAGACCTTAAGATGATTCTCATCAAGTTCCAGGAAGGCAGGGAGCCTGTTCCAGAGGGAGGCCCCAGCAGAAGAAAGACATTTACCACCAACTGTTTGTGTGCAGAAGCAACTGACCCTGAGGGAGTAGGAGGCGGATGAGGGAAGAGCTGGAGCAGGCAGATATTTAGGAAATGAGAGTACAGGTATTGAGGTCCCAGGGACCAGAAGGCCAACTGCATAATGCACAGGGCTTTCATTTTATTCTTCACAACCCCTGGGAGCTATTGCAGACATTTTAGTGCAGCAGAGATACGATCCCTGGCGTTCAGGCCAAGGACAAGTTGCGCAGTCCTCTTATGGATGGGTTGCTCAGGGCGCAGAGTGGAAGCTGACAGTTTTAAAAAGAGGCTGTGGCAATAGTACAGTGTACAAAGAACCACAGCCGTGCACACACTGACCTTTTGGGAACTGACTTTAGGTTGGTAAAATACATTCAGTAGTGGCTTTTGTGCCAGCGTTTTACAATTTATGTAGGAGGTGGGTTAGTGGGGAACACATTTCGTAGCATTGTTGGAAGGCAAGAAGAGAGTTCCTGTTTCGCTAATACACTGTATGATATGGGTAAATGAAAACATTGCAAGGAAATACCATTAAATTGCCACTTCATGGTAGGAGATGGGAGGAAAACCAGTATGCTTTTCAAACACGTAATGGACGCTTAGAGGCAAATATCATGCACAGAGGCACTTATAACAGAGTTGTAAACATACTGCCAAAAACATTTTCATACCTTTGTTTGATGGTGACGGGTGCTCATGTGGATGAATGTGCATGCGCAAATTGTGCAATGTTTCACTGAACTTTCTACTGGACGTGCTTGCCAATAACAGCACAATTGCAGGATGATTTTGTAACGGTACATATGAGGTCTTGTGGAGAACTGACAGTGTTAGATGCTGATGTCTTGGATGGCATTGGTGGATGCATGTGTGACTACTTAACAATACCCAATAAGGGCATGGTGGGAAGAGGATAGTGGAAAGGGAAGAAGGAGTGTTCATGCTTTACTGGGGCGTGGCCCTCACGATACTTTGGGAAGGGCACATGCCACATTCTATGGTTCTGACCATGCTGGCCAATGGAAATGGCACTGTGGGTATTATCCAATCAGGTTCTGAGGTTGTGGGTCACAGGAAGGGGCGATAATACTGGTATTCATTACTCTGCGTATAGAGGCTGGCTGACATAGAAAAACGCATTGTGTTGACTTTGGTTGATGCGTTTGCAATAGATCTGCACAAGTATGTCAAGGAAAGAAACTTTCATGGCAATTTTGGTTTGGGAGCAGTGGACGCATTGTGGTGCAATGTCGATTACCTCAGTTTAGCCGATATGCATGCACTTTGCAGAGAACTAGCCAGTTCTGCTACCGTGCATGTAGTCGTCATGTACTGTGGCGGGTTGCAATTGGGTAACGTGTCTTGTTTACATTTGCTCCGTTGACTCAGGAGGCTGGTGAATGCAGTGAAGAGGCTTTTTCCCACTGCCCTGGGGGTTATGCCCGCCATACCAACAACAACAGTATGGACCACTCATATTGGCTGTTGTACCCAGCTAGAAGCTGGAAGGTGTATGATTAACAGAAGCATGTCTGATTTTATTTCCGCTCGTGGCATGTTTTTACTAATTCCATTCTCTCTTAGACCGATGAGGACCTCCCTGGGGACCTGGAAAGAGAGGAAAGGAAGGAGGGTGTCGCTCCACACTCTCCAACGAAAGATCGAAGGAAGACCTGGGCGTGTCGCTCCACACTCTCCAATGAAAGACCGAAGGAAGATCTTGGCGTGCCGCTCCCAGATGAAAGAAGACCTCCACTGGATGAACCCCACTTTGCCCTACTCTCCCTCAACAAGAAGTCTCAGGAAAGCAGGGGTGGGAATCTGTGGGGTACATTTACCAGCCCACCAGAACTCCCCCAACATCACCAAACTGCATTTTCAGCAGTTACATGAAGAATGGCGGTGCTGGCTCTGCTGAGCAATTATTCCCTTGCATCAAAACTGAGTTTGGCAGTTACCGAAAATAATGGCTGTGCTGGCTCTAATGAGCAAATATGGGGCGAGATGAAACATAGAACACCCAAGAATTGCTGCAGTTATTTTCTTCATATGCACCCAAAAGAAGAATTCAAAAGCAGCCTGGTGCAGCGCTGCTATGCTGAAAGCTCAAGATTTCTAACTGAAAGACAAAATGTTCTGTGTTTAAAATGACTGCGCACTGATGCTATTTCCATCTTTACAACAATACACAGTTTGGTTGCTGATAAGACACATTCATGCCTATCTACCTTCAGGTTGTTCACCAGCAAAAGAGGGCATTCCTCACTGAATGGCATGTGTGTCAAGTAAAAACTGTAAAATAACACATAAATTCACGCCAGGTTGTACGGCAAGCGTTTACTTGTGTAACAAAGTGACACTTCCAACATTCCTCAAAAGAAGCCCTGTCTCTCCCCTTGCTTATGTCAGTTTCAAAGAAACCTTGTTTTTGAACAGATTCCTGTGTGTTAGGAATTGACCAGAGTTATGGAAATGTTCAGAATAAAGATGCAAGGAAAATTAGTGAGTGGCTATTGAACAAGCTCAATGGAAATAATACTCTGACATGCCATGAATCAAAACTATATATGTTGGGAAGAAAAGCTGGCAAAATATAAGTAAACTGCACTTTGTGTACTGTATTTTTCCCCACAAAAAGAACTTCAACATCATGGCTAGACCCTGAAAAGTGCTGCCAAACCTGCTCTTGCAAGGCAGTCACTCCTAAAGGTATCAGCCCCTTGGGAAAGGAAGCTCCTTTACCACATGAATGGCCTTGAGGTGTGGGAAGTGGCGACTTCATCAGATGAAGCGGTATTGCTGCAGCATGAGGCAATGGACTGCCCTGGCACAGAGGTGTGAAATACCCTGAAACCTCTTCTCAGCTTCAAACTGCCTATGATCAAAGGGAGTCATTGTAACTCTGTGTGTCAGGATGACCAGTGAAGGACATGTGGCTGTGGGATTGAAAAGTCTGCCCACTTTTGGGAACAAGGCCCGCCCACTTGATTCAAGAAACTTTTCTATGAAGACATTTATTTACGCAATCTAAAGAAGCAGTAATGTGAAATTGTGACCGTTTTAAATGCCATTTTTGTGCCATTAAAATAAGACATTGTAGGTTTGGCTGACAGGTTGTGGGCACAAACGCCAGTAAAATGTCATTTCTGGGGAAAGTGTACATGGTATGGTTTTGAAAATTAATGATAATATGCCCAGTGATAATATATATATATGTAGACAATTGTAGAATTTTAGGTGAAATGTTTTCCATGGAAATGGCGAAAGATTGCCAGAATGACTAAACAGCATTGCACAAACTTGGCGTGTGGAAAGAAATGTTCCTTGTAAAATATGGTATTTGCCTATCCAATTTTTATAATAATGACATTCATAGAAATGAGCATTTTGTATCATAACTAATTTTGGCAAAAGTAACTTTGGTAGAACAAAGCACATTGTAAAAATACACCCACACTAAAACTGAGTACTTCCTTCAGTCCAATCTGCTTACAGGGAGGCAGCGACAGTTATAGGCTGACCTATCCGATTTAGAGGTATGTCTAGCTTAGTTTTGCCCACATAGTAAAAATCCTCTGATGTCATCCAGTCTATATAAGATGGAGACATACAGACAGTCGGGGCATTCAAAAATCCAAGATTCAAGACAATCCAGCATTCATAACTCAACATCCAGAGATCCAGAGATTCTACATTCAACCTGCAAGATTCCAGATTCCAGCGCCAGGCCAGGGGTAGCTGATAGCAGATCCAGGCAGAACCTCTCATCCAAGCTGAACCTCTGATCCAGAATTAAACCCTACTAAAATCCCAATAATTCAGCAGAAAAGAGGAGAAGGCTGCTGAACCCTTTTGGGATTATCCTGCTTTGCCCAGCTACCTGCGTTGCCCTGCCGATGCACCTCGCTGCCCAAGAGACCAGACCCTGGTTGCCTCAATGTGTCCCTAGAGGAGAGCACAGCTGTTGCCCAAGCAACCAGATCTTTGTCACATGTTCCGAGTCCCGGCTGGCTGTCCAAACTATTCCATTCAGGTGCTTGTTGTAAGTATTTCCCTTCCCCAGTAATCAAAAACTGCATCCCTTGCTTTGTTGCCTGGTATTATGTCTAATCCAATAGAAATCCTATAAATAACCTAGCAAAATCCTTAAAATTGTCAGAATCCTCTGTGTATCCTACCCTTAGGAAAATCTGTGTTAATTTCCATGTGTTAGCGCCATTCTTTCCAAATAATTTCAGTCCGCTATATAAGTCCTTAGCACTATTTGAAATAAATTACTTAATTCCCATATAAAGAGACACACGACGTGAAGGGGGTGAAATTGCAAATTAACCTTTGTCGCAGACAGCGTTCCTCTTTTTTAGCCACTAAAGTATAGTCTCAGTAAAACTTGTAATTTTCCTTATTAAAACCGATTTTCCACGTGCAATTGCTTTCATTTTAAAAAAGCTGATGTTTCCTTTCCCTTTAAGAATCCCATACTGTCATCCATCCAAAGTCACCCTTTCACTTTCATATCATACATATAGCTATGTGCCTTTCTACCTTAGCATTACAACCGCATTCCGATTTTGTCTGTTTAGCTCATTTTCCACGCCGTTTTGCTATTTTAAACCTGTGAAACATAGCAATTGCAATTTTGCCACTGTTATGATATGATATGATATGATGATATGATGATATGGCATTTATAAAGCACCTATACACAAGTGTTTTAAGGCGCGACGAGGCAAGGGAGGGGGAACAGAGGGAAGACAGACAACGATCCTAATAGGCCAGGTGACATTCAGATCGCGCAAGTGCATGGCAGGGGGAAGGGGTAGAGGACAGTGCAGTACATGGGATAAGAAAATAAATAAACAATAAGTAAAAGTATGGCCAGCAGATGGCAAGTGCAAGGGTAAGTGCAGACATCAGGTGTCAAGTGCTGGTAGTGGGACTGTAGGGATACAGAAAACAGTCCCCAAGTGCGGGGGTTGCCAGGAAGGCAGTACAGGAGTGCGACTGGCAGGGGAGGGGACCTGGGCCCGATATCAGAGGGTGGCCAGGTAACCAGTGCAGTTTCAGTGTCAGCCAGGAAGTCAGCAAGGGAGAGGAGGAGAAAAAGCAGAAGCAAAGAGAAAGGTTTTGATGTGCTTCCGGAACCGAAGATGATTCTCCTCAAGTTTCAGTGGGCTGGGAGGCTGTTCCAGAGGGAGGCCCCAGCCGAAGAAAGAGATCTACCACCAACTGAGAAGTGACTGACGCTGAGGGAGTTTGAGGCAGAAGAGCGAAGAGCTCGAGAAGGAAGGTATTTAGGAAGAGAGAGTTGAAGGTATTGAGGCCCCAGGCCCCAGAGACAATGCGGAGGGTTTTGAACTTAATCCTCACGGCCACTGGGAACCAGTGCAGAGATTTCAGTCCTGGAGAGATACGATCCCTGGGCTTGAGGCTAAGGACAAGTCTCGAAGTCCTGTTCTGGATAAGTTGCAGAGGGCGGAGAGTAGAAGCGGCAGATTTAGAAAGAGGCTTTTGCAATAGTCCAGCCTAGAGAGAACCAGAGCTCTGGAGACAGTGAGCTTCTGGGGGAAGGAGGGGAAAGGAAGAATACCTCTGAGGAGGTGCAGCTGTTAGTGTGACTTCTTAGAGACGTCAGAGATGTGAGGAGAGAAGGAGAGTGTTAGGGTCGAAGATGACCCCAAGGTTTTTAGCCTTGCAGATGGGAGCAGGAAGAGGGCCAATAGAGGCCTGCCAGAGCTACAGGAAATGAGGGAGCGGGTGTGCTGACAAGGAGAATCTCAGTTTTACTGGCATTAAGGCAGAGGTCATTGGCGGCACACCACAAAAGCAGGCGTTAAATTCTCCAACCCGCAAAGGGACCTCGTAGTAACGCGGTAAAGGTTAACGGTCACCGGTACCATTACCATTACCCTTACCGCCGTCCGTGTAATGAGGCCCAGTGAGTTAGTGATTAGAAATACAGCCACAACATCTTTGGAGTGGCAGTTTAAAACGTTTTAATTTTGAATGATTTATTAAGAACACAATCGAGGCTAGTCTCCCTCGGAATAGAAACTCTGGGTCTGGGCTGAGGAAACATGGTCATTCTCACAGTAACAATCTCGTCTTAAGGAAAGGAAAGCTGAGCCAGCAGGTTAGAAAGATACAAAGGAATGGATTTCTGAGATCTTCTGAGAAAAGTGAACAAATAAGGAGAGTACATCGATACTATAATAACTGGTTGCATGCGGCTCGTGCTCGCAGCAGTCAGTTAGATGTAGAATCCATGCTGAAAAGGATTTTTAAGGGGCGTCACACTCCAGACCAGGACTCTTTATACTACCCAGGGATGCAGCGCACAATCAAAACGCTTTTAAATTTATGAATTTGGATTCAGCTTTGAGAAGGCTACCAACCCATCTTACCACCCCCACCTCCCTTAATGTACACCCTGTGTCACAATGGACCATGAACCAGGCCGGTTTAATGATAGAATATTTATTTATTTTTAATTATGAATAAAAATCAAACACATTTAACATAGAGTGGAAATCACCTGTGTGGTGACAATTACACAGGAAAATTATAGAATACACTTAGTTTAACCTTCTAGCATAAGATATACAATGCACAATTGAAAGAAAGGAAGATTACTTTGATTACTACTTTTAGAGTAGTGCTTTTAAATGGCCCCACAGTTAAGCATTCCCCCTGCAACCCTCCCTCAAACCTCTGTTAACTACATTTTGTGTGGGTGTAGAGGAGTAGCATGGAGTCAGGTATACTATGCAAAATTCGTATTGAAAATCCGACCTACCACCCCTGAATGGCAGGCAAAAATCGGATTGAGCTGTGATGCCAAGACTGTGTAGCAGTTCTCTCACTAAAAAACCTTCTGCAGCAACTTTGCTCACCACTCTGGAAACCAAGAGAACAAATATCTTCCAAGACTATCCAGCCCGGCAGCTTTACCTTATTTGACTGATTGCACGCCACTTAAAATGTCATTGTAAGAGATGCTTGCCATACCTTGCTTTGGTTTGTGGAAACAAAAAGGGTTTTTTGAAACAGTCTCATTTAATATACTTTGAAAATCAGTGCTCCGTACCATGGGATAGATAATCTGCACCTGAGGAACTCTCCAGACCTCATGCCGCTAATTTCCAAGCTAATTTGCTATATTTTGCGTTTATTGCAAAAACCAAAAGATCCTGTTGTTTCTGAGCAAATTCTTGTTTTAACCAAAAGACCATGTTGTTTCTGAACAAATTCTTGTTTTTTATTTTTAAAGAAATTCTTCTAAATCTGCCCTATAATAGAAATGCATGCTGACTGTTTATCAATAGCTATTATCAACTTCTTTAAAGGCCTGAACTTAGAATCAAACAAAGGAGCAACCTTATTATTTCTTGTGCTCCCGATGGAAAATAAGATGGAATTGGTAATATTACTTTGATCTTGAACCAATGATTCACAGGAACCTATCACCCCCTTCCCATCATTACTTATGGATAAAATGCTGTCGTAACTGTTATATGATATGATAGGTTATTTATAACGCGCTTAATACCCAGAGGTTTCTAAGCACGGACCCAGGGTTCGAACCTGTGTTGCTCGTGTCATCTTGCTTCCAAGGTGAGCACGTTGCCCCTGAGCTATCCTCCCGAGACCAGTATATGGTCTAGGTTATGGAGGAGTACAACAAGTCTGTGGGCCTCATTATAGGTTTGCCGGTACCCTAGTTCCCGGGCCGGCAAACTACGAGTTGTGCTTGCAGGTGCCTTTTGCCGGATCTGGCGGGCAGAGCAGCACCCGCAAGCACAGAATGTCCGATGCACCGGCCCCGTTTATAACGGGGCCGGTGCATCCGGCTTCCCCATTCTCATTGAGCCCTTTGGGGCTCAAATGGGAATAGGGAAGAATTTTTCCCGGCACCCAGGAATGGGCAAATACCAAGGCCGTAATGACCCGGCAATTGCCATTTCTGGGCACTGGAAAAAATAAAATACCGGCGGCAGCCGTGCCTGTATAACAGGCACGGCTACCCCCAGGCTCGTATTGAGGCCCTGTGTCTCTAACCTACGCAGAGGTGAAAAACAGATCAGTTCATTATCTGCATACCTTGAGATCAAAATGGGAGAATTAGTGAGTCACTTCAGCTTTAGTGGACTGGGAAAACTTTCAGGATGTGGTGGATCAACACATATCCTAGTATTTTTATATGAATGACAGTTGATCAAAAAGTAGTCAATGATTGCCACTGTAAAACACATTTTCATGTTAGCTGTGCCCAATGGACATCATTATGCTACTGTAAAAATACAAAACCATGCTGGTTGTGACCAATATATGACAGTATGCCACTGTAAAGCACATTTTCATGCTGACTGTAGCCACAATATTGTCACTGTCAAAAACGAGTTGTTGTTGATTGTGCCTAATATATGCCAGCATGCCACTGTAAAAGACATGTTCATGCCGGCTGTGCAGAAAATATGCCAGTATTTCCATTATGAAATCCTGCCTTTCCCTAAAAAACATATTTTCATTGCTGCCACTACTCAATAATATATCTGAGCACTGCTCAGTAAAGCACATATTCATGGTGCCATCTGTCCAATGTTCATGAAGCCCTCCCACTCATCCCCAGCCTCTTCACCTTACCCAACCCTTCCTCCAGGCACACACACATACACAATAAATATGCATCCCAACTCTCACAATACACACACATAGGTTTTTATACTACACTTATCTTTGGTGTGACTCTGTTGGCCTCATTATAAGTTTGCCGGTACCATAGTTCCCGGATCGGCAAACTACGAGTTGTGCTTGCAGTTGCCTTTCTGCCCACCAGGTGTTTTTTTTTATTTATTTTTTTTTTTTTCTCTCTCTCTCTCTCTCTCTCTCTCTCTCTCTCTCTGCTTTTTAATGAAGTGGGGGTGGGCTCAGCATTCGGAATCCAGCCTGAGACAGGCAGGGAGATGAAGGAGTGAAGACCATCATTGTGCCCAAAAGGGCTGCACTCACTAGTGTCCATTAGACACAACGGAGGACATGAGGTCACTGTTAATGGTGCTCGAGTCTCCTGGACCCCCTGCACAGTGATGTGCTTGCATCAGAGTCAAGGCTGTTTTGCAGTGGCTCAGACCAGCCTCACACAGAGCACTGTGTTTAATAGCTGGGAGTGCCAGTGTGTGCATTTGCTAAGAATCTAAATTGCTTTACATTCTTTGCAAATGCTAAGTGCATCGCTGCTTGCCACTCCCTCTACATTATGGAGCAAGTGAAAGACACTTGCTCCATCCCTCCAGATTTGTGGAGCCCAGGTGGTCCCAAAAGGGGGAAGGGTGGCACCCAGTCACCCATTAAACAACACATGCGTCCAGTAGCAACCTATCTCATGCAACCTGTAGCTTTATGTCTATGCAACCTTGGCACGTGAGGGGTATATTACCATGGCAATGACTTATATTGCCAGTGACAAATATTTTCATAAAGTACAAGCTCCTCTATTTCTGGGCTTTTTCCACCTCTGGTTCCTGCTGCAAAACTCCAGCGCAGAAACCCAAATGAAAGGTTTTCCGAGTAAGGATGCTTTTCAAATTCTTTCAGTGCCATATGGTGACTATGTGGACTCCATCTGCACTGCTTTTTTTTATTTATTTTTTTTTTTTTTTACAAAACTCTTCACCACACAAATTCTTTTTATGGATGAATACATTTCGGTCGAGAGTGTCAGGCAGGAACAGGAAAGGGAGGTCGAGCAGTTAGATGTGACACACAGCCAAGTGTTCACTGTCTCTGCGCTGTGTGCACAGTGCAATTGCCGCGAGTTGCTTACCCAGCGAATCGGAAAAGTGCTTGTGACAACAACAACAACACAATTAGCCGTCACATGTGTTGAGGTAAATTTCAACGATGATGCTCCCGGTCATGTAGCTGTGCAAGCGAAGCAGTAGCATGCACACACTTGTGAATTACTCAGTTCAGTGTTTACCAGCTGCCCTCATCAACAATCATATCTTTGGGGGGTGTAAATGTAGCCAGCGTTGTAGACTGATTCGAAACAGTCAATACTTAACTGAGGAGAAAACTTTAGTTGGATCAAAATGTGTTGCTTTAATTTAATAATGACCTGCTATTAAAAACAGTGCCCAGTTGGAATCCTTACATCATGTTGTAATGTTTTGTGAGGCTCTGACGGATATAAGAGGCAAATACCGCAAGTCTCTACCCCGGAATGCCACTCCACTTACCGCAGAGGAAAGATGGTCCACACTTATCCTTGGGGAAGAAAAGACTATGATATTTGGAGTGCTGCAGTTTTGGATTGAAATATCCGCCTCAAAAGTATGGGAATAAAGCTGTTGACTTGTGATAAACTTTTCTTTTAGATGCTTCGGATGTTCTGACTTCCCAGAGCCTTTATTTTAAAGTTTAAATTTGACTTTATTGTGATGTAAAGTGCTAATTCTGAAATAGACATGGAACAATGAAAACGTTTGTAACAAACTAACTCATTTAATAAAAAAAGTTATTACATGGCCACGGGAGTGGCCATGTAGTTATGGTTAAGTTGGTGTTTCCATAGGAAGAGCACTTTTTGGGCGGCTTATAACTTCGCTCTCCCTGGACGAATCCTCACCAAACTTTGCAAAAAAAGTATTTGGATCACTCTGAATTTTTTGGCAAAGTTTGGTGAGGATTCGTCCGGGGGGGGGGCAAAGTTATAGAGGGGGTCCCAAAACTTTTTTTCCCCATAGACAAAATGGGAAAAAACTTTGCTCACGCCTGCAGCCCAAACCGCTGGACGGATTTACACGAAATTTGCGGCAGGAGCGGCGGCTTGGTCCCGAAAGCGTGCTTTGCTTTATTTGGTGTAAATTCGTCCAGTAGTTTTTAAAAAAATGACAAAAATGTAAGTGAAAAAAATTAGTGATATCTGTGTTCGCTTCGCGGACACACTTCCCTGTTCACTCCGCGGACAGGACGGTGATTGGGCAAGCAGCTTGCGTGATCTCCGCGGACATCTGACGTGCTCTCTCATTGGATGCGGTGAAAGCGTGCAGTGCGTCTGGCTTCAGAGACGCCCGCCATCTTTGTTCCTCGCCGCCTGCACAGTGAGTCTTGTGTCTGTCTCCTGTTCCTCCCTGTAACCCCGCTCATGCCCCGAGTGTCCTTCTTGTCCTCCCCACGCCCACTCATGCTCCGTGTCTCCCCTGTTCCTCCAGCCCCCCGCTCACGCCATCGGCACACAGTGGCCAGCGGAGGGCTGAGGAGCGGGATCTGCCACCTGCACACGAACGCAGTGTGTCTTTCTCCCACCCCCCCACACCCCGCTCATGCCCCGTGTGTCTCTCTCCCTCCCCCCAACCCCCGCTCATGCCCCGTGTGTCTCTCTCCCCTTCCCCCACCCCCCGATCATGCCCCATGTGTCTCTCCCTCCCCCCACCCCCGCTCATGCCCCGTGTGTCTCTCTCTCTCCCCCCGCCCCCGCTCATGCCCCGTGTGTCTCTCTCCCTCCCCCATCCCCCACTCATGCCCCGTGTGTCTCTCTCCCCTTTCCCCACCCCCCGCTCATGCCCCGTGTGTCTCTCTCCCTCCCCCCACCCCCCGCTCATGCCCCGTGTGTCTCTCTCCCCTTCCCCAACCCACCCGATCATGCCCCGTGTGTCTCTCTCCCTCCCCCCCACCCCCGCTCATGCCCCGTGAGTCTCTCTACCTCCCCCCACCCCAGCTCATGCACCCCGTGTCTCTCCCCCTCCCGCCCACACCCCCGCTCATGCCCCGTGTCCCTCTCCCCTTCCCCCCACCCCCCGCTCATGCACCGTGTGTCTCTCTCTCCCTCCCCCCACCCCCCGCTCATGCCCCGTGTGTCTCTCTCCCCTTCCCCCACCCCCCCGATCATGCCCCATGTGTCTCTCCCTCCCCCCACCCCCGCTCATGCCCCGTGTGTCTCTCTCTCTCCGCCCGCCCCTGCTCATGCCCCGTGTGTCTCTCTCCCTCGCCCATCCCCCACTCATGCCCCGTGTGTCTCTCTCCCCTTCCCCACCCACTGCTCATGCCCCGTGTGTCTCTCTCCCTCCCCCCACCCCCCGCTCATGCCCCGTGTGTCTCTCTCCCCTTCCCCAACCCACCCGATCATGCCCCGTGTGTCTCTCTCCCTCCCCCCACCCCTGCTCATGCCCCGTGAGTCTCTCTACCTCCCCCCACCCCCGCTCATGCCCCGTGTGTCTCTCCCCCTCCCGCCCACCCCCCGCTTATACCCTGTGTGTCTCTCTCCCGCCCGTCCACCCCCTGCTCATGCCCCGTGTGTCTCTCTCCCTCGCCCCACCCCCGCTCATGCCCCGTGTGTCTCTCTCCCTCCCACCACCCCCGCTCATGCCCCGTGTGTCTCTCTCCCCTTCCCCCACCCCCCGCTCATGCCCCGTGTCTGTCTCCTGTTCTCCCCACCCCTCGCTCATGCCCTGTATCTGTCTCATGTTCCCCTCATGTGCTGTGTATGTCTCCTGTTTCCCCCCACACCTCCCGCTCAGGCCCCGTGTCTGTCTCCTGTTGCCCCCCACCCCCCTGCTCATGCTCCGTATCTGTCTCCTGTTCCCCCCACCCGCTCATGCCCCATGTCTGTCTCCTGTTCCCCCCACCCACTCATGCCCCGTGTCTCTCTCTTGTTGCCCCCCACCCCCGCCCATGCCCTGTGTATGTTCCTGTTCTCCCCACCCCCCGCTCATGCCCTGTGTCTGTCTCCTGTTCCTCCCACCCCCCGCTCATGCCCTGTGTCTGTCTCCTGTTGCCCCCCACCCCCCCGCTCATGCCCCTTGTCTGTTCTCCCCACCTCCCGCTCATGCCCCGTGTCTGTTGTTCCTCCCACCCCCCGCTCATGCCCGTGTCTGTCTCCTGTTCCCCCGCCCCTCGCCCATGCCCCGTGTCTGTCTCCTGTTCTCCCCACCCCCTGCTCATGCCCCGTGTCTGTGTCCTGTTCCCCCCACCCCCCGCTCATGCCCCGTGTCTGTGTCCTGTTCCCTCCACCCCCCGTTCATGCCCCGTGTCTATCTCCTGTTGCCCCCCACCCCCCGCTCATGCCCAGTGTCTCGTGTCTGTCTCCTGTTCCCCCCACCCGCTCATGCCCCGTGTCTGTCCCCTGTTCCCCCCACCCGCTCATGCCCCGTGTCTCTCTCTTGTTGCCCCCCACCCCCACGCTCATGCCCCGTGTCTGTCTCCTGTTCTCCCCACCCCCCGCTCATGCCCCGTGTCTGTCTCCTGTTCCTCCCACCCCCCGCTCATGCCCCATGTCTGTCTCCTGTTGCCCCCCCGCTCATGCCCCGTGTCTGTTCTCCCCACCCCCCGCTCATGCCCCATGTCTGTTGTTCCCCCACCCCCGCTCATGCCCCGTGTCTGTCTCCTGTTCCCCCACCCCTCGCTCATGCCCCATGTCTGTCTCCTGTTCCCCCCAACCCCCGCTCATGCCCCGTGTCTCTCCTGTTGCCCCCCACCCCCTGCTCATGCCCCCTGTCTGTCTCCTGTTGCCCCCCACCCCCCGCTCATGCCCCGTGTCTGTCTCCTGCTCTCCCCACCCCCGCTCATGCTCCGTGTCTGTCTCCTGTTCCCCCCACCCCACGCTCATGCCCTGTGTCTGTCTCCTGTTGCCACCCACCCCCGCTCATGCCACATGCCTGTCTCCTGTTGCCCCCCACAACCCGCTCATGCCCCGTGTCTGTCTATGTTGTTCCCCCCACCCCCCGCTCATGCCCCGTGGTCTCTCTCCTGTTGCCCCCCACCCCCCGCTCATGCCCCGTGTCTGTCTCGTGTACCCCCCACCCCTGCTCATGCCCCGTGTCTGTCTCCTGTTCCCCCTGCTCATGCCCCGTGTCTGTCTCCTGTTCCCCCCTGCTCATGCCCCGTGTCTTTCTCCTGTTGCCCCCCGCTCATGCCCTATGTCTGTCTCCTGTTCCCCCCGCTCATGCCCCATGTCTGTCTCCTGTTCCCCCACCTGCTCATGCCCCGTGTCTCTCCTGTTGCTCCCCACCCCCCGCTCATGCCCTCTGTCTCCTTTACCCCCCGCGCCTCCCTGCTCATGCCCCGTGTCTCTCTCCTGTTGCCCCCCACCCCCTGCTCATGCCCCGTGTCTGTCTCCTGTACCCCCCACCCTCGCTCATGCCCCGTGTCTCTCTCCTGTTGCCCCCCACCCCCTCACTCATGCCCCGTGTCTGTCTTCTGTTCCCCCCACCCCCCGCTCATGCCCCGTGTCTGTCTCCTGTTCCACCCACCCCCATGTCTGTCTCCTGTTGCCCCCACCCATGCCCTGTGTCTGTCTCCTGTACCCCCCACTCCGCGCTCATGCCCCGTGTCTTTCTCCTGTTGCCCCTCACCGCCCGCTCATGCCCCATGTCTATCTCCTGTTGACCCCCACCCCCCCACTCATGCCCCATGTCTGTCTCCTGTTCTCCCCACCCCCCGCTCATGCCTCGTGTGTCTCCTGTTCTCCCCACCCCCTCGCTCATGCCCCGTGTCTGTCTCCTGTTCTCCCCACCCCCCGCTCATGCCCGTGTCTCTCTTCTGTTGGCCGCACCCCCCGCTCATGCCCCGCGTCTGTCTCCTGTTGCCCCCCACCCCGCTCATTCCCCGTGTCTCCTCGTGTTCCCCCCACTCCCCGCTCATGCCCTGTGTTTCCCTCGTGTTACCCCCCACCCCTCCCGCTCATGCCCCGTGTCTCCCTCGTCTTCCCCCCACCCCCCCGCTCATGCCCCTTGTCTCTCTCCTTTCCCCCCACCCCCGCTCATGTCCCGTGTGTGCCCTGTACCCCCCGTTCATGCCCCGTGTCTCCCTCGTGTTCCTCCCCACCCCCCGCTCATACTCCGTGTCTCCCTCGTGTTCCTCCCCACCCCCCGCTCATACCCCAGGTCTCCCTCATGTTCCTCCCCACCCGCTGCTCATGCCCCGTGTCTCTCTCCTGTTCCCCCTCCACCGCTCATGCCCCGTGTGGCTCTCCCCCTCCCGCCCACCCCCCGCTTATGCCCCGTGTGTCTCTCCCCCTCCCGCCCACCCCCCGCTCATGCCCCGTGTGTCTCTCCCCCTCCCGCCCACCCCCCGCTCATGCCTCGTGTGTCTCTCTCCCTCCCGTCCACCCCCCGCTCATGCCCTGTGTGTCTCTCTCCCTCCCCCCACCCCCCGCTCATGCCCCGTGTGTCTCTCTCCCTCCCACCACCCCCGCTCATGCCCCGTGTGTCTCTCTCCCCTTCCCCCCACCCCCTGCTCATGCCCCGTGTCTGTCTCCTGTTCTCCCCACCCCCCACTCATGCCCCGTATCTGTCGTCTGTTCCACTCATGTGCCGTGTCTGTCTCCTGTTGCCCCCCACATCCCCCGCTCATGCCCCGTGTCTGTCTCCTGTTCTCCCCACCCCCCGCTCATGCCCTGTGTCTGTGTCCTGTTCCCCCCACCACCGCTCATGCCCCGTGTCTATCTCCTGTTGCCCACCACCCCCCACTCATGCCCCGTGTCTGTCTCCTGTTCCCCCCACCCGCTCATGCCCCATGTCTGTCTCCTGTTCCCCCACCTGCTCATGCCCTGTGTCTCTCTCTTGTTGACACCCACCCCCCGAGCCCCCCGCTCATGCCCTGTGTCTGTCTCCTGTTCCTCCCACCCCCCGCTCATGCCCCGTGTCTGTCTCCTGTTGCCCCCCACCACCCCCTGCTCATGCCCCGTGTCTGTTCTCCCCACCTCCCGCTCATGCCCCATGTCTGTTGTTCCCCCCACCCTCCGCTCATGCCCCGTGTCTGTCTCCTGTTCCCCCCGCCCCTCGCTCATGCCCCGTGTCTGTCTCCTGTTCTCCCCACCCCCCGCTCATCCCCCGTGTCTGTGTCCTGTTCCCCCCACCCCCCGCTCATGCCCCGTGTCTGTGTCCTGTTCCCCCCACCCCCCGCTCATGCCCCGTGTCTATCTCCTGTTGCCCCCCACACCCCCGCTCATGCCCCATGTCTCGTGTCTGTCTCCTGTTCCCCCCACCCACTCATGCCCCGTGTCTGTCTCCTGTTCCCCCCACCCGCTCATGCCCCGTGTCTCTCTCTTGTTGCCCCCCACCCCCCGCTCATGCACCGAGTCTGTCTCCTGTTCTCCTCACCCCCCGCTCATGCCCCGTGTCTGTCTCCTGTTCCCCCACCCTTCGCTCATGCCCCGTGTCTGTCTCCTGTTCCCCCCACCCCCTGCTCATGCCCCGTGTCTCTCCTGTTGCCCCCACCCCCTGCTCATGCCCCGTGTCTGTCTCCTGTTGCCCCCCACCCTCCGCTCATGCCCCGTGTCTGTCTCCTGTTCCTCCCATCCCCCGCTCATGCCCTGTGTCTGTCTCCTGTTGCCCCCACCCCCGCTCATGCCACGTGTCTGTCTCCTGTTGCCCCCCACCCCGTGCTCATGCACCGTGTCTGTCTCTTTTGTTCCCCCCACCCCCCGCTCATGCGCCGTGTCTGTCTCCTGTTTCCCCTACCCTCCGCTCATGCCCCCTGTCTCTCTCCTGTTGCCCCCCACCCCCTGCTCATGCCCCGTGTCTGTCTCCTGTACCCCCACCCCCTGCTCATGCCCTGTGTCTGTCTCCTGTTCCTCCCGCTCATGCCCTGTGTCTTTCTCCTGTTGCCCCCCACTCATGCCCTGTGTCTGTCTCCTGTTCCCCCCCGCTCATGCCCCGTGACTGTCTCCTGTTCCCCCCACCCGCTCATGCCCCGTGTCTCTCCTGTTGCCCCCACCCCCCGCTCATGCCCTCTGTCTCCTGTGCCCCCCACCCCCCTGCTCATGCCCTGTGTCTCTCTCCTGTTGCCCCCCACCCCCTGCTCATGCCCCGTGTCTGTCTCCTGTACCCCCCAGCCCCACTCATGCCCCGTGTCTCTCTCCTGTTGCCCCCCACCCCCCTGCTCATGCCCCGTGTCTGTCTTCTGTTCGCCCCACCCCCGCTCATGCCCCGTGTCTGTCTCCTGTTCCCCCCAGCCCCCACTCATGACCCGTGTCTGTCTCCTGTTGCCCCCACCCATGCCCCGTGTCTGTCTCCTGTACCCCCCCACTCCGCGCTCATGCCCCGTGTCTCTCTCCTGTTACCCCCCACCCCCCCGCTCATGCCCCGTGTCTATCTCCTGTTGCCCCCAACCCCCCTCTCATTCCCCGTGTCTGTCTCCTGTTCTCTCCACCCCCCCGCTCATGCCCCGTGTCTGTCTATTATTCTCCCCACCCCCCGCTCATGCCCCGTGTCTGTCTCCTGTTCTCCCCACCTCCCGCTCTCTTCTGTTGGCCCCACCCCCGCTCATGCCCCGTGTCTGTCTCCTGTTGCCCCCACCCCCCGTTCATGCCCCGTGTCTCCCTCGTGTTGCCCCCACCCCCCGCTCATGCCCCGTGTTTCCCTCGTGTTACCCCCCACCCCCCCGCTCATGCCCCGTGTCTCCCTCGTGTTCCCCCCACCCCCCGCTCATGCTCATGCCCCTTGTCTCTCTCCTTTCCCCCTCCGCCCCCGCTCATGTCCCGTGTGTGCCCTGTACCCCCCCGCTCATACCCTGTGTCTGCCTTGTGTTCCTCCCCACCCCCCGCTCATACCCCAGGTCTCCCTCATGTTCCTCCCCACCCGCTGCTCATGCCCTGTGTCTCTCTCGTGTTCCCCCCACCACCGCTCATGCCCCGTGTTTCCTTCCTTCCCCCCCCACTCCCTGCTCATGCCCCGTTTGTACCCTGTTCCCTCTAACCCCCCGCTCATGCCCATGTGTCTCCCCTGTTCACTCCCTCCCCCCGCTCATGCCCTGTTGTGTTCTTTATACACCCCGCCTTCCCTTTCCATGGTGGCCATCTTGGTAAAATATTTTCCTTCCTATACCGGGATGCTGCAGGCGTCCCGGTGTAGGAAGGAAAATCTTTTTGTTTTTTTTACCACCCGGCGTTCCCACTTTGAGGACATAAGATGTTAGTGGTCTTCATCTATTGAAAAGGATGTTATGGTGATGTTGCACTAATAAAAACCTTTAAAATTTAGTTAAAAAAAAATGTTACAGGGACGTTATGGTTAAGTTGCAATAATAAAAACCTATGAAATTCAGTGAAAAAACGTTGTCAAAGGGACGTTATGGTTCCAAGTAAAACCAAAAAACCCTTGAAATTCGCCAGTTATGGTAGCTAAACAACCATAACTCGCGCCACCACCGTGCACTACTAAGACTAACACCCAGGACATCAAAGATGACATCACAAATGTCATTGATGACATCACTGATGACATCACATGTCTGGATCCCTCTTTTTTCTTTTCCTGACATATCTAGGCCACATGGTTTTCTTCAATAACAGTCAGAAACAAAATTTTTTATTTTATTTGTAGACGTATCCTTCAAGTAGGTTCTTACAGTAATTCCCTTAGAGTCCAGTCACGTCATATGAAACATATACATACGGGAAGGCACAAGCTTGAAAGACAGCAATCCTTTTTGTGCATAAAGATAATCAATAGACTTATGAGCACTTTCTGATAGTTCTGTTTTTTTTTTATGGCTGTACTTTCCCTGTATATGGTCATATTTGTATACATTGTACTCACACTACTTTCCTTAGGGTCCAATCACATCAAGTGATACATATACCTAGGGTAAATAGCAGCTTTGAAACAGAGCAATCATTTATTTGCATGAAAATAATCAGTTAAATTATGAATTGTTTCTGCTACTACTTGTGCTTTTTTGCTAACTTCACTTTCCCTGTATATACCCATATTGGTATGTGTTCTTGTGTCTTTGTGTTTTGTCTATAGTAATGCAATTATGTAATACATGTTTTTTATTAGCTACTAATTACATATTTCACAGTACACAAAAATCTATTAAGAAAACAATTATCATTTCATTATTCAACATATTAACATTACGAATATTATACCTTCATCTTGAACACTGCACACAATGTTATGTTTCTGTATGAGTAGCTTAGTATACTTGATAGAACCCCATAATAGAAGGCTATTTATATCAATGCATAGTTCAATGCACTAATTAGGGTATGATATTTATTGCAATGATCCTTGACACTTGTTTCGCAACATTATAATAAGAATCCCTTGTACACATATTTCATGAAAAGAACATACACATGTGATGTCATCAGTGATGTCATCAATGACATTTGTGATGTCATCTTTGATGTCCTGGGTGTTAGTCTTAGCAGTGCACGGTGGTGGCACGAGTTATGGTTGCTTAGTTTACCATAACTGGCGAATTTCAAGGGTTTTTCGGTTTTACTTGGAACCATAACGTCCCTTTGACAAAGTTTTTTCACTGAATATATATATATCAAGCGCTCAGAGAAGCGCGAAACGCGTCGTTAAGGACACTGCCCTGGCGTTCTGTTCTGTTTGCTGTGTGTTCTTTGCCTACTATTTTTAACCATCTATTAAACTTGTTTTTTCTGTTACTTGGATTCGAGTTTGCTACTTTGTTTAATGGGACCTGCAGACCTCATGCTTCGAGTGCGGTTTTTTCCTTCCTCCATGTCTTAACGCTATGTTTACATGGAGCGTTCCATGTTACAAACCAGCACCAGGAATTATTACCTTTTTGTGGATTATGCGTGATTGTTCCACGATCGCATATGTGGGCTCTAACGCTGCAGCTGACGGCGGGCTGACTGTTTAATGGAGTTCGAGTGTGGCACCCTCTAGGGAGGTAAAACTGATAGACCTCGGTTGCTAGCTGAAGTGATGTGATCTGGAGGACGCACGAACAATGGCTCGCAGGTAGGTGTCTATTCAGTTTTTTTCCATCTTCCTATGGCTTACATTCTGGTATAGTGCTTCTTACACTCACTCCACGCCGGTTTCTACATTTCCTGCATATTGACCCACACTAGCCTGTCTGTGGACTACTATGCTTTGCTGAGGTCGTCTTCCTTCCATATTTATAAAGTATATATATTTTTTTTTGATGGTATAAACCGAGGATTTTTCCTTCGGTTGATTGGCAATTACACACGCTGACATGCAGGACGCCAGGGTGGCAGCCCGGCTGCTCCAGGCCAGGGATTTATTTAATGAGAAGCAGGATTTACCCACAGTGGCACCTACTAGTGCGGTTAAGAAAACTACCAGCACCACCTCTACTGAAGTTACACTTCTTCGTGAAATAGAAAAATCTCGCAAAAAGGAGATATCTAAGTGGTGGGAGGAGCACTCCCTGCAAAATTATCTCGATGTGGGCCGTGTCCCCCGTGGATTACGTATTATGATAACACCATCTTTCGAGGATCAGGATCCTAACATGTTGGAAGAGTGGGGAGGTTCCAGCAGTCACTGCTCTGCGCAGTTCTTGAAAAGTTTAGTCAAGTATGCCAATTCTGACCGCAATGCTGTACTTTTACATCTTGACAAATTAGAGTCTGAATTACGTGATATTCCCAGCTCTGAGGAGGGTAAGAAACTACGAAGTAAAATTGAAGAAGATCTTATTGCCTACGAAGAGGAGATCAAACAGCGTAAACATAGAACATTTATTAGAGATTAGATCAGGATCCTAACATGTTGGAAGAGTGGGGAGGTTCCAGCAGTCACTGCTCTGCGCAGTTCTTGAAAATTTTAGTCAAGTATGCCAATTCCGACCGCAATGCTGTACTTTTACATCTTGACAAATTAGAGTCTGAATTACGTGATATTCCCAGCACTGAGGAGGTTAAGAAACTACGAAGTAAAATTGAAGAAGATCTTATTGCCTACAAAGAGGAGATCAAACAGCGTAAACATAGAACATTTATTAGAGATAAAATTGACTATGAATCAGGTCGTATTTTCACTTTTGCCAAGCGGTTTGACTCTTTGCGTAAAAGCTCTACTACACAATCATTTCCTAAACAATTGGGGGAGGCAGAAACCGTTTCTTCAGAATCTGATGTCTCTGTTTCAGAAAATGATGAAATGCCTATCAAACTAAATTTTTTAGAGGAAATGAGACTTTTATGTCTAGATGGAAAAAACCAAAAGAGGGGCAGAGGCCGTGGAAAGAACAGAGGAGGAGGAAGAGGGAGAGGAAAGGAACAGAAATTGTCAAAAGGAAAAAAAACAGTCGAGGCCGTCGTGGGAAGCGGCTCAGCTATACATCAACAAGGCAGGCTGGCGCGCTCTGGAGCGAAGTAGTAACAACAGACAATATGAATTCTCATCAAATTGTCAATATGTCTTCCCACACCCTCATGGGCTCACAAGCATCATTGCTTTCATTGGGCTTGAATTTTTGTCCTACCACTCAGTTTTACTATCTCCAGTCACGTCTGGACTTTGACAAATTTCTACGGAAAATCAGACTAAAGAAATTCTTCTCCATCAATCCCCCGCAAGTTAAACCACCTGTGCCACGGGCTGGCCGAACTGACATTCGCATTTCTGACATCTCTACCTTGACTGACTTGGCCTGTCTCCAGAATGAATTGTTTGATCCCTCTACTTTTGATCCAGTTGACTTTGACATTGATCCCAACTGGGATATACGAAGTAAAAAGAAAAATAAGTCCAGGTTCAACCCTCAATTTTCGGTGGGGGGATGTATTGAGGCATTTCATGATTTATGTGTTAATGATTTTCGTAAACTTTGAAAAAAACCTTTTAACAACAAACATAATCTTACCATCCCACAACGACCGGCCCATAATGAATTGCAGAATTTGCCTAACATTGTGATAAAACCTGCCGATAAGGGTTCTAATATCGTTATTCAGGACACGGAATGTTATGTGGCTGAGGCTAATCGTCAGTTACGTGATCGGTGCTGTTATTCCAGGCTGCCAAAGAATCCTTTTATCGAAATACAGTTGGAGCTCACCGCCTTATGTACCAAATGGGCCGAGAAAGGCCTTATTGATGATGAGCTTGCTAAGTTTCTTGTGCCTGTGAGTCATACTATACCCACTATATATTTTCTGCCCAAGACTCATAAGTCCTTGATCCATCCACCAGGCAGGCCTATTGTAACTTTGTGTGGTTCTCTCCTTGAACATATGGCCCAATTCATAGATGACACCCTGTCCCCGTTGGTGTCAGTCCTGCCCTCGTATCTACACGATACCAAGGACTTCTTGAGTCACATTTCAGATATACCTTGGGAGGAGGGCTTAATGTTAGCTACCTTAGATATTGTTTCCCTTTACACATCTATAGATCACACGACTGTATAGGTAGCCTGCAAACATTTTTTGGACACTGGTTCTTTGAACTATTTGGGGCACAGTGGTATGATTTTGGATATGCTTCTGTTCTGTTTAACTAACAATGTATTTCTTTTCGAGGGTT
Organism: Ambystoma mexicanum; assembly: GCF_040938575.1. Classification (NCBI taxonomy): domain Eukaryota; kingdom Metazoa; phylum Chordata; class Amphibia; order Caudata; family Ambystomatidae; genus Ambystoma; species Ambystoma mexicanum. Next base: position 339,846,891 of record NC_090937.1, on the reverse strand, counting down.
CCTTTTATCACCAGGTCAGAGGTACTGCTATGGGTAGTACATTTGCGCCATCCTACGCTAACCTCACCATGGGGTGGTGGGAAGCTACATTCTTGTCTGAGTTACTTTCAGTTAGTTTTTCTACACAAGTTATTGGTTGGTGGCGGTACATCGACGATATTTTTATCATCTGGAAGGGAAATGAGAATGAGTGGGGATCTTTTGTGGACAGCATTAACAACAATGTTGTGAATTTGAGATTCAGTGAATGCCACAGTTATACTCAAATTGTTTATTTGGATGTTAATGTAAGATTGGACAACCTAGGCATTCATACTTCCCTACACAAAAAACCCACCAACACTGGCCTTCCCCTACATGCAACGAGTATCCATCCGCTCTCCTGCAAGAACAGTATCCCTTATGGCGAATTTATTCGCTTTCGGCGCAACTGCACAGACATTCAAGAGTTTGATCACTGTTGCAGGTTGGCTGCCACTGATTTTCTACTGCAGGGGTACCGAAAAAAGATTATTGAAATGGCTTTCTCCAAAGCACGGTCACTTTCAAGGGAAGTGTTACTACATGGTTCTGCCAGTAGGAGGAAAGATAAGGGTCAGGATGAACCTCGCCTTATTTTTACATTTAACAAAGCCTCTTATGATGTTCGTAAGATTTTTGCGAAACATTGGCATATTCTCAGGCTGGACAAAGATCTTGGCCCATTACTCTCCAAGTGTCCCACAGTAACCTACAAACAGGCACCTTCGTTGAAGGATAGACCGGTTTCCAGTTATTTGTCTCCTGTCCAGAAAAATTCCACTAGGACCAAGTGGCTACCCTCCTTACCCAAGTGTTTTACCAAGTGTCAAAAGTGTAAAGCATGCCCTCATGCCACTAATTGTAAATCTTTTGTACATCCAATCACGGGTATGGAATTCAGGTTAAAATATTTTATCAATTGTGAGACTCCGTTTGTAGTGTATGTTTTAACATGCCCCTGCCGGAAATGGTACGTGGGATCCACTACATGTGTACTTAAGCTCTGTATTTTACAGCATCTCAGAGCGATTAAGAACTTTGACCCCACGTATCCTATGGCCAAACATTTCAGGCAGGAACACACGACAGTGATGTTCATTTGCTTACATTTTTTGCTGTGGCTCATGTACTGATTGATCCGAGGGGAGGTGATCGCACTCTGAAATTGAGACAACTGGAAACCAGGTTTATCCTGGACTTTGACACTAAGTATCCCAATGGGCATAATGTGGATGAGGAGTTACATACTTTTGTGGGAACTTAATTATTCTGTTTATTTATGCGCCTACACACACCTCTCCTTTTCTCTTGCTCTGTGTTATTTGATCCTGGTCCCTTGCCGCTATATACTGCTTCTCCCTTTTGTTTATTTGGATTTTGGCCCTGGCCTGGAATTGGTTGATTTATTTAATTTGCATTTTCTCAAGTTTTCCAACTTTTTTAATTGTTCAGTTGGTCTATGTTGGCTGTCTTGCCCTTTTCTGATGTTTAGGGGGTTTGAATTTTGGGAGTACACGATTGTATCTGTACTCTGTAATTCTGGGTGTTTTTGACATTGCTTTTTTCATTGTAAATTGCCTTTACTTTTCCCACAAGCTTCAATATTGCATTTTGCACCAGCACTTTATGATTACCAAACTTTTCTGCCTATCTAATGCTGCTAGTCATAAGTTTACAATCTAATGCACTTGCACTTTACATTGCAGCCTGCAACATGTTTTTATCTTAAAGGTCGCACATATTGACTGTCCTCAAACTGTCAACAGAGTGTTCATATTAGACAGCATTATCTTGTCCCAGCTGTGTTTTCTCTATGTATTATAATCATATTGCCTTGGTGAGCACTCGCATTTTATATATATATATTTTTTATATATATTTTTTTAGCTATTGCCTGCATATTTTTTCATAAGCTTACATGGGAAAGCATTTGCACTCTATGTCACAGCTGTGGACTGCTAATTTTTGCTAATCTGTGCTAATTTTTGCTTTGAGTGAAATTTGTTGACATCTATCTCACTGCATGTCCTTTTATTATATTTCTACATGTTTGGTGCTGAATTTTAATGTGCTATTGATTTTACTGCTATTTTTAACCTGTTCTTTTTATGGTTAATGCAGTTTTCTGCTACACTCTAAAATGGCCGCCATGTTATTGCGCCAAACTGTTAGCTTGTGTTGGTAGGCAACATGGAAGAAGGACCCATTGTTAATATCTACTCTCATTGTTTTCATGTTTCCCTAACGTGATCAAGCGCTCGGAGAAGCGTGAAACGCGTCGTTAAGGACACTGCCCTGGCGTTCTGTTCTGTTTGCTGTGTGTTCTTTGCCTACTATTTTTAACCATCTATTAAACTCGTTTTTCTGTTACTTGGATTCGAGTTTGCTACTTTGTTTACTGGGACCTGACCTCATGCTTGGAGTGCGTTTTTTTCCTTCCTCCATGTCTTAACGACATATATATATTTATATATATATAATGACCTGCTACTATTGTCTGATTCAGATACAGCTCAAGGTTGAACTGTACACACTGGCCTGATGATGTTTTTAGGACATAAATCTACCGCCAAGAATTAGGCTAAATATGTTTGCTATACAAAATGGAGGATGACAGCTCTTTAAATATGGGTTAGAGAATTGGATCCCCAAAATCCCCAAATTATGAACTCCTTAAGAGTTCACAATATTGACACCTAATACAGTTGGATGGTTTGGCTGACAAAACAACAGTAAAGTCTACACATATTTAGCATATAAAGCAAACACATTCAAGGAAAGCTCAAATGAAACGGCCAGATTTTGTGTCTTAAATCAGGGGTCTGCAACCTGTGGCTCTCCAGTTGTTTTGCATTGTGACACCCATGATCTCACACCATTGCACTTGCACGATCTGAACGTACCATGCCTTGAAGATCGTCTATCTGTCTTCCCTTGCCCCCCCTCCTTGCATGGTGGCGCCTCAATGAACTTGGAAAAACTGCAGAATCGTTGTCAGACCTATTTGCTGTTATCTACACTGTTAATTGTATTATATGCACTTACTATGCATGTACAGATTTGTATCGGTCAGAAATTCAAGGGCTCTGAATGACTGTTGTTTTTTTCTCCTTGTTCCCTCCCTCCTTGAGCACTTTGAAACACTTGCTTAGTGTATAGGCGCTTTACAAATAAACATTAACATACCATACCATACCATACCATTGACTATGCTGGCTTGAGATGTTGGGAGTTGTAGTCCAAAACATCTGGAGAGCCAGACGTTGGCGATCCTTGCCTTAAATCCTCAAAACCCTTGGAAATGTGGCTTTGTATGGAAGGGAGAACAACATCTTTGTGGTTATACTCGAGAAAGCACTGCAACATGCAGCACTGAGAGCAAGTGCATTGGCTGAAGCAGTTCATCACTGCATCTGCTGAGTTCTGAAACAGATCCTCTGTGCATCCATTTTTAAATATCAGAAGCATTGTGACCTGTGCATTTTCTGGAATCGTGGTGTGTTCAATTTGAAAAAGCACACCTCTAATTGCATGTGACAGCCTATGATGTTGACCCTCTGTGAACAGGCCTGTCACCGGATGCGTGCTGCACTCCAGGCACTATTGATTGGATAGCACAGTTAACATGTTAGAATAATGTTAACAGCCGCTACGCCGTAAACACAGTTTTCAGACAGTCCGCTCTAAAGAATTCCTTCTAGAGGGGCCACTGCCATGTGTTTGAAAAGTAGACAACGTGTTTTTTATCCAACAATGAAATCACTCAGGATTTTTGAAATGTCTAATGTGAACTGTACTTTGATGTACATTTATAAATATTATGATCTGTTTCATGGATTTAATTCTGGCCAGCAACCTTTTTTGTGTACTTGGAGAGTCTGGACTTTTTACAATGCAATGCTGCCACCTTCTTTAAAATGTAATAGGAGGAGCATCCTGAAGTTACTTCAGGCAAGGTACAACACAGCTTTTTTCTCGGGAAAGAGACCTTCTATTTGTAGGCAATGTATCTGCATCACATCCCAGACTGAGCCTTTGACCAGGGAGGGCAGGTGTCATAGTTCTGTCAAGAGGAAAAGCCAACACTGGTGCAAGATTTGCAAGATGGACTTGAGATTTTGAAGGATTTGCCTTAACTGCTGCTGTGGTGAAAGTGGGAGGATGGCTCCCTTGCAGGAAGATTGCCATCAGGCACTTTAGAGGTTATCAATCAAACCAAATAAGTGTAAGAATTTTCGCTAATAATGGATTTGTGTGGCCCACTAAGTTTGAAAATCTTTGGAGTCAAGTCCACTTTTCTGCTGAAAGATCTTTTTGGCATTCCAAGGAGTTGCTTCAGTCTGTGTGGGGATGGTTTCCCGATGATGCATGCCTGTTCCCTGAACGATCCCTATGGCTAGCGTACATATGGTTAGCCCCTCCTGTAACAGCACATATTAGCTCAGAATAGACTCACCCTATCAATAGACATTTCCACTTGTTGAGAAGTTTTGATGCTACCATTTCCACCCATAATCCTTTTGGTGTTTGTAGGGGGTCGTCTTTGACCTCCCTCGTTTTGAGCTCTGCATACTAACCCCACTTCTACACTATGGAGTCAAACACTATCCACAGAGCGTGCGCTAACACCAAAAGAAGAGGATACATTTGATGTGGGAGCATAACAAGCTACAAAACATTATACAATTTCAAACTATGCAGTTTAGGAATACTTTGACTAAGGTTACTGAGTGAAAAACATGGATTTTCTTCTTGAACATTGCTCGTTGGCAATTCACAGTCTTTCATACATCAAATCTCCCAGTAATTGAGAATGCAATCGCAGCTCTAGATGAGCTACACTGCTGCTTGTATTAGCTTCGAGTAGTGGCACAGCAAGGCTACCAATTTCCAAAGGCATTGGGCCCCATTACGACTGTTGTGGTAAGGCAACAATGGCGCTGGTAGTGCTACCGGCGCCATTGGTGCCATGCCGCAACATTACGAGTTTGCTCGCGGGTGCCGCTCTGGACGCCTGGTCAGACCAGGCATGCAGAGCGGCACCCGTGAGCAGACCAGGATGGTAGCAACGGTACTGTTGTGAACGTTACCGTTGCTACCATCCTCATCATTCCCATTGAGCCCTATGGGTGCTGAAATGGGAATGGGGACATACCGGCTCTTGGTCCCGCGAAAGGGACATTATCGGGCCCTCCAAGGTCGGAATGACCCGGTAATTCCCCATTCGCAGGACCCAGAGCCGGGCCCGAGTTTGGGGGTAGTCATGCCCTTATTAAGGGAATGGCTACCTCCAACCTCGTAATGAGGCTCATTGAGTCTGAAAGGATACGTGAATCCTTGGTGCCATTATGTGTCATGGTGCCTTTTATCCTATGCCGTGTAGGGGTTAACTATCTGTTGTGAGTATGGGAATTCTATGTGCAGCCCCCCCGCATAAACCATGAGGGCCTCTAATAGTCTCTGTGTCACTCAACCTCCATATGCTGCTCCTAGCTCTACTTTTGCTTCTCATACATATGAGTTGAAACTCATATGCCTGCAGTTGAAACTGGCGAGGTGCTGCAGAAGATGATGAAGACACTCATCACTCTCCCGAAAACAGTACAATGGAGGAGATTGCTAGGATCAGCACATGATTCAGTATGTTTGCAAACAGGAAGACAGTGCCAACAGCGGGTCCAAAATGAGCCACAAATGTTAAAAGTCAAGATCAGAAGTCAAAATGTGGTGAATTTCTTAAGCACAGTGCCATTGTCGGTTATGCTCAGCATTCTTTTTACTCAGAGAATATGCCAGCAGAAATAAACTTGACCGAAGAGTACACTAGAACATTCCTACTGGCGAAACCCACTCGGGAAGCACAGAACGTCATGTGGCGTGATGGGTTGGGTTCAGAAGAACTGTGCAGTGGAGTGCTATGTGAGGCAAGCGGAGAAAGGTGAGTGATGGGTCTGAGGTGAGGCTGGGCCTGGTCAGGTCAGAGGATGAAGCACAGGGGATAAGAGAAAGAACAGAGGTTTTCCCCTGAAGGGATGATGACCAGGTAACACTGGTGGCACAAACACACACATACACACACAAGCAAACATCCCATACATACACACCACTGACATCTTGGGAGCCAACTCAAGAAATGACACTTTGCAGGCAGGAAAATGAGGCGATGGGATGATTTTGCGTGTTTTACTCCTCACTTTTTCACCATGTAGTGGATGAACAAATTACTTGCCTCTTGGTAATGTCCTTTTTGATGGATGTTCCTGCCGTGGATCGCTCATATATGATATCCTTTTCCCAGCGCAGCTGTTCTCCGGAATTTTTTCCGTCCCAAGTGGGTGCTGTGCAGCTCTGTGTCGGGTCTGTTCAACGCCTCATTGCGCCAGAAATGACATTGGGGTTCTGTATAAGTAGCAGTGCTGTGCCCCACAACCTCAGTGCCACCCTTTTTCTCTAGCACTCTGACACAGAGGAACTGTAGAACGGATGGTGTACTAGCTTCCCGCAAGAGGGGCAGGTAGGTAGGGAGAAGGCGAATCCGTGGCAGGGACGTCCATCAGAAAGAATATTACCAAGAGGTGAATCATTTGTTATTCTAATAGATCCATTCCTTCCACAGATTCCTCATCTATGATAGACTCCCAAAGCAGTACTTAATCTAGAGGGGGGAGGAAAGCAAGGACACCACCGAAACCAGAACACTCTGAAGGACTGCCCTCCCAAAAAGGGCATCCTGGCCCACAAGGGTGTCCAAGGAATATGTGCAGGGTTGCCTACATTGCCGCCTGGCAAATGTCCAGGACAGGGAAACCATCTTTAGGGCAGAGGTGGCAGCCACTCCTCTGATCCTCCAGATTTATAGCATTCTGAGATGCAGAGTATGATCCACTGGGACATGGTCTCTTTAGTCACAGCCCAGCACAAGCACCAGCGTGACCAACAAAACACTGCTCATCCTTCCTAGCCCATCTAGACAAGATACATAGAACGTATGGGTCTGCACCAGGTCCAGTGCATCAAATTGTTCCTCTGCCTTGGTACGGTGAGGTGGAGTGAAGAGGGAGAAGCAGAACATGCCCTCAATCCCGGAAAACTGTTCAACAGAAAGAAGAATCTGCGACAATATGGCCGTCGTTCATACAAACTTGCACCCATTCCTACCGCTCACATGATGGATAATTATCATGAGAAATATCCTCCCAGCAGACCCTACAATCCAGCAGTAGTGTGAATCTTACCCAGAGTGAACGAGGAGGCACAAGATGGAGCTGGAGATGGTTACATAGACAGACTCCACTAAGCCCTAAAATACCAAGCCACCTGTCGTTAGAGACACCATGATGACTTAACTACGTTAGACATGAATCACATGTGCTATCTGCACACCCTGTACACACACACATACTCAACTAAATGAAGAACACAGGTATACAGCTCTATAATTAGAGGACAGTGATATATACATACTGTTTGCACATTTATTATGTTTCGATTAGGCCTGCTACAGCACCGCGGTAATGCAAGAAGCAAGAAGAGTTTGTGCAAATGCTTGCAGATGCTCATATGCAAATAACCCCATGGTGTGGCAGGAGCACTCAAGGGACCTGACAGCCATAACGCACTAACCTACAGATTATCAGAAGACGTGTACAGTAGAAGCCAGACCATGGCTTAAAAAATCTAGCAGGTCGCGACCGGCTTAGAAAGGGGACTCCAAGCCTCACAGAACCATGTGCAAGCATAACTACTGTGGCAGGAGCGAAGCCTCGATCAAGGTCAAAATGTTGCAAATAACATTCCTCACTCTGAGCCTAAGTAACACCGGCTGCAGGAGAGGTGCGCTCTCTGACAAAATGCAGAATAATTCAGGGCTCCTGGGCTCACAGATGTGGTCTCCAAGCAAATGACCTTGCCAAGCTGAGGGGCTGCAAAGATTGAGGCCTGAGAAGAGCAGCTTTGTCCGCCATCCAGACAATAGCTGCAAAAAAGTTGTTACAGTCATGCTACAGTTCTGCGTTGGGAACCGGAGCAAGCTCATTCCAGCTATGGGCTACACACCGTCATGATGCTGACACATAGTTGCACCTTGCAGATACCGAATTGCACAAAGCACTACTTACAGTTGTTCCGCGGCTGGGAACAGGGTTAGTCCCAAGTTCGGGGGGCTCTTGGCTCATCCAATCCTAGCCAAGGACTCTAGGGGCGGACAGTGGGGGTCACCAACCAATCACAGTGCTTACTCACTGTAACACATTTCAAGTAACAACTTTTTGGGAATGGCTAAGCGTACCACCTGACATTACATCGTCCAATAACACACCGCATCCATACATTTCCATATGGGACCTACTACTCAACAGCCTATCCCGAGAGAAGATAGATTTTTGAGACGGTTCCCTCGAATTATGCAAATCGTGATGTCAGAAGCCATCAAAACTGGCCTGCGAGCCGGGGTCTGTTGAGAGGTGTGTGGACGTTCTTCCATGTATGTGATCCCTGTGCTGTGTTTGTTATAATAAACCACAGTAATTCCTTGCCTCTTGTGTGGACCTGGCGTTCTTGATTAGGAGAAAGGGAAGGAGTTAGGCCTTCCTCAGACTCGCACCTGAAGGGCCCCAGAGTGGCTCGGCCAGACCAGCGGGACTGCCCCTAACAAGTTGGAGGTCCGACCGAGATCGGGTGTGGCGTCAGCCCAGCCAGGCGCTACCTCCTTAGCTGTTGCACTCAGTAGACTGCAGGACCCTCGCGGGAATTGCGAGATAACCGGACAGCGCAACCAGACATAGGCCGTCGGGAGCCGCCTTGAGAAATCTATCCCGTACGCAGTCTGAGAGGTGTCCACGCAGTTCAGAGGGGCGAGACGAGCGGTTAAGGGGAGCCGGCAGCTGAGAAGTGTCGACGGACGTAAAAGGACATAAGTGTGGTCCACATAACAGGCAATGTGTTGAGTGGGTGGGTTTCATATATGCAGAAGGAGGGAGGTATAATTTGCAATTAATGTTGGTGCTGGAGTTGTATTGACATTTGCATGTTGGTAGGGACCTGAGTGGAGGTAAAAGTCCCTTTTCTGTGTTTGTTTGAGCATCGTGGCGAAGGGCTCTGGTTATGATTGGGGGCTCAGTAGTCTCGGACTGTGACAACTTGTATATATGTTGTGTTCCTATGTGTTGGATGTTTTAGTTTGGAACATAGATGAGGGTAAGGGCTAGCTGGAGCTATCCTAGATTGCGGAAGGTGTTTTGCCTGGTTAAGCCTCCTGGAGAGAGGCGTTTCAGCCATCAGGTGATGCGTCGGTTGCAGCAAACACAAGAAATAAAGAGAATACTCCACCCCCGGAGAGGTGTGAAGACAGCTGTGGGGTTATTTTGGGGTTGGGGTGTATTTGCGGGAAGTTGGGAAAACAGGCATTTATCTTGTGCGCACAATTGTCTGTTCATTTGTCTGAACTTTAGCTTGGTGACATCACCCATAGGTTGATGCATAGGACAGTGTGTGGGAAGGCGAGGAGTTGGTGTTGTGAGATTGAGAGTGGAGGACAGGTGAACAAGCGGCAGTGCGCGGAAGGTGCCTGCGCACGATTGAGGTGGTGTGCTGGACAGTGGCAGACAGTGGCAGAGCTAGTGAAGGCAGGGCTGAGTACGGAACCCGCCATGTAAGGTGCAGAGCCACGGAGGCTCGTAGTGGAAAACATTGATAAACAGTGTACTATAACCTTTTTCCCTCCTTTGACAGCTGACATCGAAAACCTCGACTAGAGGTCGGGTAAAGGGGTTGCTATGTATTCCCATAGTGGGAGAGAGACCATGTGTAGTGGGGCGGTAACACCCATACAGCATATCTGCAAGACCCTAACCCCCCATATAATGATAAGATAGTAAAGTACAGCATACAATGGTCTAAAAGCACAGAGGGAGGCCATGGCTTCCCAAAGGCAATTTCTCCAAAGGCGTGCTGCAATCACTTTTGACCCATTTACAGACTACGTACAAAGGGAAAAAGTTAGGTAAACGCATGGAAATATTTTAACTGTGGCATGTGTTCCAAGAGGACAGGCCATGGACGATAGGTTTGCGGGAGGTGAAGGAGAAGGGATAGGACCCCTCTGCTCCGCCTCCAGCACCGCCGAGTGTATCTGATGACACAGAGGAGGAACAGGCCTTATATCGGTTAAGAGAACTAAAAGCAGCAGCGGGATACTCAAACCCCACATACAAACCACCCCATATGCCCAAATTGTACTATTGCAAGGGACAGGGCAGGTGGCTGATGGCCCTAACCGCGACGAGGAGGGGCTACAGCATGCGAAAAATGAGTTTGCAGGTATAGGACCAGAAGAATAGAGGAGGAAAAGGAGATAGAGATGGCATTGTGGAGGAAGAAAATATTATTGCAGGAATCACGTAAGTACGAGGAGAATCGACTAAAGCATTTTTGGATGGAACAGGGAACAAAGTAGGAAAGATGAGGAAGCACGGTTATTGGAAAAGGTAAGTGACCAAATCAAAATAGAATTATCAAGGAAAAGGCGAGAAGAAGACAAACAAGGGGAAGAGGAAAATACAGGTGAAAACAATGGAGGGTCAAGCGGACATGGCGCAGCATGCTTAGGAGTGCATGAGGAGGTGGACATATGCAAATTAACAGACATTGATCTTAATGTGCTGCACGACACCAGCCTAGTAACACGAAAATTGAATTCCTCAACTAGTTTCTGTAGCCACATAGGTGACGAATCTGACAATTATGACGACCACAGTGACGAGGAGAAGGAAGGGCCTAACATGCTCTATCTCACGAGGACTAATGGAGGGACCTCTTGGGAGTGTAGGACACATAAAAGATGGGTAAACAGCATGACAGACCTGCACAAGACACAGCAGATTAGGGAGGCCCCCAGGCATCTTACAGCAGCAGGCTCCAGGACCTCACTGGGTGCAGGAGGGACAGGGCAGTGATCATGCAATTAAGGGGACACTCCTGTCCCAAAGGGTGACTGATAGGAGCTCACAACACCCCACAGCAGGCAAACACAGTAGAACCCATAAGCATAGGTGAAGAAATAGAAGATGGGAGAGGACCCATTCAGGTAAGACAGTGTAGACGAACACCAGAAGAGAGGGCCACATATTCACAGATGCCGTTATTAGAGAGGGAAAAGACGAGACCACAACACATGCCCTTGAAGCACACAGAAAAGGAAAACATCAAGTGCAGATTACCCTCATTCAGTGGAGAAGCTGGGAAATGGATTTATGAAATGGAAAGTTAACGGCAGGACACAGACTGGCAATAGGGGATGTTAAGGGGCTGTTGGTTTCAATATTGGGTGACGCAGCTGATGACATCTGGAAGACGGCGGGGTTCCCGGGGGTAACCACTCAGAACACAGCACTCAATGGTGCACCATTTGAAAACTGTAGGGCAGCAGTATGGTAAGCATTGCAGACACAATTCCCAGATACATCAGACATGGGGGCCATGCCCTCACGCAAGATGCATGACAATGAGGATCCTGTTAACTACATTCAGGAGATTCAACAGCTTTGGAGCCGTGGGACAAAACGACAGCAATATTTTTACAACATCCTGGTACAAGGGTTACCAGAGCCGGTACAGAAAAACATGAAGAAATTAGTAGGGATGGAAGCGAAGGCATGGCCAGAAATACAACTCACCATAGTACATAATTGTAGACTATGGCAACAAAAGATGAAATAAAAGGCAGAAGAGAGGAAGGCAGATGAAGCGAAGTTAGTACAGAGAGAATTGGCCAAGTATGCATTAGGGGGAGCACTGATAACAAGCCCCAGTCCCCAGGCACAAACAGTGATCCCCCAACCACAACCTCATCTCCAACCACAACAGCCAGCATACACATCACCCATGGGAGGAGGGTACACAGGGAGAGGCAGCTACCCACAGAGTTTCAGAGGGAGGGGAGGCTTCCAGAGAGGACAGGGGTTTGCACCATTATCGCACCAATATCCAGGACAGTTCCCGGGGCTACACACAGCAAATTTCACAAGGGCCAGGTGGGGGAGAAGGGGTATTCTCATGGCAGCCAAGGAAGCCACCCCAGTGCTGGGCCTGTGGAAAACTAGGACACATTTTCAGAGCATGCAGAAACAGAGGGGCCTAGTCAGGGTGGGGAGAACAGGGGTATCAGGGAGGGCAGAATAAATACTACGTCCAAGACATACAACAAGAGATGCAAAACATTCAGCAGCAGACGCAGCTACCCCCACAGGCACAACACTAACAGGCACCACCAGCATCTCCGACCAAAGCACCACCCCAGATGATGGTGCCTCAGTTGGCAACACCAGCACAGCAGCAAACACAAGTGCATGCCCACTCCCCAGAGCCCATGGATACGACAACAATGGTACCAATACAGAAAATGGGAGGGGTCACTATAGTGGGGAACAACCCTTACATGGGGAACAGACTATCCCTATTTCCCCAATAGGACAGCCCACAGATAAACTTGTTGTGTCCCATCCTGCCAGTCACACCTAATCCTGCAGAGAAACCTTGCATAAGGGTGACGATAGGTTACTAAACTTTTTCCTTTCTTGTTGACAGTGGGGCGATTAGGTCATGTATTAGTGAAAGGACATTTGTGTTGTCAGGTGATGCCATGAACACACAAGGATTCTCTGGGGCTCGAGAGGTGATTCCATTTACTAATAACATCTCCTTATCTATTGGGGAGCATGATCTATCACAATCCTTACTTTACTCCAAATATGCACCTGTAAATATATTAGGTCGAGATATAGAGCAGACTCAGCATGACCATCTAATTCACAAAATCATAATATGCTCAACTCCAGGAATACTCATGCTCATGGTAAGACAACTTCTCCAGGCGCATTGTTGGAAAACAGTGCAAACGGGGAACCAGCAGACCCCGAACTATTCCAGTATGGAACAGACATAGCCCTAGCATGGTTGCCATGGATACCATGGAAGGTATGGAGAGGACCAGGTGGGTATCTATTCAGACCAGAAACACCATCATATGAAGAAGAAGGAATGGCAGCAGCTGTAGACATTGAAGGGATTGTAGTACGACTTGATTGAATCGCAGTGCATGCAGTAGATGACCAAGGGAGAGCATGGAGGGCAATAATTAAAGTGGCAGAAGGATGCAGATTGACTCAGGTGACAGATGAGGAGCTCTTTTCAGAAGACAGAGGAGAGACAGAAATTATATTAGAAATGAATGTGCGCTTTTGGCTACACATCATATACAGGGAAGTAGCTCAGAGCATGGCAATGGCACTGGAAGCTTTGCCCCCTTTTTTTTTAGAAAGACCTGGCCAAGGTACCTAATGACTCATGGACCACAAGTCCCTATGACGTGGGATATATAAAAAGCCTAGGGGGAGTGAAAATAAAATTGAAACCTGGAGCAATACTACCAAGAGTTAAGCAATACCCCCTGACGAAAGAAGCAGATGAGGGCATTTAGGAGACAATCAACGCTCTCATTTAAAGAGGCATCATAGTACCATCAGAATCTCCATGCAACACAGCAGTGTACCCCATGCGGAAGGCAGATGGGGGTCATGGCGTTTTATTCAAGATCTACACCCTCTTAAACACATTGGGCCTCATTCAGACCCTGGCGTTAACCACGGCGCTATTAGCGCCTTGGTTGACGCCGTTATCTTTCCCACTCCGCCATGGTGAATGGCGGAATTACCGCCCCATTCCAAGGTTGGCGGGGTCGGTAATTCCCCATTCAACAAGGGCCCTTCCCCATTCCCATTTTTGCCCCATAGGGCTCAATGGGAATGGGGAAGGCGCTAATTATGGCACCGTAAATTACGGTGCCGTAATTAGCTCATAGGTCCCTTAGTGGGTTGGTTTTTTAACGCCTGCAAAAAGCAGGCGTTAAGTACCAACCCGCAAAGGGAACTTGGAATAGGGCAGAAGGGTTTAACGGCACCGGTCTCGTTAACGGTGACCGTTAACCCTTACCGCCCTACTCGGAATGACCCCCATTGTAGAAGCAGAATATCCTGTAGCAGCAAACCCTGCAACGATGCTCTGTGGAATTCCAGCAGAATCCACTGTTATATATCTAAAAAACACATTCTTCTCAATACCATTCCACCCAGACACACAAGATTTGACCAGTGTTATGTACCGCAACCAGAAGTGGAAACATACTAAGTTACCACAAGGATACTGTGAGTCACCATCCATTTTCAACAGAGTAATGCAGATGGACCTACGAATGTCCAAACAGACGGCACAGTACTACAGTATGTAGATGATATACTCATTTGTAGTGAAACAGAGAGAGAGTGCAGGAACGGCTCAGTACATGTACTAACGGTGTTGGCAGGCAAGGGGTACAAAGTAGACAAAGCTAAACTACATTACTGCCAAAAGGAAGTATTATACATTGGGGAGATAATATCCAAAGATGGGCGACACATAGTGCCGAAAAGAGCACAGGCAATAAAAAAACACTCCCCCACCTAACACAGTAAGGGAGCTGCTGCAGTTCCTCAGATTATGTAATTATTGTACAGCATGGGTCTTTGACTACAGGTCTTACTCTTATACATTTCCACTTCTAACGACCCTCAAGGAAACTTAGAGAGTAGCAAAACCAGTGGGTTGGACGAGAGGAATGAGTGATGCTTTTAATGAATTGAAAGAAGCCATAAGCACAGCCCCAATCCTAGCGACCCCAGATTACAGAAAGGAATTGTTCCTGTTTTCACACGCCGATGGCGTGGTTATGAAAGCAGTGCTGACCCAAAAGACAAGCATGGGCCACAAGCTGGTTGCATATTACAGTGCACAGTTGGACCCAGTAATGAAAGGACACTTCTCGTGCAAGCAACATTTCTCTGCTGCAGCATTTGCAGTAGAAAAGGCTTTATCAATAACTATGGGATGCGCAACAACACTTCACGTGGAACATGCCCTCTTTGCAATATTGCATAAACCAAAGAGCACACTAACAACACAAAGAGCAACAGGGTATGAAATAATATTAACAAGGCCGGAACTAAAGATAGTGAGGTGTAAAAATGTCAATCCAGCACAGTTCCTAGCAGATATTCACAAACCAGGAGAATGGGCTCACAATTGCACGCAAAACATTGAGTTATTTACTGAAACACGCAATGTAGAGGAGGAAATGCACTTGAGGGGAGAGAGGTGCTGTACATTGACGGGTCATCAACAATAGATCCGACTGATGGGTTAGGAGAACTGGAGCAGCGGTGGTAAGGCTGAAGGAAGATTGGGCAAGTGAAGTAGTATACAGTGTCCATTTACCCCTTCATTACTCAGCACGAGCTGCAGAATTAGTGGCACTAATATTGTTATTACAAAATAGTGTGGGGAAAAGAGTGAAAATGTATTCAGATAGTGCTTATGTCACCTCTACAGTACATTCAGGGTTGGCAAGATGGTTCAGAAGGGGATTTAGAAGGGCAGATGGGAGAGTTAATAAATGTCATAACGCACCCAGAGGAAGTAGCACTAGTGAATTGCCAAGCACACACAAATGGAGAAGATCCAATATCAAGAGAAAATGAAGCAGCAGATTATCAGACAAAACATGCTTCATATTTCAGAGAATTATGGGACTTGAAGGAGGAGCAAAAGCAAAAGGGAGGGGTGTGATAGATGTTATTGAAGGACGGATAAATCCACTTACCGGAAACACAGATAATGTAATTGCAGGCAGCTGCATCAAGAGATGAGAAGGAACTTTGGGTAAAGCGAGGGTGCTCAATGTCCTCTACTGATGCCCTATGGTGGCAAAACAACACTGGGAAAGTGGTCATGCCACTCACACTGTTGCAAACAGGATTAAAGCAATTGCATTATCCTGTGCACAGAGGGAAAGAGGTCATTCCAGCACGCATCAGTGAATCATGGTTCTGCCCTGATCCAAACAGCCATGTAGAAAACTTTATTAGTGATTGCTTGATGTGCCAGCAGTTTACTGCTGGCCATACCCAGACTTCTAGGCCTATTCCTGCACCTCCTCATTGACTACGTGGACATGATCCAGATATGTCAAGGATGCCGCTACATGATTGTGGTGGTCTGCCCCTTCACCAGGCGGGTAGAGGTGTCAGTCTAGAAATATGTATACCTCTACTTTGTGACCGCAAACACATTTTGGTGGCCGTGGGCCAACCATCTCATGCACGATATGGCAAAATATAGGTTTTCGAGTTTGCCAATGAACGGCCATTTTGATGTAACAAGAATCGCCATTTTGTTTTCTAACCATTGCTCATTGCTTTCTGTTCTCATTGCTTCGCAGTTTATTTTCTGCTTACACTGCTCGACTGTGAAACATTGTTTCTGTATGTGAAAAGGACAAGGCCGCAGGGCCGTGAGGATAACAAGAGTTCGCTGAAACACAAACGTAGGCAGCGCCAGGAAGAATGCCCGGCACCCTCCCGAATGTAGCCTTGAAGTAGAGCTGCAGGGCATTTAATGATTTCACAGCTGCCAGCCAGTCTCGTTGTATGGTAGAATATGTTAGAATAATACTGCTAAAGGCTTGAATTATGCTTTTCTTACGGCCCCCCTTTGCTGAGCGTGTCGGCTCCCAGGACGCAAATAGCACCTGATAGATAGCAAGGTCCGGAATGCAATACTCCCCCCCCGTATGTAGCTCGCTTCCAAGAACAGAAGCGCTGTGTTCTATTCAACAACTGAAAGATGCCTTCGCACTCACAAATTGCAAATTGTTACTAAAATAGATGTTTGAAGGTGTCATAGTAGTCGGAGATGTCCATCATCACACAAAGTTCAATGAAACCCAATAAAGGGGGGGTTGTTAAACATGTTGTAGCTGATTGTTTGATATGCATTTTGTATATATGTAACTGATGTACGTAATTCACTCTCTTGCGTCCCTCGAGGTCTAGAGATACACGTCGCGGGGCGTGAGACTGAGTTGGCCAACTGAGACTTTTGCTTTGCAATAAACCCTAGCTTTGGGAATACAACCTCGTGTCTGGCGTATCTATCGTGTGTGGTGACTCGCCTTGTTTCCATAGACGTCAGGGTCCCCTAGGGGCCCCTTTCAAGATGGAGCCCGAATAGGGACCCTCCCCCACTTGTTCCATCGCATAACGTTGTAATTGAGTAAGGCGAAGAACGGCGAGGACGGGACGATCGAGCCGGGATCAAGAGGAGTTTGGCGCGCCCTGTAAAAGTGATGAGAGATTACTTTTCAGATCTGCACACATCTGATCCCTGATCGACGTGCCTGGCTAGAGAACAAGGAGGCGAGGGTCCCGAAACGAGGCAGAAGCCAAGAAACGCAGACACGACGTCCTTTGGTGCGTCAGTATACAGACGACTTGATTTATCAGGTGAGTCATTCCCCGATTCAAAGTATCCTGATATTGGTTGAGAGTTGACTTTGCAAAATCAAACGCCCTAGGTAAGGTTGATTAACCAGGGGGAAGGTTCAAACATGCAGGGTTTTTCCGCTGTGGTACACAATCTTTGGAAGATGGCCAAATTGTACCACCCGGGGGAACGCCGGCGTATGAGATGTATGTTAAGTATGGAGTGGGTGCAATAATATTCTGTGAGACTTGGCATAGGCAAACCAGAAAGCAGCAAGACCATCAGTGGCCGATTAATGGTAGTTTTGAGATAGCGAGGATAAACAACCTGGAAAGGGTGTTGATAAGAAAGAAAGCGCGTCCTGCAGCATTTGAGACTATTAAAGACTGGAGAAAGGAAGCAATGCTCCGATTAAAAAGCAGAGCAAAGCATGCGCGCAGGCATAAATCGAAAGGTGAAGTAGCGGAAGAGAAAGAAGAGGTGGAGTGGACTGAGAGTCTAAGAAGGGCAAGTAGGCATGACCAGTTGAATATAGAAAAGATATACCCACAACGAGAATTACACATAGCAGATGAATTGATAGAAAATATATTGACCCATCCAAAACAAGGACCAAGATCAGAAGTAAGACCAGGCACGTCAGTAGCTATTGCCAAGACCCCGCCCGTAGCTTAAGCTCCCCCTCCGGTAGCTCAAGCCCTCCCGCAGCCACAGACCGCGCACGTAACACTTCCTATTAGCCAATCAGGCCCACAACAGACACTCCCTGTTCCCATTGTCCCATCCGCACCTCCCGCTTCAGGCACAGACTCGGTACCGTCCGTTCCTCCCGGGGTTGAAGTTGAAACCACGGGGGCAAGAGGCAGGACTGACCAACGGGGGTGCACGAGGGTAACCCGCAGCGCAATCAGCAAAGAAAGGAAGATGGAATTGCAGCAACAGGCAGAGATGTATATAGACGGGAATGATGGGACGGCAGCAGTGGCTTCGATATATGACTTCCGTAGAAGCAACGAAAGACAGGTAGTGTTGGAATGCATGGGTGAATATTTGGTGGAGAAATGGAAACAGCTAATTGGGAAATTACCACTGCAGCGATTGTTTGATTTGAATGCATTAGCACGCTGTAGGGAGAGGGTTGAAGAAGTGAGAGAACATGTGTATAGACTTTTTGAGCTTAGAGATGAATTAGATAATGATTATGTCGAAACGTTTTCTGCACCTGTCAAAGTGTTTACTACACCTGCATACAGGAGTAGGGATATCGGGAGACCTGGGAAGGGGGAAAAGGGGTAGCATAATAAACGGCAGCAATTACCATCGCCGGGGCAGAAGGAGATGGTGAACGAATTTTCGTTGCTAAAACAGGTGGGGGCAGACTTGAAAGAATGTCTAACAAGAACACAGGTACTACTGCAGCAAGTAGTAGGACATAATAGAGGGCGAGGGAACGCACAAGGAAGGAGTAATTCGAAAATGCATGGGGGAACAGTGGGACCAAATCAGTGTGCATATTGTAAGGAGGAAGGACATTGGCGAGCGCAATGTCCGCATCTGCAGAATAGAAATGGGTCTGGTCAGAGGAGACAGCATAGAGGACAACCAGGAGCGAATGGACCAAATAGGAATAGTATGCAGCAGCATCACAATAACGAAGGTAATCAAAACCAAGGCCAAAACCAAAATTCCCCAAAACAGAGTCAGGGACAGCAAAATCAACAATATGGAAATCAGAGTGGGGGAAATAGAGGGAAGAGTGGATATGTTTTCGATACACAGCCAAACACGTATTACAGTAATAGTAATGATTACACATCGGATGATATGTTATTTCCCCAATAGGACAGCCCAGGACAGGAGTCGGAACCAGTGTCTATTCTCGTGAATCAGAGAGGACCCTACGTAGAAATGAGAGTCGGGAATGAGGAGCACCGCTTTCTTGTAGATACAGGAGCACAGAAGTGTTCAATAGACCATCACTTGGTTCCGGATATACCACTGTCAGGGCAAAATAATATTTCCGTAGGGTTCGCAGGTACACCAGTCATAAACCCAGTGTCCAAACCAGTCCCAGTTACCATAGGACCGTTTACTGGACATTGTCCTTTCCTTTTAACAGAAAATTGTGGGGAGAATTTGTTGGGATTAAACTTGTTGAAAAAACTAGGTTCTGTTATGCATTGCACGGCATAGCAAAAACAAAGAGGTGATGGCTGGAAGGTTTAGAATTAATCTTAACCACTGGCAAGGCTCTGGGCAACCCTCCAGACCACCGTTCTTCGCCTGCCAAGCCATTACAGAAGGGAACGACCATATGCAAATCAGGCTTGGCCCCACCCCAAAAGGGGCAGTCCAGCCCGAACTGCTAGGCCACATCCCCTCTGCACGAGACCACAAGCATCCCCAAACATGTTTCGCCCTTGTTGGGGCTCATCAGTGAGGAGTAGCTTGGGTCTCTAGGCCCAGCAGGCACGGGACCCACGTCTGGGCATACCCGTCCCACTCGGGGTGACATAGCAAAAACAAAGAGGTGATGGCTGGAAGGTTTAGAATTAATCTTAACCACTGGCAAGGCTCTGGGCAACCCTCCAGACCACCGTTCTTCGCCTGCCAAGCCATTACAGAAGGGAACGACCATATGCAAATCAGGCTTGGCCCCACCCCAAAAGGGGCAGTCCAGCCCGAACTGCTAGGCCACATCCCCTCTGCACGAGACCACAAGCATCCCCAAACATGTTTCGCCCTTGTTGGGGCTCATCAGTGAGGAGTAGCTTGGGTCTCTAGGCCCAGCAGGCACGGGACCCACGTCTGGGCATACCCGTCCCACTCGGGGTGACATAGCAAAAACAAAGAGGTGATGGCTGGAAGGTTTAGAATTAATCTTAACCACTGGCAAGGCTCTGGGCAACCCTCCAGACCACCGTTCTTCGCCTGCCAAGCCATTACAGAAGGGAACGACCATATGCAAATCAGGCTTGGCCCCACCCCAAAAGGGGCAGTCCAGCCCGAACTGCTAGGCCACATCCCCTCTGCACGAGACCACAAGCATCCCCAAACATGTTTCGCCCTTGTTGGGGCTCATCAGTGAGGAGTAGCTTGGGTCTCTAGGCCCAGCAGGCACGGGACCCACGTCTGGGCATACCCGTCCCACTCGGGGTGACATAGCAAAAACAAAGAGGTGATGGCTGGAAGGTTTAGAATTAATCTTAACCACTGGCAAGGCTCTGGGCAACCCTCCAGACCACCGTTCTTCGCCTGCCAAGCCATTACAGAAGGGAACGACCATATGCAAATCAGGCTTGGCCCCACCCCAAAAGGGGCAGTCCAGCCCGAACTGCTAGGCCACATCCCCTCTGCACGAGACCACAAGCATCCCCAAACATGTTTCGCCCTTGTTGGGGCTCATCAGTGAGGAGTAGCTTGGGTCTCTAGGCCCAGCAGGCACGGGACCCATGTCTGGGCATACCCGTCCCACTCGGGGTGACATAGCAAAAACAAATAGGTGATGGCTGGAAGGTTTAGAATTAATCTTAACCACTGGCAAGGCTCTGGGCAACCCTCCAGACCACCGTTCTTCGCCTGCCAAGCCATTACAGAAGGGAACGACCATATGCAAATCAGGCTTGGCCCCACCCCAAAAGGGGCAGTCCAGCCCGAACTGCTAGGCCACATCCCCTCTGCACGAGACCACAAGCATCCCCAAACATGTTTCGCCCTTGTTGGGGCTCATCAGTGAGGAGTAGCTTGGGTCTCTAGGCCCAGCAGGCACGGGACCCACGTCTGGGCATACCCGTCCCACTCGGGGTGACATAGCAAAAACAAAGAGGTGATGGCTGGAAGGTTTAGAATTAATCTTAACCACTGGCAAGGCTCTGGGCAACCCTCCAGACCACCGTTCTTCGCCTGCCAAGCCATTACAGAAGGGAACGACCATATGCAAATCAGGCTTGGCCCCACCCCAAAAGGGGCAGTCCAGCCCGAACTGCTAGGCCACATCCCCTCTGCACGAGACCACAAGCATCCCCAAACATGTTTCGCCCTTGTTGGGGCTCATCAGTGAGGAGTAGCTTGGGTCTCTAGGCCCAGCAGGCACGGGACCCACGTCTGGGCATACCCGTCCCACTCGGGGTGACATAGCAAAAACAAAGAGGTGATGGCTGGAAGGTTTAGAATTAATCTTAACCACTGGCAAGGCTCTGGGCAACCCTCCAGACCACCGTTCTTCGCCTGCCAAGCCATTACAGAAGGGAACGACCATATGCAAATCAGGCTTGGCCCCACCCCAAAAGGGGCAGTCCAGCCCGAACTGCTAGGCCACATCCCCTCTGCACGAGACCACAAGCATCCCCAAACATGTTTCGCCCTTGTTGGGGCTCATCAGTGAGGAGTAGCTTGGGTCTCTAGGCCCAGCAGGCACGGGACCCACGTCTGGGCATACCCGTCCCACTCGGGGTGACATAGCAAAAACAAAGAGGTGATGGCTGGAAGGTTTAGAATTAATCTTAACCACTGGCAAGGCTCTGGGCAACCCTCCAGACCACCGTTCTTCGCCTGCCAAGCCATTACAGAAGGGAACGACCATATGCAAATCAGGCTTGGCCCCACCCCAAAAGGGGCAGTCCAGCCCGAACTGCTAGGCCACATCCCCTCTGCACGAGACCACAAGCATCCCCAAACATGTTTCGCCCTTGTTGGGGCTCATCAGTGAGGAGTAGCTTGGGTCTCTAGGCCCAGCAGGCACGGGACCCACGTCTGGGCATACCCGTCCCACTCGGGGTGACATAGCAAAAACAAAGAGGTGATGGCTGGAAGGTTTAGAATTAATCTTAACCACTGGCAAGGCTCTGGGCAACCCTCCAGACCACCGTTCTTCGCCTGCCAAGCCATTACAGAAGGGAACGACCATATGCAAATCAGGCTTGGCCCCACCCCAAAAGGGGCAGTCCAGCCCGAACTGCTAGGCCACATCCCCTCTGCACGAGACCACAAGCATCCCCAAACATGTTTCGCCCTTGTTGGGGCTCATCAGTGAGGAGTAGCTTGGGTCTCTAGGCCCAGCAGGCACGGGACCCACGTCTGGGCATACCCGTCCCACTCGGGGTGACATAGCAAAAACAAAGAGGTGATGGCTGGAAGGTTTAGAATTAATCTTAACCACTGGCAAGGCTCTGGGCAACCCTCCAGACCACCGTTCTTCGCCTGCCAAGCCATTACAGAAGGGAACGACCATATGCAAATCAGGCTTGGCCCCACCCCAAAAGGGGCAGTCCAGCCCGAACTGCTAGGCCACATCCCCTCTGCACGAGACCACAAGCATCCCCAAACATGTTTCGCCCTTGTTGGGGCTCATCAGTGAGGAGTAGCTTGGGTCTCTAGGCCCAGCAGGCACGGGACCCACGTCTGGGCATACCCGTCCCACTCGGGGTGACATAGCAAAAACAAAGAGGTGATGGCTGGAAGGTTTAGAATTAATCTTAACCACTGGCAAGGCTCTGGGCAACCCTCCAGACCACCGTTCTTCGCCTGCCAAGCCATTACAGAAGGGAACGACCATATGCAAATCAGGCTTGGCCCCACCCCAAAAGGGGCAGTCCAGCCCGAACTGCTAGGCCACATCCCCTCTGCACGAGACCACAAGCATCCCCAAACATGTTTCGCCCTTGTTGGGGCTCATCAGTGAGGAGTAGCTTGGGTCTCTAGGCCCAGCAGGCACGGGACCCACGTCTGGGCATACCCGTCCCACTCGGGGTGACATAGCAAAAACAAAGAGGTGATGGCTGGAAGGTTTAGAATTAATCTTAACCACTGGCAAGGCTCTGGGCAACCCTCCAGACCACCGTTCTTCGCCTGCCAAGCCATTACAGAAGGGAACGACCATATGCAAATCAGGCTTGGCCCCACCCCAAAAGGGGCAGTCCAGCCCGAACTGCTAGGCCACATCCCCTCTGCACGAGACCACAAGCATCCCCAAACATGTTTCGCCCTTGTTGGGGCTCATCAGTGAGGAGTAGCTTGGGTCTCTAGGCCCAGCAGGCACGGGACCCACGTCTGGGCATACCCGTCCCACTCGGGGTGACATAGCAAAAACAAAGAGGTGATGGCTGGAAGGTTTAGAATTAATCTTAACCACTGGCAAGGCTCTGGGCAACCCTCCAGACCACCGTTCTTCGCCTGCCAAGCCATTACAGAAGGGAACGACCATATGCAAATCAGGCTTGGCCCCACCCCAAAAGGGGCAGTCCAGCCCGAACTGCTAGGCCACATCCCCTCTGCACGAGACCACAAGCATCCCCAAACATGTTTCGCCCTTGTTGGGGCTCATCAGTGAGGAGTAGCTTGGGTCTCTAGGCCCAGCAGGCACGGGACCCACGTCTGGGCATACCCGTCCCACTCGGGGTGACATAGCAAAAACAAAGAGGTGATGGCTGGAAGGTTTAGAATTAATCTTAACCACTGGCAAGGCTCTGGGCAACCCTCCAGACCACCGTTCTTCGCCTGCCAAGCCATTACAGAAGGGAACGACCATATGCAAATCAGGCTTGGCCCCACCCCAAAAGGGGCAGTCCAGCCCGAACTGCTAGGCCACATCCCCTCTGCACGAGACCACAAGCATCCCCAAACATGTTTCGCCCTTGTTGGGGCTCATCAGTGAGGAGTAGCTTGGGTCTCTAGGCCCAGCAGGCACGGGACCCACGTCTGGGCATACCCGTCCCACTCGGGGTGACATAGCAAAAACAAAGAGGTGATGGCTGGAAGGTTTAGAATTAATCTTAACCACTGGCAAGGCTCTGGGCAACCCTCCAGACCACCGTTCTTCGCCTGCCAAGCCATTACAGAAGGGAACGACCATATGCAAATCAGGCTTGGCCCCACCCCAAAAGGGGCAGTCCAGCCCGAACTGCTAGGCCACATCCCCTCTGCACGAGACCACAAGCATCCCCAAACATGTTTTGCCCTTGTTGGGGCTCATCAGTGAGGAGTAGCTTGGGTCTCTAGGCCCAGCAGGCACGGGACCCACGTCTGGGCATACCCGTCCCACTCGGGGTGACATAGCAAAAACAAAGAGGTGATGGCTGGAAGGTTTAGAATTAATCTTAACCACTGGCAAGGCTCTGGGCAACCCTCCAGACCACCGTTCTTCGCCTGCCAAGCCATTACAGAAGGGAACGACCATATGCAAATCAGGCTTGGCCCCACCCCAAAAGGGGCAGTCCAGCCCGAACTGCTAGGCCACATCCCCTCTGCACGAGACCACAAGCATCCCCAAACATGTTTCGCCCTTGTTGGGGCTCATCAGTGAGGAGTAGCTTGGGTCTCTAGGCCCAGCAGGCACGGGACCCACGTCTGGGCATACCCGTCCCACTCGGGGTGACATAGCAAAAACAAAGAGGTGATGGCTGGAAGGTTTAGAATTAATCTTAACCACTGGCAAGGCTCTGGGCAACCCTCCAGACCACCGTTCTTCGCCTGCCAAGCCATTACAGAAGGGAACGACCATATGCAAATCAGGCTTGGCCCCACCCCAAAAGGGGCAGTCCAGCCCGAACTGCTAGGCCACATCCCCTCTGCACGAGACCACAAGCATCCCCAAACATGTTTCGCCCTTGTTGGGGCTCATCAGTGAGGAGTAGCTTGGGTCTCTAGGCCCAGCAGGCACGGGACCCACGTCTGGGCATACCCGTCCCACTCGGGGTGACATAGCAAAAACAAAGAGGTGATGGCTGGAAGGTTTAGAATTAATCTTAACCACTGGCAAGGCTCTGGGCAACCCTCCAGACCACCGTTCTTCGCCTGCCAAGCCATTACAGAAGGGAACGACCATATGCAAATCAGGCTTGGCCCCACCCCAAAAGGGGCAGTCCAGCCCGAACTGCTAGGCCACATCCCCTCTGCACGAGACCACAAGCATCCCCAAACATGTTTCGCCCTTGTTGGGGCTCATCAGTGAGGAGTAGCTTGGGTCTCTAGGCCCAGCAGGCACGGGACCCACGTCTGGGCATACCCGTCCCACTCGGGGTGACATAGCAAAAACAAAGAGGTGATGGCTGGAAGGTTTAGAATTAATCTTAACCACTGGCAAGGCTCTGGGCAACCCTCCAGACCACCGTTCTTCGCCTGCCAAGCCATTACAGAAGGGAACGACCATATGCAAATCAGGCTTGGCCCCACCCCAAAAGGGGCAGTCCAGCCCGAACTGCTAGGCCACATCCCCTCTGCACGAGACCACAAGCATCCCCAAACATGTTTCGCCCTTGTTGGGGCTCATCAGTGAGGAGTAGCTTGGGTCTCTAGGCCCAGCAGGCACGGGACCCACGTCTGGGCATACCCGTCCCACTCGGGGTGACATAGCAAAAACAAAGAGGTGATGGCTGGAAGGTTTAGAATTAATCTTAACCACTGGCAAGGCTCTGGGCAACCCTCCAGACCACCGTTCTTCGCCTGCCAAGCCATTACAGAAGGGAACGACCATATGCAAATCAGGCTTGGCCCCACCCCAAAAGGGGCAGTCCAGCCCGAACTGCTAGGCCACATCCCCTCTGCACGAGACCACAAGCATCCCCAAACATGTTTCGCCCTTGTTGGGGCTCATCAGTGAGGAGTAGCTTGGGTCTCTAGGCCCAGCAGGCACGGGACCCACGTCTGGGCATACCCGTCCCACTCGGGGTGACATAGCAAAAACAAAGAGGTGATGGCTGGAAGGTTTAGAATTAATCTTAACCACTGGCAAGGCTCTGGGCAACCCTCCAGACCACCGTTCTTCGCCTGCCAAGCCATTACAGAAGGGAACGACCATATGCAAATCAGGCTTGGCCCCACCCCAAAAGGGGCAGTCCAGCCCGAACTGCTAGGCCACATCCCCTCTGCACGAGACCACAAGCATCCCCAAACATGTTTCGCCCTTGTTGGGGCTCATCAGTGAGGAGTAGCTTGGGTCTCTAGGCCCAGCAGGCACGGGACCCACGTCTGGGCATACCCGTCCCACTCGGGGTGACATAGCAAAAACAAAGAGGTGATGGCTGGAAGGTTTAGAATTAATCTTAACCACTGGCACGGCAGACAGAGTTTTTCTAACGATATGGCCACACGATGCCCCTGTGTCAGAATTCATGTCCGGAGCGTTACCAGGGGAACTAAGTAAAGTACCAACCTGTATATGGGCAATGCATGACAATGATGTGGGATGTTTAAAGATAGAGCCAGTAAAGATCATTTTGAAAGAAGGTGTTACCCTACCGCGAATACCCCAATACAAAATTTTGGTTGAAGGTGAGAAAGGATTGAAGAGTATTGTTACAGATTTTGTGAAATTAGGGGTAATCGAGGAAATTACAGACAGTACATGCAACAACCCGATTCTTCCAGTTTATAAAAAAGGAGGTAATGAGGTACTATACCGTTTCATAATTGATCTACGCACATTGAATAAGGTAGTAGATCCACAATTTCCTCTAGTGCCAGACGTCACTGCAATATTGACAATGATACCTGTTTCAGCAGAATATTTTAGCATAGTAGATTTGAAAA
This sequence comes from Ambystoma mexicanum, assembly GCF_040938575.1. Classification (NCBI taxonomy): domain Eukaryota; kingdom Metazoa; phylum Chordata; class Amphibia; order Caudata; family Ambystomatidae; genus Ambystoma; species Ambystoma mexicanum. The sequence goes on along the minus strand of NC_090937.1, from coordinate 339,819,996 downwards.
ACGCATTCTTCAGTATTCCAGTGGCAAGGACAGCAGATATTTGTTCGCGTTCACATTAGGAGGACGATCATTTACATTTACGCAGATTCCGCAAGGTTACACGTAAAGTCCAAGTATTTGCAGTAGATCATTAAAAGAGCAGCTAGACATGCTGGAATTACCCGTGGGTTGTGTACTTTTGCAATACATAGACGATCTATTGCTAGCTGCAGACACAGAGGAGATTTGTAAAGAAAGCACTGTATTACTACTGTCACACCTAGCGGCACATGGCCATAAAGCTAGTTTGAAGAAATTTCAGTATAATCGAAAGGAGGTGGCCTATTTGGGCTACCTACTTTCGAAAGGAGGGAGAAGACTAACGCCAGAACGCATAGAAAGTATTTCTTGTATGCCTATTCCAAAGACACAAAAAGGAGTCAGAGCCATAATAGGCATGGCTTCATATTGATGACAATGGATTGGTAATTTTGCGTTAATTGTGAAACTGTTGGTGAATTTAATTAGAAAGGATGCGGTTATGCCTTTGCAGTGGGATGAGGAATGTCAGAAAGCATTTGATGGATTGAAAACTGCATTATGCTCGGCTCCAGTTTTGGGTACGCCGAACTATGAGAAAATGTTTAGACTATTTGTGTGTGAAAGTGAAGGATGTGCATTGGCGGTTTTGACACAGGAACAAGGTGGAAGAAATAGGCCGTGCGGCTATTTTTCTTCGGCGCTGGACCTTGTAGCGCGCGCACTACCACAATGTTTGCGATCTGTCGCGGCGGCTGCTGCGTCAGTGAAACAAACGGAAGGGATGCTATTGGGGCACACTTTAATTTTGATGGTGCCACATGCCATAGACGTTCTATTAAATAGGACACAGACGCAACACCTCACCTCTGCTAGATTGACAGCATATGAGATTATCTTGTTCACGCCCCATATCCAAATTATGAGGTGTAGTGCTTTAAATCCTGCAGAATTAATGCCACCAACCATAAAAGAAATTGGGAAGAATGAATCACCCCCCCACGATTGCTTAATGGTCACTGAGGAAGAAACCAAGGGAAGTGTTGATTTAAGTGATATCCCACAGAAAGAGCCAGATGGAGAGTTATTTTGTGACGGCTCATGTTTTAAATTACCAGATGGCACGACAACTGCCGCATACGCTATCACTACCCTAGAGAGTGTTGTAGAAAGTAAAAGAATTCCCTATAATTCAGCACAAGCCACAGAAATAATAGCATTAACCAGAGCCTGCTAGATTTCTGAAAATTTGAATGTGAATATATATACTGCTAGTTAGTATGCTTTTGGAGTGGTCACAATTTTGGCGACTCTGGGCTGAGAGAGGGTTTCTGACCATGGCGCAGGAATTCAACATGGCCCTTTGATTGTATGATTGCTGTCTGCACTCACGTTTCCAAAGCGCCTAGCAATAGTGAAATGCGAGGCACATAAAAAAGTAACATGCAAAGTAGGAGAGGGAAACGCGTTTGCAGACAGAATTGCGAAACAAACTGCCACTGATTTGAATACCAAAATGATGACGGTTCAGACAGAGGAAGTACCCTGTATGATAGAAGATGGAGTTGCCACGGTCAACGAAACGCAGGCCGAGGCTACGGCCGATGAAATACAGGGGTGGGCAGAGGGATCTGCTGAGTTTGATCTGGAGGGTTGTTGGGTGGACAAGGGAACTAGAAACTGGATGTTGCCAAATTCGTATGTGACTGCAATGGTCACAATGGCCCACAGCCCCATGCACATCTGTGCGAAGAAAATAATACAGCACCTTTCTACAGTTTGGCTGAATATAAACATAAAAAAGAATGCAGAGAGGTTGGTGCAGAACTGTATCACGTGTTTGCAACACAATGTAGGGAAGGGAACAGTGACTCCAACAGGCAGTTATGGCCCGCCCTCCATGCCATTTGAGGTAATTCATTTCAATTTCATAGAGATGGAGAGGTGCCAAAACTTAAAATACGTCTTGGTGGTGATCTGTGCATTCAGTAAGTGGGTGGAGGCACATCCTTTGAAGGACTGCACAGCAATGAGCACGGCAAAAGTAATGTTGAAGGAATACTTTTCCAGATTTGGCTTGCCCCGAGTCCTATGGTCTGATAATGGACCACATTTTGTGGGTGCAGTGGTATTACAGATATGTGCTGGTCTTCAGATTGATAAGAGATTCCATAGTTCAAGGCATCCAAGTGCTGCCGGTCTTGTGGAGAGGCACAACGGGATTCTTAAATCAAAGATTAGCAAGATTTGTGCGGGAAGCAAGTTGAGTTGGATGCATTACCAATAGCACTATTATGCATGCGTACATCTGTACAGGCTAAAACTGGGCTCTCCCCGTACGTGATCGTAATGGGGAGGCCGGCAAATGTTTGGTGCGCACCTCAGCCAAAGCGACTAAGTGAGATAGAACATCCTGTTCTTAGTACTTATTGTGGCCTTTTAATGCAGAAATTGCGTTTGATTCATCAGCAGGTGCAGGAGGCATTACCAGTGAGATACACCGGTCCGGGGCATGCGCTGGAGCCAGGAGACTGGGTGTGGCTAAAGAACTTTGAAAGAAAGTCGTCATTAGTACCCGGGTGGCACGGGCCCTATCAAGTACTTTTGGCAATGCAGACGGCAATACGGGTGGATGGAAGGAAGTCGTGGATCCATGCCACCCATGCCAAGAAGATTCCAACTGCACTGAAAGACTTGCCTGACACTGATGACCGGAAAGAGACAGCGGTCCCAGAAACAAAAGAAACTGTTGCCAGTAAGCAGCCACCTAATCTGCAAAAACGAGAAGTGAAACTCGAAACAAAGCCTGAGACGATTGCCAAAGAGGGGGAAGGGCAAAGAGTGCCCCAACGTTGCCCAGCAGAATCGACATCACTGCTGACCGTTGCGAAATCTGCCTTGCAAATACCAGCAAAAACAAATCGTGTACCCCCTTGGCGCCCACCAGCACTTGCCAGCACGCCAAGAAATGGTTCTGCATCATTGGCGCGGCGCACACCAGCACCTGCAGTAGCGCCACAGGCTGACTTCGAGCCTGAATCTGGAAGTGCACCAGCACTGTTCACAGATCATACGATACCAGGAGCAAGGCGATACAACCTGCGGCCTCGGAAGACAAAGTGATCCACAGTTCTTTTTGGTGTTTATGTTAACCTCTGGTTCAGCTCATGGACGGAGAAGGAACCAGTGGTGTAGAGGAGAGAAGCGTGAGAATTGTGCAAGTCGGACAATTCAAGACTCGCGGCTCCTCGGTGTGATCATAAAAAGTACATGTGTCCGGAACCAGAGCGGACAAGCTGGGCGCACATGGTACTATGGCAAGTGAGATAACCGATTAACAGTACATGTGTCCGGAACCAGAGCGGACAAGCTGGGCGCACATGATACTAAGACAATAAGATAACTGATCAAAGGTCCTCTGAGCAGTATAAGAAAGGACAAGTGATCTAGCGTAAAAATGAATAATCGAATCCAGGCTAAAAAGTACAGGCAGAACTGAACTGTGACAATTCCATTGAACATATTAACATCAGAGCAAGCGCGACGAAGAGAGATGTCCACAATGAACTGCGATAAGAAAGAAGAAGGACGACGAGAAACATGCTGGGACCGGTTCCAGCCTCCTCCTGCACCACCACCACTGAGAATGAGTCAATTATAAAAACTATAAGCTTAAGAAAAACGTATGGTAAAACAAATTTATGCTGGTACTGACGATAATAATGTGCTTTATGATCGTGGTAGCACCAATATCGACAGCCCTAATATTATGGTAGGTAGAAACAATACATCCATTAGAAATGTTTTTACCAATTATTAATATATCCACTACTGAAAGCCCGGTTCAGGTGATCACTTATACCCTACCCCCAATGAAAGAAAAACACAGGGAAGGTTTTGGAAATAACACTTTACTGTTGATCATGAACATGACACATGCAATCCTGAAGAAAACAAATTGCTGGGTATGTGCCCATTTCCCACAGCATACTGGGAAAGGAATAGGGTGGTTTGTGCAGCCATTACCATTAAGTTCTGCATGTAGTGCATCTTTAGGTGCAATGTTCTATGGGAAATGGAATGAGAGTAATACTGGTCAATTAGACAGAACCAACATATGAATGAGTTTGAGGAGATAATAATGAAGCCTGTGGGATGTTCCATTTTCCATAAAGCACAGGTAATAGCCCCAGAGCCCACGAGGAAAAATACACGAAAGATAACACGACAAAATAGACGAGATAGATTGTCCCCACCAGAAAAAACATCTGTAATGACGTTTCGTGTAAGAACAGAAGGGGGCAAAGATGCAATTCCCCCATTTCACACAATGAATTATGAAGTATAGCCCAATACTGTCCCTTTTTGTCTAAAAAAGAAAGGCACTTTTTCAGTCGGAACATATGCTGGTTGTATGAATACAGTGGTATTAAAATGGGAAATAGAACCAATATACATAGGTGATCCAGTTTATTTTATATGTGGAGAGAAAGCATACCCTCGGTTGCCCAGAAACTGAGGAGGTACATGTTACCTAGGGCTACGGTTCCCAGGAGTATTCCTCTTAGAAACAGCGGCCATGGCCAGATTATCCAGAACTAGAGTTAAAAGGACTGACGAGGGCGTTTTAATAGCAACTGATGCAGCAAAATCATTCATTCCATTCTTAGGGCAGATAGTGAACTCCTATAATATAAGGCAACTGTCCAGAATCCTAAAGAAGACAATAAACAAAACAACAGATATATTATTTAACATGACGTTGGAAGAAAGAGGAATCAGGTTAATGACGCTGCAAAATAGAATGGCTCTCGATGTGATCCTGGTTGATCGTGGGGGAATTTGCAAAATAGTGGGATCAGCATGTTGTGTTTATGTCGATGACTATTCCCCCACGATCTTTGAAGCAATAAAGAAAATGCACGTCCTAAGCTCTGAACTCCCTACTGGAGAAAGGAGCTGGGGAATAGAATCTTGGTTTTGGGGAATACTACGTTATTGGGGATGGAAGTTGATCTCAATATTAGTAGTGGTGTTTGGAATATTCCTAACGTGCTGCTGTTGTATACATTGTTTACCCATAGTTTGCGCTCAGGTAACTGGGGGATGTACGGAAGGATGTATGCATATGATGACAAAGAAAAAACAATCTCATGATCGAACTGACCCAGACCCAAATGAGAGGAGAGCAGTAAAAGAGTTGATGGCAGTAGATATTGATGAAGACAATGATGTCCACGATAGCATGCAAAATTCAGACATAAGTATTTCAGATTCATCATCACTAGAGGAGGTTTCAATAAATAGATGAGACGTTTGGCATACGGCCAAAGGAGGGTTTGTCAGTCTAGAAATATGGATACCTCTACTTTGTGACCGCAAACGCATTTTGGTGGCTGTGGGCCAACCGTCTCATGCACGATATGACAAAATATAGGTTTTTGAGTATGCCAAAGAACGGCCATTTAGATGTAACAAGAATCGCCATTTTGTTTTCTAACCATTGCTCATTGCTTTCTGTTCTTATTGCTCTGCAGTATATTTTCTGCTTACACTGCTCAACTGTGAAACATTGTTGTCTGTATGTGAAAAGGACAAGGCCGCAGGGCCGTGAGGATAACAAGAGTTTGCTGAAACACAAACGTAGGCAGCGCCAGGAAGAATGCCCGGCTCCCTCCCGAATGCAGCCTTGAAGTAGAGCTGCAGGGCATTTAATCATTTCACAGCTGCCAGCCAGTCTCGTTATATGGTAGAATATGTTAGAATAATACCGCTAAAGGCTTGAATTATGCTTTTCTTACGGCCCCCCTTTGCTGAGCATGTCGGCTCCCAGGACGCGAATAGCACCTGATAGATAGCAATGTCCGGAATGCAACTCTCCCCCCCGTATGTAGCACGCCTCCGAGAACAGAAGCACTATGTTCTATTTGACAACTGAAAGATGCCTTCGCACTCACAAATTGCAAATTGTTACTACAATAGATGTTTGAAGGTGTCATAGTAGTCGGAGATGTCCATCATCACACCAAGTTCAAAGAAACCCAATAAAGGGGGGGTGTTAAACATTTTGTAGCTGATTGTTTGATATGCATTTTGTATAAATGTAACTGATGTACGTAATTCACTCTCTTGCGTCCCTCTAGGTCTAGAGATACACGTTGTGGGGCGTGAGACCAAGTTGGCCAACTGAGACTTTTGCTTTGCAATAAACCCTAGCTTTGGGAATACAACCTTGTGTCTGGCGTATCTATCATGTGTGGTGACTCGCCTTGTTTCCATATACATCAGGGTCCCCTACGGGCCCCTTTCAGAGGCTGGGTCATGTTCCCATGCTGATGCCCTCAGAACAGCAAAATTCCTATCCAGAGAAGTATCCCCAAGATGGGGCGTTTGTGAGGTCCTGCAGTCTGACAATGGACCTCACTTCGCCAATGAACTGTTCCAACATATTACTACCCTTCTAGGAATAAAACACAAATTCGCCTGTGCGTACCACCCACAAGCAACCGGGGTGTGTGAAGGCCTCAACAGTCTCCTGAAAGAGTGTATTGCAAAAACTCAACAGAGCACAAAGAAGAACTGTCTTTACTGTCTACCTCTTGCCTTGTTCGAATTACGAAATAAGCCAGGGTCCGACCACCATTTAACGCCCCACAAGGTGGTGACATGATGCAGAATGCACCTCCCGTTAGCTCCACCCACAAGGATGCTGAGGGATTGCCAAAACAGAAGTATTGGGACAGGAGCTTTATCATTACGTAACTTCACTTGTTTCTAGCATCTATTTCATCTCTCACTAAATACAACAGACAAGGGGGCAGCTGGAAGACGGCACGCAGGAGGATACCAGCAACACGGACAAACAGAAAGGAGCACCTATTCAAGTAGGTGACTGGGTGCTCCTATGAAATTTTATCCGGCATTGGAACGTGCCTTGCTTCCCTGGCCCGCACATTGTGGAGGCTGTGACGGATAGAACGGTGAAGCTACAAAGCAAGTCAGCTTGGAACCACCTGCATGATATTAAGCTCTATAAACCATCGGCCTCACCCGAAACGTGGCTGCAGAAGCAGACAAAACCAACATTGCATTAACCAACGATCAACAAGACAACACAAATACCCCAGACCCTGATGACCCAAAACCAACTGGGCATGCCCTGCTCAGACGTTCGCAAGTAACTGAGCCACCCACAGCCATACTGGTACAGATTGACCACTGATGAACACTGTCCCATCCCCAGGACATTCAGTAACCGAAGCAGGAGTAGCGCTCACCCATATCCCCATATCATATTCCCAACTCCCTCCCATAACGTGGAATATACAAAGACATCATATGGTAACATCATGTTTTAACTTGTCATCCTGCATGCACATTTCGTGCTACTGACTACGAGTAACACTGTCTTAACATTTCTCTTTTCTCGCACACACAGGGTTCTGCGATTGTTGATTGTTGATGTACAAATATTAAAAGGTATAGGCGCTAGGGAACAACTCTGATGTTGCCTCCAATTGAGCACCCTGAAGAACTCTCCAACCAATTTGTCCATGCTATAAGAAGACCCAACCATTTTAGGCCTCGATCGCCACAAATTTGCTACTAAGCATTCCCTGAATACTTAGTACAAACATACCCACAACTTGAGCAGAGCGCTACCCACACTCCGACACCCCTCCATACAGAGAATTTGGGTACAGATGTTTGCATGTGCACTTAATGATTATCTAGTACGCAGAGCTTGACTATACTTACAAGTACTAATGATAACTCCTTTTTATCGCGATTTTCAGGCGGGCAACTTTATCATCTCATCAGCTGCATCGGCAGTGTAAGTAACAATGATGAAAATAATAAAAACAGTGCTGTTTATTGTGTGGTTACTGCTTTGTACTGGACTATTAGCAACTGCTTTCTGGCAGCTCTTTCTTGCTTTGCATGTCTCTGCTGTATCCCACACTAACTCCCGACACAAGCTGCACGGACTGCGGTGTCAGGTGGTACAGGCGATACTGCTGAAAAGGTAAGGAGAGGTAAGCACAGTGTTGCCACAGACATGAAAGGGGTAGAAACATATCTTACAGACACTGCACACATAACCAACAACATTTGGTACAAGCACATGTCCAAAATTGGGAGGGACACAACTGATGAGAGGGGTTATGTCTGCTGAATGATCCCCTATGCCATGAGCGCCTCCAGGGCCTTCGTAGCAACATAAATACCCACATCAACAGCACTATGCCTTATGTACCTAGCCATTTTTCAATCTTGGGGAAGACAGCCACCTTAAAATGGATGTCCAAGGCGACCTTTCCATATGAGGGCAGTTATATCAAGACATTACCCATGATGAACAAATACTGGCAACTCGCTGAAAGTCTGCAGTACATTACAGAAGGACCAGAAAAGGGAGAAACAAAAACGATAACCTTGACCTATTTACCATGCAAGTGGGGAGCAAGAGAAATAGGAGGAGAAATGGGGAGCTGGGAAAGACCACAAATTTTTATCTATGGACAAGTATACACAAATGATGGATGGGTGGACGGAGTAGTAGGAAGCAAAGCATTAACATTGGCAAAGGCAGCAGTGAATAAAGTACAAGAAGAAAATGACAATTGCCTCAAGTAATGGGACAAAAGCACAAGATTAGTGATGTGGGTTTACAAAGAAGCAGGACCCGTACGAATATTTCACTAACTACACTGGCCCTCTGCTTCCAGAACAATTGTGAAGAAGAGGTGGGAGAAAATGTTGGGTGAAAAAGAATAGAAACAATGCCAGAGATGGGAATAGGGACAATTGTCCTAATGGACCACTATTGGGCTTGTGGAACAAAGGTCTACGACAAGCTGTCCCCAAATTGGGGGGGGAATATGCTCCCTGGTGCATGTGAACATGCTCTCTCCAGTGGTGCCAGAGAAAGACCTTCAGCTAGATGATTTCCACAAAATGCAATGCAATACGTGGAAAAAGAGATCACTAACCGCCGCATTCAACAAACCAGAAGAAGCCAACGAACATCGAAGGCTCAGCAGGGCGAAGAGAGAAGGAAACTACTTGTGGGGATGGTCTGAAACAGCACTAGATGAAGAACCAGCCTCACACAGACTATTCAGAAGAGCACAAATGTTCTTTGCATCCCTATTTCCTGGAGAACAAGCATATGCCAATGCTAAATGGCTGGAAATTACCCATTGGGAACCCTTGGTTAGCATCAATTCCACAGTGAATGGCTTCAATGCAATAAAAGAAGATCTCTGAGAGATAAGGTTTGTGGCACTCCAGAACAGATATGTCGCACACCTCCTCACAGCGATGGAAGGAGGAGTTTGTGGAAAAATAGAAAGTTCTTGCTGCACAGTCATTCCTGCCAATGATGAAGATAATGGAACACTATCAGACGCAGTAGCCCAATTGGCCCACATGCATGCACAAATTGAATCAGAAGCAAGGGGGACGGGGAAGGACAAGAGCTGGTTTGCCTGTCTCTGGTCATGGATGCCTTTGTGACTGGCAGATAGTCTAAAGGTACTGGCTGGAGGACTGATATTGGGAACAGCATCTGTGCTCGGAATAAAGATGTGCATTGCAAGATGCCAGAAGACAGCAGAAGTACTAGTAGTAGGAATACACCTACTTATGGAACTAGAGAAAGGAGAGCAAATGGATGACATCATCAAGGAAAGAGAGAGGCTGAGACAACAGTCATCTGCATCTGACATATTCCCACCTGGAATGAAGGTAAATAAAATCTGTGCAACCCGAGGAAGTACGAAGGAAAGTGGGTGTACTTTAAGCCTGAGGGAGGTGCGTCTAAAAGTATTGATCATTCAAAGATCATGTCAATTACCATGGACACTTAGCAGGTATAACAAAAGTATGGTGCCTGATAGACAACAGAGGAGATAATGGTGGTGTGGTCGACATGTCAACCAGAGGGGGGACTGAAGAGGGAGAAGGAGAACATGCCCTCCATCCCAGAAAACCCTTCAACAGAAAGAATTTGAATGCACACCATTGTGCTCTGAAACAAACCTACTGGGACCTTTTACACGTGATATAGTTGGTAAATATATCTGCCCAGTGCTTATTAAAGCCCAGACAGAGCACCCTATCCCCAAGCAGTGGGCCAAAATGTCATATAAATCTTTCTATTCCATGATGATTCATTTTGAGCTACCTTGATTTCGCACCTCTTGCTTTCTCTTGTCACTGTTTTCTTCTTATTCATGTCATTGTGATGTGCATGAACAATTGCAACCTGTACCACCAGGCTTTCATGTGATGCGTGGGTGGAGAGTAAAGCTGAGTCTGAAGGTGAAAGGCGGTGCTTCCTCGTCAGATCCCTGTCCACTGGAGCAATACAGGCAGGTTTTTTCCACACTTCCAACACTGGGGCTTCCACTGCCACATCTGGATGGCACCAACAGACCCAGGACATCAGCCACCTTTGCCATCAGGCACTGAAAAGTGGCCTGAGGTTTACCTGGTGTTGGCGCTAGCAGAATGTCCAACTCCAGGGAAGTTTCCAGACCACTGACCCTTTGCAGGTCAGCTTCAAGGTCCAGCATGTCACCACTCCCGTGTAACTCATCTGGGAAGTCCCTCTCTTCCCCAGGACACAGGAGTGCAAAACCAAATGGATCTTAGTCACCTTCCTCATTGTAAACGTAATTTTTTTCTCATAAAAACATTCCACTCGTTTGTTGACATAGTGCATGGCCACTGTGTTGTCTGTCAGGATCAGCAAATTCTTGTGTTTTACAGAGAGGAGGAAAGCGGCCAGGGCAAGCCTGATCATTCTCAGCTCCAGCAATTTGATTTGTCCCTGAGACCCCCCAGGAGGCCACAGTCCGCTCACCATAAGATCTGACTTGTGAGCACCCTAACCTGTCAGAGATGTGGCCATGATCACCATAACCTGGAGCCAAGATTGCCGAAACAAGGCATCTTTCAGCAAGTTGTCTTGCCCTGCCCATCACGTGTGATCCTGAGCATTCTGACTCGAGACCTCAAGAAGGCCCAACATGTGGCCCTAGGACTGTGACCTTTGACAACAGAGAAGCCAATGAATTGATCGTATGCGCAGCCTTGCATCCAAAACTGCTAGGATGCAGGGGGCCATGAGCCCCAGAAGGCGCAGGAAGGCTGAGGCCTGGACTTCTGTCTGTGATTGAAGGACATTGACCATTTGGAAAGTGTTCGACACTCAATCCTTGGGCAGGAAAGCCCTGCTCAGGCGAAGGTCCAAGATTGCCCCGATGAATTGGAGAGACTGGGACGACAGAACCTGAGGCATTTTGAAGTTCAGGAAAAAGCCTAAACTGTGCAAGAGAGTGCACATACGGAGTAGATGTTCCGACACTAGCTCCGGTAAGCGGGCTCGGAAAAGTCAGGTAGGGAAAGACATTGATGTCTTCCCTCCTGAGTCGAGCCACTACCACAGTCAGCTTTTTAGTGAAAACCCTTGTGCTGATGACAGACCGAATGGCAGGACCCTGAAACGGTACTGTTGTTGACCCCCACGAATCTCAGGTACTTCCTCATACTTGCCAACATGATCCATTCCAATCTCCAGGTGCTTATCCAGTCCTGTTTTTTTTCTTTGCATTCTTGGACTGCAAACCTCGCCCTCTGCCTCTGGGCAGGTTGTCCATGGCTCCTCGGCAAACGCTGGAAAGGGTAAAAAACCACTGCCTCATGACGAGGATTGCATAGTGGGCTGCTAGTTCACAAGTCCCAATGACTTGGCGGATGCCTTAGATGACTGGACTTTCTGGGGGGGTGTCATCAGCCTTAGCTGTTACGCCTCGGCAGGCACGGAGGAGGATTATTGCCCTTCGGAAGGGCATGCGTCACATTGCAAATCCATTCTACGCCCACTGGCAACTGCCCTGGAAAATAGTGGCTTCGGCTCACTCCGCAGCGCCCTGCGGCAAGTTGGACTACGATTCCCAGCCTTCCGCCTCCCGCTCTCAGCAGATGGGCAATGATGCGTGAACCTCGGTTTCGTCCGGTTCCGCCTTTCTCCTTCCCGATTTAAACCTCACAACCGGGAAAGACGCTGCTTCTGATTAAAGTTGCATCCCGGTGTTTAGAAGTTCCGTCTTCGATCCTACTATACTTACCTGTGTACCAGACCTGTTTTCTCCTTCACGGACTGCCTTTGCCTGCCGCTTTTGGATAACTACTTACCTGTGTACCAGACCTGTTTTCTCCTTCACGGACTGCCTTTGCCTGCCACCTTTGGAAAACTACTTACCAGTGTACCAGACCTGTTTTCTCCTTCACGGACTGCCTTTTACCTGCCACCGAAACCATCACCTACAATTCTCCAATTCAATTGTGTCTCTTATGGTTGTTGTTCCCATCATCTCCACAATCAGACTTCCGTTGGACATTCTTCAGTAGTGCACAGGGACGCCTTGCAGATAGTGCACCCACTCGACTCTAGCGCGGCCCTCGTTCCGCCCGGGTTTAATTCCCTAACTAACCTACCCATTTCTTATTTTGCACTTCCGTTTTTGAACTCTTTGGGACAACTCAGACTCAACAGCACAGCCGTGGTAAGGGTTTTCTAATTTTATGATTCCATACCTCGTAGCTAATCGACCACTATCATTAGTATAGGTTACATTCTCCTTTCTTACTTATAGGTGGTTCCGGTTGCCTTTAAACAAGGGGAGGGCATAGCTCAGGTACTACTAGAAAGAAGTATCAAGGGAAAGGATTCTTCTTACTGTTCCAATTGCTCACCTCTTGTTTTTTCCTTTACAGCTGGGTTCTTGGCGGTGTGTCCTCCCCGCCCTTTTGAGCGATCAGTCCATCTGCCTGGTCCTACCCAGCAGAGGGTCATATCGTTAAAAAGGTCTTGTGCCCTCACAGAGAGGAGGCTAGGTTGGAGGCCCCGACCTAGCTCTTCAATCAATAGTGCAGTCCTGTGTCTTCCGGCCACCGATTGATTTACTTCCCGTCCGGTGAGTAACACTTAGTTCCAATAAGTTCTGTCCTTCAAAAGGCATATCTAGCAGCCTCGACTGGATGTCGGCCACAAACCCGGACCTCCTTAGCCATAAATGGTGTCTGACCACTATACTAGTGGCCATGAACCAGCCAGATTGCTGCATCTGCTGTGCTGCCTCCTTGGTGTCCAAAACCAGGGACAGAACCCATCCCTCATCTCGCCCTCTGGGACGTCCTCTCCCACACTGGCTGCATCCGACCTGGGGCCAAAGGATAACTTTGCCATGGCACAAGAGGCATTCACAGCTCACAGTGCCAGAATGCCTGACGCAAACACGTTCTTGTCCCACGCATACAGCAAAATGATTTCCCTGTCCGGTGGAAGGAATGGAAAAGTACAGGTCTTCAGGCTCACCTTTGCGGCCTGTACCACCAGGCTTTCAGGTGATGCGTGGCGGAGAGTAAAGCTGGGTCTGAAGGTGAAGGGCGGTGCTTCCTCATCAGATCCCTGTCCATTGAAGCAATACAGGCAGGTTTCTTCCACACTTCCAACACTGGGGCTTCCACTGCCACATCTGGATGGCACCAACAGACCCAGGACATCAGCCACCTTTGCCATCAGGCACTGAAAAGTGGCCTTATGTTTACCTTGTGTTGGTTCTGGCAGAATGTCCAACTCCAGGGAAGTTTCCAGACCACTGACCCTTTGCAGGTCAGCTTCAAGGTCCAGCATGTCACCACTCCCGTGTAACTCATCTGGGAAGTCCCTCTCTTCCCCAGGACACATCAGTGCAAAACCAAATGGATCTTGGTCACCTTCCTCATTGTAAATGTCAATTTTTTTTAAACATAAAATCATATTTGAGAGGTAGGGCATACACCGGCAGAGCTGCAGAGTCCACGGTATTGCCGTTGTTGAAGAGGATGCCGCAGCCAGCGCCGCAGGTGGCTGGCACTGTCTGATCTCAGTCTCTATTTGGACCAGATCTGAGCCCATAGGCATGCAAGGATTGTCTTCTGAGGGAACCCTGCCAGTCGCAGAAGGTGACGTGGGACCCATCAGTGCTGAAGCCAGCAGACCCCTTCCTACGCCACAGGTGTGGGCAGGAGCCGCCCGTGCCTCTGCGAAGATGCCAAACATGTTCAGGTGAAAACTTTCCCATTCTTCTTTCGTGGAGGAATGGGAAGGGTACCTGCTCAGACCGCTCTGGAGAACACTTAGAGTGGTGGCTCTTTTTCTTCGAGGAGGAAGAAGAATGCCTGTGATAGGACTCATTCAGAGAGCACAACCTCTTATGATGTTTCTCCTTCTCTTTTTCTCCTTCTCCCCCTCCATGTATAGAGCTGCTCGATCTTCGGAACGATGATCCACACCTTGTGACCTCGAACAAGACTGTAGAACCTTTGCCTTGTGGATGAAGGTAAATAATTTCACTGCTCACTCCCTAAGGGCTTCTCGGTGCATCAACTGACACAACCCGCAGTCCTGGGTGTCGTGGTCTTTTCCCAGACAATATAAGCAAATATGATGTGGATCAGAGACAGACATCTGCCTAAAGCAGTCCACGTATGGCTTAAACCCAGAGGCCTTCAATGGAGTCGGCATGGCGAATCTCTAGAAAAGCTTGATGTGGATGTTGCTGATAAGCGAACATAGTGTGCAGAAAAAAGGAACTGAGGTCATGGAGCCTGGCGCTGCTACTTATACTGGCCCTGACGTCATTTACGGCATGGTGTGCATAGAGGTGTCAGATGGACCCGACGTGGAGCTGTGCGCCACCCCCTGGCAGCAGATTTTCTTTTCTGGACTACAGCTGCACTGGGATATGGATATCATAGATGAGGAATCCGTGTCAGAAACAAATCCATTCAAAATGAAGAAAATTCAACCGAGGCAAACGTTTGTACAAATATGTCCCCTCTGTGCAATTAGCATGGTGATTGAATACGACCCCTGGTTAATATTAGCACATTCTGCTCTTTCAAGCATTTGGGTTACAGCATTGTTCATGCACATCACAATGACATGAATAAGAAGAAAACAGTGACAAGAGAAAGCAAGAGGTGCGAAATCAAGGTAGCGCAAAATGGATCATCATGGAATACAAAGATTTATATGAAATTTTGGCCCACTGCTTGGGGATAGGGTGCTCTGTCTGGGCCATAATAAGCACTAGGCAGATATATTTACCAACTATATAACTTGAAAAAGGCCCCAGTAGGTTTGTTTCAGAGCACAATGGTGTGCATTCAAATTCTGTATTGCTTTTTACAGTTAATGTCTTCAAGCATACCAGCATCATTGGCAATAGTAATACGCAACAACCATTTAATTGTAATTCACATTGTTTTATATTAAGGTGCTGAGTGGTGCAACATCAAACCCCATCCTCATGTTATTCTTTCTTCATAATAATTCAACCCAAATTTGCTTTTTCTTTTCAATGGAAAACATTAACAAACTATATGGCATTTAACCTTTCATGTTTCTGCACAAGTTCATGTATTCCGAAGTTTTTTCATATATGGTGACGTACATTCAGTTCCTTAAATCCATAAGATTTGAACTGATATAGAGACAAATAATTCATATTTAGGCACAAAACAAGGTTCCTTTAACAAAACATTACATACAGTACAGAAGAGAGTGAGATAAGCTATTTAAGGCATCAACATCTAAGATTTAAGAATAGTTTAAAAGGTTTTTCTACACTCTTAATAACAACTCTTGTTCTTCCAGTATTAACTCTGAATATTTATTCCACGCCGTGTACTCCTCGGAGGTCCCTAATCAGTAAGACCTGGGGTTATGAACTACGTGAAAGATGTTTGTGTCAATGCTATGTTGCCTGCATATTTCGTGCTGTTCCTAGTGTTTCCTCGAGGCGTTCAGCGATTTAGATGTTTTAAAAGGTGGTTTCTTTACTAGCATCACTTGCGCTATATGATGAAAGGCCTCTCATCTGTTGTCAGTGTTTACGCATGTTTAATGATTGTGACATAACTGATTCGAAGAACTGGGTACCTTCTCCTCCAAACTGGGACGTGACAGAGATGTATGCATCATCAGACAAAGGGCCTAATTCATGGAACATGTAGCACGATGCAAAGTGACTTTGTACTGTCAACAAACACGTAGAACCAGGTCTAATTCACAGAGTGATGCAAAGTTCTTTTTGCAGAGAAAAGTCACTTTGCGCTGCAAAATTACTCTTTTCACCGGGATAAATGAGCGTAATTGAAAAACAAAGCTCTAAATTGGAACAGACTGAGGGCCTGATTCATGGAATTATCTGCGCGGAAAAAGGGACATTGTGTGCCAAACTGCATGCAAAATCTTGTTTGTCGATTCATGGAATCATATTCGCTGCACTTTTTAGTTCTTTGCAGGAACTTCACGTAGGTTCAGTACATCTCTGCGAGCAGCCGAGTCCCTTCTTGCACGAGGCACCATGCAGAGCATGGGCGTGGCTTGCGCATAGGGCAGCGAAGGGGGCGGAACTCGGAAAATGAGGAAGAACAAAGGAAAATGTGGGTGTTACGAGGGACGGCCCGCAGGCAGTCTTTCGTATGCCCACTTTTGCATGGAACAATACGTATTCATGGATCTGACCGTGCAACCTCTTAGCGGAGAAATGGCCACCCAAAGCCATCATAGTATTCGCCACCCGAAGGCCGGCATACAGACACTTGCGCATAGGATTCACTGCGCAAAGGTAAGATCAGGTGTCAGATTTCGGGGGTGCGTGCATCCAGCCAGCCGGGTTCCGATCTAATTTAGGGTGCACGAAAGCAGTGTAGCGGAATTCAGGAATGCGTTCTGGGTTTTCGCAGGCAGATTTTTAAAAAGGTTTTACTGGAGTTACGACTTATCATACACATGTTGTCGAGGTGCCGGTAACAGTTACGGGGGACTTGCCCAGGGTCCCCGAGATTCAGGCCTTTTTGCGGGAACCCCATGCACTGTTTGAAGGGTGCATGTATTTGCGCCCGAGACAGCACCCAAAGGTGGCTGATCTGGCTGTTTTTGCATTGCGTGGGGCATGTCGGGGCGTTCTATCCACGACTTGCGTATAGGGTTACATCGCACAAATAATTTGTTCTTTTCGCAGAGCAAAGTCATTTTATCTTTGTATTCTGCGTGCCGGCTTGCGCAGTGTCCTGCTCGATGCACGGCCCTTGCACGATCAATGCGCAAATTTCCAGGAATCAGGTCCTTAATGCTTTTTGAGTGAATTGTGCCCATTTAGCGAGATGAAAATAGTACTTTTGCGGTGCAAAGTGATGCTGCTCTGTAAAAACACACTTTGCACCGCTCTTTGAATTAGGCCTGTTTCTAAGTGTCTGTTGGCAGTGCAACTTTCCACTGCGCTAAACGTTCCATGAATTAGGCTCACAGAGCCATTTTGGCTCTCCACTCTTGCAATGGTGCCAGGGCAACCTTCTACTCTCCCCGTTTCCCCTGCACCTCCAGGTGGTGGAGCACCAGGCAGCTGCCTAGTATTGCGTGACGGTAGCATCTGCCATTTCAATCTG
This sequence comes from Ambystoma mexicanum, assembly GCF_040938575.1. NCBI lineage: Eukaryota > Metazoa > Chordata > Amphibia > Caudata > Ambystomatidae > Ambystoma > Ambystoma mexicanum. The sequence continues at coordinate 339,802,470 of NC_090937.1, read as the reverse complement.
CAAAAATATGTCACATACCTTGTGTGACCTGGCGTGATTCAGAATGATAACACGCTTGAAGCATTCTTTTCAACTCAACATTACCAGTCATTCCACCCAGAAACCCGATGTTCCTTATGCGGCCTCGCGTGACTGGAGCTTATCACGCAGAAAAATAAGGCAATATTCAGTAGAAAGATGCTCATCGACATATTCATAATAACTTAACGGACAACCACAAAGACAGCAAACGTTTGCACTTTGCTGCTACCTTGAAGTCGGACAAGCACAACAGGTGCTTTTAACGCTAAATTATTTATACCGCCATAAGGGACGACCCTAGACACAACACTTATGAAGTGTTCGCACAAAGAGAGCCTGGGGTTGCTTTTTACACATTTCTAAGCGTTACCTGTCGAAATTAAAAAAAAAAACACCTGCGTAGAAGATCGAATTACCGTAATAATAAAGGACGTGTCATGGAAAATAAAGTCGAATGAGGAGACATCGGCCCTGAAAAACAACAACGAAGGGCAGGTTTTCTTTTTCATCAACTATTATGAGTTTAGCTGCCTAGAAAAAAATACTTAATAAAGTGTAACAACTACATTTTTTGGGTGAAAACGTAATTACGCACCGGCTTCCACCAAATGCAGTGATTTTTATAAGAAAAGGAGCAGTAAACAAAAACTCCACAGAAATAAACCGAAAATGGAAGAAGTAGGCCGCTGCCCCCTGAACTATGACAGAATATTTTGCAGTTCATCATCGAGTTGTGCCTTCCCGCCCGCCAATCGCCTGTTGCTATAAATGAAAGAGCGCGTGCAAATGCCTGTTTATTGGTGGCTGGTAAAAGGAGTACAACTTTTTTCGCTGCAAGGAAGCAGATTGCCTAAACAGTAGGGCAGGAGGCCCATTTGGAGTAGGGAAGGAGGCCCAGTTGGAGAATATATCAGTGAATTCGAATTTACTGGACAGCTGAAACTTATATTGTGCTCACATGCACCAATGTAGTGGCGGGCAAAGTGCACAGAGACTCAAGCAGGCTTGTCTGTTGATTTTTTTTGTGGAGAAGTGCCTCAGAATGACAAGCCCAGCTTTATGATCGCTGCACTACGCATCAATTACATATTTGGTAAATGCTAAACTAAAACGTATCTGAAGACTCTTTGGCCAATTCAGGGGCGTAGGAGACACATAAAATCTGGGGGGGACAGGGGACCCTTGGGGACTTTGTTTTTTTCATTTATTTGTTGTGTTTTAGTCAAAGAACTCGAATTTTCACAAAATAAAAATAGCAGTACGTATTATTACATATATCATCACTGTATAAAACAAGAGAAAAGAAGAAAAGAAAACCGAAGAAAATTAAGAAAAAGAAAAGCAGTTCATACTATAAAATCCTCTCAGCGATGGACCTTTAGAGAGATCTTTTATAATACTCTCACCTGCGCTTTAAGAGCAGATGCTTTACGGAGTTTCGCAAACCCATCTGATCCTACTCCACTTGAACCCTCAATGATGGAACATGAGTGTGCCTCTTTACAGCAGTGTATGGGCTGCAGTCATACCTCGGCAGCAGGGTATTCACTGGATTTACATGGATAGCGGAACACGTACTGTTTTGAATCTCGAGGCTCTGCTTAATTTTTTTCTGGATCACCCAGATGTCTTATGGTGGCCTCTATTAAAACTTGTCTACAACTCACTATTCAGCTGATGGTGGGTACCAAAAATGCAGTTGCATCCCTATTTTAAAACAAGCGTTGGCAACGCCAACCGTTTGGGCTTTAATGTAGGCATGAAAAAGGCACTTGCCAACCACCGCCATAGTGGTATTAGGTACCCACTGATGGTAGTAGCTGCAAAATGGTCAAGTGCCTGAACATTTAATAGCAGTGCCTGGCAAATGCCCATAACGTATAGACAAGCAAACACTTGCCATTGCTGGTGTTTAGCAGGACGTCAGTGAAGGAAATGCATAGTGCTAATAGAATGATTGATTGATTTTTGATTGATTGATTGTTTATTTGTATAGCGCCTATACACAATGTGTTGCAAAGCGCTTCAAAAGGGCTAGGGAGCATGGAGAAATACAGTTACATTCTTTAGGTCCTTGAAACAATTAAGAATGTGAAGAATAACTATCATAATCAGCCTGACTACATTTCAGATAGTGCAAGTGCAATGAACAATTAAGGAGAAAAGGAGTGGATGAAGGCATCCCTGGATAAGACATTTGTATTACACCAGTAGTATGTTCCCAGCTCCAATTAAGTTATCCACTGCATAGGGCTTTGTAATAGCTCATTCTAGTGTTTTTTAAACGAATAGGCTATGGCGTAAAATGAGTTTGCGGCCCACGTGGCATCCATCCACCAAAAACCCATGAAAGTTGCTAAAATAGTCCAAATAACATGATGCTGTGTCGCAAGGCAAGATGCCACACACCCTGGCACAAGCTCCCACTACAGCAAAGGCCAGAGCTGAATTTATACCTCATTTAAGGTTAGTCCTGACTTCAGACCTATGCTGCAGGTAGGATTGAGTGAAAAGGGAGCTGATGCAGGAACAGCCTGCTGTGACTGTCTCTTCCTGGAGAGGAACCAGACAGCAGCACAGATGACACTGGGGCAGTGGGAGAGCGCCAAGCCCGAGCTCCCATGTTCCCTCTAATAAATCCTCCCCATGCCGGCCCGCACCTGGGAGAGGGGGGACACTTTGTGTATTATCAGGCCCAATCAATGCACAGACAGATATGGTGTAGTGTATATATCTGCAATTATTTCAACAAACAACTAATCGTCCTCGTGCAGGCCTCGTGAGCATGGATCAAGCGTTAGAAGAAGACGCATTCATGATTGCACCCTTTATCTGGGAACATGAGGCTAGGCACCATTCTTCCTTGCACAAATCTCCCCTCCATACCCATTTCAACTCCACATTCTCATCTACTGTACGCCCTTTTCTCCCAAGTCCCTTCCCTGCACCCCAAAGGAAGTCACTCCTCTAACACACTGCCCTCTGCACTTTCTCACTTGTCTGTACATCTCTATCATTTGCAAAACCCAAAGCACCTCCTATGCCATTTCTGCCCTACACCACTCTCCCTGTGTTCTGGTCTTTCCTGCACACCTCTCTCCCCAGCACACACTGGTCACCCCGTGCTACAAACCATCCCTATTTTTCATCTGCACTCCGTTCTTGTTCCCATCTCTCCCCTCCCTTGATCCTCTCTTTTTCTATCCTCTGCACCCTTTGTACCCTTTTTCACTTTGCAGTCCGACACTCTACTGCACCCCAGTCCCTCGCTTTCCATTCCCCCATGGTCAGCACCCCATGACTCTCATCTACACTTACTCAGCACTTTTTCCTCAGTCTTCAGAGCACCCTCGATATCCTGGCTTACATTTCACAGGTTTTCTCTTGCACGCCTTGCATGACCAACCACCCCATATAGCTTCTCAGAATAAGCTGGAACAGGCATGCCAGATCCATGACCTTAAAAGGGACCATTGATACCTGCAAGCATTAATTCTTAAGAAATAGTCAGGAGCATGGATATTTGGAAGGGGGACAGACACATAAGTCACTAAATCCACATACTGCCTATGCTCTACCCCCAAAATCTGATCGTACTGCGACCACTCAAGTATGTTGACAGAAACAGCTAGCCTGAATAAAACAGGGTGTAGCTTAGCCAAGACCTACAGAAGATTAGCACCTGATTTCTTTTAAGAGATACGCAGGATGGGCGCCAACAAATGGTTTATTTTGGGCCGGGACAGAGTTCAGGTCTGTGCTGGTTATAGTTTGTTTTATGGAATATAATAACACTTTGGTCATAGCGCTACATGCTAGGTGCTTTCAGCTTCTAGACCATGCAATTACAGGTATTATTACCCTCATTTGAACAGTACTGAATTTATGAAAGGTTAAGTGGACCCTGCTGCTGGGGTTGAACTAGCAAAATGCAGGTTGCCCTCATGTCAGAGACCAAGCTTTAGGTGTGGTACCATCCAAACTTCAAGCAGGTGTGAGTTGGTGGGAAGAGGTGGAGGGGTGTGCCTTAAGTGAGGCCTACTGATATTAGAGTATACATCAAGTGTTTTCCCTTGCCTACCTTAGACATTACTATGGAAAAGAGCACACATCCCACGCAGCGGCCCTTCTTGAGATTGGCTCATCCTCATTTTACTTTATATGGTTTCATGAGGATTTCGTACACAATGTCAGGCTGACATCTCAGGCAGTGTCTGCACATTGCAAGCCAGGCCTGGGGTACAGGGACATCTTGGAGAAAATCCAGTCTTTGCCAGATTGTGTGATCCTGGGCGAATCGCGTGACCCCCCGCTGTGCATTATTTTCTCTATATGTTTACTTGGGATCACCTAGAAGTGACTCAGTTGGCAGTGTACACTATAACAAATACCTCAATCGTAAATGTTCTAACCGAGTTTCTAATCTTGTTGCTCCATGTATGCTAAGTATGTTGAGTGAGTGTGAAGAGGGACAAAGTGTCACAACAATAGATGTCACCTCCAGCTGGGGAACCGGGTCTCATTTTGGGAAGCAGTTATAGATACATAATATTTGTAATTTTGTTTGCAGAGAAACGTATCAGGTGCAGTCAGCGTGATCCAACTCTAAGGAAATAAACTAGAAACAATCTAAAAGTAATCTGACGGTTTAGGGGCATTAGTATAGTGTAAGCAGCAAAAAAAATCGTGACGCCCTTCTCCTTAAAAAAGGCAATACATAATATATTAAACGGTAGCATCTGCCGACAATTTGGTATTAGCATTCAGAATACATTTTTAACATTTTAACATCTTTCCACCTTGTGCTGTTTGTATGTTTTGTATTTTCCTGTGATGTCATTGTTATGGGAATTATTATTTTTCAAACTTGAAAAATCCTACATCTTTTTGGGCACAGAATGTTGGCAAGTGTGAAAATGGGATGTTCCTCTTTGGCAGGGGCTCGGGCACACTTTCATGAATTGAGAAACCTCAGGGTGGCACTGGCAGGGCCTCAGGTTTTTCAATTCATGAAAGTGTGCCACTGGCAACGACTCATATACAGTTTATAAACACGCACGGCACATTGTGAGCTGAGCAAGGAATCCTGGCCTCTTAAGGTCAGGATTCCCTGATGAGTTTTGCAATGCGCCACGCATGTTTAGAAACTGTATATTTACCATTGGCACATTGAATTCACCCCAAATAAATCCACTGCCAACGTCAGACATACAGTTTATAAACACACGCGGCACGTTGCAAACTGATCTGGGAATCCTGGCCTCTTAATGTTTCATCAAGAAACATTAAGAGGCCAGGATTCCCTAATCAGTTTTGCAATGCGCCACGCAAGTTTAGAAACTATATCTGACATTGGCACAGCTGCACATTTTCTCCAATAAATCCTCCCCATGCCGGCCTGCACCTGGGAGAGGGGGGGGGGGCACTTGACTGACTTACCTTACGGTAGCTGCTGCCTGCTCAGCCTGTTCTCACTCTGTATCCCTTCTTCTGAAAAATGAAGGCTGAGTGTCATGATCACTGCTTCCAAGGAGTCAGGACCAGCCCAACGTCCTTGGAAGCAGGCCCCTAACCTTAATCCTAGGCACCAGCCGGTCCCCACTGGGACCTTTTGGACCTTGTCCTGGCGCCGGTGGCGCCAGGCTCATCAATGCCATCGGTCCCGGCACTGGAAGCGCCGGGCTCATAATCTATATGAAGATGCTTGGGTGGACTTACCTGCAGCAGACCATGCTGCTTACTTACCAGCTGCATAGGAATCCTCAGTAAGCCGGAACTACTTTCCTACCTGGGTGGGGCAAGCTCCACTCCCTGGATACAACACTGGAACTCTTCTGGAACAGGAACTCTTTTCTTACCTAGGCGGGGCCGTGGAGGAAGACGCCTCAGCACTCCAAGGCTATTTAAACCACACCCGATTGATGAAACGTGCTTCGCGTTATTCTGCATCTGCAGCAGAACGCTCACCGAGTCTGTTCCAGCTTTTCTTCTATCCGGGCCCGAACCTGCAAGAACAATACTTACCATTCCTGCATCCAGTCTTCAGCAGAACCTGCAAGAACAATACTTACCATTCCTGCATCCAGTCTTCAGCAGAACCTGCAAGAACAATACTTACCATCCCCGCATCCAGTCTTCAGCAGCACCTGCAAAATAAGAAACTACAGGTTAGCACGGCAACCTTCATACGAAGCGCATTACTCACCTGATCCATCGGCAGCGACCATTTCATCACGCTGCATCTCCGCCTGTGAAAACAAAGGCATAGTTATTTCTTACCGGCACTCTGGGTCTCCAACGCTGCAATCCGGACCTGAAAGACAAAAGGAGAGACATTAGACAGGTATTTACTTACGCCCATCGCGCTCGCCATAATAGGACGCCTGCAAATACTCAGGCGTTTTCCAGCATCTCTTCAGCACGAACCCGCAGCTGCAAGAGAAAAGAAACAGTTAGAGCGCTTGCATTTACTCACGCATTTCCAAGCGCTTCATTCCCATTCCAAGGCTCTGGCTCCAGCTTCGGCTCCCTTCACACCATCTTCTATCTCTAGAGCCCTGCAAAACAAATAGGAGAAAGCATTATACCAAACCATGATCTACATAAAAGTGCCCTCGCACCTAAAGACTTTAAGGACAAAAGGTGTCCGGAAACTCACCGCTCGTGCAGTTAACGGCAGTAACGATCCTCTAATGTTAAGAGGCCTATGTTTTACCCAGTGAAGGAACTGGCAACGGCACCCTGCACCAGACGCTGATGGAGAGCCCAGCATTCACCTATCTAAGGTGAGCACGTTGACCTGGGGGATTCTACTGGGAAACTGGGAATAGAGAGAGAGAGAGAGAGAGACGCTCAACTGCCCAGATCATTAACCCCCATATTCTCTCACCTGCAGAAATCTCACCCTTCGAGTTCGACACACAGTGCGAAGAGGCTCAGCCCCAGAAGCCAACCGAGTCCTGCACATCACCTTTCGAGTCACAGACACCTTCCTGCCTAGACCAGCGCCTCCGTGGGAATCAGGTGAGCGTTACAGAACGCGAAGCCCACCGCAAAATTCCTACCCAGGTGCAATGGAAACCTCGGACACTGATCATTTGGCCCAATTGCTTGGGGAATTAAGAGCAGAAGTACATGCAGCTCGTCAGGAAACAAACTCTCTAAGAAGAGAGCTGATAATATCCAAGGAGCGAACAGAGGATCTCGCTAGGCAATTGCTACAAACGCAGGCAGGACAGACACCTTTGCCAGCTCCAGGAGGAAGTTATCCTTCAGCATCCTCAAATCCTGTGCATATCAATCTACCTGGTAATGTGCCCTTGGCTCCGCTCGAACGCTTTTCTGGTGACCCAAAGAAATTTGCAGTGTTTATTAAGCAGTGCCACCTACACTTCTTATGTCGACCAGCTGCATTCCCAACAGATCAGACCAAGGTGGCTTTCGTGCTTTCTTATCTTAGTGGCAGCGCCGCAGATTGGTCGGTCCCTTTAGTCACCCAGGATGATCCGGTTTTACATGATTTCCAGGCCTTCCAGTCCAGCATGGAGAAACTGTTCGCAAGACATGCACAAGGGCAGGCCTTGGACAATGAACTTCTTTCATTACGACAGGGTAATCAAGACCTCTTGACTTATATAGCCTCATTCAACAGACTCATAGTGGAAACTCAATGGCCCGAGGATAAGAGAATAACGCTTTTCTACAGAGGCCTGCGTGGAGAGCTCAAGGATGTGTTAGCTCAAGTTGTGAACCCTCCACAAGAATGCTCAGACTATATTGACTTAGTTGTCCAATTGGACCACAGATTACAGAACAGGAAGGCTGATCGTTCTAAATTTGATACCCGAGTGTTTTCTAAACCACAGACCTCTACTAAGGGAGCTGACACTGTGGAACCCATGCAAATAGGGGGCATGAAAGGTCCTTTAACCCAAAAGGAGCGGGAAAGAAGAAGACAGCTGCAATTATGCCTCTATTGCGGGAACTCAGGGCACTTTCTTCGAGACTGTCCAGTGAAACCAGCTAAGAAGGCTGTAGGAGCCGCAGATACCAGTGCCACAAATTCTGAACAGGGAAACGACCTAGCCCGACAAGTATAGAGGTCCTCTTGCCGAGCGTTAAAATCTGTCCCGTGACCTCGCATTTCGTGGTGCCTATGGTCCTCATTAGCCCTGAACGTCCGGATCGTTTGCATGCAAATGAAGCTTACATCGACAGCGGAGCAATCGGTAATTATGTGGATCGTGAAATGGCATCAAGGATGAATCTACCTCTTGTCCCTAAGGCAGTAAAAGACGTCATTACTACAGTGGATGGCACAGAGATAGCCTCCGGACCAGTAACGCACGCCACCCAAGAAGTGACGTTAGTGAGCCAAGATGGACACCGGGAGAAAATCGTGTTCGATGTGATCAAGGCCCCTCAGTTCCAGATCATTCTGGGAATTCCTTGGTTAGAGAAGCACAATCCTCGGATCGATTGGCGAGCAAAGACGGTTCAGTTTCCAGAATGTTTGACCACTTGTTATTCTCGGCCTGATGTCTCATTGGCGGCAATCTCTTCGGAGGTTCCCAAATTACCTCCCGAATACCAGGAATTCCAAGACGTCTTTCGGAAGGACCAAGCTAACACCCTGCCTCCTCATAGGTCTTACGACTGTCAAATAGATCTGATACCCGGAACAACTCCTCCTTGCAGTAGGATTTATGAACTCACCGAGCCAGAGAATCTTCACCTCAGACAATATCTGGACCAATACCTAGCTAACGGGTTTATTCGTCCTTCAAAATCTCCAGCTTCCTCGGCTTTGTTCTTCGTTACGAAAAAGGAAGGAGACCTTAGGACTTGTATAGATTACCGTGCCCTGAATCAGATCACCGTTAAAAACAGATACCCGCTACCTTTGATCCCTGAACTCCTGGACCAAGTCAAAGACGCATGTATATATACAAAGTTGGATCTCAGAGGAGCCTACCATTTGGTACGAATAAAGGAGGGCGATGAATGGAAGACGGCCTTCCGCACCAAGTATGGGCTATTTGAGTATCAAGTTATGCCCTTTGGACTTTGTAACGCTCCGGCCGCCTTCCAGTATTTTATGAACGATGTCCTTAGAGAACTCATCGATGTGTGTGTTGTTGTCTACATTGATGACATCCTCGTCTATTCATCATCTGAAGAGGAACATCAGAAACATGTTAAAGAAGTCCTCGAGAGATTACGTCAACATAACCTTTTTGCTAAGCTTGAAAAATGAGTTTTCAATGTAACTGAAGTTGAGTTCCTGGGATTCATATTGTCACCTAACGGAGTCCATATGGATTCGAAAAAAGTCGATGCGATCATCAAGTGGCCTTCACCAACCTCTGTAAAAGGAGTTCAAAGCATGTTAGGTTTCGCTAACTTTTACCGTAGATTCATTCCTGAATTCTCTCGAATTGTCCAACCCATCACCGCTCTGTTAAAGAAGAACAAACGTTTTGAGTGGTCTACCAAGGCAGAACAAGCCTTTCAGGACTTAAAAGTTAAATTCATTTCTGCACCTGTTCTAAAACATCCTCGTCCAGAACTCCCCTACATCGTGGAAACGGATGCTTCTAGTCTAGCTATGGGGGCAGTTTTATCACAAAGAGATCCGGTCACACACCAATTACATCCTGTAGCCTTTTGGTCTCGCAAATTCTCGGCTCCCGAGATCAACTATTCAATTACAGACAAGGAACTTTTAGCTATCAGATCGGCCTTTAAAGCCTGGCGGCATTATCTTTTGGGAGCCAGACACACAGTCACTGTAATGACAGATCACCGCAACTTACAATATCTAAAGACGGCTAAGGCTCAGTCTTCCAGGCAACTTCGCTGGGCTCTGTTTTTGGCTGAGTTTGACTTTATAATTACTTATCGACCAGGCAGTAAAAACGGAAAAGCAGATGCCCTCTTCCGGATGGGAATAGATGAACACTTGACCAATCCAGAACCAATACCCATAATCCCAGAACAAAGGATTTTGGGCTTGGTCAGCGCTCAATCCTTTGAAGACATCAAGACTACAGTCAAATCAATCCTAACTCCGGCCGAATTACAGGACTGGCAATTAAAGGGAAAAGAATTCTCTGTGGATCAAGACCTTCCATATTTCCGAGGACGATTGTACTTGCCCAGTGAGAAAATACAAGAACAAGTGATCTCCTGTTATCACGACTCACTAATGGAGGGTAACCCTGGCATTACCAAAACCATGGAAAAGGTCAAAAGACATTTCTGGTGGCCATCATGGAAGAAGGATATTAGAGACTTCGTAATCTCCTGCGGTGTATGTGCCCAAAATAAAAGTCAGAAGGAGAAACCAGCCGGCCTCTTACATCCACTAGACATCCCTCCCTGTCCATGGCATACCCTGTCCATGGATTTCATCACAGACTTACCTCCATGCTCAGGGTATAATACCATTTTAGTAGTCGTGGATCTATTCTCCAAGATGGCTCACTTCATTCCCCTGAAAGGCCTACCTACAGCTTCAGTATTGGCCCGAGAATTCTTAGAAAACATCGTTCGGCTACACTGTTTTCCCTCGGTTTTGGTCTCCGATAGGGGAAGTCAATTCATCTCCCACTTTTGGCAAAGTTGCTGTCGTTTAGCCCAAATTGATGTGAGACTTTCAACCAGTCACCATCCCCAAACTGACGGACAAACCGAGAGGACAAATCAAACTCTAGAGCAATATCTACGTTGCATGCTCCAACAAACTGAAAACCCTTGGAAGGACATTCTTTGGATCGCGGAGTACGCTTATAACAATTCGACTCATTCGGGAACCGGGAAGACTCCCTTCTTCCTATTATATGGACACCATCCTAGGACCTCGAACCTGGATCCTCCCCAAGAATTCGAAGCACCTGCTGTGGATCACTTGCACTCTGATATCACTCGTGCTTTTAAGGAAGCCACTGCCCATCTGCAAAGAGCTAAAGCTCAATTCAAGAAAGGAGCAGATCAACACCGTAAAGAGGCCCCTCACTACGCAGTAGGAGATCAGGTCTGGTTATCCACTAAGCACCTGCCTCTAAAAGGACCCCGCACCTTCATTCCGAGATACCTTGGACCCTATCTCATCTCTGCTATAATAAATCCGGTAGCTGTCAAATTGGAATTACCTTCGCATATGAAAATACATCCAGTATTCCATGTCTCCTTACTAAAACCAGTACAACCAGAAACCCGATTGACCGAACTCCCAGAACCTGTTTTAGTGGATGGAGAACTTGAATTCGAAGTAAAAAACATCCTAGATTCCAAAATCTCCAAATCTAAATTATATTATCTGGTTGATTGGAAAGGATACGGCCCCCAGGAAAGGTCTTGGGAACCCTCAGAATATGTCCATGCACCTCGTCTGGTCAAGAAATTCCATCTGAATCACCCCGACAAACCAAAACCCCCGGAGAAGACACGCTTGGGAGGGGCCTTGAGGGGGGGTACTGTCATGATCACTGCTTCCAAGGAGTCAGGACCAGCCCAACGTCCTTGGAAGCAGGCCCCTAACCTTAATCCTAGGCACCAGCCGGTCCCCACTGGGACCTTTTGGACCTTGTCCTGGCGCCGGTGGCGCCAGGCTCATCAATGCCATCGGTCCCGGCACTGGAAGCGCCGGGCTCATAATCTATATGACGATGCTTGGGTGGACTTACCTGCAGCAGACCATGCTGCTTACTTACCAGCTGCATAGGAATCCTCAGTAAGCCGGAACTACTTTCCTACCTGGGTGGGGCAAGCTCCACTCCCTGGATACAACACTGGAACTCTTCTGGAACAGGAACTCTTTTCTTACCTAGGCGGGGCCGTGGAGGAAGACGCCTCAGCACTCCAAGGCTATTTAAACCACACCCGATTGATGAAACGTGCTTCGCGTTATTCTGCATCTGCAGCAGAACGCTCACCGAGTCTGTTCCAGCTTTTCTTCTATCCGGGCCCGAACCTGCAAGAACAATACTTACCATTCCTGCATCCAGTCTTCAGCAGAACCTGCAAGAACAATACTTACCATTCCTGCATCCAGTCTTCAGCAGAACCTGCAAGAACAATACTTACCATCCCCGCATCCAGTCTTCAGCAGCACCTGCAAAATAAGAAACTACAGGTTAGCGCGGCAACCTTCATACGAAGCGCATTACTCACCTGATCCATCGGCAGCAACCATTTCATCACGCTGCATCTCCGCCTGTGAAAACAAAGGCATAGTTATTTCTTACCGGCACTCTGGGTCTCCAACGCTGCAATCCGGACCTGAAAGACAAAAGGAGAGACATTAGACAGGTATTTACTTACGCCCATCGCGCTCGCCATAATAGGACGCCTGCAAATACTCCGGCGTTTTCCAGCATCTCTTCAGCACGAACCCGCAGCTGCAAGAGAAAAGAAACAGTTAGAGCGCTTGCATTTACTCACGCATTTCCAAGCGCTTCATTCCCATTCCAAGGCTCTGGCTCCAGCTTCGGCTCCCTTCACACCATCTTCTATCTCCAGAGCCCTGCAAAACAAATAGGAGAAAGCATTATTCCAAACCCTGATCTACATAAAAGTGCCCTCGCACCTAAAGACTTTAAGGACAAAAGGTGTCCGGAAACTCACCGCTCGTGCAGTTAACGGTGGTAGCGATCCTCTAATGTTAAGAGGCCTACGTTTTACCCAGTGAAGAACCTGGCAACGGCACCCTGCACCAGACGCAGATGGAGAGCCCAGCATTCACCTATCTAAGGTGAGCAAGTTGACCTGGGGGATTCTACGGGGAAGCTGGGAATAGAGAGAGAGAGAGAGAGACACTCAACTGCCCAGATCATTAACCCCCATATTCTCTCACCTGCAGAAATCTCACCCTTCGAGTTCGACACACAGTGCGAAGAGGCTCAGTCCCAGAAGCCAACTGAGTCCTGCACATCACCTTTCGAGTCACAGACACCTTCCTGCCTAGACCAGCGCCTTTGTGGGAATCAGGTGAGCGTTACACTGAGGCTGCGCAGCAGTGCTCTACGCAAGCAGGGCACGTACAGTTTGTTTGTTCCCCGGCCTGGGCACGGTCATTATCGACAGGACGGGGCAGCAGCAGAAGTTGCAGACAGTCAGTCTACTGTAAACTTGCAAAAGTAAAAGTAGACTCTACTTTAACTTTTGCAAGCTTACATGATAACTGGAGCCTGCAGGGCAGGCTGCAGTCGTATTTTACAGACACAAATAATCTGGGGGGATAAAAGCTATTATATCCCCCCACTTAAAATTGTGGCGGGGGGTTTGTCCCCACCATGCCCCCCCATGTCCTACGCCCATGGGCCAAATCCTAGTTTACTGACAGACTCTTGCTATACAAGTGTATGCATCCGCCTTATTTTTTTTAAAGAAAGGCATAACTCATAGAATGAATACTGTAAGTATATTATAAATTCACTGCATTCTTTTGGACAAAGACTACTGCAATAAACTGATGATTTCTCTATACTCCTTATTGTGAAAAGTATATTGGGGCAAAGTTGAATAGTAGTAGCGCTTAGGTGTTAATATGTATCTATTCATTCTAATTTGCCAAAAATAAGTAGGTTGGACAGATTAACCCCTAGATCTCTCCAAGTTAAGAATGAAATGGACACACTTTCTAGACTATGCGCTTGTCCATTCAATTAGTCCAACACACAACTGTTAATGAATTTTTCAAAATTAATTTTATTTCAATTGATTAATATCTTGACTGTTCACTACTGCAGACACGTGTTTCGGCCTATGGTTGTTTTCAAGGCATTAAATATAAATCGTTCTTGTCTATTGTCCTATGAGAGTACTTACGCTGGGCCTGGAGCTATTACCACCTGGTGAAGCCCCAGAACAGGTGCTAGCTGCTATTAGCAACCCGAGGCAAACACTTTGGGTGCCAACAGTAGTAGATTTGTAAGAATCAACAGGTCGCAATGAGCGTGCAACCCATTGATTCATACAAAGTCATCCTCCAGACCTAACATTGTCACCATGGAACCGGAAGTCAGGGCTCCGGTGTGGAGCCCCTCTTCCATTTCCTTTGCAGGCATCTTTGAAATTGGGTGCGGAACGGTGCCGGTGGGGCAACAGGTGAGTGAGGAATGCCGGAATCGGGGTGGGGATGGTGTAAAGGTGATGGGGAGAGCAGCGAGCGGGAGGGAATATGGCCCACGGGTGCCTCCACTCCTCGGGTTGCTCAGAACCTGGGCTTGGATAGTTAGATTCAGTCTGGATTTTGAATAACCGAGTGGCTGGCGCACCCGCCAAGGGTGCTAATACTCTATATTGTAAATGTACTAAAGATACTGATTTATGTAATACCATATCTGATGCAATAAATGTACCGTAGGTAACACTTTCTAACCCAACAGGTCTACTGTAGTAAATATGAGAATATTGTGGTATATAATACAGTACTGCAGTAGCTACTGTATATAATGCACTGAATAACACGTCATGTATAAAACCACATAACTTTTTACAGTAATTCCAAGAAAACGTTTGGAAAAGCATACTTATCGCATGGGCTTGTTATTTGAACTGTTACCTAACTAGTCAAAGAGTACCTCACTAAGCAGACACAGAGGCATTGTGCCACATGAGGGCATAAAAGTGTGATGTTGAGAAATATAAAACTCAAAGGTGATTAATACCATGTCTCCTCAAATATAGGTGGGATCATTTAAAAGAAAATGCTAATTTGCAAGCAGGAGATCACCAACGTTATCATTTATGTTATGTTGATTCCCTGCTTGAAATTTTAAACATTGTCAAAATGGAGTGCAAAACTGAAGAATAAAACCAGGCAAAATTGCCACGACTCTTCAGGTTTACTCTCCGTTTTCTAAAAAGAAAACACTGGCTGCAAACTGCGCTTTTCAGACAGTGTTTCCTAATGAATTCCTATGGCATCCACATGCTCATTAGCAGTTGCTAATCTGAGGAGGATTCCAAAGGAATCCATTTGTTTTATGCCTGTATAAAAAGATCACAGAGGCGTAAATCTTTATGCTGGTCTAAGACAGAGGAGGAAAGCAAAGCAGAGAGGCAAACTATGCTTTGTGCCTCTCCTACACCGTGGGAAGGGCTGGAAAATGGGCTGGAGTGCAATTTTTTTTTTATTGTATTTAGTTAATTAATTAACTTTGACAATATTTTTCTTACATAGAGAAAACAAATTCACAAAATAATTTCTCAACATAAGTTAAAAGTTAAAAACACACTTTTCAGTTACAAGAAAAATACAAAAGTACAAATTTACAAAATTACCAAAAATACAAAATTGCAATCATCAAATAACTAAAACACAATTTAGTAGATAATTGTTTCTTCATCTCAATCATTTCATATCATCTATTATAAATTCAAAGCATTCAGAAAATTGGCAGTTGCCATTCTGATTCTCACTAAACGGGCTCAGAAGATTAATTTCCATCGTAATTCTTGATTTACATCAGCCAAGAAACAGTACAGATTTGCAAAGTGTGTCATTCTCAATGAGGTCAGCTGAGAGCATTCAATAATGAGATGTTTCAAGGTTTCCCTCTCATTAATCAACTGACAAAATCGACAAATATTTCCTGATTCTTGAATTATACGTCTTTCAGCTAGAACTGCCCTTGTGGGCCATAGGTTAAATCTTAAACGCATAATTGCTGATCTAACAGCCAAAGATGGACTTCTTACTAAGTAAGGCGTCATAGTTCGAAATTTTTTGTCTGTCATACAATTGCCATCAAAATGTTTATATGTCAAACAGCGCTTTCTTGTTTGAATCCAGTCATTGGTAAAGATCTGCAATTTAACTTTAACCGGGTTGCTTACAAGGCGTTCAATTGTTACATTTTGCGGTGGCTAGTATATGGTATATGCTTTGCAACCATTTTTTGGCAAAACCATGATCAGACAAAAGCAGATAGGATGACAGTGTCTTCAAGAGGGTTCTATTATCATTATACATGAGACATTTTCTGAATGAGGCGCACAAACGCCACTGATATTGTGCTGCCAACGAAATCAGACCCAACTCATAACGGATCCACACTACTAGGCCCCTTGAGGTAAGTGTAGTATCTGCCTCCAGAATGAGGCTTCTAATTTGTCAAAGAAACAATCCTCAAGTGTTTCCAACGCTTCCATACCATAAAGCAACACAGGGGTGCATTTTTGGGTGTAATATGTCCAGCTGGCAAGATGGAAAATTTGCCGTGCTTCCTCATTATGATTTTAGTTTGGGATATTGATGTTTGCAATTTCTGTTGCAATATTTGTAGATGACTGTGATTATGTTGGCTCATGTCAAT
This sequence comes from Ambystoma mexicanum, assembly GCF_040938575.1. NCBI lineage: Eukaryota > Metazoa > Chordata > Amphibia > Caudata > Ambystomatidae > Ambystoma > Ambystoma mexicanum. Next base: position 339,786,127 of record NC_090937.1, on the reverse strand, counting down.
GGTAGTGCCCAAATAAACATATTGACTTACAACATTGATTCTGGTGTTTTGTACTGTCCAGATCATTGTGTTGCGAGTTGTTATTTTCGGGGTATACATGACAATTTTTGTTTTCCCAAGATTTATGCTCAGCAAATTGATCTGTATGTACTGAGTCAAAAGAGTTAGTAGGCTCTGTAAACCCACCGGACTCTTGGAGCAGAGGACTAGATCATCTGCATATAACAATGCTGCTATAGGCATACCATGTAATTTTGGTGCATCTGTAGGTTGATCTTCAAATACCTCTTTGATATCATAAATGAAGAAGCTAAATAATGCAGACGCCATTATGCATCCCTGTTTCAGGCCACTAGCAGTTTCAATTGCTGAGGAAAGAAGCCCTTCTGTGTTGAGTCTTATTCGTATGGATGTTTGTGAGTGGAGTGCATGGATGATGTCTTTCAGTGTTTCAGGGCAATTTGCTTTTGATAGTTTAGCCATTAATAATGGGCGTGAGACTGAATCAAAGGCCACATTTAAATCAACAAAGGCCAGATATATAGGCTGTTTGGTATTTTGTGCTTGGCTCTTTATAGCATTTATACATGTCAAATTAAAGCTAGTGCCCATGCCCGATACAAAACCCATTTGATTTGGGTCAGGTTTTTTGCCAATTTTAGTCCAGGGGTTAAACTCTTGGAGCACAATTCTTGCAAAGATCTTGCCCGGTACGTTGAGCAATGCAATCGGTCTATAATTGCACGGCTTGGATCTGTCACCCTTCTTGAATATAGGTACCACAATTGAGGTGCACCAAGAGTCTGGTGTGCTTCTATTGTGTACAACAGCTCTAAAGATTTTTTCAAGGATGAATGCCCAAGCAGTTGGATTTGCCTTAAACATTGCATTGCTCAGACCATCTGATCCTGCGGCTCTGGAGCTACTGATGTTTGTGAAAAAGGGCATGCTGATCATTTTTGCTAAACACCGTTCTGTATCTGTTCATGGCACTGACATAAGGAATGTTGGTCTTTCCACACATGTCTAGGTCATTTCCTAGCTTGTATAAGGTTTTGTCAGTCCACCTAAATCTAGTTTTGGCATTGTTCACCGTCACACTTTGTGTCATTCTTCTGATGGAATTAGAGGCTTCCTGTAAGGACCATGCCAGGTTAATGAAAGCAGATGATGGTCACTGTTAGTTTGTTCTACGATTCGAAATTGAGTTGCTAGATTGAATAAATTCCCATCTACATAGATATAGTCAATGATGTTACCCATTTTGCCACGCTGCCAGGTGTTCTTTGGGGGCACATCTCCTGGAAGAGATCCATTGGCCAGTTTGAAGTTCCTGTCTGCCATAAACCGGATCCACCTTTCAACTTGCTCTGTTCTACTTTGTTTTTGGCTGGATATACAATTAAGATTAATATCCCCTAGAACAATAGTAGCCGAGATATCTGGTGCAGCCAGTATTAGATCCAGAAGTAATGTTAGAGCACTATAGAATGCATCATCTGTGATGCCCGCTGGATTCCTGTACATATTAATTAATGCAAAAGACGAATGCTGTAAATTGATCTTTACCAACTGAAGGAAATCATTAGGAGCAGCCCATGGCTTAACAGTTAGCCCACTACTTTGTTTGACTGCCACTAGCAATCCTGAGGTGGGTCTGCCCTTGGATGCCTTGGCCGCCAGCAGCAAAGTGACTTCATGATTATTCCAAAGAGGGATGTTCCTCAGCCATGTTTCCTGTAGGGCTATGATGTCATAATCCTCCAAGCAGTTTCCTTTCTCCAACTATAAGTGAGTATGTCCAAGGGTGTTCCAGGAGGCGAGGCAGATGTTCTGTGGGGAGATGGCTGATTGTTATGCTCTATAATACGTGGTGGACTCTGATACAGCTGTTTGGTAGATTTGAGGCACATGTTTGGGTTGTTGATCTAATTGCCGTTTGGCATGCGGATTTTGTGCGAGGATAAATCCCAGCTTAAATATCTCCATCTTTGCTTTCCACAGGGCATTCAGCGTGACTCTCGATGTGAACCATAATCATATGATCGAGAGATCCTCATTGTTTAAGAATTCAATTTGATCAATGTCTGTGGTTGATACATCCTCCAACTCCGGAATGTCTCCAAATATGTTCAGAACACTTGTTAGGCACAAGTCGAAAGTTGGAAATGGATCTGCACGGCATTTCATTATCAATGAATATCTCCTTTCAGTTGTTTTGCTTGCAGGTTCCTTTTTGTTGGCTTTATTTGGGCAGTTCAAGGTCTTGTCTCGAGATTGCTGACTCTTGGAATCCATGATCTGTGCGTTGTCCTCTTTTGGGGAAAGAAATGGGGCCATTCTTCAATACCATACTGTATTTGTCCATGGATATTATTTGTCCCTGGAACCATTGGATTGTTTTGATGACGGCCTTTGAAGCCATTGCTGGGCTCCATCTTCCTAAAGTAAGCATCTAAACAAGATTTGATTGACATTTCAATTCGCGTCTGTTCTTCCAGCAGATCTCTTGAGGCTTGTGTTGGGATATTGTGAGTCGTGCCTTCAGATGGAGCAGAAGTGAGTCCAACCCTCCTCTCATGTACTATAAAGCAGTCGGGTTGAGTGTTTGTCTTATGTAAAACGGTCTTGTTTATGATTGATTCTGGGTCTCTCATCTCGAGGGCAGAGTACTGGTTCCCAGTGCTTTGCATTGTGGATGAAATAACACCTATGCTAGCATTACCTGGTAGCTGTATTCTCGAAACCTCACTTCTTTGTTGTGCGTTTATATATGCATCAACGGCTTCCCGATTAGATACTCTTTGTTGAGCAAGTTGAACCTCATTAGGCTTCGAGGACGATTCTCCATACATTGTTTTCATTTGATTCATTGATAGCAGCTCAGTACATGATTCACTATGATGGATGTTATTTTTCACATTTGTGTTGATCACTGATGGCTGTTTCTTACTCAAGGGTACTTCAAGCAAAGTGTCTCGGAGTGGCTCTTGCGGCAGCTGATTACCAACAGTGTTCTCCTTTATTTTCAATGTATTTAGATATGCTTCAACTTCTTTTCTAATATCTTGTCTACGTTGCTCATTGTCATTATTGGGGTCATTGATTCATTTTTTACTCATTGTGGAGACTTGCAGTTTTTTGTTCTTCGGGTGCTTTTAGGCAAACACCTTTGGTTGCCATTAAGTGGTTTTCATTCTCCAAGCTGGCAGATGGCTGGTGTTCATTTATTGCATTAAGTAGGTCATTTAAGGGAGGATGCGTTAGCGTATAATTTCCAAGAGATGTAATAGGAGCCTTTTCACACGCATTTTCGCAACAGTCTTTAGCAGCGTCCAGTTTATTACCTTCCGCTCCATTTATTTTGTTCTTTCGGACTGCTGGCAGTTGTTGTTTTTTCCTCCCTAATCTTGATTTCTGCATATTCACTGTAAGCTTTTGTTTGCTCTGCTGCACTTTTTTGTTTTTAGCAAAAATTTTGAAATGTCCTTCATCAGTCTTTGTTTGATTTGAATCCGATATATTTTCCTGTGAATTAGGCTCTATGCTAATCCAAGAGTTGTTTTTTCTTAGTTCATTTTCTGCGTGACGGTCTGGAAAAGGCTCTGAAGGTAACACAGGTGTTATGATTTTTTCAATCAACGGAACGGCTGTATGATTCTCGACTACAGGCCACGTGCAGGTTTCTGCAATTTTTAACAAGGAGATATTATAACCTCGTATTTCATTTTCCATTACTTGTTTGTTTTTGGATGCTGATTCTTCCTCAATCCCGTTTGAAATGCCTTGTATTAGCTCTGTTTGCTTTGTCAGTTTTGTCTCTAATGTTTCAAACAATTTAAAGGGACTTACTATGGTCGCATTTATCGCTGATAGGGTAATTTCTATCATGGTTGGAGTCACTGGAGGCGCTGCATGAGGCTCGGGTCGAGGGGCCGGATTGTTACATGGGGTAGGATGCACGAAGGATACGGCTGCAGACCCTGAGAGTACAGAGCCATTTGTGCTAGGCGTCAAAGCAGTGCAAGTCTCAGAGTCGGTTGAGAGGTCATAGTCACCAGCATGCAATGTAATATCAGGTATTACATGACTGGTGCCAGGGCTCTCATCGACAATACCACATGTCGGAAATTCATCTGGGGGCATACGAGGGGGCAACCAAGTGTTTCCCAACAATGTTTCATCCGACACTGCTGGAACCTTTTCAATCTCAGCCTCAGAACCGTGTGCTTTGGAAGCCTGCAGCCTTGAAACAAGGTTGCACGGAGGTACAGTTGTTTGTTGATTAATGTTACTTGGGGGCACATTCAAAGTTGGAGGGGGTAAAAGGGCATCTGGAAAAAACTTTCGAATATCACGTGAGGGAGTAAGAGATGAGCTGCGAGTCACTGGTGTGAGCATTATAACTTTGCGTGATACTCGTGTAGCACTACCCCCCTTTAGACTCCCCCACCCTCACCCCTTCTCTGAGGCACAAGTAAGTCAACAGGCATGTCTGATTTTAGTGAATACAAGCGCTGCAGCATGAATACGACCAAATGTACAAATGCTGTTCCGCGTAGAGCCCAAATACACGGCTCACTTCTACTTAGTATGCTGCAAATAACAACACTAAACAATACTTATATTCAACATGTCAGCTGAGTTTTAACAGCTCTGCTATTCAGACTACAAAATTGTTTGAGTAAGGAGCAGGCAGAATTCACGAGCTCACGACACCGCGGCGAAGTTGCAAAGTGGTCCTTTCCGGTCCTTGCCCCGGTGCGTGCGCGCTGCTGCGCGCACGTTTCAGATTTATGTGAAACGCCAAAAAAAGGGGGCGTGGTCAAACAATTGAAGCCTAAAACAAGTAAATATGGACAATTAGTAACTCTCCTTAGTAAAGTATATATATATAAGGTATATATATAAGGTGATGTAAATCCTTTTAAGCCATTCACCTCTTGTAAGGCAGCAAGTTAGTCCAAGTAGAAAAATGCTGGGAGGAGGCTGGAAGAGACGTCTCTGGCAAAGTGGTCCTTTCCAGTCCTTGCCTCGGAGCGCGCGCGCTGGTGCGCGCATGTTCCAGATTTATGGGAAACGCCAAAAAAAAGGGGCGTGGTCAAACAATTAAAGCCTCTTGCAAGGCAGCAGGTTAGTCCAAGTAGAAAAACGCTGGGAGGAGGCTGGAAGAGATGTCTGTGGCAAAGTGGTCCTTTCCGGTCCTTGCCTCGATGCAAAAGGAAAGCATAACAACATTACACTTTGCTTTTACGCTTTCATTTTGTGCTCCGGTCCTTGTAAAATAGCAGCACAGGGTGAGTTAAAAAACATGGCTAATCTTTAAAAAATAGCCTTCATTGCAATCTGCAAACCACCCAATACCCTCCTGTAGATCTAGATTGATCTATTTCTTCCCCAAATAAAGGTGCACGCACAATCTGTATTTATTTGCATCTGTTCTTTGAACTGCCAATTAAAAGCTTGAATTGTATTAGAAAATATTGCACTGTACTGTCAAAAATGCACTGTCGAAAGCCCATTACATTTGCCCTCTCTCTATTCCAGTGTCACAGTAGCGACACTATAGTTAAAGTTGCAGAGATTTCCTCTGCCACTTTTCAGCTCATTCATTAAAGGCCAGTCAGTTTGGAAATGCAGGGACCTGGTCACACTGAAACACTCCGTTAAGAATGGAGAAGGAAGTTTCATGGACGCTTCCTGGTAGAAAAAGAATGTTGAAAAATAGATGTTTTCTATAGATCTAAAAAATCGGAAATTATCAGCTTGGATTTGTGTGCCCAGACTTGAGAAGCGTTTTATAATGGAAAACGTTCTGTAAATGAAGCCCTTAGGCTTTACAAGGAAACTGGTGCGTGCCACAACTCAGCCTTCCTTGTGTACTTAACAATCGACTTAGCAGCACTCTCTCAGCTCATCTGCTTCAGGAAATTGAGTGCCAGTGGCTCCATAAAATAGTTATGATATGAATAACACGCTTAATACCCAGAGGTTTCTAAGTACGGACCAGGGATCGAACCTGTGGTGCTTTGTGTCGCTTTGCTTCCAAGGCTGAGCACTTTGCCGCTGATCTACCTTCCTGAGACTAAGAAGGGGGTTATTTGAGAACAATCATGGTTCTAAGGAAAGGAATTATTAGAAAATATGACTAGTGATTCTTATAGTGCTTCATGTCAAATCCCAGCATAGGCATTTCTCAATGTGTTGACATCCGGAAGGCTGAAGAGCTGCGTCAGCCCAACCGGGGTGTAGCTTGTGTCGCACTGCACTGTATCATTTCTTTTAAGTGTGCATTGCAAGTGAGCAATCCACCCGGCTACTGCTTGATTCGAATCCTGCACGGCCTACGATATTTACAAGAATTCAGCAGATATCATAAACAATTGTACAGTTGTATTCTGCAGTGTGCCACCATGTCGTTTAAGGGGACATTGCAGTATACTGGAGACACAATTCATGTTCAACTGTTTCTGCAAGAAATGAGTGCAGTTTGACAATACACTAGACATTGCCACACATATTGCAGTGTGGAAACCAGTACATGTAGTATTTATTGCAAACAACTGTGCAGTTCTGTAATATTCTGCAATGCCCTACCAAATACTGCAGAATATATTGCATGGTTCTAAAAATGCAATTCAAGCCCTACAGCTGCTCCTAGAAATGACTGCAGTTTAGCTTTTAATACTGTGCAATTCTGTCATTTGTACTATGCGTGTGCACAAATACTGCAAGGGGGAGACCATTAACCATAGTATTTGTCACAATCTACTGTACAGCTCTGTAATATTCTGCATTGCAACACCATGTACTTCAAAGTATATTGCAGCATACTAGAAATGCAATGCACGTGCTACTGCTTCTCCAAGAAATTACTGCAGAAAGTATACTAGGGTACCTCAGGGGCAACGCGTGGAGCAACGTGTTTTTGTCTTGGAAGCATAGCACCATAGGTTCGGATTCCGGGCGCGCTCTTAGAAACTGCTCTCCGGTATTAGGCGCATTATAAACAAGCAATCAAGTGTACAGTTTTCTAATATTATGCAGTGCAAAACCATACACTGCAAAACATATTGCAGAAAACTAGGAACACAATTCACATACTGCAGTGTCCGGGAGAAATCACTGCAGTTCATCTGTAAAGACTACAGTATAAAAGCTTGAACACAAGCTGCACAAACAGTATACTCCAGTCCACCTTCCACTGTCGAATTCTGCAGCTATTACAGTGTCGAGCAGGCATAATATACCGTAGACTCTTCTTGTAAGGGCGGGTGGCACTTTTAGAGCTGCTCTCTATTTCGGCGGTTAGATCTGGGCCCAGGGGGCATATGAACAGGTGGCACACGGCATGCTATCTTTAGCTCTACCTGCCTCGCAAAGACCAACTGGCATAATTGCTTTTTCACCCGATTTCCCCTGGGCGACAACACGAACAATGTCTTCTATAAAAGCGCTGTCACCCAGAGGATCAGTTGCACACATGCACTCCCCTCCTCCCAAGGAAGCAACCCCACACCCACCCCAAAAACACGCCCTTGCAATTTGAGCGGCAAAATTGAGAAAACGCATGAAGCATTACCTTCAAAACAAAATGTCTGAATGTCCTGACTGGGTTAAAATAGTACCTGAACACATACACCCTCAACTATTTTCAGCTCTTATTCAAATAATACCTTGTACACATAGTCAGGAATAACATAGCATGTGGGAGGATCAAGAACATACTTGCAAGAAATTATTTAGAGGCAAAGGACATTTTATTTGGCTCAAACGGATTAAAACATTTGACAGCGTGAGTCATTTGGATGAGAATGGAGCGAAATAGAATATGCATTACTTGGGCAGCGACCATACACTTCTTCACCATTTCTATGAATTAAAACATTTTACATGTAGTCCCAGCAATCCTCTGGGCATGTTGTAAACCTTTTCCTCTTGTATATTTGGTACAGGTGAGCCAACCACTAAAAGGGTGGCCGATATAAAAGGCTTTCAACCCCTGAGGGAGTTTTTCCAAAGTGGAAGTTATGAAAGGAAACCATTTCGTTGCTTTTTCTTGCAGGTTGAAACTTGGTATCCAACCCATATCTAATTTTTCACAGTTCGTCCTTACAAAAGGCCGTCCTCTGAAAGTAGTTTGGTAAAAAGGTCATCGTGCCCTGATACCTCCACACAGGTTGACTATGCACTAGAGATTTCATTCAAAGGTGAGCCCGGCTACAGCTTTGAATTCATTGTACTAACAACTGTACACGTTTTTGCAGCACCTAATATTAATTCAAATGTTTTCTTTTTTGGTATACAGTGCACACGGGGCAGTTGGGACAGAAAACATTTGTTAACACGTTTTAGGAACACCTCTCCACGTTTTAACAATGGGGTTACAGCTCCTAAAATTAACTGGCCAAAAATTGATATTGTAGCAATGGGGAAAAATAAAAGGCGGCAAGGGAATGTAGTCGAGGAGAAGGGAGAAAGCTGCGTCTCTGAGGAGGCCACAGTGACCTGGTAATGGGGCGGAGTTTAACGGATATAAAAGCAATAGAACAGATAAAAGAAGGAATAAAACAAGACAAAAATACTCTTTGAAAAATAAATCCTCGGGATTCTTGAGATTGTAGTGTGCTTCGAAATCGTTCTGCCTTGACATCTGTTATTCTCTTTAAATAATCTTTTCAAATGGGAGAGCGTTCCATGTGGTGAAACGCAGCCCCATTTTGAAAGATTATTTAAAGAGAATAACAATCTCAAGAATCCTGAGGATTTATTTGTCATAAATGCCACAGTAAATACTGCACAGACATCCCTAGGTCAAGGCATTAAAGGTGTGCAATTGATTGGAAGCCAGTTCGACACGAGTGGGTGATGAATGCCCCCACATTTCTCAATTCCAACTTGTAACACACCAGTAACAATTATAAGCAGACTTTCAACTTTCCACGGATATCGTTGGGACAGCTCCACGTTATTGAAAGAATCATTTTGAGATAGGTGGATCATGTGTGACCAAATCCATGGATTCAATTGTACAATTCATGTAGTTTTTGTTCTGTACAAATATTTGAATAGATTCAAGCTTTGCCTAGACAAAACCTAAAAGGAGCGAAACATTTGCACGTGCACTAGTAGGTGAATGTGTTGGCACACGGTTACAAGGTAGACGAAGCAGCTATGAGCTGCAAACTATTCCAATATTAAAAACTATTTTCTGATGACACTCAGGAAGTGGATCTCCATTTTTTGTGATGCTACTTACTGAGCACACCAAGACCGGGGGTTTTCTGGTTTGGCATATTCTTACTGTGCATCAATGGTAAATCAAATTGATGAGTGTTAATATGTGGCTACACTGGCCTACATTGGTGCAGCCAGTCAAACTTTATTTTCTTACTGTGGTATGGCGTTTTTACGGAGCATCATAGGGAAACCAAACATGATACTGTTAAGGATTTCAATCAGGCGACGCACACCTTAGTCTCAGCCCAGTACGTTTTAGATTAGATTCAATATTGAGATGGTACACCACTCATATCACACACCCTTTTCAAATACCCAGGGTCACAATGGACCATGAACCAGGCTGGTTGGTAAAATATAATATTTATTTATTTTAAAATTCAAAAGAAATCATACAATTTTTAATACAGGGCAGCAATCACCAATGGGGTGATAAGAACAATAGAAATGTAACCAATGCACTTAGTTTAACCTTCTATTGACACATCTAGAAAACACCAGGGAATAGGAGTACTTGATTTTAGGTAAGATAGCACTTAAGTTAGAATTTCCCCCTGCAATGTTCCCTCAACCCACAAATAATAAATGCTGATTGGATAAACAGAAACAGCAGGTAATCAGGAATGACAGATGGAAAACAGAATTGAGATCTGACTTTCCCTCCCCAAACAAGAGAGAAAAACGGACTTTAAACCCTGGCAATGCTAAAAATGACATTCGGAAATGGATGAATAAATGAATGAATGTGTGTAAAAATCTTGGAGCAAATACAGTTCTTCACCACAGCAACCATGTAGGAGTAGAAACAATCACAAGTAATGTATAATCAATAGCATACAGTTCGAAAATGAGTGGCAGGTTTTTTTGCTGCAAATGACATGTTGGAAAATTCGCAAACTTTGCAAATCCCGCCTGAATTTACCAAAACGGTTTTTAATAAAAACGGGTGAAATATTTTTGTGTTGGGGTGTAGCTAGAGATTATAGGTACAATAAGGAAGTACAATTAGGTGTCTAGCTGGAAAATAGAGTGAATTATTCAAGATCTAGTGAGGTTCGTTTTTAGGAAAATAGAGCAGAGAAGCAAAAGAAAAACGGCTTTAAAATGGATTGCAAATTTTACTTAAACTGGATTTAATGACTAAGAAAAAGAGAATGCCACCCGTGAATCTACAGAGTTACGCGGCCGTTGTAACTCTTCACATGGTGTACCCCGTTTCCTTTATGGAAAATTAACGTATTTAATCAAAATCGCTACTGGCTTATGTTCTAGCAAAACCAAAATGAAGGGTAAATCGGCGCTGACACTAGGAATCAAAGGCAGGGTTTCACAGATAATGCTGACAATTTTAACAAGATATCGAGGTCAGACTAGGATAGCTTAGAGACTGGCATAGAACAAAGCAAGGCAAGGTATACTATGGTTTTCTATGGTTCCTATTGAAACTCACAGTCCACTTTTTAGTTTGTATTTTGGACATCTGCGCTCTTGTCACCACATGGATCTGGTCTAACAAAGGACAGCTGGACAAAATCAGCGGGACAGGATCAGCTGGGCATGGACTGGTTACCGGGTAGCGCTTCTGGACTGGCAATTCTGGTTACTGGATAATATAGGTCATCAGGGTAGCAGGATGGCACCAGCATGCAGTGAGTGGCAGCAAGCCAATCTGGATCAGGGTGCCAAAAGTACCACAGCTCTTCCCTTTGATTATTCAGGAATTTTAGTGCTTTTCAGAATTTGAGACCTTGCTGGAGCAGGATCATCAATGCTTGGCCTTGTAGTTGGGATCTGGAGTCTGGATAGATGATGGGTACAGGAACGCAGCACAGGAAATCAGGAAGAGTGTGTGTGTAGGGTCTTGTCATGGACCCTTATTAATAGTGCAAAAATGACATCTTCAAAGTGTAAGCTGGGCAGGGTTAACTACGCACGCCCCTAAACTACTTGGATTGGGCAGGAGTGCTAGTCTCCGCCTTGCTCCCAACTGGTTGGATTTCCAAGGGAGTGATGTCAGGTTTATGAGGTGAGCTTTACAATGTCCAGAAACCTCCCATAGTCACTGGAACTAAAATCTAATTTCTCCAGAAACATATATTTACACAATTGCAACCTCTTAGCAAATCAGATACACAGGTTACATATTTTGTGCATCACATTTCAGTCCAAATCTCTAGTCCGTGAGGCCTGGTTTCGCTCCTCTACCAGTTTTTTGCACTTTTGAATGGTATTTATATTACTCAAAATTCTACAACTTTATACATGGGTGGGGATTGTCATTAGGGGTGTATGTACAAAATGTTACATTTGCAACATGGATGCTTTTCTTGTAATCCAACATATACCACCATTTCTGTCCCTAAGGTATCAATCCATTCTACTAAGTTTTAAATTAAAGACCACAAATTCACTTTTACACTGTGAAAATTCTACATTTCAACAAGGTTTTGCTGTCGAGAGTCTTTAAAGTTTCCTTATGAAATAGTCTTTAGAAACAAATGGGAGTCACCGGATCTTTTTTTTTTCAGCTGACACCAACTGGCATTTCCTTCAAAGCAGGCTGGGGGCGTTTCTCAGCCTGTTTGAAGTTTTATTGACTCTCACACCTTCCCCTTCCTTCCCTGGGAGCTCATTTTGCTGGGTCCCAGCAGAGACGAAAGTCTGTTCCACCCTATAATTATCACGAGGTTGCCAGGATCTGCTGATAGAGATAGCCCTCCCTTTTGGCAGAAACCTGTTTTTCAACTTTGCAACTGCAGCCACCCTGTTTTTAAAATCCTTAATTTTCTGATCTTAAATCCAGAATTAAACAAGCCTGTTGCATCAAATAACATATGTGATATAACCTTACCAGTAACAAACCCCTTCATAATGCTAAAGATTGCGTAGCTTTCATTTACCAGTGTACTGTTTCAAAACACAGGTATTAGTTTTTCTTTATTTTGCAAAAACCCATTTTTACACGTGGTGCAAAGCTAACATTTATTTCTTTCATTCGGTTTTGGCAGCTTCATCAGATTCCCACACTGTCTTTGCAGCCAAAGTCATTTTTCTTGAAGACAGGAGTTTTATCTGAACACTGATATATGAAACTGACCAGGCTCAGATAGTTGGAGTTCCTTTGAACTACTGGTGTTTGCTACATTGTGAAGAAAATAAATGCGCGTTGCTGTGTCAGTGAAAATAAAGATCCTTGTTGATTTGTTTTTCATAGCTAACTTGACAGGGCCTGTCATCCAGGAATTATGCCCGGTTTTGCTGAGGCACCATGAATTATCCTGGGCATTGCAGGGCCTTTTCAATCACAGTGGTTTCAGAATGAATGGATGGAATTTAGAATCAAAACAGCATTTTTAAAGGGTCAAAAGGTTTCATTTTGAAGGGGAATATTGGGTTTTCAGCAAAGCAATGCTGCCTTTGGCTTAATTCCATTTATATGTTTCAGAGCACAATGGCATGCCTTTGCAGTGTGTCCCCTCTTTCATCCTGCCTGAAGTGTGTGTGGCAGGATGATGCAGCCATCCTTTTGGCTGTTGCAAAAATGTACTTTTGAGGTACTGGTGCACACAGGAGCCAGCACAGTCATTTTGCTATTTCCTTGTGCAAATGCAGCTTATTGATATGGTGAATGCCGTTGAGTGGGTCAATATATCCCACAATACGAGTTATAATGTAGGTAAATGGGCCTAAATGTTTTCTTGTGGTGGCATGACATTTTTTACTGGTCATCAATGGGAAAGCAAAAATGATAAAGGTTATTGTGTGCTACATTGGCCTGCTTTGATGGAGCTTGGCTGGCTATATTTTCTTACTGTGGCATGGCACTTTTTACTGGGCATTATTGGTAAAGCAAACATAAGTATTATTACTTTACTAGATTGGCCTACTTTGCTGCAGCCAGGTTGGCTTTTTTCTTACTGATTGGTATTGCATTTACTGGGCATCAAAGGCAAAGCAGACATGATAAGTGTTATAATGTAGGCAAACAAGCCTACATGTTTTCTTATGGTGGCATGATATTTTTTACAGGGCATAAAGGGCAAAGCAAACATAAGTGCTATTACGTGGCTATGCTGGCCTACTTTGGTACAGGTAGTCTTGCTATATTTTCTTACTGTGACAGGGCATTTTTTTACTGTGTATCATTGGTAAAGCAAACATAAGTATTTTTACGTTACTAGACTGGCCTACTTTGCTGTAGCCAGCCTTGCTTTTGTCTTACTGTGTGGTATTGCATTTTTGCCGGGCATCAAGAGTAAAGATAACATGATAAGTGCTATTACGTGCCTAGGCTGGCCTAATTTGGGGCATCCTGTCTGGACATGTTTTCTTAGTGTGGCATTGCATTTATTACTTGGCATTGAGGGTAACACAAATGAAAGATGATGCATGTTCTTGGGAATACTGGCATATATTGGTGCAACCAGAATCAACATGTATGGGCCCAGCCAGCATGAAAATGTTTTTTTATTATTTTTATTTTTTATTTTTTTATTTTACTTGATTCAATTTACAAAGAAATGTTTACAAGACATTTTTACAAGTTCTTCATCTGTTAAGAATCCTTCTTTTACTAAAAGTATAATTGTCTCTCAAGAGAATTGACAGAACTGAGTCAAAGAAGGAGTGAGTGGAGCAGCAAAAAGACGCAATTCCAGTCCTCAAAGCCATGGGTTGATAAAGAAAAGAAAAGGTTGAGGAAAGTTAAAGAAAGAGGGCAAAAAAGGGCATATGCCCAAGTCTGCTAGGTAGCCACACACTCGTGGAGCAGTGTCAGTTCTCTTCCATTTCAATTTCTGTCCTGGAGCTTTAAGTTCTGGAAGAACTGGGAGACCGCTAGCACATACGAGGTGTTGTCTCCATCAATTAGGTGGCACCACCAGTCGTCTTCATTGAATATCCTCAAGTCTCTGAATATGTGGCTCATGTGGGTTGTTCTTAACACAGTCAGTCCTGTACATGATAGTAGAAGATGCCTGATTGTCTCTTTTTGTTCTTTACTTATGCAAAAACGACAGGAATTATCCAAGGTTAGCTTTCTTATGGCTCTGATCTCGTTAGTCATTAGTAGGTTCAAGCAAATTCATAAGAAAGTATTTCTCAGAGTCTTGTTAGGGAATTTTGTAATGTAAGTTGGTAGTTCATTTAATTCCCTTGTTGTTGGAGGAAGATGGGTTATTAGTTTGCTTCTTGTCGTTAGAGAAGTCGTTTGCATCCAGTCCCATTCACTCAGTTTTTGTTTAGATTTGGCAGGATTTTGTATGAGTTCCTCCTCTGAGCTAGCTATTTCTTCCAGAGTTTTCCGGTTTCTTTGTACCCAGGTCACCAGTAAGTTACTTTTTTCCCCCTTGATTTCGGTATTCATGATGCTCAGTACGTTTACTTGGTTAATGATGATTGTTTTCCTGTAGAGCATCATCGTGTTTCTAACGACCGTAGATTGTAATGACTGGAGGCAAAGTTTGTGGCGTATTGATGATACTGGTGTTGACGCCAGCAAATTCAACATTATTCATCAAAAGAGACCTTCTAGGCATTGCCAGCAAGTTGATGGAAGCATTGGCAGCGAATCTGCGCCGTAGATTGATGACGGTACCACCTTCCCCTTGTAAAACTGTCCAAGCGGTATGGTTGTAAAACGACAGTACATTTATTTTTTTTGTTTGTTTTTGTTTAATAATATTTTTGGAGATTAGTATAACAAGAAGCAATACAGCAATACAGAAATCAAATAAGATACAAGGTGATATTAGCCTAAAATCAGCAACTAAAAGTGGGTAATGACAGGAACTGATGATAAATGAATTACTATAAACGCACTTGAGATAGAATAAAGGCATATATCATATTCAATAGATCAGCATTTTTAGAACAGCAGATTTTTAACAAACAAAGATGGACATGGAGGGGACAGACTAGGGAGACAAACGGGGGAAGGGGAAAAGGGGAGTAGGGAAATTAAGCACACTTATACATTTTTAAGGCATTAGGAAATAAAACAGTGGAATTAATGAAAATGGCAGGTACACTGAAAATAGGAGAGACATTTTTTTACGTGCCATGTGATGTGACATTGAAATAGTTAAGATAGTGGATAAAATATGACCATTTTGTATTGTACTTTTGAATGGAATTTTGTGAATTAGCCATGCAGTGTTTCAGATTTTTTATATTGCAAATATTGTTCCACCAACCTCTGATACGCAATGCACGTGAGTTTTTCCAATTTGCAGTTATAAGTTTTAAAGCAATAGTTATGAATAGATCATATATTTTCCCTGAAACAAACTAATTTTGGCCTTCAAAGGAGAGACTGCCTAAGACGATATTTAAAAAAGATAGGGGAACATTGATAAAAAATATAAGTTTAAGGAATATCCAAACATTTTACCAGAACGTAAAAACAAAAGGACAGCTAAAAAACATATGTTCATGGGAAGGCGGGGCATAATAACAGGTCCAGCAACTGTTGCTTAATCCGTTTTTAGATTAGAAAAGTTTGACAGGTGTAATAAATGCCCTATGAAAGAAAAAAAGAAAGTGCTGTGTGAAGTTGGCTGCTGTCGAAATGTTTCTGATTTTGGAGAATATCAAAGGCTAAATACGATCATCGAGTGTTACTCCAAAATCCATTTCCCATAATAAACGTACTGGTTGAACAACAGATTTCGTGTTAAGGGCTTTATAGAGTTTTGAAGCCTTGAGGTCGGATGAGGAGGTTAGTTGCCACAGCCTAAGAACATCTGGAGATAGGAAGTTATTAGAAAAGTGTTGAAGAGCATCTAGACAGGAGTTGATAAGCTTATTGTAAAAGTGAAATTCAGTATTAGGGATAGAATATAAGTGTCTCAACTGCTGAAAAAGAAGAATATCAGGGCCATTAATGATTTGTTGTATAAATCTAATGCCTTTTTTAACCAAGATTTCCGGTTCAATATTAATGACAATGTTTTTGTTTTGCCACAGCAGGAGTGGTAAGTTATTCTTAGTAGTTTTATTATGTGGAAAGAGAAAGACCTTGAGGGCAGCCACAGAGGCTTTAATAGGGACACACAGAGCCATGGATGTGTGATTAAAGAGATACATGAGATCAGCAGGATCATAAGGATAAACCAAATTGTTCTCTAGTTTAAGCCAAGAGGGAGTATTGGATACATGAGGGGAATTAAACAAATAGCAGGATTGTTTAAAAAGGAAAGCAGAGTGATATAGTTTAAAATCTGGAAACTTGACCCCACCCATATCATAAGGAGCAATTAATTTAGCCATAGGTATTCTTTTACATTTGCCAGAGCCCCAGAGGAAATCAAGCAGAATAAAATAAATTGGTTTAAAATAAGCGAGAGCCAGAGGAACAGGGAGGAGCTGAAGGTAATAAAGGATAATAGGGGAGAGCATGATTTTAATAGTATCAAGCCTGCCCCATCATGAAAGATAAAGGGGAGACCATTTGGAGGTGAGATCTTTAAGTTTATCTAACAAAATGCGCTTGTTAAGTTTAATAGTATTATGAATCGTATACATAAAACTAATACCAAGATAGTTAATGGATTCATTACACCATTTTAAACCGTAAGGCTCCAATTCATGTTTAAGACAGAAGGAGTTAAGGGGTAATATTTCAGACTTTTCTTTATTAAGTTTATAACTAGAAACTGCACTGAATTGATAAAGGGAATCTAGTAGGTGAGTAATATGGAGCTTGGGATTTTTAATGAAAATAAGGACGTCATCAGCATACGATGCAGTTTTAAAATGCGATGAACCAGCTGGGATTCCTGGAATATTTCTGTTAGCTCTAATAGATTCTAATAGAGGTTCTAATGATAGAATGTAAAGAATAGGGGAAAAGGGACCGCCCTGTCGTGTGCCTCTTAAGAGAGGAAAGAAGGAGGAAGTTAGACCATTGATTAAAATGGATGATATAGGGCATGAGTTGAGAAGTTTAACTAAGGAGATACAGTTTTCACTCCAGCCGTGCAATTGAAGGGAGTGCAAAATGAAGTGCCAACTACCGCGATCAAAAGCCTTTTGAGCATCGAGAGCAATTGCAGCGTATCCTTGTCTCTCTTTTTTGTCTTTGGAAACAATATAGAGGGCATCTAAAGAAAAGTCTGCCATTGGAAGAGATGTTACGTCCTTTAATGTATCCAACTTGATCTGATTTAATTAAGGATGGAAGGGAGGATTCAATTTTATTAGCAAGAATTTTGGAAAATATTTTGCATTCTACGTTTATGAGGGAAATAGGACGATAGTTATTAGGGCATGTCAGGTCTTTATCTGGCTGGAAAAATATAATCAAAGCTTCAGAAAAGGAGCCAGAAGAGGATTTTTGTGAGACAAAGTATGAGAATATTGACTTGAGTTTCGGTGCAATAGAATGTGCCAGGGAGTTGAAAAATTCCACTGAAAAACCATCAGGATCTGGATCCTTGTTTCCACCAAGCCCCTTTATAGCGTGATTGATATCTAGTAGTGTAATGTCACTGTCTAGGTAAGATAGGTAAATTTGTGGATAGGAGATCTATTGATTTTATTAAGAAAAGACTGAATTTCCATGGTATGAATAGGGGTGTCTGGATTGTATATGTTTTCATAGAATTTTTGGAAGCAATTCAGGATATCCTTAGGGTGATTATGTATTGCACCAGAGGCGTCTTTAATGTGGGACACATCACATCTTTCCATCCTGTTTTCAAATATGAGGCTAGTGACTTCCGGCCTTGTTAGAAGTTTGATATATTTTAGATTTATATTTGAGTATTGTACCTGCCGCTTAATTGGTATGTTCATTATTAATTTGCCACCGCACAGCTATAACCAGGTGAAGATTGATGGTATTAGGATTTTTGTAGTATAGTTTCTCTACAGAAGTCAAACGAGATTATAGCTCATCAAGGTGTTTTTTACGCAACTCTTCATCTGCCATAATGTGACATGGTTCTTATCATAAAACTCTTGCAGGAAGGACTTGACAGATAGAATGTACTGTTGATCCTGTAATAAGTGGTTGTTAAATTTCCAACGTGAGGAGGGTTTCCTGATGTCATCAAAGATGAAGGTAGTTCTAACAAGGGCATGATCTGAAATGATAAAATTGCAAATGGTTGAATCTACAATAGTGCCTGTGAGTGTTTTGGAGGTGAAGATATAGTCGAGACGAGAGAGCGTATTGTGTGGAAGAGAATGGAAGGTGTAGTGAAGTTGTGGGGGATGCGACAACCTCCAGGAGTCCATTAGACCCGTTTCAGAAAGACATCCCAAAAAAGACTCATGAGTTTTTGAGGATATATGTACAGCAATGGATTTCCTGTCCAAAAACGGCCCAAGGACCTGATTAACATCCCCACACATAATTAAGTTAGGGAAATTATTTATGAGAATCATTTTTTTAATAGCTGTCCAAAACTGAGGGTCAGGCTAAAAGTAGAATCAATCTGGAGCTCGACCCAGACCCAATGTCTCTCGGTATCAGCATCACTACTCAGAATTTTAAATGATAACTTTTCGCTAAGCAGTATAGCCACACCATTCTTCTTTGCAACTGCTGGGCTAGCAACAACCTCCTTAACCCACAGCGATTTCAATTTCATAACCTCTTTCAAGGATAAATGTGTTTCTTGTAGGCATGCCACAGATGATTTAAGTTTGTTCAAATGACATAGAACTTTACATCTTTTGATGGAGTTGTTGCAGCCCTTAATGCTCCAAGATACACAATTAAGAGACATTTATATAAATGTAAAATGTTAGCATCTTAGCATAATACCCACAAATGGGGAGAACAATGATGATGAACCCACCGAAGCAAAACTTTGGGAAAGTAATCCATATCACAGAACACAAAGTGCAATTACCATTCTCAAAATCAAAAGTAAGATACAAAAGGGGAACCCACGGGGAAAACCGGAGAGGGGGAAGGAGGCCTTATAAAAAAACACATCAGGCTGAAGCAACCAGAAACTAGAGAGCATAAGAACACATAAAGAACATACTTCAGTTTATGAGGAAAGAGATAGATAAACAAAATAAGAATCAGACCTGGGAATATGGAAAAAAGGAGAAGGAAGGGAAAATGTCACGGGAACCATTGACACTGCCAGGTCTATCAGAAAGAAAAAGATAGTACACGGCAGAAGAAGGGTCCCACACCCGCTATTGTCTCACTAAAGTTAGAACAAGAGATGATAATAACGGCATTATGAGAAGAATGAGATTAACTGGTATAAGAAAGAAGATAGAAAAGACCAGAAAAAGCAAAAAAAGCAAAATCAGGATTCAACTGAGGTTGATGGAGTCACCAGAGTGGATGTGTCCATATTTTCTGTTTTTATAGTACGTATGAAAGGTTTTAAGTCATTTGGGTCATCAAACATAGCAGAGCTACCATTGTGGGTGTGCTTGAATGAACAGGGATGATATAAGACATATTGAATGTTGAGCTGCTTCAAAGCTGGGCGTAGTGAGAGAAATTCTTTCCTGCGTAGAGCAGTGCTTTTGGCCATATCTTGTGAGATTAAAAGTTTACAGCCATGCCATGTTAGAGATCCTTTTCCCTGTCAGAGGACATACTGATTTGAAGCTGGGTATATTCAAGTAAATTGAATATGAGTGTTCTGGAAGCTGGATGAGAAGAAGTGGAGACTCTCGGTTATCCAGCACGATGAGCTCGTTGAATGTTGAGTGGAGTCTCCAGAGGAAGATGAAGAATAGCAGGTATTAGTTTTTGTAGGAAGGCTATGGGATTGGATCCTTCATAGCCCTCTGGTAGACCAGAAACACGAAGATTATTGCGTCTATTCCTGTTTTCCAAATCCTCATTGTGCTTCTGGAGGTCTTTAACTGATTTTTCTAGCCGAGCTACCCTTGGACATATGTCTTCCACAAGTCCAACCCTTTTCTCCACCTCTTCCATTCGAACCTCAAACCCTTTACATCTGTCATGAAGTTGCTGGAGCTTTTGGTTTGTGGTTTCTATGAAGGGTTTTAGGGCTCGGATTTCAGAAAGAATGGCTTCAATAGTGGGGTCCGATAGAGAATGCGGTGGTGGAGAGTTGCTTTTGGGTCTCTTCAATGTGGTGGATGGAGTAGTAGAATCCTT
The DNA here is from genome assembly GCF_040938575.1 of Ambystoma mexicanum. NCBI lineage: Eukaryota > Metazoa > Chordata > Amphibia > Caudata > Ambystomatidae > Ambystoma > Ambystoma mexicanum. Next base: position 339,765,783 of record NC_090937.1, on the reverse strand, counting down.
GATAGTTGGTGTACTTTTTTGGTTGTTTTTAGTGGCAGCCATTGTTTGCAGAACTTATCAAGTAGGTTGAATAGTATAGGACCAGGAAACAACAGACACACTGCAGGTATTGGGTTGGAAGATGAGCACAGCAAGATGTTAATGTACCATGTAGTGGAGTAGCAGGCCGCCTGAAACTTGGTATTAAAAATACAAGGCACAAAAGATATCCAGGATAAGCAGGAAACACCACGTGTAATAGCTGTTAACTATATTCAAACTGCCCAAATCCTTTTAGCCTCTATTGGTGAATAGCACAATGTATTAGTTCAGTTAGCTGTTCATTCAAATAGGAGAGCAACACTATAACATTCGGGATGACAGAACTCTTTGTGCTGTGGAGAGGGCAGAGCAAATACGTGATGTACAGCATTTAGTCGTAGATGAAACAGGCAACCTTTGTAGCACAATTTGTATTGTAGAATATCAGCAGAAAAATATGGAGCAGGAAAACCAAATGAGGTAAAAGAAAGCAAAAGGCAACGTTATTGTGGTTGCTATGAATCAAGTTGGGTGCCTCAGTGGTGAATAAAAGTATGGCTGCACTCCTTCCAGTCAATCTGATAAAATCGTATTTGTAAAAGGTTCCCCAGCGTTCTTGCACAGCACAAAATTCGTAATCTGTGTTTTAAAATTACTAAAGCTGCACAAAGATAAACAGTTAATTGGAATGTCTTGCACGCTTCACGGTAGCAGCAGAAGGTGGCGTTGTGGGGAAGGAGTAGCAGGGAAGGCCTCAGCCGGGACGTAACGGTGCGAGGTGACCGACACTTACCTTATGACGTGCGGGCCGAAAGCGAAGCTGCAGCCACTCTGATGATGCTGCTCCTCTCTGTGGAACCCTGAGGGCAATGGCACATCGGACCTCCGCGGCAGATGATGGAGTGCTTTCACAGAGCTCTGGCTGATAAAAGGTACGAAAATCAAAAGAACAAATACCACGGGGAATGCCTTATTTATATATCATTGAGACAGAGCTAACAGGCTAGGCGGCCATCTTCCTTGGTGCCAAACCACGCCCCCCCAAACAATACAGCAGTACTTTCTGTCTATCGCTCTTGCCTGTAGTGCTAGTCTCTTTGTTTTTTCCCATTAGATGGTTTTGCATGGAACTTTCATATTTGTTGTTACTTAGAATCATCCCCAGGTATTTAAATTCTTTGACCTTTATCAGCGTATATTGTGGTGAAAGCCATCATGAAAATGCTCTGGAAAATGATCCTGTGCATGTTGGTGACTTGAATCTATTGGATTCTTTCATGAGTTACCCTGCGAAACTGATTTTAAACTGTATGTTTTTTTACCCATTTTTTCACAGAAAGTGTGCTTTAAAAAACACAATTTTAACTGATTACTTTAATATTTTTGTCCAAGGGAAGACCCCAATAGTCGATCTGAGCACCCTTGCGATGTTCAGACTCTCCCGCATCTCTGTGCGAGACATTTACACCCCTCCAGTTAAAAAATGTATCTGCCGCCACTAATACACAAGTTGTGTTATAGTGCACCCACACAATGGGCCTCATTACAACCCTGGCGTTGAACCATGGTGCTGTTAGCACCATGGTCCATGCCGGATTCCGCCATGGTGGATGGCGGATTTACCGCCCCATTTCAAGGTTGGCGGGACGGTAAATCCCCATTCACCATGGCCCCTTCCCCATTCCCATTTTTGGCCCATAGGGCTCAATGGGAATGGGGAAGGCGTTAATTACGGCACCGTAAATTACGGTGCCGTAATTAGCACCAAGATCCCTTAGCGGGATGGACTTTAACGCCTGCAAAAAGCAGCCGTTAAAGTGTGAATCTGGCGTTAAGGGTTTAACGGTGCCGCAGCCTTTTACGGCACCGTTAACCCCTTAACGCCAGGGTTGTAATGAGGCCCAATGTATGTACTACAGTGAGCACAGAATTCATTGGAGGATTAATTGCCAAATCGGAGCTTCGTTCTCAACTACACCCAGGCAGGGCTCCCAGGGTCTATGTAGCACTCTAAACTATACAATGATATGCATCATTTTTGTTTTGTCGAAAATGTGCCTGTAATTCTGTGCATCAGGCAGCCAGGTGAGGACTCTCCTAGGATGGGGGCCAGGATACATGACCCATTTACTCACCATTTAAGACATCTCTGCGGCACCTCATTATAAAATATATTAAACAAAACGTTCCATGCCCTAATACTTCATGGCAAACTGAGTATGTCCTTTAAGAGTATTTCTGGGAACAAGTGTGTGCAATAGTAAATTTGAAGTGCATGGGCCAGTATCAAAGGTTAAAACTACCAACTGCACTGTACACAGTGCATTCAATTGTCCCACCTAGCTTAACATGCAACCGAGTAAAGACTCATGCAACTCTATCGACTGTTGTCCATTTAAGGGGAGACAGTTTTGTATGCAGCCACAATGAATATTGCAAAGACATTGGTTGCCTTTGTGCCGTCCCAAACCACAAATATGTCAATGGGCCTCATTACGAGGTGGGCGGTAAGGGATTACCGGCACCGCTAAGGGCACCGGTGCCAGTAATCCCTTACCGCCCTACTACGAGTTCCCTTTGCGGGTCCTCCCTTAACGCCTGGTTTTGCCAGGTGTTGAGGGCGGGACCCGCAAAGGGACTCCAGAGCTAATAACGGTACCGCAATTTGCAGTACCGTTATTAGCGCCTTCCCCATTCCCATTGAGCCCTACGGGGGCTCAAATGGGAATGGGGAATGGCTCCGGTGAATGGGGAATTACTGGTCCCGACGACCTTGGAATGGACCGGTAATTGCTCCATTCAAAAGGGCGGAGTTGGAACGAGTTTGGAGGCAGCCATGGCACTAATAGCGCCATGGCTACCTCCAGCCTCGTAATGAGGCCCAATGTCATTGATGTAGGACACAAGCAGCCATTCCAGTGAGTTTGAGCTGAAAGACAACGGTTTTGGCAATGCATCCCACTTAATTCGAGATGCCAAACTTCACCATACCAACTGGCTAGTATTTAATACAATTTGGTGAAGGGAATGGCAAGAAAGCGACCTGGAATATGCAGGAAATGATATAGCAGTTTTGGTAAGATTATCATTTCCCATCATGGAGATTGGGTATCTGGATCACTTCTGCACATGTTTATGTCACCATTCAAGAGTTGTTTTCAAAATTCAGTCTGTTTATATCTTCCAATCAGTTTGTGAAGACCAAAATAACTTGTGGCATGAGGATGCCAATGAAGATGGGGGATGCCCGCTGGATTCCCTGCCCCCCAAGGTTAGGGGAATATTTCAGATTGGTCAAATTGACTGATTGGTCAAAAAACCTGAGAATTGCCCAAAGGTTACTATTTCTTATCGGGACAAGATTCTGATCATGGAGCCTGACATACAGAACGACGTCATCAGCATACACTCCTATCAATGCAGTATGCCGATAGAATGTATGCCCTGATCTCTGTGTGCTTTGTGCAGCCTACATGCAAATAGTTCAAGGGCTACTGTGAAAATCATCAGTGACAGCGGACAGACCTCTCTGGTGCCTTGGGACAGTGAAATAGGGCCAGAAGCCATGCTATTTGTACCCTTTGCACCCATCCGAGCAGAAATATCACTAGAAAGCAGATTGACCTGATATATAAACTGTTCTTCCAGTAACATGTTATGTTAACCAGAGAATAAAAAAGGCCTTTCTAAAGAAACAAAGACATTTTTGGAACTGCTGAAGCTGCTATTTCTGGGTTTCCATAATTAAAAATGGCGAAGCATATCAGCAGGTTGTGGATAGTAGATCTAAAAGGTAAAAGAGGGACCGACCTTGTGCAATTGGGGGTAGCATCAGGGGGTCAATGTTCTGGCTAGTCAGTATGATGAGCAAGAGGTTCCATCTTTACCCGCGTTAAGCAAGGTTGTCATATTAGACTCCATCACAGTCAGAGGTAAAGATCCTTGGGCAGCTTGATAAAACTGCAACAGACTCAGAGCTAATATAACTCTCTCTATATAAAGCAGGAAATCTGTTACTATGTTCCTTATAAAACTCTACACCGTTCGACCAATCTGCACCACTTTTTGCATAGTTATCCGTTACGACCCCCCAGACATTACTGCTATATAACATTTGGACACCCCACCCTTTCCCTGAATTTCACCCCCTTCACACATGAGATGGTTGCCTGAAATCGGCGAAACATCAATGTGGCTGTAGAAGGACCGACAAGGCTTTTTTTTTTTAAGTGTATCAGGAACAAAACTCAAAGTTCCCTCTCTAAAACCACATTGCAAGGCCCTAGGATGCACTGTTTCTGAGATATTTGCATTGCAACGCACTGCGCCAGGGTGACGCGACAGATGGGGAGAGCACACAGAAATTCCCAGCATGCTGCAGCACGCCAACTCTCGCCTCCCCTGCACGTCTGCTCTGGGGTATATCAGCCAGCCACCTGCATCCATAGTCAGTGAGCAATATGCGACTCAGAACATCGACTTACAGGATCATTCATTTTCAACAATTAATCAGAGTGTTACCATGTCTGTCTACAGAACCCGTGCAGAGTATGGGTACTTTTTGGTAGTTGCTTAGGTAATTCAGTTGTAAATAAGTCAGGACCAGGTGCTTTTCCAGAAGCCATCTCACCAACGGCTTCTCTGATTTGTGCCACTGGAATAGCTCTACCCATTCTGTTTGCATGTGCATCTTCTCCTCAGATCAGTGCAATATCTTCTAGATATTTCTGGATGTGCCACTGAGATTTATCTATACAAGAAAACTATAGTCGGGTATGGTAATCAATAAGCTGTTTATTGATACTGATATTATTGCTGTGTATGATTCCTGTTTCATCTCTAATATGCAATGATTGGTCTGTGTTGTTTTCGTGCCGTCTAAGTCTAGCCGAGAATTCCCTAGGTCTGCCTGGCTTTCCATACTTTTTAGCCATGACTGTCCGACTCATGTATGTGTGCTCAACGTCATCTAAATTTTGGAATGCCACTTACTCATGATTGGGCCCAATTAGAGATTCCTCATCCGTAGCCTTGTATCTGGCTTCCAATTGCCTGACTAATTTCTCCAGGGATGTCGTGCTCCAGTGGATGGACTCAAGACTGCTGGACTCCTTGGACACACAAACCACTCTAATATATATTTCAAAGGTTTCTCCATAGTGTAGCGGTTATCAATTCACTTCTAATTCAGGGCAGAAAATTGTAGCATCTCCTCTGCCAGTGAATCTTTAAAATCACATTCTGGAACAAATGATTTGAAAGACCATAAAATCCTATGTTTTGTAAACGATTGTAGAGAGCCTATAGCTGGCAAGTGATCAGAGAATTAGCGTGAGTGGATAGCACCGTGATATATGTGATGAGATAGATTGGAGGCGCCTAGCCAGTAACCCAACCTAGTGTGACAGTCATGTGCGGCAAAATACCACGCAAACTGTCTATCGGTCCCGTGTGCTAGAAGTCGTGCATCTCGAAGTGATAGGAACTCCATGAAATTTCTTTGCTGCTTTAGAGAGAAGTTTACCAGCTTCTGAGGATCTGTTTAGTGTAGCATCTAAAATGACATTAAAGTTTCCACCAATAAGCTTTGCAGTATGGGCATAATCCATGCACACTTTAAACAATGTTTCAAATAAATCAAGGGATTCATAATTCAGCTCATGTGTCTTCAATAACGTGATAGAATTATCGAATAAGGAAGAATGCACTAGAAGGACGGGGCCATCAGGATAACTCACAGAAGTTATCATTTCATACTTAATGGATTTGTGGATCAGAGTGGCTACTCCCCTGGCTTTAGGAACTTAGGACGAAAAACAACACTTGCCCCCACCACTACCTTCCTACAACAGCATGTCATTTTTGTATCAAGATAGTTTCCTCCAAGAACGAAACATGTACCCTGTTTCTGTCTGCTACGGTGAGCTCGTTTTTTCCATGTTTTTACACAGTTAATCAATCCCCTAACATTCCTGGATGCATAGGTCAGGCTGCCCATTCACATGATACCTAAACATCCTCGATGGGCGCAGATTCGGAAATAACAGTTCGTCTAATATCATGACTGCCCTGCATTGTGGTCTTCACTAACATAACATATATGTCGAGCAATGTGTTTCCAAAGAAAGTACCCCTGTGGCTTCAACTCCACTTCCCCACACTAGCCACCCAACCAAGCTGTTCAGGACACACCCCTAGCACAATAATAGTGGCGTGCTTCTACCCTTCCCCAATGATATTTGGGGGAAAGTAGGGCCACCGCGAAACTGCCATGGTTTAGTCAAGAGAACAACCTGGCACCTAAATATTTATCAATCAAGCAGGTTGGAGCCTGAAAGAGAGCAAGCCATTTCCTATTGTCGATAAAGTGGTTAGTTGATATATTACAGTGACACAGTGATAAAGATCAGGACATTAAGACACAACTGCACATGGATTTGTTGTTCTTGGAAATATAATTCATGATTTCGTTTTTTTACACTGTAGGATCCATGAGAAAGTGGGCTTTGTGATCATGCAGAACTTTCAGTTTTGCTCGAACAAACATTTGTTATTCAGGTTCATTGGGGGTCATTACGAGTTGGGCTGAGCGGTAAAATGCAGCAGTAAGGCTATCAGTGCCCGACTTACTGCTGTGCCCAATCCCATGTTCCGGGGCATTCACCTCCAACTCTGAGCTGGAGGTGAATGCGCTGGCTTTAAGGCCATTTTCAGCACTATTCCTGCCAGTGATAATAGCGCCCCCCCAACCCCATTGGGCTAATACTGCTGGACTGAGTTGTGGTAACGCTATTAGCGTTGGGCGGTATCTCAGCACAATTAGCGTAAGGATACAGCCCAACTCATGATAGAGCCCATTATCTCCAAGGATCTTCTTCATTTCCAGAGAGGTCTTGTGAGACAATTGAACAAATTGGGCTAGAATCAAAGTTATGTATTTTAGTATTATCAAATCAAATGTCACCAATCTGCCTCACTTCTTTGCAGTTCAGTTGGTCTCTTATTGTTCCCAGCATTCTGCAATCTTCGTTAAGGGGTGAAAAATATGATGAAATATTATCACTGATTACTGCAATGCATGGTAATGCACCCTCATGGATGGCACAACTGCACCATTCAGGCATATAACACCTAACCATCATTCACCTATACGCCAATAAGACATGTCTTGTGAGGCCACGAGTTCAGAAATACCAATGTTTCACATACAGATAAATGCTTGGAATTACCAGCCAAAATATGAGAAGATAATGGTATTGTAAAGATGTATCAACAGGTATCATTGAGTGTTGACACAATACGTCCACTGTACTTTAATGACCCTCAGCCAATGCTGAACCGGATGTTAGAAAGTCCACCAGCCACTATCAGGGAGGTTGCTGCAAAAAATGTCATTGGCAACCATGGGTCGCTCAGGGCTTTCACCCTTTGATCCACTTCCCAATGCTCACCCTGTTACTGCAGCAATGCCGGAGACAATTGGTGTGGTTACACTGCCACACTGTGTCTTCATCAATAGCTCACTCTTCAGACCCAATCACATTAGGAAATTAGAACCTTCTACATAGTAGTCCAGATTTGAAAATGGTGGAAGGAGTAAGCTTTGTTGTGGTTTCTCCATGTCTCATCAGAAAAAGTCACTTCAGTCCCTTAAACCGTCACCAACAAGAGTGAGCCCCTGCAGTGCGGAGCCCAGAGGTCTCAAGGAGGGCGTGTCTGTGCAATCAGTTCCAGATGGTGACAATGCACACATACACTTCCCACGGACCTGAACAAAATACACGAGATGAGGTGGGTGACTACAATGCATGCACAAACTGGGGTCCATGGATCACAGATGCAGACAACTGTGGGACACAGCTAGGCCAACTGCGACTCAGGCCATCTGAAGGGCCTGATCCGCCACATGGGCAGTTAGCCGTGGCTGAAGATACTGGCCTTAGGAACCGATGGATGTGTGGCCATGAGGCAGTGCGAGCCATAAGGCCACCAAGTGTGTGGCCTTCAGCCACCAACACTGTACTGGGGTCTGCTAGTGGCATAATATCGTCTGTGGGTTGGGGCACATCAAAGTTACTTTGAACCCCTCAGCAGTGCAGGTAAGATGACCACATAATGTCACATGCCCCGTGTCTGCTGTCTGATAACAAACTGGCACTGTGCAATGTGGACTTCCCACATCACTCCATGTGATTGAGGGACCTCTTGCCATGTAACAATGATCCACTCAAGTAACATGCCCATATGAAGCAGTCCACCACCTATGATATGAGTATGTAGCCTGGTGACAGGAGCCCTGGGGGGGGACTGGGATGAGCATCACACCCTTGTGCCTGTCCGTGTGACCTCAGTGTCAGTGGATGGGCCAATGCTGCAGGATGCTGGGTCTTGTTGGTCATGCATGCAATAAAGTCTTAGCTGGATGGGTGGTAGGAAGAGCCTGGACCCAGGCAATAACCTTGAAAGAAGGGTACGGCTGCTGCCCATGCACACACCACTGGTGTGGGGAAGGGTGGGCTGACACCTGTGAAACTGTTGTTGCCCTGGATTGCAGTCAGAAACCAAGCTTGGTAGAGAATTGCATGGCCAAGACCCGCATGGGCAAAAACCCACTGTGTGTTTGTAAGGCCCTGTGGTCGGCCCACCATCCTTGTACTCTCATATGAGCACTGGGGAACTGCTGGCCTGCTATGCCTCTGCACTGCTTGGAGGGGAGAGGACCCCATGTAAGTGTGCACTCCCAGAGGGGGCATGTCCTCGAGTCAATACATTCTTACGCAGGTGGCATGTAAATGCTTGTCTCAATGGCCATGGACGACAAGCCATCCAACCCAAGATGAACCAAGTGCGCAAGATTAACCTGTGGAATGCATGGAGCCAGACAGACGGCCTGCCCTGCTGTCGCAGGGCAAGTCATTGAGGGTCATTTGACAGCCAGGCACACAGCTCTGCCGCAAATGTACTCACCCACACAGAAGAGGGCCCCGAGGATGCAAAGCTCTGTGGGCACATTGCGTGGTGCCTGGCCCTTGTCTGTCCTGGGGATGTGCAGAGCCTAGCTGTGTCAGCGAGTTCCAAGTGGAGGGCGGACAGGACTGTTACACACTGTCAACAGTGGGCTAGAGGAAGTCGACTATGCTTACTTGTAAACTGTTTATCCTAGGTGACGACAGAGGAGAAGGACTGGCCAAAAGTGTCATGTCTTCTCATGGACACAACAGAGTACATTCCAGATCATGGCCCATCCGGACCTCCAGAGCTTTCCAGCCTTCTGGACCTATCATGCATTCCCAAGGTCCAACATCAGATGTCTGGGCAGAGCAAAGGATCACAATGGGCACCTACAGATCACTACTCCTTTCTCCAATTCATCAGGATAGAGCACTGTTCCCCAAATTTGCATTTGGCTTCTTTCTTTTCATCTTCGAGCTTTTTCTGTAATTTTTCCCTGAATGTTCAGTCTTTTGTTTGTCTCTCTCCTGATCTCTGCTCCTTTAACTCCAGGCTTATCATATCTGATCACAATGTTCTTTGTTGTTCCATTGTTTCTCGTCTTTATTTCCTGGACATAATCGTCTTCATTTGGATCAGTTGCTTCAGTTGCCCATTTGAGTGAAGCATTACTTCCCATCAACTGGCCTCTGGTCTTGCACATTGCTATGTGTGATAGACAGTGTGCTGTTGTGACATCTATTTCCATAGCTACAAAGATTTTCGACTTCCCCATACTGTATGGTAAGAGTGCACAGACAAAGCATTCTTCCTCTGAAGTTCGTCTTCCAACTTTTTTCATATTTTGGTACCATATGTTATTTCCCGAGTGTGCTGTGCTGTCCAGGTAGTCGTTTAGTTCATTATTGTATTCTTGTGTGCTTCATCTGATTCTTAGCGTTTTTCTATAGTTTTCTGTAACCACATCCTTAAACACATCCATATAGCTTCTTCTTGCTGGAAGATTCTCAGGTATCTCCATCAATGGTCCAGGCATTTTCATCTGTACCATTTGAGTAGGAGAAAGTCTGGTAATTCTTTCCTTGTCCTCTTGTATCTTTTTTGCGCTGGTTATGAATGTCCATATTGACTCTGCTACAGTTCCAGCATGTGGCTGTTTGGCAGGACTCACGCTTGACCCTTCCATCGCTGGATCAGGTATGCTTGTCAATGCTGTCTCTATTCGTTTATTCTCCAACTCCTTTTGTTTCTTTGAAAGTTAAGCTTTCTCCATTTGTCCTTTGGCTTCTCTTGGTTTGGAACTTCTCATTGTTGGTTGTCCAAACGTCCCTTATTCTTTGAAATGTGGTTCTGCAGTTACTGACACTAGACCAGGTGTATGTGCACTCATCATTTGCGTATGTGTGTCATTCATTAACCCCATCTCAGGTTTCTTCACTGACCCTGTCTCATGCGGTTCAATTTATTTGTTACCAAAAGTGTGTGTGTGTCATTGTTAATCACATCCATCTCAAGTTCACTCACCCCTCTATCAGACCTTCTAGGAACTGGAATGACTATGTAAGGTCTGGGCACCTTCGTGGGTTTCATGCGTACATCATTAGGTGGGTGCACTGAAATCTGAATGTTTTGTGCATCAATAGAAAATGGAGTTTGAATCGTCACTGACAATAATACAATAATGAACACTATGCATAGGTAAATAATTCCTCTGTTGGTCAATTTACAGCACTTATTTCTGGGCCAATATGAGCCTCTCTCCTCCTATTTTAGTTGCTCATCTCGATCATCTAAGGAAATAATACTAACTCTTTAATACATTCTAGGTAATGTCGTTGTATCCGGGTTCTGATGTTTCTGCTTGTAGGTTGCAGATAGTGGAATGATTATTCTTTTTGCCTGAATAATAGATTGTCTCTTGTCTCTGGAACCAGTTATCTTTTCCTTATACGAAAATGTCAACTAAGGTAATACGTTGAGCAAGTCTTTAATTTGCATGTTCAAAATAAACAAGCTCCCATTCGATGCCTCTTATTTGCTTTACTCCAGATGTCATGTCGTTTCTTTGTCAGCATAGCAGGAGTGAAGTCCTCTGGCAACACTTTCGCGATCTGTCCCTCGACGGAAAGTTTACAATCTTCTCCGGGAATTCGGATGATGATTAGAAAGTTTGAACTGTATTATAATACCATGCAAAAGCATGCTCATCTGTGTAGAATTCGCTGGGTCTCTGATGAAAGTGAGGACATCAACACTAGCAGGTCTCCCCAGAAGCTCTGGAAAGTCCTCAATTAGGCAAAAAAAACACATTGCTTGCTAGTCTGCTATCTTCTGGTGACAGGGACATTTGTGTTGTCTTCCCTGTACTCCGGAAGCAAAAGGAACTGCTCGACAATCACGATGAGCAGCCTCCTTATTGTCTTTTTGTTTTCAGGATCCTGAAGAAATTCAGTGATGTTAGTGCGCCTTCCCATTAGCAGCGGGTACGATCTCAATACTAACTCGAAATAGATCAAAACGTCCTTAGTGATGTCACTACTGTGTGACACCATAAGTGAGTCCAAATAAGGCTTCTGAGTTAAAAGAGTGAGGATACTGTATTCTCTTCCAATTTATGAGTCCACGATCAAAATTTGGCATATCTTTTCTTATCAAGGCTTCAGTATGCCTCAGTCCAAAGTTCAAAGTCAACACGTTATGTTGTGGCTTATACGTGCAATTTTCTTCTTCACCCTGCAACTAGGATGCACAGAGTGTCTGTGTTTTTATGTCCTTATCCCCTTATTTTGCTCAGAGGAAATGTCCAAAATTAAGCCGACTTTGCACAAAAGTTCTTTGCCTTTGTCTTGCTTATCACGCGTCCTTCTTCCTCGTCATGGATCTTGTATGCACATGCTTGGTTCTTCCCCATTGTCTGTAGTCTCCATGCGGTGGGGTGAGGGCAGAGTGTCTTCTCCGATGTATGGCTTGATGTCACCCAAAAAGATCCAAGCTCTTCTTTCCTGTAACTTGACTGCAGAGGTAGTGAGGTCCTCCACTCTGAAGGGACTGTTGAATCTTGGCTCTTCCCACTTTTTCTCGTGAGATTTCTCACCAGGACCGTGTCCCCAGCGAACAACTGTAGTACAAGAAAACCCTGATCTTGGTCTGTTGTAGTATCTCCTTCTGTGTTCTGTGCTGTCCAGCACCCATTTTTTTTGTTGCCGCTGCAGCTGTTCTGAAATTACAGTAAGACAAGATGTCATGCAATTCAAGTAATTTTGCATTTCTGATCCTAACACTTCCCCTGTTGGCTGAGCATCACATCTAGCTCAATCTCGGGGTGTTAGTGGCGTGTGCATCCTTCTGTCTGTCACGATTCTGAACGGCGTGAGATGGTGGTCAGAACCAGGCTGGTTTCTGACCGCATACAGTGCCAGTGGAGGACAGTGTAGCCATCCCTTCTTTAGAGTAAGCTTCAACTTGGCAATGCCTTCCTTTAACAAGCCATTGAGCTTCTCGCATATCCCATTCCCTTGAGGATGATACACCGAAGAAAACTTGTGCTTTATATCAAGCAGCAAGCTGATCTGCTCAAATACTGCATTAACAAAGTGAGGTCCATTGTCTGACTTCATGACCTCACATACTCCCCATCTGGGAAATACCTCCCTCACCAGAAATTTGCTCGCACAGGTAGAGTCTGGGTGTGTACATGGACCTGCTTCTAACCATCTAGAGAATGGACACACCACAACAATTAGGTACCTGTACCAATTACATACTTGAATCATATCGACATAATCAACATGCAAGTGCTGAAAAGGCCCAGTAGGCCTTGGGATGACTCCTCTAATTACTCGTAGTGTATGCCCAGCCGTGAACTGTTGGCAGATTATACAGTTCACCATAAAAAATGCAACATCTTCTGCCAAGTTCGGTATAAACCAGTCTTCGGCAATGGTTGCTGCTAGATTCTCCTTTGTCATGTGCGCTTGATAGTGTAGCTGTTCCAGTGCTATTTTCAATAAGGCTATAGGCATAACTGGTTTACCAGTGCTGTCTTGTCACCACAAACTCTCGGAGGGGTTTAAAGAACACCCTCGTCGCTTCCAGAGGTTTTTCTCTTCCTGTGGTGCCTCCCCTTGGAGCTCCATTAACTGGGTTTTCTCCATATTACTGTAACCTTCAAGTTCACTTCATGCAACAACCATTCTCTCATGCACATTAGTTATTTTCACATTCATTATTATTTCGTCTTTGGTCGCCACCCGCTTTGATTCCGTGTCTGCTGCTTGATTTCCACAGGAGATAAAATCTGTCCCTTTCGTGTGGGCGGCGCATTTCATGACCGCTATGCCCACTGGGAGTTGTAGTGCCTTAATGAGCCTGTCCAGTAAGGCTGCATGTTGCTCTGGCGTGCCATCCGCTCTGAGGTAGCCCCTCCTTTTCCAGCGTGCTAGGCCTGCATACACTGTTGATGTCACATAGACGGAGTCACTGTACACCGTCACTTCCTGTTCTGAGTGGTTCTCGAGTGCGAGTATTGTTATGAAGATGAGGCGGACACAGGTAAGTTAGATATGTGGATTTATTTAGGTTAATAAATCAGAAGAGAAGACCCCACATCTCATGGGCTCCCTTCCCTTCAGCTCTCTCCTCCAACTGTCCAATTTAGAACCAAACAAGAAACCTGCATCAACATTCCATTACATCATAATGTATTCTCTCCTCACTAGAGAGATCTCCTCTCCAAAGGAGGTCCACTACAACACATCTCCCTTCATTATTTTTTTTTTTTTTTTTTTATTATATATATCTGATCGCCTTTTAGTTTTCGGCATGTTACACTAACTACGTCTCATTTCATGCAATAGATTTAACTCAAACAAGACACACTAACTAATTCACAATAAAAACGTTTTAGAACAAAACGCCATAAGCGGCTCAGTTGCCATTTCCTTCTTCCTTCTCCTGGGCACATCCCCGCTTATGGCTTTCACATATTTCCTCTCCTCACAGAGGCAACCCTATTTTTATTCCATACTTGCCCTCCAGCAACTCGCACAGCCCCTTTCATGACTGCCACCACTCTGACAGGATCCGAATAAAGTGACTCCCCCTTCCTCCTTATCACTGCTCTCTTTATTCTAATCCAGTCACCACATTCCACACGCAATTCCTTCTTTCCTCTCTTCAAGTTTTCACGCTTGACCCAATTTGATTTATTTTCCACTAACGATCTTCTCACTTCATCTACAACAAGATCGGTCTCCCTACATCTTCCCAGCCATGGCGGACAAGCCATGGAATATGGCTTTCTTCCCCTCATGAGCTCAAATGGGCATAGACCTGTCGTAGAATGCGGCGCCATCCTCAGGGCCCACATTCTATTTTGTATTAGAGCTAGCTTGTCTAAACCACACTCCTCTCCCATACGTACACTTTCCATCACACACCTATTCATTCTCTCAACCACACCATTTGACTCGGGATGGTACAATGCGGTTCTTTTGTGACCAACCCCACACTCCCTCAAATAGTTAGAAAATTTTTCTCCAATAAACTGGGGACAATTGTCCGTCAATACGGTCTCAGGTAAACCTTCACTTGCAAAGATTTCTTGCAGAACCTTTATCATACTTTCACTCGTGATCTCCCTCACGACCTTAAAATCCACCCATCTGGAAAACAAATCCACCACCAAAACAATATACTTTCCCCGGGCATAACCCAGTTCCACGGGACCCAGTATGTCCATGGCAATATCACACCATACTCTGGACGGAAGACCGACATCCACCACAGGTTGCTTTCTGGCCGCTATTCCCTTTCCACTCTTAACACAAAACTGACAATTTGCCAAACGATCTTCCACCTCCTTGTCAAAACCCGGCCACCAATAATCTTCTCTTAATACTCCTTTGGTCTTGGGAACTCCAATATGACCACTATGTGCTAAATCTACCACTTTCTTCCTTAAACCTATCGGGACCACTGCTCTACCCCATCTGAACAAAATATCATCATTTACGGACAACTCATCTTTCACCTCCCAAAACGGCTTTACTTATTCCGCCAATTCTACCTTACTTGGCCATACCGTAGATTCTACATATGTGATTACCCTCCTTATGATTTTATCTCTTTCCAATTCGTCCAACCACTCCTGCTTGGATACAATGCCATCAGTGTTGACAAACACTAATTCCATTTCTTCACTTCCCATACTCTCAGGTGCTGCCACCTTTATCCTTGATAGACTGTCGGCTAAAACATTTTCCTTCCCGGGAATGACCTCCATTCTAAAACAATGTGTCTGCATCCTGGTAACCCACCCTGCCACTCTCCGAGATACTTTGTCAAGGCCCTTATTCTCAAAAATGGCTTTTAAGGGCTTATGATCCGTTCGCAACACAAACTCTACTCCCCACACAAAATTTCTGAAACGTTCCACAGCCCAAAAACATGCCAATGCCTCCTTCTCAAGTACCGAATATCTTAACTCTGCTCCCTTGAGACCCCTCGAAGCATGGGCGATTACCTCTTCAGAACCATCTTCCTGCTTTTGAGATAGCACAGCTCCCAATCCACTCTCACTAGCGTCAACTGTGATCATGGTTAGCTTCCTCGTGTCAAAACACCCTAATGGACCAGCCATATTTATTTCTTCCTTTATCCTGTTAAACTCCCTGTCACACTGGCTATTCCACACAAAATCGGCACCCTTCCTAAGAATCTTTCTCATCTCCTGTACTTTATCAGCATAATTTATTACAAATTTGTGATAAAATTCTGTCATTCCTAGAAAAGAGCGCAGCTCATTCTTGCTTTTAGGTTTCTCAACACTCTTAATGGTATTAATCATATCTTCCTTGGGTTTAACTCCATCCCCTGACACTTCGTGTCCTAGGTAGTCCACTTTCGTCACTGCAAACTTACATTTCTCACCTCTCAAAGTAATACCTCTTTCCTCAAATATCCTCAAAACCTTGCGTAGATTCCTGTCATGTTCTTCCATTGTTACACCACTCACCAACACATCATCCTGAAAACAGAACACCCCCTTCAGTCCCTTCAACAACCGATCCATGATCTTCTGAAATACTGACGAAGCGGACGCCAGCCCAAATGGCATTCTCCTAAATTGAAAAACACCTTCATGCGTTACAAAAGCCGTAACTTTCCTACATGCCTCCACCAATTCGACTTGATGATAAGCTGATGTCATATCTAACTTAGAGAAAAATCTTCCCCCACCCACCATGGTCAACAGTTCACCCATGTTGGGCAGGGGATGTCTGTCCACCAACACACACTTATTTAACTCTCGCATGTCAACACATAGCCTTATGTCACCTGAACTTTTCTTCACGATCACCACTGGGGATACCCATTCAACCCCCCCAGCTCTCTCAATCACACCTGACTCCAACAGCTTCTGTAATTCCCTTTGCACTTTTTCCCTCAAAGCTAGAGGCACCGGCCTGAGTTTCGCCACAGTAGGCATACTATTCTTTTTCAATGTTATCTGGTGCTGAAACCATCTCACCTTTCCCAACTTCTCACTGAACACTTTCCTAAACTCCGACATGTACCTATCATGGTTTGCAGATACTTCGGAAATTTGCAGCACTTGCTCTGGGTGATTGGGATCAAGTCTGATCCCCAAATTCTTTTGTTCTCTCCACCCTAATAAAGTTTGTCCCTTCTTGGTGACATACACTTTGCCATCACAACTGCGTCCCTTGAATTCGAATCTCCTCCATACATAACCCAGTAAATCAATACGATCTTGGTTGTATCCTCCTGGACTTATGTCAGGCTCTGATAACTCAGATACTACCCCTTTCATCTCGCACTCAAAAGCATCCCTGGATATTAAAGTTATTTTCGACCCAGAGTCAGCCATCATTGACACCTTACGCCCATTCACCGTTACCACAGCATACGGTCTTTCACAATCCTCAAGATCCCCTCCATTTGCAACAACATTTACTGTATTCACGATAACATTTTGTAATGGCACCACAACTTCGTCTTCTGACGATCTTCCATCTTCTTCTTCATTTACATACAAGACTCTCCGTTGGCCTGTCTGACCAAATTGGTAGTTTTTGCAGCACGATGCTAAATGTCCTCTCCTTTTGCATTTTGAGCACGTACTTTTCCGCCCTGGGCACACCACAGAGGATGCAAAGTGTGTTGCACTGGCACACCGATAACACAACCTTTCGTCCTTCCTATCCTCTTTCTTCTCACATCTCTGCATATAATCTTGACCCTTCCTTTCTTCCGGATTGTTCTTCCCTGACTGTCTGTTTCTTCCTTTCCTTTTGTTCTTTCCCTCGGCCACGGATAACACCTCTGATTTATTTTCCTTGGGCTCCCCTCCTTCAGTTTTGGAAAGTTTGGCAACACATGCCAGGGAATGCTCCACACGTTTCGCCAAGTCCAATACCTCGTCTAAACTTGGCTCATCCTTTAGCCACAACTCCTCTCGTATCCTGTTGGATCGACAATGTGTCATGAATTGATCACGAATATGTTCGTCGAAACTTCCTTGAAATTTGCATGTAAGAGCCAGATGCCGCAATGCAGTCACATAATCTTCGACAGATTCATTTTGAGCTTGTGTGCGCATCCGGAAATTGTACCTTTCCAAAATTGTGCTTCTTTTTGGGTTAAAATGTCTATCTAACTTCACTAATGCGGATTCGAACTCATTTAATTCATCCCCGCTTCCGTCGCTCACAAGTTGTGGTAGAGTTTCAAAAATTCTTTGACCCTCGAAACCCAAAAAATGCAACAACAACGCCAACTTCCTCTCGCTGGAATAAGCTGTCCCGCCAGCTGCTTTCATGTAGTGCAGGAAACCTTTGCGCCATTGTGGCCACATAATTCTTGCCGAGCCTGGGGCAGGCATAAAAACGGGGGGACCCGATATTCCCGGCAAAGCTGCCATCTCAACTGACTGTACAATGTCACTTAGAATGTGCTTTTATGTCCTCCCTCTTCTGGGAACTACTTTTGCACAGTTGAATTGCCGCCTCAGTTGTCTACTATAATATTTCTCTGCGAGTTTGCTTGTCCACACAGTCAGAGCGGATACTCCATAACCCCTCTGCACAACATCTAGTTACACTGTCTATGGCTGATGTCTACCTGCTTGAGAGCAACGTCCCGCTCACCTTCCTTAATAGTCACTAATCTTGTTGTTTTTTTTTTTAACTCTTCTTTGTTGCTTGATACAACGAAACTCTTTATCGGGCTCCTCACATACCCGGGAATGCCCCTCTATTATATGGTCCACGGTAATTCTCTCTCAAATGTCCCTGCGTTAGGAGACATACGGTACTCTCTTCAGAGTCCGCTCCCCATGACTTCCCTCAGCCGTCTGAGCAGGCAACACTGTAAACGCTGCGCCGGGGTAATTTGTAAGGCACTTACTTTTCGGTGTGTTGGGGAGGTGCGTACACACACAGGCCTGCGCGCGGCGGCCACTCAACGCTACAAGGGAAGCGGAGCAGCTGACCTGCAGACCTCCGCACAGTGGCCGCTCAACGCTACAGGAAAGCGGAGCGGCTCTCCCAGAAGTTCTTCGGACGCCGGCAACCACTCCTCATCGACAGCGCCTGCTCAGCTGTTCGCGTGGCGAGCCGATCTGCGCAGCTCAGATCACAACAGCGGATCGCGTCAGCCGGTCCCACTTGCCGGAGCAGGCAGCTACGAATTGCGAGCTGGCTCCTCTCAACGGCAGTCGTTTGGGCAGTGTTCTACCTCAGAGGCCGCACATGGGGTAAAGGGAGTTGGCCTCTTCGCACCGTGCTGGCACACACGGGAAAGCCCTGAAGGGTACTGCTGCAACAGGAGCTGGGCCCAGTTTACAGGCGTGTCTCTCGACTGGGCTCTCTGGAGCGGCTTGTCTCAGCTCAGCTGGGGTCTTCTCTTCACCTGTATTCCATGGCCTCACATCCCATCCTCGTCGCCATTGTTATGAAGATGAGGCGGACACAGGTAAGTTAGATATGTGGATTTATTTAGGTTAATAAATCAGAAGAGAAGACCCCACATCTCATGGGCTCCCTTCCCTTCAGCTCTCTCCTCCAACTGTCCAATTTAGAACCAAACAAGAAACCTGCATCAACATTCCATTACATCATAATGTATTCTCTCCTCACTAGAGAGATCTCCTCTCCAAAGGAGGTCCACTACAACAAGTATCAATGCCAATAATCCTGCAGCTTGTGATGAATAATGAGATGGTAATCGTGCAATAATATATTCATACTCAAAATTTTCCATTTGCTATGTGCTTCATCACAGCGGTGCCTGTATATCTCTGTCCATCATTTTGATCGATTCTCAATAGAACCGATTTCTCCTTCTGCCAATGCATTTTCTTTCACTCTGGGAACCTCATCATAGAATTCTTCATAATTCGCGCAGTTATGGATTGGCTCTCCTTCATTGACCGGCTCTGTTGTAAACATAGCTGGGTTCACTATCTTACATCGGATTATTTTATTCGATGAATTTGATATGATTACTTCATACGCCAAGGCTCTCTGTGATGTCAATGTGCCTTTCGGTTTCTCTAGAATGGCAAATAGTGCATGCTCGACGAACAAGGTCATTGAGCATTCCATCACAATGGTTGTAGCTTTCTCTATGGCGAACTCTGTGGCAGCTATACTTTGTTCGCACGGGAAGTGACCTCTCATTACTGGGTCCAAATTCTCACTGTATTATGCCAGGGGCTTGTACCCCAATGTGGTTTTCTGTGTGAGTACTGCTGTCATAACACTGCCATTCGTGTGTGAAAACAGGTAGAATTCCTCTGCATAATTGGGAATCCCTGAAACTGGTGCCATGCTAATCGCCTTTTTTAGTTCAACAAACCCTTCTTCCATGATCTTGGTCCACACAATTTTTTTTCCCTCACCTGTGCCTTCTTTAGGGCTTGTAACAAGGGCTTGGTATAAGAGCTGTAGTCAAAGACCCATGCCCTGACATAATTGCATAATCCTAGAAAACTCTGAATTTGTTTTATCGTGTGTGGCTTGGCTGTGTTCAATATGGCTTCAGCCCTTTCAGGGGTAACCCTTTTCCCCCCATGTGAGACTAGCTGGCCTATGTACATCACTTCTTTTTGACAATACTATAACTTTTCTTTGTCAACTTTATATCCTTTCTCAGCCAATATAGTCAATAGCTGAATAGAATCGTGTCTGCACTCTCTAATGCAATGTTGCTTAAGTCCATCTGCAGGACCCTGTTGAAAATTGAAGGAGACTCACAGTACCCCTGAGGTAACCTTGTACTTTTCAGATGCATTTGTCTGAACATGAATGATGTCAAATCTTGTGAGTCTTTGTGCAATGGGATTGAGAAAAAATGCATTTTTCAAGTCAATCACTGTGAAATACTTTGCCTCAACGGGTATATTCCATAAGATTGTGGACGGGTTAGGGACTAGAGGGAACTCGGCCTCTACAATATCATTTATTGGGCGCAGATCTTGGATTAAATGCCAACACCCTACCTTTGATTTTTTGATAGGGTAAACTGCAGTATTACATGATGACACTGACGTCACCAAAATGCCCTGCTCCGAAATACCAGAAATCGTTTTGAAAATCCCTTCATCTGCTTTCACAGACATGGGATACTGTTGTGCTTTTGGTAAAATTGCTCCTGGTTTCAATTTAATCTTCACTTCTCCGACTCCTTTCAATAAACCTACATCATAAGGGCCTGTAGTCCATACTGAGACAGGTACCTTTGCCATTTCGCCATCGAAATATTCAGGACGTTTTTGTGCCAGCATCATTCTCTGGGGCACTTCACTTTTGATCATTTTCATCCAATATTCCTCAACTGTCGTTTCATCTACACCTGTTTATCCTTCAAACAGATCGTCATCAGTGACGTCAGTCAATCTGTATCCTTCCTCAATGGCGATTACTGTGCACCATTGTCTGCCTTCATCATCACAACCATTGATCACCACCATTTTTCCTCGCACTATGGCTGTGTGTATTACCAAGGGAAACCCTCATCCCTTTTCCTCATGCATAGGTATTCTTGGCCTAAATAGAAACTCACCTGGGGTTCTCATTGGTTTGTCTTTAAGGCCTGGTAGCCATGACATTACTATGCGCGCTCCATACGTGAATATTTCTGGTTCCAATTGGCCGTTTGTCCTGCGTATGCTCTAATTAGTTTTTTAGTCATCACGTATAGTTTGCATACGTTCAAATAATGCATTCCTGGAGTTGAACATACTATGCCCTTCTCTGTGAACGAGATTGTCATGTTTAATTTCATCATTAGGTCTCGTCCCAATATATTCACTGGGATTTGTCATGAATGCAGCATTGACACATTCATGTCACATTCTCCTATGGAAACTGGAAGTTCTTTTGTAAAAGGAACATGACTTGTTGCTCCTGTGAAGCCCTGAGTATTTATGGCATCGCCGGACAAAGAAAACTTGCCTTCACTATACACGAGCGTGTTGCACCCATGTCAACTAAGAAAGAATATTCTTTATCCCCTATAAGGATATCTACCCTTGGTTCCTCGTGAGGGTTCGGTGTCACTGATAGGATAGAACAAATCAGGTTTCCCAGTGAGCTGTCCTAATCCATATATAACCTTGTCCCATGGTGAGTGAATGGACTTCCTCCATCACCAGTGTTATTTCTTATTCCAGAATTCAGTACCTGCCCTGTACTTGTTGTTTGTAACAGTTGCATCGGCGACTGTTGAGACTGTCATATTCTGAGGTTGCAAACTTTTCTGTGCTCCCGGCGCTTGCTGCTGCACCGTGTGATTTTGTGCATCCATTTCCAGCCTGCTGTAAAAACACAGGTGATTTCACCATCCCTACTCTTGTTCCTTGGTCGTTTTGCAACATGCCTTGACTTCTGCATGTGCGTGCTAGATGCCCTGTCATGCCACACGTCCAACATATTGGCGGTGGTCTGATCATTTGCCCATTTGATATATCCTGATTGCCGTTTTGCATGTTTTGGAAACCTCCCTGGTTACCTTGAAAACCTCCCTAATTACAATGCCATCCTCTTCCTCGAAAGCCTCTCCCTCTTGGGTAAAACCCGTTATTGCCTTGATGTACCTGCCTTTGATTATTGACCTGCTGTATGTTCGATCCATCTGTGCTAGTTATCATTGCCCCTTCAATGGCATATTTTGACAATTTCTTCTGCACTCATTTTGCCTCTTCACCTTTTCAGGCAGCCTCTTTTCTGCAATTCTTCTCTTGCTGCAGCCTACAATAGTGCGCTATGGTCAACTGTATCTCAGACCACGGTTTGGCCTCTATTCCTACCAATTTCTTGAGGTGCTTCTGGCAGCCCTTGGCATAATATATGGTAAAACACGGGTATGAATTTCCCCCAAGATTCAGGAGTTTCCAGCACCAGCGTGTCCACACATCGTCAGCTCTATCACCAAGTATGGCGATTAAAAGACCCTTAATGTCCCCGATAGCTAATGTGTTCCCTCCCATAATTTTTCCTAACTCGTGTATCCATTTTCCGGCTCCCGATGTCAACATTGGAAGCTTATTTTTTAGATTTTCCCGATACATGTGTGGCCATGGTATATATTGTGGTCTCGTTCCTCCATTTTCGAGTAACGGGAATTGTAACACATGGCACTCCTTTTCCTCTCTCATAATTTTTCTATCCACTGCAGGGGTAATATTCCTGCATCGCCATCTACTTGGCAATGTCCTTAGTCTGCTCACATAGACACCCCCTCTGACCGTAAAATACTCCTTCGTGTCGGTGTGATTGTGTGGCTGATTCTGATGTCTTAGGTGCAGACCCACTAGAACCTGACCATCTTATTCCTTTTCCATTATAGAAGCATTTTTGCGTCTTCTCTCGTCTTCTCTTTCTTCACATTCCTCTCTTTCTGCGTCCGAAATTGTCTGTGCCCAACTCGTGCAACTTCACTCATCCTCCTCATTTCTGGTTAGCGTCAGCCTATCTAGGGACAGCTCTCTATTTCTGCTACTTCGGGAGGCGTCCTCAGTGTCGTACAACTGAGTGCTCTCAAGACATTCGTCCTCTCCTTTCCCTTGCGGTACCCGTTCTAGCCCCATCTGATCATATATTCTATCGATTGTCTCTCCGATGCTTATGGTGTCGAATTCATCTTCCATGTTTGCCCTAGATGTGCCTGGTACTAAATCATACTCAGGAAACAATTATTCTATGTCTTCCCAGACTACTACTGGATTGGGTTTTTGAACCTCTCTTTCCAGATATTCAAGATCCTGTGCTCTCTGCCTTCATTTACGTTCTGTGTTGTCATCAAATTCGCTGCACTTCCTCACCTCCTCTCTGACCCTATCTTCTTCCTGCTTCCTCGCATTTCTTCGTTCATTTGCCTTTTCGTATTTCCTCATCCCTTTGTCTTTTTATTCTCTTCTCCCATATTTTGTGTTCTTCTTCTTCTATTCTCTGTTGTTTCTGCCTGTCCTGATCATCAGCTGTTCTCTGCTTATGATCGCGTTTCCTTTCTTGCTCTTCATGATAACTGCTCTCGTCTCTGTCGATCCTTTTTCTTAGTTCCTTTGTCTCTCAATCGTTTTTCCTTTTCCTTCTCTTTCCCTTTTGACTCATCTGGCTCTCCCTTTTGTCTCTTGTCCTCAATGTCTTTACCATCGAGTTTTAATAAAATCTGATCTCCCATCCATTCATTCTGTGTGAATGCCATCTCATCAGTCTTGTCCTCATCTCCTCTCCATCTCTTTCCTTCTCTACCCGTATCTAGAGATGTACTTGCTTGTGTTTGGTCTCCTTTTTCTTTTTCACATCTCTAATTGTCCTTTGGGACTTCAGAGGCAGTATCTCTTTCTCTGCTTTTCTCTGGGCTTTCGTCACTACTTTGCGTAGGCGACTCATATGACGGGTTGCTATATCCAGTGGCTGCTTTAAGCTCCCTCAACGGGTATAATCGTTCGTCTTTACTGGCTTCACTTTTTGGTTCAGACGGGGCAGGTGGCACAGAAGGCGTTTCACCCCCCTCTGTGCATATATTCAGTATCCAATCTACCGGCAGCTCCTCCTCCTTTGCCTCCTGGTACATTTTCCAAAGCACTAAACTAGCTAGGCATTTATCAAATGTTTTGCCAGTTTACGTGGCATGCAAATATGTCATCATGTGCTACAGGACCATTTTAGATAGCGAGCCACCTTGGGTATAAACATTTTGTTTGCAGTCCCTTTAACCCATTCTGCACTGTACTGTTTAAGCTTAGGTGCATGTTTTGGCAACTATTTGCACAAGTGTACTAATGGGATAACATCTTCCATACTTAAACCTGTTTATCCTCTCCCTAAATAGCACTTTGTTATGCTTTACGTTTCACAAACAAACTCAACAATATGAGCGAGCACCAATCGCTGCAAGCTCCAATCCTGTTTTTTCACAAACAATGTTACTTTTATTTTTTCAAACAACCATTAATCCATGCCATACAACATTTTGTCTATTCAATCACACAATTTTCATGCTATTTCCCCCAAAAATGTTCTTACCTCATGACATCAGAAAAAAGAAAAACACGAGACAGACAAGACAGACTAGACAAACTCCGGCCGGTTATATAAATCTCATGCCATCTGCTTCTTTAGATGCATTTCTGCCCCTATTATTATTCTGACATGGTATGTAAACCCATCTCTTTCAGAACGTCTTTAACTGATTCTGGTCTCCTATATCGTCCTATTAATTCAGGAATTTAAATGAAGGCTTTTTCTATCGCTCTATTAAAACCTAGGTATCTGGGCGTATACTCCTCTCTCGGTTATTCTCCCGGTTTCTCTCTCTATTGCTCGGCCACCCTCGAGTCAATATTTTCCCCTTATATATACATTATACTCTTACTCTGATGTTATTTTTGTCCCTCCTCCCTCCGTTACCTTCCCTTTACTTGTTTTAAGGCATGCAAATTTTTTGCCAAAGCATTCAGACTTATTGTCCCCCTGTTCACATTTATTTTCTGCTCTGGACGCTCGGGATCACCGCCTTTGTTACCGCCGCTTCATGCTGTTAGTCCGATCGGCTGCTCGTAGAAGTTGGAAGGGGTTTTTGGGTGAAATTAAAGGTTCCTTCAGACCTAACCTGCAGGGTTTTAACTTAGACTAACCACTATCGACGGGGAGCTTCTCGTTCTACTCAGCCGGATGGCAAAGGACTTATTGTTATTGCTGAGGACCCAGAGTTACTTATGTCGACGGCCAATGGGTGTCTTATCTAATTCATTCTAATCGAACCTTCAATCTCTGCGACCAAGTGTGCAGGATGGACCGCAGCCGGCCCATAGGACTGGGGGTTTCCAAACAGCACTTTAAGATGAGCAGCAGCACCCTTGATATGGATGGGGATGCAGATTCGTACTCTTGCACCAAATCAATAATGACAACTCAATAGTTTGGCAAAGGGAGTCCGTTTAATGACAAGTACAAAAAACGGGGAGTTCAATGAATATCAGCAATCGCTCGATCTTCCTTCTCGCTTCAACTCCAACTAATTTCAGAAAAAACAGAACATTTATACCAAAAACTCGTCATCACTGATGTGTAACTCTTTAAATTTAGCATGCAACTTAATTGGTTCTAGGAAGGTAACTTTAATATAGGTGCTATATCTGCTTATGATCAGTGCGAATTGTAAATTCCACTCCCCACACAAAACTCTTGAATCGTTCAATAGCCCAGAAACAAGCTAAAGCCTCTTTCTCAATGACCGAATACCTCATCTCTGCACCTCTGAGACCTCTTGACGCATGAGCTATAATGTTTTCAGAACCATCAACTTGTTTCTGAGACAATACAGCTCCCAAACCACCCTCACTGGCGTCAACCGTAATAATGGTCCTCAACGGGGAGAGGGGATTGGATAAACAATATCAAGTGGGACAACTAAGCCCTTCCTTCAAAATGACTACTGTAAACGTCACTAAAATGACAACGTCTCATTGGTTATACTAACTATAGGACCCTAGATTACACGGTCCACTATGATTGGGTTGGCATCAATCCCACTCATACTTTTCCACTTGCTCTTGATTTAATTCTGCCAGTCGTCTGCCATCTGTGGCTTATCTTGACCTTTCCTGAACAGGTTACTCTGTTCTTCTTCTCTTTAATTGTATCCACTGTTGGCCTATTCCAGCTGATACAACCTTGGCTTCTTGGCATGGTTACCTTCGTCTGAGTTTCTCTCCGTCTTTAATTCTCAGTTTGTTTGCTGCAAAACTCTCCTCTTGAGACCTTTAGTAACCTTTTGGTTGATTCTGCTCTTGTGCGTAGTGGAAGTATACTTATATAACGTGCTTTTTTGAGGTAGATATATGTATAGGTGGGGCTTGCCGCAATCTATCTTACTACTAAGCATAAGCAAGCCTCATAATTTCTGTGCTTCTTGCGGTTTCTTGCATCTGTACATGTTTAAACTAAATGAATATCTTCATCATGCATATGGCCTAAGTTTCTTCCTCTTGACATCAACTGTTTCACCTTAGGCTCAAGATGTCACTTATCCATGGTATTTCGTCTCTTTTTTCATCATTCTCAGGTCGTTAGATCTTCTATATGTGAGTCAGTCTAGGTTCTATGACGTCACCATTTGTCTTCCTTCAGTATCTTCTTAACTTCTTCTGGTATTACATTCTGAAAATCGTCATTCTGTCTCACTTGTCGATATGGTTTTCTCAATGGGAACCTTACTGTCCAGGTTTTCTTAGGTGTTGGTGCTTCAATAGGTGCTGTTATTCTGATAGGTACTGGACAGAGCCCAACTGTGGCTCTCTGCTGGTTTATTTGCTCATCATACGTCACATATTTCGGCGTGAATGTTCCTGGTACTTCAAAAGGGGCGGCAGGAGTGCCAATCATGCATGGCACTTCCTCTTCACTCTTGCTCAGCGAATGAGGATGTGGCAGGAAGTCAGTGACCTCATCAACGCTTGTGGTGTAGAGAAGCACACTGCTAAACAGGTCCGCAAATGGATGGATGACCTAATTTGAAGGACAAAGGAGAAGTTCTTCAGAAACCTGGCCTCTGCCCTGCCCACCAGAGGAGGAGGAGCTGACTCCTTTTGAAGAGGTTGCAAGTGGAATGATCAGCAGTGAGCAGGTGCTTGGCATGGAAGGTGTGGATGCCTATGTGTACACATCTGGTGAGTGGCATTTGTGCGTATTGTATGTGCTGATAGTTTTGCATGACATGGTCATATATGCATTGGACTACAGTTGGTTGCAGTTGGCAGCCATCCATGGGCACTGTATGAATGCTACTGTGTACACTTCCATCACCTGACCTGCATTCGCAGAGGTGGTTGTGTGGTTTCTGTGTGTGATACATGTTGGTCTCACAGTACAAATCACTGTCTGCCCGGTTTCACTATTGTGCCAGTACTCGTGTGCCATGCATCACTGATCTCATTGGACACATTCACAGTGTCATGTATGCAGATAGTCTGTTGTGAATGTGAATCAGGACACACAGAGAATCGCAGCAATGTGAGCATGATGTCACAGCCATCCATTCCCTGGCCTGTCTGCCAGTGGTCATGGATCAGCAGCAATGTCTATTCATAGACACATGAGGCCGTCTTCTAGATGGGATGAGATGTGGATGGCCAATAGATGTTTCAATGTAGTATAGTCCACATTTGGAGTGTCAATGGAGTGGTGGCCTTGCAGCAAGAGTGCCTTGGTCATTTCCATGTCGCACTGACCTCACACATGGTTGAGATGCATGTGATTGGGACCAACCACGTATCTGGAGGGGCACAATGTTGTGATGGTGGATGGTTAGATCATGGCAACACATATGCCTGCATGGCTTTTTGGGTCAGCAGATGTACAGGTCAGACTTCCACATGTTGCAAAAAGACAAGGTCAGAGTAGGGTAGGGGCTCCATGATGATGCACAGATCTTCATCCTTCCACTGATGGTAATCACTCTAAATCATTTCTGTGTGTATGTGTGTATGTACACTTGATCCCACAAACCATGACATGTTGCATGGCCTGATATGCCAGCTATGATTGCACAGGTCACTGAATGCCATGCATCTGTGCCATTCAGGTCACAGTGTGCCCAGTTACAACATGTGTTGTACATGAGGCTGGCCATTTTGTGTCTGTATGCATTGTAATGCACATATGCATGTTCTACCAGGTACTCATACATCAGAATGTTGTTTGTCTTTGTGCAGATGATGATGCAACAGATGCAGAGGTGGAGGAGGAAGAGGAGGGTAATGCACAACAAACCACAATTGAGGCTGGGGTATCGTGCCCTGTGAGAATCTACAGGTGCTGCAGGCACTCCTCGCAAGGTTTGCAGACTCTTCTCCTGACTCTTCAGATCAAGCTGCTGAATCAGAGGTGGAGGACTCACTGAGAGACAAGGTGGGTTCCCCAGTGGGCAGCCTGGATGGGGCTGTTGAGTCTGAGGGGTTGAGGAGTCGCGGGTCCGGTGGGGAGCCCCGCGTCTACAGAGGCGACGGCTGCAAGATTGCCTTCACCTGTGATGGAATCAGCAGCAGGGGCTGTTGTTCAATGGAGGGTTGCAGGGCTGCAGACCCTGCAGCCAATGACAGGGGTCCCACTGCAACAGGCCTAGACCCCCCGGCATCCCACCGTCAACGGCCCTGCAAATGTGTTGGACTTATGCATGATGGGCAGTCAGAGTGGGAGTAGCAGATGCAACCATCCGACATGGCTTGGTCCTGCAGGAGATGGCCGGGGACATCCATCGTCTGACTAATAACATCCCCTCAGCAGCTGCACAGGATGCACAGCATCTGGCCTCTCAGGACCATCAGCAGCGGTTAATGGGCACCTTGACGAGGTCACTGCATGCTGAGATGCAGTCTTCAAGGTCCTCCCACAGACTGGGCATGGAAGCCCACATCAAAAGCAAGCAGGCTGATCTGGCGTCTCTGAGGGACAGAAAAAACCCTGCAGCTGGAGATGTTGGCATCTCAAACCTCCCATCACTGTAACAGAGAGCTTGAGGGATTCACTGCATGATGAGCTGTTGGCTACAAGGTCCCACCTCCACCTTCACCTCCACCTCGAGATGGACACCTTCAGGCAGACGCTCTGCCAGCAATCTGATTCGTCATGAGTGAGTGCACATGCAGCTCTGTGGCCACTCGGGAGGAAGTTAATTGTGACCTCTCCACCATTGGGTTCCTCATGCATGCATCTGTATCATGAGTGGCCCTGACCAATGAAGACCAGGCTTTGGCACTGCATGGACAGTATACACCACAGGATTGTAGTCCCAGACCACCCACGCCATCTCTCCCAACTGTGCCCTGATGTCCATGAGCTCATGAAGGGGGTATGATTTGTAAGTTTTTCTGCTGACTTTTTTTCACTTATGTGGACCCCCCATCTCCTTCTCCCACCCCCCCAAGGGTGACATATTTGTTTCTCCCACCCCCTCCGAAATTGACACTTTTACGTCTTTCTTTTTGTCACCTTGTGTTGTGCCTTTGCCTTCTCGAGGCCTTCCTGAGTGGAGGACTGGACATGCAGCCATGTGCAGTCGAGTCAACTGCAATGGCTAATTGGACTGCAATAGCCTCACACATACATGGTGCAGATTGCAATATTCATTGATTTACAGATTTGCAGTCTGTATGAATAACTCCTTCAGCTGCTCCAATGCAATGTCCAATGGTGTTACACACATCTTGCCTCATCCAGTACCTGCACACCCTGAGAGGTCCACACAGCACACTCTTTCCACCGTAGTCCCCCTATCCTCTGCCAGACACTGTCCCTCCATGCCCCAAAGTGTAGGCACAGTGTTAGGTGGAGGTGGTGAGGGAATCATAGCAGAACAGTTCTGCCAGCAGGTTAGGTTGTGCACTGTCAATCATGTTCATGGCTGGTGATGTTTGCATCCCAACAGTGGCATGCAGTGGCACACATAGGGTTCGCATGGATCATGTGATTTGCTGATGGGGTCTGTCACTGAAGATGTGTGTTGAGTCACATGGCTGTACAGGGGCTCATTGCAATTGGCCGGTACCGTTAAAAATGCCGGTAATAACGTTTACCAGCACTTATACCTGACTGGCCAACTCCAAGGTTGCTGGTAGGGATGGAGGATTTACCTCCAGCTGAGAGCTAGAGGTAAATCGAACACCATACTGGCAAAAGACTGCTGGTATTACCGGTGCCAGTGATACTGGCAAATCCCCCCATGGAGTCCTATGGGACTCCATGGAATGGGGATTTACCGCCCTTATTGGCACTTGTAATCTGACGGTAATTCCGGCAGACCAAGTGCGGGTAACAGCAATTCCATTTGCCGGTATACCATCAAACTCGTAATGAGCCCTGTGTGTGTATGTCCCCTTGATCATCCATGCATGTGCTTTGGGTTTCTGGTTGCACTTCTACAAGGTGGAAAGCACGGAGGCCCGCACTGCCAAGTCATTTTGAAAAATTCAGAACAAAATTCCGAAAATAATGGATCTACTCATAAAAAGCAGAGAAAGTATTCCAAGGAGCAGACTGTGCGAAGCTCAGAGACACCTGACCCTAATGAAAACATGAAGGGGCCATACTCTGCTGCTGATCGGTAAAACATAGCCAAATACAAACATCAGGTTTTGCATAAATACATATATGGATTGCATAATATTTGTTGTGTATATAAATGACAATGTACATACCAAACATTAATACACAGCATCATGACATCGAGAAAGAAAAGAGAAAAAGTAAAAATGAGGTTACTGTACTTTCTTTAAGCATTCCCTATGGTTGTAACGTGATAGTTTAACTGGGTACTTTAATGAGACTGACCACTGACCTCTGGGGCGCCTGAACAAACTTAGAATCCTGTAATTGAATGTTCACCTCCAAATGATACGTGACTGTGTTAGTCTTGACTGTGTAGGTCCAGAAAATGCCAACAAAATAGTGTTTAAACGTGTGACTGTTGAGCAACAGAACATTACTCACATGTATAACGTGCGTGTCCTTGACTTGCGTTTATGTGAAGAAAATAAATCTCCTACAGATCAGCAGCTGAACGTAGAGTCTATAAGCAATTGGGAGATACGTTTTATGCCCCTCATTAGGTTTTTAATCTAATAAACTATGTTCCATATGAGGAGCTCATAGCTTACCTTGCTGCCAACATGTAAGTGTTTCTAAATTGAGGAGTGCGCATGTGGTGCTCAATCAGTTGTTTATAACTCGTTGCCATAGCGTCTGCACTTCCACAAAGGACAGCAGGCTTAGAAGTCTGTGCTGCACTCATTCTCCTTGACTCATTGACAGAGCCAACTCTCTAGGCATCATGGACTCTTCATTTAGATGGTTCACCTCTTAACCTCGCTGACCGTTCATAAATGTTCTTCCTGTCACCCTTCTCTCCCCCTGTCCTGTCTCCAAAGGGGTCCTGCAGTGGAACACCCTAACAAACCTATCCTTCAACCTGTGCCTGAGCCCCCTCACTGCCCTTATCCGCTCACATGACCTGTCCTGCTACAACTATGCAGATAACCCACAGATCCTTTCGAGATCCACAAGACCCCGGCTACTCCCCATCCTGACCTCACCTCGGGCTGTACAGATTCACAACCACTGCCTGACAGCTAACCTCTTCCGTCTAAATCCTGGTGGAAGTGGAAACCTGATTTGCAGTAATACAGCCCTCTTCCAACAACCCAACCTCTTGCTGTGCTCCCTAGATCCTACTCCCACAGCATCCAGCTCAGTGAAGAACCTGGGATGCACCATGGATTCTGAAAGAACAATCTCACCACTTGAATGTTGCTTGTAGATCCTGTCATCGACTCCTCTGCATCCTTAGATGATCCTTACCTTGCCTATCCTGCCCTCACTGGGTTACGGCAATGTTGGCTATCAAGCTCTACCATCTAGACTGTTCTTATTCCATTTATGTGGACACCCCTGCCTATCAGCTCAGAAAGCTACAACAGACACAGAACAACAAAGTCTGCATCATCCTTGCACTCACCCCTAGGATAAACATGATTCCTGCACTTCGGGTGCTCCACTGGCTTCCAATTGTCCAACAAAACACATTCAGTCGTATTTGCATCACCAACTGTGCCCTCCATGAGAAGTGCCTTGACTACCTCCAACACTGACTCACAGGTTAGCAACACAACAGAAACCTCTCATCAGGTTCTGCACTCCTCATTGTGACCCCTTCCTAGAATTCCACTTGAATTGTGCGTACCTCTCTCTCCGTCTATGCTCCCAAACTCAGAGACTCTTTCCCACTCAGCATCCGCCAGGTGGAGGACCACCTTATGTTACAGAAGGCACAACCTGGCTCTTTCCTTCCCTAAATTGGACAAAGGCCACACCCCATGCAATGTCCCAGCACAGATTGCCCTGCTGGGGGGACACTGCTGGAACATGGCAGTGTTGTACTGCATGTCATGCCTGTGTTTGTGTACTCAAGTCCTGCTTTATAGGCCTGCAGGGTGCATGGCCAAAAGGAGTACATCAGCTGAGTTGCACAAATATGGCAGGAAAGTCTGCCCATATGTCTCCCTGCACTCCACAGGACTGAATTAGCACTCTTGAACCATCAAGATTGGCACATGTGGACCTTGACTGCATTTACCTGTGTTCCACATACAAGTCACTTGTTGTTAACTGTTGGTTTTCTGTATGTTTTCTCATCTACAATGTCTTGCATGACTTTTTTTTCTGAGTTGATCTCCAAATCTTATATTGTAAGTAACTGACTGTATGTGAGTGTATATTGTGAGTGCATGCATATGAAACCTCATCTCCTCCCCACAGCATCTTCAACTGTTGTCCCTGCAAGTGTTTGCACTACACCCTATGATTCCTGACGCCTTCCTTGGAACAGCTCATCCTGTGGGTGGGCTCTGATTGAGGGAGAAGATAAAGCTGGGGAGTGTTGACCTGTCCATGAACTATTGTGTCCAACGGGGGGGAGACAGGTGGGTGGGACAAAGTCTGGAGTGGATGTAACACAGCCCCATAGGTGTGGGGATTGGGGACCTGGGTATCTTTCTGGTGTGCCTGCCATGGTGGGTTGACTGTGTGGGTTGGGGCCTGAGAAGCTGAGGTGTCCCCTTTAGCAGATGCCCCTATTTTCCCTGTCTGCACTTGAACCACTCCCCCTATTGTCCTCCGCACCCCACTCCCCCCACCTGTTCTAGTTTTCCATCAGTGTACCTTCCGGCCCCTCTGCCCCTGATTCCTTCTTTTCCTCTCTTTCTGTCTCTATCTTCCTCTCTTTCGTTCTTTTCTCAGCCCTCATCCACTCTAACAGCCCCCTTCTCTCCCCTCATCTCCCCACCAGCAAATCTCCTCCTTGCTCCCCACTCTCTCTCTCTCCACTCCCCAGCTGCCCAGACTTCCCTCTGTCTCCTCTCTCCCCAGTCCCTCTAGCCATCTTTCTTCCTTCCCATCAGCTCCCCCACTTGAACTTTCCCTCTCTAGCCCTTCCCCTCATCCCTTGGTGTTCCTTTCCCTCCCCTGCATACAAGGGTACCCCACAGGGCCGCGGGCAACCTGACAGTGGGTGCACCAGACTTGTATGCCTGCCACCAATTAACTGCCTTGTGTACGCATCCCAGGGCAGACTAACCCCTGTGTACAGACTGCCTAAAGTGCTCTGGTGGCAATATGCTTACTTCACTGCCAGTGATTACTTTATTCCTGAGTTCGGATGTTGGTGCATTCTTTGGTGCTCACACTTTTCGATGTAACCTGCCTGTTGTTGCCAGAGGAGTTGGGGGGGTAGTCCATCTGTGCATCCAATGCACCCTCATCGGGTTGCTTGATCCCTGGTCCTGAACTGTGGCTCTGCCTGGGGTCACTCAAACAACATTTCACATTCTGGCGTGCTTCCCACATTCATGGCTGCAGTTTCAGCAAATTGATTCCTACTTTGGGACTGCGTGAAGGGTATGCCCCCTCCGGTGGGCCCCTTTACATGGGTGTCTCCCCCCTAGAGGCAGAGCAGAGGCTGAGAAACCCAGCAGCTCACTGGTGGCTAGTTCAGAGTGGATGGGGCTGGGTTTCATCCGCCCCAGTGCAGGCAATCTCTGCCATGCTGTTCTGCCTTTTCCACTGACCACGTATGTGCAGCAGTTCACAATACATTTCCTGTGTGGTGTCGAACCCCCTTGTCATCACACTCACGGTGGTGTGTGGCGGGGCCCCTCCCACTTTCTGTTATGCCTAAGCCCAGTCTCTCCCCTTCCACCACCACCACCGGGGCACACTGGGCACCTGGCCCTCCCAACCACATGGGGTGGGGAAACAGGGAGGCGAGGATGCTGCAGCACCAAGTCTCCGTGCTGGGTCCATGAACCCTGCAACGGTGCTGATCAGGGTCTGACCTTGGGTGACGAAGGGAATGGGGAACCTGCAACAACTGAAGTCATGCACCCGGGGAGTGTCACTGGGGCAATTGACATTCAAACAGCCCTCAGACAGGCATGTATAAAGCATCTAACACATGCTCAATAAACAAATAGTAATAGGTTATTAGAACAGAGCAAGATGATGCAGTTGTATTCAAAACTTGAACTCTTTCTACTTGTATAGAAACTGGAGTTTGTATGGACCCTGAGGTACATTTTGAAAGGCTTGCCATCATGTAATGGTTTATTGAGAGTCCACCCTCAACACAAGGAGTTCCTTCTGTCCCCAAGCGTGTCACACAGTAAATGGTTAATGTCAGTTCTTTTATTCAGCCCTATCTCAGCCTCATACCATGCCCCTTGGATCCCTCCCCCTGAGCTACCAATGGGCCAAGAACCAGGCTGATGTACAGGAAATATCTTTGAATTTATTTGAATTATAGATAATAGAAAATTGCACTAAACTACACACGCTACCTTCTGTGTGGCTCACAATTAACTTCTTGTTACACAAATAAATCACACAAATGAATTGGGAAAAATACAAATCACAGTACTTTATCTCAATTTCAGTTCAAGAAATAATTAGCCCTGGTCAGTGAACAAAATCAATTACAAATGTAGTTCTGTGCAATTTCGATTTTCCTGCACGCTTAAAAGGCTAGTAGTCTGGTTTTTCCGACACCCCCCTTTACTTAAAGGCCTTTGTTGGGGAAACTGGACAGAAAATAATTTGATGATTTGGTAATGTTGAATTTCAGATCTCCTCCACTTCAAGGCCTGTGTTTGGGAAGCTGGACACATAGGATTATCCAATTAAATTACAGTCTATAGTTTTCAGTGCACACTGGGAATGAGCTTTGTTAATTTAGAATTTTAACAAAAATCACCCTGTGGTGTTCTTCCGAGGGGAATTAATTATATTAATTTTGTTAGTTAATTAGGCTAAGGATCTACACATTGTTGTCTCAGCACCAACTATAAAGTCAAAGGATTTAAAGGCAAGCAGAGTCCCCCACCTTTTGGTCTCCTAGGGATCAGTTCTACTTACATAGAAAGCCTGTTTAAAGTTCAGGAAAGCCAGCTGCATTTCAGGACTCCTCTTGGAGGATAGGGCTAGGGGTCTGGTAACTCCACTTTCAATGATTGTCCCCGGCTCTTCACCATAGAGTCCAGTCATCTTATAGGTCCTCCCAGCAAGAGACAGCAGCAATATGGTAATTTTCAGCAGCTATCTCCTGATGGTAATTTTAGGAGTTCATCCCCTTTCCTCATAGTGCATCCACTTTATATAGCAGTGATGACACTATCAAGTTTACAGTATTGGAGAGTACCCTGCAAGAGTTCTCGCAAATAGGATTGGACAGTTATCCTTCTCTCTAGTCCCAAATCCAGCCTCTCTCTAAGGATTGGTTTAGTATTCTGGAACCGACACATGGCAACTTCCCTTTGAAATCCCCTTTTGTTTTCATGTCAAGTTTTGGCAAAAATCTAGTTGTGTCAAAACTTTGGGATGTACTAATAACTGTCATAGAATATATATTTCGCTTCAGCTAATCATGGGGAATTTAATAAAACGACAGCCATTTCCGCATCATGTTGCACGACATTTCCTGCCATTTACACAAAAAGCATAATAATTAGAAACATGTAATGTACTCAAAATACCTAATTTTACCCTCCACCAGTTCACCAACTCTTAAATTTGGGAAATTTTCAGATCAGCCAAAACCCCATTTTAGCTGTCCATTACATTCCCTAAGCCTCAGGTGGATGATTTTTATTTCAACGAAATCACCTGGAAATTATCTAAAAAATGAAACATACATTTAATCAGTGCAAACTGTGGTTTCTGGGAAAATGTAACAATTGTGACAGTGCGTTTAAACAAAGGGAATCTTCATATGTGCAAATATGAGCTTCCCTTTCCACATGCAGCTCCATTGGTTACTTGATTTCGAGTCAATATGAAATTGTAAATTGTAAATAGTTTTCCAACATGAATTGATGATTTTGTTGTTTTTTTGTGTCTAAACTCCATATTTGCAAATAATGCTTCGTTATAAAAAAAATGTATTTATTCTAAACTTCCAATATGAATGGGAATTAAGTGTGAAGGATGACGCTTGTCATTTCTGTGTGAGGTATATTTTTTTTTTCATTTGGTATGGTGATGGTGGATCCATAGCCGTTTTTTATTCTTGGAAGATTAGAATGGTTCCTTGTTTGACTGCACGATTTGGTGCATGGTACCATTTTTGATTTGGTATGGTTTCTTAGGATTTGCACCTTGTTGCACGCTGGGAGGGAATGGTCAGTCCTTTTTCGTGTTTGTTTTATTTGAAGGACATGTTGCCTTTTGCGTAGTCCCGTTCCTTTTTTTGTGACACGGAGCAGTATTGGACTTCATTAAATTCCAGTGTGTAGGATTACGAGATTTAGGATGGATTGCATTTGTTGCATCCCATTTTACATTGAAAGAATATAGGTAGTCCTTTGTTCATGTTTGTTGTATTCCCCGTTACACTGAAAGAATATAGGTAGTCCCTTTTCTATGTTTGTTGGATTTGAAGGACTGCCTACCCTGCTCCGAAAAGACGCGTAGTCCTGTTCCTATCGCGTTGAAGTACGTAATACCAGCCAGCTTTCCATCCAGTTTGTGTTCATGAAGCATGAATAGTGGATTCAGCCTCAGCCAGTGAAAGGGTAAGCCATTCGTTTTTGCCGTTTTACTTGCAAAACTAGTAGATGTAGTCACTGTATCTCGTTTAGGGTGCCAGAGTTCTACACAAGTTGACATTTTCTCAATGTGGCCCCTGCGAGTAACTGATGTAAATATTCCGTTTTTTGAAAACATTGAAAGGTCTGCCGGACAACAGGAGAATAATCTAATATACAGTCTTGTGATGGTTAGGAGTGTTGCGACCTGGTATAAAATGATAAGACTCTGCTGCATCCTTCTGTTTTATAGATACTTCCTTGTTGGAACATACAGTAATCAGTTGTGTCTTTGCCCTGTTTGGAACTAAGATGACAGCAGGAATGTTTTGGCTGTGGGCCCCGTCATTTTGACTAACTTTGGAGGCTAGAAGGTATGTGCAATAAAGTGTGCCTGTAAAATGTGTGCACGGGTGGGTGCGCCTTTTTGGTTTATCCTTAATTCAATATCTGTTTGTATGTGTGTTTTTGTTTTCCATACAGTATATCCATCTTGTGCCCAGTAAAGGGAATTCTTCTACTTGTTGTCCATTTTTTGGAATATGAAAACTTGTGCAATACAAGGTAAATGATAGCTAGATTGTATCAGCTATCGAGTCATTTTAGGGACTCATCTAGAAGGATATTTTACATGATGAAAATATTCTGGCAAAGCTACATTGACCTGTTTTGTGGGTTTGTTTCGGAGGGGTAATCCCCCACAGTGGGAATGTTGTGTTGCCTATAACCTTTTTTGTTCATGGTATTAATAGTATGAATGTTTTTTTGTAGATTTTCTATCAAAATCCACTTTGACCAGGAACAACATGGACTCTTACTTTTTGGAGTGAGAGAATACACTACCGCTGATGAATGTCGGACATCTATAAGTCATTAGAAACATGTTGGGTCTTTTTTGGTTAAACTGCAACAAATGTACCTGTGTATAATCCTTTACGTAATAATTGTTGTGTTTTTGTGTTAATTGGTTAGTTTTACATGTAATTAGTCTTCTGAAGTCTATATTTGTTTGTTTCTTGTATTTGGTCTTGTTTTACCTGGTTTTAAAGTTTGTCTAAATTCTCCCTTAGAGATTTTTAGCACTATATGTCTATAACAACAATAACAATGAATTTATGATTATTTTTCCTACAATATTGGTGTTTTTGGTTTGGCAAAATTTTGTTTATTTCCACTGTTTCTATGTGATTTGGTTGAATGTGTAATTAATTCTGTTCTCTTTATCTTCCCTTCCTGCAGTCCATTTGTCTCTCTCGGCCAGCCTGTGACCATAGTTTTTACTAGTCTCTTTTGTTGGTTTAAGTTGGTTGTTTGAGGTTGGTGGCTGCCGGTTGTAAAACCTCAGACCTTGGCAACACAGAGATCCCCCTTCCCACATTCCTGTCATGCACTAGCTAGAACATTTGGCCTGCTCAGAACTGGCCTCAGAGACAGCAGGTCTAGGGAAACTTGGTTTTTGACACCCTTCGGGCTACACTT
The DNA here is from genome assembly GCF_040938575.1 of Ambystoma mexicanum. Classification (NCBI taxonomy): domain Eukaryota; kingdom Metazoa; phylum Chordata; class Amphibia; order Caudata; family Ambystomatidae; genus Ambystoma; species Ambystoma mexicanum. Next base: position 339,727,175 of record NC_090937.1, on the reverse strand, counting down.
TATTGCAGTTGTAAACAGCTGAGATGCCAGCCAGGCTTTCAGTGGGGAATCCTTTGTGAAGTTTGCCCTGAGACCCATCAGTTGTCCTTTGCTGAAAGGAACTCACATATTACATTTTCTTACATCAACCTTTATTCTTTGACACACTGTGTGTTTTTCTGACAAGAGTTCACTTTGCTTTTGTGCTGAAAGTGCGGGGTGTTCCTTTCGGTCATTAATAAAATACACTTTTAATTTTCTGCTGATAAGTGGGTCTGTATTGTCACAATGCACCACCTTTTGATGGTTGTCAGTTTCAGTGAAAATGCTGCATTTGTTTCTCAGCCAGTAAACTGATGTGCTTTTCCAATCTGAACTTGTATTACATTTTTGTCTTAACTTTCTCTGAATTTCCACTGCAGAATGACACCTACATAGTCTGCCTCGGGCCTACAGAAATCTTTTCATGGAAACAAAGTGGGCTTTTCTTTTCAAGTGTTTATGTTTTCCGGTATTTTGCATGTGTAGCATAATATACATTAGATTTTGTAAACACATACCATGTTTTTCCCCTGACATCTTTATGTTGGCTGGGGAATTATTTTTTCATGTTTTGCTTTAACTTACAAACACACATGCAAAGCCCTTTCTGTGTCAGTGTTTAAAAATCACGTGAAAGGGACCTCTGAATTTCTTCTGTCTTTGTGAACTACTGTGCTGCTTTTCCTTCGGTAATGACAGGTAGGTCTTTTTCACATGGCCCTTTAGTTCCGTTGGCTCGGGGCCTTTGATTACACCACACAACAATGAAAAATGTAAACTTCTCCTTTGGTAGGATACACTGCATGCCCAGGGTTGTCCAACTCCAGGCCTCGAGGGCCAGAAACATGTCGGATTTTCAGGATACCTCTCATTAATATTCATGAGATACGTTTGCATACAATGATTCTAAATGCATACCGTTTTGTTTTTTTGCATGACTATTAATGAGGGATATCTGGAAAACCCATCAGGATTCCAGCCCTCGAGGCCTGGAGTTTGACAACCCGACTGGAGAATGTTTCTAAAATGCCTTGAAATAAAGGACATTCATTTTTCATGCTGACATTGCAGTGATTTCAAAAGTGATGTCATTTGTAATGTCATCAGTGTGCTCTAGTTTCCAGTGATATGATCAATGATGGCATATCACTGATCAATCATGGCATATGTTGTTGTCTGCATATGCTGGAACATCACAATCTAGACCCAGATAAGAATCTGGTTAAAAGTATATATTTCAAACTAACTTTATCTCCACACTTCAGTAAAAACTTCCAATTAACTATGTCCCAATGGATTCTACGATTCCTATCAACTAACCAGGACTGGACATAATCAGTCTTGTTCCCGAAGCATCTGGTTTATTGCAATACAATTTACACTGGTCTCTCCAAAGATCTCAGGCACCAGCTGCAAAGAGTGCAGTCAGGCAGCCAGACTTAGCCAGAACATGAAATACCTCTACCTAACAACCTTCCCCCGGGCCTTTTCCTTACATGCACGTCACTGGTCTTTTTCATCAAATTGACATATGCCTACAGCAAAGGCCACCGAAACACAGATGTGTTCTCCATATGATCTAATCAGGAAACTCTGGTCAATCAATATAGCGACAATACTGAAACCAAAAGTTCATACCAGCGAGCAAGTCCTTCCATTACAAAGGCCACATGGTCTGGTACAGCTTCAGCCAGTCCTTGACAGCACAACTGAGTCTTCAGATATTCAGAAAAGCAGCTGTTCAATCAAGCCTTTGACTGGAGGTTTTCACCACGATATGGAGCGACTGAATAACGGTGTCTACCTAACACACGGTATCACGACTTGTCAGTTCATAATTGGCACCATCTTCACTACCTACATCCACTTCCACAAAAGACCCAAACTTGGGATCAATGCACCACCATTCAGCCAGAGCAACACTGGGGCTTCCCTCCCCGCCAAAACAATAACGTCACAAAAATGGATACACAGAGGAAATGGTTTACTTCACCCATAGGGTACATTAAAGCCAAGTGACTTATGCAATGGTTACCTTGTATGTAGCCCTTAGTTGTTTTGTACCACAACTCCTATGGTTTTCGCCGCTGGCTATGGATAGTGGGAGAAAAATTCCAAAATATCTGGAGGGGCAGATAATGAATAGCCATGAAACAAAGTGCTTGGAAATGGCTTCAAGGCAACACATTGAGTGCTGTTTAAAACCTCGGAAATAAATTCGTAAATCAAGCAGTGTAAACAGAGCTGCTTCAAAGAGACCTCAGCATACTTTTAAGTCTATATATCTAATTTTAACATAGTAATTAACTAACCTAACTGGCAGAACAGAGATATATACTAGGCCATGAACACGAAAGGGTATATTTATGACTAAAACTTACACACAGAGAAAGGTGGAAACAAAAGTATCAAGATAAAATATTTGGTTTATTTAAAACATATTTTAAGTTTGAATATGCAAAATACAAACTCCAACAAAATGTTCAATTTAATTCAAACTTTACAAATATACAAAATAGAAGTTTGCTTAAATTTATATTACATATTTATTAAGTAAAGTTATATACGAAAAAAAAAAACATTTGTTCCATTTAAGGCATATTTAGGAGTAAACCATAGTAAACATTATTGCACATTGGAACCACAGTGCATTACAGACCATCTGCATATACATTTTACGAATGAAATCAGGGTAATATACCTGACTTTGGTCATAAGAATCGGAAGACACAAATGTATTTCCTTGTCAAATGTGCAGCAGTTAGTTTGAGAACTTTGGCTTACTTGCTCTGGTGCTTTTTTTAAACAGCAGTCACTAAGCACCACGAAGTCGGCCTTTGACCGTGTCTTGTACCTGAAATCGCATCCTTTTCTTCTAAAGAGAATTTTTTTTAATGGCTTTTAGAAGTAAAAGATAATACCAGCTATTACGCCATATGCTTAGAAATCAGTCTCTCCTTCCCAATCAATGCATACTTTATGAAACCCTGATTTTCGAGACTTCCAGTTGCTCCTTTGCAGCGTGTACTCCCGCAATATTCAAGTTGAGTTGCACAAAGGAATGCAGTAAGATCCAGTCCCAGGTCCCATTATCTTTGGTGAGTTTTTGTTTGGTCTCTTTCCTTGATAAAGTTCCAGTTTGTGATGTCCGCAGCTTGGAAGACTTGATTTTCCCATCATGATCCCCTGTAGTGCTTTAGCTTGCTTCCACCACCTGTAGAAGTCATGGTGACGCGTCTCAAAATACTGGACTGTTCCATGGCAGTATTGATAAAGGGGTCCTCCGCACAGGATTAAAAGTGCCTCTTCATGTGTAAGGCGAGGTGGTCCGAGCGGGAAAAGGCACGGTCACATCTCTGGCATTGGAACGGGCGGTGCCCAGTGTGTTTCCGGTAGTGGCGGGTAAGCTCGTCTGAACGAGCAAACTTCCATCCGCAGCCCTCCCAGTCACAATGGTATGGCTTCTCTCCTTAAAAAAACAAAACAAATGCTGATTTAGAGCTGCTGTACACACAGGCATGGTGTAATGACTTGGCACATAACGGATGCCTGATTTGTTTATATGCAGGCAGATGGCAAAGCGTTTCATATGTAGATGATCGCCTCTATTCTACCATTTTACATTTTCATTTAAATACATTATCAAGTGTTTGACTCACAAAGTATGAAACCAGGCAAAGAGAGGTGTATTCAAGTATTGCAAGGTTCAAGGCTACTTAATCAATCCAAACACAGCATTTTAGTGTATTTTAAATATGTTTGCTCTTTAGGGACCTGACAAAATGTTGAATATTTGGAGAATACGCCCACAATTTGAAAAGTGTGTCTACTGCAAGAGATAAGCAAAACAAGCTAATATTTCGGTTGTGATTAAATTATTCCATGGGGATAGCTCAGGACTTAACACTGACTGTCACTGAATGACCGGTCGGATACTAATTTGCTTACAAGACTTAGTAGTCTCTCTATAATAGTGGCCTGCTATACATGGACTCTTTGACAAGTTTCTATTCAAAATGCTTTGACATATATAAATAGGATTAGTGGCAATGTCAAATATAAAGGAAAGAGGGAAAGGGAAAGGGAAGACTCTGGTAAGTAAATAGTATACTATGCCAGCTAACAACATGCTCGTTTCCTGACTTCAAGGCTTGGGCTGGGTGTGTGCTGAGGCTGTGCTTGGGGTAAGCAGACATGGACATGCATTGGTAAAAACAAAAATGAGTAGGGTGAGGTATTTAGGTAGAGCATGAAAATGCTATAACATGCTGACCCTGCCGAGAAGTGTGGGATTTTGCAGGCGGTGGATCAAGTGGGAGGTTTCGGTAACTAAGTAGGTTAACCATGGTGAGCCAGTGGTTGCTCAGCATTTGTGACATGCCTACGTACTTCTTTGAAGTATACAGAGGCATGCTTGGTTGTTTGATGAACTAGACATATGTTCAAGTGATCCCTTGAAATATTTAAGCCGTAATGATATGGATTGTCTAGCCTTTTACCAACACAAACTCCAAGCTTTTACATCTTGGGACTGCTGTGGCTTATGCTGTCAAACACAGCTAAGCCATCATTTGACTGAGTAGGTACATGGAGGAAAGGGGAACACATTAGAATAACCAGGCAGTAGTGGAAGGAAAGTCATAACAATAGTGTGCCAAACCTCTTGTGCAACAGTATAGCAAGGGTCTGCAGGTGGGTGGCTAATACCTTTAGTGGTGTGGGATGCAAATGCCCCACCTCTAGTCAAGGAAAATCCTAACATACAGCCATCCCCCAAGGCTGAAGCATGAAAACACCAGTTGTTGTCGTGCTTGTAGAGAGAGAGAGTGTGTGTGTGAGTGTGTGTGTGTGTGTGTGTGTGTGTGAGCGAGAGAGAGAGATAGAGAGAGAGAGAGAGAGTCTGTGTGTGTGAGTGTCATGGGAATGTTAGTGAACTGGGTTTGGTATATGTAGCAGTACAGTGGCATACAACTGTGTGGTACTCAATGTCAGAAGCCCATTTGACGGGGTGAAGCCATTGGTCCACAGTGGGACTACCAGGGCACATCCACTGCAACAATATGCAGCGTAACGCCAGTAACATAAAAAGACCAGCCAGCTTCTTATAGCTGCGCTGAAGCTTTGAAACCTCATGAAACCTCAACCGTACAGTCTAGAATCACTGACACCGCCTCACATACCCCTTCCCAGAAAGCAACAATTTTCAAACAGGGCCAAAGCATGTGGATATATCCGGCATTATCAGTGCCACATCTCGGGCACTTAGAGGAGCGTTCATGTGACATGAGGTGCAGTCTAGCGGGGGTGTAGTGACTGTGCAGCAGTTTAAATTGAATTAAGCGAAATCTAGAGTTTAAGGACACCTCACTAGTATGAGCACACTTGGAATTCCAAATTTCCTCCGTTATATCAATACCCATGTCCCTGCTTCAGACCCCACAAAGCAAAAGTAGCGGTTGACATGCCTGATCCTGCAGCTGACTATATAACCTGGACAATCCCCCACGGGCCAAGGTGCCCTCCATGACCAGAGTTAGTAGTGGGTCATTAGGGGGAGCAAGGGAAACTCATTCCACATGCTCTTGATCGCTCGGCGCAGGCCAGCATAGTGTAGCCATCTGGAGGGGTGTGTCCTCAGGAACACAGGCAGGTCTTGCCAGTCAATGAAGGACCCCATCGCACAGACGTCTCGGAGGAGGCCGTAACCGTCCGCTGACCAGTTGCGTGCAGTCATTTTATCCATCGAGGGGGTCCCTGGCAAGCAGTTCCACAGAGAAAGGTCACCATGAAACGGATTGGGGATACCCACCTGCTTCCAGATTTTGCCCCATGCGAATATCGTGACCCCGGCTGGGTCAGTGGTGGAATAACCATGGATCACATAACACGGGTTCCAGCTGTCTGCCGCTCCAGCTTGACATGAGGAAGAGGGCTATCAGAATCAAACCAATACGCTGCATATTGCGCCTGGGCTGCGATCCAATATCTCTCAAAGTTCAGGCCAACCAACCCACCCTGGTTGTATGGTCTCGTTAACTTGCCCCATTTCAGCCGGTCAGCCCCCGAATGGCATAAAAGGCTGTTGATCACAGATTTAAGTTTTTCAAACAGCTCAGCCTCAGGCTACAGCGGATCATTTAGGAATCAATATAGCAGCTGCGGAAGCACCACCATCTTGAGGATTGTGACACGTCCAGCCACCGTGATTGGTAGCTTTGCCCAAATGCTTAGCTTCTGCAAAAGCGTCAGATATACACCGTAGTTCCTTTCGTACAGCGTTGTCTGGTGACGCGTGATGATAACGCCCAAATATTTAAACGCTGACAGGGACCAGATGAATCCACGGAGGTCTCGCTGGGCATCTGTGGCGTCCGTCAGCGGGAACAGTTTGGACTTGGTGCAATAGACCCTGAGCCCGGATAGGGTACCAAAGAGGAGGACATCACGCATGATTGGTGCGAGGTTCGCTTCAGGGTTGCGCACATATAGCAACGCGTCGTCTGCATAGAGTGAGATAATCTCAGGCTCTCCTGTAAGTCTCACGCCTCTGTGGGCATGCTTCTGGCGAAGCCTATCAGCCAGGGGTTCCATCACCACTGCGAATATCAGGGGCAAAAAAGGGCACCCTCCCTGGTCCCCCTGACAACGTCACATGGAGTGGACAGAGAACCATTAACGCACACCCTGGCCACCGAGAGGGCATATAGCAACCTCACCCACGAGATGAAGCGGGGCCAAAGTTGCTATTTTCCAGCGCGGACCAGAGGAACCGCCAGGACACTGAGTCGAAGGACTTTTGCATGTCTAGAGCCGCCACCACCGCTTGTGCCTCTGGGTCTATCCGGGCCAAAATTTTGAAAAGACACAGTGGAGTGCACTGGTATAAACCCAGCTTGATCAGGGTGAATAATAAACGTCATATATGGGGCGAGCCGAAGGGCCAGCACCTTGGCAAAGACCTTCACATTACTGTTTATCAATGAGAGGGGGCGATAGGAGCCACATTCATGGCAGGCTTATCGGGCTTCAGTAATACTGAGATGACTGCCTCCCGCAGCATGGGTGCAGCCTCCCAGTTGCACAGGACTCTTCCCACAGAGCGGACAGCCAAGGTGCCAGGCGAGCCTTGGCGCATTTGTAAAAATCAATGCTAAGGCCATCGGAACCGGGGGGCCTTGCCCAATGTGATCGATTCGATGGCTCTCAGTATCTCCTCACTGGACATTGGGCCATCCAACGCCTCTCTGGCTTCATCGGATAGCACCGAAAGCGGGAGATAGTTGAGGAATGCCTCGATATCGGAGACTGTCATTGTTTGCGTATAGTGATTCATAGAAGGAGTGGAACTCCTCGTTAACTTCAGAAACCATATGGACTAGAGCCGCACTTTCGATCAGGGGGATGTGCTGAGAGCCGTTCTCCTGACGCACCAATCTGGCCAATAGTCTCCCCGGGCGCTCCCCTTCTCCATACTGTCTCGTGGATCGGGGTTCATCAAGGAACTTGCGCTCCCAGTCCGCCCGCTGCCTGAAAGTGTTGAGGGGGGTCCTGATCTCGCTGAGCGTGATAGTCGAAGTAGTCATAGCATATTGCGCCTCAAGTCGAGCAAGCAGGGTTTCACTCTCCCGGATGTCCCGTTGGATCGCTCTGAGGATCCCTGATTCCTTTGCCAGGGCCAAACCATGGATGTATACCTTAAAGGCCTCCCACAGGGTAGCGTAAGAGTCCACAGTCCCAGTGTTAACTTCAAAGTATTCATCGATAGAAGATCCAAGCTCTGTCTCTAAGACAGGATCTAGCAGCGCATTTGGCTTAAGTCTCCATGATCGCCCTGTCCCGTGCTTTTCACACCATGCTAATGACACTGTCACCGGGGAATGGTCAGAGAAGGTCCTGGGTAAGATTTCCACCATATCTATCCACCCAAAGAGGGTATCAGACAGCAACCATCTCTCTATCCGCGAATGTGAGTCGTGTACTGTAGAGTAAAAAGAGAACTTGCGGAACAGCGGTTGCATCAGTCTCCAAGCATTAATGACCCCCAATGAAGCCTGCCCCTCCAAACTGCCCTTGGCTGACCTGGTCAGCTGCCAGGTCTTAGTTCTGGATCTGACAATACCCAGAGGGTATTGAACTAGTAGGTCAGTCAACTGGGAGTAAAATTCAGGATTGTCGACATTAGGTCCATATATATTCAGAGGAACCACTTCCAGCACCCTCAAAATGCCATGCAACAGGCTATATGTGCCATCTTGTGAGTGTATCTAAGAGATTTATGCAGTAGGGTCATTACCCCACGGCTCAGGGTGGAGTAGCTAGTGTAGTAGTGCTGTGCACCCCAGTTCTTAGCAAACCTGTTGTAGCTCATAACCAGTGCATGTGTCTCTTGTAGAAATAAGACACAGGCTTTGTGGCGCTCAGCATATAATTGGAGTTTACGCATCTTTACAGGATTGCCTAACCCTATAACATTCCAGCTCAGAAATAGAAGCCCCTCATCCACAATTTAGTTGGTAAGCATATGAAAACCTGAGCCCGGCATGAGCCAGGAGCAGGTACTTCTTCACATGAACAAACCAGAAATGAGATTCACCCCACATCCCAGACTGCAAGTCAAGCAATTTTTTAACCTTTGGATTGAGCTTTGTTTTTTGCCTGTCCCCTTAGTCATGGTAGCACAGTGTTGTGTGTGAGGCTCAGCAGGGCGCGCCAGCCACATGTCGTCAAATGATGACTAGCATGGGTAATGCGGCACAGTCTAGGTCTCAAAGTATGGAACCGATCTGAACCACAAGGAGGCCCTGTGTAGCCCTCAGTGCCAGGAGGAGATGTTCTGTATTACATGCGGAGGAGGTCGTATATCCACAGATACAGGTGTGCGGACCACCCTCCATGACACAGCCACACAGTACACCCCACAGCCCCACGGGGTCATTTCCGTTGATAGATAGGTGCTAGGCCGGCGCAGCACTACTGCAGTCTCACCAGCAGCAGAGATGGAAGAGCAGCCCAGATCCCCCGCACAAGGGAGGCACAAGGTCTTGAGTGCATGGTTCACTCACCGACAGTCCTGTGTCAGGTGTTCCAATGTCGCTTCCCCAGCGGCCCACACTGGCACCAACACGATTCCTGACCAGAGCCAGGGGGCGCACCAGTCCCCAGGGGTAGGGGCCAGACACAGCTCGGGCACTGTGTCCAGACTCAAAAGGCCAGCCAAAATCATGTATTATATGTGGCACAGGCCGCGCCGCCAGGGCTCGGGTTCCCCGGTATCAGCCGCAGAGCAGACCAAGCAGTGCCCCCACACACCAGGGGTCGTCACAGCAGTAGAAGCAGTAGCCTTGTGGTAGCAGGGAGAAAGGGGCAGCCCAGATCACTCACACAAGGGAGGCACAAGGACCTGGGCATGCGGTTTCACTCACCGCCGGCATGGTGCCAGGTATTCTGATTCGCAGCCCCAGCGGGGCGTACGAGCACCAGCATGGTTCCCCACCGGAGCCAGGATGTGCACAAGCCTTCAGGGGCAGGGGCCAGGTACGGCTCAGGCACTGCAGGCGGTCGAGGCAGGGGGCCTCGATCATACGGTCCACGCAGCGCAAGCCGCGTCTTCAGGGCTCAGCAGTATTTGGCGCCAGCCGCTCAACACAGGAGCTGCCCGCAACAACAATGGACACGGGATGGTGATAAGAGTCACTCGTGCATCCGATTGGATTGGCAGGTAGTCGGGAGTCTCAGCTGGTTGTAGCTTGAAGTTTACAGCGATTTGTGCACTACAGGATAGAATTTGCGCCATGTGAAATTGCTAGGCTGCCGGAGCCCGAGACTCAAGCAACCATGTCGGATCGTGTACAACATCGCCCCCCCTACTTTATTTTTTTTAAGTTTTACTGTTCCTATACTTTTATTTTAAAAAGAAACCGTTACGGAATGGTTTCGTTTTAAAAAAAAGGAAGAAGTTGCAACTTGCACTTCAGTGCACTGCACTGAACATTCTCTTAAACAGCAGGTGTGTTTGGGAGTTAGGATTGCGCGTGGGATGCGGCATGGCGATGAGGTTTGTGGAGAGTGTGGGCAGGCCAGCAGGCTGAGTATTGTTGTACACAAATTTGGTCATTTAATACATTTCTCTGTGTCCAAATGTGTTCGCGTTTGTGTCATGTATTGGGTGTATTGTGATTTTTGTGGATTTTATTAAGTTTTTACATTTTCGTATTGTATTTTATAACAGAACAAATGTTGTAATAAAGTAAAATGTTCTTTTTATGAATATGCTATTACACCCATTCGTTTCAGGATTTAGTAGTTTAGAAGAATCAGCCACCATATAGTTTTGAATTATTTATTTTCTCTTATGTGTACATGTTGGTTCCAGGCAGTAGAGCAAGGTAAGAGAGCTCCTTCCCTGGTATAGGGAATGATCCTGGGAGCATTTACCCGTATTATAATATTATTATGGCAGGCCATCTGGGAACATAGTTCCACTCCTTTTCGTACACTTCGACCAATGACTTAGCGAACCATGCAGGTTTATGTATGTATCAATGTAGGTATATTGTCTAGCAATACATGCTAAGAACATGAAAACTGAGGGCGTGAGGAAAGGGATATAGATGGCAGGTGGAAGCCCGCTAGTTTTTTTAAGCAAGAAAAAATGAAGCAAATTACCAAAAAAACCTGTTTTCAAAGAAGGCCAGTTTCAACCAATTCGTCCTCATTCTGACATATAGCCATACAGAGAAGAGAATGCTATGAGATATTTACACTGAGAACGAGTCCTTTATCCCATCATTTTGCAATGAAAGAGCAAAGTCACCCTCTTTTTGGAATAGGTTGACTCCCTTTCCAAAAGCAGCTCAGGACTCTGCTCTTCCAATTTGTAACAACCTTTGCTGTGCCTGAAACTAATAGAACATGTAAAGCACCTAGAGGCTGTTGATTTAATTAAGGTTGCTGTGTAAATGTGTTTCCTACCTGAACAGCCTATGATCTTGTTCGGCTAGTATGCCACCACACAATCCTTACTGTGAATGTATGATTCATTTTTTTATTTTTCATACCCACTCATGATGATACTGAGAAATGAGGGCTGGATCACCAGAGCACCGACGTGCACATGCCCCAGTGATGCAGGTCTCCAGAAAGCTCCTCATAGATAAATGCAGCCAGGTTTTAATATCACATATCATCAGTGTGAATAGAGTTTTTTGGATAGGCTTTGATGAACTACAAAAATTGGAAAATTGGTTGGCTTCAGACTCCTTAAGAAACCATGCTGTATGGCATTTAAAAATCACCCAAACAAGATAGAGATTTCAGGGGAGTAAAAAAGCCTGGATCTTGACTTTGCGTTGACATATCCCAAGTGGAATCAACCGTCATCCTTTATGTAAAAGAGCTAACGAAGATGATTTAAAGCAACCATGGGAGAAATGGCAGAAACCTGCGTACATACGGTACATGTAGTTGTTTGACAGAAACAGACCATTTCCAAAAGGCGAAATTGTAGGGCTAGGTTCCAGTTCTGATGAATTGTGGAGAAGTTTTTATAGTGGGACTAAGTTTGCTCCATCGTAAAACCTTTTAAAACAATTGATTTGATTGATTTAAATTTTGATGTATTAATGGAGTTAATACTATTTAATTAAGGACATTTTAGGCGAGAGTGAGCATGTTTTAGAGTGATGAGAACGTTTTTTGTATTTTGTAAATTATTTTAAGTGATTAATTATGTTTCTACAAACATGTCTTGTTTTGTGTAAGGTTTGAACTAACCAGCCCAATAGTAATTTTTAAAAAGGTGGGATTGTAGTTTTTATCGTGCTTGTCAATAAACACGCCCAACAAAATTTGGTAGAACTCGTTTCATACTCTAGGGTAGCCAAGTAAAAGGGTCTCACATACATATTGCATAATAATAGTTGTGATTGGTCATTTATTGTGATTGGTCATTTATAAGACGCTTACTACCCAGAGGTTTCTAAGCGGGGACCCGGGGACCGGACCTGTGTTGCTCCGCCTAGCCTTGCTTCTAAGGTGAGCCTGTTGCCCCTGAGCTATCCTCCCGAGAGGAGGACAATTTTTAGATGATACCCAAATCATCTTCTCCTTCCCTAATCTCGCTCCTGACCCGTTAAGCTGTATATCTGATTGCCAATTTGGTATTGGATGGCACTTCACTGCCTTACCCTGAACTCTAAGACCTTACTAATTAACTTCCTGCCGCCAACTGCCTCCTGCTCCCTCCCCTCCTGACGGTAAATACACTTTTTTAACCTGTCTATTTTATGTGCCTCTTCTGTCACTGATATATGGACCGTTCCACCCACGTCCCCGACCCTCCTCCACCCCATCTTCCACAGGCTGGCAAGAATCTCTTACTCACTAAATCGTACGCACCTGCAGTGTTGCCATACACTCCATTATTGATTATGTCTGCAGTTCTGTTTGAAACACGTGTAACTTCAATAAATAACTACACATACTATTACAAGAACTACTACTAGTACTATTGCTGCTAAGAATAATAATGCATTTTGTATCTCCCAGCCCTTCCTGTCCGCAACAGTGTAGAACTACAAACTAACGGATACATTTGGGTAAGACCCTGTTGCCCATGCTGCAAATGCCTATACTCTTAGGGCCCGATTCATGGAATCTTTTCACGGTTCAAAGTGACTTTGCACTGCTGAAAAGTGATGTTGCACTGACTTTGCACTGAAAAAATACACTTTGCACAGTTCCAAGAACCAGGGTTTGTGTCGCTAGTGCAAAGTCACTTTTCAGCAGTGCAAAGTCACTTACAACCAGGCAAAAATTCCATGAATCAAGCCCTTATTGTCTCAGCCACCTTCTCAGGCTGGCCGCCCCCCCTACTCCACCGCCCCCGACCAGTGGTGGATGCTGCATTCATATTCGGATACAGGCTCGGACTGGCCTATAAGGCAATAGGCCCATGGCCGAAACAAAAGCACAAAATGCTGGAGTGGGCCTGTTTTTTTGGTCAAAGTGGGCAACTTTTTTGGCTAATGTGGGCCAGTTGGATGAGTTACTTCACTATGCAGCTAATTGTTTTGACCAGTGTAGCTGAATGAATATTCTTTAAAGTGTAGAATGTTCATCACATTTGATCAAAAAACTCCCCTTTGGGTACTATTCAACCAGTGTCACAAAAGCAATGAATAACCATTTGCAACCGTGGGACACGTTTTTATTGGTGCTCAAGACAGTTTTATGGACCAGTCTGACCCTGTTTGGATACTCTACTATTGTAGTGCGCCTAGAAACTGGAATGCAGCCTTACTGTCCTAGCCTCTGTGCAGTGTTTCTGTTCAAGGTACTATGTTCCTGAGGCCAAACAAATAAACACAAAAACAAGGTACTGAACTCCCCAAAAGGGAGTGCCCCTGCGATTCACAGAATAGTTGCCTGGCTGTTCAACGCGGGAACTCTTTTGGCATATGTCAGATGTGTGACAGGTGGAGTCTAGTTTTTGTTGAAATGAACCTCGCAATTTTAAGACATGAACCCCTAAGAAAGTAGAAACCCAGTCATCGGTGTTAAGGGGCGAAAGTCGAATTCAAATAAATGCACGTTTCATTGGTATTATATTTGAATGATAGGTGACACGCTGCTGATCTATAGGTGACTTGGTTTAACATGAAAGCACTCCTAATTAGCACAGAACAGTGCCCAATTATAGAGCCACAGTTCATGTAACAAGATGAAGGAGGCAAAAGCCAAAAGCCAAATGCTAGAAAAAGTCGCAGATGGAGTTGAAAAGATGAAAGAAAGAGAATATCATAAGGCCAAGACACCCAAAGGACAGTAACAATTGGAAGAGAAAATCAGGGTAACGCTGGAGACTAAATAAATTCAATAGGCGGCGATTTAAGTTGGGAAATAGACCAAGTGGATAGGACTTTATGTCCTATCACTATTAACCATGCCCAGGAAGTGATCATGTGGACAGGGCATCGCAGCGGGCGGAGCTGTGCGTTTGCCAAGCCTGGATACAGCGAACCTTCTCATTTCAACCCAATCTGCACCCCAAAGTGATACTCTGATGTTTTAGAATCTGGGTGTTCGGACGTTAAAAAGATGAACATGTGTAACACACACAAGTGGACAGAAGGTTTTGCCACACACAGAAAACAATATGGTGTCACGGAGGGCAATTTTAAAGATGTGAGCGCCACCGATAACTCCCACCAATATCACATTATTGCAGCGGCATAAAGCTCCCATTCTAGAATTACGCCGGATAATGGCGGGAAGACTGTGCTCACACTGGAGCACCCAATACACCTGCCCCTGGCTACCGCCGGAAAGAGAGCTCCCTCCACACAATAGCCAGGCCTCGGAGATGATGACCAATAGAATTCTATTATTTCATCTGCTTGTAACACAAGCCTGGCTTCCAGAAAAACACGGCTCTCGTCTCTGGGACCACGGACACAATGCCCGACTAAGAGCGCGATACACACACTGAGGATCAAGTGTTGCGAGCAGGCCGGGAGCAGGCACAACAAACATACAGTCCCCTAAGAAAGATTAGCAAACGGGCTTCTTTCTGAGACACCGATCTGAAGGAAGAGCTTCAACCTTTAAGTGTTCATTGTTTTAAGGAACGTGTTACTCTTTAGAATGCAATGGAAATAGGTTGTCGTTCGTTTTTAAGTCTGATCTCTACACTTCTGCAGAAACGATGCAGAACTGGTCTAACTACCCTAACAGAGACATACAACCGAACACCCGACATAACAGTGTGCAGGTGATCTGTGTAGAAAGCAGTGTACATGTGAGGTAAGGTCTATCCCGTTTCCAAGGGTTTGTCCGTTCTCATTTACGTAGCCCAATAGTATGTCATACTAGGTCCTCTAGTCGTCTTGCACGAGTACGCCGATTTACATGCTTAAAATTGACTGGCAGATGCCACTCAAATTTCATGATCATCCAAAGTAACGTGCCGTGTAGTGTAATTGCAGTGGGATCGCTGCACCTACGCAGAAATGAAGGTAAGATTTATGATTGGATAGGCAACTTTGATACCATACGAACCATAGTCAATGGGCCTCATTACACGGAAGGCGGTAACCATGGCGCTATTAGCTCCATGGTTGCCGCCGGTAATTTACCGATCCCGCCATGGTGAATGGCGGAATTACCGCCCCATTCCAAGGTTGGCGGGGCCGTAATTCCCCATTCACCATTGGCCCTTCCCCATTCCCATTTGAGCACCCATAGGGCTCAATGGGAATGGGGATGGCGGCAATTACGATACCGCAAATTGCGGTGCTGTAATTGCCTCCAAGGTCCCTTTGCGGGTCCCTTCCTTAACCGCTGGTAAAACCAGCCGTTAAGGTAGGGACCAGCAAAGGGACCTCGTAGTAGGGAGGTAAGGGATTACCGGCACTGGTGCCCTTACCGGTGCCAGTAATCCCTTACCGCCATCCATGTAATGAGGCCCAATATCTTTACCAAACAGAAAACCAGCAATCGGGCAGAATATTTTCACAAGGTTTCTGGGGCCGGTTAACTGCAGTCATTCACATGTTCTGTTATTTGGATTTGAACAGCACAGCTCTGCCCTGTGTGTAGTCTCCAGACCCTCTGGGGGATCCGGAGAAGAGTGAGTGGGTTTGGTTAGTTGGGAGGAGAAGGAACAGCACACAGCACGATTACTGTGCTTTGTGATAAGGTTGCAGATCATAAGTAGCCTGAGCTCTGCTCGCTTGTCTCCTTTCTAGGTGTGAAGTGTAGGAGGCATTGAAGGCTTAGGGCCAGATTTATGGAATTTTTTGCACGGTGCAAAGTGACTTTGCACTGCCAACAAACACCCTGATTCACAGAGCTGTGCAAAGTGTATTTTTGCTGTGCAAAGTCACTTTGCAGTGCAAAAGTACTATTTGCCCCAAGCTAAATGGGCCTAATTCATGGTGCAAACAGTACTTTTGCAGTGCAAAGTGAGTTTGCACTGAAAAAATACACTTTGCATTGCTCTGTGAATCAGGGTGTTTATTAGCGTCGCTCTGTGAATCAGGGTGTTTGGTTGCATCGCTCTGTGAATCAGATTGTTTGTTGGCAGCGCAAAGTCACTTTGCACAGTGCTAACAATTACATGAATCGTGCCCTTAGTGTCCAGAGGGGCTTACTTGTGCCTGTAGTCTGGGTGTGCGTTGGCCTGGGACTGAGTATGTTGTTTTTAGCTAGATGTGTACATTTGTGATTTTTGAAGTTTGGGGAGACATTGTTTGGCATTTCTTGGCGTTTCTGTAGTGCTTTCAAATTATTGGTCTCGCTGTCGGTTGCATTATGGGGAGAGGTGTTTGGGTCTGGCGGTTGATGCATGAAGATGTCCTAGGTTGAGGTTTGAATATTCCAGGAGACAAGAGAAGGTGTAGAAAGGGGTGCACATGTGAAATACTTGCATATTTTGTTGAGAATACATGAGTATATGCACTAGTTTCAATATTACGATAAACAGGCATTGCGAACAATTGCGCCTGCAATGCGAATCTGACAACTTTGTGAATACCACATGGTCCACTATGGGCACTGATCTAAAATCTGGCCTTCATTAAAGCATTTCATACCAGTGTCCTCTAGCCAGGAAGCAGGTGTCGCTAATTCCCAATGTAATGGTGTACATAATGGACCAGCACGCCGGGATCCAAACTTGCCACGGTTCGTTTGCTACTGATCTCTGAAGAGAGCACTCAACTCTCTGAGCTGTTTTACTGGGGACAGAGGTGTAACAAAATTAGGTATACCAGGGCTCCAGACACACATCATGCCTGTCAGAGAATATAGGAAGCAATAGATACACAGGTATCCATTGCTTAATGACGCCTGCTCTGGTGTGTTGATGTGTTCACACTTGTGGTATCCACAGCAAGTGCCACAAACAGCTGTTCTGCCAATGTGTTGCCTGATCTGAAGCGGGCCTTTAAGAGGAATACAGTCCTGTATCTATGGTAAATACCAGCGCTGAAAAAAGTATGGATTACAACCCAAATGGATGTGTTGTGAAATTATAATATATTTGACTTGCCTAGAAATACTGAAGTCGTGACTGGAAAGTACTTGGTAAGTCCTATTTTACTTCCAACTCCCGGAGGAAGTATGATATGATACGACAGGTTATTTATAACGCGCTTAATACCCAGAGGTTTCGTGCGGACCCAGGGATTGAACCTGTGTCACTCTGTGTCTTCTTGCTTCCAAGGCGAGCACGTTGCCCCTGAGCTAACCTCCGGAACGACTACTGCAGCCTCAACACCTAAATTGGGGCCTTAATCTCTCAAAACAGAATCCAGATCCTAAAAACAAAGATTCTCGGCACAGACACAATGCAAACACTATGCAGCCCATGTTAAAAGCAGTATCGGTTCTGTTTCTCGGCGCACAAATTGATTTTAATTGTGGAAGTACATGGGCTCTACCAGGGATCTGCCACCTTTGGCTCGCCAGATGTTTTGAGCTCCAACTCCCATTAACCAAGTCCATCATAGTAAATACGGAGGAATCAATGGAATCATAGTCCACAGCATCTGGGGCACCGCAGGTTGCGCGCCCTTGGGCTACATACACCACAACATTCGCACAGAACTTTGAGACACCTAACATCACAGAGCCGCTGAAATAGATGGTCCCGCCCTGCCTCTACTTCACAAGTCATACCCCATCAGCTTGTTGTGTTTTTAGTCAGGAAAATGTACATTTTTCTAACCGGCAAGCATAAGAGTAAACTATGTTGTAGGACAATCGGGATGGAAGGATTTGCTGTGGCTCAGAAAATAATCACGTCCTCCAGGTATGCAGTGATTATATGGAATAGAGAATAATGAATGCAATTTTACTGAAAAATATACTGAATGGTAAATATATAGAGGGTGGGGTTAACGGGTTAAAAGGTGTGAGAGTGGTTTGGGGTGGGGTTAGAAGCATGGGTCAACAGGAGGATTGGGGGAACCTCCAAATAAAATAAAAAATCAGTCTTTGTCAATTCGTAATAATAACATGGAACCCGTCCTCCAACGCCCAACATCTATGGCGTGATATGCGTCAGCCCCAACCATATCTAACAATGAGCTTCAAGAAACAACGGATTGAAAAAAACGGTTTAAAAAAATCTCTAGTATAAACTGATTATGGCGGTCTAAAGTTGTTTTGCAAGATGTATGCCAGACAGTAGGACTTTCACCTTCGGCATCAATGTTAATTAATTTACATTGAAATAATACCCACGTTGGCATGGGCAAAAATGGTCTTAGAGATTCATTTGGTTAAAAGGTTTAACGCGGTTGAGTGATTTGCCTATTCCCAGCATAAAGACCACAGGAAATATCAGAAAGAAAGATGAAGCGATAAGGGTGATTTTTCTATATCTCCATTTCATTGTCAACCACAGAGATATTTGCCTTCCTTCTTATCAAAAAAGATATTTGTAACACTGCTGCCCTGTGCAAGAATTCGTCAAATTGGTGGTGTTCCTTAACTTTAAAGCACATTAGAGGTCTGCTTCCATGCAGGCCTGTTCTCTGTATGTTTGTATGCATTGATATGTGCAGAGATATGTGCGGCGTTGCAGGAGCTAATGATAGGCATCCCAACAAGCTGCAATCGTATTTATGTGTCCCATACTTTCAATGGATGGATGGATGGAAACAAGCTAAAAGAAAACAGCAGAAGGCATCCTTAGGCTCACTGTATTTCAACAGTTTCTGCATGCAGAAATTGCGAGTTAAATAACAAGAGACTTTTTTTGGCAGACATGTTGATCGGAAACGCAAAACGGAAATGTCTTGCGTTTGTAAGCAGTCTTTTTGTGCCACGATCTCAGAACCTTTTGGGGTGCACATCCCATCACATGCGCCAAAAAAACGAACAGGTCCCCATTCTCAAAGGGCATTCATTTCACCCACTGGTGCATTTTGAGCACATCAGGCGACGTTTCTGGTCATTTAAAAGCACATCCCGAATTCACAAACGCAATGATTTCATAAATGCCCAGCAATGACTGTCACCTTGTGCCTTTTGAAATGGCCGCAGGAGAAGACGCAAATCATGGCGGGGCCATTTTTGAACCTGTCATGATTTTTTGTGTGAAGTGTGCTGTGGCTATCAACCAAGCTATTGCTGGGAGCCTTTCATGCATTGGTATCGGGAGCATGTGTATGCCATGGGGCCTGGGAAGAGCATCGTTAGGCCACTGTTTAGCTCCTCCTGAAATACGCAGGTCACCTTTGAGAATATGGCGTCCTGCACATCTCAGCAATCAGCGCAAATGAAAACCGCACACACTCTGCGCTCATTTTAGACAGACAGGTCTTAATGTCTATTTTAAGTAGTGCGCTAAGTGATTCTCCTGGTTCAGGGGCTTCTCAGTTTGTGGCAGGTATTGGAAGGGGATCTCAAGGGAAGGCAGTGACTTTCCGGGGACTCCATAACTGGGTTCAGCGAGTTTAGAGCGGCCAGGACTTGAACTCAAAGGGTTGTAAAGGAGCCCTTCGCCTCCTGTGAGTAACTGATAGAGAAACAAGGCACTATGCAAAGTATCGATTCAGGCCTACTAGACATTAAAAACCTATGAAAGCCTGGGAGAAATAACTAGACTGGACAAGGGATAGAAGAACATGTTCTCTCGCGAGAATATTTAGTTTGTACCCCTCCACCTACCTGCAGCCCAATGGGTGGGCAAGGAGCAGAGTGTTGGTCAGTGAGGCAACATCGTTCCGAAATCACTTCCCTTTTTTGTTGCCCTCTACACCCAGAAGCCAGGGAGTGCTATTGGTCGCCAGGCAATGCAACCCCCTGCCGCCCCCCTTTGGTATTTCCTTCACCGCTTGGCGAAGCAACACTATATTTGGCAGTGGAGAATGAATGTATTTGCTTAGTGTTGACTTGGGTCACGCTTAAAGCCAGACTTTTCCCGCTTCCAGGCACCGCACAGGGATTGAACCCATGTTGCCTGGCATTGTTTTGTTCCCCAGGTGAGCGCGCTGCTCCTGGATCCCAATGGCGAGAGGGTTGCCCCCGAGCTACCTCCCAGGCTCCATCTTGTTAATGCTTTGAGGATAAGTGCACGGTGGGAGTAGGGCCTTAGATGTGGTTATGCGTCTGCATTGCGGGTGACGCGGGCTCTGCTACAGCCATCTCTGTAGTTTAGCCACCTCAAAAAGTAATCACCCCCTTCACCCTGTAACACATGTGGTCACTTACTGACACACGCGTGTGAAGCGCATATTGCATGGTGTTTTAGCTTAATTACTCGATTGTCGGAGTAAAGTTATGGCAACAAATGTCAGTGATTGATTCGTGTGACCTGTCTAATAGCTGTGCAAATCACACAGGTACCCTTGGCTATCCGGGGTCGGGCCCTATTTATCCTTTGAGGTGTCGTGGGTTTGGATTATGGTCTGTTATTCTTCTCCTTCTTTTATGCGGTACTTGGTCACTCGGAAAGAGAGCTCAAACTGAGCCAAACTGAACTCGGCTGGCCTGACTCGTCGGACCAATCGGAAACTAAGGAGTCGTTTTTTTTACGCCTAAAGTGCCGCAGTAGAAATGAAACTCATTCCTCAGTCGTGCCAGCGCCCGAACAACTATGCCTTAGAAAAAAGCTCAGGTTACGAACAGCGTCTCCAATGGAAGCCATTTCTACACAGCGGCAGGGCGACTAGACATGAGGCACGACCCCTGTTCTTAGTTACTAGTCCCACATTAACAGCAAATGTTGTTAGCATGAGCTTATTTTATGTGTTTAAACGCTGGCATGTGCTCGGGTGAGGGGACTACGGGACGCGGTGTGTCGGCATCTTGTCTAACGTGGTGATTTTCTGGACTTTTGTGTCGCTTATACAGGCACCATATCTAGAAGTCGAGTGAGTGGAGGGTCCGCGTAGCCCCCTTCCCCCCGCCCCCCGCAGTGTGTTCTTGAAATAAAACAATGTGAGGAATACATTTGACGTGAGTAGTGTCGCGGGAGAGAATCGAAACCCGGTCTTGCAGCTATGAGATGAGACACGAAACCGTAAAACCACACAAATCACCTGTTGTGTGGAACAGTTAATGTTTCATATTGACATTCGCTAGTCAGGACGTATTGTTAGTGTTCCTTAGAACTAAAAGCAGTGCACATTTTATAATTAACCAGAAACGCAATAGAAACATGTATTCTATTGGCAAACCTTTGACTTGTGCACCTTCTTCAACCGTGACAGACTAGTTAAACGAAATCTGGAAACCTAGCTCACGGAAATGTTCTCTTCCACAGCGGAGAACCAGAACCCCCTCCACCCCGAGCCCCGATACTGTGTTTTCATATCAACTCAGGAAAGACCACTGTCAACCAAGAAGAAATCTCTTGCAACTGACCTGTGTGTGTCCGAAGGTGCGCCTTGAGATGAGAGCTCTTGGTGTAGGTCTTGCCGCAGCCCGCATAGTCGCAAGTGTGGGTGGCTGTCCGTTTCCTAGGCCAGGATCTGCGACCCCTCTTTGGTTTACTTTCCTCAGGCATGCAACTTGCAGAATTCATTAGCTCTAAAGGTGAAGAGGGCGGAGTCAGCATCACTCCTTGTATCACAAGAGGAACGTTTAAAGGCTCTTCAAACAAACTTATGTAAGACTGACCTTGGTAATGGAGTGCCGTTGGTGGCAGTTGCTGCTGCTCCGGCTGGAATGACGAGAAGTTTCCAGTTGGACTGTAAACTGGTGGCAGTGGTGGAAGTGGAGGATGGCTTAGACCCTGAGATGGAGGGTGGCAGTCTCTGGTCATCAGCTCCTCTGGGGTTAAGGGTTGAGTAGTCCTACTGAGAGGCCGCCCTAGGGAGAAGTCATGGGGTCCTTGAGATCTCTGGCCATTCCCATGGCCATCGAGTGTCCTTCCCATGGTGCAGGAAGCAGATGTCTCCTGCTTGATTTTTTGACACATCCTGGGCATGGGTTGCCCACAGTAAGATCCTACCAAACTGTCCATTCCCCCATTAAGTTTGCTGACCCCAATAACCTGGCTGTAGTCCCCCACTTCCAATGTGCTTTTCACCACAAATTTCCCATGCAGGTTGCTTGACTGCTGCTGGTGAATATAGACCGGGTCCAGGTCAGGCCGCATGAGCTCTGCAACAAATCCACCTGAGGGGGACACATCGTTGATGTCCGCCAGGTTGAAGGGCGAGGTGGCGGGGTCTTGGGCCGAGTACATGACTGGGCTGCCTCCAGTTGGGTCAAGGCCTCGCAGAGGGTAGGGGAAGTTACAGGTGGCTGTCGCTCCGATTGGAGGTGGTGAGCAGGATGCAGCAGCAGCAGACGGGGAAGGCCCTACCGAGGACTCCTGGTGGATCAGGGAGTTGGACAAGATGAAGTCGAAGTCTAGTAAGTCGTTAAACTCCTCCGGCTCTCTTCTGCCCATGGGGGTCTCCTGTGGGTTGTCCAGGGCTGGGCGGCTGGGGCTGAATGTGGGCAAACGCTTCATGGGAGAGAGCTCCTCCTTCCATATCTAAGGAAACAGAATGCAAACTGTCAGTGGGGAGAGATTGTTGGCTTACACACACACACACACACCGCGCCTGCAGCAGGACAACCAGCAGCGTCTAAAACCCAGACACCCCACCCAATAGTGTGTGGGTTATAGCCCACCACCTGCCCATCTCTGTCTAGGTGTCCACCAACATTCCCGTGAGGAGACCAGGCTTGGTTACATTACACAAGCTCTCAGTGACCCTCCCTTTTTGCTCAATAAATACAACTGCAAATGACAAACATTGCTTGGAGGGGATTCCCAAAAAAACAGGAATGCCAATGCACTGCATAAAGATGGCATGCCTACTCTCCTAACCCATGCCACCATGCGAAAAGACATGGAACAGGCAAGGCTGCAAAGCCGTGCTGAAAACCCATTCACCACCCTACCTCTGGCTGTGCTCATGCGACCCCAGATTAGACACTGCCCTTGCTGCCCACCCAGGCTGGTGCCCCAATACCTCATCACTTGACAGTGCCCTAAGAGACCTACCACTGGCAGCGTCCTCACACTGACACCTTTCCCTCCACCACTGGCTGTGGACCTCCCACCTCTACTTGTGGTAATGCCCTGGCACCATGACAACTGGCAGTATTTCTTCACCCCTACCGTTGGCCGTACTCTCTCACGGCAGTGCCCGACAACTCCTGACTCTAGCGGTGGACTTGAACCTGTGCCAGTGCCACAGCATTCTGTGGCTGGCAGTGCCCCCCACCACTGGCAGAGGTCTTGCAACTAACAGCAAGCAGTTCTCTAGTACCACCACTGCCAGTAGTAACACAACAGGCAGTGCCCTAGTTCCCCATCCCCTGGCAGTACACACACACACATACATACACACATACATCTTGCAGGGCCTTCACGCATACACCACTGTAATTACTGTTGCACTCCACACTGTGTTGTGCCCTGCCACCCCTTCCTCTGACAATGCCCTTACACTCGGCCACAGGCATGGGCCCTGCACCGTGACTACTGGTGGTATTCTGCAATTCCAATCTTTGCCACTGCCCATACACTCCTGTGATGGTAGTGTTTCCACCACGGACCCCTACCCTCGTGCAAGCCCTCACCCCTCGCAGTGCTCCTGAAACTCCTGTTTACTGGAAGTTGCCTAAATTCCCCACCACTGCCAGTGCTCTCTACACCAGTGACAGTGCGTGTTAAGTGTCGCTGCACGGCTATCCCTGGCAGCGCTCTCAAACCCCCCGCCGATGGTAAGTGCATGCAAACCTTCTGCAGCCGCCGCGCGCTCTAAGGCGATCCCTGGCTGTGCTATTGAAAGTCCCACCCCTGGCAGTGCCCTTACACTCTCCAGCACCCAATCCCTGCAAGTGCCCAAATATCTGCCTGACCAGGGACCGATACATTCAAACGTTCCCCAATGGGGACAACACGTTTAGGACTGGCTGTGCCCTTTTGCTCTTAAAACCCTCACTTGTGACCGTTCCCTTGGCCCCCTGGTGGTGCCTTCGCACCACTACCATTGCTGTGCCTATTTGCAATGAGTGTCCCTTCAAAAGTCTCCACTAATTACAACAAAGAGCTCACAATGCAATCTAAAATATTACCTTCAAATATGGTGAGGGTCGGTTAAATATGACATTGCGAAAACGCGACCTAATCGTGTGATGTAGCACGGGGTGTGCCACTAGAGCTATCTGAAAGGCACACTGCAGCGTCTTGTGGGGTCTGTGAGCGGCGCTGCCCGTACTTGTGGCATTGGCATACATGAGGCGCGTCGGCGTCGGGTAGAGCCACGGACAGAGCCCGGAAGACGGGCCCAGATACTCACACTGCCCACAGGTGCATGTCGCAGGGCTCGCTCCCTGCCCGTCGAGAAGGTGGAGATGGAAGGCAGCAGGGTCCCGCTCAGAGCCATGTCCCACTCGCTGCACCCGGGAGGAGGCTGCTGCTGCCTGCAAAGGAGGAGGGGTGTGGGGGGTAGGGGGGTCGAGAGAAAGAGGGCGGTTAGAAACTTCCAACGGCGGGACGAGCTAACACTGCACTCTGCACACAGTCCAGGCACCGAGGCGCACACCACCTGCTCCTGTGCTATTCAGAGAAAAGGTATGGACACAGGGTTGGCCTATCACACATTGCGCAGGACAAATAGTTCAAGAAACAGTATCACTGGGCAAACTGTTGCAAGGATAATCATCACACTGGGCAATAGTAGCCGTTTTCATTTATTGCGCCACGAAACGCCCCCAAACTGCGTTAGAATGATATATTTCACTATTCAACATTATGAATATAAATGTTATTATAATTATGCTTTACGTTATTGGTAAACGCCTGGACATAATATCGGGGACACTAGTAAGTACTTTCTTATGCTGCGATTCCGTCTGATTGCAATCTCACACGGGACATGGTTTCTTCTCTCGTTCATAGTTTTCTATCCATGCCTATTGCTTTTTAGTTGGTATTTTTAAAACGCCTATACATTGTCCCTTGCTTGTTGGAATTATTATCCGTAGAGTGATTCCAAGGCAGAAGCTAACCTTGTGCCACAGCTGGATCGAGTAGAACCAATTCATTAATTGGCCAGCTTGGTTTCCACTAGGGTCAAATGGTTCCCATTGAATCTGTACATATATAAACATTTGCACAGAGCAACATCGGAAATCATTGCAACTAAACACACGAACTGTGCTATGAACATATTGCCAGCAGGACAATCACGCATTGAACTGTACTTTTTAAATGTTTTATATAAAGGGCATGCAATTATAAGCAAAATCAATAAATTCACACATACCTCATTAATCTTTCATATGTTATTTTCCAGAGGGGACCGAATGAGGGGAACGAAAAAGAAAATAGAAAACAATGATCCCAGAGCACAAGGCACAGTTGGCAGCGCGGGTTGGGCACACACACGCAGGCTTGCTTGCTGTAGGGTTCG
Organism: Ambystoma mexicanum; assembly: GCF_040938575.1. Lineage (NCBI taxonomy): Eukaryota > Metazoa > Chordata > Amphibia > Caudata > Ambystomatidae > Ambystoma > Ambystoma mexicanum. The sequence goes on along the minus strand of NC_090937.1, from coordinate 339,701,724 downwards.
CACACGCTGCTAGCAGCTTTGGCTGCAGAAGGTGGCGAGGAGCGATGCCACCGGAGGCATCTTCGGGTCACGCGCGGAGATCGCCCGGGGGCTCCTTGCCGCTGCCATGGGGGCTGCCGTTGCCCACCCGCCGCTGTCCAAGCAGAGGCGCCCGCCGCTGCCTCTCACCTCCTCCCTTGGCGGATCGCAGAGCTCATGAAGTGTGTACATCTATGAGTGTGAGTGCGGCGCCCCGTCCAGCGTCTCCCGACCTTGCAAAATGCACTTAATATCTTCCTGTTTGAACTCTTCCAGAGTGTTACTGTCACGCTGCGCGGCCGGCATCGCCCCTTTATAAACTTCTGTCAACTCTGGCTCCTCCCCTTCCCCCGCCTCTCTGCGTTGCCAAGGCAACGCAGTAATGAAAGAAAACAACAAACTCCACACTCTACCGAACACGTGGTGGGGAGAGCCGAGGGTTGGGCCGTGACGTCTGCGTAGCAGCTGGCCTGTAGTGCGCGCTACTGTCGTCATCAAGCAGCGGAGCTGAGGGAAGCGCGCGCGGGCGGGGGGGGGGGGGGGGAGAGGAGGCCCCGGGGGGGGAGGAGGCCCCGGGCAGGGCCTTTCTTGCGCACTGTTTTGGACAGCAAAACAGTTTTGGGTAGCAACCGCCAGGCGGCGGGAGGGGGAGGGAGGCGGCAGTCGCGCGCGCGCTCCCATTGCTCTGCTTCTCCTGTCAACGGCCACGACAAGATTACTACTTTCGTTCTGTGGCGTACACAAGGAAAAGTAAGAAAATATACACAGGAGCGCATATTTTTCTAGGCAGAAGGACGGGAATAGATTTCCCATTTTGTTCCTGAATGCTTGTGAGTGAGGAATGTGTTGCAGGTGCTGTGATAGTGGTTCCCTCAAGTGTGTGGTGTTGTCCCCTGTAAGATGTTACGTCATGACTGCGTCACGACGTGCTCCAAATAAAAGGAGCTCAAGCCAGCACGTGAAGTTAGTACAGCTGCAGACTCCATGAATGACAAACGGTGTCTGGCTCCCTTATTGTAGCAACACCGTTTGATCACAGCACTCTTAAGTACCTCTGTGTGACCATGGAGCAACAGCACCAGAAGGAGCAACAGCACTGGGCCTGTGTGATCACGGCACCAATGCTACCAAGCCCGGGTGATCCCGGCAACGGCCCAAGCCCGTTTGACCACGGCAAGGCCACCCTGCTGCCGTGTGACCACACTTGCAAGTCGGGGTGGCCCCGGCAACTGCATAACCTGCTGGGTCTCCCCAGTACTGATGAGGATGGCTTGTGTGCCCACAGACCGCCTTATTACAATGGCAACGAAGGATGAAGGGAAACCGCCGAATGGAGGATGCCTGCCCGCGCCCCGCTCAGCACTCTCGCCGTTTGGGAGTGGCTGCATTCTGCGCTCCGTGGTAGGAGCTGAAGGAGAAGGTGGGGATGACGCTTGTCTTTGCTGCACTCGGCCGGCGGAGGGAGGCCCTCCATGCTGGTAGCTGCGGCTTGGTTTTACGGCACCTCTGCCTCGTTGCAGCAGCGTTGAGCGCTCCACCTGAGGCATGCGCGGGCCGCATGTGCTGTAATTGCTTATGCGCTTCGTGAATTGGATCTTCAAAAGAAAAGGTGTGGAGACGCACCTTGGACGTAGCTGGAAAGAGCCTTTGGTGTTCCCCGGCTGAGAAGGTGGTGATTGGCAGGTGTTCCCTGGTCAGAGCTTTAAAAGAACAAGACAAAAAAAGGAAGAAAGAGCCAGTGCCTGCTGTGTGCTCTGGAAGGGAGCTTGAGAATAAGAAGGATGGAGGAAGAAGTGCATACTGCACGCTTCGTGCTTGGAGCTGTTTGTGTGAACAAAAAGAAAAAGAAAAAGTCTGTGATTGCAGCGTGCTCCATGAAAGTATCAGAAAATAGGGGTGATTTACGTATTCTATGTGGTGGTGAATTAGACGTGCTCTGTAGTCAGAGCTGAATAAAGGAAAAGGCAGGAAATAATAAGTGCTGTGTATGCGCAGCGAGAGGAGATCGGAAGAAAATAAGGCCAATTTTTGGCATAGAAAAAGAAAAGGGGGAGGTGACCCCTGCACGCTCCAGGCTTGGAACAAAGGCAAATTTGACGCTCTTCATGAATGGAGCTGAACAAAGTTATGGGGATGTCAGAACGCTCTGTGGTCAGAGCTAAAAGTGAAAATGAAAGAGGAGGTGATAGTCAACGTCTACATCCGCTAGAAAGCAGTCGCTGGGTCGCAGTCTGGGTAGTCGACTCTGAGTCACTGCTATTCTTCATTGTGTTTCCAGGAGTGTTGGGTGTCCTGACCCACGTTTAAGCTATCATGCCACAACATTTGGTGCTGTGGGCTTAGAAAATTCAAGATGGCGGAAAACCCACATGTGCGCCGAAATCCAGGAAAGCTGCGCAGTTTGTGCGCACACCAAAATGGTTGCCTCACTTGCCACCCACCAGTGCGAGAATGAAAGGCCGGGTTGCCATGAGGGAAATGGGTTGCCAAAGGAAAAACAGTAGCGCCGGTTAGCTTCAAAGCGCTTTAAAACCACCATTGGACTAACCGCACAGTAGTCTGAAACCATTGGGAATGGCAATGCTGATTGCCAAAAGCAAACCCATAACTGTGGAGAATTCATTTTCTTAAATCCCAAAAAGGGGTGCAGTACCAGTACTCACCACTATCCAAAAGCCGGCAGTTTAAAACCACCCTGTGTTTCTCTGAAGGCAGGCTCAAACTGTCTATTTTAAACATTGCAACACATCTAAAAACTCACTGGACACCAGCAGACATTTGGTAGAATGGAGTGTTGTGTGCCTACAAAATCTGGGAAATGAAGAGCCCAGAACAATGCTTATAACAAAACTGGCTGAGCTATGGAGTCAGCAGTTTAAGTTGCACTGGATTTAAAGACACTAAAATCGAAAATGTTTAGATTAAATGAGTGACCTATGTTTGGTGTCACATGCCTTTGTAACTGTTGAAATGTCATAGTTTTGCACTTAGAATCAGCATTCTAGCTGCATGTGTAAAATTGCAAGTTAATTTAAAAAGCAACAAAAAAACATGACAGTTAGCTGAAAGTCTGGCTTAAGGAACTGAATTCTGCCTGGCAACTATCCCCATCAGGAGTGAAACTTGAGTCACAGCTGTGTTCCCAGGCCCATCTGCCTTTTTGCTGGCCACACTAAGGATATGCCATCTATCTGATAATTGAATTACCTGTGCTCTGCAGGAAAGTGAACAAAGCCCTGTCCTGGCTCAGGCAAAGGTTTTTTTGGCAGGAGTCGTAAATGGTCGTAAAAAGTGGCTTCCTCCTGAGGAAAGGGGAGGAGCACTGCCTGTGAGAGCAAGCTGGCTTGGCAGAACTGGAAAAACCAGAAATTCAACCTTGTGCTGAGGGTAAACCACACCCCTTTGGAGCCAGAACATAACTTTAAAAAGATGAATAACTCATAGAGCGGACATGTGAAAATTTTATAAATTATACCATAATTCTTGTGATTTTTCTGCCCACAGTTTAAGAGGTTTTTAGAACCGGTGGTATGTTCAGGGGGGTGTCAGCGGAAAAGTGGATATAACTCTAAATGTATGCATGTTAAAAATCTGAAACTTCATCAGTTAATGTCCATACTCCCTGCGCACATGTATGTAAAGTTGGGTCAATGTCAGAAATTGAAAAATCAATTAAAAAGTGAAATATGTGCCATTTCTGAATGCAAGCTCTTAGAAACAGCAGATTTGGACAGAGACCTGGCTAAATTCAGCCACACCATGTATATGTAATTTCAAGCAACTGTGTAACTGTGAAATATGTCTTTTGTTATCAAATATAGAATATGTGCAATCTGACAGAGGAGTGTCCTATCTGCAAGCCATAAAATGACATCACTCTGACACAACTTAGCTTCGCCAATCAAATGATAAATGGAAGTTTGACCAATTAGAAGCTGAGAGAGAGGTAGGGTCAGTGATGCTAGAACACACCCACATTCTAAACACATAAAAGCAGACAGACAGGACAGATAGGGACCTTCAATTCCATCTGCAGCGGGGCGCTCTGCCGGAAAAATCCATACTTACCTCCATCAATCTTCAAAGAGCCAACACTTAGACTCCAAGATAAACAGAGACTTCAGAACCTTAACCAAAAAGGCCACTGCCAGCAAGAGTATTTGTCAGCAGGCCTCAAAATATTTTTGCAACTGAACTCTTCAGACAGCCGGGCGAGCCGTCTGAATTTTGCCAAGAACTTTTGCAAGAACCCGGTGACAGAAATATCCAAAGAGAAGGCAGGACCCGACCCAGAGAACCGGTGCCTAGCAGAGACCAGGCCATTGTATCCAGAGTGCTGACCCCGATGCTGTGAGCAGTTCCAGAGGCCAGGCGCTGTGAGCAGAACCCGGGAAGACCTGACCAGACTGAAGTCCGTGACCAAGTCGCTTTCCGGTTCAAAATCTCTTGTGAGTACTCAGCAAAACTCAGAACACCTCTCTTAGTTAAAATCATATAATTCAATCTATTTAACCTAAGTAGAACTGCCTCCTAGCTGTCACCTGTCATTTTAGCTGCAAAATCTGCCACTTGTCATTTTGAGCTTTTAAAATTTGCAAAACCAAAAACGACCTCTATTAAATCGCTCATATCTCCGCAACCGTTTGTGCTAGAGACTTGCAGTAACTTTCATCTGAAAGTTGAGAATCTAAGCTTTTAATCGCACTAAGAACCGCATTCCTACCCCCTATAGTTTTACCACAATCGGGGAACACGCATCCGCGAATTTTACCGCGATTTGCAAATTTCTTCACATGTAAAAACTGCTGCTGCTTGCCTTCCATTTGCCAGAAATTTGTTTAACCTGCTAACTATCCCTGCATCATTGCTAGGGTGAGCCTGGACTAATATTAACTAGATACCACTCACCCTGAACCTCTGAAAGGGAATTAAAAGCATTTCCAGCATATTTCTCATCCATTGCTAGCACATATCAAAGCATTTTGCCTGTGTTTTCAAAACTCCTATCTGTTTTCTGTAAGCGTGCTTGGGGGGATTGAACTGATTTACATTGATTGCATTTCTGAGAACTGTGTGTTTTCCTTCCATTTCCTTGCCTTGCATTAAGGGGGGGAGGGGATTGCCAGAGAAAAGTGATTACATTGTTTTGCTGAAATCATATCAAGTTGTTTTCTATACTGCATTTCATTCATTCAACCTTGCATTTCCTTGAACCTTATAAAGCATTCTCTACCACATTATACTTCTGTACCTATTTACCAGTGTGCCACCTTATCCATTTCATGTCAACTCCTTATTGACTATAGAGAAGCGTGTTAGTGCCAGATTCTCCGTTATTAATCTTTATCATATCAGATTAAGTGTGCTAGTCAATTATTAATTTATTATAAAGTGTGATATATATATATATTTTAATTTATCAAATAAACCTTTTAAACTTGCAAAACAGAACTACTTCTTGGCTCAGTGGGGTCAGGGGGATTCCAAGAGAGGGGTGTTATATAGGGGTAGTCATCCAGAACGCATGAACTGGACCTAAAGATATATCAATAAGGGTTTTCATTCAGTATTATAGACTAGGCGTTGACTTAGCTGTAGTGTTGAATTGAATCCCCTTACAAATTGGGGGCTCGAGCCGAGACGTTGGGTTAGAATACCACTTGTGCAGCTTAATACAGTGTGCTAACTGACGGGATACACACATCCGGTCGGATCACCACGCTGCATTACGCTGTGAAGCATTCCTCAAAAGGGACACTCCAAGAAAAGTTCTGTTCTGCAAAAATAAAATACAAACTTCTGTAAGTCAGGACAGAGACCAATCTCTAGAATGACGACCTTAGTAGACATGAAAATAGCCAGAGAGCACCTCTTGCATAAGCTATTTGTGAGAGGTGAATGGACCGAACAGGGCCAGGATGTGTGGTTGCAGGCCATCACACAACAGGTCACTGAAACAGGGTCAGATATAGAGATCAGGGTCCCTTACATGTGGCCCTGAGTGAACTATATATGGCTCCTAAAGCCAAAGAGGAACACAATAAGATTGCCAGGATAGCAGCATACCTGTACCTATACATGGGAGACATGCAGGATAGATGTGCTGAAAGCCAAAATCTGGCAAATAGGCAACAGATGGCATTACAGAAGGCCCAATCTGATCTGGACTCTTCTGAGCAGAGGCTGCAGAGGAGCCAGGGGTCAGAAGATGATAGTAGGCAGTACATCATTAAAATAAAAGAGGATATGGGCATCCTACAACAGGAAAAGACAGACCAGGATACCAGATTTCTGGCCCTGCAGAAGGAGCACCAAGACAGTTTGGACTCCTTACTGCAGAACCAGACAAAGCTGGAGCAACAGATCAATTTCAACAGGGCATGCACAGAGCAGGTAGCCACCCTGCAAATCCAACTAGACAGAGAGAAAGAGGAGAGCAATAAACTGATTCTGAAAGACCTGGATACCCAGACAGAGTTTGATGAGGAGCGCCAAAAAGCTGGTGCCCTTCAACGGCAAAGGGACGACCTGGCGGCACAAATGCAGGCTCTTAGTCAGGAAAGAGACGCCATAGGCCAGGAAGTCTGCCACTTAAAAAAGGAAATTGAAGAAAATCACCTGGCCCTCCAGGGGCTGGGTGATCTCCAAAAAGAAAACCAGAACTTGGTAGAGCACACCAGAAGGGTGGAAGATGCTCTAGCAAGAAAGGAGCAGGCCAATAGGGACATTGCCCAGGAGGTAAACCTCCTGCAGCAAAGACTGGCCCAGTTCTCCAGGACCAACCAGGAAGCACAGAGGGAGAATGAGGCCCTCTGTCAACACAATGATAGGCTCCAGCAACAGGTAGCGATGCAGGAGAAACTGATAGAGTCGAGTAAGGCCTTAACAGAGGAACTGAAGGCACAAATGCAGGCTCTTGCATTGCAACAGGGAGCAGGGGCGGATAGAGATGAGGTTCGCTGGGAAATGGAAACTCCGGAGCATAACCTCAGGAGCCCTAGTACCAGAGGCCCTCATACCTCTCAGTCCCTGGACTCTGCCACCCCCATGTCCCCTGGTGCACATGAGCACAGGGCCACAGGGATGGCAGATTACTATCCAGCTAAAAGTATGGGGCTCATAGGCCAGTACCACTCAGGAATGGAGGGGTGGGCATCCGGGTATGGGCACCCAAGTACAGTACAGTTCAGTGGGGAACCCCAGGAGAGTAGGCCCATTAAGGGCATCCTGAAAACCTCTGCCCAGTTAGGTCAGTGGAGGGGGTACCCATCAAATCCTGGCAGCAAGGAGGAATCTGAAGACTCCTCTGAACTGCGCAGGACACAGGAGACCAGGTCCCCACATTCTGCCAGCCATTCCCAGGCTCGCAGAATCCGGGAAAACCTGGAAGATCAGACGGGAACCTCTGGGAGCAGTGCCTCTGAGTCCGAGGATGAATGGACAAGGGTTACCCGAACCAAAAAGGCCAATAAGGCAAAAAGGGCCTTGCTTAAGGACCCCTTAAAGCAGATTAAGGCGATCAGGAGCGTCATCACGCCTTACCATAAGAACGCTAAGTATTCTGTTTGGGAGCACTTAGAGTTGTTTGAACAAATGATGGAGACTTTCCATTTGAAGGACAGCCAAAGCTGTATTCAATATGTAAAGTGGACATTCTCCCCGGAATACTCCAGTTTCTTTGCAGGGCTGGAGGACCAAAATCATTTAAGATGGTCCACATATAAGGCGGCCATCCTGAAACATTTTTCTGTTCACAGAAATCCTCAAGAGGCTCGCAAGGCAGCCTACAATTTGCAATGTGGGGAGGATCAGGCCCCACAAGAATTTGTGCAGGAGTTAAAGCGTGCTTTTGCACAGACCACAAGAAGGGTGCGCACAGATAGTAGAGAGTTCATAAATACGTTTTTCCATGCCTTGCCCAAATACATCATGACCCAGCTCGTGAGGGATTTTCACGAGAAAAGATCCTTAGATTGGGTCATTGAACAGGCTACCCGGATCTATGAGGTGCAGAAACCGATAGATAGCAAAAGTAATGCCCAGAAAAACCCCAAAGCCAACAGCACCCCTGCTGCTGCCAAGGTGGCAGAGGTAAAGGTCACCCCCGTTTTGGATTTGGAGATGGGGGGGCCTAAAAACCTACCTGCACCTAATAATGCTAGGCCCAGAAGGTTCTCGGGCCAGTCACAGACAGGGAGCCAGGGAGGCAGCCCCACAAATGGGGTCCCTCGCTCTCCTGATTATGTAAGTCCCCGTTACAAGGGAAACAGACCCATCCTGGGTTATGTGTGGACTCCTCCAGCCCAAGGGGGGGGATCCAGCCAAGCACCTAACCCAGGGAACTTCCCTCCTAACTTCCCACCGGAGGGCAGAAACTCTCCAAATCCTGGGCAGAACTTTTTCCCCAGGTATCCACCCAACTTTCAGCCCCAAAACCATCCATCCTTCTTTCCCCAATTCCCTGAGCCCAGACCACTGAATCCGGGAGAGGGGAGGCCAAGGGTGGAGGGGTACCCAAATCTTCCCAACCCGGGGTATTACCAGAGGAGGGACAGCTACCCTTCCCGGGATCAGCCCAGGGGAGAAAACAGGGCCCCGTATCAGCCTGAGCGGGTTTCCCAGTTAGAGCGCCAGGTTCAAAACATGGCGCGGGATCTGGGTCACATACTGAGGGCTCAGCAGACCCTCAGATCGGCATGCCGGCGCAGAACGCACCCAACTCTGGACCTGGTGCTCCAGAACAATGACGGGGGCAGCACCCCGATAACTCACCGGTTCCCAGGGAGGAGGCACAAAGGGAAGGGGGGTGTAAAGCCTTGGAGGAAGCTTCCTTCCTCACTTGTAAACAGCCCCTGGAAACCCAGGAACCGGAAACAAAATCTCTGGCCCCTGAAAGTCTGCCTCCTAAGGAGCAGAGGGGGGGTAGGAGAAACAAAAGACCCAAACAGACTCAGTTTGAGGAGGAGGTACAGATCTTCCAATTTGAGGGAGAGGGATCCTCAGAGGATCCTGAGAAAAGGATCTTCTCCTTCAGAGAGGGGGGAACTCCTCCCAAAGAAAAATGGGTCCCTAGGAATGCAAATCCAGACTGGGGAGATGTGGAGACTGAGCTACCGCCGCCCACCATCTCATCCCAGAACCAACAGCAAGAAAATCCCCGGGTTCAAACCCATACTGGGGACTGCCTCCAAAAAGGGGGGGGCGGCCCAGAACTGGAACCAGGGGAACCCACAATGGCTCTGATCTCCAGTTGCCAAATTTTACTTTCAGATTCCCAAGACTCTCCACAGAATTCTGCCCAAATCTCTTCGCTAGCAATGTCCAAAACCAGAAAGTTAGCCCACCAGTTGTCCAAAAATGTACATTACCTGTGCCCCCTTGAGGAGAAGGAGGGAAGATATTATGCCCCGGTACAAGTACAGGGGCAGGGTACAATCTCGGCACTGGTGGACACTGGATCTCAAGCTACCCTTCTGTCCAGAAGGGCCTTTGACGAACTGAATGCAGGAAGGGGAGAGAATTACCAAATTCCTCTCACCTCTCTTCCGGGACAACTACAGAACTTTGACGGGAAGGAAATTCCCGTTGAGGGGACTGCAGACTTGGACATTAAAATTGGGCGACATAAGTTGAAACACCCGGTCATAGTTGTGACCCAGGAGGGCACCCCTTGTTTACTAGGGAATGACCTCCTGAGAAGGTTGTCACCCCTAATAGATTGTGTAAACAAGGTCCTCTGGACCCAGACTAGCCGACCAATAAAATTAAAACAGAGTGTCAACCATGTTAGTTTAAACAGCACATGCCACATGGTTGAACAAAAATCTGACCAAGTAGAATTTCACTTCCAGAACAACCAGATTCCAGACGTGACAGTAATAGCAGTAGGACAACAGACTAGTGATGGGGGGTCCTCTCTATTTCTGAAAATCAACCTTCCTTCCAGTTTAAGGTGGTATTCCACGCTGGAAGGAAACACTCTGAAATTCTATACCAATCCACAATCTGAAACTCCCACTCCTATAGTCCAGAAAGATGTGAAATCAGCTCAGAGCCTGGCTGATATTCAGCAAATTGGAGAGCAGTTGTTCATCCCTGTTCAGTTAAATGATGGGAAGGACTCTGTTCTCGCTCGAGTGTGTGTGAACAACGGTAAGAGCTTCATCAGCGAAGCCATGTTTCGCCAACTCCCAAAAGATCCAGCCATTCCCACCTTCAAACTGATAGACAAATGGGAAATGGACCTGGAAGCACCTAATTCCAAACATCTCCTGCCAAGCAGGTGTATGCTCAAAATCTCCATTGGCAACAAGAGCATAGTCCACAATTGTTGGGTCGTGCGAGACGTCCCTGCCGCCTTTTACTTAGGCAGTGACATTCTCAATCGCTTTGCCATTAGTTTGGACCTAATAAACTTCAAAGCTTGGTCCCGATTAGCGGATAATCCCATGGGCTTTGATGATCCAGAAAAAGCATTTAGGTCAGCTCAATTGCTACCTTATGCAGTTGAAATTCAGGTTAAAGAGGAAGTCACCATCCCAGAAAGGACCCGACAATTCTCCCTGGAAGTGAAAGTTAAAAGGGGACAAGAGTTGAAAAACCCTGATGCTTACATACATCTAAATGCTTCTCTCCAACAGCAAGGGTTGGGGGTAAACCCAACACCATTAGTCAACATAGAACATGACACCATTCCAATAGAGGTGGATAACAGCGACTTAAAGAGTATTACTCTAGCCGCAGGCACCATTATTGGAATGGCGGTTGATGACCGACATTTTTCCATCGACTTAGTAAATGAACTGTTAGGACCAATCCCCAAGGACTGTTTTGACAGTGACAGTGATGACAATACAACACCAGACAGGATCTTTACCCGGCATGGGGGGAACTTCCTGGTGTACACTTCCTGCCCCTATGGTAAGGAAGATGTGACTTGTGACTTCAGGAGGGATGAGGTGATTTTCCAGGTCCATGAGGGCTGCCTTTCCCACCTGAAGCCTCCAGTCCAAATCAGCACTCTGACCAGGGACTTCTCCACCCAGCTGGAGGAGGCCGCGGAGATAGCCAAACCAGAAGTCTTTCCAGGCTTCAGGCAGATGGTGGAAGAGAGAGTCAACCTAGCTGATGCCTGTGTGACTCTGGAACAAAAGCAAAAGTTGAAACAAGTTTTCTTGGATTTCCAAGATCTCTTTGCGGTAGACTCATATGACTGTGGTCGCACTGACATCCACACAACAACAATCCCCACGGACCCTGGCATGACTCCTGTGTTTGTGAAGCAATATCGCTTGCCTCTCGCATCAATGGAGTCCCTTACTGAAATAATTAAGAACCTTGAGTCCCGGGGAATAATCCGTCCAGTCCACAGCACCTTCAATAATCCGGTGCTGGGAATATTGAAGCCAAACGGCCAGTGGAGACTCTGCGCTGACCTCAGGGAGCTCAACAAACGGGTCCATACTTCCCGATGGCCTCTGCCCTACATTGACCAAGGTCTGGCCCAGATTCAGGGGTCACAGGTATTCACTGCAATAGACCTGACCAATGGATACTGGACCGTGCCTGTCAGTAGGGAGGACCAATACAAACTGGCTTTTACCTTTGGGGGACAGCAGTACACCTGGACCCGGACTCCCTTCGGATACCTTAACTCCGGTAATGAGTTCAATATTTTCCTACATAAGGCCATGCCCGACCTGGGTGCGAGGGGTAACCTGGCTTATGTAGATGATGTCCTCATCAAAAGTTCATCTGTGGAGGAACACATAGCGGAGATCCGTTATGTTCTGACACAGTTGAGGGCCGCCGGAGCAAAACTTTCCTTTCAGAAAGCACAGTGGTGTAGAACCCGTGTTAATTTCTTGGGGCATGAGATTACTCCTCAGGGTCTCTGTCCCCAGGAAAAGAAAGTGGAAGCACTTCAGAAACTGAAAGACCCCACAACTCTGCGGGAACTAAGGAGCCTCCTTGGACTGACTAATTACAGCAGAAAGTTCATTGAGGGCTACGCAGAGATCACCAGACCCCTGATTCATCTCCTAAAGGGGGGGTCAAGTGGGAATGGGGTCCAGAACAATCCGAGGCAGTAAGACAACTCAAGAGAAGCCTCTCACAAGCGCCTTGCCTAGCTTACCCTGTCAGAAACAAGGAGTTCTTCCTGGAGACAGGGTTCTCTAATACGTGCTTGACGGCCGTATTATACCAAAAGCATGACAAGGTCAATAAAGTAATCTCCTATGCGAGCAAAACTTTATCCTCTGTGGAGGAAAAATTCAACGATTGTGAGAAGGCACTCCTGGCAACGGTGTGGGCATTGAAGAATTACCGCCCGTTTATCCAGGGGGAACACATCATAGTGGAGACTCCACACCAGCCTCTGCAATATCTCCAAAGTGACAGAATCCGGGCCAGAAATGTGAGTAATTCCCGAATTACTTCCTGGATTCTGTCAATGCAAGGCTTTCCTGTGGAGGTCCGATATGGCCAAAACAAGAAGAGTCCCCTCGCGCAAGGTCTGGCTGACTTGCATGATTGTGCCAGAGAAAACTGTCTCGAGGACGAAAGTCTAAAAATAAAGGACAACATGGAGGCATACCTTAATTCCCCCCACAAAGTCTTTGAAGAGGACAAGTGTGAGGGAATGCCCACTGTCTATGTGGATGGATGCTCTTACCATGTTGACAACGACGGGGAGAAAGAACTGGTGGCCGGCGTAGGGAATGCATGGGTGAATGAGTCCCCAGAACCCTCTGCTGGATACAAAATTGGTCCCCGAAGTAGTCAGGTGGCAGAATTGATGGCTGTGCATCAGGCCATCCTCACTGCTGTCCAGCATCAACTCCACGAACTGGTCATAATCACAGATTCGGATTATGTACGGAACGGGTTCGTGGAGCACCTGGTTAATTGGAAAACCAGAGGCATGTTATGTGCTAACAACAAACCCTTGAAACATGGGAAGTTGATCCAAAACATTGATGATCTGGTCACATCGAATGGGATGACCATGTATTGGAAAAAGATCAAGGGTCATTCCAAAGTAGAGGGACCAGACAAAACTGGAAATGACTTAGCTGATCAGCTGGCCAAAACCGGGCCCATCCAAGGGGATCTAATTGAGATTGAGTCCCTGTTGGGGGAAATCCAGGTCACTGCCATCACTATGTCCCAGACAAATGCTCACAACGACCTCTCAATTGCACAATGGAGTAAGGAGACCCCTGATGCTGATTTGATTACTGCTCAGAAGGGGGATCCAATAATTGGTAAATTTTACCAGCACCTTGAGGACCCTGAGAACTTTCCCCTGACGGATACCGATTACATTGGGAAAGAGGACCTAAGAGTGTTGATGAAATGTCCAAAAATGTTCCGGATCCAAGACGGTTTGTTGGTAAGGAAATCCAAAGCTGGCCACGATCAGTGGGTGGTTCCTACCTCATTCCGAAGCCTGATGTTAAGTCACGCCCATGATGCGGCCACTGCCGGTCACAGGGGGTTTCACACCACATTGGAAATCTTAAGAGAGGTTGCATACTGGCCACACATGGGGCAGGACCTCGACCAATACTTGAAGGGGTGTCTTGTGTGTGCACAATTTCAGCCGACATCCCTCACACACCGGGCGCCTTTACAAAAGAGGGGAATGACACTGCCATGGTCAGATTTACAAATCGACTTTGTAGGCCCTGTGATTCGCTCGGCTAGGGGGAATAAGTACATGTTGACTGTGACATGCTTGTTTACCAAGTGGGTGGAATGTCTACCAGCCCCAAATTGCAAGGCAGAAACTGCAGCTGCCTTGATGATTAACCACATCTTTTCCCGTTTTGGTCTACCTCAAAGGATTGAGTCAGACAGAGGTAGCCACTTCACCAGTGAAGTAATGACAAAGATGTGGGAGATACTGGGGGTCAAGAGAAAGCTGCATATTGCTTATAGACCAGCTTCTTCTGGGGCAGTAGAGAGATATAACCGGACAATTGTGAGCATATTAAAGAAGTTTGTGGCAGATTCTGGGCCAAGTTGGGATATCCGATTACCTCTGGTCCTAATGGCTATCAGATCTACCCCTTCATCTGCAACCAAAATGTCACCATTTGAGTTGATGACTGGACGCAAGATGGTGCTTCCCCAGCATTTGCTCTACAGGACCCAAGAGCAGACACTGATAAATGCCTCCACTACTCATGAGTATGTGGAGAATTTAAGGAAACACCTTCAACATGCTTTTGCTTATGCTCAGCGGAATCTAGAAAGATCGGCTGATAGCATGAAGACCCACTATGACCTGAAAACTTCCAGGAAGGAATATCAGGTGGGGGACCGGGTCTATCTATACAACTTCCAAAGGAACCAGGCCAAGCAGCGCAAATTTTTGCCTACATGGAAGGGACCATTCGAGATCATAGACAAAATCTCCCCTGTGGCCTACAAAATCCACATCCCCAAAGGTCCTTTGGCAGAGGGGGAAGACAAGTGGGTCCACATAAACCAGTTGAAATGTTGCCATCCCAGGCACACTCTGCAACAACTGGAGGAATCCTCTGGAATCCTAGCGGGTACGGTCTCAGACTAATTCAGTTCCAATCATAAAACATACCACATCTAGTCTCTAAAATATTGTGATTTGCATGAAACTGTCTCTTAGTTATACTGTTTTTTTTTCAAAATAAGAATGTAATGTTTCGTTATGATGAAATGCATATGCTGCCCCACTATCTCAACAGTGGTGGAAAAACGTCTATGAGTAGGTATTGCCGCTCTTCCTTTGTCGTCCTAGGAGAAAGAAAACCTGAAGACGGGCCAAGGAGGACGATCCGGAGACCGGGAACGAAGATCCAATGGGCCCAGTGGACCGCCCAATATTCCCATCAGGACCGGCGAGGAGGACCGATCGATCAGTACCGGATGGAGAAGAAGATGCTGAACTGTGCCATCTACAGAGTAGGAAGAAGATTATGCGGACAGACCGGTGTGTGGGTCAAAACCCTTGGGCACGCGACTCCCCATCGACTCAAATTCAAAGTGCAGTCTCGTGGGGGGGCTTGTTGGGTGTCCTGACCCACGTTTAAGCTATCATGCCACAACATTTGGTGCTGTGGGCTTAGAAAATTCAAGATGGCGGAAAACCCACATGTGCGCCGAAATCCAGGAAAGCTGCGCAGTTTGTGCGCACACCAAAATGGTTGCCTCACTTGCCACCCACCAGTGCGAGAATGAAAGGCCGGGTTGCCATGAGGGAAATGGGTTGCCAAAGGAAAAACAGTAGCGCCGGTTAGCTTCAAAGCGCTTTAAAACCACCATTGGACTAACCGCACAGTAGTCTGAAACCATTGGGAATGGCAATGCTGATTGCCAAAAGCAAACCCATAACTGTGGAGAATTCATTTTCTTAAATCCCAAAAAGTGGTGCGGTACCAGTACTCACCACTATCCAAAAGCCGGCAGTTTAAAACCACCCTGTGTTTCTCTGAAGGCAGGCTCAAACTGTCTATTTTAAACATTACAACACATCTAAAAACTCACTGGACACCAGCAGACATTTGGTAGAATGGAGTGTTGTGTGCCTACAAAATCTGGGAAATGAAGAGCCCAGAACAATGCTTATAACAAAACTGGCTGAGCTATGGAGTCAGCAGTTTAAGTTGCACTGGATTTAAAGACACTAAAATCGAAAATGTTTAGATTAAATGAGTGACCTATGTTTGGTGTCACATGCCTTTGTAACTGTTGAAATGTCATAGTTTTGCACTTAGAATCAGCATTCTAGCTGCATGTGTAAAATTGCAAGTTAATTTAAAAAGCAACAAAAAAACATGACAGTTAGCTGAAAGTCTGGCTTAAGGAACTGAATTCTGCCTGGCAACTACCCCCATCAGGAGTGAAACTTGAGTCACAGCTGTGTTCCCAGGCCCATCTGCCTTTTTGCTGGCCACACTAAGGATATGCCATCTATCTGATAATTGAATTACCTGTGCTCTGCAGGAAAGTGAACAAAGCCCTGTCCTGGCTCAGGCAAAGGTTTTATTGGCAGGAGTCGTAAATGGTCGTAAAAAGTGGCTTCCTCCTGAGGAAAGGGGAGGAGCACTGCCTGTGAGAGCAAGCTGGCTTGGCAGAACTGGAAAAACCAGAAATTCAACCTTGTGCTGAGGGTAAACCACACCCCTTTGGAGCCAGAACATAACTTTAAAAAGATGAATAACTCATAGAGCGGACATGTGAAAATTTTATAAATGATACCATAATTCTTGTGATTTTTCTGCCCACAGTTTAAGAGGTTTTTAGAACCGGTGGTATGTTCAGGGGGGTGTCAGCGGAAAAGTGGATATAACTCTAAATGTATGCATGTTAAAAATCTGAAACTTCATCAGTTAATGTCCATACTCCCTGCGCACATGTATGTAAAGTTGGGTCAATGTCAGAAATTGAAAAATCAATTAAAAAGTGAAATATGTGCCATTTCTGAATGCAAGCTCTTAGAAACAGCAGATTTGGACAGAGACCTGGCTAAATTCAGCCACACCATGTATATGTAATTTCAAGCAACTGTGTAACTGTGAAATATGTCTTTTGTTATCAAATATAGAATATGTGCAATCTGACAGAGGAGTGTCCTATCTGCAAGCCATAAAATGACATCACTCTGACACAACTTAGCTTCGCCAATCAAATGATAAATGGAAGTTTGACCAATTAGAAGCTGAGAGAGAGGTAGGGTCAGTGATGCTAGAACACACCCACATTCTAAACACATAAAAGCAGACAGACAGGACAGATAGGGACCTTCAATTCCATCTGCAGCGGGACGCTCTGCCGGAAAAATACATACTTACCTCCATCAATCTTCAAAGAGCCAACACTTAGACTCCAAGATAAACAGAGACTTCAGAACCTTAACCAAAAAGGCCACTGCCAGCAAGAGTATTTGTCAGCAGGCCTCAAAATATTTTTGCAACTGAACTCTTCAGACAGCCGGGCGAGCCGTCTGAATTTTGCCAAGAACTTTTGCAAGAACCCGGTGACAGAAATATCCAAAGAGAAGGCAGGACCCGACCCAGAGAACCGGTGCCTAGCAGAGACCAGGCCATTGTATCCAGAGTGCTGACCCCGATGCTGTGAGCAGTTCCAGAGGCCAGGCGCTGTGAGCAGAACCCGGGAAGACCTGACCAGACTGAAGTCCGTGACCAAGTCGCTTTCCGGTTCAAAATCTCTTGTGAGTACTCAGCAAAACTCAGAACACCTCTCTTAGTTAAAATCATATAATTCAATCTATTTAACCTAAGTAGAACTGCCTCCTAGCTGTCACCTGTCATTTTAGCTGCAAAATCTGCCACTTGTCATTTTGAGCTTTTAAAATTTGCAAAACCAAAAACGACCTCTATTAAATCGCTCATATCTCCGAAACCGTTTGTGCTAGAGCCTTGCAGTAACTTTCATCTGAAAGTTGAGAATCTAAGCTTTTAATCGCACTAAGAACCGCATTCCTACCCCCTATAGTTTTACCGCAATCGCGGAACACGCATCCGCAAATTTTACCGCGATTTGCAAATTTCTTCACATGTAAAAACTGCTGCTGCTTGCCTTCCATTTGCCAGAAATTCGTTTAACCTGCTAACTATCCCTGCATCATTGCTAGGGTGAGCCTGGACTAATATTAACTAGATACCACTCACCCTGAACCTCTGAAAGGGAATTAAAAGCATTTCCAGCATATTTCTCATCCATTGCTAGCACATATCAAAGCATTTTGCCTGTGTTTTCAAAACTCCTATCTGTTTTCTGTAAGCGTGCTTGGGGGGATTGAACTGATTTACATTGATTGCATTTCTGAGAACTGTGTGTTTTCCTTCCATTTCCTTGCCTTGCATCAAGGGGGGGAGGGGATTGCCAGAGAAAAGTGATTACATTGTTTTGCTGAAATCATATCAAGTTGTTTTCTATACTGCATTTCATTCATTCAACCTTGCATTTCCTTGAACCTTATAAAGCATTCTCTACCACATTATACTTCTGTACCTATTTACCAGTGTGCCACCTTATCCATTTCATGTCAACTCCTTATTGACTATAGAGAAGCGTGTTAGTGCCAGATTCTCCGTTATTAATCTTTATCATATCAGATTAAGTGTGCTAGTCAATTATTAATTTATTATAAAGTGTGATATATATATATATTTTAATTTATCAAATAAACCTTTTAAACTTGCAAAACAGAACTACTTCTTGGCTCAGTGGGGTCAGCGGGATTCCAAGAGAGGGGTGTTATATAGGGGTAGTCATCCAGAACGCATGAACTGGACCTAAAGATATATCAATAAGGGTTTTCATTCAGTATTATAGACTAGGCGTTGACTTAGCTGTAGTGTTGAATTGAATCCCCTTACAGGAGTATCCAGCCTAGTCCTGTTTCTATTGCCATCATCACAGTGGGAGGACTGCTTTAAAATCCCCTTTCTGCCGCGGAGCGGCCACGGAGTCAGTCGCTGAGTCGCAGTCTGGGCAGTCCGGGCGTGTCGGGGGTTCGCCCAGAAGCCTGTTCCTGTTTGTGTCTGACCTCTCTACATGAAAGAGGGACGCTCGCTACGCAGCACCAGACGTATGGAGAAGGTTGGAGAGCCCCTTAAGCTTGAGGCTATGCTGCCCCCACGAGTCCCAGGAATGAAAACTCCAGTGACACAAACGGCAGGTAAGCCTTGCAAGTGGATTTCACTCCTGGGAACGCTTCGCTTGCTTTGCCGAACTTGTCAGGTCCCGTTTTGTTGGCCGATAGCCTGGAGCCTAAAGAACAGCAACCACCCTCTGCCGAACGATGCAAGCGAGCCCTGCGTGCCTCCGCAGCAGTGTCCATCTAGTTAGAGCGGGGACGAGGGGTTTCACCCCCAAACTCAACAAGGCGCAGCGCCCGTTTTGGATGTACTCCCTTCCAAAGAAAATCTTTTAGGAGGAGAGCTAAGGGGCTCAACAGTTACCGAGACTGAGCACCAGATGGTCCACACACTCAGCACTGTGGCCCAAATCCATGTTTTACCTCACACAACAACTGCAGCAAATGACCTGGTGATTGAGCCCTTCACAGGGGTCGGTGTCCCCCGTAGTGGCCTTTTAGGACACCCCCTGTGTGAAGAGCTAGAGTCTGTTTCAGAACGGGTCAGCGTACCTGGCAGCGCTGCTGCACCTTCTCCTTCTGGGGTTGAAGTCAGCATTTCTCTGCGCTTAATCCATTCGCTGGTAGACGACCACACATGGAACTTTGGGATGGGTTCAAAACCCGTGGAAAAAACGAAAACGAGGGTTTCTAAGAGAGTGAATAATCGACCACCACATTTTGCAAACCTACCAACTTCAAAGAAAAAAAGTCTGGGGCCGCGAGGTAGCAACCGCACGGAGATCGAATTACAGCATACAAACCCAATGTCAACCCCAGTTACTAAAGAAGGTACATCAAAAAAATTAAAAATAAACAAAAAAAACAAAGGGTCTCCCGAAGGTCTAGGCCAAAAGGTTGCCTCTTGTCAGTAAAGTTGTCAAATTACTTTCTGAAACAAAGAGTGGCGCCCCTCCAGGAACCAGTAAATGAACTAACTGATGCTGAAATACTGGAATGCATAACAGAACCTTTACCTTCTCATGACCAAGAAGTCGTTAAGCCAAAGTCCGGCCCTACAGGGGCCCCTATAAAAACAAGATGGTATCCAACGGAAATCTCCACACTAAGCTCCAGGATAATCAGTCCGTTTGTTATGCACCCTCCCACAGCTGCAAATAGGGGAGTGTTTCACGTAACGGTCCCCAGCAGAGATAAAATCTTGCAGCAGAGCGATGTCAGGCCCACTCCTATGTTTGGTCACGCTTTGCATAATCATCGCCCTCGGTTTACCACCTCGAGTATTTATCTGTCTTGGAGCTCCATGAGTACCCCTCATCAGGCAAGGGCACTTTGAGCAGGGCACGTGTGATCCCAGCAGCAAGTGACCCTGTGCACCACACTAATCATTCTTTAGGCCTTAGCTTCGATGAGCAGGTCCCTCGAGGATCGAAGAGACCATGCACCGATGCCTCTTATGGCTATACAGACGGCTCAAGTAACCACGACCCGGCTCCAGTTAACCCCAGCAGTCGAACAACCTCCATGATCCCTGTAAACAATTAATCAGGCCTGGAAAAGTGCCCTAACCCCGTTCAACAAGGCGAACAACCTTGCAACATTGAATCGACTCCAGTAAGGACCTCACATCGAATGAACAACGAGCAGGCCATGCAAAATTCGCCAGACATCTCGTTTGATGACCCCCATTCCCTGGTAAGAAATGGAAGATCAAAGGGTATGACTGAAACAAAAATCAAGGAGCCTACCAGGAAATCTGACCTTTTATCTATTATGTCAACAGTGACCATTGGGCTGGCCCCTTTTTCAAAACTGTACGAATCCATAAATGAAAACGTAAAAGATCACACCACAGTCATCGCCATGATGCGTTTCGAAACTCATATTTCTAGAGGGCTATTTAACAGCACTGAACAAAAAACATCAAGCATCTCAGCCAACAGCCTCAAAAAGGGAGACAGCCTCCCAGACTGATCTAAGGGAAACTCAGAGAAGGGAAGTGGATCAAACGGAAAAACCCAATAGTGGCAGTCAGGAGGTGGGCCCTGAAGCACTTGGCGAATGGAAGGCGCCAGAACCGTAAAACCATATTCCCGTGAGTGTTGACCAGACCCCTACGAAGGGCGGCCAAATCAAATCTGCCAGGCGGCAAAATGGGTGTGCTCAACCTGAGCAAATAGAGCCTCTTGTGGTGGAATCGACAGCATCATCGGGGGGCCAAAAAAATGCGTCCAGAAAACCCTTTAAACAAACAAAGGGCCTGATTCATGTAATGTTTTCCTATGGGATTGCGCCATTATAAAACACTTCCATGAATCAGGCCAAAAGTTTTTCCGATCCTCGTGAACAAAAATAAAATTGGCAGTAAGACAAAAAACTTGTATCAACCGACCCAAAGGGTCCAAAATCCTAAGGGGCCTCAGGTAGCTGATGGGGCATTTGAGCTACGGAAAAGCCCACCAACTTTTGTACCAGTACCTGGCCCAAGGGCTCAGAAAGCACCCTTGAGCCTGATTAAGACTCAAAGGCCTGGGGAATTGGAGGCCTCTAAGCTTCTAAGGATTGTTAAGATAATGACCATTGATGATTCAGAAGATTCCCAAACTTAATGGAGCTCTCCCAATACACCTTTGAAAACTCAGAATTAGAGTTTCCGGAAAGCAACAGCGGCTTGAAAACACTCTTCTAAAAACTGTGAACCTACCTCCTGAGAGGGTTTCACAAAAGCCACGCTTTCAAGAGCCACCGTTTGTAACTTTATGGGAAAAGAACACAAGAACGTTGGAAGCAAATCCAAAAAGAAAGTATGGCCTTCACTCATCCCCATCAATAAGGGACCGAAAACCCCCTGGCACTGGGTTAAAAGCCAGACAGGCTGGGTTAAAGGGTCCAATTACTTCTCAGCACAGAACATTACAAGAGCCACCATCATCATCAACCTTTACAAAGAAACATAATGATCATGAACGAGCTGAGCGTTGAGACACATGGGAATGGTGGCCAGCTTCAGCAAAACGCATGCCCAGTCCTCCATCGAGGACCTAAAAGGAAAGATCTAGTTACCGTAGTGAACGCTCATGTAAACTGGAAAGCTTGCTAGACAGAGGGGAGCATATGATCTTGAATAAAACATCGGTGATGAAATTGCTTTACTGCATCCCGAATTTAAGGCAGATTGTATCTGAGGATATCAAAATCATTGAATTTGGTGAAGATCACCGAACTGACTATGTCTACTTGCACATCACTTCATCAGTGGTTAAAGGGATGTTGCTCGAGGCCACTAATAGCCTTTGGACCATGGGATTTTACGTAAGCCTGGTAAAGTACCCATGCCACACTCCACCAATGCCTAAGCAAGATCCTGAGCAAACAAAGAGAGCTGCTGCTCAAACTCCAACTATGCCTCGCAGAAGCACAAAAAACAGACAAGCTACAAAAGAGCCCAAAAGCCTTCCTGGACCCTCTGGGTGTGGGCCTAGTCCCTATGGGTCCTCTGCCAAGATTGACTGTCACATTTAAAACTAACAACAACAAACTAGCGGATCAAGCTTGAAAACGAGGGGTGTCGAGACCAAGCTTGAATCAAGAAGTAGGCTTGGATGTAACTCAGGGATCCGAAACTCAAGATTTGCAGAAGTGGGCTTGGATTCCTATGGCACTCACTAGTAAGAGCCATTTATAGCTAGAAAACTAGCCATATAAGGGACACCGACCACCTCTGGACCCTAAACCCCAGACACCGGAAGGTTCTTATTTAAAGTTTGCATCTTGGAACACCAGGGGTTTTAAACACCTAACCACTTCAGTGATGTAAACCTGGGAACATTTGATATGTTTTGCCTCCAGGAAACCTGGTTAATGGAGAAACCCAGCTTTGATGGATTTGACCTGAAAATTGCCCCAGGGTTTAGAGGCCGAATAGGGCGTCCAACATCCGGTCTAATGACGGGAATTAGATTGGGGAGTAGCCTGGCCTTTGTGCAAACACTTTTCTCGAGTCTTTTTTTTCTAGCCGTCCTGGTGAAATGGTCAAATCCTCCATCTGAACTGACTGCTGAAACACACACCAACCTGGCGATTATAAATTGTTACTGGAACCCCCAGGCAATTTCGAATTCTGGTTTCCTAGATCTAGCAACAGAAATTATTGACAAGATCTATATGAATTTTAACATAAAATTCTTGATTCTGTGTGGAGATCTGAATGCCACTTGTCAACCGAAGGCAGACGAAAAGGAATCACAGAGAGTTCTGTTCAGCGTCTTGAGAAAGAGGAAACCTCTGGATGACCGTGATGGACTCCCGTGACCAGCACTTGATATTGAGGGAAGAATGTAACGCTAACCTTGTGGTCCCGACTTGGGAAAAGAGGTGAACAGTCAGCTGACCCGGACCACATCTATGTTTCCAGGGAGATGCTTCAACATATATCAACTTTTGAAGTTATCAGAACATCTAACAGTGATCACAATCTTTTGTCCATGTCATGGCTGACAAGATTACACCATCACGACTGCCGCATGGACGTCGTTGTTGAAGCTAACGAAAGAGGCAATCGTCTAAGGTTAAGAAGCCAAGACGTGACAGCTTTAACAAAATCTAACATGACCCCCGCTAACCTTGCCATCGGTGTGGAAAAACTGGCAATTGTGGATTACACCCCTTTACTGAAATGTTTTATTTCCAACAAGGTGAAGAATAACTTCGGGACTCATGAGCGGTTTCCATACATATGATAAAACTCTAGTCGAGAAATGAAGCGTGATGAGAAAAGCAAAGCGGCAAGCAGCAACTTCAAATTCTGACAAACTCAAGAGTCAAGCTAAAATCATAGTCAACGCCTACAAAAACTGGTTGATTGCCCGCTGAAATCCCCTCTTGCAAAGAGACTCAGATAAAATGCTCTGCATTGTATGCAGATGAAAATCAAAGGAGTTTTGGACTCTGATTAATTTGACTGTATGTACTAACACTAATCAGCAACAGAATAGTGTTAGCGATTCAAAATGGCAAGAACACTTCACTACGCTATTCAGTGATCCAACCTTCTCACCGGTGGTCTCTAACAAACTTGGTTCAAACATGGACAATTCCGAACGATGGTGAGACAATCCTCAGACTGATAAATAAGTTAAACTCGTCCAGAGCTCCTGGGCCGGACGGTATAAGAATGCCATGTTGAAGGAGCACCCGGTGAAATGGGCCTTGTTTATCCACGCGGTCATAAAAAAAAACAACTGTGTCCCGGAAAATCCCAAATTCTTGGAGGACGGCATCCATCGTGCCTATCTTTAAGAGGGGGAAGAAGGAGAACACAAGAAATTATCGCCAGCTCGCGCTTTTAGACGTGATTGGGAAAATGTTCCACTCCCTCCTCTTGAGAAGGCTGGACTGACCCATTTCAAACAGGTTTTGTGAGAACCACCAGAACAACAGCGAATATCTTACTATTGAACATCTTGAAAGTCAAAATATTGGAGGGAAGCCCGCAGATTTTTGTCACATTCATCGACCTGGTCCAAGCATTCGACCAGGTCGATTGAAACAGGTTGTGGGGGAAATTAATATAGAAGAACTGTCCAGGAGAAATAATTGAACCCCTGATGGCCTTGCACGCCAACACCACTATAAGAGTTCGGCTAAACCATGTGGGACTGATGTCATCTGAAATCCTAACAGCAAGAGGGGTAAAGCAGGGATGCCCCGTAGCGCCAACTATCTACAACCTTTGCATTGCAGACATCATGAACCATGAGCCTGAATTAAGATCTTTTCCGCCTAGCCTGGGAGGCGTTTCTCATCTCCTTTATGGGGACGATATGATCTTAATTGATCAAACTATGAATGGCCTGCAGCGACAATTGGATAGCCTCCAAAGGTACATCAGTTCAAACCACCTGGAAATAAATGTAGCAAAAACTAAAATCATGTGTGTGGATAAATCCCAAAATCGGAGAAAGCCTGAGAAATGGACTCTAGGCCAGAATGAGATCGAGCAAGTTCCCAAGTTTAAATACTTGGGCATCATCTTCAGCAGTGGCTTAATCGAAACTCTGATGCAAGAAGCCTTGTTGGGAAAAGTGAAATCTTTATCTACCCAAACCAAACTAATGGACAGAAAATATGGTAGTTTTTCACTGTCTCCACTTGTTGCCTTTTACAAAGCAAAGGCAGTACCAGCATTAACATACAGAGCAGAAGCCATTCCAAATGTACCAAGCAAACTGCGGACTAAGCTCGAAGGCGCCTTCTGGCGCACGGTGCTTAACCTGCCAAACTCCACGGCTATAGCGATAATTCACAGAGAGCTAAGCCTTGCCTACTTAAAAGCCATAGTTGAATGGAACAGCTTGGCCCTATTTTCGAAGATCAAGTCGCCTTCTAGTCCGAAAATATTACACATTTTAAATCAGTAATTTATGACTGGATCAAGTAATTTCCTGAATGGGTGGCTAAACAAGATCACATCCGAATTGGAGTACTTGTGTTGTTCAGAACAGGACCTAATGATGAACCTAACTCGGGTGAAGAGAAAACGAATGGAGAGTGACTGGATATCAACCTTAGACTCGCCCACAACCTGCAAACGTACCATCAGTCTACCCCTAAACATCAAAAAATGGAATGAATTGCGAGGATACCTGTCCAAGTTCCCAAGCAGATTCTACAGAGGCACCTTCTGAAGAACGAGACTCAACCTGCTCCCAACCAATGAGATCAATGCCATCTGGGCAAAATCAGTTGCGACCATTTGCAAATTCTGTGGCACATAGGAGGAAAGTGAATCTTTAAAACATCTGCTGCTTCATTGTCCAGAACTAAGGAAGGAAAGAGAAAAATACCTTGGGCCCTTGATAGCAAAAGACGAAATTTACAATGAAGATGCCCAATGAGCGGACTTGATAAACGGGGAAAGAACTACGTTGTCAATAGCAGCAGTCTCATTCATCGGAGCTACCGTATTATTAGGAGCCGAGTCATAAGGCAGACAAAACTGTAGAAGGGTTGAAACAAGGATAGCAATAATGAACTGGATAAAGTGAGAAGTAACATGTGTAAACATTTTGTAAACATTTGTAACACATTTTGTCAGAGACAAAAAGAAAACAAATAAAAAGAAAGGCGGGCCTCTGCATGGACAGTGAGTAGCATATGTTCACTAAGCAGGTATGCCTAACAATGCCTGGCAGGAGTGAGGCTCCACTAAGGAGTGTACGTGCGCCCTGATCAGCCACCAAATGTAGTCCTGTAAAAGAGACTGTGTCAATGCAGTCTCCAGCATCTGCCACTCTTTGAAAGGCCCTGGTAGTGAGGGGGAGAGGATGGTGTGGCAAGTCATTTAGGAGTCTGAAGAAACACTGCTGCACACTGGCACTGTGCCAACACAGGCTGTATTGTCCCCACAGGACACGCCCAAGATAAAGAGTTATCGTGCACGTGTGCACCTACTGGGAGGATAGCAGACATGCCCACAACAACAGGTACTGGAGGTCCTGTGAGGGTTGCGGCTCCAAAGTGGAGTGTTTGTGCACCTTGGACAGGTGAACATTTCTGGCCTCTGTTTGTTCCCAACGCCTCCCCCACATGCCCACTAAGCCCTGGTTTGGTGGGGAGTTTGAGCAAGGGTTTAACTCCTGAATTTGTGCATCACAGCTGCAAACTGAAGGGAGAGGCTGCACAAATAAATAAAGAGTGTGTGACCCTCCCACTCATATGCCACAGCGTCAGTAGAAGAGAGCACAGTCTTGGTGGAAAGCCCAGCAGGATGTGTCTGAAAACCACAGCACAAAGAATGACCACTGGTGGTGGAGTATCCAACAAAACCCTGGTCCACCTGTCTGGACACCAATGAAGCTCTCCAGACGGGGTGGAAAAGGAGCATGGAGAAGCTCAAGAGATCAACCCCAGCGAACTGGGCCCAACACAAGCCACCAGTGCAGAAAAGCCCCTGGTGACAGCCTTCAAGTGGACATGTGACAACCCCTGGTGGGTTACAAGCCACCAGGCCTGGACAATGGACAGGTTGAACATTCTTTAACAAGAATTCGACCAAGAGCCTGGGTCAAGATTCCACGGGACAAACTGAACGATGTGTTTGACCCAGGAGACAAGGAACACCAGGTCAATGGCAAAATTATTGGTCTACATAGTTAGAGAAATGGGTGCCAGTAGTGAAATGAACCTATTGCTGTGATGGTAGTTCCCATGGTTTATGTATATGGTTACTGTTGTTTTGTTTGTTAGGAAAAATGAGGAGTGCAGTGTTATCCCCTGTAAGATGTTGTGTCATAACTCTGTGATGACGTGCTCCAAATAAAAGGAGGTCACGCCGGCACATGAAGTTAGAATGGCGGAGCTGTGACAGAGGTTCCCTCAAGTGTGTGGTGTTGTCCCCTTTAAGATGGTGTGTCATGACTGCGTCATGAAATGCTCCAAACAACAGCTGCTGACGCCAGCACGTGAAGTTAGTACGGATGCAGACTCCATGAATGGCAAACTATGTTCGACTCCCTTATTGTAGCAGCACCGTGTGATCACACCACTCTTTAAGGTACCTCCGTATGACCACGGAGCAGCAGCAGGCCTGTGTGATCACAGCACTGTTGATACCAAGCCCGGGTGATCCCAACAATGGCCCAAGCCAGTGTGACCACGGCAAGGCCACACCGCTGCCGTGTGACCATGCCAGCAAGTCTGGGTGCAGCAGGCAACGTTCACCATGTGACCGCAGAAACCGTATAACCTGCTGGGTAACCCCAGCACAAAGGAGCACAGTCAATTTGGCCATGGGCTGCCCTATAATGAAGTGGAAACCCTGACAGAATATTTGCTGCTGTTAACTCCTTCATAGGAACACTCTGATATGAAAATGGAAAGGCGAAAGAAAATCTACAAGACTATCTGTAGGAGGTAATTTTATTTAAATTCATAAATTAAACAGAGGGGACCTAGTTGCATTTCTTAGCTCTCAACTCACATGCTTTTGGCGGGTGCCACACACCTTGCAATCAGCTGACTCACCGCCAAGTCCCCTTCTTTTTTTTTTTTATTTTTTTTTTATTTTTTATTGGTTTAAATTCAAACCTTTAAAATGTTTTGCAACACATATGAAAATTTTAAAAATTACATTGGCTATTTCAAGTCTCTCCCAAGTGACCTCTTCTTTATAGTTTCCTGATCAAGCGTTACTTCACTTTTCTTAAATGCCTGGTATACAGTGGGAATGGTGCCGACCTTTAATCACTCATTATTGTCTTTTAGTCTCTCTTCTATCACTGCCAGGAAGGAGGTCAAAGGTATAATTAATTTCATATCTTGCCCGTTCCACATGGTCTCCCACCACTCGTCCGCGCCTGCTGATAAGTTATTATCATTCCATCGTCCCAGGTGAATTGATCTTACGTCTTTCAAGGCAGCGCAGAACAAGACTAGATGTTTAAGAGATTCTAGCTCGATTTTGCACAACCGACAGGTTGGGGTCATATGTGTATTACACGCCCAATGACCAATTCTGTCTTTAGTTTTCATTGCATTTAATCTAAAGAGCATAAATGATCTTCTTGCTTTTGGATTAGGAAATCGGGTTAGATATTTTTGGAGGATGTCGTATCCTCTTGCTTCAGCGGGGCAATCTTTCATCGCTTTGACGTTGTTACGTTCGCTGCATGTATTTATCCAATCCCCACGCCATACTTTCTTTTTGGCTGCTGTGGGGTTTGTGAGTAAGTTTTCCAGGGTGATGTTATACATTGTTAACAACTCTTCGCAACGTCTTACCCATTGTGACAAAATACCTGGCCCTTCACGCGAGGCATGATGGAAAATTTGAAATTGGAGGATTCCTTCTTCTACTCTCGTTTTCCGAAACAATGAGAGTTGGTTCCAACATATCTTGGCGTGCAATGATGTTAAGGCTAATTCATAACGTAAGCAGGCTGTAGCAATTCCCGGCGGAAGACTTAGTGCCTTAGACCAGAACATGTGTTCCAACACGGCCCAGTGAGTTGACGGACAGCCAAATGCGTTTTCGGCTCCGTATGCCAGAATTGGAGACACTTTCTGTATATAGAAATTCCGCAGTGGTTGCAGTGAGAAGCGTCCATATTTTTTATGTATCACAAGGCCTTGGCAGGCCAACTGGCCACACTTTCGCTTGGAATCTGTTACCCATGGTTCATCGCAGATGCTGGAATTCAAGATCATTCCCAGATATTTCACGCTTTTAGACAGTTGCAGTGTCTCGTAATTTAACTGCCATGTCTGTCTTGAGCCCTTTTGTTGCCAGCTTGTTTTTAGATTCTCAAAGATCAATATTTCCGTTTTTGTAGTATTGATCTTTAGCTTGTTCTGACATACATAGTTGTGAACTGCTTCCAATTTTCGTTGGAGCCCTATTGGGGTTAGATCTAATAATACCAAATCATCGGCGTATAGTAACCACTCTATCTTTGAAGAATTTAGTTTTGGTGAGAATGATCTCACAGATTGGATTGTAGCTCCTATATCGGAGATAAAGAGACTGAAGATAGCTGCTGCTAAGGGACATCCCTGCTTGACCCCTTTGTGCGTCATAATTTGGGATGACAGGGTCCCAAGTCGGTCAAGTCTAATGGAAATTGAGGTATCCTTGTGAAGTTCTTTTATGGCAGCGAGTAAGCCTGGAGGACAGGCCCACATTTCTAGCTTTTGCCACAAGATTTCTCTGTCGACCATGTCAAAGGCCGTAGAGAAGTCAACAAAAGCCAAATACACTTTCGTGTTTGTTCTAAAGGCCTCCATTTTCAACAGGTTTAGTATAAGCAGGTTCAGTGAACAGCCAACTGATTTTACAAAACCTGCCTGTCGTGAGTCCACTCTGTTTGTTGTTCTTGTCCAAGCAGTCAGTTTCTTATGTAACAATGAAGAGAAAATCTTGCCCAAAACATCGAGTAAGGCCACTGGTCTGTAGTTCTTTGGTAATAATCTGTTGCCTTTCTTAAATATTGGTATGATGATTCCAGTCTTCCACGAGGCTGGTACTTGCTTTTGAGAATTAATTCTCGCGAATAGTTCGCAGCAAAAATCAGCCCACAAGACCGGAAATTGTTTAATCATACTGTTCGACAGCCCATCAGGGCCAGGTGCCCGGGAGTTTTTTGCTCTCACGATTGTCTCGTAGATATCATCTTTAGAGAACTGTAGGTTCCATGTTGTTGCATCAGAGGGAACATTATTTGGCTCAAGATCTTTGTAGTACAAGGCTGTGAAGTGATTCACCCATTCTTTTTCTGACACTGGGCAAGCTTGCAAGACGAATTGTGGCGCTTCCAAGCTGTTGATTGTGCGCCAGAATTCTCCACTATCTTTTTTCATTAGTGTCGTCATCATCGCTTCTGCGTCATTTTGATGTATAATCGCTCGATGGCTTTTAATCCAGTTCTTATAGGCTTGTCTCGCTACTTTGTTTTTCTTCGATATTTCATCAGTTGGACCTTGGTTGTTTTTGCGAATTTCAGCTCTCATCCTTCTCTTGCGTTGTTTTATCATGATGTCAAAGGTGTGTTTATTTTGGAAGGACCAATTTTTCATTCCAATGTTTTTTGTCTTAAATTGTGACAACATTGGGACGTAGTCGATCTCCTTCCGTAATGACTTGTATTGGGTACATATCATAGATACTTCCTCTTCCTTCAACCTTAATCGCCGACGGTTTGGTTCCACCAAAATTTTTGTGCCCCATGTTTCCCTCTCCATGCCGCCAGAGTCTTGGAATTTTAGTTCCAACATATCATGGTCACTATTGTCCATTGTTTGAATTTTCAATGATTTGGTTTTCTCGTGTATGGTATACGACACAAATATATAATCAATGATGGAACTTTGACCCTCTCGCTTCCACGTTGGCTTCGGCGGAATGTCCCCTTGTGTGCAGCCATTTAACATAGAGAGACCCCTCACTTCCAATTCGTCGTTCCATGATCTGGCCAGCTGACGTTTAAAGGAGCTCTGTGGGTTGAAGAAGTCGATGTTCAAGTCTCCACAAACAATAACATCACTTCCAGAGTTAAATTCTAGCAAATTATCAAGGATTGTAGTGACCTGATCTATAAATAGCTGGGTCCCAGTTCGTTTATGGTTCCAATATAGATTAATGATATGGATCACATCACAAGCCTTTGTAGGAGCAACAGATTTTCCTATCTCACAGACCTGTATGTATGAGGTGTAATTAGTTGCTTTTAACAACCGGTATCCCGAGGACCGGTTAATCATTGTCAGTAGTCCCGCTAATGGACGTCCTTTTTCAGCTTTAATGGCTGGATTTAAGGCACATTCAAAGTCTGTGATGGTCGGTAATTCACACATCCAAGTTTCCTGCAGGCAGATCAGGTGTAAGTTGTTAGACCAATTGTTGTTTCGGAGATGTGTGAAACCTCGTGTGTTCCATGAAGCAAAACTACATTCCTTAATCACGTTAAGCATTGGGCGTTAACTGTTGGATTTCGTGTTTAAAGCAGATGCCATCCAATTCCAATCTTCTCCTTGACTGACCCCTGTTTGTGCGTTTAGTAATGGCAAGTTTAATTTTGCGGATGGTTTCGCGTTATCTATAGTGATTTTAATTTTTTCCATGGGCTCAGTTCTCATATTTAGATTCTGCTTTCCCATCACCAGTCTATGCAGGGTTACCCCTGTAAGGTTCGTCTTTCGTACCAATTCTCCCTTGTCGCAGTGTGGTTGCCGTCTTGGAGCCGTTTGATCACTGTTTCTCAGAGTCTCTGCTGTCATAGATGAGTTTTTGCCACAACGCAGAGACTTCCCTTCTTGGTGTTCTTTCTCATCTTCTTTGTCACAACGTTCGGGGTCCAACACCCTATAGGTGTCAAATCCCAATGACAACAGTTCTTCATCAGCATCAAGAATTACATTTGCAATTAGATTCGAGTTTAGATGGATTATGACCCTGTCAGTACACAATTCGTCTGGGAATTCAATAATTTTTATATCTTTTGATTCAAGCGCACGGAGTCGCGGGACATGATGTAATAGCCTTAGTACGTTCATTCGATTCAGTATGAGATTGTCGTCAGTACCCTCGAGCCGTTCTAGCATTAGTTTTACCGTATATGATGGTTTCACAGGACATGCTAGTGGACGTTGAGTCCTGCGTTTCTGACTTTCCTTCGATGATTCTGCACGGTTGCATTTAAGAGTCAGAAGTTTCGGTACTTTAGTTTTTTGCTGTGGACTTGCCTTCAACGCAATATTTTCCTCCGGATTTATCTCGTTTGGAGTGCAATTTTGTGAGCCAACAGCAAATGGGGAGTTTGCCGATTTTTTAATCAGTTGTCTTTCTCTTTTTTCTTGAAGTGTGATGAATTCAGGGCTCTTAGGTTCTCTCATCGCATCCAACGGCTTAACCTCACTGGGAATTATCTCGCACGTTCTCCCTTTGACTTCCTGTCTTTTGTTATCTGCTAAGGCTTGCTGCTTTTGGGCCTCGTCCGAGGTCTGGTTGCATTGGCTGAGTTTTTGTTCCATTGGGGTTTCGTTGACGCTTTGAGTATCTCTTTGTTCGACGCTGGCTTTCACTGCTTCATCGTCTTCCACAGCCATGTCTTCGTATACTGACAGTTCCATTAGATCGTCTTGTGTTGCCAGGTCTTCTGCGTTTTGCACATACTCTTTAGGTTTTTTAATTATCTTCTCTTGTTCAGGCTCGATAATTTCCGTCTCTTTGATTGTTTCAGCTAGTTTTAAGCTTGAAGAAATAGCTTTATCAACCAAATTAAACATATTCAAATTTCGCAGGAATTTTCGAGCCCCATTTTGATTTTATTTTTTTCGGGCAGGCATATTTTTCAGTTTTTTTGTTTGCACAAAATTTGACTTTGTGTGCGTCATTTTTCTGGTTTGGATTTCTGCCTCCGAATTACCAAAGATCGGGAATAATCCTGCTGATTTCGGTATTATAAGTGGTATAGTTTGTTGAGCATCAGCCAAGTCAACAGTCTTCTGTCTAGCAGAAGAGCTCGCTGGAGATTGTAAATCCACCAAGGCTGGGTTTAATGCGTTTTGGGTCTGTAAAAAGGCCGAATTAAACGAGATTTCATGCAAATTAATTTGATTGTCGCTTTGCTCATTTAAGTTGTTAACC
This sequence comes from Ambystoma mexicanum, assembly GCF_040938575.1. Classification (NCBI taxonomy): domain Eukaryota; kingdom Metazoa; phylum Chordata; class Amphibia; order Caudata; family Ambystomatidae; genus Ambystoma; species Ambystoma mexicanum. The sequence continues at coordinate 339,668,956 of NC_090937.1, read as the reverse complement.
ATCGTCGAGTTTCTCGTCTCCGGCACTGTTCCTGTAGCCTCTGAACTGGTTCCTTCGGTAACCAGATCAATCACTTCTGTTTGAGGAGTTTCCGTTGGCGTGCTAACTTTGGCAGTAAGGTTGTTAGCTTGAGTCGTCTGTGTTTGAGAGTCGGACATCCTTGTCCCTTTTGCGGATTTTCCTGTGATTATAAGGTTTGAGCTCACTACTTTATTGCCTAAGTCTTTCTGCTTTCCATCAGGATTCCTCACTTCGCAATTGTGCATTCCATATGATTTGTGAAACAAGGATAACGCTTCTTTGGCTACTTCTGCAAATAGTTTTTTATCAATCGTGTCATTCTGTTTGTCCTCCCTCAGTGCTTGCATACCCAAAACTATTTGTTTATTCACTTCATTTTGTTTATGGCCATCCATCCCTTGGTTTGTCTCTAGGTGAACCAGTTTTGAGTTCATCAATGCTAATAGTGTTGTGACGTCCTTCAAATTATCATTCAGTGTTTCATATAGTTTAGTAAATGGAGTGAGAGAAATTGCCATTGCTGAGGTTAATGCTGTTAGTAAATCGTTCGTGGGCACATGGACACATGGGGCAGTGTGTTTACTTTGCGTTAGCTGTTTTGTCTCATGTGTGTTTTGTCTGGCCTTTGCACCCCCTCTCCTTATTTTAGGGAATGGACGTTCACCAATTGAAGAGTCTGTTGAATCAGACTCTCTTGATGAATCATCACTGCGGGAGGTCAAACTTCTGCTTATCGACATCTTTTTGCGTTGAGGTGAACCAAAATGATGATAAATAGGTATCCTTTTTTGGGAATCAGCCACAAGTTCCCCCTGTGAGTGAACTGAACTGCCAGGGGATACATTCACTCTTGCTTTATGTCTTTTATAATTTGCAGAACCCCAAATATCTTGGTTAATGTCTGTAACTTGTGCACAGGGTCTTTTCTGAGCATTTTTCTGAGTCAAAGCAGTTGTTGACGTAGAAACTGCCGATTGATCAAAGGCTCTAGATTTATTCAGGGATATCAGGTTTTGTAACACAGCTGAAACCACTTCAAGTGAGTTTCTTTTATCAGTGGTCACGGAAGAGGATGACGTTTCCGTCTCATGCTGTGTGAATCGCAGCTGTCCTGTTTTATTTGGTTGAGAACAAGTTTTTAACGTATCTGGGCTGGGCGCCTTGTGGCTCTCGCTTTCAACACAATTGGTATCAGATATACTGTCATGCGACTTATCATGTACAGTGGGCCTCATTACGACCCTGGCGGTAAGGGGTTAGCGCCAGCGTTAGCTGCGCCGACCCCTTACCGCCAATTACGAGGTCCCTTAGCGCCATGGCGCTTTTAACACCTGCTTTTAGCAGGTGTTAAAATCCATGGCGCTAAGGGACCATGGAGTTAATTACGCCACCGTAATTTACGGTGGCGTAATTAACGCCTTCCCCACTCCCATTATGCCCTATGGGGCAAAAATGGGAATGGGGAAGGGTAAATGGGGATTGGGGACTTACCGCCCCGCCGACCTCGGAATGGGGCGGTAAGTCCGCCAACCACCATGGCGTAAACGTAGTTTACGCCATGGTGGTAAAGTCACGGCCCAGGCGGTAACTTACCGCCTGGGTCGTAATGAGGCCCATTGTGTTTTGTGGCGGATTCCGCCAAAGTCGGTGAAACATAAAGTGCACTCACCCTTGGAACTGCATCACTCTCAAGCGTCCGAGTAGGAGAGGCACTGTAAGGCTCGACGCGAGGGGACACACCGGCGCCTCTGCTCACCTCCAGAGCGGCTACCTGAAGCCGTACGACTTCATCACCACTCGCCGCGCTGTCTTGCGCGGCCTCCGGGCACTCCCCCCGCTCGCGCACGTCATCACCTGTTGCCGCGTCCAACACATCCTGTGCAGGCGCGATGTCCTCCACCGTCGCGTCGTCTCTCGCCGTGGCCGTGTCAGCGTCGTCCACCACGGCCACAAGTCCGCTGGATCCACGCGCGGCGCCGACCTCCGGCAGGCCACCATCTCCACCACACGCCAAGGCAGACCCCCCAACGCACCCCGCAACGAGTGCGCCGGGAACAGTCGCTCCGGCCGCCTCCATCCGCTGTGTCGGACATGGTGTCGCAGCGACCTGAGAGGTGAATATTGCTTGTGTATGATTGGAAACAAGGAAGCGTTTCTTTACCGCTTCACACTCCTCTTCCTTTTCTAGGGGATCAAACACATCTTCCGAAAGTTCTATCATAGAGCGATCTATGAGTTGTGTTTTGTCACTTGTTGAACCACATGAAAAATATTCGCTTTGTTGTTTGGTCTTTGCATGCGTACCGTCAACCTTCGCCGCCCTTTTCACTTGGGCTCTTGTCCTCGAGATTGATTGTTGACAAGAGGACCTTGGGATGAGTGGGTCCATTTTTCTGCAAATGAGCAGAGGGGTGATCTAATCTGGCGCCTCCCGCCGCTCGCCAAACAGCAAACAGCAGTGTCCTCAGCCCTTTGCACTCAGGGCTTAGCGCCGCAAGGGTGGAAGAGGCGGCCTCAAGTACCCAATCGCCTGGGTCAGGTGACACCAGCAGGCAGGCAGTTAAAGGTACGGCACACGCACCTCTCCTTCTTCCTTTCCTCTCCTTCTCCTTCTCCTTCCTTCCTTCAGGCAATATAAACGCTCGCCACAGCAAACAGCAGTGTCCTCAGCCCTTTGCACTCAGGGCAAGTCCCCTTCATGCCCATGAACTTCAGTGGGCCCTCACCCGCCAACAAAGAAATCGGTTATTTTCACCCACCTCGGCGACAATAAAGGTTGAGAACTATTCACCTACATGCAAAGAAGTCCCCTCTTAGCAGTTTTACTCATTTGGTCTGAGAAGTGCAGTAAAAGTGTGAAACAAAGGTCTAAATGCACTTGATGTTTTTGCATAGCAAGAGCAGAATTTGCAATGGATTCCAATGGAATGCACTTGCCTTTAGCTTGTGTGAAATGCAGGTAGATTCCAAAGTAATTACATCAACATGAAACTGTCACGCTGGTGTAAATGCATGCAAATTTATATGGTGGAGTGGATGGTGCTGGCTGAGATGGTAAGTCTGCTTTGTGTCGCTATGCACCATACAAATGATTGAAAATGTGGAGTAGAATAAAAAGCATGTATACACATTTTTGGCACTCATTTTACACATCATTTTGCTCTACCCCACAGTGATCATGACTCCTATGCTCAGCTCATTTCAGCATACATGTTACTGCGGAACGGCCATCTGGAAGCTCATCTATCTCTGTGGTGTTGAAGAGGGATGGTCGAATCCTAGCCCCGCTCCCCGTCCCACAAGATACACGAACCGGAAGAAGAACCGCAGATACCACGATGACCCATATAATTTCGGAACAATTCCTAGTGCTCCTATGATAAATAAGCATGTCGAGGGGTACCCACTCAGCCAACAATACCACCCAGGAGCGGTACAAATTCTACCCAGACTGGATGAGGAGCCTCAGGATGCAACTAAGGAGACTTCCATTGACATTATCGACTAAAGCGCCAAGAAGCTACGCCACTGACGTTTGAGACACCATGACATAGCAGCGTTAGACAAGAAGTACACGTTCCATCCACACATGGGGGTCACAAAACACGCCCCCAAATACATGAAGAACACATGCGGAACAGTTCTATAAGATACAGGACAGATACATACATACATACATACTGCCTTTGGTTTGTTATTTTGTCATTAGCTTAACCGCAGCAAAGCAGAAACCGCAAGAAGCAAAGGATCCTGAGCGAGCTTGCAATTGCTTACATGCAACAAACCTAATGGAACTACAGGAGCACCTATGAGACCTGAGGGAACCAATGTATTACTAACAAATGGAGAACTATAGAGTAACACAAACATGTAGAAGCAATGCCATGGCTTAGGAAAATCACAGTAGGTCACAACCATCTCAGCAAGAGCTGAGCTGAATTCAGGCTGAACAAGAGAGCAACGGTGTGGGACAAGGGCCGGCTGCCAAGGCCACCAAGATACGAGTGACATTCCATTCCCTGAACGGCAGTAACACCAGCTGCAATAAATACGAATAAATCCACATATATCAGAGTAATTCGGTGCTCCAGAAGCCCTAAACACAGTCACTGAACACATGACTTTGTAGCTTGGATGATGAATCGAAACTGGTGCTGGCAAAGAGGATCAGTCTCACGCCGCCAGAAAGAAGCTTGCAACAAAGTAGTTACAGCAAGAGACGAGGGTTTCGTGATATGATAGAGCACTCGCATAGACTTTGGTGGTGCACACAAGTTACAATTCAGACACATAGTTATACTTATTACCTTGAAAAGGTACACCTCAAACTGAGAACCATTGCAGATCCCAGGCCTCGGGTGATCAGCTCTAACCAGTCACAGTTCAGGACCCTAGGGGTGGGTAGCAACGGGCAAGAACCAATGTTAAGACCCTCACACTGCAACATTATATAGTATTAGATAATTGGGGATGGGCCAGGTCAGCCCTGACATGGGGGAGCCAGTGAACTAACGTGTATAGGGTCCACTATAGGTGGACTACCACTCAACGCCCAATCCCAGGCGATGATAGGTTTTCTGGAGAAGGGCCCAAGTTGTAGCATCACTCTGACATCAGGAAGGGACAAAACTGGCCTGCGAGCCACCGAGCACTGAGAAGTTACAGGATTCTCATCTATCCTTGTACTGATCCCTGCAGGTTTTGGCTGTAATAAACCACAGTCTGAACTTGCTTTCTGTCTGGGCCTGCGTTCCTTTTTGGGAAGGGAAGGTGTTGGGCCTTCCGTGAGTTCTGAGTCCGCAAACTCCTAGTTGCCCTCGGACTAACCTGGGAGTTTTAGACCCCAACAAGGTGGTAGCCAGAGGATGGTTGCCTGCACCAGCCAGGCACTAAGCTGACCCCTTCACCGCTGAACCTGAGAGGCTGTGGGACCCTTGCATGTATTTCGAGAAGAACAGGAAAAGTTTACCCATTTTAAAAGTCATTGGTAGCCGTTTTGGAAATCATCCCGCCCGGGATCAGCAAGTTATCCAGGCAGACCAGGACGGGGAGGCGAGCAGCGTCAGTGCAGCACGGAACTTAAGTATTGGTCCAGACTAACAGCAATTGTGGGTGAGGGTATTGTGTATTGTGGGGTAACACTGGGTATTTTTAAGTACTGGTAAAGTATTGTTTAGTTGTGTCATAGTATTGTTTAGTACTGTTGTAGCGAGTAGGGACTGAAGCAGAGGTAGAAGTACCCTTTTCTATGTTTAGGTCACATTCGGTTTTAGAGGGCTTGGATGACGAGAGTTTCTGAATATGGTATTCCTGTGGGTTGGGCGTTTTAGCTTGGGTCATAGATGATGATATTCCCGTGAGGGCTAGCTGCAGCTATCCTAGATGGTGGAAGGTGAATTGACTGGTTAAGTCTCCTGGAGAGAGGCGTTTCACATGTTAGGCGACGCAACGGGTTCAGTTCGATCAGAAGAGAATATTGATGTACTCTGATCTGGAGAAGCAGGAAGACAGCTGTTGGGTTTGTGTGCGGTTGTAGTAACGGGTCACTGTTGTATGTGCTCGGAAGGCGCTTGCGCAGGATTGTGGTTATGTGCCTGAGGAGGCAGTGATTGTGAAGGAGGGGCGGTGCACGGAGCACGTCTGGTAAGGTTCAGAACCAGAGAGACTCGTAGGAATGTATTATGATTGTGTTTGAACCCTTTTATTCCTGAACAGCGGATTATCGAAAGCCTCGATTTAAGGTCAGGTAAAAAAGGTATTACCATGCATTAGGGGAACAGTGGGGGTCACTCCCCTTCAACATTTGTGTAAGACACTCCCACTTTGCAAAGAAAACATTTGTAAGTATAGCATAGAATGGTCTAAAGGTACAGAAGGTAAATTAACAAAACCATGGCCGTCTTGTGGCAGTTTCTCCAAGAACGTGCACCAATTGTTATTAACAAACATACATGGCATTTATAAGGTGAAGAAGTTGAGACCAAACATATGGGTATATTTGAGTTATGGTGCATGTTTTAGGAAGGAGAGGGGGAAATGGGGAGCTGTCAGTGGATGCTAAACCAGCATGAGGTGAAGGAAATGGGGTCTCACCCTTCGGCACTTCCCCTTTCCCCTCCAAATGTAGCATCTGATGACATAGACTATGAACAGGGGATGTACCCAATTAAGGAACTGAGGGCAGCAGATGGGTACTGAAATCCGACATGTAAGCCACCACCATACATTAAAGAAGACAAGCCAAAAGGCGCAGGGCAGCCAGCTAGTGGTGCAGGAGCGAGCGAGGAGGGGCTACAGCATGCAAAGGAAGACCTTGAGGGCATAAGCGCAAATGAATGGATAGCAGCACAGGTGGCGACTGAGGCCATAGAAAGCCTAAAGAGAGTCAGTGACACAGCTGACTGGGAAGAACTTATGGACGAGGAGGATAGAATGGAGAAGGATCAGGTAGTAAGGTTAGAGCACGAGGACAGAGAGAGAAGGATAGAAGAGAAATTGGAGCAGGAAGACGGAGCGAAGGAGGGAGGAGGAAAACGAGCATTTTGAAAGGGAACACAAAGAAAGAATAGAGAGGGATCTGAAGAAGAGGAAGAGAGTGCAAAGGGAGATGAGGGAGAAAAAGGAGAGAGAACTGGAGAGAACTGGGAAAGGCATAGAGGCGAAGAGAGATAGGCGAGCAGGAAAAACGCAAGTTAGCAGAGAGGGAACAGAGGAAGTTACAGTTGGATAGACTAGCGAGAGAGCGAGTACCAAAGGAGGAAGATGAGTGGGCAATAAGATTGGTAAACACACAAGTAGCCATGGACTGGGAAAGAAATAAACTTGAGGAAGAGAGACGAGAAGAGCCACATAGCACCAATTCACGAGGCAGGAGCACTGCAGCAGACAGTGGAGCAAACCTAGGGGCCTGAGCAGGAGGCACCAAGTACAATCTAGTGGACATTGATCTTAGCATGAAACTCAACACAGATTTGACATCGAGGAGATGAACTTTTTCAGATGACTTTTGTGGCAACATGGACACAGGATATGACAACAACAACAGACACAATGGTGACAAGAGAGGGGGAGCAGAGTAGACCCCACTCCACGGGGACAGACGAATGTGAATCATGGAATGCAGGTCCCACTAACGGGGATAATGAGGAGCCGAGGCAGAGGAGCAAGCACAGCGAGCAAACGACAGGTGCACCACACATAACACATATGTCAACAGACCTAGGGATCTCAAAGGACACAGGAGGGAAGAAACAGCGATGGCATGTTCAAGGGGACAATTTTCTAGGGCTTATGACGAAGGCAAGCAAGTACCTACCCTAGAACCAGTCCAGATATGCACAAGACATTGAAGACGAGAGAGGGCCCATACGAATTAGGCAGAAACAAAGGACACCGGAAGAGAGGGCAGCATACTCACAGATGCCATTACTAGGGAGGGGCGAGTCCTCAGTATGTACCTTGGAAACACACAAAGAGAACATGAAGTCCAGGCTACCGTCTCTAAACATGGGAGCTGGGAAATGGATTTATGAGATGGAGAAATTGAGAGTGAGCCACAGGTTTGCAGTGGGTGACGTAAAGGGATTATTAGTTTCGATACTGTGTGATGCAGCTGATGACATAGGAAAGAGGGTGGGGCTCCCACGGGTGGCGATAAAGAACACGGTACATGATGGGTCACCATTCGCCAATTGCAGAGCAGCTGTGTATCAAGCACTATGGACACAATACCAAGACGCATCAGACATTGGAGCGATTATATCACGCAAAATGTGGGAAGATGAAGATCCCGTTCGATACATTCACGAGATTCAAGAGTTTGGCGCCTCAAAACTCGAGAGCCGTGGGACGAAACAATAGTTATATTTTATCACATCTTAGTGCAGGGATTACCAGAGCCAGTACAAAAGAGTTTGAAAAAATTGGTGGGTACAGAAGAAAAGGGATGGCCAGAAATACAGCTCACAATAGTGCACCTGTGTAGACTATGGCAGGAATAGGTTAAGCAAAAAGGGAAAGAGAGAAAGACCGAGAGGCTAGCTCCGCTGCAACGTGCTCACCTTGGAAACAAGACAACATGAAGCAACACATGTTTGATCCCCGGGTCCGCGCTTAGACACCTCTGGGTATTAAGCGCATTATAAATACACAACTAAGTCATATTCCTGTAACAGCGCCTCAATGCCCCCGGGCTGTGTGAGTGCTTTAAAAATGCTAATAAATAAATAAATAAGATGAGGCCAAGCTAGTGCAAAAGAAGTTATCAAAGTACGCGATGGAAGGGGCGGTCACAACCAGCCCCATCCCACAAGCATCTGCACCTCAGCAGCAGTACCAACAACCACAGCAATTTGTACCGCCCATGGGAGGAGGATACATGGGGTGGGTGGCCACAGCAGAGATTCCGAGGAAGGGGAGGATTTCAAAGGGGGCATGGCTTTGGGCCACAAATGCATCATAACCAGAAAGGGTTTCGGGATTTGGACAACAAACACAGCAGGGGACAGGGGGCTTCCCTGGAGGTTTCCTGGGACAGGGGAGGGAGCCAGTACATTGTTGGACATGCGGACAGCTAGGACATATTTCACGATCATGCCGGTTCAAGGGGGACACAGCAAAACTGGGGAGAGCAAGACCAGCAGCAATGGTATCCGGTCATTGCATCGACAACCAAAGCATCGACAGCCAACCATCTAAAAAAAACATCTAATGCATTTTTGTAGATGGTAAAGGGTTTAGTTTAATAAAAAATGTGTTTTACAGGTTAAAAAAAGGGTATTAGGGGGACCCCCCATTAAATAAAATAATTGAAAAAAATGCATTAGAGGCTTTTGTTTTAGATGCTTTTTTTTAGATGGTATGGCATTAGATGCTTTGGCTGTCGATGGAATGACTATAAACTGCAGCAATATCAAGGGGAACAAAATCATTATTACGCAACCACACACACAACTCCAGGGTCAGGCACATGGTACATACCAGGAGATGCCACCAGCACAAACATAGGTACAGATGTAGACACCACAGATGGCAGCACCATTGCCAAGGCACTTGCAATCACCACAGATAAGGGGAACCACACAGCAGCTTGCACAACTATAGGATGACAGTACACAAGAGCCCATGGACACAGTATCGATGGTGCAAGTTAGACAAGTGGGAGGGATTACCATGGTGGGGAACAACCCCTTCACAGGAAACAGACTATCTATGTACCCTTAATAGGACAGGCCACAGACAAACTTGATGTGTCCCTTCCTGTCGATCACACCCAACCTTGCGAAGGAACCTCGCATATGGGTGGCAATAGGTGACAAAACGTTTTCCTTTCTTGTTGACACTGGGGCGATTAGGTCATTCATTAGGGAAGGAACATTTAAGTTGTTAGGTGATGCCATGAACACTCAAGGATTCTCTGGGGCACAGGAAGCGGTTCCTTTCACTGATAACATCTCCTTATCTATAGGAGATCACGACTTATCACTACCTTCACTTTACTCTCGACCAATACCTGTTGACATATTGGGATGAGACATGACGAGCAGACAAAACTTGACCATTTCATTCACAGACAAAGGCATAATATGCTCAACAGCAGGCATATACATGTTGAATGTGAGACAAATCGTTCAGACATATTGTGGACGCACAGTACAGAGGGAAGTGCCAGTGGACCCCGAGAGGTTTCAGTATGGTACAGACATTGCCATCGCTTGGATGCCAGGCATCACAGGAAAGGTATGGCGAGTTCCAAACAAGTATCTGTTCAGGCCAGAGACACCCTTAGATGACCAGAAGGAAAAATAGTGTCCATCAAGATTGAAGCAGTGCTGGCAACGGATGACACTGGGAGGGCATGGAAAGCAATAATTGCAGTTACAGAAGGGTGCAGGCTTACAACAGGAACAGATGAGGAGTGATTCAGAGAAGAGAGACTGGAATTGGAGATGGTGTTTGAAAAGAGAGCAGCATTCTGGTTAAAGATTCATTACAGAGAGGTAACACAGAGAATGGTGATGGCGCTGGAGGCACCGCCCACATTCTGGGTGGAGGACATGGCCAAAGTACCAGACAGCTTATGGACCGCAAGTCCTTATGACGTGGGGTGCATAAAGAGCATATGGGGGAGTAAAGATCAAATTGAAACCAGGAGCAATGTTGCCAAGAGTAAACACTATCCCCTAACCAAAGAGGCAGATGAAGGTATCTATAAAACAATGAATACCCTCATTGAGAGAGGCATTCTGGTACCATCAGATTCTCTATGCAACACAGCAGTGTACCCCGTGCGCAAGGCCAATGGGGAGTCCTGGCATTTTATCCAGGATTTAAGACCTTTGAACGACATTGTAGAAGCAAAGTATCCAGTAGCTGCAAATCCAGTGACAATTTTATGTGGCATTTCAGCAGAAGCCTCCAAATTCACGGTTATCGATCTAAAGAATGCATTCTTTTCAGTACCTCTACACCCAGAATCACAGGACGTGACCAGCTTTATGTACCACAAACAGAAGTGGAAACACACTTGTTTGCCACAGGGGTACTGAAAGTCACCATCTATCTTTAACAGAGTGATCCAGATGGATCTAGGCAACATAGAGACAGAAAGCACAGTTTTACAGTATGTTCACAACATCTTGATTTGCAGTGAGACAGAGGACGAGTGCAGAAGGGAGTGCACATGCTGACAGTGCTAGCAGACAAAGGGTACAAAATAGACAAAGCCAAACTACGGTACTGCCAGAAGGAGGTGCTTTACATTGGACAAATGATATCTAAGGATGGCAGGCACATTGCCCCAAAGAGAGCAGAGACAATACAGAACACACCCAAGCCCAAAACAATGAAGGAAATGCAACGATTCATGGAGTTGTGCAATTACTGCAGAGCATGGTTTTCTGACTATAGCACATACACAAGGCCACTGCTGACCCCACTGAAGGGGGCCCAGAAGGGAACAAAGACACTGACATGGACTATAGAAATGATTTAAGCCTTTGAGGAACTGAAACAAGGAATAGGTACAGCTCCAGTGTTAGGGACCTCCGACTACAAAAAGGAGTTCTTCCTGTTTCCAGACATAGATGATATAGTGATGAAAGTGGTACTGATGCAGAAGACAAGCATGGGCCATAAGCCAATTGCTTATTACAGTGGACAGCTTGACCCAGTGATGAGAGGACATTATCCATGCGAACAATCATTGGATGCAGCTGCCTTCGCAGTGAATAAATTGTCAACAGTGACAATGCGGTGCACCACCACTCTGTATGTGGAGCAAACCCTTTTTGTGATCCTGCATTAGCAAGAGCATGCAAGAGCATACTGACCACACAGAGAGCATCAGGGTACGAGGTGATACTATCAAAACCAGGACTGAAGATAGTAAGATGCAGGACAGTCAACCCAGCACTATTTTTGGCAGATGTCCACCAATCAGGAGACTATGCACATGACTGTACAAAGAACATAGAGATGTTCAGTGAGACATGCAAGGTGGAGGAGGATGCACTTGAGGGGGGAAACAAACAGTATATTGATTGTTTATCGACAATTGACCAGACTGATGGGATCAGGAGGACTGGAACTGCAGTATTAAGACTGAAGAAGGATGGGACAAGTGAGGTAGTTGTGAGTGCATGATTACCATCCCATTATTCAGCACAGGCGGCAGAACTAGTAGCTCTTATTTTAGCACTAGAACACAGCATAGAGAACTGTATGACGATTTATTCAGACAGTTCTTACGTCACATCAACAGTATATTCAGGATTGGGGCAATGGCATAGGAGGGGGTTCAGAAGGGCAGATTAGATCCCAGTGCAGCATTTGCTCTTTTTAGGCAAATTGACTGAGGTAATTGCATACCCAAGGTAGGTGGCACTAGTGAAATGCCAGACCCATACGAGGGGGGAAGGTCCTATCTCTAGAGGGAACGAAGCAGCAGACAATGAAGACAAATGCACAGCGTATTTTGGGAAATTGTGGGAAATAGAAGAGATACCAAAGGCCCAACGAGGGGTGAGGAACCTGGTAATGAGGGAAGGGTACAATGCTCTACGACAGACACAAATTATGAAAATTGCAGGGAGCTGCACCACAGGAGGAAAAAGAGCTATGGTTAAAAAGAGGATAATCCATATCTCCAACAGATACATATAACACAGGAAAGGTGGTGATGCCACTGGCATTACTGAAAATGGCATTAACACAATTGCCTCATCCAACACACACAGGGAAGGAAGGCATTGCTACAAGTATTGGAGAAACGTGGTTTTGGCCAAATTTGAATGAACATGTAGCTGATTTCATAAGCAACTGCTTGACTTGTCAGCAGTTCACTGCAGAGCATACCTTGAGGGTTGTGAGAGGAGCCATACCAAGACTTGTAGGCCCATTTCTGCATCTTCACGTGGACTAAGTGGACATGATCCAAGTCTGTCAAGGATACCGCTACATGATAGTGGTGGTTTGCTCATTCTGCAGATGGATAGAGGCTGGCTATGCTCCCATGCCGATGCACTCAGAGCAGCAACATTTCTGGTCAGGGAAAGTTTTCCCAAGATGGCACGTATGTGTAGTCCTGCGGTCTGACAGTGGGCCTCACTTCACCAATGAACTGTTTCAGCACATCACAACCCTGCTAGGTATCAAGCACAAATTCGCCTGTGCATTCCACTCGCATGTGAATGTGATGTGTGAATGCCAGAATGGACTCCTAAAGGAGTGCATTGCCAAAATGCAGCAGAGCACCAAGAAAAACTGGCTTCACTGTTTGCCTTTGTCACTTTTTGAATTGCGCAACAAGCCAGGGTCCGACCACCATTTAACGCCCCATGAGGTGTGAAAGGACGGCACATGCATCTCCCACTGGCTCCTCCCAGTAGGGCATTGAAGGCATTGAAGGATTGTGAGAGCAGTGCAGATGTGTTAGGGCAAGAAATGTTTGAATGTATTACTTCCTTGGTTTCTAGCGCTTCTTTTATCCCTGGCCAGATACAGCGGATCCAGGGTGGGCCTGAAGACAACGAAGAGGGTGACTCCGATAATAGAGACTGTGATAACAAAATCGAACACTTAGTAAAGGTGGGAGACCTTGTGCTCCTCTGTAATGTCCTTAGGTGCTGGAATGCGCCCCACTTCACAGGCCCTCACGTTGTTGAGGCTGTGACAGATTGAGCTAGATGGAAAGTCTGTCTGGAACCACATACAAGACATCAAGCCCTACAAAGCAGTAACCAACAGGGCCAACGTTCAAGACCTTTACAAACTACAAGTGCGTGCAGAAATCAATGAGTTAGGGAGGCAAGGCTAATCCTATGGTCTGACGATCTGAAGCAGCTGAAGTAGCAACTGAAATACTTGTGCACATTGACACTGTTGTTATTCTTTTTCCTTCGCACATGCAGGTTGATGCGATTGTTGTTAGATTTGTATGGGGAACTGCCTTGATGTTACCTCCCATTGATCACCCTGTAGCATTCTCTAACTAATGTGTACACTATATAAGAAGACACAGACGATTCAGAGCCTAATCCCCTGCAGTATATTTCCTTGTATTTATAGAATATTTGGCCCAAGCATACCCACAAATTGAACACAGTGCATACCCCATTCTGCCCACACTAAGAGATCCCTCAGTAAGACAAGTTTGGGAGGAGGTCTTTGCTTTTGCCATCAGTGACTATTTAGTTTGTGGAGCTTGAGGGTACTGACAAGTACTAACAAAATAACACCTTTCTTTGCAATTTTCAGGTGGGAAACGTTATCATCTCATCAGCTGCCAGGATCCAGCAGTGTAAATGGGTATGACAGAGTCAATAAAGAATATTATTATCATGGTGTGTTTATTGATTCCCAGTGGAATACTGGAGATTGAATTCTGGTTACTTTACACTGCTATGAGTGCTACCGCTGTACCCTCTACTAACATTACCCCGACCCTAGCATTTAGGATGATCATGTCAAGTGGAAGAGAAGACGCTGCTCATAAGGTAAGGAGAGGTAAGCGCAGTGTTGCTGCAGACATAAAGAGAGTTGACATGTATCTCACAGAAACAGCACGGGTCACAAATAACATGGTACAAGCACATGTTCAAAGTGGGCAGGGCCACCACTGGGGAGAGCTGTTATTTCAGCTTTTTAATCCCCTACACCATGAATGCTACTTGAATGTTCATTGCAACAGAAATACCCGCAGCAAGAGCACAGTGCCTGTTGCATCTCGCGATGGTGCAGACGCGAGGAAGATTCCAAGGGAAGACAGCAACATTGAGATGGATGTCCAAAGGAACTTTCCCTTTTGAAGATAATTACATAAAGACACTAGATATGATGAAAAATTATTGGCAACTACAAGAAGGATTGCAGTATATCACTGATGGACCTGAGAAGGGGGAGACAGAAACTATCACACTGAATAATTTACCATGTACGCGGACACGAGTGAAGGAGATAGGAGGAGAGCCTGGTTGCTGGGAAAGACCACAGATTTTGATCTACAGACAAGTATACACTAATAACAGATGGGAAGACGGAGTGGTGGGAAGTAAAGCACTGACCTTAGCACAGTCAGCAGTGAACAAAGTACAGGAAGAAAATGACAAGTGCCTAAAAGAGTGGAGTGCAAGTGCAAATTTTCTGACATGGTTGGAGAACAAAGCTGGTCCGATGCCAATAATTCCACTGAAGACACCAGCCCTGTGCTACCAGAACAATGGTGATGTAGATGTTGGTGAGAATATAGGATACAAGACAGTGGAACAACTTCCAGAAATGAGTTCAGGAACAGCAGTGCTGATGGACCACTATTGGGCGTGTAGATCAAAAGCCTATGAGAAATTGAATGGGAAGGAGTATGCCCATTGGTGCACATAAAAATGCCATTGTTGGTGGTACCCAAGAAGGATGTGAAGCTCGAAGGATTTTCAAAGATGGAGAATAACAGACGAAGGAAGGGGTCAGTTGAGACAGCACCAGTAACTGCTAGCAGAATCAGTATGCAGGATAAAGATATGCATTGGAAGGTGCAAAAAAACAGCAGAAGAGGTGATTTGGATGCAGATCCTGATAGATGTGAACCTAGAGGGAACATAGGATGAAATTGTGAGAGAAAGAGACAGGCTGTGAGAAAAAGACAGGCTGAGAGAATTGATTGCACAGTGTGACTTATTCATGGCAGGAACACTAAAGCTGGACAATCCCTGTGATCCAAGAACCTATGAAGGGAAGTGGGTTTGGTGCAACCCCGAAGGAACGTGCTGTTAGATGTATTGGTCTTTTAGCAAACTAATATGGACATCTTGGAGGATTAACAAAGATATGGCGGCCCAGAGAAAAGGGGTGGACCTATCGAGATTTGGTCGACAAGTTGACCAGAGGGGGGGACTGAAGAGGGATGGTCAAATCCTAGATCTGCTCCCCCTCCCACAAGATACACAACCCGGAAGAAGAACCGCAGATACCACGATCGCCCATACCATTTCGGATTGATTCCTAGTACTCCTATGATAAATAAGCATGTCTAGAGGTACCCACTCAACCAACAATACCACCCATGAGCAGTACAAATGCTACCCAGAATACACGAGGAGTCTCAGGATGCAACTAAGGAGACTTCAATTAACAGTATCGACTAAAAGGCCAAAAAGCTACGCCACTGAGGTCGTTAGTGACACCATGACATAGCAGCGTTAGACACAAAGTACACGTGCCAACCGCACATTGGAACACAAAACACGCACCTAAATACATGAAGAATACATGCAGAACAGTTCTATAAGATAGAGGACAGATACATACATACTGCCTTTGCTTTTTTATTTTGTCATTAGCTTAACCGCAGCAACGCAGAAACCACAAGAAAGTAGGGATCCCGAGCGAGCATGAGGATGCTTACATGCAATTAACCTAATGGAACTACAGGAGCACATATGGGACCCGACAGAACCAATGTATTACTAACTATAGAGAACTATAGAGTAACTATTGAGTAACACACAATGGCTTTCGAAAATCACTGTAGACCACGACCGTTTCAGCAAGAGCTGAGCTGAGCTGAATTCAGGCTGAACAAGAGGGAAACCATGTGGAACAAGGGCTGGCTGCCAAGGCCACCAAGATATGAGTGACATTCAATTCCCTGAATGGCAGTAACACCGGCTGCAATAAATTCAAATAAATCCACATAAATCGGAGTAATTTGGTGCTCCAGAAGCCCAAAATATGGTCTCTGGACACTTGACTCAGCAGCTTGGATGATGAATCGAAACAGGCGCTGGGAAAGAGGATCAGTCTCATGGCGCCAGAAACAAGCTTGCAACAAAGTTGTTACAGCAAGAGGCGAGGGTTGCATGATATGAACGAGCACTCGCATAGACTTTGGTGGTGGCCACGAGTTACAATACAGATACATAGTTATACTTATTACCTTGAAAAGGTACACCTCGAGCTGAGAACCATTTCAGATCCCAGGCCTGGGAGATCAGCTCTAGCCAATCACAGTTCAGGACCTTAGGGGTGGGTAGCAATGGTCAAGAACCAATGGTAAGACCCTCACAATGCAACATTGTATAGTATTAGATAATTGGGAATGGGCCAGGCCACCCACCTGACATGCGAGAGCCAGTGAACTAATATGTATAGGCTCAACTATAGGTGGACTACCACTCAACGCCCAATCCCAGGCGATGATAGGTTTTCTGGAGAAGGGCCCAAATTGTAGCGTCACTCTGATGTCAGGAAGGGACAAAACTGGCCTGCAAGCCAGGGAGCACTGAGAAGTTCCAGGATTCCATTTATACTTGTACTATTCCCTGTTGATTTTGGCTCTAATAAACCGCAGTTTGAACTTGCTGTCTGTCTGGGCCTGCGTTCCTTTTTGGGAAGGGAAGGTGTTGGGTCTTCTATGAGTTCTGAGTCCACAAACTCCTAGTTGCCCTCGGCCCAACCTGGGAGTTTTTGCCCCTAACAGTGTAACGTAAGTGCAAGGTGTAAAAGTCATTTGTAAGGCTTTTATGCCTTTTGTTCACATCAGACCTAATCCTAATTTGGTGCAAATGCTGTGGACTTCTATTGAGTACACCCCAGAGTGTGAAACCCGCGCTGCGACCAAGCTGCAAACGTGCCGGCGTCGACCTGTGGTAGGGCTGGGACACAGTTCCATGGTACGGGGCATGAGCACCAGTCACATTTCATACTTTCTGCCAGGCCAGTGTCGTGATGCTTGCATGATCGAATCTGCAATTATCAGTTAGTGCAGTAGGAAAAAGTCAATGACCTCAAGTCTCTATCACCTGCAGAGTGTTTTTCTAGAAGTGTATGGGGTTCAAGCAAGTCACTGCCGAACCATTGGGCTGAAAATTGTGCCTGTGCGGCTAACCAGTAGAGACTGATGTTGGGGGCAGCAATCCCTCCCCAGTCATGTGGTAGTGTCAGTGTATCCCATTTTAGGCGTACTGTAGAGAAGGAGCTAAGTACCCCCGCCTCAACCACTTTGCCCATATTGCCTATATGTTGGGAACCAGAGTGTGAGACTCGTGCAGTACCAGTGAAAATACTGATACCGAGGAGAATCCTGGATGTAAGGTTCCCATTGAGGAAACCATACCTGCATATGAGAAAGTATGATGGCCATTTGAATGAAATCCCGGAAGAAGCAGGACCAATGAATGGCAAACAAGAGTGGTGACATTACACAGAGCTGAGCTGACATACATAGAAGAGATGCAGAGACTAGAGAATGCAGATATTCTGTTAAGCATCAAGAAAGTGTCGAAGGTAAGTGACATCTTGGGATGAAGATGAAGAAACGTATGCTACAGTACTGATGAAAAGATAAGTGAGTAAAGAATGGATGTTTTCACTATGTATTATAGCAGAACTGGGCTAAAGAAGGAAGGCCTCTTTTCCAGTGTGTCACAGTTAAAAATAAGTAAATTGCAAAATGAATCTCAGAAAGGCGAGACTGTATGAGCCAAGAAGCCAAGGTCTTATCAGGCTGGGGTGAGCAGACATTCGATACAAATCGTGTGAAAGAACAGAGCTCCTGTTCAGAAGGCATGGACAAAAACAAAGAAGACGTCAGAGGTCTATTAGAAAATAGTATTTTAAATACACTAGGGCTTGATTTTGTGGTCTTCAGTCACGTGGAAGGATGAAGTTGGACGAACATGATGGTCACACCTACGCATGAGGGCAGAGCGTGCCTTCACTCCCCTGAATTCTCCAAAGCAAAGAACACTCCCAATTACAAGTTTAAAGCCCTAATTGACAGCAGACCACTGAGGTGATGATAGAGGAATATGCTAATTGGTGGGAAGCTATGACTGGTGACTAGCTCACCAGCACCTGGAAGCACAGTGTTACTGCTAATGTAGGTGGAAAAGTACTGACGCAGGTTAGAGTGCCGTGTGATTAAGGGTCCTATAGTTTGTGTAGCCAGTGAGACGTCATGTATTTAGTGACGTTCATAGTGACCTGTTTAAGGGGAGGGCTTAGTTGCCCCACCTGATGTTAAGAAGCCTATCATTATTCTTCACTCCTGTAGGCGAGTATGGATCGTATACTTAGAGGTTCCTTAAGAACCAATCACTTTCGTCACTAGGTTTTTGTAGTTTGCCACGTAGGATGACATTAGTAATAAATAGATTGACTTCAACTATGATGATTATTTTGCTGTAAAAGAATGCTTTTTTAAGATGCATTGAGAGATCTTACGCTGAGACGTCCATTGATGTCCATTGTACTCCCTGTTTTAACTCTCAGATAATTGATATTAAAACAGTTATCCTTTTGACAACTACCTGAGATGCTTTGATCATTGATGTTTGAGTAACTTCTGCACCCCCATCCTTCTCAAGGATATTGCTACCTCATCTTAAAGGGCTGGAAGACTCCAGTTCAGTACCGCCCCGGAGTGCTAAACAAACCTGTTGACCACGCCGTTCAGGTCCTGAAACAATGTTCGCCCCGGCCAAAGTGGCACATTAAGGAAGAGATACAGGAGTTTAGGGAGAACGGTCATCTTAAGGAGAGCTACCTTGCTCGCAATCATGATAGGCATGTGAGCCCAGTTTGAGAGCTTATAATTACTATCATGTAGCCTGAGGAGGTGTATTGCAAAGATCACAACTAAATAACGTATACATTCCAGGGCCCATTTAAAGCCATGTAGGTCGTCAGGGCGGGCACAGATATCAGTGAGGTGGAATAGTTCAGATTTACTACAGTTGAACTGGAGTCACTGATATAAATCAATGCATCATCAGCAGAGAGGGAAATTATTTGCGGCTCGCCCACTATCCTGAGTCCCCAGTGTCCATGTCTGGACCACACCAGATCAGCCAGAGGTTCCATAATAATAGCAAATATTAAGGGGAAGAGGGGGGAAACCCTGACGGGTGCCTCTGCCTATCTCAATCTGTGGGGAGAGCATACCGTTCGTGTTGAGCCTAGCCACCGGCCTGGCATAGAGGAGATACAAAGCATTGAAGAATCCTTGGCCAAATCCACACTTGGACAACAGGGCATACATAAACCGCAGTGATACCGAGTTGAATGCTTTTTGAATATCAAGAGTGCCGGCTACCGCTTGAACCCCAAGGTCAATTTGAGCTAGAAAATTAAAGAGACGTCGTGTGTTCAATGTTGTGGACCGACCCGGTATGAACCCTAATTGGTCCAGGTGAATAAGAAACAGCATGATTGGCAGCAACCGAGTGGACAGAATCTTTGCAAATAATGTTTACGTCTATGTTAATTAACGATAAGGGGCGATATGAGCCACATTGATCAGCAGGTTTCTCTGGCTTCAGCAATACCATAATGATCGCCTCGCGCATAGTGGGCGGAAGTGACTGGGATTCAAGGGCCTCCTACCGGACCCAGAAGATGTGCGGAGCAAGGGTGTCCTTATAGCGCGTATAAAACTTGGCTGTTAGGCCGTCAGTGCCAGAGGCCTTTCCCGACGGCAGATGATCTATTGCTTGAGTTATGTCAATTATCATGATTGGAAGGTCTAACAGGGCACTTGTGTCCTGTGATATTTGACTGAGAGGGAGGGTGTCAGGAAACTTGTCAATCTCTGCCATAGTGCATGTGTCTTTGTTCGTGTGAAGGGCTTTATAAAAGCAAAAAAAAGACCTTGTTACTTGTTGCAGGGGTGTGGACTGAGTTGCCCGAGGTATCCGTCATAAGTGGAATGCATCGATCGCCGCTTTCTTGACGAGCCATGCGGTCAAGTCATCTACTGGGCCTATCTCCCTCCCCGTATTTCGTAGCAGACATTAAGGCATCAAAGAATTTACCTTTGCGCTCGGCGTGGGCCCTAAGTGTGTCGATGCCTTCTTTAATATGTGCCAACAAAGCCGTGGGGGGGTTGCTAGCCAGCCCATGCTCTAAGTTCTGCAATACATCCTTACTTTGGGCTACGTCACGTTGAATAACTTTGAGGACGCTGCATTCTGTTGACATCGCAATCCCTCTAACGTACATCTTGTAGGCTTCTCAGAGCACACTGGGTGAGGGCAGTGAGCCTTCATTTTGTTCGAAGTACAACTGCATGTGTTCATCGATAGTAGATGCAAACACAGTATCCAGCAAAGTCTGTGGTTTGAAGCACCAGTTATTACGGGGTCTAGAATAGGTCAGCAGTGTTAAGGATATGCAGATCGGGTAGTGATCGGAGTAGGTGCGGGGCAGCATGCGGATGTCGCAAACCCCTCAAAGAAGTGTATTGGACACAAGCCACAGGTCTACTCGAGAGCAAGAGTCATGGACAAATGAGTAAAAAGAATAAGAGCGTTCCCTTGCATGCAATGCCCTCCAAGCATTCACCAACCGCAGGGTGTTCATACCGTCTATGGTGGTGAAAGAGGAACACGTAAGGGTTCTCCTGGTGTGGATGGTTCTGTCGAGTTCCAAATCCAAAATAGTATTAAAATCACCTCCCCAAAGCATGAGGATCTGCGGCTAGCGAGCTAATTCATCCAGGATGTCAGAATAGAATTCAGGGTTTCCCATTAGGGCCAAAAACATTTAGCAGCAGAATTTCCCTTCCCGCTAACACCCCATATACCGAGACATATCTGCCCTTCGAATGTTTGCAATTGATTGGGAGGGACCTATGTACCAGGGTCATGACACCCCAGGACTGTGAGGAATATGTTGTGTTAAACCGATTTCCACTGCAGTTCTTGGCGAGCCCCTCGCAGGTCACAGAGAGGGCATGGGTCTCTTGTAGGAATAACATCTGGGCCTTGTGTCTTTCCAAATAAAGCTACATCTTACGTCGCATTGTTGGATTCCCCAAGCCTCGCATATTCCAACTAAGACAAGTTATGTCCCCCAATCAGGTATGTAATAATCTGCTTTTTCCTCTGTGGTACGTATGTCCAGCAGTTCTATTACCCTCCCGATTACAACTATGCCAATCCACTCCCTATCAGAGAGTATAGTGTGCGCCAAGTGATTTTTTAAGAACTTAAACATTCCCTGCTCACCCACCTCTCACATCCCCCTTAAAACTGTGGTGATGATACCCTTCAAGAAACACCCCAAACTGGTAATGCAACTTTGCATGGGAGGGCTAGTGTGCAGGACCATCTGGGCCACCGCAGGACTTACTACGAAGAAATAAAGCAAGGATAGATGCTCACAGACTCCTTATATGGTTGCCCCAACAAGGAGCAAATTGTCTACTTCCAATTGCAGATTTTGTGACCAACACAGGCTCAAATGCAACCCCCCAGCGGGCAACATAGCAACAGTGACAGGTGTAAAACGTTTCACAGCAAACAATCCACAGGGGGGTGCTTTGGTGCAGCAGAAGAGAGGTCTCTCGTAGAGAGACAGCAATCAGGACACAGGGTCAAAAGTCAAGGCGGTGGTAGGGATTCTCGAAAAACCTCATGGCTTTGTTGGGTAAAAAAGAAAGTCGTGTTGTTCCATTCCACTCGTAGTTTAGCAGGGTAAAGCTTTGCGTATTTTAGCTTGTCACATAGTCGTTTCTTGACCACCAGGAAAGATTTCCTCTCCTGCTGTATGGCCACAGAGAAGTCATGATATATGTGTATTCTACTGGATCCCAGCATCAGATCCTGCTGTTCACGAGCTGCTCAGAGGATCGCATTCGCAGTACCGGTAGTTGAGAATGCGTGCTATGATGGACCATGGAGGTGCCCCGGGCAAAGGCCTGGGGGCCAGAGACCTATGTGCCCGTTCTACAGCAAATTGCTGAGACAGCTTCGGGATACCCAGGAGCAGGAGTAAGGTCGTCTCTATCCATTGTTCCAGGAATGTTACGCTGCCGCTCTCTGGGATCCCAATGGCGTGGATATTGTTACGTCGGGACCTTGATTCCAGGTTGTTATTCTTCTTCTCCACCTGGAGAACTCACCTGGAGAGAGCAGTAAGTTCATTATGCACGGCAGACATGTCATCCACCACGGTTCTCAGTCGCCCCTCGACTTCCACCAGACGCTGATCAGACCTATCCATATGAGTTTTGATAGAATCTATTGTGCTGGTCATTTCGTCGAGTTTGGTGTGTACATTTTAGCGAATCCCTCCTGCATGTACGCCATCATACGTTGAGAGTCAGATACCTCCAGAGGCGTCGCCTCTGGCTCCATGTCTGTAGATGCCCCACTGGAGGTCGATGGCCTAGGGGTCGATTTGGTGTACTGATTCATAGAACATTGTTTTTTTGCACTACCTTTCGTCATATTGTGTACAGGCAGGGAGGATGATCCGGTAGATGACAGGTATCCAGGATCAGTGGACCACAGCATGGCGGAATTCTCAAGTCAATGACTACTCACTGGGCACAGGGTCCCTAATAAAAAGAGTAGACACGCCTCTTCCTGGACTCTGGGATAGATTAGAGCAAGACCTGAGAGTGCTTGCCCGAGGGATCAAGTGAGATGAGTGAAGAGCAGTACCAGCACCATGTATTTAAAGAATTCACCTGTAATCACGGGCACAGTGGACCCATTTCAACGGACTGTAGGTCAGCTATTCCAAGGATGGTGGGTGGGGTGCGCTCAGGGGTGGCTGCCAGACCAAGACAACATCAACTAGGAAAATGCGCAGGACCAGTGTCACAAACCCCGCCAGCCAGACCCCACGCAGGATAGAGGGCACTGGTGTGGCCCATACCGCAGGATGCTTCTCAGAGAGACTGCAATGATAGCTGTATAGAAGGGGCCCCCACAGCGCAAGGCCCCCCCAAGACCCACCAGCATGCCCCCCCTTGCACACACCATGGCCTGAGGGGTATTGAATGCCTTGACTCAGTGAGCCACAGCAGGATAGTGTTGCCTGGCTTTCCTCGGCGGCCGGGCGCCAAGGGGCCTACACAAGGGGAGGGGCACCACAGAGGTCCCTGGTGCGGGATCTGCAGCAAAGTAAGTGAATGGCAGAAAAATGATGGCGGGTTCTCCTGTAGGTCAAGCAGCCCAGCAGCTCACTGACCCACCGCCATGGCCGCCCACCGTTCTTCTAGTGTGGGATGCAGGGCAGTCCAGCAGGGATGACAGGAAGGGCCCACGTCGCTGCTACTGTTGGCCACCCCAGGCGCCGGGTCATATAGTGAGCCGCGGCGCAGTCTCCAGCTCGAAGGCAGCAGCCCCACTCCTGAGGAACGGCACTGCAGTGGGTGCAAGGCCAGGCTCAGCCGATGGTGGAGAGGGGGAGCCGTGGGCAGAGAGCACAGTCCAGCAATGAGGAGGTGTCGAGGCACCCCACCCAGCACTCCAGTCGATGCCGCCCACTAGCTTCAGTAATTTGTAAGTGGGACGGTTCCCCGCTATCATGGATGGTGCCAGCCTCTTTCACGCCACTTGTCCCTCACCAGCATTGGAAGACGACTGCCCTTATCTCAGCTCTGCAGTTGTCCCCAGAGGTCAGAGCTGGACCGGATTGTAGACAGGGAGGTTAGGGGACCGATTTCCCACACCAGAGAGTCTTAAGGATACTGGAAGGAGACAGATTGTGTCCTAGACTGCCACGGGTGCGGGAACTCTAACAGAGAGCAGCCATCCTCTAGTTCTGGGCAACAGCGCTCCCTTGTGGGGTGTTTTCTTATACGATATCCTCTGCCCCATCCGGTCCCCGTTACCCTTCCCCCATATGTGTTAGATCGGCTCTCTCCCCCCTTCCAAATGTCCCCCTTCCCTGTTTGCCCTCCCTAGCCCTCAGTGAAAAACCCAAAAGAAAAGCATAAAGATTCAGGGCAAATAGCCCAACCAAGTAGAGACACCGGATACCTCCAGGTCACCAGGGTATGTGGAGGCTTGCGGTGGGCCTCGCCAACTCTACCCCGACGAGTATATAAGCATGCAGGGGAGTAAATTCTTGTGCATGGCCCCTTTTTAGTGTTGTCTTGTCTTTATCTCTGTTCATTTTGGAGGCAGTGATTGCTGCACCCTCGATTTTATGGGTCCCTTGGGCTGAGCGAATTCACTCTGGAAGCGTTCCCTGAACTGGTGTTGGCTCTCCCTTTATGGGTGTATTTCTTCACTTTGCTGTTCCTTAAGGAGGTTGTCTTTCTCTTCTCCCTGGTGCAAAACCTAATCTTCCCCCTTGAGCTCAAATGCCAGGGCAAAGGGGCAGCACCAACGATATCTCACCCCCTTTTCTTGGAGCCATTTTGTTAAGGGCCTGGATTTCCGGCATTGGTCCAGGGTACCGATAGGTCCTGATAAATTGTCACCTGGGCTCCTTCTCATTCTCTCGTGCCCCTCTCCCATGCCATTTGAAGGATTTCCTCTTTGTCCCGATAGTAGTGTCGCTTAGCCACCACTGAGCGCGGTCTTGCCCCAAACCCTGCCCCCCTCTGGACTCTGTGAAATTTGATTTCCCTCTCCTCTGAGGCCCCTTTTAGCTTGCGCAGCATTCGTAGCAGGAACTTCTTCAGATATTGTGGCATTTCTGTGTCCTTGTCAGGGAGCCCTCAAATGCACAGGTAATTCCTCTGTTCCCTGTTTTCCATATCATCCACCTTGTGCCGGATCTCCCTGTCCCTGCGGTCAAGTTCTTTGAACCCCATCTCAACCACCACGTCTAGTATGCCTGCCGCCTGTTGTGTGTGCTCGAGTGCTTCAACCCGGTCTTCCACCTTTGTTACTCTTTCTGTAATGACCCCCAATGAGCCCTGGATCTCAGCCCAGAAGGCCTGCAGCTTTGTAAGTACAGCGTGGATGTCCTGATGTAGGCCTCCATGGGCCCCTAGTTCTTGTCCAGCCCCAGCTTCCCCGCCATCTCACTTTCTGCAGCTGACCCCTCTGTTTATCTCTGCTCCCCTCCACCTCAGGCCTGGTGGGTGTGTGGGCCCGATCACTCCCCTGGGCAGCGGATTCACTCTGGCAGAGTTCCTCATGGGGCTGTCTCTCACCTGCCCGGCCTCAGCCAGGCATGTGCTTTATCCCAGTCCACAACATTGTTGTTGCAGGGCTGCGTGTGCCCAGGGACCCGCACCTCCAATTCCGCCTGCCCCCACCGTTGTCCGTCCTGGGCTGGGGGTCTCTGCCATGCCTGATTCCCGCTGGACCCTCTGCCAACCTTCTCTAACCTCTGCAGTGTTATGCGAGGGACAGGTAGGGGAGCGTCTTCACCTGCTGGGCCTTTCTCCTGCTCTACTTCCTTCCTGCAGTATTACGGTGCCAGTGCTCCTCATCTGCTCTCGCTGTCTGGTGCAGGTGGTGGGGGGGTGACGTTCCCCTGGATGTAAATCTACCACACTGCATGCCCGCTGGCCCGACCTCTCTTTCCTTGTCGGGGGGCTAGCCTGCGAATATCTTTGTTTAGGTTGCCAGCTGACCCAAGGCAGCCTCACTGCAGCAGCCCGGGATGCGCCCCGTCCCGCAGCGGTCCTGCTCTGTTCACTGCTTTGGAGTCTGTAGTATGGCTCCCCTCGTCTCCGGGCACCTTCCTGGTGTCACCCTCATGCTTGTCGGGGCCTTAATTATACTTCTTTTCTAGGCCAAGCACAGAGCTCTCCTCACACATGGCCATCTTCCCCTGCACCCCGTGGTGGTCTCCTGCACCTTACAACCTTAATTGTGGGGTTAGATATTATCACTTTGTATCCAGACAGTTGCTGTGTTGTGAGTGTGGATTTTGGTTTTTGCAAGATTGCAAATAAGGCTCTACATGCAATGTTACGGCACAACCCATCATCATCATTGCTGATGTCTCACTGGCAAACACTTCAGCAGCCAATGTTTGTTTGTACTGGAAATGTCACTTCATTAATGGGTCCAAAAGACCACTGTAAAATGAAAGGCTCTTGTACCCTAGCAACCTTTTCTGTGTGAGAACAGCCATTACCACATACCCATTTTAATGGGAAAATAAAAATAACGTTCCTTCATAATTCGGTATTGCTAGGAGTGGGGCAGTAGTAATTGTATTTTTAAACTCATCAAATGCTTCTGTCATTTCTTGTGTCCACTCAAGAGTACCTCCCTCTTTCTGTGCCTCCTTTAGTGCCTGCAACAGCGGCCTGATGTATGTGGTATACTCAAAGACCCACGATCAGCAGCAGTTGAACAATCCCAAAAATGGTTGCATTTCAATTACTGTGGTTGGTCTGGGCATGTTGTGAATTGCTTGTGCTTTTTCTGGTGTGACCTTTCTCCCATCTGACGATATTATTTGGTCGAAATAAATAGCGTCTTTCTGGCAATAATGTACTTTCTCCTTGTCACCTTGTATCCCTTTTCTGCTAGTAATGTTAGAAGTAATACTGAATCTTTCCTGCATTGTTATCTGTTGTACTGCACACCAATAACGCATTGACATACTGTATAACAGTGCTTTGTGTCTGTGTGTTAGCCAAATCTATTTGTAACACTCTGTTAAGCACTCTGGTAAATTCACAGTAGACCTGAGGTAATCCTGTGTGCTGGAATCATTGCCTGTGATAGGTAAACACAGTGAGATATTTTGAGTCTGGATGCCATGAAATGGAAAAGAAAGTATTCTTACGATCAATTACTGTAAAATATGTGGCGGTAGCGGGCATAGTACACAAAATCATAGCTGGGCTAGGGACCAATGGAAACACTGCCTCCACAATATTATTCAAAGGACGTGACTCTTGAATGAATCTCCATGCCCCTCCCTTTGATTTTTTTTCACTGCGTACACGACTGTGTTACATGGGATTCCGATGGTATTAAAATACCTTGCTGCAATAGCGTGGCAATAGTGTTGTATGCTACTTCATCTGCTTCTCTTGACATGGGGTATTGTTTTACTCGGGGTCGAGAGGTGCTGTGTGTTCATCTTGCTATAGTATCTCTGCCAATGTTACTTTGCGGGCCTGCAGATGAAAGCTTTGCACGTTTTACTCTGCCATCAACAAAAACAAATTGTTGCATATCTAGGCTGAAATCCTGAGATTGACAGTTTGTGCAGTTTCACTTTCCTATCACGTCTACCCTCCTTTCTCAACCTTGGCATCCTCTACCTTCCGGACATCATCATGAACCAACAAAACCTCTGTTCATCAATTTAGCCTTTAGTGCTGTGTATTTTAACTGCAAATTCTGCAGGGCCATCCTCATTCAAAATGACAGTCACCTTGTCATGTTCAATATTCTCGTATGCACCTTAACTAGCTATGCCTGCCGCCATTTACTACATTCCCTCTCTGTATATTCAGCAACCTAACCCTCACTATAATATAACACAAATTCCCTACAATGAGGCAAAACTAACTCTATCCTACTTGTGCTATATTTAGCAAAATAATCATGGTGGCTGCAGCAAACTATTCCAGCTTCCTTATTCTATTTGTCCTTTGTCTTTTGGGGACTGCCTGTGGCGTGACCTTGGGCGTCACTTGCCTTATCTGCACCACTACAAAATTATGGAAAACATACAAAAGGATTAAACATAATATTGGAACGGTATAACTTTGGCAAGAGAGTACAGGAAGCAGGAGAGTCTGTCAAGCAATACATCACTGCGCTAAGCAAATCAGCTGATATATGTGAATTTGGGATCAATTTCGAATAACGTCTTTGAAATCAGTTAATGCTGGAATGTAAGGGCAGCAAAGTAAGGGAAGCACTTGGGATTAACTGAAATCCCAGACTATCTGTATTGAGAGTGGCAAAAGAAGTTGAACGCACAAATATCTGCATCAATGAGTTGGAAAAAACAAACCATAACGATAACAAATACAAGAACATCAAACAGTATCTGATACACATGCAGTTCAAGGTAAACCCTGGGACAGAAGAAAGTCACTGAAAGAGGGGTGCAGTGACTTGAGTGTGCTGATCAGATAGAGAAGACAAGAAAAGTTGCTACTGCTTTCATAGTCCATTCCACATTTCCACGAGTGAGGAGTGCACAGAGTGATATACAAAAAGCCTTGAAGGGGGGACATTTTACAAAGTACTGTAGGAATTGTGAGTCAACTGACTATTTTGAGGAATTGTGCGAGGAGCTAGAAGATTCAGTATTCATTATTGAAGAAAAGAACAATGAAGACATGCTGGAAATCATACGTCAGAATGAGATTGACAACTCAGTTAAGATGGGAGATGATGGAGATGCAGACACAGAGAAACCAATGGCTTCTATTGGAGTAGCGGGAACGATAGGGAACATACAATTCATTCAGGTGTGAAATATACATTACTACCCGATTCCAAAACAAAGTTTAACACTGTGATCCCTCAGATCAAGTTCAGCACACTTCCTGGTAGTCCCTACTTTCAAGTTATCCAGATTAGGAGGCTCTTGCTTCTCCGTCCTAGCACCGACCTTCTGGAATTCCCTCCCCTTTCCCTCCATCTCATGGAGGATCACCTCGCTTTCAGAAAGGCCCTCAAAACCTGGTTCTTCCCACCTGCATCCTGAACCCCTCCCACCTCCCCCTTCACACACGCGCAGTCTAGTGTTAGGCACCCACACCCACCGACTTCCTCCCCTTTTCCATTCCAGTTATTTTGTATCTGCCTCTCATTCCTCATCTGAGCTCTAAAAAAAGCTGAGGGAGGTCAAACTGATATGATGTGTATTATGAGGGGTCAGACCATGAGGGAATATAGGGGGAAGGCGAATTGGAGTTGGGTTGGGGTAGTTTGGGCAGTGGTGTGATAGGGTGCTATTTGTTTACATGGTTTCAAAACCAGCAACACATGTCATGCTTTGTCCATTTACATGACTCCTGAATCCTTTTTTAAATTATTATTTATTTGTTTTAATTGATCATGCAACTTTACAAATATAAACAACTTCTCATTAAAAATCATAACACAAACAAATTAAGATCATATAATACATTTTGTCATTACATTCACAGAATATAATCATTGTCATTTTAGGTTTTCTAGACAACATAATTTCGGCATTCTATCATTGTAGGAATTTCAACTCTATTATGACTCATAATTAAATCTCCAATTTTATCAAGAATCTCATTGTACTTAAATGTAAAGATATATGATTAGCATTAAAAATCATTATTCACATTTGGTGTTGCGTTAGGAGATGGTAGTCTATAAAAATCTTGTGGAAATATTCCTGTCTCATCATTTTCAAATGTATACATTCTTCCAGAAGATGTTCTAATGTTTCTGGATGGTTTGTCACGTTACAAATCGACAAGTGGCTTTAGTTTTATCATGTAATCTTCTAGCCAATAATGCATTTGTTGGCCATAGGTCAAACCGTAGGCGCATAAGTTGTGTCCCATACATTTCATCAGGGAACTTGACCAAATATTTTGGAATCTGATTACATTTTTTTAAGACAAAGTGGCCACTGTTGAAGGACTTATATTTATTACATTCCTTCCAAGTCGCATTCCAATCAGCAAACCAGCATTTGTGTTTAGCTCGAGATGGATTATTATCAATCAACATCTTGTCGATATCTGCTGTGGTCATGATTGCTACACAATTTTGCTTCCAAGAGGCCAGAGGAGTGGGTGGAGTTTCTACCAGAGTGGATAACGTTTGGACAAGGGAGTCTTGTTCATACATTTATTGTAAAGCATTATTGCATTCCACAATCCAATAGCTTTCATTGATAGCAAGCCTAACTTGTATTTGGAAAGGGAAATCCTCCAGGTATTGGTAGAATATTCTTCCAGAATACTCCTTCCAAATAGTCCCAGTCTGGATGGTTTTCTGGAGCCTTAGAATGCGCGCCATATGTTATGGTGGGAATGACCTTTTCTTTATAAAAATTGTATTACTGGGAGATAAGGACATTTTCCACATTTTTTGTGTACTAATCTTTCCTGCGAACACATTGATTGGGTTTTATATTTTAGATCATTTTTATAAGACTTGTCTGATTTATTGTCATTCATATTTCTACCAAAATATTAGTATTTGTGGATTATTTCTATGGTTTGATTTCCTATTTTCCACCTGAATGACAAGGCTTTTCTTGAAGTTGTATTTTGTATCAGTCTCAGTATATTTGATTTGGTTATATTCATAGTGAGCATATTATCTGAAACAAAATTCATTAGTGCCTGAAGTTGTTTTAGGAGCCGCATCAGTGTTTGGTCACATATGACTAAATCATCGGCATACAGTAGGTATGAGATTACAGACATACCAGGTTTGGGTGGATATGCTCTTACAATTTTTAGTTGTTTATTCAAATCCTTGATATAGAAATTAAAGAGCGTTGCAGCCTAGATATAGCATTGTTTGAAGCCTCTAAATGTCGGGATGGGTTTTGATAGCAGGCCCACTTGCATTAGTTTGACTTGAACAGTTGTATTTGAATATAATTGCTGCAGGAACTGAAGGAGATGTTTGGGACAGCCTGCGTCTAGTTGTTTTTGCCATAAACGTACTCTGGATAGAGAACCAAACACCTGTTGAAAATCAATGAGGCTAAATATATAGGTTGTTTCGAGCACCATACTTGATTTCTCGAGGCTGTCAAAGTTATCAGATTGACAGCAGTACCTAGGCCAGCAATTGAACTTGATTGATCTGGGTCTATCAATTTTGCTTCTTTAAGGCAATTGTTTAGGTCTTTTAATAACAGACTCACAAAGATTTTTCCTGGAATGTCAACAAGAGCGATCGGCGGTAAATCATTGGTATACTTCGATTGCCCTTCTTAAATATAGGTATCAGAATCAAATTTTCCCAGATATCGGGGTTATGTCCTGTACTTTTTACCTCCTGAAATATTACATACAGGATATTGGCCCATTCTTCAGGATGGGCCTTTAAGATCACATTTGACAGTCCATCCGGCCCCGGTGCTCGTGACAGGCTCAGCTTTGTAATCAGTATCAAGATATCTAGGGTGTCAAATTGGAGGGGCGAAAGATCATTAGTTTGTGTTGAGCTACAAATCACGACACGCTTTCTGGTTTGTAACAATTTTTTTCTAAGATAACAGGAAACAGACACCCAGCGCAGCTCAACACAGCCCTACCTCCAGCTGCTCATCTTCAACTCCCCAGATAGGAACCCTAAGCATCAATATACATTCTAACAAGACATTCCCAATGGAGTGTTACACAAACAACACTCCATCCAGAACAACAGTTTGTATATTACTTAAGTCCATATTCGCCTCGGGGTCAGCAAAGAGTTTTTAAAAATATGTTGCCAATGTCTCTTCTGAAATTATATTAAAGAGAAGCGATGTTGTACTAGTAGTTGTACTTTCATTAAGTCGTGTCCATATCTTTGAGCTGGATTTAGAGGCTAGAACTGAAAGTATCTGCTCATTTGATTCTTGTATTTTCAAGGCTTTATGCTGTTTTATAACGTTTTTTATTTGTTACGAATCTTAGCGGTTTTCTATGTATATTCCCTCCAATTTGCAGTCGTTATGTCTTTTATTTCTCTCCTCATTCTTGCTTTGGAGCACTTGATAAAAGCAACAAAGGGGTATTTATGTCAGAAGGCTACACAGCATTGCGGATGCCAAATCTTCACAAAGAACATAAGGGCCAGCATGTATTCGGGTTTAGTGTCTATTTCTCTGTCACAGTTTTTTATTTGCAGATTTGCCAAAAATTGGTTTGATTTCGGTGCTGTCGATTTAATTTGGTTGCGTCCTTCTGTCAGCTGACATTGAGGCGTGCAGTATTGCCTCTTAAGTGGGCCAATCAAAACCCAGGTAATTTCTAGAATGTTATGATCACTATAGCATGTAGGCACAATTTTAAAATGCTCAACCAGCGTTATCACTTTGATGATACAAAGGTGCAATCTATAATTGCTGTTGACTGCTCTCTTTTCCAAGTTGGTTGCAGAGGTAAATCTCCTAACACTGTTCCGTTAAGGATGGTAAGGTGCTTTTCGTACATTAGATTTAACCATCTCTTTGCCTTTGGTTTAAGCAAGATGCCCTTCTTTGGAATACAACATGTATTCATGTCTCCTCCAATTAATATTTGAAACGGTTTGATTTCACAAGCAATATGATGGAGCATTTGGTTTACAAGAATTCATCATCCTTGAGCAGGGCAGAATTCCAATAAAGGTTAAAATTAGCCAAATGGGAAATTTCGGATTGCAATGCTTTCAAGAATATCAATTTCGCAACTTGGATGCATGGGTGCGGCGATGCCCTTGCAGTAAGTGTTGCATTAGGATCTATTTTCATGCCAAATAGCATACCAGCTCTGGGTCTGCCTTTTGCTTGTTTAATGGCAGGAGTAGCTACAAGCGAATAATTTGGCCAGAGGGGTGCATTTGTTATCCATGTCTCCTGTAGTATAATTATTTCATTAGATAACAACTGATGGTTAGTATTGGGATTCATATGGCCATTTTAAAAGTCCTCTGATTCAACAAGGTTTTATATTAAAAGTTTGTGTTGTGTTTTGTATCTTTTATTGCTGACTTTAGCCAAGTCCAGGACGTTTGCCGGTCTGGCTGGCTGAGGGTGTCAACATAAACAGCTCTAGTTAGATTATCTCGCGTACCCTCACAGTTTATAATCAGGGGATCAGCACATTCAAGGAAGGCTCAAGTTTCTTTCTGATGAATTAAAGGGCCCCGATTCTGTGTCATCCTAATCTTGAGAAACAGTTTCAGGCGGAGACTGATGCCTCTAATCTGGCCACAGGGGCAATCTTGTCACAGGCAGATGAGGAGGGAATTCTACATCCTGTGGCCTATTTCTCTCGCAAAATGACAGTACACGAACAGAATTATGCTAATATGGACAAAGAACATTTGGCAATCAGGGAGGCTTTTCTGGAATGATCTCATTACATAATGAGGGCTTGACATCCAGTACTGGTTATCACTGATCATAAAAGTGTACAGTATTTAAGACCGGCCAGGACTTTGAGTTCTAGACAATTATGATGGGCTCAGTTTTTTGAAGAGTTTGATTTTGTGGTTACATACAGGCCAGGCAGGAGCAACGGAAAGGCAGATGCATTGTCCAGGCAGGAAAATCCGGGTGGACAGGTTCAAGTGGAACAAAGTGTTATTCCAGTGGAGATGATTGTGGGTGCAGTAGCACATGTGGTGATTGGAGCGATTCGTCAGAATTTCCCAAAGGAAACGTGGGCAGAGTGGGTGTAGAAGGACAAGGCATATGTCATTCGAGAGGGTCTGCTTTATCAAAAGGGAAAGTTGTTTCTTTCTACTGAATCATTGAGGAAGAAGGCCTAGTTTTGGTGCCACTATTCCCCCATGGCGGGGCATGTGGGTGTCAGGAAGATGCAGGTATTATGGTATTTTTGGTGGGCGGGGTGGATCTCTCAGGTACAGGAGAATGTGGCGGGTTGTGAGACATGTGTACGATCAAAGTCTGATCATTTGAAGAAGTCTGGGTTGTTGCAGCCATTGGTCACTGCCACTGAACCCTAGGCATGTGTTTCTATGGACTTTGTTACTGTCACAAGATATTATGCATCACCAGCTAGTCAGGGACCTCTTCCCTTGCAAATGAGGGTGGCGCACAATAAAAAGCTTTTATTATTACACAGAATTATTTTTTAGAAGGCCTCCAACCTGTCTCGCACCCAACCTCCACCAGCATCCCTTTTCACAATAGACCAGGAACCAGGCCGGTGTGTTGTTAATGAATAATTTATGAATTTATTAATGTATTATTTTTTTTTTTTTTTTTTTATTTATTTGTTTACAATTCAATGAAATGAATTTTTACAAACAGTTGAGAGCGACAGCAACCCTTAATGAGATGCGCCGCGAGCTTTCATGTAGTTATGTCAGATTCCTGGTGAGAATAGGATTACCTCTTCCAGGTCAATGTAATGTTTAGATGGAGTTGGTTGGGCTCAAGCGGACGTAAAGGGCCGAATGCGTAAAAGATACCAGAGGAAGCTTAATCTCCCTGATTACCATTATGGTGATAAAGTGGTGGCTTTGGAGGTATTGCTCTCGTTCGTGGTTTGTGAACTGGAACTGATCATTTCAAAGGCAGACTCCAGGATTTTGACAGTCGCGATTGTCCATCTGGTTTTTTCTCCCGACATTAACCTGTTCCACCACATAAGTTCTTCTTCCTCTCCGAAAGATGTGTGTTCGCAGACCAGTGTCGATAGGTAGGTGGCTCGAATTTTTCTCACCATAGGACATTTGAGTAAAAGATGTTTAATTGATTCTGTCGTAGTGGGATTGTGGCAAAGGCGACAGATAGTGTCAGTTGAACTGGATCTGATTGCTAAAATTTCTCTCGTCAGCAGGAGGTTGAAACGAGCTCGCATGAAGAATTTTCTTAGCTGTTGACTTGGGAACTTCGAGCAGTATGGGATAGGTACGTTGAGTCTGTTAAAGGTGGGTGGGAGATTCATGGTCAGTTTGTTTGTTTGAGCTTTCGATAGAGTCAGGATCCAATCAAGTTCCTTTAACTTTCTTTTAACTCTTTCCGGATTGTGCTTCAGATCTTCGACTGAGCATGCTATGTCTGATAGCTTTCCTTTTAAGTTATCTGACCATGCGGTTAAGTTCGTTGTTCGCTGCTTTGCGATTTCATCAGCTACGATTCTGTAGATTGATGGACTGTCTGGTATTAAGGTATTTCTGAAGAGAGTGAAAGCGTGTAGCATCACCGTTGTTTCTAGCGACTGTAGGCCCAAGTCTCGTCTGATGAGGTCCATCGAGGTGGAATTTGGTAGACCTAGAGCTGATTTCCAGATTAAGCTTTCTAATCGGCGCCAGATGCTGTTTGGTATGGTCAAAGTTGCTCCCATACCGTATGTGAGTGTGGGCACCACTTTTCCTTTATAAAATTCGATCGCTGGTTTGAGTGAAAATTTGCCAAATCTGTTGTTAACTGTTTTCATCTGGGCTGCAAGATTGCGCGCTTTGTCCCACAAGGCTTGTTGCATCGTGGCCTCCCTAGCTGAATGGTCGATGTGTACCCCTAGGTACTTAATGCTGGTAACCACCTCGATAGGAATTGAGTCCATAGTCCATGTGAAATGTGGATTGATCTTTTTTCCACCTTTTCCAATTATCACGATTTTTGATTTCTCTTTGTTGATTTTCATGTTGTTTTCTCCCATGTATAGAGTCAAGTTGGATAGTTGGCGTTGAAGTCCGATCTGAGTTTGATCTAATAGAATTAGATCGTCGGCATACATGAGACGTGATATGTGCTCGTTACCCAGCTTCGGTGGTGCCATCTTGATGCCCGCTTCTGTATCTTTCATGTCACCTAAAAAGGTGATGAATAGTTGGGGGGCCATCGGGCAGCCTTGTTTGACCCCTCTCTCTACGAATATCTCTCTTGACAGGAGACCTTGATTATTTAGTCGGATTCTTAGTTTGGTGTTGGTGTGAAGAGCCATCACTGGGTCTAGTATTTCGGGAGGGCAATGCCATTTTTCCAGTTTGACCCAGAGCTTTTGCCTGTCGACTCTGTCAAAGGCCTGGGACAGATCAACAAAGGCCAAAAAGAGAGTTGGTGCGCCCTGTTTGACCCTAGCTTTTAAGATGTTGAGAAGAAGAATATTGGCAGACGTGCTCCCCCCTTTTAGGAAACCCAGTTGAAAGGGGTCATACGCCGGTGATTGATTTGCCCAGATCCTGAAGTGGCTCAGGAGCAAGGAGGCGAATATCTTTCCAATTATGTCCAGAAGAGCAATTGGACGATAGTTTTCTGGATCTTCTCTGTTCCCTCGTTTGAAAATCGGGACGACCACCGCGTTTGTCCACGAGGGCGGGATGGTCCGAGTCCTGGCGCATTGAGTGAAAATAGCGCTGATCAAGATTGACCATTGCTCAGGATTTTGTTTAAGATCAATATTGGAAAGGCCATCGGGTCCTGGTGCTCTTGATTTTTTCAATTTGAGAATGATCTCCTTTATATCATCTTTGGAAGATAGATTGATCCAGGTCTGCGAAGTTCTTCTGTTTTGGGCTGGCGCGATATGGGCCGAGGATTCAAACAGGTTACCGAAATGGTTGACCCACCGGGTTTCGGACACTGTATTGGCCATGTGCACGGGTATTTTATTATCAGATTTCCTGATGAGAGCCCAAAAGTCTCCAGACTTTTTTGAGCTTAGGACCTGGAGCATTTCTTCCGCATCTCTTTGGAACATTTCGTGTCGGTGGAATCTAAGCCATGCTTTGTATCTGTTAGTTTCCAACCTCCATCTGTTCCAGATGTTTGGCGAGTTATCGTTTTTTGCTTGCCTCTTTAGTTTTCTCAGTAGTCTTTTCTTTTCTGCGACCTTTATGTCAAATGAATGAAGATTTATTTTCTTTTGTAGGCTGATTCCTGATTTTAGCTTCTGATGTTGTAGAAGAAATGGCAAGTAATCTGGATTTTGATTCGAGGTTTCTTTACTCCCAAAGCGCATTGTGTATTCGTTAGTTATTCTTTCCAGATTTATCTTGGTCAGATGGACACGTGTTTGTTGATTATTCGATGCAATTTGATAAGAATAATGATCGTTTTTCGAGCTTTGTGTCTTCCATTTGATTTCCAGTAGGTTATGATCGCTCTCTTTGGTCTGGATCACTGAATAGTCTACAATGCGATCCACCAGACTGTGTGACACAAAGAAATAATCGATGTTAGCCCTGGATTTACCCCGTTCCCAGGTGGAGGTGCCGATCTTCCAGGAGTTGAGCCTCGAAACATCGTGAAAATTGCGCGATTTCATCAGTGACAGCCATGCGCGTCCTCTTTTTTCGGCTGGGGTTTTGTGCGATGAAACCAGATGTTCACGCTTGTCGTTGCAGTTTGCGTTTAGATCGCCACATAGTATTATGTGGGAATCTGGAGCCTCTGATATGATGTCATCAATTGTGTTAGCAACTTGGGTGCAGAAGACTTCAGTGGAACTTTGCGCCGGGTTCCAGTAGACCGTAATAAGTACCAAGGTTTCTCTTGCAGTTGAGTTTGACTGATCACTCACTTCTTCCCATTCAGTTTGTATGGCTAAAATGTCTCGCGACGTCTTCAGTGTTTTCTTTAGGGAGATTCCCGATCTAGCTTTTACTGCAATTAATAGGCCAGAGGACGGACGGCCCAGGATGCCTTTTAACGCAGGGGAGAACGCTATTTCGAAACCGTCAAGCAGTGGTTTCTCCACCAGCCAGTGCTCTTGGAGGCATACTATGTCGTATGCCCCCAGGTTTAGATTTGCCGGGTTTGCCAGGTGTGAATGCCCTCTGGTGTTCCAAGAAGCCATCGAGATCAAATTGGGCAGGTTCTTTGGATTGGTATCGTTGGATGCGGATAAGATCGGCCGATGGCTGCTTTCTAATTGCTATGTCTCATTATGCCTTATGAGCGAACTTTTTAGCCACGACCATAGGCCTTTTTGACGGTTGTCTTCTCCGAGCTTTTTCTCGTAGGTTGTTTTCGTGATGTTTCGGTCTTCCCGGCGTTCATTAGTGGGTCGTTTTGTTTCCAAGTAGCATTGCGTATCAGCGTCGTGGCGTACCGTTTTCCGACCGGAGCGCGACTCGCTTCTGGGCCGTGCGTGTGGGGCATAGCTTCTCTCGCCACTGGTCCAACGACTCTGTTTACCGTCGTTGTCTTTTACTAATTTCCTGTTGAAACGATTGGTCCGGCTAACTTCTTGGGGGCGTATCTTAACTTGTTCACTCAATCTGCCTTCGTTTGTCTTTTCGTACCGTGCCGTCTTTATTTCTGTTAAGGTAAGACCAGCTTTCTTTAGTTCCGAGTATGCCGCTTCTGGCATCACTTTTAATGAGGACGTGAAGATATGTATGTAACTCTTTGCTTTTTGGTCACGATGATATGGTTCAATTAATGGAAAGTCATCCGATTTCAGATGATCAAGGCATCTGATCTTACGCAGGGTGTTGAGAACCATTTTCCTGTTCAGGATCATGAATTTCGATTGACTTGAGGTCTGTTCTATTTTAAATACTCTGACTTCTCTCTTGGAATTTTTTCCATTTCCTGAGCTCTCCAGATTTCGGGGAGTCGGATTTGACCTGGGTTCATCTTTTGGTGGTGGTCGAGGGGAAACGTCGGTATCTCCCTTAGAAGGTTTGTTTTGGAGCTTTGGTGTCTCGGACCAAGATAACTTCGAGCGCCTCAGGGCGGTGGCCCCCTGCCTTTGGACCCCTCCGCATTTTGCGTCAGTTTTCCCTTCAGGGATTGTTGTCGGTGGACGCACCAGGTCACTTTTTTGAGGCTCGGGACTCATGTTTACAGCATCATTGCCTTCCGGAACTTCGTATATCGAGAGATCCATTAGAGGGCTCGCTTTAACAAATTCCTCTATGGTTCTAGGCGATTTTGGGGATTGTGCATGTAAGGCCAGAGTCTCAATGGCGTCGTGGTTTGCGTTTGCGGAGCTACTAGGTGGTTTTGTTCTCTCGGCTTCTGTCGTCAACCGTGTATTTACATAGGCTAGGTCTTTTTTGACGGTAGGTCGGTTGCCATTTGGAGTCACGTTGGAGGGCTGCAGGTCCGCCTTTTTCTTTGTGGTTGCCCTTGTCTGCTTATTCAATGTTTTAGTTTCTCGTACTTCGTTTGAGATGGTATAGGGGCAATTGGTGCGAGTTAGTTCAGGCTGACCTGCATCAGGTGTTGGCATTGTTTGTGAGGCGGTTTCTTTTAGTATTTTTGCCAGCGTTTCCGGCCCTTTTCTTGCTGATTGATTCTTTGCTAGGTTTAGGTGGGTCCTTTCCTGTTCTTCCCATCTCTTGTTATGCCTTTCTTCAAGCGCAGTAATGAAACCTTCCAGGAAATCCATCTTGGATTGCAATCTGCATAGAATGGCCGTGTTGTCCTTAGACACGTCATTTAGTGATTCGTATAATTTGCAGAATGGTGCAAGGGCTATGGTCAAAGCTGACATGATCGTCGTCAAATCTTGTTTTTTCGTTGGAGACGGTCTTTGAGTATCCATCAAAATTTCACTATGTCTTCTGTGTTTTACCGGGGTGTTCTGGACAGCCCGGCTAGAGTTTAGCTCAGCAGGTGTATAGGAAGGGTTGCCACTTAATGGTTCGCTTAGTCTGGATTCCTCCTCTTCGCGATCTTGCTCTTGGGACGGAGACTTAAGCTCCAACGAGGTATGTTCTCTGACCTGCTTAGTAAAATGACCTCTGTTTTGCTGCAATTGGGTGTAGTTTTTTGCCCGTAATTGGTCACTCGTATTGGGTGGATGAATTATTTTGGACTTATTGGAACTTGTTCTTTCCGTTTCCTTTCCTTCGATTTGGTAAGGCTCTTTCGGTTGACTTTTATCGGTCACACTTGTGACGTTTTCATGGAGTTTCCAGTTTCTGCTCATCCCGTCACATGTAGATCGAATGGGTGACGGCTCCTGAATTGTTTGGGACGGGGAGGCTTCAGAGCCAGTTGCACCCCCCCTTTGAGGAGTATGTAGGTTGTGGAGGTCGCCGGTAAGGCCGGTAAGGTCGATGGAAATGGTAGGTCCATCGACCTTACCATTCTGTCCATCAATTTGGACCGTTTTTAGGGAACTAACATCTTTAATCGTTAAGTTGGCTTTGCATTGAGTATTGTCGGAATCACTATTTGACGGACTGGGTGTCTCGAGGTCTGGTTTGGTTGATTCCTTGTTTACACTTTGTATATGGTGTTCCTGCCCTGTTGAGGTTCATCTGGATTTAAAAGCTGGCAGGGAACCTTCGATCACCTCTAGAATCTCTGCGTCTGTGATTTCATCGTCTGTTTCCATTTTTCGTTTTGGTTGTTGCTTCCTAAAGTACATGTGGAATGCGTTTGACTTCGCATCTGGTGGGATCTTATCTTGTGTCTCCGCCCCATTATTTTGTTGTCCCGTGTTGAATTTGGTAGGGTTTTTTCCGATTCTCTTTTTTTGTTTCTGTACTGTGGGACTTACTTCCGAGTTTTTGGGGTTGTCTAATCTCTGTGTCTGAATCTTTTTCCTTTTTAGGGGTTTTATGTACTTCCTTTTAATGCTGCCTTGTTTATGGGACTTTAATGACTCTGATGGCTCTATCTGACCTGAAAGATTCAGGTCCGGGCCATCACCGTTGACGTTAGTTAGGTTTGTAGGAGATTCGACTAAACGAAACGAAATGTTCGCATTAGTTGTTGCGTTGTCTGCGGCTGGTCGTTTCGTGACTCGGGCAAAGGTACTGATTGTGTCCCAACTCAGATTAGGTTTTCCTGCAGGTAGGGCGTCTGAGGCTGCCCTTTTATGCGGTGTTGTGTTGATTTGAGAACAGGCAGGCGTCGTGTGGTCTAGAGGCTGCTCTTCATCTGTTCTTGTGTAGGGACCCCCATCTGTAATGATTCGAGGGTAAAGGCACGTTGCCGGCGGGGGGCTCTCGGACTCCGCAACTGCCTGGATCTGTACGGCAGGACCTCCGATATCAGGGCATGGGGGCAGAGCAAGGTCTGATGGGGCACATCCTTCGGTGTCTCTCGTAGGGAAACCTCTAGCCAGAGCAGAGCTCTGGTCCGTTGTTTTATTTTTGGTTGAGATCGTCCTCGGCGGTGAAGTTGCTTGTAGGGCGGAGGCCGGTCTCTGGAGGGATAGCTTTTGTCCGTCCGCCAGATGAGTTGCGCCCACACTCCTCTGGCCGGTATCACCGCCGTTCATTACGCCTTTTTTAATGCTGCCAGCCACCACCAGGGGAGAAAGCTTTGTCAAGGTCAGGTCTCCTTGGGGTAAGCCCTTTGCCTTGCTACGCAAGGTTCTGTGTGGTTCGGTGAGGCTTGGATTAACGCCCCCCCCGTGCAGGTCCCTACCTCTAGGGGTTGCTGCGCCATGTCGGATTTAAAAGTAAAGCAAATTGGCAATGTCTATGGCTTACCGGGTAGCGCGTCTGTTTTCTCCGGTACTGGTTGATAGTTTGAGGACGCTGGATTGCAGTTCTGCGCGTCCACACAGAGTCAAAACGCCAAAGACCGCAGGGAGACGCCGGAGGAACGCCAGGGAACACAGGAAACACTCGCCACGCTCCGCTACGCTCCGCTCCGCGTAGCTGGGCGTTATGTAGACGGGCTCCTCCTCTTCCTTCTCTGTATTATTTTAATATCCAATCAGAACGAAAAGATGACAGCAGCAACTAATGTTGTGGCACACAAATGCACAGACTTCTAGAAATTAAACAGTTTAAGAGATACGGTACAGCCACACCTATTTTGTGTTATGAAAAGCAATGCCAAATAATTTCACTCAAATGAATGCAGGGAGGTTAAGCATTCCCCTCTGCGACAATGGAAAAATGTGTTTTCATTGATTTGACAGTACTGCTATGGGACATCACACAAGGGTCCTTCGGGCAACTTACACTAGAGGACAAATAGGGCTTCAAAACAGACTCGCTAGCAGACATAGGAAATCCGATTTTAACACTGCAACACATGAGCAATAAAAACAAATAAAAGGGAATATAATTCATATCCGTGATCAGGGTATGATAGGGGAAGAAGCATAGAGGAGGAAAATTATTTTTCAAAGGTCAAAAGAAACATTTAGCAAAACGAAAATGCAAATCACACAAAATTTTACTGGAACTGAAAATGACAGGCAAGTTCTAAGCAATGAAAAATGAAGGAAAGGCAATGCAAAATCCGAGCTCAGGCAATGATAGGGGAAGGGGAGTACCCACGAAAAACACTTTTTTAAAGGATGACAAGAAA
Organism: Ambystoma mexicanum; assembly: GCF_040938575.1. Classification (NCBI taxonomy): domain Eukaryota; kingdom Metazoa; phylum Chordata; class Amphibia; order Caudata; family Ambystomatidae; genus Ambystoma; species Ambystoma mexicanum. Next base: position 339,626,872 of record NC_090937.1, on the reverse strand, counting down.
TGTTTAGAAACACAAAATTGTAAATCACATACATTTTGCTGGGGCTGAAAATGACACACACGTTTTCAACAATGATAAAGGCACATAGGAACCACAGTTCTCAGTGAAAACAACGGGAGCAACTCACAGGTAGGATTTGGGCAAAGGGATTATTCAAAATGGTAACAATGTTTTGGGTGGAATATGACAGATGTGAAAGGAAATTTGTTTTTAGACACACAATTTAACACATGGAAGTATGGGTTTCCAGCTCTTAATGAAGTGACTTCCTGGGGAATATTTAATACATATAATGACTCACAAAACATGGGAAAGGGGAAGGTAGTTCTGCATGCCTGCTTGCCCTACTCCATGAAGTAATGTGGGAATTAATTGATTTACTAAGCCAAATATACTAAGGATAAACACATACACAGGAAATTCTTAAATGGGAAATGGCAAAAATACACGGACATAGAACGGATTCTTCCACAGAAAAATAACTTAACTATGCAAGCAAACATAGGACTTTTCAGGGGAAAGAGAATGATAATCAACAGGTCAACAAGGGATGATTATGTTCCATAGGAAAAATGACTTAAATGCACAGATGAACAAAGGATTTGTAAATGGGAGAGCTACCACAATAAACAGGCATATAAAATCCTTTCCAATAGAAAATTGACTGAATTTCACCAATAGATAAGATAGAGGATTTTGTCCTTATGGGGACACTTTAGGTTAGTGCCTAAAAGATAGGACTTGTTTAATCTATGGATGTGGTGGTCTATACTTACAGGCGAAAAGGGCTTTATGTTCATCAAGGGGCGCTAGGGCTTCACTGCAAGGACCATCAAGGGGGGTCAGTCAAGGCATCTCCCTGTCCTCCAAATCAGCTACTCCAGCTCCCTGCTTCACTCCAAGACTAGGCCCAATTTCTGCAAGGATAGCTCCAACTTTTAATGAGCTGCACAGCTCGGATTTTGTAGAGAGAATCCTCAGTTGAGGAGGAGTAACATATTTATAAGCCAAATGACATCACTGATGTGTCATCCTTCTTGCACAACTGATAGGGCAGTGGTCAAGGGTTCCCTCACACTCTGCAAGATGGTAGGTCCAGAGGATGAGGGAGTGATTTGAGAAGCCAGGTGAACTGGAGAACCCAGCCCCTTTGATGAGTAGCAATTACCCTGGAGATGGACGGGGATGCAAACTGTATTCATACATCAATAATAGAGATGACTCAGGGAGTTGGCAAAAGGAAGACTGTTTTAATATCAAGTATCTAAAACAGAGAGCATACCGAATATCAACAAATTCACTCGATCCTCTTACTCAAACATTCTTAGTAAAATCGGAGATCTTATAAGCAATTACCGTCATCAATGACGTCTAACCTATGTGTTACCAACATCATCCTACGTGGCAAACTACAAAAACATATGAGTATGGGTGATTAGTTGTGAGTGAATATGTAAGTATACGATCCATACTAGTCTAAAAAGTGTGACTATGTGATTGGTTAATTTACATCAGGTGGTGCAACTAAGCCCTCCTCTAAAAATGACCACTATGACCGTCACTAAATACACAACGTCCCATTGGTTTACACAACTATAGGACCCCTAAATATGCAGTCCTCTACAATTGGTTGGCACTCTAACCTCTGTCAGTACTTTTCCACCTACCTCTAGCAGCCTGCAGGCTGTCCATCCAGGTGTTGGTGAGTTTGCCTTAACATTAGCTTCCTACCAATTAACATATCAATCCATTATCACTTCAGTAGTCTACTGTCAATTAGGCCTTTGAAGCTCGGCCTTAGGAGTGTTCTTAGATCTGAAAAATGTAGGGAGTGAGAAGCACGGTCTGCCCTCATGCATAGGTGTGATCATTTTGTTCGTCCAACTTCATGCTTCCATGTGACTGGAGACCATGGAATCGAGCTTTTTCGTGTATTTAATACTATTTTTTAATAAACCTCTGACATCTTCCTTGTTATGTTCATGCCTTCGGAACAGGAGTTTTGTTCTTTCACACGATTTGTATCCAATGTCAGTTCACTCCATTTTGATAAGACCGTGGCATCTTTGACTCATCCAGCCTCTTCTTCTGAGATTCACTTTGTAATTCAATTTGCTTTTTAACTGCGACACACTAGAAATTAGGCCTTCTTGCTACTGTCCAGCACTGCTATAATGTGTAGTGGAAACATCCATCCTTTACTTATCCACATGCTTATATATTGGCGCTTGCTGCAATCTATTCACTAAAAAAGCCAGCCTTAAGATCACTTTGTCTGCTTGTGTTTCTTTTGCATCTGTACACGTGTAAAATGACTTGATGTCTTCTTCCCAAGATGTCACTTATGCTTGATACTTTCTTGATTCCTTATAGAATATCTGCATTCTCTGGTCTCTGCATCTCCTTTAAGTACGTCATCTCAGTTCTGTGTGACATATACTGGCGATGGTTGATGACGTTACCATTTATCCTTGCCGTTTATTGGCTCTGCTTCCTCAGGGATTTCATTCAAATGACCATCTTATTTTCTTGTATGCAGGTGTGGTATTCTCAATGGGAACCTTGCCTCCAGGAGTCTCTTTGCTGTCTGTATTTTCACTGGTACCGCACAGAGTCCATACTCTGACCTTTGTTGGTTCAACTGTTCTGTGTATGTCACATACTCTGGTTTCCAGCATACAGGTAAAAGGGGCAGGACAGCTGTGGGAGGGGTACTTGGCTCCTCCTCTACACAGGGGGGGATACCCCATCAATCATATGACAAAGACAGGGGGTTGGATCTGGCTTTTGTACCTGGAAATCTCACATTTTAATAAGTACCTTTCTCATCAGATTACGCCACATATGCCAGCATAGTCAGACACTACATTATGGCAGCGTCACGGTTTTTCCTCCTTTATGCCCAAATATATTACTAAAAAATCGGGCATTCGATGGGCGGGATGCTTATCACCTGTTACACACTTTCTCAGATAATTTTCACAGTTATGTAGCGGCCACAATCACATTATTTGGTATAACTTTTGTTATGTTGGTGTCATCAAAATCAATTACGGTTGACCAGAAGCAGTTCACGGACAGCTTTTCATAAATCTAAACATGAACAATGTACGATTAATATTTCCCAAGTTAACCCTAAAACAGCATATCTCCTATTGTGTGCAATGAGTGTGAATCTCTGCCTTCACTCGGACCCCTCTCATGGCAGAGATCTGGTTTTGACCTCTGACGTCAAGAGGGACTCTTTTGTTTAGGTTAGCCTACAGCTTCAAAGCCTAAATTACCATGTTTAAGATGGCCTGAGTGCTTTTGGTCATAAAACTGGGTGAGCAGAGAATTCCTCAACTCATCTCCATGGCAACATAGCTTGGAATCCAGTTTCACTTTTGGGGAGATTCACAGCCAGAATAGAAACTTACTGGCAATGAATTCTGAATTCCTTTATTCAGCTAAAATGGCCTCTTTAGCTTGCATTTTGATTTGACATAAACTCTGGAAATACACCCAATTAATGATTAAAATATCACTGCAATGCTGTTCCCTGCATACAAATGTTCCATGTGGGAAGCGTAATCACACTTTTCTTTGATGCACATCTGGTTTTACCAAGAGTTACTTAAGGCAAAATCGAAATGTCTTTTGTAGTCCCAGCAGTGGTAAAGGGCCTTCATTTGACTGCAGCTTTTTTACCAAGTTCAGGCTCCCAACATGACAGGAATCAAACTCTTATGTTGAATGGTTTGCATACATTTGGAGGATCATGTCTTTAATTGAAAAGGACAACAGCTTTGGAAGGCAATGATTTTGGTCAAAGTACAAAACTCCATTCTGTAGTGCAAATTTGCACACAATCTGGTCTTTTATTTACATGCTGGATGTCGCCGTTTCTGCCAACATGGTCTTAGCCTTTCCAGACCTTTCTCAAAAGTGTCATGAGGTCTTCCTCTCATGTGTGGCAAGGAACATTTTCTGGCATCCCCAGGCTTAGATGTCTAAATTTGCTCCTTCGTGTTTGGGCAAGGGCCTCATTTTGCACGTACTGCAGTGCAGGCCTTTTACTGATGGGCAGGTCCCCCCACTGACTCCGCCCTGTAGTTATGGCATTTTAAGGCTATTTCACCCCACATTACTGAGTTGCCTCGAGGTGAGAATTGTGATACAATCTTGGTGGTAGTGGACTATTTGACAAAACAAGCTAATTTCATACCATGTGATGGAATTCCAAGTGCCGGTGTTCTGGTGGATTTATTCTTGCACCATATGGTGACACTGCATGGTTTGCCAAGAACCATTGTATCTGACAGGGCTTCGCAATTCACCTCTCGGTTTGGCATGCTTTCTGCAATTTACTCAGAATCTCCTGCGCACTATCCACCAGTTACCATCCCCAAACAGATGGTCAAACTGAAAGAGTAAATCAGACCATGGAACAGTATTTGAGATGTTTTTTGGCCAAAGGCAAATCCTTGTGGATGACTGAGTTTTGCTATAATAACGCTAAACATTATTCCTTGGGAATGTCCCCTCATTTATGCCTGTATGGCCAAGATGTCAGATGTTACCCAAGGAGGTTCCAAGGTTTAATATGTTTTTGGCAGTGCTTGATCGCATGCAGGAGCTTCTGGAGATACGAGAGAAGGCATGCCAAAATCTGGACAAGGCCAGGTAACTTACAAGAGGCAAGCGGAATGAAAGAGAAGATTCAGTCCTAAATATGTGGTGGGGGATCGAGTGTGATTGTCCACTCAGCACATTAAGCTGTTTGGATCCCGTAAATTTCTGCCTCAATTCATTGGACCTTATACCATAGTACGATATGCGTCTAATACAGCAATATGCTTATGATATGCCTTCTCATATAAGGATTCATCCAGTGTTTCACTTTTCTTTGGTTAAACCCACAGCTCCTGGTGTGGTGACAAGAAAGGCTCTGGGTGTGATGAAGGATGGTCAAGAGGAATTTGAAGTACAGCACATCTTGAACTCCAAGTGGCGGGGTAACAAATTATGGTACCTGATTACTTGGGTGCGTTGTGGTCCTGAGGGCGATTCTTGGGAACCGACGGAGGCAGTGCATGCAGACCATTTGGTAAGACTAGTTCATCGGTCCCATCTGGGAAAGCCGAGTCCTGGGAGGGCTCCTAGAGGAGGGGATAGTGTAAGGAGAAGAGGGCTACGCAGGCTGTAGGCAGCTCAGGGGAGTGTTTCTGTGCAAAAATGGGGAAAAGACTACATTTCCCATGAGCCTTGGTGACAGTTGGGCAAGATGAGAGCAGGTGTGCCGGCTCAAGCCAAGCTTCTTAAGAACTTAAGACCTTCCCTGGGGCGTGCTGCCTGTTGGTGATTGTTGGCCTGGCAGGCACGAGCTGAGGGAGAGCAGGAGTATGGACGTTATGAAAGATTTTGCAGGACACAGGCCAGGCGATGAGACTGTGTGTTCCTGAGGCTCTATCTCTCTTGAGGGATCAGAGCAGATTACGGCGGTGTGTCTATCCAATGTGGCATAATCTCTTGCCTAGGGTGGTGCAGGCGAGCCCCCCATCCCTCAGTTAAGTGTTCATGGAGTTTGTGTGTCCGTTTGAAGACATGCAGTCATTGTTTGGGTGCGAATCGCACAGTTTGTAGTGCACAGAATGTTTTGCACGTTGATATGGTCTGAAACACTGGTGTCGTAATTCCACACAAGTGCCTTTCCCTCTTCAGAGAGGAATCTCATGAACTTGCTATGCATTCCATGGCAAACAGAACCCTGGATCTCTGAACGTACAAACGTTTGGGGGCATTTGCAAAGGAAATGGAGAAATGCCATATAGTTTGTGCTGCTTGTTCTTGTCGATTTTCATGTCAGCAAATCGCTTATTTTCTATGCATTAGGAGGTAACCTATGTCTGGTGACACGGAGGAAGAGTTTAGAGTACCTCTCAAGAGAGAATCACATTGTTGAAAGATACATGTTGTTATTTTTGCCTTGTCTATTCATGTTGTATGCTGTTGCATTTATCTATGACCATCAATAACTCATTGGGCCTTATTACAAGTCAGCCGGTCCGGAAAGAACGGTGGTGGTAAATCCGCCACCACTATTCTTTCCGGACCGGCTGATTAAGAGTCCTGCAGGCGGGAGATGTCACTCCTGCCAGGTCTGAACTGGCAGGTTTAACACCACCCGCCTGCAGGCGGACATGTTGTAATGGTGCCGGTGTTTCCACTTCCCCAGTCCTATTGGACTCCATGGGAATGGGGACTTACAGAATTCCGCCTCCGGAGTTTCCGGGTCAATGGGGTCGTAATGCCCCGGTAATTCCGTGAATCACGGAGGCGGAATGGGAATATGAGTCCGGCGGTAACCTGCCGGTTTTTCCGGCTCGGTTACCGCCGGACTCGTAATGAGGCCCATTGTGTGCTTATGTTTGTTGCTATGGTTAGGAGGTGAGCAGGATTAGTCAGGAATCATTCAGAAGCTATATTCTAATCAAGAAGGGTATAGTTCGGGGTCTTGGAGGTGTCAGGAGGTGCTGCATTGGGTAGAGTAGTGTGTGTTCAGCAGAGTGTGTTTTTCCCTATGTTCCCAATACCGATCCATTTGCAAGAAACCTAAACCTTTTCCCGGTTTTCCTAACACCCCCTACCTATCCACAACCTCTCCCTAACCCTCTTCCCACCTTAGGCTGCCTCGAGGTACCTTTTATACTAAAATCAGGGGCCTGTTCCAACCAAGGTGGGAAGGGTCAACTACATTCAGCTTCCCTGACTAGGAAGGAGTTGTGTGATATTCCAGGGGTGTGACAATCCCCAGTTCGAGGCTCTCTCCAGGGTCTTGGGTTTGAGGCTGAGAGAGGTCGATTTTTTCCATGACACTATTCTGTAATTTCGTTTCTGGTGATTTTAAGTTTTTCTGCATTAATTCAGCAGCAATCCAATCTACTTCATCAGCCATGAGTTTTAACATGGATGTGTGGTCATCTATTTTTTATTCAATATTTCGTAGATTTCTTTTAAAGTATAAAGGCAATTGTTCATGGCAATCAAGGTAGACTCATGGACTGTCAGCGAGGATGGATTTAACCCTAAAGATGGTCTCGGAGTGAGTTTAGCAAAGGACATTACTGAGGAAGCAGAGGAAATAGAGGATGTATTCGGCGAATCAGCATAGAGTATCTGTGAGTTTGATAAATTTGTCAATTGCAAACTTGCTGCAGGTTCATGTTCTATTTCTAGCATTGTCACTTCTTTAGTTTTTAACAATGGTCTTACCACTTCTTGCAACACCAAGCCAGAGTCTAATAACCCAACTTGTGAAATTTGATGAGCCGGGGTAACAAGAGTTGTATTTACTTGGGCTCCAGTCTTAAGAGCTTGTGAAAAGAGCAATGGAAAGTCCACGCTTGTGCATTGATTTATTTGGGGATAGCATAAGGATACATTTTCTTGTCGATTCGGGTTCTGGGAAACAGTTAATTGTGTCACAACGCTCTTCAATATGGCAAGTTCTCCTTGTGTAGGCTGGGCTAGAAGTTCGGTGTCAGTTACGTGAATTGGTGTCTGAACAAGGTCAATCGATCCCAGGATATCTTCATTCAGCAATATCAAGGGTTTCAATGGATTTTCCTTGGCAACAGGAATTTATCTTCTTCGATTGGCTTTGTAAAATAAACGTTCTTTATGTCGACGTTCAAAGATTTCAAACGTTTCCCTTTTTTAGTAGTATGGTTGAGCTGTTTTCCCATAGTTTGGGACAGCTTTGGTAGGCAGACAGTAAGGACAGCTTCTTGTTCAATTAGAGCAAGAGGCTCAATGTGAAGTGGCATTGTGGATTTTAATGTGTGCATAGCCCGAAATAGGTCAATCGCTAAATGATCCTCGGTGCAAGTACACGGCTGGTTTATTAGAAATCACACAGGAGGTAATGCAGAGATTTCTCCCAGCACCACACGAGGGCTGTAAGAATACTCATTGGCTGGCAAAGTAAGCAGATATATGTGGGCTTGTGGTCGGGGTTGCTGTCAGCTGAACAGCTGAACAGCACTCCTCGAGCACTCCCACGTGCATGAATGGGCCAGATTATAACAAGCTTGCTGAAAGAGGTGGGCGGGGCTTGCCTTGCCGCTCTAGAGAAACAGAAAATAAGGTGTTTTAGACACCGTATAACTTTCACATGCGTTGCAGCAAATTATACAAAGTTACTAGCCTACCGCTGCAACAAGTTTCTTAAACACGTTTAGAGATGAATCTCCCAGTCACATCCAGTAATAGAAAGTGTTTCAATCCACATGTAGAATGGATTGGATTGTTTGGTTTTATGTTCATAGGTGGTGCCTGTGACTCAGACCAACGCGCAACGCTGCAGACCACCAGACCCCGTGGGCCTCCATCCAGACACCACATGAGTGCTCGAAATGACAACATAGGAGACCTAAATAAAAGATTTTGGGAACTAACTGCAAACTCTGCGCTTAATGCTGGGACTAGTTTAGGGTGGTATGTTGCAGGGGAGCAACAAGTTAAGGACACTTTCCAAATGTACTTCAGATGTGTGAAAAAAATGCACACAATGACCTGGTTCCTGACAGCACCTCACCTAACACAATTGCTGGCATATTATCTAATTTTCATTTTGTAGTTTCATTTGCAGAAACGTTTTGTACAAGAATAGTAATGGTAAGTGTTCATCTTTGTTTTATTGTTGTCTTAACAAGCCTACATGTTTTCACGGCATAGCTCTTCATTAGGGCTCTAGAACATGTTCCTCTTATTTGCAATAATGACTATTTGTCAATTAGATAACAAAAAGTATTGTTAAACAATTTAGTGAGTATAGTATCTTTAAAGTGTGACTGTAAGTTAATCGCCCATTGTTAAATCAACAAAATAAACAATGAGAGGAAGTCATAGGTAAATGTTTGAAATTTTAGGAACAATAAAATCAAATCAAACCATTAACCTAAAACAACTAACAGTGAGAGAGGGGCACATAGAGATTAGGGCTTTCTTCTGCAATCAGTATCTTTTGTTCCACTGGATATACATGATTCACAAACATTTCTTTTAGATTTCATTATTATAAGAAAACCTATTGAAAGCCTGTTCCCTATGTTCAAACCCGGAACACCAATTTTACATTGTGAGACCAAAAGAACATCACCCTGTGCCCTTGTAGTTCAATCCATCTTGTGATGTCCACTTAAATGCGAATATTAGATGATGAGAAAGATTATGAATTAAACACTAAATGGTAGGAACATTTGAATAATAGTTTATTAATAATGGTCAAGATGTTACCAGAACATGGAGATAAAATATTAAGGAGGACCAGTGAACAAATAACAGCTCTTAAAGTGGAAACTGAAGAAGTAGATCTGCCTGACGCAAAAAGAAAGAATTATGAGATTCTTAACAATATCATAATTAAATACTGAGATGAGTTCAAATTGAAAAAGCTGAAACAAATTGGGATGGGAGGGTATACACCTTTTAAATCAAATATGATCATATCACACAATCTACCCAGAAAACACCACCCATCACCCCAGTAAATGTTGATCCTGAGAGTAATGATAAAGAGAGTGGGGAGAACCCACTACCCATACATCAGATTATACAGACTCAAATTGAACATAAAATACCACATGTTTTAGAGAAAATATAATGACACAGATGTGCCAATTTCTTTTAGAAAACAGAACCTATCAATGCAAGTTCCCCTTTTCAGAACCCTTGCCCAAGGAAAGAAATACTCCATTAGACTCATCAGAAGAAAGAGAGAAAAGGGAAAAACTGAAAGAAAAAGGAAAAGCCCACGGCATCACCACCCGGTCCAAGAATCTGAATCTGTAGAATTTTCAAGAACCTCAACAGATTTGATTCTTAATTTATCTGGCCATGATATTAGTGTCCATGAGAAAAAGTTACTAAATAAGTGTTTGAACTGCTCCCCTCTTGAAACTACTGATATCACACACACATACATGGAGCTCTATAAATTCACAAGAAATATTACATTTTATTTTATTTTCACAATAAAGAAGTTTTTGACAAGTGAGAGCAGGACTCCCGAACACCCTCAGATAAAAGATTTTACAAAACATAGAACACACACTACTCTTAAGTCTTAATGTCCTTAGAAGAGGGTTTAAAAATTGATGACATCACACTACTAGGTATTTTGGATATAGAATGGGATCTACCTTGTCCTAGTAACATACTCAAAAAATCTAAAGGTGTTTCCCCCAGTTCAGAAAATAACCAGATTGATACCTTTTTTGCTCTTGTCACAAAAGATCTAATCATAAGAAAAGGCAATTGCAAGATAATTTCAGTAAAGATGAACGGATAACTTTAGAGAAGATTACTGATAATCAGTCATTATGATTAAGAAAGCTGACAAAGGCAACACAGTAATCCTGAATCGTAGTGTTTACACTGAAGCTGCAGTGAATCATCCCAACAGCCCAGTGTGTTATTTAAAGCTTACATTAGATCCAACATTAGAAACTATCAAGGAAATTCACAAAATCATTAACAAGTGGCATGGATTAGTGCTACTAAACAATGAGGAAAAAGATTTCCTAGAATAGACAGCAGCCAAAATGTCAACTATTTGCTTCATCCCTAAGGTGCACAGCGAATTTGTAAAGACACCAGAAATTAGGCCTGTAGTGTCAGGTATCAGTGGGGTCATTGGGCCTATTTCAAAATGCATTGACATGCAAATAAGAGAATTTCTAGTGAAGCTTGAATTTTACACCAGGGACTCAATGGACATTCTAGATACGTTGAGATCCATTGAGTGGTAATAAGAATGTAGTTTGGTGGTATATGATGTCAAGGCTCTTTTTACTTCCATTAGACATGACTTAGCACAAGAAACAGTGAAGTTCTGGTTAGGAGAAAAATCTGCATCTCATTACTGTTTCTATGAAATGATAACAGAAATGTTGGAATTTACTCTTTCACACAACAATTTCATCTTCAACTGGCAGTATTAGGCCCAAGCTATTGGTGTTGCCATGGGAGCAAAATATGCCCCAACGTTGGCTAATGTATGAATGGGTCAATACAAAGTCATACATGCATTGGCACCCATCATAGGAAGAACAGAGCATCAAGTGGTAATGTAGAAAAGTTTCATAGATTACATTTTTGTCATTTGGAAAGGCAGTCACATGGAATTAAAAACATTCACAACAAAACATAATAACAATGCCTTTGGAATAGTGCTAACGGGCACACGCAGCAGTATGGAGGTGGTATTCCTTGATTTGGAAATCAAAATCAACATCATAGGCAATAGCATCATTACCAACCCTTAGTGCATACCCACAGGGGTGAATTCAATTTTGTATGCTACTAGTGGAGACAAGTGGAATGTCATTAGGAATATTCCGAAATGAGAAATGTTGAGGGCTAAGAGTATCTGCAGCAGAACTGAAGATTTTGAGAAGGAAGTCACACTTGTTAACCAAATATTCAAACAAAGGGAGTGTACAGATTGCAGTATTACACATACCAGTCAGAAGGCAAGAGGACAAGATAGAAGTACATTGCTTATACCTAAAACTAAAACTGACACAACAAAAAGAGATCATGCCAGATATTTTGCTCAGTTTTCTGCACAAAGTAAAGAAGTATACTGAACAGACATTGGAAAATCTTACTGCTAGACAAAGATTTGAAAAATGACATTAATGAGAAACCTGATCTAGTGCTAACTAAAGCCAATACTATAGGACTAAAGGTTAGCACGAGTTATATCACCAGCCCACCCATTGAATCTCATGCAAATTGGCTAAGCCATCAGGTTTCTTTAAATGTAGCACATGTTCGAATCCACCTTGAGTGGTGCTGGCACGAGAAAGGGGATCCGTTCTAAACTATAAAAGGTCATGATATCGGCTGTCGTATGAGGTAGACAAGGTTTTAAAGTTTATTGGGATCAGCAAACAGGGATGGAAATATCGGAGGACATATCAGAGAGGGTTTACAAGGTAATGTTACATGGAAATCTCTTTAATTCAGCAATGGAGCATAATTTCAAGATGCAACATGATATCACCTGGACCCCCTTAAGCTATCCAAAATGTCTGGTGGTGTGTCCCCTCTTTGCCCAAGAAGTGCGGTTTGGTGGGTTCAATATTCCATTTGTGGTGGGAATGCCCCAAAATCATATACTGGACTGAGGCTCGAAGTTGGATAAGCATATTACTGGGGTGCTTCTCAATGTGGACCCTATGCAGATTTTATTGGGGGTCCCAATTGGGGATGGCACCTGAAAATGTGGGAGGCTTTGTTAAGGGCAGGGAGATTAGCACTGGCTCAGAAGTGGAAAAGCCTTACTGCTCTCACAAAAGCGGATTGGAAGGCAGAACTGTGAGACACGTTTATAATGGAAAAGCTTACGGCAATGATAAATGATTCTATGGCTGCCTTCCACCAGGAATTGTTTTATTCCTTTTGAAATGGAGGAGTAACAGTCCTGTAGTATGATTGAAAGAAGCAAAATTGCCCTGGCACGGAGGATGGTAACAGAATGGGGTCGGTGGAATTGTGTTTAGATCTATGCCTAACTTGAGGGGATGCTTGTAGCGGGGGAATGATACATCCACTGGGCTGGAGGGTGTCAACGCACCATGTTGAAAAGGCTGCGGGCCGGTAGGAAGCAATCGTATTACAAGTGCCAGGTATATCTTTCTCAACTCGGGTGAATATTGGTGATCAAGATGCAGTGTTCATGTTTTAACTAGGGGATGGGAGGTGGGTGGAGACTAAATGCACGTTATTTTTGATGTTTATTAAATTGATTATATTACCTGTGTTTTTGAAAATTTCATAAAAATGTAAGTTTAAATGTGGCACATGTAACATGTGTGACTATGCGATTAACAGAATTTCGTAGGTCAGAAATTACACAAACAGGGTGATCCATATTGAAGGGTTCATAAACTGTATATCTACATATATGACCTATCTTGTTATTTGTGCACGTAGGAAATGTTACATAGGAAGCACCAAAGGAGAGCTACGTTTCAGATTTCGTGAACACATGTATGCAATCAGAATATGAAATATGCAGTATCCATTGGCTCACCATTGGCTTCTGGAACACTGAGGGGATGATGTGAAAGAAATATGCTTTGTCGGAACAAAGAAGTTCACATGTGACCACACAGATGGGACAAGAGGGAACATGAAAGGGGGAGAAAAGAAGCTCGATAGATTTTTGAATTCAAAGCATCCGGGATGGTCTGAGCTAGTACAGTGAATTGAATGCATTTTTGTCCTTGGCGTGCCAACTGTCACTACACGGGCTTATTCACTCATTGTGCTGAATTCAGAAAGTAAGCATTGCTGTACAGAAGAAATTGCCACTTTGTCACATGACATACACATGTTATACTTGTACGAATAGACACATACCTATGACATTGACAATGCTTTTGCAGATGAAGTATCGATTCATCATAAACTACTAAAGGTATCAACTCCCAGGGGCACACCGTGTCCACCTGCATCAGGACGATTACTCGAAGCCCATTCATAAACTTGTAGTTCGACCTTAAGTATTAATACATTTCCAAGACACATATTTTAATGTTTATCACAAATATATCGAGAGATGTGAAGTATCCATCAATTGGGTGGGTGTTTACATTCAGGTGTACTTATGTTAACTATTATCGTTTGTTTGGCGATGCACTTAATATGACAAGTAATATATAACTGTACACAAACCCTATAGATCCATTCGTTTCTAAAGAGCACTCAAATGTGTCAGTGTATTATAGACGATCAATACCAAATCTGCTTACATGATGGGGCTTAAGCAAGCCCGCATCAGCAGGACTGTAATCAGTCAGTTTGATAACGGGCTCCATCACAGCAATAAAGATGGTCCATATCAAATTCACACAACAAGATGGCATACAATAAAGATGGTCCATATCAAATTCACACAACAAGATGGCATTCGGGCAAGCCCGTCCCTTATCAGCCGGACTGAAACTTAGTCCGTCTTCTATGATCAGCCATACGTTTTGGTATTGAAAGCATGGATATAAATACGTGCAATGGTGCCCACCCATATGTTTCCGACATGACGGTGAAGGGTCCGACACAGAAATCCTATCTCCGTTAATCAGGTGAGAGAGCACACTAACTTTGAGTACGCTGCCAGTGTTTTCTTCGTGTAGGACATCTAATCATGCTCATTAATGTTACTTGAGCAACTGATTGCATCTTTAAACCCCAAAGGAGATACAGGCATCTGCAGTAACACGTGCATTTGCCTTCAAAGATCTTATTGCTGAGAATATTGCACTTAGCACACAATGATATATACTTTTTAAACATTTTTTTATTGTTTTGCATAACCATAACAACTTACAGACTTGCATAAACCTAACCATCGTATTATGCATCAAATCCTGACGGTCTGCTTCCCACACTCCCCCCAACTCCCCTCGCCCCTTCCCTGGCCTACGTTGCACCAAATAATTCAGCCATCACCCCCCTATTCCACCTTGATCCCCCTAGTATCTGTTACCTTTTGAACGGGTGTGTGCTCTAAGTCTATAGCGCCATTCTCGCAATTGGCTAAGTTCACTATCAACTGCCTCCGGGCGTCCACCCCTCCCTCCCTTCCTGCTGTCTCTTGCCACACTTCTGTCTCTGCATTTGCCCATTTCAACAGATCATTCCACCACCCCTGCATCACTGGCCTCGTATGTGCTTTCCATCCCATCGCTATTCTGCGTTGTGCTAGTATATATGCCAAATCCTTAAGCTTACCCACATGTCTAGCCCTCTTGGGCCTTGTAAAGCCCCCTAGCAGACAAGCTCGGGGGGATCCGATATCTAGGGTGATGCTGGCCTTTGCTAGTGCCTGGGCAATCTCTTCCCAGAATCTGCTAATCTCTGTGCAGGCCCAGAACATATGACCCAGATCTGCATTAATTTCTCCGCACTTCAAGCATGATTGTACTGCTGCCTGGCTGAACTTGGCTATTCTGTTTGGGGTCAGATATGCTATGTGGGTCACATATAGTTGAATCTGTTGGAGCCGCGCATTTCTAGGTAGCACACAATGATATATAGATAGCTATTTATTAAGTCATAGTCCTTACCAAAGGTTCTTTGTCATTGTAGAAACCGTTTCAAGGGATGCTTAACATTCATGATACATGATACCAGAGAATCATGGAATACATTTTCCTGTAAGTAAACTTCTAGGAATTGTACATGGAAATGTGATGGGTGATGAAATACCTCAGCATACATGGTATGGGCGTCACAGTATAATGTTTTAGACCATTTATTTGTCTCTGAGGAAATTTTTATTAATGTAGAATCCTTCAATATTGATCCCGTTACAGTTAGCGATCATTACCCATTCCTCTTGAAATGGAGGGTTCAGATTAGGGCGGTAGGCCAAAACATGTTTTCCATTGATCTGGACATAAACCAAGGTGGGAATTGTGTATCATGGAACAGTCACAATATAAAAGTTGTTAACAATATTTGATTTGCTATGTTTTCAGAAGAGGGTCTTTATGAATTATTAGAAATATTTTCTTATTATGACATAATTAAGGAGGTATATGGCTTGAAGCAGTACCTTAACAATGCGTCAGATTGTTCATAAACATGCTTCTGACCCTGAGATACAGTGTAAAAAAAGATAATTGCATAGAGCCTTGAGAGGAATACCTCTGGCAGATACAACCCTGCATAAGAGCATAAGGAATTTGTATTGTAATTGGGGATGACAATACAAGTATAAACAGTTTCTGAATGACTCGCAGAAAAACTTTAAGTCTTAGTCATCAAAGATATTCGAGATATTTGGCACCTAATAAATGCTGACTCAAAGCTAGTACCCAATCAAATCCCATTTTAGAAGAGAAATGGATAAATTATTTTCAGGAAGTGTATGCTGATATGAGTAGAGATTTGCTCCATATACTAGACATTACTGAAGAGGCTTGGCAAGTGGAGATAGAGGTTGATGTTTTATGTGGTCTAATCTCCCGCAGCAGTTACTCTAGGGCACCTTGGCCCGATGGCCTATCCACTATGGTTTTGATTGGGAATGGTGCTTTTTCGGCAAATGCCTATAGGAGGATCGCTGATTCCTGTCTAAGCTCGATAATAGTTCCTATTTATAAAAAAGGACCTCGTCCAACTATGGACCTATAGTCCTACTGGAGGTCCCATCGAAAATGTTTGGGGTTTTTTCAGCATGGGCTAAGAAGACCAAGAGACTAGACATTTTTCAGACTGGCTTTCTGAAGAGCACCGGAACATATACAAATGGTTTACTTCGTAGCTTGCATAAAAAAGAAAGCTGTGGAGAAGTTCAAACCAATGTATATTGCATCTATTGACTTCTCCATAGCATTTGACAGAATTGATAGGAACAAGCTGCAGTACAGGTGTAAATTCAACACTGCAAAAGGGGACACACCTATCAATTATGTAATTGATGGGGGTTGCAGTGAGGAAGGGCAAGGGGCACTCCTGGGGGTGAGGACATAATTGACTGCTTCACTGTGTAACCTATGCACTTTGTGCAAATGTGCAGCCAGAGAAGTCTGTGGGGAAGAGTGGGAATGGTGGCACAGAGCGGGGCACGGGGAAGAGGGGTACACAGGGGATGGGAATTAGGGGCAGGGGTAGTAGGTAGAAAGGGTAGTGTAGCATGATAGTGAACACCGTAGCAGCCATTGTGAAGTATAGGCTGCAGGTAAGTAAAACATTTGCCCTTTCGCAGCCACTGACCTTGTGTCCAGGGCAAACATGAATTCCTCAAGCGCTCAGCTACAGCAGTTTGCTTGAGATTTTGCAAGTTGGCCATTCCCTGGAGAACATAGCGGCATGGGAATGGCACTGGTAGATACTTTCGAGGCCAACGAACCAGGAACCTGGGAGCTTGCTGGGAAGTGCAGAGAATTTAAACTTAAATACAGGCAAATAAAATTCAGACCACAGTGGGGTAAGTAGTTTTAAATTGCTCCGTGTCAAATGGTCATGGGAAGAGGGCTGTGGGGCAAGGGAACAAGCAATGGGGAACCAGTAACCAGAAGAGGTTTCGGTGTCCCTAGGCTGAAAGAGTGTTCTCTGTCCTTGCTGATTTTCACAGGGCACCTCATTGGTTGGATGCCGTGTGAATGTCTCTCCTTTGCCAAGCCCAGGTTGTATTGTGTGTTTCGATGGGAACTGACCAATGGCAGATGAATAAAGTTCCAGTGGTCAGCACAATCACATAATGCTTTGACCCATCATTGTGGGGTGGTGTGGGAAGGTTTTTGGTATCACAATAGGTGGTATGGGACAATGGGGGCCAGGATGGCTTGAACCAAATACAATCATTCAATGTATGCCTGGATATAGTGGACTGACATAGTCCCACCAATCAGCTTTGTAAGGTGTTTCAAAAAATGTTTTAACTGTGTATGCAAATTATGTCATTAGTGTATACAAATGTTGCTCGCTGTTGGCGGCGTTGACAGCTCTCTTCACTCAGTTCTATTTCACTGTGCTGGTTGAACTGTGCTCTCCCAGCTGCGCTTGGACCTAAATAATCTGTGGTACTTCCTGCTTGGTGTACGCTCCTTTTTGGGCTACTTTGGTGTTCCAGTCGATACTTGCCTTGGAGGATCTCGATACATCTGGAGGCCCCAGCAAGATCCTCAGTTCCCTGGCAGGCTGAGGGTATCCGGCCACACTCCCCAGGGCAGATGGGCTAGGCGAGCGCAGACCAGACCAAAGTGCACAACCGAAGAAGCACTGCAGGTGCCGAGTTCACGAAGGTCTGCCTGATCCCGAGTGCCGCCGGTGCTCAGGTGGAGGTGCAGGCCATAGGGAAGGCTCGGTGTGGGTGGATTTAGGAACTCTAGGACACCTGTGTGTACCCATGCATGAACGCGCAATACCGCGGTTGTATGCCCATTGAGGGGGAGGGACTTTTATGGGTTTTAGGACGCATCCTACGGGGGAGGACAATCAGCCATATTAGTCATAGATGTTAGTTCCACACCCTCGGATAGGGAGTGGGTGTGTGGCAGGTGTATACGGTGGTGTACCCCATTAGATGGGAGTTGTGCATAGTTCAGGCGATTGTATAGTTGTGTTGTTTTTGGGGATGGGTGTTGATGATTTGTTGATTTTTGAAATAATGTGCACATTAGTCTAATATATGTTGGGTACGTTTGTTGTCGTGATTTTTGTTGTTTTGTTGGTGTAGTATTTGGAGTATGTGACAAAGAGTCGTAATGAAAACCTGGTTAACGTGCCTTGAGGGAAGTATAGTGTGGGAAGAATGGGAAAGAATACAGAGAGTAAATACAGGAAGTCCTGCATGTATGGACTTTGCTCTAGTGATTGTCTTTTGGTTTCCTAGGGAACGGCTCTCGAGGACGCTGATCCGGAGAATGACGGTTTGACATGGCGTATTGAGAAGGACGACGAGAAAAGAACAGCTGAGTGAGAAGCGCGCCTGTCTGTGTCTAATCTAAAGCGCCCAGCTGAGAGAGAAGGTGTTGAAGCGAAACGTATGTAATTGAAGCCGAAGCGCTGCTTTCTGGCACCCGAACCCTACTGATGTCGAGAGAGTGAAACTGACGAGGCAAACGTTTTCGCCGACCGGCTACAAAGAGTCTTCCTGCAGTCAGCCTTCACCTCGAAGCCTGGCAGGGGCTGTGAAATCGGAGGTGAGTGAAATAGGGAGAGCGAAGGCTCCAATTTAATCATACGCAGATTTCAGAGAGGAGTTCAAGCGACCGTTGTCGCTGAAAAGACTATTGAAGTTAGCGCCGTTGCGCTTTTGTTGATGGTCCCGCGTGCGACGAATGCGACTATAAGGGTTTATGGAAGTTATAGAATTAAGCGCCGTTACGCCGTCATTGTTTCGAGACTGTCAGTAAAAGGAAGGGGTATAGATATAAACGCTTGAGAAAAATACCCGTGCCCTCCAACGTTATTGGAAAGAGTTCAAGTAGCCGTGAAAAGGGGAAAGGAAACATATGCTAATTTTAACAGAAAGGCGAAATAACTCGCTACGAGAGGATGAGAAGATGTTCTCATCAGAAGACAGAGTTTAAACA
Source organism: Ambystoma mexicanum (assembly GCF_040938575.1). Lineage (NCBI taxonomy): Eukaryota > Metazoa > Chordata > Amphibia > Caudata > Ambystomatidae > Ambystoma > Ambystoma mexicanum. Next base: position 339,607,775 of record NC_090937.1, on the reverse strand, counting down.
AAAGAGAACAACCAGAGAACTGCTTCCTCGCTGCATTGTTTGGGTATGTTAGAATGGGAAGCTGACAACCATTACAGAAGCGTTATGAAAGGACAGTCCAGTATCTATATCAGTCCCATTATCTAAAAGCTACATCCAAACAAGAATTCTGAATTAAAACGAAGAAAAGGAAAGATAAGTAAGAGACAGAGACAGTTCAGGGGAAAAAGTCTTAAAGACAAGAAGTAAGAAAAAGACAAGAAAAAAGAAACACTAAATAAAAATCTTTAAAGAGACAAGGTGGGAGAATAAGAAAAACACAAGAAAAGAGAGACACTAAAGAAAATCTTTTAAAGAGATAAGAAAGGAGAAACTTTTGAGAAACACACTGATAGACCCTTACCTGAACTTACTATAGCTGTGCCTTCCTGCTGAAACTTGAAACACTCAAGAAAAGATGTATCCTTTTTTTTCAATATACCTAGAAAAGAAAGAAAGAAAAAAAAACCTATTAAAAAAATAAAAGAAGTGGGTACTCGTAATCCACACCAACTACGTATTGGCTCGGAGTCTCATTTATGTCATAAAAGCCATCTTGTCACAGAGTATTTGTTGTTTTATGTGGGTTTGGCCAAGGTGGAAGTGTAGACATCAGAGATAACGTGTAAATAAGCATGATTGGCATAATAGTGCCAAATGCGGGGCTGGAAAGGGGGCGGCCAGGCATTTGCATACTAACTTAGAGCATGTTATGGAACAGGTGGGCCTGTGGAGAGGGCCAGTGAATGCGGATAGAGTGTGAGCAGGAGAAATGGTAAGCATGGGTGTGTGAGGAGAGGGTGGGGATGTTTCAGAGATAAGAGTGAAAGGAGGGCTTTGGGGAGGTGTGAAGGACATAAGGGCAATTGGGACACTGTGGAATTTAAAGTGGGAAAGGGGAGGGAGTTCCAGACAAGAGTGCAGTCAGAGTGCAGAAGGGGGTGGGAATTAGTTAATGGATGGAGACACCCCTGGCTCATTTATGTAATACATTGACCCAATATTGTGATAAAATACTCAAATACCACTTTCAGTGGGTACAGGACATTGTGGGACAGAGTTTTCGCGCCAGGAGAGTGAACATTCAATAGTGGAATAATAGAAAGCATGCAGGTTTTCGTATTTACTAGCAACCCATAAAGGATCTAAACTAAAGAGCAGGCAAAATGTCTTAAGGTTCTGGAAGATATACGAAGAGAAAAAGGAGGAGCCTGTGAAGGGGGCCAGGCAGGACAGTGACCCCATGGTGCCACCCCCTCCCTACGGAGTGTACCCGATGCTGAAACCTTCTGCGGGGTACACCAACCCATGGTGCGTGTCCCCAAGCAGTCAGTGCAGGAACGGGTGAAGGGAAGCCCGAGGCTGGTAGGGCTCGGGAATAACAAAGGGAAAAGACCAACAGAAAGTAATTGGCTGACATAGAAAAGAGAATTCACCGACAGTTGGACAATATGTTCAAGGAGGCAGAGAGGGTGATAGGAAAGGACGTGCAGAGACAGGAGAAGGAGCAGGGGGAACAAGTGGGGGGGAGAGAGGGGTGGACATCAGGGAAGACAATGTTTAAACTGGATGTCAAGGATTCCGATGAGGGGCAGTAAGGGGAGGACTGGTCTGAAGCGGGCTCTGTCGCTTCCGACAGGGACAAAGAGACAGGCACGAGTTTCAGGGAACAAGGGGATGATGAGCCATGGGATGCAGATTGGGAGAAGGAGATGGGATGGAAAAAGGGGGACAGAAGTGGAAAGAGCAAGTGTCAAACTTCAAAGCAACTCTCCCCTCTTCCTCTTCACTTGGTTCCTCAGAAGAGCTTTCTTGAGTTTCTGTCTTCCTTCTTCTACGGGTTTCCTTCTTCTCACTATGTTTTTTCTTCATCTTAGTCTTTTTGTCGTGAAGATATGGACATGCTCCGTTGGAGGCCATGTTGTCTGGTGTACTGTCACACCTGACCACGGGGTAACCCCGGAGCAAAACCCCTGACAGGGAAAAAGCCCCCTGGCTAAAAAAGACCCTGCTAGAGTCCGGTTGAAGATTTCCAATACGATGTGATTGTTGAGCGTAAAAGCTGAGGTTGCTGTAGTAGAGGCTCTTTATGGTAGACTCCCAAGCAATGTTGAAATGACAGTGGTTGCAAGATAATCGGAGATACTGAAAATTCAGGAAAGAACAGCAATGCACGTTCTCAGAATGTGCAGTCAAAAGACAATGAGTTCCGTGCTAGAAAGCAGCAGTGCAGAACCATAAGAACGCTAAGCAGGCTGTAAGTGGAAATAAGAAAAGACAAACAAGGGAACCAAAAACCAGTACCCCGAATGGGGAGACCGAAATGAAAGAAAGCGCACAGAGAACAAATTACTAGCTCAAAACGAGTAGTGAAAAACAAGATACTTGCACACAGGCGAGAAGGGGAAGTAGCTGAGCACTCGCGAGCAGGAGAAATGTCGGAACACTCGCACAGACGCGAGCAGGAGAGAGAGCCAGAACTTGCGTAATGACGCGAGAGGAAAAGAAAAATATAATCAGGCGAAGGGACGCCCGAACAGGGAGGAACCACAGGATGTGGAATGATTAGGAGCGTTGGCTCAAAGGACGGAAGCAAAAACTAGCGTTACCCATGAGAGAAAATCCTGAAGGTGCAATGCACCGGGCAGCTGCAAGGGAGTCTGTTTACAGAGGTGACAGCCATCTTGGTTTCGACACCTAGACCGTTACACTAGTAATGGCTGAAAACGTAATGGAACATTAAATGGTTCCTCCATTGGTCCCATAAGTTCCAGAAAGGGCGGATGACAGCAAGTCCCTCTGCAGTGCAAATGCCAAGATTGCAGTGGCCAGGGCCCTGCGGGGCATGGCGGGCCCCGGTCCTCTAACCCAACTGCCCCTGTTGCAGAAGGGGTGGTGAGAGATACAGGGATACAGTAGGTAGACAGCCTCCTAGTATGTAGTGTGATGGAGGAGCAATGGAGGAAAGATTTTATCATTCTTTTGACCCTACTAGCAGAGAAAGAGTACAAATTAAATAAATAAAAGCTACAATACTGTCAGACAGAGGTGGTGTACCTGGGGCAAATAATATCAGCAGAGGGGCAGAAGATAATACCAGAGAGAGTCAAAGCTATACAGAGAACACCGCTGCCCCGTATGGTCAAAGAGATGCAGCAATTTTTGGGATTGTGCAATTACTGTAGGGCTTTGGTATTTGACTAGTCAACATTCATGAAGCCCCTCCACCAGGCACTTAAAGAAGCACAAAAGGCTGAGAGCCCCCTTAAATGCACTTTGTAGATGAATTAAAATGTTGCTGAACTCAAAGAGGCACTGGCCCATGCCCCAGTGTTGGCAACCCCAAACTATAAAGAAACATTCTACCTGTTTTCACAATCTGATGGCACGGTGAAGAAACCACAGGGACACAAGCCTCTGGCATAATACAGTGGTTTGTTAGACCCAGTAATGCAGGGCCATTTTCCATGTGAACAAGCACTTGTGGCTGCATCATGTGCCTTTCAGAAGGCAGCCACCATAACGATGGGGTGCCCAGTGATTTTGTACATGGAACACTCACTTGTTGTGATCCTTTAAAAATCCAAATGCACCTTCATGACTCAAAGGGCTTTGGGATACGAGGTGATACTTACAAACCCAGCTATTGGTTTATTAGATGTTGTGTAGTGAACCCAGCAATGTTCATAGCACAACCAGCTGCACCAGGAGAATATGCCCATGATTGTGCATCTTACATGGACAAGATGGGAGGGAGACCCCTGGTGCAGGAAGGGGGATACATGTTCTTTGTTGATGGGTTTTCGACAATAGATTCGAGCAAGGGGTTCTGGCATACTGGTGCCACAGTAATTAATCATCATGAGGGAGAATTTTGCATTTGCTCTCAAATGCGGTTGCCAGGTCATTTTTCAGTTCAAGCAGCAGAATTGGTGGCTTTCATAACAGTACTCACCATATCAGGCATATGTCATCTCTACGGTACACTCAGGGCTGGCTCAATGGGAAAGAATCGGGTTCAGCATGTAGGATTGCTAGCACAACTAATAGAGGTGTTACCCCTCCGAGTGGAGGTATTGGGAATGGGGGCACTGAGTGGGGCATGGGGCAGAGGGGCACACAGGGGTTGGGGACTGGGGGCTACTGGGTAAAATAGGTAGTGTGGTATGATAGTGAACACCGTAGCAGCCATTATGGAGTATATGCCACAGGTAAGTAAAGCATTTGTCCTTTCACAGCCACAGGCCTTGTGTCCTGGGCAACCATGAATTACTCGAGTGCTCACCTACAGTAGTATGCTGGAGAAATGTTGCAAGTTGGCCATTCCATAGCTGCAGGGGAATGGGACCAGTAGATTCTTTCGAGGCCAGCGAGCCAGGCACCTGGGTGCTGGCTGGGAAGGGTAGAGAATTACAAATTAATCATAGGCAAATACAATTCAAACCACAGTGATGTAAGCAGTGCAATGAGAAGTGTGTGAATGCTTCAAATGTCTGCCCACTTTTCTTTCTGAGCTCTCTGAAGATCTTCAACTACTGTTCTGGGGTTTTAAAAAACTTCCTTAGAAGGGCCTCCTTCATGCTCTCATAAACAGGGCTTTCCTCAAGAGTTAACTGAAGAATTGCCTCAGTCCCTGGTGTCGGTAAGCGACTCATCAGGGCTGCACCCCACAGTACCTCGTCCACCTCCTGTAGCTGAAAATCAAGCTGGATTCTGACCTCAAAAAGCGTGAGGCAGAAATCCCTAGCGAGAGATTATAAATAGGACATACTTCAAGGCAAAAGAGCCACTTTTAAGCATCTGCAATGCTAAATCAAGCACTTGCAAACTCTTCATTATTCCACACAAGCTCAAATCTCCCACGCCACTTCCCTCCAACTGCACCTAGTACAACACTTGGTGCTTGAACATCCAAATTGCCAGATTTAACTAAAATTGACACTTGTCAGAAAAAATCCGTACAAAAGACAACACCTCAGGTTCCCTGAACACTGGCCCAACTGCCACCGGCATGATTTACCCACATTTACTTTCAAACTTGTCACAGAAACAGATGTCATTCTAATCAAGAAAGGCCTCAACCCTCCTGGTGCCAAGGGATGTCTGTCCAGCCTCTGTTATCAAGGATTGTGCTGAAGCCCTCTCACCATTCATCACTACTCCCATCAATGCCTCATTCTCCACCTCCACTGTTCCTACCAGTCTAAACAATGCCCGGGTCCTTCCTTTTCTAAAAAAAACACGATTGATCCAACCATCGCCACCAACTACCGCCCAATCATTACTGTCGCCTTCCTACTAAAAATCTTGGACCGGGTGGTGTACCTCCAAATCCAGTCATACTTTGAATCCAACAACATGTTAGGGCTGCGACAATCCGGCTTCAGACCTGTCATGGCACAGAGTCTGCATTACTGGACTTAAAAAACCTAGTAGATGACATCAAGGATGCAGGTACCTCAGGCCTACTCCTGCTTTTCAACTTGTCTGCAGTCTTTGACCATGGCGACCATCAAATTCTGTGCCAGCACCTGGCATCTGCAGCCCACTCCTCTTCTGATGCTATTGTGTGGGTCTCCTCCTTTCTGTCAGACAGTTCTATGAGAGTCATGCCTCAGCCCCTCCAGCCCCTTTCAGCTGTGGTGCACCTCAAGGCTTATATGTCTCCCTGACCTTGTATAATATGCTCACAAAACCACTTTTTGACCCTCTGGATGACCTTGGCATCTCCTATGCAAACTAATCAGATGATACACAGATCCTCCTTCCCGTAACTGGAAACTACACCACTGACTCCAACATGCTGCAGGCTGTGTACCAAACTATCCAAGCCTGGATGGCTTCACATCTCCTCTTTCTTAATGATGAGAAGACAGAAATTCTTCTGGTCGGGTTTCAAGGCCTACTCAGCAAGCTAGTTCTCGACTATAATACCTTCACCATCGACAACATCACTATCCCTGTATCCAATGTGGTCAAAACCATGGGTGTCCACTTGGATGCCATGCTTTCGCTTACACAACAGGTCAATGCTATTGCTTCTTCCACCGCATGCACTACCCAATTAATCAATGCCAGCAGAACTTTCCTGTCCTCATGCAGCTGCCTCACGATCGGCCAAGCTCTTATTGGCTCCATCCTGGATTATTGTAATGCTTTGATGTTGGTACCTCCACCCGAAACATCAACAAATGTCAGGTTAGTCAAAACAATGCAATCAGGGCTGCACTCAGCATCCCTAGAAGAGAACACATCTCGGCTGCTAGAGGAAATGCTCACTGGTTATCTATACATGAGTGCATCATTTTCTAAAAAGTTGCCATTACCCTCAAATGCATCTCCAAATCTGCCCACTTCTTCCTCTCCAACAGAATCATAAAAGTGCAATCTTCGAGACCAACCCGCTACACCTATGCCCGCCGGCTCATCACTCCCAGATTCAGACTAAAGAGATCAGAGGGCAAAGCTTCCCAGTGATTGCCTCTAAGAACTGGAACTCACTACCCCCAGCACTAAGATCAGAACCCTAATATTGGGTCTTCCGGACACTGCTATTTTTCCTTGGCCCAACTTTGTGCTGAGTTTCACACCTGTGGTTACCGTTTTTTTTACATAGGATCTGCTTCACAGATTAATGTGTTAACCTTGATGCCCACCTTGCTGCCTCCAGCTTTAGAGCTCTTTACAAATGTATAAATATATAAATACATACATAAGGTGCTCGACAATTTGGTGAAGATAGTTCAAAAACAGTAAGCAACCTAATTGAAAATGATGTTATTTGCACAATTCCAAACCCTAACAAAAGCCAGATTGACATGTTAATTGATTTGAATATTTTTATGTATGTATTGATCAAGTGTATTATGTAGGTAGCTTGACTTTATTAGTTCTGTTTGTAGCCTTAGGTTTTTATTGGTTTAACCTTAAGTGTTTTGTAAAAATGTTTTTTTCAAATGCTCTTTGGTAATCTAAAATTGTTAATGATTCTCCCAAACATGCTCAGCTTCCTCAAGCACAAGTGCTCAATATATTTGTCATAGATAGCTAAATGAAGGGAGTAATGCTTCTCTCTTGCACATAAATATCTCAATCATTTTCAATGTGAAAGGATTATCTGTATTCTGGTCAGACAGCCTGGCCCTGCCACTTGCAGGATGGAGGCTGAATGGCTGGGCCTCTCCTTTTGATCCGTTGTGAGGTCTGGTAACATGTTCCTCCATCAGGACATCCTACCAGCAGGAGCTGGCCTGGAAATCAGGAATCAAAGGACACACTCATGCCAAAAAGACTAGCCTCACACCAGGGTGCTGCATACCAACAGAGCCTTTTATTTCTACTGAGAAGAGAAGGGGGAGAAGTTACTGTAGACAGACGGAGATCAGCATAGCTGGAGGAAGATTGCACTATTTTGTTTCTCTCTCTCTTCCTGTCCCTTTCACTTCCTTTAACACAACACATTTTGGGAATGATGTCAGAAGGCAACAACACCTGTCTCAAGGACAGGGATAAGACCCATAAAGCAGACCTGCTTTTGAATAAACACCTGTGGGTGTTTGCCTTTAAAGGAGTGAGTCTCCCATTCATAAAATATGGGGTCTCTCATTCCTTCTTAGATTCACTCTTGAACAAAACCCTGAGTAAGAATTAATTGGACCTTTTTTGGGAGAGTTGACTTTCCAAAGCCCTCCACCTTAGCTGAAGACAGAGTGTCCAAGACAGGGTCAAGGTCTGCTCCCTACCCATCTCCAGGGCATGTTGGGGGTGCCCTGCTGCTGGAGGGAGACCTGCCTCTCTACCAGCCACAATGGTACCTCAGACCTCTCTGCGTGGAATGACCCATGATGGTGTGTGCCAGCTTCCCCTGTGTTAGGAACCTGAGAACAAAGATTACTGTTATCATTGAGCCCTGGATTGGGACTCACAGCATCCTGGGAGCCAAGACATTCAGGATCCCTGCTTTCCACTGCCTCAAACTAATCGAACTGCCTTCAAACAGGGTTCACTGCATTCAAACCACAAGACACACTGATGCTGCCATTGGCACTTTGCCAAACTCTTCAAACCAGCGTGCTCGCAACGTCAAACCAGCTCAATGCTACATCATACCTCACATAGCCTGTCACCTGTTTGGCTCAAATCAACTTCTCATCGCCGGACCGCAACTCAAACCGTTGGAGTGTCATTCACTGACCCTCACCAGCATTTCCGAACAACTCAAACCGGCTCGACACAGAATCACTGCTTCGACAAACAGCACACCAGAACGTCAGGATCATAGCTTCAAACAATCAATGGACCTCGACTCGAACTGCTGCAGCATCACACAGAGCCCCTAACCAATGTTTGCAAAATTTATCTAACCAGCTCGACTTGGAACTCATCCTGGTGGGCAATCCATCCTGCTTTGCTTGAACACCACCTACGAACCACTCTGAGCCATCACATTCAAAAAGCACAGCACCAGCTCGATGCTTGAACCAACATGACTCACTGCACCGGAACTTGGTTTGCTACATTTGCATAACAGCTTGGAGCCCGGTTCTATGCTGTTGAACCACCAAAAAACAGCAAAACGGTAGTATTGGCCGATAACTGCCCTCGTTGTCCAACTTTGGGTCCTAGAGACTAGTTGGTCACTTTTGCAACATTTTCTCTCAATAACATATCCCTTTTGAGAACATTGTGGTTTTTACTCGCCTTTCACCCCTGTTCCACTACCCAGAGTGCTGCAACATTTCTATCTTTGCATGTTCTGTGTTCCTTCCCACAGGGTGGGTTTTGTATATATAATTGCAGATGGTGTGTTTCATTTGAGTGTATATATTTTTCTAGAGCCTTGCTTTGACATTCCCTTTATTTTGGACTGTTATACTTTGGTATTTGGGTTGCTCCTGGATCACATTCACACCCCTCTTGAGAGTGTAGTGTGGGCCCACGTTACCACAATAGGGGAAGGAGGCATATCTCTTAAGTGTTCCTGTATTACATTCATGATTGGGATCACTCCCTTTTTCACCAGTGCGAGGGCTGAGTAGGTGCTTTAGCTGCTATTTATCCATGTATGTGTTTGTGGGGCAGAAGTCATTTTGTCAAAGTATGTCCTCCACCCCTGCCATGTTTCCTCTCCCTTATGATGGTGTACCAGGGAACCTCCGGTAAAAGTAATCACACGAGCGAAAAACCAATCCAAAAAGGAGTGTACACCAAGCAAGAAGTAACGCAGATTTATTAGACCCAAACAGCTGGGAAGCTCAGTTCAGGCAGCCCGTGGAACTGAACTGAACTGAATGAAAAGAGCTGTCAACACCACCCACTACGGCCAAACATTTTATACCTAAATTACAGAATTATCATAGAACATTTTAGTTACATTTTCAGGGCCGGTCAGAAGAGCTGATTGGTGGAACTACATCAGTCACCCATATGCATGTATATGTTGCCTGATTGGGTGGAACATTTCTTGGACAAAAATCACATTAACACCCGTTGTGACATCACAATCCTTCCTGCACCACCCCTCAATTAAATGATTTTGCTGAGCAGTCATAAACACTTGTTTGTCATTGGTTGGCAATGCCCGAAATACAAAAGTGTCTTAAAATGGAAAGGGGCAGAACATTCACACCGAGTCTGACCAATGATGTGCCCCACGGACATCAGCGAGGACACTGTACAATTTTGCACCCTAGGGACACTGAAGACTCTCTCCACTGATTTGCTCTCTGTCACATGCCTCATAACCCCCACCCCAATGCTCTGGCACCCCCAGCTCCCTTCTCACGTCTTGATGCCAAGTATAGTCTGAAAACACCGTACCACACCATGGCTGGTTTGTAATTAACTGTATTTGATTTCTATTTCTCTGCCAATTCTCCTTGTGCACCCAGGTGTCTAGCTCATTGGCCTTGAAGGTATCATTTAGAATGACTTTGATGGAGTAGCGTTCTCCTGGGAAACTTCAGCCATGCAACATTTCAGCACACTGTTTGTGCTGAATACATACTTCTGTCACAAAAAGGCCTGCAGCTTGTTTCCAGTGAGTTGTCTGTGAGAAAGGCTTTCCTAACATGGACCTACAAAAAATGGCTTCTCTACTGTTCACATATTCCTCAAAACCTCCTTACCATGTTACCCCGAATGCCCCTTGTACTCCCACCTGATGCCCGCGAAATACAACTACTCATTACTATGGCCAAATTACCCATTCTTCATTGCGCTCCACCATTGCATTTCTTGTTCTGTGCCTCCTTCTGTGTCCAGTTACGCAAGCAGTACTGCGTTCAACAATGTCCCCACCCCCGATGTCGCCCACCACATCAATCTCGACGTCACTGCAGTACTTGTGCAACTGACACATGGTCACCCCCTGGCAGCGTTGAACATGGACATTTACAACAATGGGCTCATTTGTAAGTCATCCAGAACCAGTCCGCTAAGGGCAGCCCAATGACCTTAGCCCAGTACCTCAAGCAAATAAAAAAAACACCCATGCCCAGTCCTTCATATCGCTCACAAGCAATACCTGCAGCCAACGACACTGGGGGAAACCCTCAACTGAGCCCTCTTTAACCTAGCGGCATGGTGAAGCCTTAGAAGGGGAACGAATGTTTCCATATAGAAAAAAAACAATACAAATCATTTCCTGCCAATTAAGGGGCCCAAAGGTGCCCTAAGACAAGCTTTGAACACAATAAACACGTGCAAAACAATGCCTATCGTGTTTTTCTAATCAGTAATGGTTTCACACGCATTACCAATGTCTTTCTCAACATGGAGAGCTTGAATCTCCAGTTCTTCCTCCGCCGAGAATCGGTTTCATATTCCTCCAAAGAAATATGTGCATGCTCCAAAACTTGTATTTTCAAATGGTCACATTAATGAAACTATTCATGAGATCTTTTGTGGTTAAGAACAAGTTTATTCTGGGGTACGTTATGTGCAACACCTGTGTAAAATGTGCATTCCCAAACTACAGGTTTCAGCACATCCCATACATCCACTCGATCACATTTTGATTTAAGAAGTCACTTTTTTTGTTATTTTCGAAGATATAAGTGTAGCTGACAAGAATTTCTATCCAGTAGCAATAACATGAATATGTTTCCCAGTAACCAAGGTGATCCATGTACGTGAACCAGTCTTAACCGACACATCTCGTCCCTCTGTGCCCCTAATCACTTCTACGATCTGGCATCAGAGCTGTTTATGAATCCCCAAGGCCTAGTGTTTGTCTTGTACATGCTACAGACAAAAGGCCCAGATCTCTTTTTATCAAATGAGTTGTCGGCAAAAAAACAAAAGAGTAAATTGTTTTCAGGCCCTTTTTTATGTTTATCATTTTTCTTTAGCAGGGTATTCAAACTTCTTATATTACATGACAACTGAGTATTGTATTGTATTGTTTTGTTAATTTATAAAGCGCTTAGACACAAAACGAGTGCTTCAAAGCGCTCCAAGATGGGAGGGTAACATGGGATTCAATCATTCATAAGGCCTTGGAAAATTCTGAATAACATACAAAAATAATAAGCATAATAGGCTTGACCGCATTTATGCTAATTCAAGTTCGTTGATAGTGGGGAAAGCAGGGAGGGGAGTACATGAAAAACAAATTGTCAATGTGGAAGTGTGTGACAAGCAGTGAGGGTAGCAGGGAAGGGGAGAGAGGTGGAGGCACATAATTATTCACAGCCAATTTGTTTTATAATGTGTCACTAACACAAGTGTTTCAAGTGCACAATGTAGGGGGGACAAGGGGCGACAGAGGGGCAGACAGACAAAGAGCTTACGTGTTGGGTGCATTCAATTTGTGTAAGTGCACAGACAGGAAGTGCGAGGGTTGGGGAAGTGATACGTGCACCTAGTCCAGGAGGGCCGGGTTACAGAAGAGGGTTATCTCTTTTGGGAAGTGCGTAAGGAAGTCAGAAGTGCGGGGGCATGGAGGTAAGTGCAGTGACTGGTAAGGGTACCTGGGACCGGTAGGTTCTGAAGTGATCAGGAAACCAGTCAGAAAGCTGAGCAGAAGGAGCAGGTAGCAGGTAGCAGGTAGGGAGTGTAGGTTAACAGCAGAGCGGTAGAGAGAAGGCAGAGGAGAAGATGAGGGTCTTGAGACTTTTCCGGAATTTCAGGAGACCCGGCTCAAGACGGAGAGATGTAGGGATACTGTTCCGAGGACGGCCCCTGCAGAGGATAAGGATCTACCCCCAAGTCTCTGTTTGGAAAAACGGCTCACTATCAGATAGTTGGAGGAGGATGAGCGGAGTGCTCTAGAGGAAGTGTATTTGGGAAGAGTGTGTTGTAGTTAGTGCAGGCCCCGGACCCAGAAAGCCTTGTGAACAATGCAGATGGTCTTTTACTTGATATTTGCAGCCATAGGGAGCCAGTGGAGGGGTTTCAGTGCCAGAGAGATGTGCTCCCTGGGCTTGAGGCCAAGGATAAGAGTAGTCACCATAAGCTCAGAGCAACAGTATGGAACAGCAGCCACATATCTACAATTACATGAACACTACCTTACATCCATAGATTATCAAGCTATTCTTTGCAAACATTTTCCACTTATTTCAGTAGTATGAGAGAACTTGCAACTGCAATATTCTCTTATTCATAGTCAGACAACCACATAAATAAATAAAAGGAAGATTTACCAAGAACAATAGAACGGGGAAGCTCTCTACCCATAATTCAACATAATTGACACAATCAATGCAATCTTTCATATGGGCTTAGAGACAATTCAGACTCTGAACTCAGAGCTAACCATGCATTCATTTCTAAATTCCCCCAAAAAGAAATTTTCAAAGAGTTAGCTGTTGTTTATGTTATCACCTAAATTAATGTTTTGCGATCATAAGGATAGCAAACACATCCATTTACAATGAATTTCTATTCAGTATGGTAATTGCAAGCATTTGTACCAGCATGGAAATGTCATTTTGGCATAAATGCTAGCACATTTGTATGGCGTAGAGAAAGGGGAAGGTGGAGTCGCAAATTATGTTCTGCCCATCCACTCTGCCATGCAAATACTTGAGAATGGGGTGTGACATTGGGTGTCATTGAACCTTCCTGGAGCCACTGGTCTCAACCCATTGTTGGTGAACCGGCTAGCTCCTGGAGTTTTGAATTTATTTTTAAAATATCAAGAAGATTTTAGGTTCGATGCATGTCTGATACCCACAATTGATGAGATGATGCAGATTATCAGCCCATTCAAAAGCATATACCCCTTGACCTAAACAAGGGATATTGGCAGATACCCCTAGCTCATGAGCACTGACAAAATATGGCCTTTGTAACACGAATGGTGCTCTCTCACTTTGTTATATTATTTTCTGGAATCCACAAGGCCCCTTTATGTTCCAACGGGCCATGGACTGTGTCTTTCAACCCCACTGAATCCATGATGGGGTTGTATCTTGCTGATGTAATTATATACATTTTATTCTTGCTGAGGTAATTATATACATTTTATCCTTGGAAGATCACATGCGACATCAATAGCTGGTTACCCAGAGTTTCCAAAAGGTGGAGTTAAATGCTAATCCAGAAAAATGCCACTGTGCTCTTGCAACTGTGAAATATCTGGCCTTCAAATTAGGAATAGGGACAGTACAACATTAGAAGGTCAAGTTTGTGGCCATACAGAAAATCCACTTGCCGAAGAACAAGAAGGAGCTGCAAGCTTTTTGGGGATTTATGGTTTACTACAGATGCTTCAACCTGAATTTCTCAGCCCTGTTCTTACCCCTTACGGACCAGCTCAATAGATATAAATTTAACTGAATCAACTGGACCAAAAGTATGCAAGAGGTTTCCAATCAATTGAAAAAGGCCCTGGGCAGATTCTCAATAACATGCATATCTCAATGAGATGTGCGAAAAATACAAAGATGTGCTTTCTCCATCATGCATTTAATTGCGCTGCATGTTTTCTTAAAGAAAGGACCCTCAGATGTGGCATGTGCAGCAGATAATGGGCAATCAATGACACATCGTGTTGAATGCACATATGTCAGCTGTTCAAGAAAGCAGTGCAAATACAGTTACATGCATGACATTGCAACATGTACCACAAAAGTGGGCATCTACCCTCAAAAACCAACACAAACCAGGAAGTTCACTCCAATCAGCATACAACACCAGTAGATCGTTTTGCAAGCCAGGACATTCCGTCCAGGGGCATCTTCAAATCAGACATTACATCCATGAACAATTAGGTATTCCAAGAAGTGGACAATGTTCTGCAGTCCAGGAAATTCACATAGAATGAGCTGGATTTCATCATAAACTATAAATGACTTTAGAAACGTATTGAGATTTATAGATTTGTGTACTGTAATGCTTCAACTATTTACATTTGTTGAAAACTGTGATATTCTATCTTAAAGGAATAGTGTGCTCAAAAATATTATTGTCCCAAGGGTTCGGGAATGTGTTTTTAGGCATACGTTGATCTCTCGTACAAACATTTCCTATGCACCTTACCGTAGTTTTCATCTTTTTTACACATGTGAAATCAGGCAGCAGGGCACGGCCATCTTGTGATAATCTTATCTGTGCTGCATCGGCTAAGGTGGACTGCCCTGGTGGCACTAAATCATATCCCCCGTCCCTAAGGCTGAGATCACTAGACGCGTACCGCCCATTTCACAACGCAAATGCACGTCTCGTGTCAACATTCTCTGCGCTTCAGCTAATGATGTGTCTCCATGGAAATGGCAGGACACCTCTTTCCTCAATAGGTATAAACAGACCGCAGACCGCTTCTCATCAGACAATATCAGATTTGCTTTTCCAATCATTTCACTGTCTTTTTTTGAGTGTTCTGTGCCTTGTTTCTGTGCTCTGGTCAGCTACCTTCATTGCTCGTAGCCCCTGTAAACAGATACTAGTACCATTACTGTTACGAAGACGCTCTGGACACAGGTAAGTCTTCACAGTAAGTATTTATTAAGATAACAGGATGTAAAGGCCCCCACAACACAGAAACCTCCTCTTCTCCCACAAGAGGCTTCAACTGACAAACCTAGAACCTTGAGAATAATATAAACACACACACACACAGGGGCTGTGACATCATCAGAACCTGAACAAGTAAACATTCTACTGCATGGCTTTCCATGCAGCAGTAATCAACATCATAATCAACATCATAACACATCTCCCTTTTTTTCCAAAGTTTCATACATGCGAACCTTTGACCTCACACTTGACTTCTCTTCACAGTAGCCACCCTACTCTTATTCCAGACCTGACCTCCTTCCACACGTACCGCTCCCTTCATAACAGCAACCACTCTAACAGGATCTGAGTATAACGAATCACCTTTTCTCTTCACCACACCCTTGTTTATTCTTATCCAATCACCTCGCTCCACATGCAATTCCTTCCTTCCTCTTCTCTTATTTTCTCGCATGACCCACTCACTCTTCTTTTTCTTGAGTGTATTTCTCACTTCATCAATAACTACATCCGACTCCCTGCTCCTCCCTAACCATGGAGGACACGCCATCGAGAAAGGCTTTCGGCCCCTCATAAGTTCGAATGGACACAATCCAGTAGTTGCATGGGGTGCCATGCGCAAGGTCCACATTCTGTTTTGAATCGTCACTAATTTATCTAAACCACACTGCTCTCCCATGCGTACGCTTTCCATCACACACCTATTTAGTCTTTCCACTACTCCATTTGTCTCAGGATGATAAAGAGATGCCCTCCTATGACTTACTCCACACCTTTTTAAGTATGCAGGAAACAGCCTTCCAGTAACTTGCGTTCCCTTGTCAGTAAGAACACTCTCAGGTAATCCTTCGCTCGCAAAGATTTCCTGCAACACCTTCACCATGTTCTCTCCCGATATTTCACGCACCACCTTGAAATCTACCCACCTGGAGAACAAATCAACCACCAGCACCACATACTTTCCTCGGCCATACCCTAGGTCAACAGGACCCAAAATATCCATTGCTATATCACACCAGATTTTGGATGGAACTCCTACATCAATCAGGGGCTGCTTCCTAGCCTCCTCTCCCTTCCCACTCTTGATACAAAAATGGCACAGTGCAAGATGATTCTCAACTTCCTTGTCGAATCCCGGCCACCAATAATCTGATCTTAATACTCCTTTGGTCTTGGTAATACCAATGTGGCCACTATGAGCCAAATCGATAATTCTTTTTCGAATACCTGCTGGAACACCTGAACAACACGCCATCAACAACAGATAGCTCATCCTTAACTTCCCAATAGGGCCTCTCACCCTCGACCAATTCAGATTTGTTGGGCCAAACAGACGTCGATACATATGTGATCACCTTATTAATTATCGAATCTCTTGCAATCTCCACCAGCCACTCTTCTCTAGATACAATTCCTTCTGTGTTAACAAACACCATTTCCATTTCCATCTCCTCATCTAACCCTTCCTGGGTTGCAACCCTTACTCTTGAAAGATTGTCGGCTAGTATGTTCTCCTTCCCAGGTATAACCTCCATGGAAAATTTGTGCGCCTGCATCCTGGTAACCCATCCGGCTACTCTGCGCGACACCTTATCCAAACCCTTACTCTCGAAGATAACCTTTAAGGGCTTGTAATCAGTACGCAAAATAATTTCCATACCCCACACAAAATTTCTAAACCGCTCAACAGCCCAATAACAAGCCAAGGCTTCCTTCTCAAGAACGGAATATCTCAACTCTGCACCCTTCAAGGCACGTGACGCATGTGCTATCTCCTCCTCTGAACCATCGTCCTGTCTCTGCGAAAGTACTGCACCCAGCCCTCCTTCGCTGGCATCTACAGTAATAATAGAACATTTCCTTGTGTCAAAACAACCCAATGGGCGGGCCATATCAATCTCTTGTTTGATCTTTGTAAATTCCATGTCACACTTTTTGTTCCATATGAATTCAACCCCCTTTTTTAGAATCTTCCTCATTTCCAAAATTTTGGATGCATAATTCATCACAAATTTTTGATAGAATTCCGTCATGCCTAAAAATGAACGTAGTTCACTTTTATTAGTTGGCTTTTCAATTACTTTTATCGAATTTACAATGCTCTCTTTAGGTTTTACCCCTTCATGAGAAACTTCGTGGTCTAAGTAATCTACCTTTAAAACAGCAAATTTACACTTTTCCTCTTTTCCTGCCTTAATGTGATCCCCCTTTCTTCAAAAATTCTCAGAACTTCGAACAATCTGTTGTCGTGTTCTTCAAGTGTTTCTCCACAGACCAACACATCATCCTGGAAACAAAACACCCCCTTCACACATCTGAGTAAGCGGTCCATTACCTTTTGAAATACCGACGAGGCCGATGCCAAACCAAAAGGCATCCTTCTAAATTGAAAAACACCTTCGTGAGTAATGAAAGCAGTCAGCTTCCTACATCCCTCCTCCAACTCAATCTGGTGATAAGCTGACGCCATATCCAATTTTGAGAAAAATTTCCCCCGCCCGACCCTGGTCAACATCTCACACATGTTGGGCAATGGGTGCCTATCAACCATGATACATTTATTGAGCTCACGCATGTCTATGCACAGCCTTAGATCTCCTGAACTCTTTTTAACCATTACTACCGGGGATACCCATTCAACTCCACCTGCCTTTTCAATCACACCCGACTGCAACAATTTCATCAACTCCTTCTTGACCCCTTCCCACAAGGACAAAGGTACTGGCCTGAGCTTAGCAGCTATAGGTGTGCTATTTCTTTTCAAAATGATTTGGTGAATAAAACCTTTCACTTTTCCCATGCTTCCATTAAACACTCCACTGTGCTCTACCACATACTTACACGACCCTACACATGATCTTGATACCTGATAAACCTGCTCCTCTTTGTTTGGGTCCAGCCTGATGGCAAGATTTTTCTGCTCCCTCCATCCCAACAAGGATTGTCCCTTTTTTGTTATGTATACCTTGCCGTCGCATTTCCGGCCCTTGAACTCAAACTTACTCCACACATACCCTAAAAGGTCAATTTTGTCCTGATTGTAACCACCTGGATTTATATCAGGTTTAGATAGGCCGGACACTTCCCCTTGCATGTCCTTCTCAAACACACTTCTTGACACTAAAGTGACCTTGGATCCAGAATCTGCCATCATGGATACCTCATGGCATTCACTTTCACCAAAGTATATGGACGCTCACAGTCATCCACACTTTCATCCTCCATGACAACATTAACGGTGTTAACAACAACATTCTGCATTTGAAGTGTCACTTCCTCCTCAGACGACCTTCCATCATCTTCTTCGTTCACATATAGGACCTTCTTTTGAGCATTTTGTCCAAATTGAGTTTTTGCAACAGTTTGCGTAATGCCCTTTCCTCCTACACTTAGCACATGTAGCCCTGCGTCCCGGGCACACAACCGAGGATGCAAAGTGTGTATTGCTCGCACATCGGAAGCATAGTCTCTCATCTTTCTTCTCCGCCTCCTGCGGTAGTTCTTGGTTTCTTTTCTCTTCCACAGTCCCCCGACTTGACTGCCGATTCCTGGACTTTTTCTTCCCCTTCCCGTCTGTCACATTTAAAACTTCAGATTTGCTCTCCTTCGGCTCTCCTACTTCGTTTCTGGACAATTTGGCAACACACGCTAATGAGTGTTCTACCCTCCTCGCAATGTCCAACACGTCATCCAGATTTGGCTCATCTCTTAGCCACAGCTCCTCTCGGATTTTGTTAGCCCTGCAATGTGTCATGAATTGATCACGTATGTGTTCGTCAAATCCATCTTGGAATTTGCAGGACAAGGCAAGGTGTCTCAACGCCGTCATGTATTCCTCCACAGATTCTCCAGATGCCTGCACACGCATGCGGAAATTGTATCGCTCCAGTATCGTGCTGGTCTTGGGATTAAAGTGCTTATCCAACTTCATCAAAGCCAAATCGAATTCGTTCATGTCATCACCACCACCATCCCCATGAGGTTGTGGAAGCGTTTCGTATATTCTCTGGCCCTCATATCCCAAGAAATTCAGCAACAGCGCCAGTTTCCTTTCGCTGGAGTAAGAAGACCCACCAGCTGCCTTCATATAGTGTAAGAAGCCCTTGCGCCATTGAGCCCACAAGATTTTTGCAGGTCCCGGCACGGGCATAAAAATTGGCGGTCCTGCGATACCTGGTAAAGCTGCCATAATGTCAAAAGTGTGATTTGGTGGTCTGTGACCTCCTAAAACTGTAGTTGAATTCCAAATGCTCCTAGGATTTCACGTGCCTTCCAATGCTGTGCTAGCTGTCTTTAGATGGAGTCCTGCAAGCTTGAAATTTCCCCTTTTTGTTGCAGCTAATTCCACACACAATGCGATGACAAGATCCTTACTTATCCTGGGTGGCGCATCTTCCAATGCTGTCTGCGCGGTAATGTGTTCCACCTGCGCGCCTCCTACTGAACCTACGGTAGTGCTCTGCGCCGCCGCCCCAGCCTCCACGCTGCTTTACAATCCTGCGCGCCTTATACTGTCTGCGCGGTAATGTGTTCCGCCTGCGCGCCTCCTACCGAACTCACGGTAGTACTCTGCGCCGCCGCCTCGGCCTCTCACCAGTTTTCCAACTGCGTGCTTCCAACGGGGATGATCTCCTCAGGGTATAGGCGGGTCAAGACTGAGACTGCCCATCGCCTTCCCCGTTCCTTGGCGATGTGTCAAGTACCGGCACTGGGCCACGCGCCCCCCCCTTTTCTCTTAGGAAGCTTAAGTCCGGTCACGGCGATCCCGCCTGGAGAAGGGTGGTGGCAGCGAGGGACACGATCGCAAAGCCAAAGGCGCCAATGACAAGCAAAGTGGGGCAACCAACTCGTCGCTCGTCAGTGCATGCGGCAGCGCGGCACTTACTTGGAAGCAGGACTCACTGGACTCACTGGACACGAGAATATCTGCTTTCTTGGTCCGGGGCCGTTGCAACGCTGGGGAAAGCGGAGAAAATGGAGCGGCCCAGAGCAGGCACAAAACAGCTTGAGGCGGGGTGGCCTAGCTTCGGTGGTCGCTTCTACGCCTTGTTGCTGGGGGCCTCCTGTCATCCCATCCTCGCCGCCATTGTTACGAAGACGCTCTGGACACAGGTAAGTCTTCACAGTAAGTATTTATTAAGATAACAGGATGTAAAGGCCCCCACAACACAGAAACCTCCTCTTCTCCCACAAGAGGCTTCAACTGACAAACCTAGAACATTGAGAATAGTATAAACACACACACACAGGGGCTGTGACATCATCAGAACCTGAACAAGTAAACATTCCACTGCATGACTTTCCATGCAGCAGTAATCAACATCATAATCAACATCATAACAATTACTATTCATTTTTATTTTGCCCCATAATGGTAACAATACAGCCCTACCAGTACGAGCCGGAGTATTGCGAGGAGGAATTACTCGAAAGAGAAAGATGTGGAAATGATAGTGCTTCGGACGACAGTTGGGAGGACGATTCAACAGATCAAGAGCCTGAGCCTAGTCGCATTGAGGGCATCTCCACCTGGTGTACCTGCAATCTGTGCACGCTAATGCCAACCAAGGAGGAGAACTGCTGCTGCCGCGAAAACTCTGGATGCTTGTCCTACATATCGGAAGGCGAGACACAGCCGCAATGCGTTACTGAGCTGCCAGACTTCAGGGCAGCCTTCCTCACACGGTCCGTGTTGAGGATTATGATGGTGCTTATGCACGAACTTCGAGCAACAGTTCACCCTCGCAATCCAAGTAACGAGTAAGTGTACTCTAGTTGTGATGTCACTAAGGCCACTACCATTTCATGGTTGCCTCCTATATTGTTGTAACTTTGATCTATTGATGCCAAACGAATGAAGTCTTGCAATCCTATACATCACTCGCAATTTTGGGAAATCATAGTGGTCTCCTTATGTTTGTTATCTACAGCCATGAAGCAATATTTATTTGTGTCCCAAATGTAATGGAATGCATAGTCGTTCAATATTGTACAGTGTCTAAGTAACATTTGTACTGGCAACAATGACATTGGATACAAGATTTGTCATTGTCAACTAAGGTTTAATACACTTATCTTGTTAATTTAAAAACAGTTTGTATCTTTCACAGGTGGTACAGGCTGGTGGCCAATCGTTCATTTACATGGTGGCTTCATGGGCGGCTTGGACACCGCGTTCAACGAGTAATACCCGCCTGTGTCTTTGGTGCCATTAGAGAAACTTTCCCCAGTGACAGCGGTCAGTACAGGGGATTTTCCCTCACTGTGCTGCAACCAGAACTTTATAATGTGTAGTACGTTTGTGCCATCAAAATCAGCAACAAAATAAAGCACAACAGAACTTTCATCAATGGTTGTTTTAATTTTTCAGTGAATCAAGTGTGTCTCCATTCAGCAGTGTTCCGGGCCTTGTCTGCACGCCTCAGGCCCCTCCATCCTCCCTCCATTGTCAAAGGTAGTTGGCACCAGTGGATGTGCGCTACCAACAGGGGCTGGCAGGGGTTGGAACGGTCAAGATGCCAAACACCATGTACCCTTCAAAGGTATGTTATGCGCAGGGGTCATTGTTCACATGCCCTCCTCAGACCCAGTGTCCCCAGGCAGGCTCCCCTTGAAGCAGGCCGTGCCCCTGCAATCCACATAAGTGTGTCTCCATTCAGCAGTTTCCGGCCCTTTCCTGCATGCCACAGGCCCCTCCACCTTCCCTCAATTATCAAAGGCAGTTGGCACCAGCGGATGTGCGCTGCCAAAGGGGGCTGGCAGGGGTTGGAACGGTCAAGGTGCCAAACACCATGTAAACTTCAAAGGTATATTAAGTGCAGGGGTCATTGTTCACATGCCCTCCTCAGACCCCGTGTCTCCAGCCAGGCCCCCCTGAAGCAGCCCGCGCCCCTGCAATCCACATAAGTGTGTCTCCATTCAGCAGTGTTCCAGCCCTATCCTGCTTGTCTCAGGCCCCTCCATCCACCCGTCCAGAATCAATGACTGTTAGCACCTGTGCCCTCCCAATGGGGGCTGAGAGGGGTAGGAACGGCCAAGGTGCCAAACACCATGTACACTTCAAAGGTATCTTACACGCGCTGGCCATTGCACACATGGCCTAGCCAGACCCCATGTCCCATGCAGGCGCCCTTGAAGCAGGCCATGCCCCTGCTATCCACATAAGACCATGCCATATACACGTCATTCATTCACATAAACACCCACTTTTCTAATTCTTTATAAACCACTTGATATTTATCATGAGAACATATTTTGAGCACTGCAAGTCAACTCGTGAACGTGCTACCTGAGAACTTCTGTGACTATTGCGAGTCAGCTCGTCAAGGTGCTACCTGTCAACATCTCCGTGTTCTCCTGCTACTAACTACCCTGCTTGCTGAATCTAACTGTTTGTTGGTGAAGGTAATGGCATTTCACCTAATCATATCTCCTTGATCTTTAAATTTCTATCTATTTCGAATGAACGTACCCCGTAGTGTAATGTTCATTCATCTCATTGCCATTATTTTTCGATATATAGCAATTGTCATCAGTGTCAATTGGAATCGAATTGCATCCTTCGTGGACCGTGTCTATAAGCATGTTTCCTTTTGATGCACGATAGTACATTCAAGGGACGAGTAACATGTTACCATTTGAGTCACATCAATGAATTTTGTATGTAAGTTATCCTATAATACAGCCGGCTACGCTACGCAGGTTTTGCTTCGGTGACCAAAACATAGATTTCATAGAGAAAATGTATGGTATAATTCCATCTTTCTCACGCTTTTATGCAAAGTAATTTTCTAATAATGTTGTCTTTTTTATTTTTTTTACAGAATTTCCAACAATGGCTGCATGTACGGTTTACGGTTGCCGCTCTAAGACCCATAACAAACCTAAAGGCACTACAATGCATGTATTCCTGAGGAATATAGATCTAATAGGAGAATGGGTCAGATATTGCGGATTTGCGCCAGAAGAGCTTGAAAGTAGAGCCCATTAAGTCTTGAGGGACTCGAGGGGTGATCGATTCCGCATCTGCAGCCTGCACTTTGCCACGAATATGTACGACCAATCGCAGTACACAAAGAAGCATCGACTCAGAACATCTCCTAAATTGCTTCCCAATGCAATTCCCACTCTATTCATGCACACGCTGCCTCAGGTGAGTCACGGTTCCTGATTTAGCTGTAGGCCTTGGGGTACTGAACAGGTTTGGTGTTTTAGGTGTAAAGTCCTTTATAATAATTTTCAAATTTACGAGATTGTATTGTTTTATAACTTAACCCCATTTTGCTAAACATCTGTCCTTGGTTTTAGGAGCATCACAGATAACGATTTATGGGCAAAGATAACTATGCTATAATGCCCTTTGAAATAAGCATAATCTTTTCATAATCAGTCGCTTTACATGTCAATTTTTTAGGTTATCATTTCTAAATCAAATCTAATTTTCCCTTTACAACTCCATGACAATGCACTGAATGTGAAGGGGTAAGATTCTGAATCCATGTCTTCCCTGGAGTCAAAAAGCTCTCTGAGCATGCATCAGGTAGTTTTATTTAGCTATTCAGTTCAGGAACTGTTTTATGCATGGAATATGAGATAATATGATCAAAATTACGCATCCTGTCATTTGTTTACATAATGTTTCATTAATAGGTTTTTATTGATTTGTACCATTGTCTGCATCACAATGTGTATTTTCAATTTCACTTGTTTCATCCATGCTAAAATAAGTACTGTGTTACAGGGTGATGCTGGTACTTCGACTACAATTACATCATCCTTCGGAGCTGATACAGAGCAGAGGTATACGTATTGACAGTTCCATTGAATGAAAAAAAGTAGGTCCTAGATTTGATACCATTAGACAGTGACATAATTATATACAAGCATCTTTTGCAAATTGCTTCAGTGCAATATTTCAATCAGTGGGTTTCAGTCATCTTTGATCGAGTAAACTAGCCATCAATCAGGTGAAATTGGAAATGTATATTTTGACTAAGTGACATACACGGTGTATGAGGGTATCTGTGTAAGCCATGCGTGCGATGGAATAATTTGATTTCAAATACGAATGACTTATTTTTAATGAATACTCTTTTCTAGGGATGTATACAAGATCGGGATATAGAAGAGCAAGCATGTGGATCTGTGTTGGTGGTCCAGTTTGCTGGTGCAGTCGTTACAGTGAAGAAGAAAGTTTCACAGAAAACCAAGAAAGCAAAGGTAATTAACAAACAATTTCATTTCCAAACAGTGTTTTGTGCTGTTACCTTCATAGCATGCTTTTTTAAAATCTAAAGTACCATATACTGTATTTTGGATTTACATTGAACATGTTTTTCCAACACGTCTTCTAGTTGCCCGATGGTGTACGAACTATGCAGACACAGACAGCTACAGAAATCAGAGATGCCGCTTGCCAAACTAATTTCACCATGGAGCATCTATTATTTGAGGCGGAGCGTGTTCAAATCAATAAGCAGACTCAAGATGCTTTTACCCAATGGCCAGAAAATGAATTGAAAGTGACCGGCAAAGCCAGCAAAGTGTTGTTGGACCATTGTTACAATGAGAGTGCTCCACCAGATGTAGATGAAACTGAATGTAATGAAGATGCTTTTGAATTGGTCGCAGACCACTTGACACAATCGACAGCCACCAAAAAAGGGCCACCCACAAAACAATCGACATTGATGTTTTCTCCTATTCGTGTTCAAGGAACAGAAGCTGAAATAACAGAGACTGAAGCATCAACACAATTGACCGAGGAATTAGCCAAAGATCTCCACTACAGTTTGTCCAGTTTGGCCGATATGTCAACCACATTTGAGTAAGAAACAACATTCATGCAGGATGATAGTCTAATAAGGGAGCCCAAATACATTGTATTCGACAGCTGCTTGATGGAGATTATAATGAAGCTGAAATGTGTACATCCAGTGAGAGGGGAAGTATGCGGGAAGCCATTGGTGAATGTGTCTCGTGTAGCACAAGGCAGTAACCTCAAAATCACAAGCCACCTGTGAAATGCTCCATGCTAAATTTCCATGGTCCACTCAACCAATGCTGGGGAAACTGCCAACTGGAAATCTACTGTGTGCAGCTGCTTTACTTTTCAGTGGCTCTAGTTTCAGTAAGTTCAGTTCCTGTCAATTTGTGGGACTCCAGTTCCTTTATAAAATACAGTACTGCAAATATCAACGTCAATATATATTCCCTGCTATTAGTGAAGCTTGGAAAATTGAACAAATGTCAATTCAAAGTACATTCTCTGAAAAACGGTTCAGTCTAGCTGGCGATTGACAGTGTGACAGCACCGGGTTTTCAGCAAAGTACTGCACATACCACTTTCAGGAAACGGAAACAAAAAAAAAATTGTGAGTTCGGTGGTCGTGCAGGTGTCCGAATGTAAATCCTCAGTGGCCATGGAGAAACTTGGTTTTATAAAATCCCTGAAAGATCTCCAATCGAGGGGAATGCAAATCGACCTCATAGCCACAGACAGAAATGTTTTAAAAGCCAAGACATTGAGAAAGCAGTTTCCAAATATTCGCCATCAATTTGGTATATGGCATGTTGCCAAATCAATCAATAAAAGAATCTCAGCTGCAGGAAAAAAAAAGGTTCTGAAAATATTTTACAGTGGTCCCAGTCTTTCAGCAACCATCTTTGGTGGAGCTCCAAAACTTGTGATGGGTCTCTGGAAATTCCACTAGAGAAATGGCAGTCACTAATGCACCAATGTTCCAACATTCACTCTTGGACAGAAAACCAACATTTCCACCAACGTGCACATGGCCCTTTATTGCAGGAGCAGGAACGGAAGAAGAAGTGGTTGATTCCATCTTCACCCCCACACAAAGCTCTTGAGAAGATAGTGTTTGATACAACTCTATCAAGAGATCTGAAGGGACTCACAGAATTCTGTCACACAGGAGATTTGGCGGTGTTCCACAATATGTGCCTAAAGTACAGGCCAAAGAGATTGCATTTCGCCATAGACGGGATGCAATATAGGACCTTACTAGCGGTATTAGAGCATAACGAGAATGTGGGCGTGAACAATCGAGGACTGTGGGAAACTTTGGAATGCTTCGCTACACAATGGCCTTGACGAAAAGAAAGCAAAAAATGGGTGGTCAAGCCAATATACGAGGAAATGGAATTCGATTTTGTGAAAGATCTTATTATGACTGTCTTGGATATACATGCTCACGGAATTGTGTGCAATTCTGTTCCGAGGACACATACATTGCACAAAACATTGCAAACGTGCCCTTCCCGTCGAAAGCAGAGCTCGTGGAACAGTTCACTTCCCGGTTCAAATGATTACCATCTATTTCTTTGTTCAACAATGTTTATATAAAGTGTCCAAATAAAGCATCAAATTTGTCTTTTGAAATCCATCCTTTTTTTCAGTTTTTTTTATAACAAGTACCATTTTTACAAATGCCATACAATGTAATGCTGTGCTTTCACACTTCCCAGTTTCATCGAGCTACTGTGGGACCTTTAATTATCGTGGGAGGGCCAGATGGATAACAGCATGAAAGCAACTTTGGGGTTCTGCGGTTGCCTTAACAAACATTTGCCCAAATAGTGGAATAACTACTCGTCCCACAAAAGGGATGACACCTAGGCTGGATAAGATACTCGGCATGCAAGAACTACTGTCTGTGAGCAAAACAGCACATCAAAGTGGGTTGTTGGTGAGAAGTAGCTGCACTCTGACCAATATATTCAAGGGGGCATGTGTTGGGGGTCGTTGCTAATGTAAGGAAGGAGTGGGTCGGTTGAGCCCCCAGCCCCCATACATTATACGTGAAAGTGACACCCTGCTCTTGCACTCATGGGGGACGCCTCCTTTGCCCTTCTGCAGCCATGGGGAAGAAGGCCCTGACATAAGCAGAGGTGGGGCTATTGTTGGACACACTTGGACTCCATTTTGTGTACCCTCGACTCCAACTTTGGACTAGGCCTCATTCTGTGATTGTGTCTCTGACTCTGTCATTCTGTCATTCTGTCAAACTAAGAATGTATTAATTTAAATCTTCCTCTGAGATCACTGTCCTGTGTGTGTCAGGGCCAAATCATGAATTGTAGTTGTTCATCCATCTCAACAAATGTTCCCCGGTGCTGGAAAATTACTGCTTGTTCAACCTTGTGTCCCTCCAAAGCTATTCTTTTCATGTACCAAAATTGTGACCCTTCCTTGCTGACCACCCCAGAGTGCCTCCCAATAAAAGAAGACCCCAGTCACAGTATATTCTGCCCTAAACTAACATATATCACTCCACCCACTTTCTAACTCTGATGTGCCAGACCTGTCAGGTATCAATCGCGACCCCTGCCGGTTGCCTCAGCGGCCAGACCCCCACACCCAGTAGTGACCCAAAGTGGAATAGTACAAACACAGTTCTCCAGAGGAACAAATTAAATCACCAGAAATTTCGCGCACCATTGGTGGATGACAGCAAACAATTCATATGTTTTTCAAAAACATTTCTAATGCCACTATTGTCTGAAGGGCTATTGGCTCCCATTCTGAGTGAAGGTCAGCGACTTTCAATTTTTGCTTGCGAGCTGAGCAAACATACGCATCGTACACAGTATAAGGTTGAATTGTTTTTTGACCTTGAAAGAAAGGGAGGATTCCGAAAGGAATAAATGAAGGGAGGCGTGTAATACCGTCAAATATGATAAGGTTCACCATTCCAAAACTGGACAAGGGAACATGTAATTTCATTTTATGAAAATTTGTTGACCTGAATGGAGTCTCTGCATTACGCTGAGAGAATGGAAATGCCGAATATTATGTAAGTTTTACTTTCAACAATTTTATAGACCGACAAGTCAACTTTATCATTAGACGACCGTTATTGCTGGCTTACATTGTACTGGGTTGTTCTTTGGGGCATATTACAACAACACGCAAATACAACCTGTGTGTGTACTTGTCTTTGTCCTGGGCACATGAGCATTCCAGCATAGAAATGCATGTAGTCCACCACTGGTTTCCCCCAGGTTCCACAAATGCCTCATTCAACGCTAATATTTAATTAAAATTCTGTCTATGTGTTCTTCTTGCACTTAGCTTGCTCCCTGATTGTAGCGTCAGCTTCCGCATCCCATTTCGAGCTGAACATACTCCATAGCAATAACCTCTGAAGCAAATTGTAGACTACTTTCCACATTGTTTTTTCTGTGTTCCCATTGTTTCCGTCATCCAGTGGTCGATTTCGAGGAGGCACGAGATGAGGTAATCAAAAGGCAGAACAAATTATCCTCAAACAATATGCAGAAGCCCTCCCAGTCCCGATCCAATGCTGGCACAAACTACATCCTGACCCACTCGTACTCCTGTGCTGCTGGTAAATCTGAGAATCTTACCGGAACGCAACCCCCTGATTTCCAACTGAGGACCTGGTGGGGAAACAAGGAGTTCCAAGGGTATTGACATGCTGAGAAAGTGTCTCAACCCAGCATTACCAGAACCCCGTACAGTGCTACGTGTGTGGAGAATGGGGCCAGATAGCTCGCAATTGTATAAAGAAGGGAAAAGCAGAACCAATGGATATTGTACTTTATGAAGGTATACAGGAGAGACAACCCAAGTGGGTACTAGGATCGAGAGGGGATAATAGATATCCTTTTGTCTGCAAGGATGATATGGATGGACAGCCCACCAGAGCCCTGGTGGATTCTGAAAGTCTACAACCGCTGTGAGTAGTGGACTGGCTGGACCAGCAGACCATGACGGGTCCGGGGTAGGTATAAGATGCATGCATGGAAATGTAAAGTCCCTATCCATAAAGGAAGTACAGATAAAGACAAAGGGAAGGGATATTAGCAAAAAAATCGTGGTCTTGCCTTCACTTCCTGAACCACTCATGTTGGGATCTGATGCACCAGGTAGCTTGTTAGGGAGATAGAAGAAGGGTGGTGAAAAGACACACATTTTTCACACACAAACATAGATATCACTGTCCCTAGAGAAAACAATCCCAGAGAGAAAAATAAAAGACAGAAATGTCTCTGGAATGCAAGGACCATGTGTTCCACATTAGTCGATTGGGGGATCGATGATGCGCAAGGTGTGAGAAACCAAGGGGTGTCTCACCTGCTAGTCCTCAGGGACATGTCATCCAGGTGGCCAGGACACGGCCATCGATTTTGGATCCAGTTCCTGGGTGTGGACCAGTGCGGGAGAATCACCTGGATGATGGGTCTTCAGAGAGTGTGAGTGAGACAGCCTATGGTGAGACCAGGTATCTACCTCTTTCCCGCACACCAAACCCATCCTATTTCATAGGATTCCCTGATGTCCAAACTTCCCCCCTTTCCACACAAACACATGGCCAAGGAAGAGGGCGACTAAGAGTAACAATGCCAACTCTTGTACATCCCATTGGCCATGTACCACTAATTGTATCATCCAAAGTCAGGTACTTGACTATAAGTGCATACATCTGTTACCAATTAGCTCTCCTCACAAGGATAAAAGACGGAACATAGAGACACACTCTGAATGAGGTGGAACACGAGTGAAAGCAGAAATTCCAGGGCCAAGGTAAACCTACTGGAGCAGAGCAATCGACCTAGGGACGAGCGCCACGGGTAGAGAACACCAGGAGTCCCCTGCAGGGGATCGTTGCCTCCACAAGGCCGTGAAAGATAAGTGGAGAAAGCCGAATTCCAAACAAGAAAACCGCATTGTGTCCCAAGGATGCCTGCGACCCTCCTGGGTGAACGGCAGAGTTGGGGAGGCGAGGCCAGGACTGTGGTAATGACCTTGACTCACAAATTGGATGAAAGTAAAAGACAAAAAAGCACACAGCCGTGGCAAGTAACGTGAGAGACCGTTGTGTGCTAGAGAAAAATTGAAGTGGCAACATTATATCGCAAAATTAAAGGCTGCATGTGCGTGGATTAGATGCGAAGAAAGGGAGACCTGTGAATGAACTTTGAAGTAACAATAGCTGGACGGTCAGCGATACTGAGTAATGGAGTCATCCAGCGAAAGGAAGTAGCCCACTTGAAAGTGTCAGTGAAAGGTAGAAGGTTGTCTCGATAAAGTGAATGAACTGAAAAGCAAGATGATTGAATTTAACCCCGGGAGAAGGGGAACATGAAAAGCTGAATGCCTAACTTTGGTACTTTGTACAGAAAACTACCCCGACCAGAAAGCACTGGGGTAAATACCATAGGAGTGTGAAACAAAAGCTGGAAAGTCAAAGTGGACCTGCAGAGGTCTGTTGCAAAAACCACGCACAAGACTTAAAAAGTCTTCGACATCAGGAAACGGTCCGATCCCAACTGAGGGAGACTGTAAGTATAATAAATTAGGGGACGGGAACCCCTTAAGGATATCAGCTAAGCTTGGGGGAAGGGAACCCCTGGAGGTGTTGTGAACTTTTTGCTGTGAAAGGTCTGAGCCCAACAGAGGGGGACCGATGTGAACATTTTGCTGTGAAAGGTCTTAGCCCGACAGAGGGGGGCCGCTGTGAACATTTTGTTAAACTGTGTTTGTGGAAATTGGAAAGCAAGACTTTAACGTGGAAGGCCAGGCAAGCCTTGATCGATGTTTTGAACTGCCTTGTGTTAAGAACCTGAGACAGAGTGTATCATCTTGTCTACAGGGGCTGCCTTAACCTGTGCTGTCCAACGTGGGGAGAAGAGCTGACTCAGCCATATATATTCTATGGAACACTGACTTTCCTTTTATATACATATATTCCTTTTCACACTTTTTGTACTGGGTATAAGGCAGGCATTTGTTTTTTGTTAGAATAGTCTATTTTGATTTGACGGACACAAATAGGACTGTCTGTTTATGATTTGATGGTTGAGACTACTCCCATCCTAGCTATAGGGCAAAGTAGGAATTTTTCCAACCCCATTGAAACTTTAATAACAGTTTTACGAATTGTACCTTTTGTGTCAGTGTCATACTTGTGATACCATGCCTCCCTTAAAAAGGGGACAGCTGAGAGATAGTTGAAGAACTGGACCCCCATTCTGACACGTTCGATAAACCCCAAGCACACAGTGGTCACAAACCGTGGGTACTCACTTCATTAGGAAACAAGGACTCATATACAGGGTAGTGATAGAGGAGAATCAGGATCCAGTGTGACAATTCCTGGTTCTCATGAAGGTTGGAAAAATAGTGATAGAAGCAGCCCATAATCAAGTGGGTGAAAGACAACAAGGGAGAGACAAGACCATTCAGAAAGTTCTTAAGAGCTTCTTTTGGCCAAGAATATATGGACAAATAGCTCAGCTTTGTAAACAGTGGCAGCTAAAGAACTGGGCCAAATTTCCAAAGGCTTCTCTACAACTAATGCCCCTGATTCAGAAACCCTTCCACCGCATCGGCATGGACATTGTGGGACCATTGCACCCCTCCAGTAGGTGCCATACATATCTCCTGGTAATAGTCGGATAAGCATCCAGGTACAGCAAGGCCTTCCATTTAAGCGGCATAACAGCCATGCAAGTGTGTGATACCATCATCCCCTTTATGGTGCGAGTTGACGTCACATCCAAACTGGTACAAGTGTGCCAAACCCTTCGCATTGTTCCCCTAAAAACCACAGTATACCACCCCCAAACTGACAGCCAAGTAGAATGACACAAACAGATGATCAAACAAATAATGTGCCAAACCATGGACCCTAGGAACTGCAATTGGGACAGGTTGATACATTTAATCCTAATTACCCTAAGAAACACACCCCAATATTCTGCAGGTTTTGCACCCTTTGAACTCTTGTTTGGGAGAGGACCAAGGACACAGTTGGACCTTCTCTCGGAACAATGGGAGGAATAAACAACTCAGGAGATGACCATGATAGAATACGCAAACACCTTTCAAGACATGTCAGACAATTACTGGACATAGGTGCAGGAGAAATACCATAGCCAAGGAACCAGACTTTGCACCTTCCACCCGGGAGACAAGGTGATGATGCTCTTGCCCACCTCTGAGAACAAACTTCTCACCTGCTGGAAAGGAATGTATGCCGGGGACAGTGGGTCCAGTAACGTACAAAGTTCAACAAGAAGACAAACAACCCGAGGAACAGGCATATCACGTGAATCTGCTGAAGAAGTGGGAATAACCTGCCCGGTGGTTGCTCCAATTTCCCAAGAGCACAGGGAAACATCCGAGATGTACCCGCAAATGAAACCAGGAGGTGTGGATGACCGAAAGATAAACAAGGAACTAACTGACCTCCCCCAAATTCCAGGAGCTGGACCAACTACTGGACAGATTCAAAGGGGGCATCTCAGCATGCCAGGATGGACTACAGAAACACACCACACTATCCAAACCCAATCCAATCATTTAATATGGCAGAAACCCTACTGCATTCTTGAAGCTCATATCAAAGCCGTCGAGAAAGAAATGAAATCTATCCTGAACCTATGAGTCACAGAACTATCAAACAGTCAGCAGTGTTCTTCTATCATTCTGGTACCAAAGCGCAATGGCACTATCTGATTTTGCATAGACTTTCGGTGGCTAAACAGCATATCACAGTTCTATTTGTACCCTATGCAATGCATTGAGGACCTGTTGGACTGGTTGGGTTGGGCTAGATAACTGATCATGAATGACTTAACCAAAGGCTACTGGCTAATACCCCTATGGTAGGCAGACCAGAAGAAAACTGCTTTTGCCACCCCTGGTGGCTTTTGCAGTTCACTGTCTTATCCTTTGGCTTACACAGGGCACCAGCAACTATGTGGCAGCCTGTTTGAATGACATGGTAATCCATAGTGCCACCTGGGAGGACCACTTAAGACACTTGGAACTGGTGCTGACTACACTGCAAATAGCGGGGTTATGTATAAACCCAAGGAAAATCCCTTTTGCAGCTTTTCACACCAAATACCTGCGATACCCGGTAGGAAACTGTACATGTCTCCAGGCGGACATAGTCGAGGCCATCCACTGAATCGCCTTTCTTATGACTCCCAAACAAGTGCAGGCCTTCCTGGGATTCGTTGGCTACTACAGGAGGTTCATCCCTCACTTTGTTACGCTGGCAGCCGCACTGATGGATCTATTGAAGAAAACATCCCTGTTTTTCAGCAATGGAACATGACTTTAAGAAGAATATCATTTTTGAAGAAAAGAGAAAAGATGAATACACAATGAACATGATGAAACAAAGAACGTGTTGTGCATCAGGCGTTCTTACGATTGCCAAATGGCCTGACAACTCATGCCATCCTACACTGCCTGGACTTTTCGGAGCCTTTTCTTCTGCACACAGATGCTTCTGGTATCAGTCTTGGGACTGTGCTGGTCCAAGGAAAAGGGGATTCGCTGTTGGACCAGCTTCCTCCGGCCATTGCTACACATTTCTCCACAGCATCAACCCAATTTGCAAGAAGAGAGGGCCCCTACACGGAGGGTACATTCCTGACTTGCATCAAGCGACAAAAACATAAATGGCATTCTGCCCGTGTACATATGTGTCAAATTGTCTTTGCTTGTTTTCTTGATGTGTGCATTTTTTGCTCGTCCTACCATTTTTGGGGTTATAAATATTCATGCCTGAAGATAAGACAAACATACTTTTTTGTTAACTGAATCTGTGTTGTTCTGTCTCATTCGTTATTAGGAAGGAAGGAAAGAAAGAAAGAAAGAAAGAAAGAAAGAAAGAAAGAAAGAAAGAAAGAAAGAAAGAAAGAAAGAAAGAAAGAAAGAAAGAACAGCAGGAAGGAAGGAAGGGAGAAAGAAAGAAAGAAAGAAAATAAGAAAGAAAGAAAGAAGGAAAGAAAGAAAAAAAGAAAGAAAGAAGTAACCCGCGTCGCTTTGCCTACGTTACTCTGTTCATTCTGATCACGGAACCATGATTCAAGTCCTTTTCACACTATCACTCATTCTATCTTCATGAATTAAGGCATAGGTTAAATTATTAAAATCACATACAAGGTGATAACCCCATACACAAAAAGAATGTTTAAAACACTGAAACACCAAGCAATCACAGCCCCAGTGCTTCATTTGACAAGAGCAACATAATGAATTTGCCAAACAAAACGTGGTCAGTGTGCACTTGACTCAGGCTCAACACATTGCAGTTGCAGCTGCTATGAGCATATGTTCCTTACATGTTCTTGGATTAAAGCTAAATAAACATATGTCCTCATATTTCTACACTAGAACATATTTGGACACGTACAAATAAGATTTAGTTGGATTAAAATAGATTAGCTGAATCAAGAACACCATTCCAATGTACAGTATGTTCGGAATTTTGGAAAATGACAGGCAGAAAGTAAGAAAGCAACTTACTGCGTGGTTTCAGGATGTGGGGGTGAGTAAGTGGAGGGAATGCAGTTGGGGCTGAAGGGTTGGGTCTCTGATGTACGTATGGTCTAACATATACATACTACAGGACCACTCGGAGTTGTCTTAATATCAAAGAAACTTCGTTTTGAATGTAATTACGTCACTCAGTAGTTAATGTTATGTGCTAGTAATAATAGTAATATCATATTAGTTAATTGTATTATATTAGCGCTTTGTGTCGTATTCCTCCTTATTCTAAGTACTGTAATAATAGTTGTGATTATAATGTAGTTTAATGTTACTTAAAATGTTGATCCCAAAAGGATGACGGGCTGAGTTGGTCTGCCTGGATTGAACCCTGTGTTCTGCAGGCTGAACATAGATGTTTGAAGAGAGTGCTTAACTTGCTGAGTTATCCACCTGGATATTACTAGGAGAAAGGGAATTGTATTGTGTATAGTATTAATGTATAGATATGTGAAAAACACGGTGGGGATCTGTTCTGTTTACACTTTTGCATAAACATGCCCCTGATATGTAATTTTCCTCATTTGCAGGTCAGACTGCAACACGGGAGTGTGAAAGGGCAGCAAACATGTTTGCATGCCACTCTTTTGCACTCCGCCATGCCAATTGAGTTCACACTGCCTGCCATGCACGCATGGCAGGCAATGTTTACAATGGATTCCTATGGAGTCAGTCGGCTTATTGCTGGAGCGAAAAGCCATCAGACTCCATAGGACTCCCCAGCATTTGGACCAGCATGAAAATGTCACGTTGCCGTGAATACTGGAGTATTTGCATGGCAGAGAGGAGGAGAAGGCGGAGTCATAAATTACGGTCCACCCCTCCTCTCCGCCATGTAAATACATGAGAACGAAGCATAACATAAACAAGTGTGTTAAAGACTTACTCAAGGCTTTTACGTATCTTGTTTACGATAGGCCTCTTTCAAAATGAGCTCCTAAGTATTCAATTAATTATATGAATGAAATTTCAATTACTTTAGGAAGAACATCATTTTTGAAGACAAGATATATACACAATGTACATGATGAAATAAAGAAAGTACACTTAATTCACATAGATGATGCATCTACAAAGTAAAAAGAGTGAATGACTAGTGTTTCTAACTAAATCAGCCAGACATCTAAGTTTAATCCAAACTGGATCATGAAGCCTAATTAATGAGATGGTCAAAGGTCCATTTGTCTTTTCTGAATCATGTTGGACTTTTCTGGGTTGACATGCAAAAGACGTTTCAGTGTGCTATAATTCATACGCCTTCCTCAGGGAGCGACTAAAATCCTGAGGAAACGTATGATAATATGAAAACTGTGCATGCAGACATTAGGCCTCTGTTTTAGGACCAAGCAAAAACAAAGAGGTGATGGCTGGAAGGTTTAGAGTGAATCTTAACCACTGGCATTGCTCTGGGCAACCCTCCAGACCATCATTCTTCACCTGCCAAGCCATTACAGAGGGGAAAGACCATATGCAAATCAGGCTTGGTCCCACCCCAAATGGCAGAATGAGGGGACAACAGAAGAAGCACTTTCCACAGAACATTTCCAATCAGGGATCTCCAGCCATATTCTGAACGAATAGGAGAGCAAACCAACATTAAGGTACATGAAAGAAGAGTCAGTCTTTAATCTCTATCTAATGCTGAACTTTCACTTCTTAGGAAAGGCCTTCCCTTTGATCCAATTTACCCCACTAATTGGTTTGACTTGGTGATCGAAAAGCATCATCAACTTTTCAGGAAAACACGTTATGTTGAGCTTTTAGAATTTAAGTGTTGAAACATTTTGAATTTATGAATTTATGTTTCTAGTAGGATCATATTTGTTGTTATCATTGTGGTGGATCTTTAGCAGATCCAAATTCTCCTGAAAGCCATCTAGGCTTGGAGGCAGAGTAACCATATCATCTGCTTACCAGAGACTGTTTATCTCTGTCTCATAGACAAGTAGTCCAGGCAACCACTAGGACAAGATCGGCAGATCTAGAAGAGCTAGTGTGAGGTTCAACTCGGCCTTACTCTGTATTTCGGTTAAAGGGGCCTGTTGCTTGGTGTTAATCAACCCCTGCCAGTGGATGAATGAATGTGTTGATTTTATGATGCCAAACCCAGTGTGTACCTGTTTATAATTTAGACCTAAAAGTCAGACAAAGTGAAACAGTTTTTGCTCATACATCCTCAATCCCTGGTCACAGGAGACACCTCTGTAAACAAAGATAGCTAAAATGCTCCTTTACACAAAATACCAAGAAACTGGCCTGCTCACAGTACCCAGGTAATCTGAACAACGCACATCAACACAACAAAAATGCTTTCTTGCTTTTCCCCTTTCATTTCAATATCCAGACTCACAATCAATTTTTTCAAATCCCCCATAGCACCACGAGACCATGGAATGGCAGCAGAGGGTGGTATGAAACTTAATAACATCATAGACATCTTACATTGATTTGCATCAAGCTGATCAGCTGCAGAAGTGGGACAAGTTTACTTTTACTGGGTCTTCCAACAGCTCTGAGATATATTAACTTTAATAACTTTTCCTTTAATTGCTGTTCTAATAGATGCTTAATTTGCATTATTGGCCTTTCTAATGATTTTGGGGGACTCTATCATTCAGCCTCTGGGTTAGCGTTGAATGGAAACAAGACGTGCATGTGGAGAAAGAAACAAGTAATGATGGTGCATCAAAGGGGTGCCTATTGATTTTCTGGTAGCAAACTACAGCTTTTTTGTTATGCTAATACAGTTCTGCTGTGTCCATTTGGCAAGCTTACAAGGAATAATAAGCGGCATTGCTTATCATTAAAGGCTTCCGACAAGGTTACCTGTTTCTCAGATACAAATCTACATTCAGCCAAGGGTTGATAGCTACACCAGCAAAGGACTGGTCTCCAACATGAGGGCATCCTGCGCTTCGTGGGTTTGAAACCAGAGAACATGGCTAACTTAGCCATTCATCCTTGTGAGGTCAATTAATCAAGCACCAGTCAAACTGAGGTAATAATAATAACGCCTGTTAATGCAGCTCTTAGAAACTGGATGAGTCTTATATGAAGCGCTGTATAAGAACCCAATATTATTATTACATGGCAGCACCTGGATTCGGGATCCAGTAGAACCCATTTTTAATTAGCTTCAGTCGTATTCAGTTGCTGAAATGTGTTTTTGTGTACATCTCCTGAATTTATATGAAGGATATCCCAGTTATAATCAATTGAATTTACATTTTTTATGATCAGCACACATATGTGTAGTCCAATGTTTCAAAATCGAATTGCCAGAACTGAGTGGAAGCTTCGTAACTAGATGGCATGGAGCTGCTTGTGATATCCCACCCTTGCGATACCTGACCTCAGATGTCTAATTTGCATGGCCTGTATTATTGTACATAAAAAAATCAATAAAACAAAGTTGAATCACAAAGTCCGTTTTACATATACTGACTTAATATGCATATGTAGGCATCACTGGGACATTCAAGACTCCACTTAACGTATGATGCTGGCACCTGCTTATGTGGGGTTATATCTTAGCAAATTGTGACCATGAAAGGCATATTATGTCATTATTGGGACATTTGAGGCTGCACTTGGTAAATGACAGCCAGAACGGATAGGCCTAGTCAATTTGTTTAAGAGCTGCTGTGATGAAGATGAATCGGTTTGCCCGTGTCTCGGGGAAGTAGCCAGAATATGGCATTCGGTTAAGCGGTTTCATTGAGGATTGTGCAATCTGCAGAGAGCTCGATGTCAACATCTCATACGGATCACAGGCTCTCTACCATCCCGTGTCTGGAGGCTGCCTGTGATTTCTTGTATAGTTATGGTTTTATCCATGGTTGTTGGGTAATTTGTAGTGATGTCCTCTATCGAGTTTAATTTGTCTAAAATATGTTTCTGGTCTTTGATGAGGTTTTCCCCAAAATGCTGTAAATGGTATTTCTGTGTTCTGCCCTCACAGGATGGGCCTGCAGTAACCTCTCTGACATAGGCTAGAGATGCTTGCTCTCAATGGTCTTCTCGGTCTGACCGATTTTTCCTTACGAGTGAAGTTTTCTCTTTTTGATCCCTACTTAAAGTGCTTTTTGAGTAGTTACTTTTGCTTTCAAGTGTTTTTCATGGTCCCTACTGCACGCTGATTTGGATGCAAGTAGTGTTTAGTGTTTCTTTGTTGTGTTTTTGCTGCTCTGTGAAGTGTGGCATGAAGTTCTCATCTTTAAGTTGACCTGCAGTCTGCATATGGAAAATTGCTGGTTTTGAGACCTAATAAGGTGTTCCGACCCACTTTGGCATGCTGTAACAGGTGTTATTGGCCCACTCCCAATTTAAGAGCCTGATGTAAAGGATGAGTGCGTGAGTTCTTTATTGTGTTTTGGGGGTTTTGCAAAAAGGTGCGGGAGAAAGCAATAGGCTAGCAGAATGGAAAGTGGACTTAGGAAGGGTGGGGGTGAAAGGAAGTGGACAGCCAGGAACAAGGCAGCATGAAGCAGGGACGTCATTTGCGGGTTGCCAGGAGTAGCATCTGCTACCCCTGACTCCCCCTCTGCTACGCCTAGACCTGTCCTTGCGACCCCTCGGCCACTGGACACTGAGGCAGTACCAAGAGCAGATGTCTATGTTGAACCTGAAAAAGGCGGTTCTAAATGGAGCTAGATGTGTCTCAGCTCTTTTTCAGCTGGAATCTATATCTCATTAGCTGGAGAAATAACAGGGATGCAGGAAAATCCATGAAACTGCCATCAATAACAAGTTGGGAGTCCATTAGTGAAGGATTCCTGAATAGTGAGGTTCATAGGTGGGGCTGACTGTGCAGCTTATAGCCACTACTGTCGCAACCGGAAGGGAAGGAGTGCTTGGTCTAGCAAGCTGGGAATGGGTAAGATCAGCCTGCCGTACTTAGTAACAGCACAGCATGAACACAAATCTCATCAGTGTTTCTAGTTGTTTGCTCTGCACATCCAGTGAGCCACTGTGCCTGTGATGAGAGGGGTGTTGCCCCAGTGGCTTCTGCCACCAATCCTGCCTGGGCACTGTATGACTTGACCCAGATCTGCCAGAACTGCATCACAAACCCACTGTAGATAGACACAAGGGGCCTCATTCCGGGTTTGGAGCTAACCATGGAGTAATTAGCTGCAGGGTTGCCTCCGAAACCGTCCCAAATCCGGCATGGTGAATGGAGTAATTACCGGTCCATTCCTGGGTTGGAGGGACCGGTAATTCCCCATTCACCTTTTGCCCTTCCCCATTCCCATTTCTGCCCCATAGGGCTCAATGGGAATGTGGAAGGAGGTAATTATGGCACCGTAAATTACGATACCGTAATTACCTCTGAGTCACCTTTGCTTGTCCCGTATTAAACTCCTGCTAAAAGCCGGAGGTAAGGAAGGACCCGCAAAGGGAACTCGGAATACGGAGGTAAGGGATTACTGGCATCGTCACCCTTACCGGTGCCGGTAATCCCTTACCTCCAACCTCGTAATGACCCCCAAGGTGTGATAATTAAATTGCATGAAGTTGGCCTCTGCCTTTCAAGTAAACCATCAGTTGCTTCCTCAAGCAAATACATATATATATTTGGAAGGATAGCTCAGGGGCAACACACTTGCTTTGGGAACAAGCGGATGCAGTGCAGCATGGGTTCAGTTCCTGTTCAAGTGCTTAGAAGCCACAGGAGGCTGTCATTAAGCAATATAAAAAGCACCAAAGAAAATAATAAAATTTACCTTTTCTAGGGGTGATGTCTTGAAGCTGTTGTGCCTGTTTACATTTTAAAATGTAAAAACAAATGCAATTACTCTGACCTTCAACACATCCTTCCCCTCCATCTCCCATCTAACAAAAAACTATGGGTTACTTACCAAATAAGCGAACCAGAAAGGAGATGGCAGGTAGGTTTCAAATCATTCATAACCACTGGCACAACTCTGGGTTTCAGGTGTGTGCTTGAGGCTCAATGTTGTAGAGGCTGTTACTGGAGACTTAATATGTTGTACTAGTGACTAACAGATATTGGGAGAGAGTGTTTGAGACGTAATTTGTTGTAAGACAGCTAAAATACATTGAAAGCAGAGAT
Source organism: Ambystoma mexicanum (assembly GCF_040938575.1). NCBI lineage: Eukaryota > Metazoa > Chordata > Amphibia > Caudata > Ambystomatidae > Ambystoma > Ambystoma mexicanum. Next base: position 339,567,384 of record NC_090937.1, on the reverse strand, counting down.
AAGATGTCTGAGGAAGGCCATTAAGACTCACATTGCTGGGGTGTTGAAAGAGGGTACTGGACACTTAAGCTGCTAGTTTGCTTTAGGTTGATGATGTTGGAGAATGCTGGAGACTTAAGTTGCTGAAGGGTGGCACTGTGTAAACAAGAAGGTGATGGAGCAAGACATTGAAGGTGTAAGGTGTTGGAGGGCAGGAGTGGTTGCCTGGATATTTAAAGCTGTGTACGGAGGGCCCTTTACGACTCGCAGTGGTTGGGTGCCCGTGTTGAAAATGGTTGGGGGATATTCAGGCTCTGGGTGACTAGGCAGAGTGCATTGTTGTGCAATGGTTCAAAGTGCACTATTGACAAGATAATCCCTCTGCGTATTGTCCAAGTGTAAAAGCATAAAGTGTTACAGGCTCGGATTGTCTCCTGGTTGGATTTGTGTTGGCCATTTGCTGTTTCCAGTCTGTGGCTCAGACAATTGGCAGAAACTGGATGTCTGTCTGCTTACATTCACAGTAATTTGGTAATATGGGCCTATACACACTGATATTAATGCTGCATATGGTGAGCCATTCTTTTATGAATTAAATTATATCATATTACAGTAATATCATAACCATATTTTTCTTAGTGTACTGAGAAGCAATTCTATGTGTTGCTGCTAGCTTTTCTGTCAAGGGGTAAAAGGTTGTGTGCCATCACTTTCCGTGATCTCAGTTGGAGGCGGGATAAAATGGCATCACTTCTGTGATGTCATCAGAGGTCAAGGGTCGTGTGATATGTCTTCCGCTACCCAATGCATTTTGATGAAATGACGTCCCTGGTGTGAAGGGGGAGTAATGGGCAACAGGGGAGGATGCAGAGGGATAGGAGACAGAGGTTTTTGGAGAGAATAGATTATATGGGAAAAGGGGAAAGAACAGCATGATAAAAACAGAAAAACAGGTAATTTGTAATTGAACTAGATTGTACAAGTGAAGTAGACGGTGCAGTTAGAAAAGGTGGCACTCATGGAGGTTTTAATTCAGTTGCAAGCCAATCCTCAAATGCACATTGGCTATGGCAACGGTTATGGCTTTTGTGTTGATGTGGGAAATGTATTTGCCAGGCATTGCAGTAATGGTAGTATCTGGCCATTAATGGCAGCAGCATGAAAATGGTGCAATACCTGGGCATATGATAGCAGTGCCTGGCAAATGCCTATCTAATACCTAGACACAAGCCGAAACTGTTGGCTTTTCTAATGTTTGTTTTTAGCAGGACTTCAGTGACAGAAACCATGCTGTTTATAAATCAAGTGGCTTTGGGCAGACCTGGTTAAGTCATTGTTATTACATCACTAGTGCGTTTATGGCACCAATTAAACCATTAGCTCTCAGAAGACTGCTTTGAAAAAACCCTAGCACGCCCTCAAGTGCACAGTTTGATTTTAAGGCTTGGTAAAGTTATCTCAAAGAGATCTAATGCAGGGGTGTTTTGGGCATGGAGGGGCAAGAAGTGGGTGGGAGTGGCCATAGAGATTAGCATGGCCATTGTCAGTAAATGGGTGGTAAATAATCAAACACTGCCTACAAGCATTGCATCCCTCCTCATATGCCATCTCTCCCAAGCTGTAATCCGATCCATACGTTTTGGCTTATAGGTGGCACTAAAGCGCCACCTTACATCCTAAGCTAAACAGAGATTGCCCAACACCAAGAAAGAAATCAGGAAAGATCACATTACTCTAACATGGCCAAACGATCCAAGGTGAGAGAAGAGGTCCTCAGCATGGACTGTTCTTGGATGTAGCAGCTGGCAAGAGACTGCAACATGTAGGAGATGAATGTAAGCAAAGCCACCACATGGAATGTAGAAGAAAGTGGGCGCAATATTGGGAGAGAAACATCAAGCTTTCTAACAGTGGTTACTCCCCTCTGCAAACCCATTGTTGACAATGTCTACACCAACCTGTCAATGATGCGCTGCTGCTGTTTTCGGAAAACGTCAGCATTTCTATTTACTTTCTGCAGTCTATGTACACCAACCGTTTTGGTAATGGGCTCTCTTACGCCAGGAGTTGATGAGATCTATTGGTGCACACAATAATTTGAGTGGTCCAATATGGATGATTGCTTTCGAGCTATTCCAAGTGCATTTGTCGTTATGGTCACTGTCAGCCACACTGCTCCTTTATCCTGTGGTGAGTGTGGCTCTCCACAGCCTGCCCGCTTGTGTGCGGCCATTTGATAATGTGGAGTCATAGGGCCTCATTACGACCCAGGTGGAAAACCAAGGTGCTAATAGCACCATGGTCCATGCCGGTAACTTACTGACTTCGCCATGCAGAAAGGGGGAATTACCACCCCATTACATGGTTGGCAGGCAGTAATTCCCCCTTCCTCCATGGCCCTTCCCTAGTCCCATTTTTGCCCCATAGGGCTCAATGGGAATGGGGAAGGCGCTAAGTACGGTACCGCAAATTGCGCCTTACTTAGGTGTACCTTACTACGGTACCTTACTTAGCACCAAGGTCCCTTTGCGGGTCCCTACTCTAACGGCTGGTGCAGACCAACCCTTAAGGTCGGGTCCCACGCAAAGGGACCTCGTAATCAGGCGCTAATGGGTTAACGGCGCCGCAGCCTTTTACAGCGCCGTTAACCCATTAGCGCCAGGGTCGTAATGAGGCCCATAGACATTGAGACATGCTTAATCACTTCTTGACACGGCTGTTAATGACACTGCCATACCTGGTCTTGTTTTTAAGCAGGCAACCATGTCCACAATTACATACTCATTTCCTTATCTGGGAATGAAGTCCGGCTGCTTTTCTGCCTGGGCATTCGAGCGCCGCACGCGATCACAACGCTTAATGCTTGTAAAATGGCAGTTTCAGTGAGATGCAGGCGCGTGGAGATATTTTTAAGAATCCACAAAGTGGAATTGTTATTGTCATTGAGCATCACATGGGAAGGCAGCTACATCTCAAAGCATACTAAGTGCATTGATTTGCATAAGGAATATGTTTGACTATACCGATCAGCATTTATCTATTAGCCACTTGCCTGCATCCTTTCTGTTCTATTTCTTATTATTTTTTATCACTATTTTGAGGATAGCTCATTGTGTTCCGGTGCTGGTATTAAGGTGTTCTTCATTTTCATTAGAAGCGTTGCGGATGCTCTTGTTAGTTTTGTCTCTGTGACACCTAACTAATGTGGAAAACTATTGTCAAGAGACTTAATCCGGTCTTAATCCGGGTTTACAAACTAGCCCTAAATTCGATAACATGCCTTATTATAGTGATACCTGCGCAGTAATAACAGACTGAGATGTACTTAGTAGCAATCACAAGTAAACATATGTGCACATTTTTAAAACATATTCTTATTATAAAACAGGCAATTATTCATCTCGTGTAGATTTATGAAAAGTTAACTCGCAAATCCTATTGTGCATAACGTAAAAACCCTCCCTAAATCTCACTTTCAACCACAACATACAGTGCAATAATGTATAAGCTACCAACAGCCCTTATAGACACATTGGCCCTCATTACAACCTTGGCGGTAAGTTTTCAACTTTACCGCCAAGGCGTAATTTACGTTAACGCCATGGTCGATGGCGGAATTACCGCACCATTACAAGGTGAGTGGGGCGGTAATTCTCCTTTCACCAATGGCCCCTTCCCCATTCCCATTTTTGCCCCATAGGGCATGATGGGAATGGGGAAAGGCGCTAATTACGGCACCGTAAATTAGCACCAAGGCGGTTTAGCACCTTGCATTTTAACGCCTGCAAAAAGCAGGCGTTAAAATGTGAATCAGGCGTTAAGGGTTAATGGCGCCGACGGCGCCGTTAAGCCCTTAACGCCTGACTAGTAATGAGGGCCATACAAATAAAGTGACTGGCCACCACCAAGAGGGTCTAGCGATCTCCAACCCCAGAGCTGCCAAACAGATCTGCTCCTGACTTACCAGTGATATCATCTGCTTCATGACATATTTAGTTCCCAATCAAGACTGTCATATTCCTTTATCATCAAACTCATTACCGGCAATTGGATTGACTAGGGTATGGGTCCACAAAACAGCAAATTGAAGACCGCTATATAAATGACATTTTCACATGTCATGTTGGCATTCACACTCCACATTTACAGTTCCTGGGAGAAACAAACCATCCAGATAATGTTGTGCTTCCTCTGGCATAGTAAAGAATTGTGTTGTATTATTATGTATGACTCACAGTTTAACAGGAAATAACATAGCATACCACAACTTGAGGTCATTTAAACACTTAACTGCAGTAAAAGGTCATCTGGCTCTTTACACCACTGTCGGTGAAATCAGGGTAAATAGATAATCGCGAGCCCTGATACTGAACATCGTCTTTTCTCCGGCTCTACAAAGAATTAGATCAAGACCTCCATAATTTATCAATGTTGACGCTGTGGGTCTCGATGACTGCTTCGTTTTTGGCTGAGGTAGAATGGAGTGAAGAGATCCCTTAAATAGAAACTCTGGAAAAAAAAGGAGTAACATCTGAGACTTTTTGTCAGCGGTTTCACCATATAAAGCTCCCTATTTCAGATTTGTGTTGTTTCCGGAAGACCCAAAACTCTTACGTTATTGCATTGAGAACTTGATTCCAATTCTTCATTTTTGGCATGAATGCTCGTCATTCTATCCATCTTTGTGCAGATCTCTTTACCTTGTTCTTCAAGAGCCTGCATTCTATTTTCAGCTTTGTTTTTTCTTCTACTTTCCTTGTCAATTCTTATTTAGAAAGTGACAACTTGAAATGATCAAGCTTTGATCCCACAATCTAAAACCTAGACTCAATCTTTGCTATAACATTTGTCTGATCCATTTGTGACATTTAGTTACACTCTCCATTTTCTTAAGCCAGTTCCTGAAGCCTCAAGATCACCTCCTCCTTTGTGTGGCGAAATCCAACTTGACGTGACAAAAGTGGCGCTTCAGATCCGTTCAATCAGCCAGTCACATTTGTTTAAGTAGCTATACATCAAGTACCATCTGGTGGGTAGCGTGCATCGGGTTGTTTATGGCATTTGTACTGTGCCCTTCACCACTGTGGTGGTCCTACGACAGCTAAATTTGTCCGAAACATTAGGCGCATTGTGATCCTACTCGATCTTAGTCTCAGGGTTGTGAGGGATGGAGCTGGAATATGCTCAAAAAAGAGGCAGGACAAACGGGTTAGGGATGAAGTGGTAAAAGAAGGAGAGGAAATGAGAACAAGATTTTGATGGGAAAAGGTTACAGGAAAGGGTAAGGAGGGATATGCTTTTGGTAGTGTGGGTGCCTGTGTGATGACTGAAGTTAGTTATCAGTGGTAAATGCATAGATTATTTGTAGTTCTAATTTATTGTGATAGCATAATCTAGGCCAAATTAGTTTAGGCGCTAGATCAAATATGGTAATTGGTTGCGTGATGGTTGAGAGGTATTCCAGCAGATCCTAGTGTTGTGGGAGCTGTCACCATGTCTGGCCACCCTTGTCGCAGGGCTCAACACTGTTTTTTCCAAGTCAGCTGAATGCAGAGTCTGCGCCAATTCTAAAATGTGTGAGTTAATGCATTTTAGGGTCTAGAAGAAAACGCTGCTGGGTTATGAAAGAGTGCTGAAGAATCAAGAAATGCCTTTAGCCGAATTGCAAGAAATGGCACACCACACCGCCCTGTGAGTGTCACAGAATCATAATACAGAAAGGGATTTAAGTATAGTTAAATCCTCTGCTCACCAATCCCTCAGGTTCCTTTCAATGTCTGAGACTCTTCAATTCTGATGGACAAAAGATATTCCAAATTGGGCCATACAATTCCAAAACAAGTTGTAAATGATAATTTCCAGTCCAGGGTGATGTGAACTCTGCAGGGAAATCATTTATCGGATATCCTTTGCACTAGGCACCACTTAGTCACTTCACATGTAGGCGCATGCTCACCACAGGCTCACTGCTGCCAAAATCCAGCCGCAGTGCTTCAGCAAAGCAACTTCCAGTGCCCACCTTTGAGATCTATCCCTCCTCGCTCACTACGATCACCACTGAAGCCTCATCTGCCTTCCACCCAACAAGCGGCTTCAAGTATCAAAACGAGAAGACCAAGCTATCCCTAATCCAATCGAGAGTCATCTACCAAACTGAAATGTCCCCTGTATGTGCTGCACTCTCCAAGCCCTCCAAACCCCCAAAAAGATGTCCAGCTCTCCGGAGACCCAAACCATCACTGGTCCTCACTTAAACCTTCCGTAACAAACTCCCGTGTTTGTATCCTGCAGCTTCCCGGCAAAGCCACAGTGGTTTAACACTGCTGTCGGGATGTAAACAAGGAATTAGAAGCAGTAGGATAAACAATCTTTGGTGCTGCTAATACAGAGCTCCTTCGGAATACGGCTGCCAAGATCTTTGGTATACTCACCACAACCACTGTTTTCAGCATTAATCATTGTGTGCTACCAAAAACACTAGACCTTATACGTTATATATAATAATTCCACTTGAGCCACTTCATTAATCTCCAATTGAAAAACATGGGGCCTCATTCTGAGTATGCCAGTCCCCTAACGACGGTGCCGGTAAGCTACCGGCACCGTTTTTATCGGACCGGCATACTACGAGTACTGCGAGCGGGTGCCTTTCAGTCCACCAGGTCTGACCTGGCAGGCGGAATGGCACCCACTTGCAGAACTTGACGGTAGCACCGGCACCATTCACAATGGTTCCGGTGCTACCATCCTCCCCATACCCATTGAGTCCAATGGGACTCGAATGGGAATGGGGAGTAATTATTTTCCGGCGCACGGCAATGGGGAATTACCGGGTCCGGTAATGCCCCGGTAAGGCCCCGTTTTTACCGGCACAACTACCGCCAGAGTCTTAATGAGGCCCATGGAGTGCTTATGTGAATTTTCCACTAAGAGATTAACTCTCCCACAAAAATACATATTAGCCCCATGTTTTTGACCTGCTCAATCCTCTTTTTAGGCTGGTCCCTCCTTTGCATCTTCTGTCTTCTCCCACTCTCAACCTCTGGTGTATGCATCCTTTCTGTGGTAAGTTTTTTGCTACAGACAATTATCTGTCCTCTACTTTTCTCGCCCTCGTCTACTGAGAGTTCACTTCATCCATGGTTCCCTTGTGTTCCCCTCTATTCCTCTGTCTCAGGTGTTTCTGATATAAACACACGTAAACTGTTTCACTCGGTATAGAAGAGAGTATCATCACACCTAAGGTCATGGAAAAAGTCCCACTTAGTGTCCAGGTATAATTCATGTTTCTGTCCATGTTTATGCATCTCAGATGTAATGCGCTGTACATGAGCATTACATAAGCCGCTGTGGAATGGCTGATGGTGGCGATGGCTTTCAGATGGTCTTCCATATCACGCATGGCATCTGCCATCGGAAACAAATGTGCACAGCTATTTCAGAATCGTCCTAAAAACAAGGTATGAATCATGACGATATTTGGCAGGGGTCTGCCTGGTCCTAATTATCTGCATCTGAGGTGGGATTACAGATATTGCTTTGTGTAACTGATATCAGTTTTTTCATAAAAATAAAGGCAGAAACCGAGTATCATTCTTGAGAATCATGGGAATCTTTCCACGTTCCTCAGTCTTGGACAGTGTATCTTTCTCTGTCTCTCGCTCTCTTCTTGTACTTTCTCTCTGTCTATTGCCCAGTTGCACTTTCCGTCTCTGTCTTTCACTCCCTTTCTTTTTGCCTCTCGATATCTTGACAGCATTCTCTCTCTTAAGCCTGCATACCCTTTCCCTCTTGCTATGCATCTAGCACTCTATTTATATGTGTCACTCTGGTTCAGGCTCTCTCTTCCTTCGCTCACTCCTTTTCTCTCTATCACTCTCTCCCTTCCTCTCCAGTGCATGCCTCTCTCTGTTTCTTGTACTTTCTCTCTCTTTCTTCTTTAAATCATAAGGTGTATCTTTTTTCTCTTTCCTGCTTTTTTAAACCTTTGTTACATTTTCTCTCTCTCTCTGTCTCTCTCTCTCTCTCTCTCTCTCTCTCTCAATCACTCGCTGTCACTTCATTCTGCTCTCTGTATCTCCTCATGTCTCTTTTGTTACAATGCCCATATCTTCCTAGCTCTCTTACTCTCACTCCACTCACTGTTCCTTTCTCTCTTTTTTCTATGGCTCTGGCTTTCTTTCTCTCTCATTCGCACACTGTTTTTCTTTCTATCCCTCATTGTTCTTAAGTCTCTGTTTCTTTCACTGATCATCTCTATCCCTTTTTCTGTGTATATCTATCTTTCTCACTGAATTACTGACTTACCCTCCCTTACCCCCCTCTCTTTCTCTCTCTTCCCTACCTTCGCCCTTTCTCTGTTGCCCCCTCTCTACCTCTATCTGCCTGTCTCTGTACTCTCTCTGTGTTTACGTCGCCGTTGTCTTTGCTTAGGCCAGCCTGTGCAGGTTACATCCCTGGTCCTTTATGAAGAAATTCCAGTACCCAACTTATTACACATATTGGTAGAAGTATGGCTCCGAGCTTGGCAGTGATCCAGAGGTGGAATTTCCAATGTCCATGTTATGGGCCCTAACAGAACAAGCCCTTCCAGGTCATGGACTTGAAAATGGGTCCGTACAAAGGGCCATAATGAACCTGTTTTCTGTCAGCTGTTGGCGGCAGCAAAAGGTGGTGAAGTTGATTAAAGGCCGTCTAATTGCTCAGAGCACAGCCGGAGCCCCTGGTTCATTTCACATGTCTGCCATGCTACATCCGATTGAAATACAGGAAGCTGTGGGTTTTCCAGTATAAACAGAAGAGCTTTTAGCCCACAAGCTGTCAGACCGACCAATCAATAGGATTTGCAATGGGAAACCTAGCCATGTCTACAATGGCACGTGCTCCAAAGGCCTAATGTAACCCAAACGGTCTTTCCTCTGAAATAGCTTCTATTTATTAGGAAAAATGTAACATGAGTTGATTCCAATAATAAATGTCACTTCGTACAGGTGTGGCCAAGCCGCAGTTAATTGTTATGTGGTCAGGAAGATGCTTTCGACTTCCACTCCCATTTGCCCTAGCCATCATAGCCAGTGATGAAGGATCATGGGTGTTGTGGTACAAAACATCTGGGAGCACATAATCAGTAACCGTAGTCTTTTGGCATTTCAGCTCGGGGACTTAATAGATATGCCTATTCCAATGTGTACATGATTGTCTATATTACTTTCTTTAGTGGTGAGTAACTATGCTACTTCCTTTTGAGAAAGGAAATTGTGTTTATCAATTAGGGTGACCAGTTTTTCGAGATAAAAAAACGAGAGGGCCAAACATATACAATAAAGACTACCATGCCCCTTCCAACCCTGCCCTCCCATCCCTCCTGCCCATGCTATGTATTCATTCGTTCACTCCTAACCAGTCTCTGTGGCAGAATCAGTTAATACATGTGGCTGGTACTTGAAAGGTTGAGGGTTCAAGCTCATCCTGCAGTGTCACAGATCCGGCTTAAGTGAAACAGGAACATTCTAAAAGTATTTGATTGGTATTTATAATTGTCAACTGTGACTATTTAATCATTCCCTGTAATTGTGCTCGGACTGTGTTAATGGCCAGCCTCCCTTTCCCCAATTCCAGGGCGGTCCCTGCAAAACAGGGAGGTCTGGTCACCCCATCATATCATCTGACTAAGGGGTCGATTCATGGAACAAACGTGCAGCGATAATCCCAGCGCAAGCAGGCGCAAGGTGGCGCAAGCGTGAGAAACCCAGCGCACGCGCACGCGTGCGATTCAAGGAAGACGCTGCGCGTGTTTCCCGCTGTCCGTGTGCCAAATCCTTGCATGGCACACACGGGCACACACTCCACCAAACATCGTGTGCTACACGCACAGCAAAAGCGCACATAGCGCGGCGCACACAACCAAAGTGGGCGGAACAGTGGGCGTAACACGCGGGATGGGGAATAACGTGTGAAAAAGAAGGCGTAACTGGGAAGTACTGCAGGGAACTACACGGAACGCCCACACGCACGCCAACAACCCGTATTCATGGATTCGAATACGGGAAACCCGCGCACGGCAAAAGACGCACACAGGCGGCAACGCGTCCGCCAGACGAAGGCAGGCGGAAGCGTCCCCGCGCACAGTATAAAAGTGCGCGCAAACAACAAACACGTATATACAGCTACAACACGTATATACAGCTACGATGAATGCCCCATTTGTCGCAGCACTGATCGTGGGACACCGCAGGAGGAGGAGAATAGCCAGGGCACGCATTTCCGCACCATGGACAAGCCTTTTTGGGATGCCTGACGACCAGGTCTATGGCAGGTATAGGTTTCCACCCCACATCATCCTAGACCTGGTCAGGGAGTGGGAAGATGACCTTACATCCCCCATCCTTTGCTCCCAAGCATTGAGCCCCTTGGAGAAGCTGCTCAATGTCCTGCATTTTTTGGCCACTGGGTCATTTCAGCGGACCACTGCCATAGTGGGGGGGGTCTCACAGGCCACGCAGTCACGCTGCCTACACCAGGTACTGGCAATCATGACAGCGCGCCCCTCAGTCCGTAGGCACATATACATGCCCAGAACACCCGCAGAAAGGCAGGCCGTTGTCCCGGATTTTTTCAGGGTGGCACACTTCCCCAAAGTGCCCGGTGCCATAAATTGCACCCATGTGGCCCTACGTCCACCTAGGGCCACTGAGCACATCTACCGAAACCGCAAGCACTGGCATTCCATCAATGTACAGGTGGTATGCGATGCAAAGGGAATCATCACCTCTGTCTATGCAAACTACCCTGGCTCCACCCATGACAGTTTCATATACAGAATGTCCGCCCTGAGCCGGGCCCTGGAAGCTGGGCAGCATGGCGACACCTGGCTCCTAGGTGAGTACAAATGCCCTTGCACATGCATGCATGTCACACACACACACACACACAAATAAACAAACCCCAATAATCACAACCATTTACACCTCCCCAGGGGACAGTGCCAACCCTCTGAGCAACCACATGATGACGCCGATCCGGAACCCCACCACACCACCCCAGCTAAGATACAACGCTGCCCATATTGCAACCAGGGCCATAGTGGAGCGCACATTCGGAGTGCTCAAGTCACGTTTCCGCTCCCTTGACCGCTCTGGCGGGCAGCTACTCTATGCACCACCAGTAGTGTGCAGGATCATTGTGGCAGCATGTGTCCTGCACAATGTTGCAACACGGCAGGGTGTCCCGGTGGACATGGTGGTGCCCCCACATCCCCAACCACAGGCACAGGCGCTGCCTATGGGAGGGGACAGGGCACGTGGCGAGGAAGCCCGGACCCAGCTTGTGGCCACATTTTTCACCTAAACTCCCACCCCTGCGGAGTGCACACAGGCCTGGCACATACCAGGTGACAATCGATGATGACAAAGAGACAGTCAACTGTCACAACCCTACCACCCTGAGATAGTTGCCATGGAAGTGCCACATTGTCTGCATCCCTAGCTACTTAAACACAAGCTATCCTGTGTGACCAAAAGGCACACATATGACATGACATGATATGGCCTATACACAAGTATTTCAAGGTGCGATGAGGTAGGGAGGGGGGAACAAGGGAAGACAGACTACGGTACTACTAGGCCAGGTGTCATTTGGATTGTGCAAGTGCAGGGGTAGGGGTAAGGGAAAAGTGCAAGGGGAAGGGGAGGGGGGGAGTGCAATACAGGGTAAGTAGACCAAAAAACAAATACATAGGCCAGCTGGTGGCAACTGCAAAGGTAAGTGCAGACAAGTGCTGGGAAGGGGGGGCTGTAGGGATAGAGAGACAGTCCCGCAGTGCAGGGGTTGCCAGGGAGGCAGTGTAAGTGGAGAGTGGCTGGGCCAGGGACCGAGGTCAGTGAGAGTGGCCCAGTTGCAGATCCAGTGCAGTTCCAGTGAATAATTTAGCAAGGGAGAGGCAGAGAGAAAGCAGAAGCAAAGAGGAAGGTCTTGAGGTGCTTCCCGAACTGGAGATGGTTCTCCTCAAGTTCCAGTGAGGCAGGAAGGCTGTTCCAGACGGAGGGCCCTGCCGCGCAGAGAGATCTACCCCCAGCTAGTTGCTTTGATAAGCGGATGACCGTGACATGCAAGGTGTGAATCACACACACCTGAAAAACAGGCCATGGCCATCACTGTTATGTCACTCAAACCCTCCCAAACCATAACATGACATGGCAAGCAATACCCATACACCAACACAGTAACAATAAGGTACACATTGCCATGTCCAAAATGTACAGTGGCATCAGACAATGATGCCTGACCTGGAATCAGATGAAATGACTGACCAACAACCTCCCACCCAAAATAAGTCATTTCCAAATGCATTACAAGAGTTGTAGACGTAACATAACAATGAATGCCTGTCTACATGCACATTGTGCATTGCAAAATCAACACTGCAGCTTCTGTGTGCTGTGTCCTACTCCTGCAACACACTGCTCAGCGCACAGCACAGTGAACAGCCATTGTGTGTGATGACCACCCTGAGCATCACATCTAAGCGACAGACCACATCAAAAAGCAAATTAGGCATGTACAGGATCCATAATTGGTCACAGAACATGTGCTGCAAGGACACAGTGGGCACCAGAAGGCAAACAGTGTACATGTGGATATGCAAGGGTGGTTGTACATGTAGTGCATCAGAGTGCAAGTGTGTGGGTCAGCAAGGACATGCACTCAACATATGCATGTGCAATCAAGTGACCATCAGTGTTCTCTACACATCACATGTGAACATTCACCATGTGTACACCCCAGCATGTCAAACCACAACTATCCCCTCGCACCTGAAAGGTAAACACAACACATGAACAGGCATTGATCAGCAGAACACAACATGTACATAGGATACCACCATTACAATGTCAGGGTTCCCATCACACTGCAGGGCAAGGCAACTATCAACAACAACCCCCCCTCCCTCAAAAATGACCATGACCCACTGAACAACTGCACCTGGGTCATGGAGCCTTCAACCCTCAATTCCACCTGGCCACAGGATCACCTTTCCCCTTCGTCACCATCTCCCACCTTGAGTGTAAAAAGGTGCCTGCACCCTCAGAATCCACACTCATTTCCAAAATCACAACATCCAAGCCAGAAAAACAAACCAGAACACCCTCCAGTAGATGACTCGACGTAGCAGTACCTCACAAAGGCCAAGTACTACCACAATGATGCAACAACCAAGGTAGCACAGTAAAACAATGTCACAACAGGATGTGAACCATGTGTGGTACATAACATAGAATGATGCACCGTGAACGGATGTGTACTGTCACAGGTCCCGTGTACAGACGCGGGAGTGTCACGAAACAGCCACCCCCAACGTGTCCCGGGTGCCTGCAAGGTCAAACTCACACAGGCCCCTGAGACCCTGGTGGGGAAGGAGGGTCAGGGATATGCAGTCGGGACAGGTGTTGGCACACTGCATAACTGGAATGAGTGGCAGGAGAGGGGAGGAGGAATGACACATGAAAGTAGGGAATGCACGAAAATGTACTACCTGCATGAACACATACAGAATCCAAACAAACTTGGACATCATTGTCATGGCCTTCTGTAGTCCAGGTTTAGGAGTGGCACGAACCAACCACCCCCTCTAGGGTTTTGGCACCTGCAAGTTTGGGGCTTACACAGGCATCCGCAACCCCAGCGGGGAAAGAGGGTTAGGGAACGTTGCTTGGATAGGTACGGGAAGCAGGAACACCGGGTAGAGGCTACAGGGTTCAAAATTGCATCGGATTCCGGGTGATTAGGGGGAAAAAACATACCAAATTGAATTACACATTCATCCATGCATTAGTGCACCCCCCAGCAAGCCTATGCAGAGCAGTTTGAAAGAAAAACAACAAGACACTTAGCTCTGGTTTTGAGTGCTGGCCTCCTGCCTGCACACTCTCAGGTCCGGTTACAGGAGCACTGCAATGCTGCAAAGAGAGCCACAGTCAACAACTGTACGTGCCAATTACACAAAAACACACCACCAAACATGCCCCATAGCAACAAACTACTCTACAAACAGACAATCTGGTGTAGATGCTTTGTACCCATATATAACATTACCCCTGTGATGGGTCATACACAGTCAATGCAGTAAGTCAGCCGCCGGTGGGTGCATGGCAAATGGAACACCAATGTGTCACAATTCACACAACATGCAATGTTCCCTGGGTAAGCAGACATATCCATTTAGCAAGCCATGACTTCAGAGCAAGTTGTGTACCACCATGACCGAAACAAAGTTGGCAGTGCATTTATCAAAATGTACATGGAAATGAAATGCACTGCACCCGAGTATGTCCCTTGCTGTATGTCCCTGTGAGCTGCCCCTTTCCATGTCTCAGAAGGCTACATGGTTGATACAAGTGCCTCAATGGACCTTGGTGTACCGGAGGGTATGTGCCACTGCCCCTGCAGGTGTCCCAGACAACCTTACAATCAACAGCCATCAGTCCACCAACACATCTGAGCTGCATTGTGTGCTTCAACACCAATATTCGTCCAAGCTCACCCTCAGTGCTGTGACTGAGCCTGCATGTGCAACTCGCCTGGTGCAAGCTTTGCTGTGTTGTGGCCCCCCTGTGCTGCTCACCTTGCCTGGAGTTCCTTGGAACATGTCAGCAGTTCTAGGATGTAGGTCTGCAATCCCTGTGCCTCTGCTTGTGCACACATGTGCATGTGGGCACCAACAAACGTGTCCCGAATTCCGACATCCAATGGGCCATGTCTGCTGGAAAAGGTGCTCTGGAGGCTCATCTCCCTGCAGAAAGGGCATGAAACACATGATTAATGCTTCAAAGTCATCTGTGTGTGTCTCTTCAGGCATCTCAATACTTCACCATGTCAGAGAGTCACATCAGAAATCACACCATCAGTCAGTCTTTCACATCCAAAGTGTGGAACACTATCTACGGCATGAATTGCAACAAGCACGTGTACAGTAAAGATAAGAAACATACTACACAATGCATAGCAATGAATGTACACATTAATCATGAAACACCCCATCTAGCAAAAGCTGAACAGTGGACAATAACACCAACATCATCCCTACTAGGGGTGTAAACACAAGTCACACAGCACCAGACATGCCACAGATATGACAGTCCAAAGCCCTTGTGTAAAAGGTTGTGACAACGAACCATCCTTGCGAGCCCATGGATAAGGGAGGCAGGAGTGGCATATGTGAGTCAAGGACCCCAAGCAGCAAACACATACACAAGACAACCATGAAGGGCCCAGCTGGAACAGACAGTGGATGCCTTCATAAGCCACAAAGCACCGCACCGTCACATGAAAGCACAATAGACAAGCAATTTTAAACTATATTAACTAATTACACTAACTATGGAAAACCTACATTACCTAATTAAACTAACTATCAAACAGAAACTTAACTAACTAAACTAAAAGAAAAATCAAAAATGGCCACATACGACCCGGGGGGGAGGGGAGGCACCCAGGAGGGGGGAGGTACAGGGTGCTGCTCAACATCCACATGCGATGATGCTGAGCCAAAAAAAAAACCTCCATGGGCTCAACGCCTGCACAGCCCGACCTATGTGGGAGATAGATGGTCGTCCGAGTCTGGCTCATCCTGGAAAGGAGGACATGGCACAGTAGCCTGGCCACGCCTAGCCGCAGCTTGCCCCTTGTCTGCAGCAAGTCAGCCGGACGGGTGAGCCTGGTTCTGTGTGGCGATGTGACGTAGGTCTGCATGCAGAACCTCACGTGATACACGTGCTTCCTCTTGCAAGGTAGCACGTGTAACACGGAGTTCCTCCTGCAAGGCCTGGCTGGACAACCGCTGCACCTCCCGGCAAGCCTGTAGCTCAGCCGAAATGGTACGCTCAAGCTGTGCAAACCTCTCCTCTGCCCGCTGCCTCTGGGACATCATAAGAACACCCAGAGTGGATTTGAGGGAAGCCTACTCCTCCCGCAGGGCATCCATGTGCGCATCTGCGTGAGCAGCAATTGCTTGACGCAGAGACGACATTTCAGCCTGGCGTGCCCTGTCTGAGGCCGCCATGCCCAGCCTGAGCGAGCGGGCCGTGGACCGTGCCGCCTGCTACTGGAGAAGCACCTGCCTAGCAGGGGGGAGCACAGATCGGGCCACACGCTCCATGCTCTCAGCGATGTTCTCCATTGCTGCCCCCTGCCGTTTGGAATTGGCAGTCATGTCTTGCTCCCACTCAGTATACTGCGGTTGCGCGCGGCGACCATGTTGCTGGGCCTGACCCCTGCGGGACCCAAGGACCGGGGGGCCTCGCTGTGTTGGCACCACCCGCGGCTGCACGACTACATGCCCCCGTCGACGTGATGTCCCAGGCACATCAGTGACTGGTGTGGAGGGTGACCCTGCGTCCCGATCCACCACGGGCAGAGGAACCAAGACTGTCTGATCCCTCAGTGCAGGTGTCGCAGACAGAGGAGTGTCCACATCAGAATCACTCACCCCTGACACATGGACTTGATGCTCATCCAACTCAACATGGACGTCAGAGTCGTCATCAAGGCTGGACTCATAGGCAGCCAGAGACAAGATGGACTGTAGCACTTGGGGGTTTTCGTGGCCTACCACCCCACGACCCCCACTAGTGCCGGGTTGATGTAGTGGTAACAACCCTGTGTCTGGCATGACAACACCATCCTCCGCCTCCATTGCGTCATCACCTGAAAAATAGAGAGAAAAAAGGTCACTACACATGTCAGAAGCACACAACACACACACCGACAGCAAACGCATCAGGCAGACATGTGACACACAACATATAACCTGGCATGCATGCTGGGTCAACTTTGAATTGTTTCTGTGATCAGACCTGTTGAAAGGTGGCAGTTTCCATGGAAGTGGGTCTATGCAGTGCAGAAAATGTGTACGCCACTCACTACCTACATGTACAAGGACTCCATGGTGTGTGCCAGGAAATGTGAAGGCAGTGCAATGTCAAATTCAGACATCACGTGCATTGTGCATTCAATGTGTACCATATCTAGAAGCCAAGCACCCCTCCACCCCAGTACCAAAGCAGGGATGCCTAGCATGTTATCAAAAGGCTGACCATACACCTGTGTATTGACAGGCAGTGTTGACTGGCATCAACAGCTTAATGTGATTCAAGTGACCACACTGCAAATGATGCTGGGACAGTAAGCAGGACACATGATGAAAACTCTGGATGCCGCCCATGTGTGAAGAAGACGCAACAACAGTTGGACAGATTCATTGGCCATTAAACAGGCTGAGGCCTGTGAGCCACACAGATTGTCAGACCCTAAACATGTGTGTAACGCAGGACTGAGCCACAGTTGACATGGTAAGGCTGATGAGATGCCAGGCAATGTATGTAACAAAGGACTTGTATTACAGTGATCATCAAGTCAAGGACACATAGGGGCATGCATGCAATGCACATGGAGCATGAATGGGCACTCATGTCCCTGCGGGACATCTGATCTATGCACAGTACAAGTGAGATACCCTGCATCAAGTACTAAGGCTGTAGCACACGGCATATGTCTGGCAGATTCTACGCTGGAAGTTAGCATCTACACAGGACGCATGAACAAGAAAGTACACATTGGCAAGATTGAAGCAGACCAGGGCAAAGGTGGAACTGGGGTGCAGAGTGGCGGAGGAGGGGCAAGGGAGCATGCCTACATGGAGTCCCCGCATGCAGGCAGAGGAGACATGCATCACGGAAGCATTGCATTACTTACACATCAGAACCATGTACACGTCACATGTAGTGGCAATCATGCACAACACATCCCAAAAGTGAAACACACACGTCCTCAACAAACACGCATCAACACTCACTGGACTGCGCATCAAAGTCCAGCATCTCTCCCACTCCTTCGACCAATTCAGGTGGTATGAACTCCGCAACAAGTGCCTCATGCGGAGTGAGCACTTCCTCCTCTGGTGCAGGCCCACCGCCAGTCACCAGAGTCAAGTTGTAATTAGAGGCACGCTTAGCCTTAGTGCTGCGTTTGATGTCATTCCAAGGTTTTTTCACTCTTGCGCCAGACGCACCTCATGGCCGAATGAACTGACATGTTCCGCAACATGCTTCCAGTGGGTGTCACGTTGGGCAGCCGTAGTCTGACTATTGGCACCCACTAGCATGTCACGGCTGTGGCCCCGCACGTAGTCCACGAGGAAGTCCAGTTCCTGGTTGCAGAAAGGCTTCTTCCTCGACGTGCAGGAGGTCGTGGCTGTGTGTGGGGTCCCAGCCTGTGCTGCAGGTGCAACCTTCCTCCTCTTGGACTGTGGCGCAGACCCTGGCTGGCTAATGCCGCCCTGACCAGTATGGCCAGTGGGTTCGGTGGATTGAGCCAAGGGAGTGGCAGGTGGAGGGTCGACCAAAGGCCTGACTTGTGTCAGTGGCAGCTGGGTGCCCTCTAATGGACCCTGCGCAGCAACATCCGCTGTGGCAGGGTCATTGACCGCAACAGTCCTGGTTGGCAGACCCACAACCGGGGTGTTGTTGGGTGCATCTGCCCCTGCACTTGCCAACACCCGGCTGTTCGGGGCAGCAGATGACATGACTGCCCCAGGGACACGTCTCTTGGTCTGAGCAGCCCGGCCTGCCCCTATGGTTTCCCTTCTGGCCTGTTGGAGATCTACCAAGGGCTCCTCAAGTGCCAACGCAGCCTGCGCTGGCAGACCCTGAGTGGCGGTGTCCACAGCTGCACCTGCAGCTACCACTACCCTTGGGCCTGTGGCAGTCGATGGAACAGACTGCCGGGTCACACGGGCGCCAGTGCCAGATGCAGAAGCTGCATCCCCCGGAACCACAGGGGGTGGTGGCATGACTGCACCGACCCATGGCACAACATTGTGCTCAAGTGGCGCACCCCTGCCTCTTCCCCCTCTGTGGCCGCCCTGAACATCATGGAGTCCCCCTACTCCCTGGTCACCACGGCCACGTCCCCGACCACGCCCTCCACGAGGAGTTCGCCCAGCTGAAGCGCTCCTCACCTTTGGTGGCCTCCCAACCATGGCACAGATGTAGTAGTGCCGGCACAGATGGAGTGGTGCCAATGGGAGGTGTACACCACAATTGACCTGGGCAATTGGGGTGAAGGGGGTGGGAAGCAAGATGTTAACAGCCTCCCTGCACCTGCAAGGCTGTATGTGACCCCGGTGATGTAGTGACGGGTCACGCAACGCTCAGGCACCCCAAAACTGCAGTAAAACCATGCACGCAACCCTGCAGCCTACGTGCGTGGATTCAACCTCCCGCAGTATGCGGTGGCACCCAGTAACACGAATAACGCGTACGCGTGGGACACGCAGGCTACTATGACATCGAAAATGGGTGCGATACACAGGTTCACCCGCAGTGGGAAAAAGAGCATGTGTGACTCACCGTCTGACTAGCGCGATGCAGAAAAACACGCGTAGCCAATACCCCCGCCAAAAGAAGAGATACGTCCTTGATAGCTGTGAAGTTGTGATGGCGCGCGAAACAACAGGAAGCAGCAACACACGTCGGTCTCCACGAAAGGCACGTACAGCGAACTGCTGGGCCCGCTCACCTTTAACCCGTGCTGAGGGAAACGCCCGCGCGCGTCACGTCACTTATGCGCATGGGCCCTTTCCTCGGATTACACGCGGACGTGCAGTTTTTCACACGCGCTGAAATGCCCATGCACGCCTGAGTGCGTCACGTCACAGGGGCGCTTGCGCTTGAGGGGCCTTCTGTCCAATGAAATTGCGTATGCGTGCAGACACGCTTACGCGCTAAGGGCCTTTCCTCGAATTACACACTGACGTGCAGAATTTTCACGTGCCAAATCACTCCGTATCAAGCTGGCCACGCGTAAGCACACGGAAGACCACACCCAGAAGGCCGAATTACTGCCCCCCAGGGCCCTGAGCACGCTCCCACCTGCCATCTGCTGCTGCCTGACTGCCTGCTGCCCACGTGCCTTGCCATTTGCTGCCTGCACATCAGCCAGGGGTGCTGTTGCTGTGACCACCCCTGCTGGAACCGAAGACTCCCGACTGGAATTCCATCGCTCCACAGCCCAGCCCCAGGACCCAGTTGCCCACCCACTCCTGCCTCTGGGGTTGTCATGTCGGGCACTGCAACATCTGGCACCACTGACATCCCCCAGCCAGAGAGGCAGAGGGGCACCAGCTTCAGTGCCAGGGAAGTTGGTGTCCTGGTGGAGCAAGTTCTGGGGCAGTATGATGCCCTCTATGGAAGTTCCCGCGCCGACAAGGAAGGACGGACTCGGATCTGGACGGACATCGTGACTGCCATCAACGCGGAGGGGGTGGCAGTCCGCGACTTCCAACATGTCAAGAAGCGCTGGGAGGACTTCAGGTCCAGGACCCTGAACAAGGCCCAGCGCCTCTTGAAGGCAGCAGATGCTAAGGGGCGCCGGGGCCACTTGTCGGAAGATCAGATGAGGGTCCTGGAATGCATATCCCCAGCGCTCCACGTCCAGGTCCTTGAGAGGCAGACCCGTCTGGAGTCGAGCAGTAAGTGCACATGCATCGTGATTGTGAGCTGTGCGTGTGGTGATGTTTCAGTAGTGTGCAGGTTGCACATCTGTTTGTATGGGGTCGAGTATGGGTGGGGGTGTACAGGGCCGTGAGGCTAACACATGCGAGGGCTGTAATGTGTGAGACATGGATGGTGCTTGTGTGTGTAGGCTTACATGCCAAATTCAGTTGTGTGGGCACATATGTTTGGATGAATGTGTATGTAAGTAGACAAGTTCGTGATGTCACGCATGTATGTTGTTTCCAGCTGCATGTATCAGCACTGTGTACATGTGCATTTGTGTGTATTTGACAAGGGTGCAACAGTGATGCAACATGGATGCATGTGACAGCGGGATGTGGAAGCCTGATTGGCAGATGTGACATGGATGCCTATCTGAACACTGCGACACTTGGCAGAGGTGTACACATGCATGCAAGTGTGGTGGTGTGTGTACATGTGTGGTGCACTTCCTGTGTTGCATGTGATGTCTGGCTCAGCTTTGCCTGCTCATGCTGTTGTATGTGTATGGATGGTGCTGGCAGTTGCGATATGGCTGTGGTATGGCTCATGTGTACGAGTTGAAATGACATGTGTGTTGGGGATTGTGATGGCATGTCTGAGGTTTGCCAATGCCACTCATGTACAACTGTCATGTGTGTATGTGTCCATTGTACAGTGCCCTGATGCCTGTGTTTTATTTCTCCCTGTCTGCAGCGTCAACTGATGAAGAGGGCGGAGAAGGTGCTGTGGAGCACAGCGGCGGGGATCCCACCGCCAGCCGGAGACGCAAGGCCCGGCTCCCCTCCCTGGTTGTGATCTCGTCGGCGAGTGAGGAGTCCGGTGCCGCGTCCCAGGCCGCAGCTGCCGGGGGGAGGTCCAAGAGGCGGAGGTTGGGGTTAGACTCCTCGGCAGCAGAAGGGGCAGCTGGGACCCCACAGGGCCCAACGGGGGAAGATGGCACAGAGTCATCCAGGTTGGTGGGGGGTTTGGTGGAGGAGGAGGCCGTGCAAGCAACAGAGACGGGGTCTGGAGGTGGGGATTCCACTGGTGCTAGTGGTGCAGTGAAGGACCAGGGACAGGAGGCAGCACAGGCCGCCGCGGAGGTGCCTGTGTGCAATCCTGTCCCTGATCCTGTCCCTGCATCATCTTGCACCAGCAGGGATGCCTACATCCAGACCCGTTTTCAGGCAGGTGATGAGCTCACGACAACTGGCCTTCCTCTGCCTGCGGACGTGGCTATCCGGGTCCGGGTTGAGCCTGTCCTGACTGGTGTGGCGTTGCGTCAATGGGCCATGCGAGGTGACTTGCAGTCTTTTCATGAGGAGACTGCACGTCATCTCGAATGGCTCGTTGACCGCGTCGGCCTACTGGGACAGGTCACCCAGGTCGGATTCCTCCGTTTGATGGGGCTTGCTGCGACCCCCTCCTCAACTGAACCCCCTATGCACCAGTCGTCCTCCCTGCCATCTTCCCACCCATCAGTCACCTGGGTGCCCTGTGAAGCTGCCTCTGACGGTGCAACCAGGCTGGTGGAGGAGGCATCCCTGCCACAGTCGGGAGTCGGACGTCCAGCAGGGGTGGCCACATCAACGACTGCACCCCAGCCAGCGGAGGATGTGCAGGCAGCAGGAGGCAGTGCACGGGCAGAGGCACAGCAGCAGCAGCAACGTGGTGGGAGCCATGAAGCCTCGGGGCCTTCGACATCGGAGGAGCAGGCTTCGGCTGGAGGGCAGGAGGGCCCAGGACAGAAAGTGTCTTCCGTGTGGCAGCGGTTGGGCCACGCCATAGATGCGAAGCGGCAGCGCGTGGAAGAGGCACGGCTCATGATGGTCAGGGCGGAGAACTCCATGCGGAGGGCCCTGAGGCGGGCCGAGTGCCTCGAGCCAATCCGCAGGGGGTTGGAGGTGGACACGTCGACGGCCCTGCGGACCCTCGGGGCCATGGAAGGGGACCGCCTCCGGGACATTGAGCAGGAGTTCGATGATGCCCTGGCCCGGGACATCCAAAAGTGAGCCGTCGGACTAGCCCGCTGCCCTAGTACATAGTTCTGTAGTTAGTGTTAGGTTTCCTTTGGTTTTGCATTTTTTTTGGACCTTTTGGACAATGGGCCACATTTTTGTATATGTATTTTTTTTATTAGGTAATGTTATTAGATAGGTTTCATTTCTTCTGTTGGGATCATGGACCCTGGCTTGTTCATCTGTACATAGTTGACTGTTGGATTTTCTTTTTTTTTACAATTTACACATGGAGCAATGGTTTTCAATTATAATTTTCCATTGGATTTTCTTTTGTGGACTGTGACTTTGGACACCATTCCTTTGGATTATGATTTTTGGTTTTGCATTTTTTCACGGACTTCTTTTTATTTTTTTACATTCCCATTTCTGTTTGTTTATTTTTGATTCAATGTATGTTTCCTTTAATACATATTTTTTGTTCAAACTTCAATCTGTAGTATCATCTCATTGGTTTCATGCATATCATGAAATGGGTTTTGAGATTCACTGACACCCATTGGGTGTATGTGAGGGACATGTGTTCGTTTCCAAACTTGCAATTGGGGTTCTATCATGTTATTGCCATTTCTAAGTGGGTGGATGCAATACTCGGGTGGGTGTTGTGCATTTGGGGGCTGACCATAGGGACCAGGGATCTAGATTGTGATGACATGTTGGCCGGGGAACATGAGTTGGGGCCTGGTGGAGGGTGCACCACAGTGCTGGGGCGTGGGGGTGCAGGGGAACATGAGTTGGGGCCTGGTGGAGGGTGCACCACAGTGCTGGGGGTGGGGGTGCAGGGGAACATGAGTTGGACATGAGTGGGGGCCTGTTGGCAGGTGCACCACAGTGCTGGGGGGTGGGGGTGATGGGAGATATGAGTGGGGGCCTGGTGGAGGGTGCACCACAGTGCTGGGGGGTTGGGGTGATGGGAGACATGAGTGGGGGCCTGGTGGAGGGTGCACCACAGTGCTGGGGGGTGGGGGTGATGGGGAACATGAGTGGGGGCCTGGTGGAGGGTGCCCCACAGTGCTGGGGGGTGGGGGTGCAGGGGAACATGAGTGGGGGTGCAGACTAGTCCCCCGTGGTGTGAGCTGCCTGAGGGGGCCATGGAGGTTGTGGAGCGAACACCTGGGAGGACCCACACGGCCAATTCACGTGTAGTACTCCACGGAACCCCTGAAATACACGTACCCTGCTGATATCGCGTGTGAAGCTTCCCACGCACCACGAAATACACGTACCCAGGACATTCGCGTGTGGAACTTCCCGTGCACCCCTGATATACACGTACCCTGCTGAATTCACGTGTGAAACTTCCCGCGCACCCCTGATGTACACCTACCCTGATGGAATCACGTGTGGAACTTCCAGCGCACCCCTGAAATACACGTACCCTGCTGATATCGCGTGTGAAACTTCCCGTGCACCCCGTAATACACGTACCCAGGACATTCGCGTGTGGAACTTCCAGCGCACCCCTGCAATACAGGTACCCTGCTGATATCGCGTGTGAAACTTCCCGCGCACCCCGTAATACACGTACCCAGGACATTCACGTGTGGAACTTCCAGCGCACCCCTGGAATACACGTACCCTGCTGATATCGCGTGTGAAACTTCCCGCGCACCACGAAATACACGTACCCAGGACATTCGCGTGTGGAACTTCCCGCGCACCCCTGAAATACTTGTACCCTGCTGAATTCACGTGTGAAACTTCCCGCGCACCCCTGATGTACACGTACCCTGATGGATCGCGTGTGGAACTTCCAGCGCACCCCTGAAATACACGTACCCAGCTGAAATGGCGTGAGGTACTTCCCGCGCACCCCAGTGATACACGTAGCCCGCTTGCCGTGCTGGTACAGGGTTAGCGCAGCCCTTTGCGCTGGATTGGGGATTTTGATGGCTTTTCCCTGCGAAAGGGGCGTTCTTGAGGGCGTAACTGGCGCTGCTGCAGGGTCACTGCGCCACTGTGCGCCACGGCTGGTTTTGGTGGCTGGAATCCATGAATACGCTGTGCGCTGAAATGTATTTTGGCGCAGGCGGATGGCGCAGGGATTCGCATGCGCACACTGTGCGCCAGCCGCGTGCGCCACTTGTGCGCTGAATTCTATGAATTACCCCCTAAATGTATACTGTTAAAAGCCCCTAAAGACGCTGGGCTTTAAATTTTAAATTCATCGCAGTTCCTGATCTTTCTGTTGTGTGTCTGCCCAGCACCCCAGGCTTGCTTCACGCTTAGAAAACAAGCTAGCAACAAGGGGCCCTATCACTGCTCAACTGAGTATAACTAGGCGTTTTAACTATCCTTAAATCAACTACTTGACACTCCTTGATTTGCTCATTTTGAAACAACTGACAGCGCCGCCAGGCTGGGCCCACCTGCCGCACCAGCCAGTTGAGCAATTTGCTTTCAAACATATCCAAACGAAAACAAAATCCAGTTTGTCATAATCAATTTTGACAAACTTGAACAAACTAAAGAAATCCTCTGCACCACAGCACATTTCCTTCTTTTTAAAGATATGTATGCAGAGAACAATTCTCTCTGTCTCTTGCATATGATTTTACGATTCAGAAGTCACTGTATGGGTGTTTGTTTCTGTATGTATGTGCAGTGTATGTTGAGATGGGGGGTGGGGGAGTATCGGGTCTGTATGAGTGTTTGTATTTGTATGTCTGTGCAGTGTATGTTGAGATGGGGTGGGGGGTGTTGGGTCTGTATGGGTGTTCGTTTCTGTATGTATTTGCAGTGTGTGTTGAGATGGGGGTGGGGGAGTGTCGGGTCTGTATCAGTGTTTATATTTGTATGTATGTGCAGTGTATGCTGAGATGGGGGGTGGGGGAGTGTCGGGCCTGTATCAGTGTTTGTTTCTGTATGTATGTGCAGTGTATGTTGAGATGGGGGGTGGGAGGTGTCGGGTCTGTATGGGTGTTTGTTTCTGTATGTATGGGCAGTGTATGTTGAAATGGGGGGCGGGGGGATGTCGGGTCTGTATGGGTGTTTGTATGTCTGTGCAGTGTATGTTGAGATGTGGGGGTGTCAGACTGTCAGTGTGTTTTTTGTGTGTATGGGCAGTGTATGCTGAGATGGGGGTGGGAGAGGTTCAGGTCTGTATGGTTGCATAGTGTATTAGTGTATGCTTGTGAGTTTGTGTGCTGAGTTGGGGGTTCGGGTCTGTATGTGTACATGTTGTATGCTTGTTAGTCTGTATGCAGGGGTGGGGGAAGGGTCAGACTGGGACAAGAAATATGCCCGGTCACCCAAAAAAAGGTGGCCCAGCCCTTGCCTCAAAAAAGTGGCCCACCCCTCGCCTCACGAACCTTGATCTCTGATGACATCCCCGGAAGTGATGTCATTTGACCCCACCCCAAAGTGACATCCCGGGAAGCGATGAAACACGACCTTTCACCCCTTGACAAAACAGGAAGTGTCATCAAATAGCATTGTTCCTAAGTACACTAAATTACTGTGAATCCAAGCAGACGTCCAAGGCAAATGATAATATGTTATTGTATAGCACTTAAGCCTAAGCTCTTTTTTTAGAGAACAAATATGCATACAATATCACCCAACCTGTGTTGCTACTCATTTATCGACCTAACTTAAAAAAAAAAAAAGATTTTGAAAACAAATATATATTTTTTTCACATTTTCTTTTTCCAAAGCGGCCCAGGCATGGCCAGAAATCGGCCCCCACTCCCCAGGGACGATTTCGGCCCGGCCACTGGCCGAAAGGCCGAGGGCCCAATCCCACCCTGGGTGGGGGTGGGGGGTTTGGGGGCTGTATGGGGATGTATGCAAGGTGCATGCTTGGTGGCATGGGCATAGTGTTTGGTTGGGAGTGGGAGCCATGGGGCATAATATTTGGTTGGGAGGTGGGGGCTATGGGGCATAGTGTTTGGTTGGGGGTGGGGGACATGAGGCATAGTGTTTGCTTGAGGGATGGGGCCATGGGGCATAGTGTTTGGTTGGGGTGGGGGCCATGGGGCATAGTGTTTGGTTGGGGGTGGGGGACATGGGGCTTTGTGTTTGGTTGGGGGTGGGAGCCATGGGGCATAGTGTTTGCTTGGGGTGGGGCTATGGGGCACAGTGTTTGGTTGGGGTGGGGCCATGGGGCATAGTGTTTGGTTGAGGGTGGGAGCCATGGGGCATAGTGTTTGGTTGGGGGTGTGAGCCATGGGGCATAGTGTTTAGTTGACGGTGGGAGCCATAGGGCATAGTGTTTGGTTGAGGGGTGGTGCCATGGGGCACAGTGTTTGGTTGAGGGTGGGAGCCATTGGGCATAGTGTTTGGTTGAGGGTTGGTGCCATGCGGCACAGTGTTTGGTTGAGGGTGGGAGCCATTGGGCATAGTGTTTGGTTGGGGGTGGGAGCCATGGGGCATAGTGTTTGGTTGAGGGGTGGGGGACATGGGCATTGTGTTTGGTTGGGGTGAGGGCTGTGGGGCATAGTGTTTGGTTGGGGGTGGGGCCATGGGGCATAGTGTTTGGTTGGGGGTGGGGGCCATGGGGCATAGTGTTTGGTTGGGGATGGGGGACATGGGGCATAGTGTTTGCTTGAGGGGTGAGGGCCATGGGGCATAGTGTTTGGTTGGGGTGGGGCCGTGGGGCATAGTGTTTGGTTAGGGGTGGGGACATGGGGCATAGTGTTTGGTTGAGGGTGGGAGCCATGGGGCATAGTGTTTGGTTGGGGGTGGGAGCCATGGGGCATAGTGTTTAGTTGACGGTGGGAGCCATGGGGCATAGTGTTTGGTTGAGGGGTGGTGCCATGGGGCACAGTGTTTGGTTGAGGGTGGGAGCCATTGGGCATAGTGTTTGGTTGAGGGTTGGTGCCATGGGGCACAGTGTTTGGTTGAGGGTGGGAGCCATTGGGCATAGTGTTTGGTTGGGGGTGGGAGCCATGGGGCATAGTGTTTGGTTGAGGGGTGGGGGACATGGGCATTGTGTTTGGTTTGGGTGAGGGCTGTGGGGCATAGTGTTTGGTTGGGGGTGGGGTCATGGGGCATAGTGTTTGGTTGGGGGTGGGGGCCATGGGGCATAGTGTTTGGTTGAGGGTGGGAGCCATGGGGCATAATGTTTGGTTGGGAGGTGGAGGCCATGGGGCATAGTGTTTGGTTGGGGGTGGGAGCCATGGGGCATAGTGTCTGGTTGGGGGTGGGGGACATGGGGCATAGTGTTTGGTTGGGGGTGGAGGACATGGGGCATAGTGTTTGGTTGGGGATGGGGGACATGGGGCATAGTGTTTGCTTGAGGGGTGAGGGCCATGGGGCATAGTGTTTGGTTGGGGTGGGGCCATGGGGCATAGTGTTTGGTTAGGGGTGGGGACATGGGGCATAGTGTTTGGTTGGGGGTGTGAGCCATGGGGCATAGTGTTTGGTTGGGGTGGGGGCAGTGGGGCATAGTGTTTGGTTGGGGGTGGAGGCCGTGGGGCATAGTGTTTGTTTGGGGGTGGGAGCCATGGGGCATAGTGTTTAGTTGAGGGTGGGAGCCATGGTGCATAGTGTTTGGTTGGGGGTGGGAGCCATGGGGCATAGTGTTTGGTTGAGGGTGGGAGCCATGGGGCATAGTGTTTGGTTGAGGGTGGGAGCCATGGGGAATAATGTTTGGTTGGGAGGTGGGGGCCATGGGGCATAGTGTTTGGTTGGGGGTGGGAGCCATGGGGCATAGTGTTTGATTGGGAGTGGGAGCTATGGGGCACAGTGTTTGGTTGAGGGTTGGGGTGTGAAAACAGAGAAATTGATATGACGCCGGGAAGCCCAAAGGAAACACACCAACACAGGTTACAAAGAACATACGAAGTGCTTTATTTAAAAGCTACAACAGTTACCAAAAAGTCAATTGACAAACGGATAGCTATTCGGCTCTCAGAGTAACAGAACGAACTTCAACGAGAGTTCACTGCGTTAGTGTGAGAGACCGTACATTGGGATACTCGTGTTTTTATACTCTTCATCCTGCTCTGGCCAACCCCTTCGCGGATTAACCATTCTTAGGACCAGGCCTAGGGTTCCTGGCCAGGTCAATCCCATAATGTATGCATTTTGATCAGTTCCGCTGATACAGTTGTTCATTTACACATAGGTCAGGGATAGGACAAGGTCTCAGTTTGCGACCCCAACAAGTGGCCTGCATGCATATTATTTATTCATGTGTGCGGAGGTCACATCGGCCAGAATCCCACTCGAAATGTTATTCGGCCACCATTTTGATGTTCAGGGTGACTTCCACATTACAAGAGAACCTAAAATGGCGGCTAAATCCAAGATAGCGATTTACACAGTACATTAAGGTCAAGACCTTGCCGCGGAATCTATTTACACGATGTTTTAGACAACTTGGCGTAGGCCAACACACATTCAAACAATGCAATAGGAGGTATAATATTATTTCGATTCCAACAGGGGGACATGGGGCATAGTGTTTGGTTGGGGCATGGGAGCCATGAGGCTTAATGTTTGGTTGAGCTGTGGGGGAATAGTGGTTGGTTGAACGGTGGGCGCCATACGGCATAGTGTCTGGTTTGGGGGTGGGGGCCATGGGGCATAGTGTTGCACTCCACAAGAGTGAACCGAATAGTAACGCTAAAGCGGGCATTTAGGAGATGTACACCCTTTGCTTTTTGAGTACACCTAACTCAACAAAGGCCATACTCCTCTTGGGCAACCCAAACAGCAAAGTATAGCAGTCCAAAATAACAGAATGTCCCATCAAGGGGTAGTAAAATATATATAATTTAATTAAACAGACAATATGCAATAACTAAATAGAAATAAATTATAACAATGGAAAATATGTAGTACAAAATATAAGTTTGAAATACAAATAAAAATCGTTACACCGCAAACACGTATTCTTTTTCCATGTGTTTAATACAAATTGGGGGTTGAAAAGTTCTCCTCCCATGCCGCGCCGCGCCTACCGCCCCACCCACATTTACTTTTCGGCCCACTATAGCCATCATGTAAGGTACTTTCGGCCCGCTGTCAAAATCAGTTGTGCACCCCGGTCTAGGGGATAAGACACACATTGGACCACTGTGCAAGAATTGTTAAATTCACCATAAGCCCAAAGAAGGATCCACAAAAATGCCTAATGTACTTACTAGAGGTACTAGAGACACAGCAAATCCCTATAAATGAAGTCTTACAAATTGCATACACTTGGAAACATACATGCATTCTCTGCAACCATGTTTCACGAGAGCATGTCCCTAATGATCGGTTTGTGCATGTATCTATACCAAATACAATTCAATTCAATTTCAACAACTTTTCCAAAATTCAAATCTTGTCACATTATGCTCATTTTGCAATTCAGACAATCTTTTAAACATACAAATAGATTCACATGCCCAATATTAATATTAGTGCTTTTAAGATACCATGCAGATAACTGTAAACTCACTAATTTCACCCACACCCAAGTATCTCTTGGCAAGAAAACCTTAACACCAGTAGGCATAATATGCCACACTAGTGTCACAACCCATTCGGGCCACTATAATGCATATGCGAAAAAAGATGTGGTTGGTTTGAATTTAACAACACTTCCATTACTCCAAAATATATGTTACAAGAACATCTGACAAATGCCTATTTAATATTCCTTAAACCCAAATTTAGTTATTAAATTCTGTTTTAAATTCACATTTAGAATACTATACAGTTAGAATATGGCAATTGGTATCTAACAACTTTAAACATAAACAAACACACAAAACAAATAGTCCTCAATTACAATACACTTAAAACATCCCATCACCTTTGCAATAACATATTACATCCATGCTTCCACCATACAACTTTTACAATACTTTACAGTACGATTATTCCAATGGGTATCCAACTGCTTCAAACATGAACAAACACGCAAAACCAATATTCCTTAATTACATTATACTTAAAACACATCATCACCTATGTAATTACTTAATACACCCATGCTACCACTGTACTACTTTCTACACATACAAAATGTGTCTCCCTTTCATAAATGCAACAGTCTGAAAAGAAATGGGGAAAAGGTTGAACAAAATGTAAATTTTATTAAGAGCAAAACACAAAAAGTATTTTTTCAATCCACCTTGGATATTTCCCCTTGACCCAATGATTACAATATGTTAATACAACAGTGTATCACACACAAGTGTTGTAGAAAACATAGTACATAACCAAAAAAGTGATGGGTGGAAGGTTTTGAATAATTTGCAACCACTGGCACTGCTGTGGGAAACCTTCTACACTGCCAGTTTTTGAGCCCGTCTATGCTAATGCACAGGGGATCTGGTCACATGCAAATCAGTCAGGTACCGCCACCAATGGGCGCAGCCAAGCCCGAACGGATAGGCCAGGACCCTTCTGCATGGAAACACAAGCAATACAGACATGTTTCAGCCTTGTTGGGCCACATCAGTGAGGTGCAGCTTGGTTCACTATGGCACAGCTAGAAAAGGGACCGATGCCTGTGCATACCCTCTCTCACACAGGGAGACAAACTATACCAAAAATACCAAAAAATACAATGTACTACTTATGATTATGTAGACCCTTAAGTAAGTATATCTTCCACACCATGTTCTACAACTAGCTATATTTTCTTTTCTTTACAAAGAAACACAGATGTTCCCTTGTTAACATGTCCAACTGAGCACAGTATTTTAGCCATTGCCACAAGCCACATTGTTTTACCGCATTGTGCAGTGGTCTGCTGTTGAATGTTCCTCCCTGTTCTTCTTTACTGTCCTCTATTTTTTACAATGTTGTTTACCGGTCTCTGTTCTAACACTTCAGTACAGTTGACTTTCCTCAATGCGGTATGCCCAACTTGCCTCTTAGTTGGTACTCTTCTTTATTCTATCTTAGTGCTGCTCCCATCATTGCATTTTATTCCTGACAGTGATAACAAGTCTATTTTTCTTTCTATGTCTAGCCCTATTCCTACTCACTAGGCCTCTCACAGATTTCCTAATGTTCCTGCTTCATACAATACTTCTAATCTTCTCTATCCACGTCTGATTCCGGAGATTCTTGCATTAATCTTGCACTCTGGAATGCTCAATCTATCTCCAAGAAAACTAATTCTATCCTTGACATGTTTCTATGACTCAATCTGCATTTTCTATGCATTACTGCGACTTGGCCTTCATCTTTTAACTCTCCCATTACTGCTTCCTTATTCACATCTTATACTGTTTTTACTCATACTCCTTGTTCTCTGGGTCGTGAAGGAGGTACTGGTAGTCTATATCAGCCTTCCTCCACAATTAATTCTAATTCCCTCTCGCTCCCTACCTTTAGTTCCTTTGAATACTCTCTTTCCACTTTCTCTAAGTCTTGCGCTGTGACCTTTCTTTTGATCTATTGTCCTCCTGGTCTTCTTTCTGCTTTCTGCAATGACATTGATGCTCTACTTAGTGTCGTCCTGCCTTGCTCTAATTCTTTATTACTATTGGCAGACTGTAATCTACACCTGTCTTCTAATCATGCCTCCATTTTGTGCTATTATTGACTAGTATTGTCTCTCTCCCCTCCCTACTCTTCCTTGCCACATCTCTGGATTCTCTTTGGATCTTATTTTTATCTCTTCTATGCCTACCTCTATGTTTCTATTTGTCCTGTTTACTCCTCTGATGATCACTCTTCTTTTCTAATTATCCTCCTGTTCTTGATACTTGCTTACCCCCTCCTGCTCCTACCCCTTCTTTTTTCCGTTGTGATCTTTGTACTTTCAATACCCCTCTCATTGTAACTTCATTTATTGCCACTCTTCCATCCCTTTCTACTTTTTCAGCTTTCTATATGGATTATGCTGCCTCAGCTTTCTCCACTCCCCTTTCTACCTCTCTTGATACTCTATATCTTCCCTCTAAAAGTCTTCTTTCTCGTAAGCCTTCCCAGCCTTGGATTACTCCTTATCTTTGCTCCATGTGAAGGGCTCTCCGCCGCCTGGATCCGCCATGGATCTCGAATGGTGTGTTCTTCTCTTTTTCTCATACTCTATATGATGATGCACTTCTTTCTTCTAAATGTCCCTATTACTCTGATCTCTTGCACTCTTAATCATCTCACTGCTGCTGTATTTTCCAATCCCTTTCTTGTCTATTGTCTACCCCTCTGCCTGATCACTCCCTTCTCTCCACTCTTAATGCATCTGACTTTGCTAATTTCTTCACCTCTAAATTGAATAATCTTTGTGCTGCCATTTCACTAATTTCTCTGCCTTCTTCTCGCCCTGTTTCCCCTTCCTCTTCTACTGCAGTTTATTGTTCTTTCTCGCTGATCCCTAATTCTGATACTTCTTTACTCACAGGCTCATCCTACTGCTTCTCCCAAATATCCTGTTCCTTCAACACTTATTTCTAAAATCTATCCTTCTCTCAATTCTTACATTGCCAGTCTTCTAAATATCTCTCTTACCACTTCTTCTTTCCCTCTTCTATTCAAACATGCTATTAATCTTCCTGTCCTGAAAAAACCCTCCTTGGATCGTGCCACACCTTCTAATTTCATCCTATTTCTCATCTTCCTTACCTTTCTAAATTGTTGGAACATCTAATTTATTCCAAGATTTCTTCCTTTGTCACTCTTAATTACATTTTACCTCATTTCCAGTCTGGTTTTCATGCCCTCCTTCTAGGGAAATTGCTCCGCTTCCCGTCTGTGAGTCTCTTCTTTCTGCCCACCATGCTAAACACTCTTCTATTCTTATACTCTTGGACTTATCCACTGCTTTTGATACAGTGGATCACACTACTTCTTCAATCCCTTACCTCCTTTGTATTTTCTGGTTCTGTAATCACATGGGTCCAAACTTATCTATCTAATCGCACTTAGTCAGTATCATGGGCTGGTGTTTGCTCTGATCCACTTCCTTTTTTGCACTGTGTCTGTCCTTGGTCCATTTCTTTCCTCTCTCTATACATCTCCCTTGGCTAATATTATCTCTTCTTTTGGGTTGTCTCATAACTTTTATGCTGATGACACCCAATTATTCTATCTTTTTCTACTTTTACGCCTACTATACACATGAATCTCTCTGCTTGTCTCTTTGCTATTAAAATTTGGATATCGGACCACTTTCTTGTCCTTAATCTGTCTAAAACTGAAGTCCTCTTATTTCCTGCCAATATTATTCCTCTGCCTGTTTCTCCTCCCTTTGTCCTGTTTTCCTCTTCTCATCAGCCTATTTCTCTTACGACCCGCAACCTTTGCTTTCAACTGGTCACTAATCATTCTTTCGTGCATCACATTTTGATCTCATCCCATTCCTGTCGTTTCCATCTTTTCAATATTCAGAAAGTTAGACCTTTTCTCACTTTCACTAAGCTTCTATCTCTTCTTTAATCTTTTCTCTATTATTCTATTGTTCTCTATGCTGCTTTGGTCTTCCTATTTCTTATCTAGCTCCTCTTAAATCTGTTTTTAATTCCTCTATCCGTCTCCTGTATTCCTTACCTATTCACGACTCTATCCCTCCCTCTTTGGCCTCTCATTGATGGCTACCCTTCCACTCTCAACTTAAATTCAACTTTCTCAACATAGTATTCAAATCCCTTTATGGACTTGTCAATATTTATCTTACCTCTCTTGTTTCTTTTTATGCTCGTTCACGTACTCTTCATTCTCAAACCCACTTTCTTTTAATTTAACCTCACCCTCCAAGTGCGTCTTCTCATTTCCGTTCTTGTTCTTTATTGGCTCCTCTTTACTGGAAATCTCTCCCTCTCTCTTTGCTGTCTATCCACTCTTATTCTGTTGTCAGTGCTGCCCTAAAAACGTTCTTACTTTAATCTTAATTGTATTTTAACTCTCATTGTAAATTATATTTTTTATTGTACTCCCCTGTCCATTTCAATTGCACTGTAAATTGGTTTGCACAGCGCTTTGGCGTAAGGCGCTATACAAATAACAAATATGAAATACGAAATACCCATTCAAACCAAAGTAAAGCTACTAATGCTTCTATTGCAGAGAATGTATAGGTGTTTGTTTTTAAGAATGAATTTTATGATTATGATTACATTTTGATAAGTGTTTTATGTTTTTTGAAAGATTTGAAGGTAATGCCTTTCCATTGGATTATTTTAATTCATCTGTGTATCTTATCTTCCTTCCAGTTTCTTTTTTGTTGTTTTGTTTCTGTTATTTTTTGGAACTTAAGTAATATTTGTAAAAGGTTGAATGTATTTTAACCAAAGACAATAAATACAAAAACAAAAAAAACATACTAATTTTGCCACCACAGAGGTGAAACGTTGCAGGAGCAGAACACCACAGCATCAAACAATTAGTGTGGCATCAAACAATTAGTGAAGCAAACCATGAGTGTGGCAAACCAGCAGTGTATATTTTCCGATACAATTATGAATGGTAAATGGGTAAACAAGTGAAATGGTGGGTTCCTTTTGGTGCACCATTTAATCATGAAAATCATGAAGACATATACTATTTTGTTATTTTTTTGGCTCAATAAATGTTCTTCTCATTTGATTAGATCACTCTTGATTAGATTACTTCGATGTTAGATTTTTTACAATGATCAACGGATTATCTTTGAGATGCTAACAGTTCTGGAATTAATTGGATTTTATCATGATACATTTAATGCATTTAATCATATAATTCAATTAAACAAAAATGATCTTTAAAGAAACTGATAAAGTTTCAGTTGTTTTCATGAAATTAATGGTGTCCAGCGCTTTGTTTAAGAGTCAGTTTAAGTACAATTTAATTCAGTTTCAGTTTCAATTTTTTATTGATATACATATAACAAAACAAATGTTTTATATACCATTTCATTGATATTTACATTTACAATTATATACCTAAAAACAATGTTATGTCTAGAAGCAACACAGTTAAACACGCTAGTATTAATACGGAAACACCTGAGTAACAATTTCATTGCCAAGTACATAGGTCATTGGTTCACACGTAGTTTATATGAACATATTACAGTAATCTCATAAAATCAATCAATACAGTGTAAAATCAGGACAATTTTGGTGTAAAATAACACCATACAATACATTAGATTTATGTCATTGCCACTCATAAACAGTGACCAAAGGATCTCAATTTCATCAGGGTTACAATTATTGTTATATGATTTCAGGTGGCGATACCGAAGTGCATATAAACTTTCACATTCAATTAGTAGGTGGTGTAACGTCTCAATTACATTGGTACCACACAGGCGACAATAACGATTGGCACGTGGAATACAGGTATATGCACCTTTAATTTCCAGTGCCTCAAATATATTAAACTTCAATAGAAGGTATTGTCGCACTGTTTGTGGGCTAGGGTAGGCATTGATGTAACTCGGAATGCCCCTACGCAATATACGTTCATTGCAAAAAATCCCACTGTTGATTTTAGTTGAAAGATCAGTTAACTGCTGTTCATAGCTAACCTCTTTGAGTATATTTTTTAAAGTCGCTTTCACAGAGTAAATACTCATTTGGCCACATGAAAACGTTTGACAAGCCCACTTATTGTGGAGTTTTTTCATCTCGCCCAGTATACCGAACATAGTGCCGCAAATAAGTTTCAAATATGCAGATACATAAGCACTTGTAATGGTATCGGTCGTTAGGCGTAGCAGCTTTTCAAAGTTTAATACACAATGGTTAATAAACACATGAGAAATACCAGTCATATCAAATTCCAGATATATGTATTCTACACTTACACTTTGTGGTAAACGGAACAGTTTTCGAAGCAGGGAGGCTTCAAGACGCTCGACCAGTTTAACAAATTTGTGTCCCCATATAATGATTGCATACAGTAATATTGAACTTATCTTTGCGATGTAGATGGTAAGTATCGCTGAGACCGAATAGCCACTGTTCTTACCAATAAAGAAGCTTAAAGCATTATTGGCAATATGGCAACGAGCATTAAGTGCGGTCCAATGGGCCTTCCAAGTCAATCGATCATCAACGATAATCCCCAGATATGTATAGGTCTTGACTTGTTCTAATGGTTTCCCTGACAACAACCATGTGTGTTTTTTAGGGCAACATTTTTTTGTAAAGACCATCACTTTGCTTTTATCGATATTGATCAATAAACCATTCAGAGTACAAAAGCTACTCAGTGCATCTAACATTAACTGAAGACCTGCCGGTGTGTAATCGAGCAATATAAAGTCGTCAGCATAAGGTAACCACCCTAAAATTACCCCAGAAATTTTCACTGGATTTGCTGCAGCAATGCTGAAAGCCTTACCCATATCTGCCTGATACAAATTGAATAGTATTGCTGCAACGATACACCCCTGTTTGACGCCACTAGTTGTTTTCATCGGCGCCGACAATCTGCCTGCCGCATTCAAACGGATGCGTACAGTGGTGTCAGAGTGCAGCAACATCAGCATCCTTAAGAGACCTGGGGGAATACCCCAGTCAGACAGCTTTTGCCATAACCTGTTTCTCTGCACTGTGTCAAATGCCACAGAGAAATTGATATATGCGCAGTACACATCAAGTTTGCGCCTGGTCGAAGAGTGTTCAATAGCAGTGGAAAGTAACAAGAGCCCATGTGTCGTACTTGAATTAGCACGGAATCCAATTTGATTAGGGGGTAATATTTGTTTCTCGGTGATCCACACATTCAATTCTTGTAAAAGGACTTTGGCAAATATTTTCGATGATGTGTCCAGCATTGCGAGCATCCTAAAATTACCTGGACAATCCCATGCACCTTTTTTGTGGACAGTTAATATATTGCTAGTATGCCATGATGGAGGTATTACTCTCGTTATTCCTATATGAGTAAAAAGTTGGTGTAAAGAAGCAGCCCATAATTCTGGTTGTTGTTTCATTAATATATTACACAAACCATCTGGCCCTGCGGCTCTAGAGTTCTTCAATTTAGAGATTATTGCCATTATGTCCAATATCGTTGTTTTACACTCCCAAGGGGCAGTAGGGATAGGGGTGATCGAGGTGGGAGATACAGCTCGACCTAAGGTGTCACCGATATGGGATTGCCATTGTAATTCAGAGATACAATTAATTGTTAATGGATGCTGTTTGGCCTGTCGAAGCAGTTGCCATATGCCAGCAGAATCGCCAGAGGTGGCCTTTGCCACGATCCGCTGCCATAATTGCATGCTGCATGACATCCTATGTTTAGATAGCCATTTTTTATAATTCCTTTTTACAATTTTAATTTGTGAGGGGACATCTTCAGATTTAAGACATGGTATATTCTCAGTTAATATGAGTTGGATCTCGTTTCTCATTTTTGACTTAGCCGCACTAATTGCAGCATCAAAGCCGACACGACACTTAGATGGCATATTCGATTGCTCAGTCATTCCAATAGGTATGCGCTTCTCAGTTACTTCGGCTGCAATTGTCACCATGATGTTAGAAAAATCAGACAACAGGTTTGCAGAGATTTCCACTCCACCATAATGGGTCTGTAAGAAGCCAGGTAGCAAGTTGGCTACCACAATTAGCTTTATCAATATTGCGCTGATGCCAGAGAATACAGTTTCCACCCTCATTCAGGGATAGCTGGCCATTGCCATCATGGTCAATTATCGGTTCCTGAATACTTGGTAGCTGTAAGAGCTAGCACATGGGGACATGGTCACTTTCGTATCTAACCACGGTGGCCATATCCTTAATATATGCGAGGCCACAGTTATTGGAGAGAGCATAATCAATGGTTGATGCAGAGCGACCTTCGACTCTTGTAAATGCCATGTGACTATCACTGGGTGTAATACCATTCAGTTTCACAATACCGTGTGTAGCTAACATAGTGTGCTATTTAGAACCCTGATGATTTACCTTCTGCGTAATTGCAGCCGAAGAAGGAAAGTTACAGTTAGCATCATTACTAATAGGAAGGTGCCCAATAAGCCCGTTAAAGTCACCAACAATCCATACCGGTAAAACGTTATTATATTTTAACAGTAGAGTATTAACAATCCTTATGTTCACCATAGTCATTACCATGTTCGGTGGATCATACACGTTAATTTATATGATGTCGAATATAGATGTTGATATTCGGGTAGCCAAGATGTAATCAGATAAGCAATCAAGTTTTACAACTTGCCATGGGGATAGAACGGACACCAAGAGACCGCCCTTCGGACGTCCCAGGGGACCCTTAGTGGCCCTCTGGTGCACCGTACGACGGCCATCCAGTTGAACTTCTGCCAACAGCCAAGTTTCTTGCAATGCTACCACAGCAAAAATATCCATCACGCTCACCAGACCATCATTCTCGAAGAGGTGGGCATGCCCTCTGGTATTCCAGGAATAGAGCATATCCACTTTAGAGCATCACTGCCAATCGGCGCTGAAATGGGACTTGAACGCCACTGGTAGCCACTGCCAGTAACCCTCAAGAGGTTGACTAGATGGTGATTCTGAGGATGCTATAGTGGGTATAGTTGTTGGACAGCATTGCCGATCAACTAACCCCTTACTACTTTTGTCCAACAAATTGGGTAGATCAGGTATGGTCTCACTTGCTACTAATGGTGCATGTTTTTGAACCTTGTTAGCAGTATTTATGAGATCAGAGGTATCAGATTTATTTGGGGGGATTTCTGCACGGTAAATAGTATAACCTAAACGCAAAAAGTCTTCTTCAAAACTCAATACGTAATTCAGGGAGGCGTCTGATTCAAACCAAATATTGGTTATGAACTGGTTTCTGATTTCAACTTGATCAACGATACGTATGTCGTTGGTTGTAATAACTCTTAATGGGACAATGGCTTTAAATATACACAATA
Organism: Ambystoma mexicanum; assembly: GCF_040938575.1. Lineage (NCBI taxonomy): Eukaryota > Metazoa > Chordata > Amphibia > Caudata > Ambystomatidae > Ambystoma > Ambystoma mexicanum. The sequence continues at coordinate 339,528,103 of NC_090937.1, read as the reverse complement.
CCGCAGAACGATTCAGTGGGGTAGGAGTGAGAACCTGATGTAATTGCACCAGTTGGAGAACAGGTACCATTTTCTTTGTGGGTACAGTGCAAGTACCCATATTTAGGTTAGTGGGTTGCTCTGACTTACTCTTCGGTTGTGCCCAGACAGTCGGGAGAGTTGGTTGGGTATTCATGTCCAAAGAAGGACTGATTACCTGTTTCACAGGTTTAACAGGGACTTTTTTCTTTTGTTTTATTTTTCATTTCTTTGTATTCTTTGGAGGAGATGACCTGTCGGGAAAGTCTATTACAGGATTAGTTACTGAATCAACCACCACTACTGACCCATCCATCGATGAGTTTACTATTACCGCCTTGGCAGGTTGAAGATCCGCAGCGAGGCTGGTACCTTCATGACTACTTAGATTAACAGGCACAATCACATACTTGTGATTGTGAGTGTGTTTATTTGACTTGTTGGTGTGATACATAAAAGCGTGATGCACTAAGGGAGGCAAGTATGTTTTTACTTTTTTCTTAGGTTTTTTAGGAGCACTTTAGGAGTACAATTTAATACACTTCGTCCCTTCATGCTTTCCATGGCGGTGGGTTGCAGATCGGGAGCAGACATGCCGGCACGTCCGGTCACTATCCGGACCAGAATGAATAAGGTAAGTGGGGTGGGAGGGGCAGGGAGGGAAATATGTGGTAAAGGGGGCTTTGGGAGAGTGTGGATGCCACTTACCACATTCCCCGGCAGGCAAGATGGCAGCCTCCAGCACTGAGGAAGCTCAGTGCAGCGGGATTACATCTGTTAATGCCCCCATTCCGAGCTTCTTCATTGGCTGTGAGGCCGCCACACACCCCTCCTCGGGTACTAATCCGTACTAGAAACCTCAGCTCTGCTCTTCTACTCTTGTCATGGTCTCATTGCTCTGTGTCTGAATGGAGAAATATTGGCCGTTGGGACTATACAACTAGTGCTTTAGATGCAGTAAATATGAATCATGCCTCCTGCATACAGTCACTGTCCTCCAAACAAGAAGGACCAGGTGTTTGAGGTTATTTTCAACCTCTTGTTTGTTTTTGATGGGTGCCGCAGGAACCAAGTTGCATCAAAATGCCCGGGGAAGCGGAAGTGACATCACATGACCCTTGACCACTGATAACATCACAGGAAGTGATGTAATTTGACCCAACCCTGAAAGTGACATCACGGGAGGCCATGGAACAAGACCCTTCACTCCTTGAAAAAACATGAAGGGGCATCACATAGCATTGTTCCTAAGTAAACAACTGTCAGGCTGAGAGTTATCCTGTGTCTGCGGAAGCTGCTGAACCCCCGACAATCCCCCTGAAGTGTAATCCTCAGAACCCGATAATTCTCGGCTCTGTTAACTACACCCCAAAGGGAAAGGGGGAAGTGGATAACATAAGAAACACCAGACTGGCGACGTTCTGACTAGCTGATGCGGATCCTGCAGTGAATACATAAGAACATACAGAATCCTCAAATTACTTTACTACCTTTAAATTATGAAAACTTCATAGCCTTAACTAAAATGTAAAGAATCATACCTGGTTCTTCTCTTTTAAGATCTTAGAGAAGATTGGAGTAATAGCTGATAAAATCTTTCTACCTTTCTTGTTGCTTTGAAAGTCTTGAAAATAACAGCAACTCCTTTGATTATTGAACTCTTAAGAACCTTGACTCTTGCCTTATAAACTGTTAAATGTTCCAGTTAAGAAGACTGAGATGAATCCTGTTCTTTCTTCTTAATAAATAAAGTTCATAGTCTCTTGAAGAACTTGCAAACTTTTCCAAAGTCTGTGAAACCTTTTCGCGCACACGCGCAAAAAATTACCCGTGCAAAACACGCGTTGAAGAAAACACGCGCCGGAGAAGAAACACGTGCTGAGGAACACACGTGCTAAGAAAACACGCGCTGAAAAAGTCACATAGCAGTCTTTTCTTACTCTCGCGTACATGCGCTATAAACACCCGCGCTATGAACACACGCACTATAGAAATCACGTAGCTGTCTTTTCTCGCACTTGCATGCTCGTGCTATGACTACACGCGCAATGAACACACGCCCTTTGAACACTCGCGCTGGGACACACGCGCTATAGAAATCACGTAGCAGTCTTTTCTCGCGCGCGCATACACACGCAATTAATACACGTGCTGTAGTTTTCACGTAGCAGTCTTTTCTCGCGCTCGCTCACTCGCGCTACGATCACACGCGCAATGAACACAAGTAACAGTCTAACATTGCTCGTGCGCGTTTAAAAATTAAACGTTGAACTATAAACAGAGTAACATCAGTTCTTCTTTTGAATTTTCATTTACAATCTCCTAAAGTTTCTAATGAATCTGAGCAAAGATTTACATATCCAAATAAAGTCACTTAGCTTAAGAATGTTTTCTTCTCCAAAAGAACTTCCAGAAACTCTCCTGCGAACATGAATTCTTCTCCTGAACAACCCTGCATAAATAGCCGCTCGACCTCCAGGATTTGTAAATTCAAATCCACTAAGCCCAAGACTTCAGCAAGAGCAGCTACAAACACGTCCTCTCAGCTGGGGTTATGACGATGAAAGGCAGAGAGTGACAGTTTAGAACATTCATTGTGGTCCTGCAGTTCTCTCTAGCCAATCAAGGATTCTATTGTAAAACTCCATCTTGCCTTGGGCCAGAGCCAGGAATCTGTATAGAAAGGTCAAGGCCAAACCCACACAGAAATAAAGGGAAATAATTAAAGGGAACCTAACAGTAATTAAAGGAAACCTGATGACAGTAATAAAGGAAACCTGACAACAACGAAAAATATGGTTACGATAGCACTATAATGTGATATACATTTCATACAAAAATGGATCACCATATGTATCATTCATATCAGTGTGTATAGGCCCATATTACCAAATTACTGTAAATGTAAGCAGACGTCCAAAGCCAAATGATAATGATGTGTTATTATACAGCACTTACGCTAATGTGCTTTATATACAACAAATATACATACAATGTCACCCAACCAGTGTTGGTACTATTTTATCGATCTCAGAAGGATAAAAGGCTGAGTAGAGGTGTTTAAGTACAGACTAAATCAGTGACTCACCCCCTGAAGTGTGCCCGAATTAAACCTTTAATGAGTCTAGCAATTATTGTATACAATTCCAGAAAGACAAATTATTGGTTATTCCCATTCTTTCTTATTTAGGGTCATTGCTCAAAGTGTTGCACTTGTGCAACCCCTTGTTTTTTTTGGTTTTTTTAAGCAGCCTGAAAAGGAAATCCAGCCACTCGAGAAACAAAGAGCCACGTAGTGCTGGCCACAGCCAGCCCAGGAGCTTGCATTTAAAAAAAAAAAAAATAAAAAAAAAATATATATATATATACATATATATATATATATATATATATATATATATATATATATATATATATATATGTATATATATATATATATATTTAGGGTTGCAAAGGGAGACCACAGGTGTAGCAAGGGAGACATTAGGGGTCGCAATTGCAACCCCTGGCGACCCCCACATGACGTCCCTCAGTGCATGGATCCACATTTCTTTTAGATTATGCCTAGGCTGAGATTTCTCTTAAAGCACCTTGGCACTAACAAGCACTTAACACAGTAAAAGTGCATGTCCACAACGCGTGCCTACCACATCTTTATAGAGAGGACCCCCGTCCCCTTAATTAAAGCTCCAAGGCACGTATGATGAATTGTTTTCTTTTCTTGTGCTTATAATAGGTCCGTTTTCCCATTCCTTTTGGATCCATGATCCTGAAGTTACCTGGCATGATCCACCCAAGCAGGGGTCGACTGGGAACCAAAAGAGGCCCTGGAAATAATGTTTAAAGTGGTCCCATATTACCCATTTTCAGCAAGCCCAACCCTTTTCCTATGGGGACATCTGCAAATAAAATAGGTTCCCACACAAAAGAGGCGCAGGGTGCCGAGGCCTTCCGGGAAATCTCCAGAGTTCCCTATGGGCCAGTCCAGCCCTGCACCCAAGAGCCCCATTCGTGCCAAGATTGTAAACTGTGTTCCATTGAAAAGCCATCACCAGGACGCACACATTCCCGTGGAACGTTTTCCTGAAAGCTTTGTTTGACTGATGAAGTCATGCTGTGCGTAATACTCATTTTAATTAGAATAATATTCCGAACCTTTCCATGGAATCGTTGAAGATAAAATATACGTATTTCCTGTTTTTCTACTACATACTACACTGGGTGTTGTTTCCTATTTTTAGTCGGAGTCCTGTTTTTAGTGCCAGCTTTCAGTCCTGCCAGAGCTTCATTAGTTTGAAAGCAGCTAGAAACAAGATGGAGGGCAGGATACTAATGCCAGCACCGTGCTGGCATCGGAAGTTACGTCGTACCATTAATGTAGACCACGTTTGCATTTTCCAGCCTTCTATGCTCAAATGAGGCGGAAATGTTGATTATGTGCCGTTTGGGGATTGGGCAGTGGCATGACTCTATGGTAGACAATGTATTTCAACACGTTCTGGCTTGCCTTGAAGTCATTAGGAGTGCAGATTGGCGCGAACACTGATGTATGGCAGCATTTTCATGATGAATTGCGATGTGATTGCTCTGTAAAATGCACTCTGAACCACAGCACCTCAAATGTGCGGTAGAGGCATGTTTTTGCACCGGCCTACACATGCCAATACCTTCATTGCAAAACAAGTAATCAGGCACCCGCTGTGCCTGGTCTGCTCAGGTAGTGAGTGACACTTATTGCAGTGCACAGAGTTATAACACTTTCATCATTTAACTGAAGGACCATACTTTTGCTATGCTTACACACCCATTAGCGTAACACTACGCGAAGGTTATGTATCTTAGTATTTTCCTAACACGTGCAATGCCGCCATTAAGCTGCCTCAAGGAACAGGGGACAGAGAGCTGAAAGTAAGGGAAGAAAGGATGGGGGGCGGGGGTACACCATCTACAGCTTGGGCAATGATGGTTTCCAGAAACACCAGTAGCGTTGCTAGGATGCAGCCTGGCGGTGGACATGTTGAAGGGAAGGCTTAATGAAGGTCCCTGCCAGCAAGTATTTTAGCTCTTGAGACAAAGTTTCCTGTTATTTGTCACTGTATTTCACATTCCACCTTGAAGTGAATTTAATGTGGCCTGGGTTGGACGGGAGCACTCTACAAAGGACATGAATATTCTACACTCGGGACCATGTACACAAAAGGTCTGGGAAATGGATAATCTACTATATCCGGGTTCAGGGTTCTCTGTAGTAGGGTTTCTGCTTTCTCTCTGGTTTTAGCTGGTTAATCTCACAGTCTGCCTTCATGTTTATAGCGCTTGGTTTTAGCACGCAGCACGCTTCTTGGGCCCCAGGATTATAATGTACAGTACACTTCTCGAGAGTATCAGGGCTATAGACTCCAGGAGGCATCTTGCCACCATTACACAGTATCAGGGTTATATCACCCAGCCCGCTTCTTGAGGCCTAAACAATATCTAAAAGATATGTAATAGCTGTTACTCTTCTTGATAGCAGCATGCATGCTTCTTGACAGTTTCAGGGATACAATACCCACTACTCCCTATGCTTCACTGTCTCAGGGACATAGAGTCCATCTCACTCCGCTTGATGGCTTCAGGGATGTAGTAAGCCCAGCCCACTACTAGTGATATGGTGCCTGGCTTACTTCCAGGTGTATAGTGCCCAGATCAATCTATCTGACGTTCTTAGGAATATCGCACCATCTCACTATGCTCAATTCTCTCACTGGTATACTGCCCTTCTCTCTCTTCTCGCTCTCTCTATCTCTTTTTCCAAGCCCCCCACCCCCATCTTATGTCGCTGCGACTGTTCAACTTTACCAAGCTGATATGCTCTCTTAACTACTTCAGGGGTTTCAACCCTCTCAGTTTTCTCTGGTGAGTCAACTTTTTCAGGCCAATCAGCTCTCTGGGATCACTTCACTCTCTGGAGCTATTCAGCTCTTCTGTGCTCCTCCACTCTCTTGTGCTATTCAGCTCTATGGGGAAATCAGCTCTCTGGGTCCATTCAGCTCTCTTAGGCCATTACGTTATCTGGGGCCAGTCAGCTCTCTTGGACCTGAGCCTAGACAAATCACCCTAATTTCAGGTGATTTGACCAGGTGGAACCTCAGAAATTTTTTTAGGAAAAGTTCATCTTAAAGTATATCACATGGCTTAAAGGGTGGCTCATAGCTGGAGCTTCCTTTCTGTGTCATGGTGGATTAAGACAGGCATAACGTTGTAGGTAATTTAGGGGAAGTTATTAAAGTGTAGTTGGATCAATTGAGTAGGAAGAAGGGTGGGGAGGCACTGGGTACTGGTGCAGAGTCGTAGTTAGATTTATTGTGGATTTTGCTTCCACAGAATTGTGTGACACATTCAGTGATTTTAAGTGGGTGAACAACACACATGTGCCATCTGGAGAAAGTTTAGGAACAGGGAGGCTCTAAGAAGGAGACCAACTTGTGTGACTTTGAGAGACACATACATGTGACTATTGATTTCCCAGAAGGCAACTTGGGGAACAGTCACACTTGTCTAATTTGGGAGGTAAGGAGCAGCAGAGATTCGGGAAGGCAGGTGACACACCAGTTAGTGCCTAACTCTTGAATTGATTGGACAAAAGAGACACTTACCATAAGGTGACAACTAGGAGGAGGAGCAGGAGTAGTATGGAACCCCTGATGACAGTTTGTGGCAGAGTCATGCTTTGCTGATGTTGGTGGGCGGGGATCAGCAACAATGAGGGGAGGCGTGTGGCACGCCATCAGTGTATTTCTCTTAATGTGAGTGGATGCAACATGTAGTATCTGGTGGCATTTAGCTGTAGGAGCATTAGGTGCTGGCAAACCCAGAGGGCACATTGTGGGAGAGGCAGGCTCACCTGATTTTGGTGGCAGGGAGCAGCAGAGATTCTTGGAGGAGATTAACACACAAGTGAGTGTTCATCTTTTGAAGTGAGTGAACAAGAGAGACTGGTGCCATTGTGTGACGCCTGGAAGGAGGAGCAGAAAATCTCTGGGGCCAGCTTGTGGAAGAGTAACGCTCACCACATTTTGGAGGGAGGGAGCAGCAGAGATTCTGAGAGATGGATGGCACGCAAGTCAGTGTCCGTCTTTTGAAATTAGTTGATGAGGGAGGCATACGCTATCAACTGACATATACAAAGGGGATGAGTAGAAGGGAATCCATGATGCCATTTCGTGGGAGAGTCATAATCACTAATTTCTGGTGGGAGAGAGAAGCAGAGATTCAAGGAGGCATGTGGCACACTGTCAATGGCCATCTCTTGAATTGAGTGGATGAGAGAGACACGTTCCATCTAGTGACACTATGGAAAAGGAGCAGGATGAGGGTGGCATTCTGGATAGTCACTCGTGCTTGATTTTTGGGAGAGAGAGCAGTAGAGATTAGGGGTGGTGCGAGACTTACATAGCAGCCAATCCCCATCTCTTGGAGTGAGTGGATGAGGGACATGTTTCATTGGGTGACACCTGGAAGGAGGAACAGGAGGAGCAATGAATCCCTGGGGTCAGCTTGAGAGTCATGCTTTGCCTTGCTTTGTGGAATTTGGTGGGAGGGAAAGCAGATATTTGGGGAGATGGGTGACACACCAGTAAAGGTCAGCCTCATGATGTGAGTGGACAAGTGAGACATGTGCTATTGTGTGAGACCTGGGAGAAGGAAGAGCACTAGAAGCAGGGAACCCAGAGAGCAGCTTGTGGGGGAATCATGTTCATGTAATTCTGATGAGAGGGAGCAGCAGACATTTGGGGAGACATGTGGCACATCAGTCAGTGTCTGCATCTTGATGTGAGTGGATGCAACATGTGCTATCAGGTGTTACCTGGTCAGAGGATCAGGAGGTGCTGAGAAACCTTCAGGGCAACTTGTGGGAGAGGCCTTCTGACCTTGTTTTGCTGAAAGGGAGCAGCAGAGATTCTGGGAGGGACAAATACCCTAGGCAGTGTGCATCTTTTTTAGTGAGGGGTCAAGAAAGAAAATGCCATTAGTTTACACCTGGTATGAGGGGCAGGAGGAGCAGGGAATCCGTGAGGGCAACTTGTGGGAGAGTAACATTTTGGTGAAAGGGAGCAGCAGAGATTCGGGGTATTGGATGACACACTAGTTGTGTCAGTCTCTGCAAGTGTGTGGATGAGAGAGACATTTGCTATCAGATGATACATGGAGGAGGAGGAGCAGGGAATCACCGAGGGCAGTGTTTGGGAGAGTCACGCTAATCTGAGTTTGGTGGGAGCGAGCATCAGAGATTAAAGGAGACGGGTGACTCACCAGTCAATGTTTACTTCTTGAAGTGAGTGTATGAGAGGCATGTGCCATATAGTGACCCTGTGGAGTAGGAGCAGGATGATTGTGGAATCTCTGATGGCACCTTCTCAGATAATCACTCTTGCCGGATTTTGGGGAGATAGAGCAGCAGAGATTAGAAAGGGCTGGTGACACAGCAGTCAGTCTCATTGGGTGGCACCTGTAAGCAGGAACATGAAGAGCAGGAAATTCCCAAGAGCAGCTTGGGGCAGAGCAACCTAATTTTGGTGGTGCTGAGAGATTGAGGGAGGCAAGTGGCACATTGGTCAGTGTCTGACAGATTGTAGTGGGAGGGAGCTGCAGAAATACAGGGAAGTGAGTAATACACAAGTCAATGTGTTTCACTTGAAGTGAGGGGATGACAGAGACACATGCCATCTAGTGAAACCAAGGAGGAGACTGGAATCTGTGAGGGCAGCTTCTGGTAGAGTAACTCTTGCCTAATTGATGTGTGTGTGTGTGGGTGTGTGTGAGCACCCGAGATTAGGACTGGTGGGCGAAACAGCAGTTGGTGTCCATCTCTAGAACTGAGTGGATGAGAGAGACCTGTGCCATCGGGTGACACTTGAAAGGAGGAACAGGAGGAGCAAGAAATCTATAAGGGCTACTTGTGGGAGAATCATGTTCACCTAATTTGTGTGGGTGGGGGCAGCAGAGATTCAGAGAGGCATGTGGAACATCAGTTTGTGGAGGAGCAGGTGGTGCTTGCAATACCTGGGGGCAACTTTTGGGAGAGCCAAACTCACCTGATTTTGGTGGAAGGAAGCAGCAAGCATTCTGGAAGGAGGTAACGCACCAGTCCGTGACTTTCTCTCTCAAAGTCAGTGGATAAGATCAATGCGTGACATTAGGAGGAGCAAGAGGAGGGGAGAATCCCTGATAGCGGCTTGAAGGACAGTAACACTTACCTGATTTTGGTGGGAGGGAGCAGTATAGGTTCAGGGAGTTGGGTGACACACCTGCCAATGTCCGTCTTTTGAAGTGAGTAGACAAGACACCTACAATAATTTGACACCTAGTGGGAGGACAGGTAGCTCTAGGAACCTGAAGACAGTTTTGGAAGACAAATGATCACCAGATTGAATGGTACATTTAGAAGAACATGTCAGTACCCTAAGGGAAGATGTCCTACTTGCTGTCTTTTTACTTCTACAGCAGCACTTGCTGCGTGCACTGGGGATTCCTGAATTGCACACGGTCAGTTATAGGGATTATCCAACTCATATTGCACACCCCGGGCACAGGACGATCTGGACTTGTACTTGCCCCAGAACAAGCACAGGTACAGGTATTGTGGCATGATTATCAACATCCACTCAGTCCAACAGATGAGGTTGCACTTTCAGTTCCAGCCACCATCTCAGCAACAGAAGGTGCAGATCCTTTCTACCAAGGATGCTGGAGGACCAGTACATAGTGCAGATGAACAGTGGGAGGAGATTGAAAATGTAAGGTTGATATCTATGCTACCCAGTCCACTGATATGTCTAACAATAATGATCATGATGAGATGGAAGATGATCAAGACAATGATGATATGATCTATCACAGTCCAGACAGGAACATGCCTTACAGCTTGAAAGCAATGGCACTGAGGAGGAGGGTAAGAAAGACTCTACAGATGCATAGGCTGTAGCATTAATGGAAGCTTCCCCACCTGTGTAGAGTCTCTTCAAGAAGCAACCTTCCTGTTGCAGATCAGAAAACGCATCACATAATTATGTTGCATTCAGAACACCATATGAAGCACCATGGGCAGCACCATCACAACCATATGAGCTCATCCCGTGTATTGTTATCCAGCAGCAAAATTCAAAGGTATGGCAGTACTTAACACAGAATACACTTTAAACAAATTGCTTATTGTTTAAAACTAGTTGTTCAACATTAACAATTCACACAATGCTATAAAATACATAGACACATGATAAATTATCATTTACAAAATCAACACAGACTAAAACTGATTTTACTAAAATAAGTGTAGTCCAAGTTAAACAGCACTCCATAATCCTAGTGACATGCTAACAATATTCATGGAATTTTAATACTAATCATGATCTTCAATGTTCTCTCTCAAGTGCACATTATTCCAAACAACGGCCACTGCAAAAGCAAGAGAGGTAGGGAAACCTCTCAGACAATTCATCCAAAATGAATCACAATCCGGAGATGCCACACAGACTATAACATTTGAAAAATATCCTAACCGTTCTGTTGAGAGCTTAGTACATAAACCACCAAATGCTTAAGAGTTTCCAATTCCCCTACAATTCTACAATATCGGCACTTTGCGTTATACAGGCTAATCTCTTTAGGCCTCAGTAAAACTTCATTAGTCAAGTGCAGGTTCAATCTAAACCGCATAAAAGCATAGCTACCCTTCGGACAGGGAAAGAGGTTAAGATAAGAGGCCTCGGCTCCCAGGCGCTTATGCTCATGGGTAAAGTGATTTAAACTAGTAAAACCATGAAACATATCCACTGTATTACACCAGTCTCTCAGAAAAAGAGCCTTTTTTACCTTTCTAGGCTCCTCTTTGAGATCAAGCTTAGTCATATTAATACCTGTTAAAATCTTCCCACACGTCTCCTCAAAATCATTTAACACTCTTTCTGTTTTCTTTTCAATGATGTCCCTTGAGTCCTCGTATAGAGACTGGGGGCGTGGACTTTGGAGTTCATGATAGAGCTCTAAAGTTTTCCATGAACCTTGAATCATGAGCGAGTTTAGACCAAACTCATATCTGAAAGCAACAGAGGGAAGAGCGTTGGGTATAGCCCGCTCTTTGCGCCATATAAAGCTCTCTAATTTACTTTGCATATCCAAAACCCTATTATGTTAAATTTCCACACCATAAGTTAAATTGGGTATGTTCTTTCCAGAACCCAGAATAAACAGCAACCAAATCTGGCCCTTTGCATACCCTTTGATAAAACAGTGTACCGAGGAACGGGGGTGCCAACTTAAGTACCAAATCTATGTGTTTCCATATGTTGCCACACCCGGCACAGACATGAGAAGAAGTCAAACGAGCTGATCTGCAACCCACCCCATACTATCAGATATGAAGCATACCTCCACCAGTTTGAACAATTACCCGTGAATATACTGAAGCGAGTGAGAGTGGGAAACCAAACTCTAGCCCCTGTGCCCTGCACCACATAGCATTGATCCCTCATTGCATTAGGCCTGTGTTGTAGAAGCTTTGAGTGCGGCCATAAATATCACAAGTCACAATGCAGACAGTGGCTGTTCGATACTCAGCTGGCTATACTATTGACATTCAATTTCCTGCCATCTTTTGTGAAAAATCGTGGATTCCCCCGGAATATGGGAAAAGATGATCATTCCTGGGAAGTTTCCGACCAATCTTTTCCTTCCCACAAATCAGTGCCACAAATGTACAACAAGGTCATGGCTAGAGTGCTGTAGGTACTGCAGCAGTCCATGGGTGAAACAATCCACTGCATCATAGTCATGGGGACGAGTATTCACAGCATTGATTACATGGCCATCACATTACACTGAGTGACCATTTCCTTCATCTATGTATAATGCGCAATAGCGTTTTTGCGTGTGCTGTGATTTTCCAGTTCAGTACTTTAGTCGAGGAGAACAGGTTGGCTGAGCGATGTGTACAGTATCATGAAGCAGCAAAGCAAAAGAGGAAACAGCTGGAAAGTTTAGAATTAACATTAACCTCTGATATAACTCTGGGTAACCCTCTGGAGCTTCGTTATTCAGCCTGCCAAGCCATCGCAGAAAGGGGAAAGACTGTATTCAAATCAGGCTGGTGCCCACCCAAAAGGGGTAGTCCAGTGTGAACTGCTTGGTCACATCCTTGCTGCAGGAGATCACAAGCAACCCAAGAAATGTTTCTGCCTCACTAGGCACCATCAGTGAGATGTAGCTTGGCTCTCTGGGGCTGAGAGAATGCCGTCAGGATCACCCACCATGAAAAGAACAGGCAGCAAAAGAATGCTGTTTGGCGCCAATGTAAACATACCCACCTGCTAGGCAAACCTATGGGGCATGTTATTCTAACTCTTCCCTGGAGGATAGCTCAGGGGCAACGTGCTCGCCTTGGAAGCAAGACGACACGGAGCAACACAAGTTTGATCCCCGGGCCCACGCTTAGAAACCTCTGGGTATTAAGCGCGTTATAAATAACCTATCATATTATATCATTCTTCTCGTATGTTTGTCAGGGAGTGACTCCCTGGACATCAGAGAACGTTGTGAAACTGAGAGGCACTCCTAGGTTATAAATGGAAAAGAGGACTCTGTTCCTTTTCAACTCACTCTCCTCCATCACTTATGCACAGTATTGGACTTTATTTCTTAGTATTCAATGTATCTTAAGACAAATTCACCAACAGCAAAACGAAAGATACTTGTTAATGGTGAGAAACACAAGCCTTAAGTGGAAAATCTTTTCTCACAATAATGACTGCATAGTTCCATTGCAAAGATCCTGGGTTTCATGGAGGTAAGCGGTGGAAAAGACAAGAAAACAGGATTACCTGTCCCCAGACGTGACAGTCTTAATCGGCCCGCCTACTTTGTAGAGATATTTGCAGTCTATCTACTTTGAACACTGCAGGTTAGCATACGCTAGAACAACCAAGCAAGACTAAAATAGCTGCTTAAAGACTGCCACATCATAATATATTTTCCTGATCTCGACCTGGCAACTTCCATTTTTTCCATCTTGAATCCAAATAAATATGTTTTCCATTACCCTCCACTGAAGGTCAGCCAACTTGTACAGGGAACTTTCTGGCTGAATCCACAGCATAAAAGAATATAGGTTTCTCCAACCAGGCTGACGATTCTTCCAAAATAATACCAGAAATGACCATCAATGGGCTTACCATGAAGTCTCTACTCAGACCTTTGAAGAAAATTGATCTCACCTCCAAACAGAATTCATTAAGGTTGACGCATGTGGTGAGCATATGGATGTTATCGGCCATACTCCACCCAACCACATCGCCTACCCCTTCCTTCTCCACTGGAACACTTCTGCCATGTTTTCTCTGCAGTTCATTGTGACCTGTGTACAATATGCAAAAGAGGTCTTTTCAAATTCGATGATGAAATAAACGTGTTACGCAGCCCCAAAGATTGCCCCAATAATGACCCGATCAACCTTTATTGATCTAAATCCTTCATCCTTGATTTCCAAGGTTTATCAAAATGTGTGTACACTGCCACTATCAGTACCTTATACCATTGGCCAGTAGTTATAGATGCTCCAATCAGCCATCTGCACTCCACATTGTTCCCACAGTTCATTACAAGACAACAGGTTAACCCCAGCAGTAGTTGATCCCAGTTCCAGACATCAAAGTACTGTGACGCAGTGAGTTAGAAAGTGGTGATAATTCTAAGAAGTAGTGAATTCAAGGGCAGAAGAGAGCACACGCCAAACTCAACAGAGTAATTTCAGCATCTTCAAAGCACACCTTCTTAAAATACTGCAGGTGACCAAATGCCATAACAAACCCTCCATTTTCATGCAGACATGTCATTACCTGAAAACCACACCCTATCCACTATCTAGCGTTTTCTCCATTAGTAAGATTTGTGACACAAAGAGATATTAATGGAAAGTAGCGAGAACCTGACACCCCTGGTTCGGAGTTTGTGCTAGCTTGGTGCTTGTTACTTTCAGAGACGTCCTGGTCCATATAAGTACATTTAGTCTTAAGGTTATCCCCCGGAGTGTCCAAATCCTGACTGTTTGTGGTAAACACTTAAAGATAGAGGTATTTATCAAATATGCTCACATTTTCACACCCAATTAGTGAAAACTATTTGTTTGTCCATATTTCAGTGATGCACTGGTCTCATTAAAAAGCTTATTAAAACCATACTAAATCAGCTCTTCAAGCTTCCTACTAAGCATCACTCCCACATACTTCATGGGAGTCAAACAAAAATGTCACCCTTAGGGCATGGTATTACTTTATTGATTGTATATTCAGACAATAGACCACACCTAAATATGTGGCATAATAAAATGGATCAGCTGTTAAACTCTCTTCAATAGACGCATGGATTGTCTGTATAGAGTTAGATCTGCAGATTCAAATCCCTGAATATATGATAACGTAGGTTATTTATAATGCACTTAATACCCAGAGGTTTCTAAGCGCGGACCCAGGAATCGAACCTATGTTTCTCCATGTCGGCTTGCTTCCAAGCTGAGCCCGTTTCCTCCCGAGACCAATATAAGGGAGTGATTTCCTGAGTCAGCCACAGTGATTGGACCAGATGCTCCAGGATTAAATCAACAAATAAGGGTGAGAGGGACCAACCTAGATAGGTTCCTCTCTTGAGATTTGTGTTCCTAGAGAGGGGAGTACTGACTTCCAACTTTACTGTCATGTGTGTAAACCGGCCTCACACTGCAGCTATAAACCTCTGTCCCCACGCCCATCTGCCTTCCATGAAACCGAGTGAAATTATTTTTCTGCGTCGACCATTGCTGCCGTAAGTAGAACCTCCTTTACCGGAGCAATATTCATAGCTGATATCTTTTGTAACAATATCCTGGATCAAAATGTAACTGGCCATTGTTATGTTTCTTGAGGGAAAACTCTCCAAAAGCCTTGTTTCAAATGGTCTTTAAATCATGCATACTTTGGACCATGGTTGTGGATAATATACTTTCCAAATAACCATTTTCCAATATTTTTTTTACAATTTTTTTGGAGTCCAGTTAACCCTTGGGAAACTTACATGGACATCTGGACAGTTCCTTGTTTCATGTGCCTTTTACTGTCCCATTCGAGAAATGACTGAACGAACATGGCAGCCGTAATTTCAATGTTTTGTAAAGACTAGCCAATTTGGACCCCAAATTAGTAAAAGTGTGATGTAGCCTTGTGGGGAAAAAGACACTGCCAATCTGGTAAGTTAATTAGCATTAACTTTATTCCTTGTTACAATGAGGTATTTCCGTAAATTGATATGTGCAACACCGGCAACACCCCACCCGGCCGTCCAGTTAACTTCAACTGTCAAACTTAGAACGTATCCACGCAACCCCGCACTGCATGCTCTCACCTCTCACCTTCATGAGCCCAGCTTCACATTCACGTGCACAACCCTCCAGCACGTAATACACATTACGACAAAATGCTTAAGTTCATACAACATGAATATGGAGGAGAAATGTACGCATAAGGAATTTATGAAGTTATAATTTGCTCATTTGTTGGTCATTCTGTACCAGATTGGATTTGACTATTTAGTGTACAGACGAGAGCAGCACTATCTGTTTGCAATCAACAAACCGTTTTTGGAGATCTGTAAATAACATGATTCTTCTAAAGATAATTGTAAGTGACATCACAAAAGCATCAGTGAGTTCCCACAGAAGAGCCTGCATCTTGTTGGTCACATCAACATGTCCTCTATCCCTCCTCAACATTCCTCATGCCGTGTGCAGAACAGGATCATGTCAGATTGGAACAGCTGACGCTGCTCCTAGGCCATTGGGTCTGGACATCTTTCAGGTGGTCAATGTACAGACAATGGCAGAATGATAATCATCCCGTGCCCCTAGTGAACAACTACATTAGAAAGTAATACATGGGATAAAGCATCCCCACAGGACATCATAAGGATATTGCAATTCACCAAGGAGTTCCTTTATCAAATAGAGGAGCAACTGAAGGCCAGATTTCTTCCCAAGGTCGCAAAACTCTGTAGTATCTTTTTATAGTATATATGAGTGATATTTGATTCCTTAAGCTACTTGTTTGCATCATCATCTCTTTCAATTGTTTGATCTCTTGTTCACCCAAGAAATAATCCAGTTTTAGAAATGTGGAAATAGCCTGGAATCAGTTTATTTTGAACAGCGCACACATATACAATTTGTAATGTCTTACATGCACATAATGTAAGCAGTTTAATAAAAATACATTCGAAGATGGCTTTCTTGTGTACAGTAAGTTATAGTGTGCAGGTATGCTTCTGCCCCTAGTTCTAAACTCAAACAGTGGACTAAATAATCTTGCTACCATACATGTATCCTTATTTTTCAACTAATTACTGTGAATTAGCAAAGAACATTAGTCCAGAAGAAATTGATCTGAAAAAGCTTTATTTAAATATTTTAGTGGCATCTGGTCTTCTGCTGACAGAATTTCCTGTTGCACACACTGTATGCTGACTCTGGCAGTAGCCATTGTGATGTCATAAATTAGTTGAGACACAAATAGTGCAGTAAGGTTTTTAATGTGGGCTAGACCGTAATGTATGGGAAAAAATGCAGCTTACTATACATTATAAGGATATTTCAAGTCAACGAGGAGTTCTGTCAACAAAAACAGGAAGGAACCCAAAGTTACTTCAATGGGTTATGGAAGGCTGAGGCGACTTGCAATATTCTTTTAACATACAATAGAGGGTACATTATTTCCTATAGTACATTGTCACACCATCATCTCCTTTAACACTTGATGCCAGGAATCAGATTAGGCTATCATGCAGATGACTGACTCCACATGCCTCAGTGCTCATTAGCGATGCCACAAGATTTAACTTTTTCTGGTGTTTCTCCACACATGCCAGCTGCCATCAGAAGAAGCAGTCCACCCATGTAAACTGTTGTTTATAAAAGCTGTCTCCGTGCCCACAACTGAGCTTCACTAGGTAATTTATCATTGGTGTTTCTTCTAGTGTGATCCCAGCCAAGACCCATCCACTTGTGCATGTCTTTGAGAAGTTTGTCTGCTAATATCTAGGACCAAATCCTCATCTAGTCATGCCTACTCATCGCCAGAGTCCTCCAGCATTTTTAGCCACCCCAGTTAATAGTCTGCCTTGTTGATTTAAAGTTCTGCATAAGAGCCAGAGAAGCAGCCACTGGGAAGGACTGTGGCAAGTCTACATACTGTTTACTCTTTACTTCTCTTCCTGGTCCACTGGCATCCCTCTGTGCAGCTATCCATCTCAGCCCTTCCTGTCTCCATACTGCATGGTTGAGGGAAGACACCTGCTCCTATTCTTCACAAACAGTCCCTTCCCACTCACCTGACCAATGCTTATCTCCTGAGGGAGTGTTCAGGTGGTGGGCGTGTCTCTGCTGGCTGAAATCAGTACCTGTGTTGCATCGGAGAGTCCAAAGTCTGACAATTTGGGAGACCAATCTCTTTGCACAGCCGAATTGAAAAAGCTTTTTCCATTCCAACAATTAACTGCTTGGCTAGGCTGTGCCCACACAGAGGTCACAGTTGGTCACTCAAAAACTGCCACCATCTATGAATTAGTCAAGGCCTTGCAGGAACATTTAAATAGGAAAATATGGGGGGGATAAAGATAGTTTTTTATCATCCTTGGTGCCAAGCGTCAGTCCTTTTTGCAGAGATGCAGCAGATATGTTGTTGCTACTGTAACCCTTCTGTAGGGATTTGACAAAATATGACTCTACCAAATGCATTGACTCCTACATTTTCTTATGGAATTCTTCAGTTTCTGAACACACAGTGCAATGTTATATTTTCATGATGCCACACTTGGTGGGAGTTGGATGCCACATTAACCTGAGCACCCCATTACTCAGTTCAGATAATGCCATTCGTATAGATTATGCCAGCTTCAGTACCTTTTTTAAGAAAATATTTTCTAGACATTTCTTGTCTCAACTCGACTTGGTTACCTATCTTGCGCAGTTCTAAAAATTAGTTACTGGGCTCCATTGGTCCAACAATGGTTTTTCAACATGTAATCTGGGGCAAAATTCAGAAAGCCTTAGTACATATGCAATATTCCCCAGAGTATTGAAGATCTTATTGATTTTGAACTTCAAATTGATCAATGAGTTCAAATTCACTGGTCCGAACAAAAGAAACCTGAAAGTTGTCAACCTGTGCATCCTTTTCTGGTCAGTTTGCCAAGCCTTGTTAAGGATGGAGTGAAGGGAGAACCTACCGCAATGGTTGACTCTGGGAGGGAAGAAGAGATGCTAATAAATCCTCCTCATATGCTGTTGAAACAAGGGCCACTTTGTACAAGACTGTCCTTTATCAAGTTTGGAAAACTCCGAAAATTGGCGATAATGAAGAACTCCTCTTTGGCCGCCATAGCCAATTCTCTCCATTGTTCCCTGGGTGCCTCTTCTTTGACTACCCCATCTTCACATGTTTACATAACCGTTTACTTCTTAGAATCTACAGCCCCTGTGAAAGATTCTGCCTTTACTGACTATGGGCAAACGCGCAACTATACGGATCTCCAGAAAACACTTGATTCCCATGTTTGTGAAGCCTCAGTCTGTTACAATCCATTTGGTAGATGGTTCCTCCCAACCCCCAGGAATATCACACATGTAAGCATTACAAAATCACATTCATGATCATCAAGACTTAATCCACAGTGAAGGCATTGATGCTCCCAATCTACAAGTAATCCTGAAGGTGGCTTATTTATCCTGTCACAATTATAGCACCAACTGGGTGAAGAAACAAGTGCATTTTCATTTTTAGTAACACTCTCCCGGACTGATAGGTCTGTCATCAAGTCTCCCATGGTAGCCCGGGCACACCCCGCCATGGTTACCATCCTGGGCAATATTCTGCTTGAATTTCAAGCATTCAAAATGTGTTTTAGTGAATAGAAGAGAAGGAGCTATCGCTGCATCACTCCTACGATTGCCAGAAAGACTTCATACTCAATCAGAAGATTGCACAAGGAAGAATTGACTCCTTGTTTGTGGAAGAAGAAAACATTCTAAAATCTTTTGTTGCTGAATCCCTGCAGAAGTGGTTCATTCAAACGTTGACATTCCCTGCTGCCCCACAACCCCCTATTTCTTTTATTAAAATAGAAATCTGGAGACCTCAAGCCATACACTGATCACTGCTGCTCATTTCCAACCTTACTGATCAAGTTTGAGATGCCTCCTAATTTACTATGCAGGTGTAGAGGAGCAGCTGCATGTCTCTACAGGAAACTGAGCTAATGGCCCTTAAATAGGTAGCAGATTGTGCAGTAGATGGGATGCAGAGTAATTCTTACAACAAAAACAAACCAACTCAGGAAGCAGGGAGAGTCTTATTGCTGTTTTTTTAATCAATTGTCTAAAACAGGGAGTTACAACGGACATCAACAGACGCTGCACAGCATTATCTTTTTCCGTTCAACTCGGCATACTTTGTAAAAAACATTATTTTATAATGAAAACTCGTAAGATGTGAGGTCATACTACGTGGCAAATAAAAAAAATGTAGCAGGATTGTGATAGGCTAAGGGGAACATTTAATATACTTTCTGTAGGGGATCGGGTTGTGATTGGGTCTCTATAGTCAGGTGGACAACTTATGGCCACCCCTAGTGCAAGTCATCTTCAACATTTATTAAGTACACAGTGTATCCTTGGCTCTCAAACTATAAGGCCCTTCATTATACGGCCCTATGCAATTGGTTGGCATGCTTGTGCCCTTCTGGAACATTCGGCTCACTAGCAGCATGTAATGCTCTACACCAGGAGTCAGTGGGTGGACTTGACCATGTCTCTGCACCCAGTTAGCCCAACATAAACTATGTTTTGTGTAAAGATCGCTGAGAGAACCTGAACATGCGTCCGTTGATGTTCGTTGTAAACTCCCTGTTTTAAATAATTGTTAATAAAACAGTACTTTATACTCTTCTTGAGGTGGTTCGGTTATTTGGATTCGGAGTTATTCTGTGTGATCCCATCCATTACATATGCACGTTCCTAAGCTCACATGGTAGTGGCGCAGATGGTTTAAAGATCCAAACTAGTTTGGCTCCAAAGTTTCAGACGATCGGGCATCCTCTGCCATTAGCTGGAAGAATGCAGAGTTTCCTTTGGAGAGAAGCCGAATAGAAATAAACTTGCAAGAAGAACCGAGACGGTGGGTAGGTCCCCCTTTGAAGAAATCCCTGTTCGGTCTCCACAGGCGCTCTGCGGACGGAAGGCGAAGTGGTCGGATTGGAGGAGGAGTCGATACCGAAGTCATCGAGTTAATTAACAAATGGTGAGTAGATGTCATGATGCCTACCCCCGGGTATCTGGATCGAGTCCATCAGCCCCGGGAGCAGGCATCCAGATACTCATTAAAACCCCAACAGCCCCGGCTAGGGGCTGTTTGGATTCAGTCCTGGCGCCTTAGGCACCAGGCTCATCATAGAAATCAGTCCTGGCGCCATAGGCGCCAGGCTCATAGACTTTACTTACCTTATGCAGACCATGCTGCAAATGAGTCCAAGCCAACGTGAGGCCTGGATGGGACTATTTTATTACAGGGACTATTTTTCACTCGGGTGTGGTTCTGGGGAACTTCTTACCTGGGACTACTTTGCAGGCTATTTAAACCACGCCCGAACAGCAGCCCATGCTTTGCGTTATTCTGCATCCAGCAGTGTGACGCTCACCGTGTCTGCAAGTCAGCATCCAGTCTTCTGCCACGCCTGCCTCGAATCGGGAGCTCCTAGACAAAAGGCAAAGAAAGGAGAAGAGGTTAGATCACAGACATTATTTGATTCCTTACCTAATTCCGGACCCAGCACACCTCCGAGCCTGGAAAGGACATTATTTCAGCACGCGTCACTTCGCCAGCAGCAGTTATACTCACCAGTCCACCGCATCTTTCGACTCGGCGCTGCCTCCATCATTTTCTTCGTCGAAACCCAGCACCTATGGGGAAAACATAAGGAATAACAAGGTGAGCCGAGAAAACCAACAAGGACAATCTCTTTGCAACCATAGGCTTACCTGTTATACCACCGGAGGTATTATTCTTTAATTCACCGCATCTTCCTATGCCGCACCTATAAAGGGAGAGAAAACAGCAAGTTAAACTCATGCAACTTTTATCGGACAGTGTTTGGTAATACAGACTCTTACCTGAACGCCATCAGCTGCCTCCAGGCAATATTCGTTTGGACCCAGCTGCAACCTAACGAGGGAATGGAACAAGAGTGAACATCGGACATATTGAACTCTTTGGACTTTATAGACACTGGAGCCAATATTCCTCCGGAACACCTCCAGTACATTCAACCCAGTGAAGTAACTGGTATCTACGCGCCCCTGCATGCCATGCAGGATGGAGAGCTCATCATTTAAAAACATAAGGAGAATACTTCTACGAGTCCAGCAGACAAGATTAGGTGGGCTAGTCCAGACTGTCATCTCTTCACTACGCATCACGTTGGTGGAGACCGCAGCTGTGTGGGTCCGATCGACGCCCCTGTGGGAACCAGGTGAGCGTAATAGTAGACTAGGGGGAATGGCAAACAAAGGGACGGGATTGTGATAATTTTGAGTAACGGAACATAATAGTCGAGATAAGAGAGACCGCCTAAGAGTCCTTTATTCAAGGAAATTAGAAGGAGACATTTTAAACTCCAACGGGAGTAGAGAGAAATAGAAATGCACATGTCAGGACAGTGTAAGGTGATGTCTCTCACCCTGTATAGGGTAAAAAGTAAAGGTGAGGGAAGAAGTACCCCGTATTTATGAATGAGACATAGTTAAGTGGGAAGGTGATCACAGAGTTTATAAGGTGTAAAATGCCTGACTAGTCTAAATGTTGTTTGTTGAATAAAGTATCGAGGAGCAATAGAAATTGTGAAGAATTGAAAAAGTAATACTGATTAAAAACAGTTGTAACAAAACGACTGGCAGCAATGTAAACAATATATAGGGTAGTGAAATAAGAGGATTGAGCAGCGATTGATGGTGCCTGCTCATATTTGTTGTTTTAAAATGTTAAAATGTGTTATTTATGTCAAGGTAAAAGAGTTATTTAATGATCTGGTAAGTATTGACAGTCAATTGAGACTTGTCGTTATGGGGGATACTCCTCTCATGCACCTATGCAAGACACTACCAAAACATATGCCCAAGCTCAAACAATAAATACGGTGCAGAATGGGTAAAAGGCACAGCAGATAACATTTTCATGCCATGGCCACACGGGGGATCCTTGTCAAGAGCGGTAATGCAACACATGACCACATACTTGCACCCTGCGTACACAGGAAAAGAAAAGATTAACAATTTTAGAACTTTGGAAGATGTATCAAGAGGAAGGAGAAGACCCGGCACCTGAGGAGTGGATGCTTAATCAGAATAAGGGTGAAGGCGGTTGAGCCCTCAGATCCCCTTACCTTGCCTGATGCAAGATGCAAAGAGTGTTGCTACGGCATAGATATGAGTGTATGCTTTAAAGAAATTAAGAGCAGCAACGGGGTACAGTAATCTGATATATGAACCCCCGCTTGCAGTAGTGATGATAGTCTGGAAGAGAATACAAGAAAGAAAGACATTTTCAAATTCATTCAAGACAAGGAAGGAAGAAGCAAACGGTCAAATTTGTCAACAGAAATAGACAGGGAGATAAAGAGAAAAAGATAAGGCAGAGGAAGCAGCGCTCGTACAAAATGAATGGACGAGGGGACAGATATTACTCAAGATAGATGGGAAAATTATCATGGAAGTTAGGCAAAGAGAAGATAATGATGATCAAGAAGGGAAGGATAAGGAATGATAGAAAAGATTGAAAGAGGATGAGCAGAGAAGGAAAAGTAGGGAGCGACGAGAGCAGATATATCAGGAGGAGCAAGAGAAAATTGAAGAACAGGCAGAAGAACAGAGAAAGTACGACAATAGACAAAGACCGATAGAAGAAAGGGACAGAAAGGAAACAAAGAGAGAGGAGGAAGAAGCACAAAGATTAAGGGATAAAAGATTACAGTGATGAAGGGAAGAAGAGGAAAGAAGGGAAGGAGTAAGAAGAGAAGAACGAAGGCAAGAGGAGGAAGGAGTTAGAAGTGATGCAAGAAAGCAAAGGGAAGTCAATGAAGAAATTGAGCGAAAGAGGAAACAGCGAAGTTCGGATACTAGCCTTATTTGAAAAGAATAAATAATGGATAATGGAAGCAATCTAGAGTAGTGCTGGTAGAAGAAAGATTTGATGCGGAAAGCATTGGAGAAAGGATTGATAAGGCCTATCAACAGTTAAGATGAGATAGCGAGTATGGAGCTTGAGGGAACGATGATCGATCCCCAGTACCTCAATCACGAAGTGAGGAGTGAAACCTGTTCAGTGATGAATGTGAGCATTGTCTTTGAGCAGATTACATTAGGCAAAGTTGAGGAGGATGTCAGTCAAACTAGTTGGGTCCAAGACATGTCAGATGAGGAAAAAGAGTCCAGTCTTGGGGCAGAAGGAGGGAGTGAGTGTGGCCCTGAAGGAAGCCTGCAAATGGATAAGGAAGTGAGATGGTCAGATCTCAAACAGCCTGAAGATAGATCCCATAGAATATCCTAAGCGTCCCCAAGGATGAACACATAGTGAAAAGGGAGAGTCACCAGCATATGTAGGTAGGTTAAGGTCATTGCTGACAAGGAGATAGACAGGGATGATTATTCCTGCCATTGATAGACTAATAGTGGGGATCCAACTATGGCATGGGGTTCACGGAGTTCCCCTTGTTAGAGAATGTGGGAGCAAGATCGCAATACATTCCATTGCCACAGATACAGAAGATAACTCAAAGTTTGACCTCAGGGGCTGGGAAATGGATATACAAATGACAGGAGGAAATATGCTGGCCATAGGGGACATAAAAGTTTTCCTGGCAGCCACTCTTGGAGAGAGGGCTGATGGAGGAGAGGGGGATATTCAAGTGTGACTGCACAAAACATGGCACATGATGGAGCGCCATTTAATAATTGTAGGGCAGATGTTTGGAGGGCTCTCAGGGTACAGTATCCTGACAAATCGGATATGGGTGCAATTATGACACGAAAAATGAAAGAAGATGAAGACCCTATTGCTTACATTCAGGATATTCAGGACAAATGGCAGCTTGAAACCCGCGAGCTGTGGGAAAAGACAGTGGCATTATTTTACCACATTCTATGTCAGGGGTTGCCTGAGCAAGTACAGAGGCAGATAAAAAAAACGATGGAGATCAAAATGGTTGTTTCCATATCATGATGACTACATCAAGACCATACAAATTGAGTAGGAGCCTGGATGGAAAAGCAAGATTCTTGTGTATCCTGCTGCAGGACAGGATGAGGTGATCATTGAAAAAATTAAGAGAATGAATTATCCTGATGGGATGGAAATAGCAGGATCGCCTGGGTGTTGGGAACAAACTCAACTATTGATCTAGGGACAAGTGCATACCAAGAAGGGATGGGAAGAAGGAATGATGTCCTGTGCAGCTCATCTGCTGAAAACAGATTATGTACAAGAAGTGCAGAAAGTGAATGATGGGTGCTTAAAGTCAAGGGCCAAAGACTCCAAGCTACTGACATTGGTAGAAGACGAACCAGGCCCAGTAGTTGTAATCCCGTTGGCTAATGTGATACTATGCTTCCGGAGACATGGAAACAACCATGTGGGATATAACAAAGAATGCAAGACCACAATTGATGTTCCTAAAATGGGACGAGGGACAGCTGTCATTATGGATTGATATTGGGCTCGTGGATCTAGAGCCTATATGAAATTGCTCAAAGATTGGGGCCGAGTATGTTCCCCGGTGCCCATCCATGTTCCAGCACTAGTGATTCCTCAGAGCGATCTAAACATTGGTGAATTTCCAAAAGTGGATGACCATTTGAGAAAGAGAAGATCACGTGAATTCAATCGGACGAAAAGAGAACATTATTTCTCAGCCAAATCAATAACAGAGTTTGAAACCATTCCTGATGAGCATAAATTGTTCAGCAAGACTGCTATGATAATGAAAGCTACATTCATGCCTGGAATTCAGACAGTTGTGAACACCAAATGGTTGCAAATCACCAGATGGGAGCTCCTGCAGACAATCAATGCTAAAATAAAGGGATTCAATGCCATTAAGGAAGAGCAGAGGGCCCTACAATTGATGACCCTCCAGAATAGGTATGTCCTTGATATGATCACAGAGATGGAAGGAGGAGTTTGCACCAAAATTGGGCCATCATGATGCCCTTCTCACGACGGCCAGAATGGAACCTTGACAGAGGCCATAACGATGTTGACAGACCAGCATACCAAAATGGAAGAGCAGACAGATGAC
Source organism: Ambystoma mexicanum (assembly GCF_040938575.1). Classification (NCBI taxonomy): domain Eukaryota; kingdom Metazoa; phylum Chordata; class Amphibia; order Caudata; family Ambystomatidae; genus Ambystoma; species Ambystoma mexicanum. The sequence goes on along the minus strand of NC_090937.1, from coordinate 339,502,687 downwards.
ATTGAAGATGACAATTGGTTCACCTCTTTGTTCTCATGGATTCCTCAGTGGTTGGCAAATTTTTCAAGGGTCTTGGACTATTACTTGTGCTAGTAATGTTTGGATTCTGTATAGTCAGGATGGTGATTGCCTAATGCAAGAAAGCGGCAAAGAAGATGGTAGGAATGAAGATCATGATTGATGTTAAAAATTAGCCAAACGCCAAGGAGCTGACTGATGACGCTGTCAGAAAATACATAGAGGCCAGCATCATGGCACCTGAAGAAACAAAGTTTCTGTATGCAAAGAATCATAAGATGTACGTGGGACGATGGGTCTATTGTACCCCAAATGGACAATGTAACTACATGACCTGGAGTGTAGATGAGCATGTCAAATCCGCAGGCACCCTGAGGGGGGTGATGAAGATATGGACAGCAAATAAACATTTCTTTTAACGAGAAAATATCCGGATGTAGAAACAATTGAGGAGGTGGTTGAGTACTCGACCAGAGGGAGGGATGTAGAGGAGCAGCTATATGCCTCTGCAGGAAACCGTGCCCCCCTTCCTCCCATATGTTGGAGACCTGAGATCATGCCGTGTTTGACACCAGAAGTTGTAATGGGACCATAAACCGTCACCAGCCGACCCATAATTTAACAGGTAAATCACAGAGAGAGGAGGGAAGTGGTGCAGGCAAATGTCAGGGGCTTCCGCTGTCACAAATGAATTAGTTTCACTTTTTTGGACGCCGTACAATCAAACTATCTGATCACTATGCGCTGCCGTTTTGGTACTCAGGATTTTCACATTCAGTATTTTTGGTGACGCAGTGATCACATAGATACCCTTCATCCTGTGACCTACCAATCAGGAACAGTCACACCCAGCAGGGAGCAATTATGCTATCTATGATTGTGAACTTCTAGCCATCAAGGACCGATTTACACAATGGAGACATCTGTTGGAAGTGCTTACAGATCGTAAAATACCGATACTCCTTAATGGGGACACATGACCAAGCCCCCAACATGCTTGTTGGATGTTGTTATTTGTTGGTTTCAACTAGACTGTCTTATTCTTTCAGCTCAACACAAGTGAAAGCCAATGCTTTGTCCCATACCAACCACCGGAAATCCATGAACCTTCTACCTATTCTGCAGCCTGTTCTAGTCAGGATCTTTGGGCCTCTGTCAGGATTAGAGAAACAACCCAGGGTATTGCTTCAAGCCCCGAAAGTAGTAAAGCGTGTGAAGAGCACACAGAGGTGCAACATGATTGCACGAAAAGATTGTATCTGAAATGCCAAATGCACGTTTAGAGCGTATTGGAAGAGTAGATAAGATCGAAGCCCATAATACCAAATGGCGGTGCAGTGGTGACCCCCGCACCGCCAGTTCGGTATTATGGGCTGCAGGGGTTTCCCCCACATACATTATAGGCAGTGCAGGGGACAAACAGCCAAAATGCTGAATTACAAAATGCGGGCTAGTGGGCTCCGTGATTTTGCATTTCAATCTTTTGGGATACAATATTACAACGTTCATCCAGGTGCAACTAAATCCTGAAGGCAACTATGCTTGCATGATACTTGAGCTGTACCCTGATTCCAAGCTCTGTGGGCAACCTGGATAGAACAAGATAAAGGAGATGGGCGAAAGATTGTTCTGATGGACTCACATGTCAAAAGTTATTGAAGCCTGTGAATAAGAACGCACAATCTGTGTATTGTACCTGGTTTGATATTTGGCACTACCTGACACAAACAGGCGATCCGAGGCTAGCATTAAATGTGCACACATTTCTCCCTCTGAATGGAACATCTCTCAACTTGCAATTGCCCCTTACATGAATGCATATACTTATGCAAAGTACCTTCATTCTTCACAGAAAATGCACCAAAATGTCTACCGCGTAACTGCGAGTATGCAGTTACAGCGACTTTGGTGCATTTCATTCATTCCATTACTGCGCCCAAGCAGAGCGGGGGTTGCAGGGGTTTCCCCCGCTCTCTTTGGGTGCAGTAACGCAGTCAGGGGATGCGGGGGACAAGAATGTTAAAAAAAAAGCATCTTGCGGCATCTGCTCCGACCTACGTAAGTGGGAGAAACTGACACCACAGGGATAGCGGGGAGCCTGCAGTGCACACAAAAGTGTGCCACCATAAGGTTAGTGGGGTGGGGGGGTTTGGTAGGTGAATGCGGGCCGGGGGATGAGGGAAAAGTGATTTATCTGATCACTGCACTGCACGTAATTGGCGTCAACATTTTCCTCAGCACAGTTATGGGCATCGCAGTGATCACATAGATTGCCTTCACATATTGAAAGGCCCAAACCGTATACACACAATGACTATCTCAAAGAAACCCAATAACAACACATGGAATGTGAATGGTCTCTGTTATTTCATTCTCTTACGTTATTAATAAAACCATTACACTGTAATGCCACAAACCTATTTACATACAACTTTGATTAAAGACCTAATAGCAGAATCACCTTAGATATGATATTTATAGTTTTCCAAGACAATTAACCCTTAGAACTAAAGAGTCTTGCACACAAAAACAAGGATTCACCCAGTGGGCACCCAGAGCACGACAAGCTCTATCACTCCACATGCATGCCACAACTTTCATTATCACTTTCGGAAAAAGCCTCAAAATATACCTCTTCCCCTGAACCTAATCCAGCCATACCACTTCTCCCGCCATTCTCCATCCATCCAGATCTTCCTGTCCTATGCTGGACATTTTGTAACTTCTTTTTTACCTCCTCCATTTTTAACTTTGCAATCCGCTCTCAGACTGGTAGGGCCATCAATGGACAAAAAATGAAATTAAATCAAATTAAAATAATATTCACAAATATTTAGAGCAATGGTACCCAAACTTTTTTTATGCAGAGCCCCCTTGAGTAAACATATTTGTTTATTAGCATCCAATTATCATCCAATCACGTTACTGGATGCGGATGGAAAAATGTTCACATGACTTGTATTGGGCGAGCTTGAGAATTGGGCGAAGCAACAGGGAATTATTCCAAAACAGCAAACTGGTTTTAGGAGGGGTCTATTGACCTCTCTAAATGGTCTAATTTTAAGTTGCATTACTGCGAAGTCTCATACAAAAGGTGGTCGCCCCCTTTTCGGGGCCTGGGTAGATTTATCCATGGCCTTCGATACGATAAACAGAAATTTGCTTTGGAAAAAAATGAAAAGTTGGGGAGTGCCGGATAACTTACTGGCAATCATAATTGAACTTCATGAAAACTCCTGTATGAGAGTGAGAATGTCCAGATTGGGGAATCTCTCAAGATCTATTAATATTAAAAGGGGAGACTGTCAAGGTTGCTTGATTGCGCCTTGACTATTTATATTATTTCTAGCAGATTTATACCAATGGTTGGAGAAGGTTGGACTGATGAGTCCAAAAGTTGAAAATTTTAAAGTAAACTGGCTGGCGTTTGCCAATGACATTGTTGTCATTGACTACACACAAGTCGGGCCCCAACGGCTATTAACTGCACTTACGAATTATGCCCTGAAGAATGATCTATCAATTAATCCTAAAAATTCTGAAATAGTTATCTTTAAACATCCTCTGAAGATCGTTAAATCTTTTAGCTGGCAAATAAATACTTTGACTATTCCGATTGTAAAATAACAGACTTATGTTAGCTCACAGATAAGAGCCAGTCTTAGTAAAAAGCACCTCCTCCTGTCCCTAGACTTAAAAATAATAAATGTGGCTTCCCAAATGATGAAGATCTTTATACTTTATTGCAAGTTTTCCATCCTGCCAGTAATAAAGTTTTATGTCGGTAAGGTTGTACCGATTATTCTGTTTGGTTTGGATGTTAATCCTCAATCTTTTGACTTGGAGTGGGACAAAATTGAAGCAAAACTCTGGAAGAGAACTTTGAACCTCCCCAATTGTGTCCCTATAGTCTCGGTCAGATATGAGCTGGGTCTCACTTATCTGTTAGGATGGTTGGAGTGGAGATGGATGTCTACATATAGGTTAACACTTGATCCTCCTCGCTCTTCTTTATATGAGGATCTGGCCATATTAATGTATAGATCAGACAACCATTTTCTGAATAGCTTAAGAACAAAATCTAATGACATTCTGAGTCAATCTCACTGTACCATTGAAATGCTGGTCCAGAACCCAGATAAAGTAAAAGAATCCATGAAAAAAATGGATTGGATCAGAACTATAAGAAATATGAGGCAAGCTAAAATATCAGCATCGCCTACCCCGACTGACAAACCGAGGTCTGAACTGCTGGGCGGCCCGGCACCCGCCCACAGAGTTTCACGGAAGCACCAGCACCGTTATTACCGGTGCCAGTGTTTCCATGGTCCCCACTCCCATAGAGCCTATAGGACTCTATGGGAAGAGGGAACAACATTTTACCGGTGCCTGACTTCCCGGCCGCCGGGGTTGTAATCCCCTGGTGTTACCGACAAGTGAAGTGCCGGTAAATGTTTACGGGTCCGGTGGCAACCAGCCGGTATCACCGGCACGGTTACCACCGGACCCGTAATGAGGCTCATTGTGTTGCCGCTTTGCGAGTCTGGGACTCGTGCACATATAAAACCGGGATAATAAGAGGGTCTGGGAACCTGAAGGCTAAAGAAATAGTCAAGAGAAATACATGTGGTTGACAGGAGAGTACACCAAGCCATTGTGATGTTGCTTTGCAAGTCTGGGATCTGCCCCAATTTTAAGGACAGAAAATATGAGGGTCTGGGCCCTTAAGAGAAACAGAGACAGTCAAGAAGGAGGACTATGTTTGGCAAAAGAGTAAACCAAGCTACCTTAACCAGCATTGCGAGTGGGATCCACACCCATTTGAACATCTGAGAATAGGAGGGTCCGGGACCCTGAGAGAGAAAAATACTTTTTGTTACTTGTAAGGAGTGAGCTCCTAGCTTGTGAACTGGAACCATTCAGAATACAGGGTAAATGAGCCAAACCATGGTCACTGCAATATTGTTTGTTAAATACAGAATGCTTATTTGCTTTATTGACCACTTGAGACATTGGGAACCTCTTGTGGCAAGAACCGTCACCACCAATTTAGTTCAGAATTCAGGATCCTTACACATTTGATTCAGTTAATAGTATAAGGGTCAGAATACCTGGGACATGAAAGTGACTGACTATTTTGTTTGGACATCCTGATGACTTTCTTACATTTCTTTGAGGCAGGGAATCCCCTCTTAGCTTTAGGCACCGAGAGGGCCCTTTTCCAACCCTTTTCTTTGATGAATAAAAGTTTATAACCAAAACCATGCCACCAATGTGTCTGAGCCTTACTTCTGCACCCTTACAATTCACAGATGTTCGGGACTCCTACCCAGCCTCAACTGACACTTCCTTTCCCATAAACTTTCTCTCCATTCCCTACACCTTTTCAGTTTTCGTCCCATAAATCAGCCCAAACCTGCCTAAACATTTCCCACTCATAACACTCCCATCCCCGGAAAACTTGGCCCATCAGTTCATACACCACATTTGCCCATAAATCAGCCCAAACCTGCCTGAACGTCTTCCGAACGTCCCTGAAGATTTATGGCTCTTAAAGGACATTCAGGCACATTTGGGTTGGAAGAAAAATCATTGAGAACCTGAAAACCTAATTGAATCTAATTAGACGATTTGCAGGAGCCTGTGGATCTCTTTTGAGACAGTTTATTCAGGCTTATTTCTGAGTTTATAAAATGTTCACAATAGCCACCTACTCTAGTATGGAGCATTTTGTCCCACTCAAAATACTTCCATCAGCTGAAAACCTGGCCCATCAGTTCACACACCACATTTTCCACCTCCAGTGACTAACCTGGCAGGGAGTTTGGCACACTTTGGCCAATCAATTAAGGTTTCAAGTTCATCATTCTGCTGCTTTCCTCCCCCCAAAAGAATGCCAAATGGACAAATTCCCCAGCTGAAAAAACAGTATCTCTGCTGTTCTATAACTCACTCCCAAGACTGCTGCAGTGAACTACTTCCACTGGCCGAATTTGCCTACAACAATCATCATCATGCATCTATTAGCATGTCCGTTTTCTACTAATATTGCATTCTTGCATGTTCCCGGTCTCGCTGCTCAGTACCAGGCCTATCCCTGCAGGATAAGAGTTATGTAGGAAGATGGTCCTCATACACCACACAGTCCAACACACTCTACAACAGGCCAAAGACACATGCAAATGCTTTGATTTTTACAAACTACAACCAGTTCTTTCCTACCCAGTTCATGATCACATTTGGCTCCCAACCAAGAACATCCTGATCATACATTGCCACTGAAAGCTCAAGATCCACTTGGTAGGCTCCTTTAGGACCCTGATACTCTTTTCCATGGTTGCTGTCAAACCCCAACTCCCCAATCCTTGGCAGATAAATCCTGTGTTTCACATGTCCCTCCTTAAGTCTACTTATACTGCGCACCTACCAATCATGCTGCTGATATTATAGTTTCCAGTTCTGCTGCCGCTAAGATTCAGCTTGCCCTTGATTCCCGCATGCATGGGAACAGGCTTTAATGCTTCATTCACTGCTAAGATGTTGGCCCTGAAGAATGCACCTGAGAACCTTCTCAAGTCATTCTGCACTGGGATTCTGCCAGCTCTTCTTGCAGTTCCATCACTGCCACTGTGCAAAGCCATGTCCTTCTGGGGAGGTGCTGTCAGGAATCAGGTTCTGCATAGATCCCTTACTCCACAGGTGTCTTTGCAAATTAGAGGTGCTGCAAGAATTAACCTTTTCTCAATTTCTTCTGCACAGGCTCTCATCACTAGACACAGCACACATCTATAAACCTCTGTCTACAGAAGCTTGCTCCATGCATATGCTTCTACCCTTGCACCGTCACTTGATATTGGTGCATCCTTGGCTGCCATGATCCCAGTAAAAGAACTTGTTTTCCGTGCCTTGCTTTTTAACTCGTGCCCGGCAGATATCTGCGAACAAGTCTTCACTTCATCCATCAAGTCCTTCCTGTTCGTTGCCAGAGTTCATCCACCAGTTTTGGCCAAGCCCTCTGGATCAGCCATCTTGAAGAGTTAAGGCATTTGCAGGATATTCTGAGCACCAGACAGTGGGAGGGCTCCCGTCAAGCCAGGATACTGATTACTGCTTACCGCTTTTTCAGCCCCCATGTCATTGCACTTATCAGCCCTCTGTTTTAGCCCTTTCAGCTCTATGTGGGAAGACACCGACTTGAGAAAAAATGGCTGCTCCTGTCCTGCCAAGGCAGACATGGCCCATTTGCCTTCCTAATGCACTTCATTACTTTCTGAGGGAGTGTTTGGGAATGGAGGGGGGCTGTGCCGGACAAACATCAGGCCTGGTGCGATATCAGAGAGTCCAAAGGCTGATCTCTCTAATGCAAAGGATCCCCCTATTGTTGCAATGTGGGATACATGTAGAATCTGTTTGATTGGAAAATACATGTTATACTGTATGTAATGTGCTTCACACATTCTAAATAGTTTGATAAAATGGCATGTAATAAGGAACACTGTGGCTTAGAATAGTGGTAGAATGGAGATACATTCCTGTCCCCCTGTGCTAAATCCTAGCAGTACAGTAAATAAACATACAACCACACGTCTTCTTATTTATCAACTAATAACTGTGACTTGACAAAAAAAATGTCTGCACAAGTAAGCAATTTGAAAAGCTAGTCATTGCTTTTGATAAACAATTAGGTGGTAGTTAGAATTCCTCTGAGAGATCTGCCTTTTTACACATTATATGACTCTCAGAGCAGGCATTGTGATATTATGAATACAACTGTAAATAAATGCAATTAGATGGTGATTTTGTTAATACCTTAAATTTGACCAGGGATATATGGGATACCGTACCCCTACCATACGTTATAAGATTAGTGCAAGTCACCAAATAGAGGAATGAGACTGAACACTAGGAGGAATTGTATTCCTCATATTTCATGGCCACTCACTGTCAGGCCCTTTAATACCTGGCATCTTGCTTAATCTACTGTAAGAGGTCTTTCCATTGTTGATATCCATAATCAAAGTACAATTGAAATGGATAAAAAAAAACTAGGCAGCTTGTAATGTGTTACAGAAAAATAGCTTAATCAGTATAATAAAATGCACCTCAAAACAGTTTTGGGGATGAATGCAGATCATTTCTTACTCTCCCATGTTAACCTCTAGAAGTTCACAAAAATAAAGATACTACCGTACACAGTTCCTTTTCAAGTAGTGTTATGTTATTGAGATTTATACCGTCCACCGCTACCATTTTCATGGTCTCCAGGTGCTCAGGGGGGACTGAAAAGAAAGGTGGGATGGGGAGTATTAGTTAGTGGGACAAGAAGGATAGCGAAGAGAGCTTTTTGCTCTGCTTTTGGTAACTTCAGTTTGGAAAATACAGTCACTGCGTTTTGGGTTTGCTTCTAGATGGTATGGATTAGGTGATGTTTTGGTGTGTGCATCTACATGGGATTGTTCTGTGTGTCTCTGGCGCAGTGCTGGATATTTAGTGTGTTGGTGTTGAGTGTGATTACCAAGGGGGTGTGATTTTTGCTGTGTGATTTGTGCATTGGTAGGTGGTGTGTGTGTGTGTTGTATTTGGGGTTTGAGCAGTGCGTTTGTAGGAAATGTGAAGGTTTTTGTAGGCTTAATGGTGAGGGAGGTCTGTGTGTTCTTGTAAGTTGCATTGGTTTGATTAAGCTGAATTTCTTTGTTGATATTTTGCTTTCCTTTCTTTGGGCCAGTCCAGTTTGTTTTGGTCCGCTTTGGTTTTACAATGCTTTGTGGTGCCTTTCCTATTTTACCAATCAGGTTTCTTTAGGTGTTCCTCTGTTATTCATAGATCCTTGGCGAGTGAGTTCCAAGGTTTTGCTGAGATGCCAATTTTTGGGTATTGCTTTGATTGGAGACGTGTATCATTGCTGGATCTCAGTGTTTGTTTCACTCTTTAGATGGAGATTCTTTCCTGTTTGAATTTCGCTCTTTAGCCGTGTACTGCTCTTTTTCCTATGCAAAGGGTTTTGAAGTAAATCCTTTTTGATTGGTAGGGTTCCCAGTGCGAGTGTGATGTGTTCTCTCTTGTTGAGTCTGAGGAGTAGTATTGCTGCCACTTTCTTCATACACTGTAGTTTTTTGGTGAGGTAATCTGGCATTGCAAGGTAGATGCTGTTGGTGTACTCTATTCTTGACATGACATGGGAGATGACGATGAGTGTTCTATTTGGGAAGACAAGTAAAGTTAGAATCTGGTCGTGTGTAGGTGCAAAAGAAGCATTTCTTTACAACTGTATTCACTGTTGGTTCTAGTGTAAGGTTGTTGTGCATTAATATTCTGAGATTTGTAACTTCTTTTGAAGGTTCCTGTTGCTTTCCCATTTCACTAGGCCATGCAATGTGATATGGGTCTGAAGGATTGCTGGGCGTGGTGATGATTTCTTTTTTGTCTAAGTTGAGTTTAAGGCTGTTGGTGCTAAGCCATTCATTTATTTGTATGAGGCAGTTGGTGAGGGCTTGGTCTTGTTTTCCATTAGTGTTGATTTTATTGATGATCTTTGTGTTATCTGCGTAGTTGAAGCATGTGAGTCCATGTCTTTTAATGAGGTTAACCAATGGGGTCATGTAGCTGTTGAGGAGTATCAGCAATGGGATGTGCCTTGTGGGATCCCACAAGTTGGTCTGCATGGTGCTGACTTGAAGAGGTTTAGCCTGGTTGTTTACGCTCTTTCTGTTGGGAACAAGTTTACTCATAGCAAGGCCATGTTGTTAATCCCTATTTTTTTACTCTTTTGATGAGAACGTCATGGTGTACTGTGTTGAAAGCTGATGAAATGCCCAGTTGTTTTAGCACTGAGGTGATATTGGAGTCAGTGTCAGTTTTTAGATCGTCCCAGCTGGACTGTAGTGCTGTTTCATTTCCTCTGAAGAGTTGGAACCTACTTGTGCCTGGTCAAGTAACTAACTGCTTTCTCATGTTTCAGGATATGTTCATGTACGTAGGTTTCTTAGAGTTTCACCAGGTAAGGATGTTTGAGATATGTTGGTAGTTGGTTAGGTCTTCCCTCTGCTTCCTGAGGGATCTTTGAGGAGTGGTTAAATGTATGCCGCTATTAAGCTTTGAGGTACAACTCCTGTTGCCAGAGAATGATTCATGAGGTTACGAAAATATTCTGCAGGTGGTAGATGCCCAGTGGCCAAGGGTCTACTGGTGATCCTGCTTTGTTGCTTTGATTCACTAGATTGGTCAACCTTTCTTTTGAGATGCTAGAAAAGTAGTTTACTCTTGTAGTTAGTTCCAGATTTCGATTGTTGGTGGCATTGTTGTTTGTGTTCTTGGGCATACTCTTGATGAATTGCTGGATGTTTAGGATTTTGTGTTTGAAGTGGTTTGAAAGGTCATCACACAGTTTCTGGGCTGGAGTGGATGTTCTGTTGTAGCATGTTGGGTTTATTACCTTGTTGATGGTCCCAAATATCTCTTTCTGTTGCTTGCTTTTGCGATGCATTCGTTCTAGTATTGTTTTTTTGCCAGGAGGTTTTCCGTTTTCTATAGTTGTATCTGGTATTGAAGATTTTTTCTGTTTGTCGTAATTTTTCCTCCATGCTTGTTCCAGTTTACTGTTTGTTTTCTTCAGGGCTCTAAGCTGCGGTATGAACCATATCAACATCATTTTCTTTTGTGAACAGGGGTTCCAGTGCAATAGCATCTAGTGTTTCTGTGATCAACTTGTTGAGTGTCTCAGTTCTTTCTTCTAAGGAAAGTGTCTCTAGGGTGTACTTAGTGGTTTTGTGTATTCTAGTCTGGTGTAGAGGTCCATGGTGTTTAGGGATTTCCAGATTCTTTTCTGAGTTGTAAGGATTTTTAGAATGCCAGATTGTATTCTTGTTGGTGCATGGATCACAATGGGTATTATAAGGTGGTCACACAAGATAATGTGTGTTGTGGGTGCAGTTGTGACCATGTTAAATTAATTGAGGATGCAACCTACTGAGTGGGTTGCGTCCTTCACCATTTGCTGTAGTTGGATCGCTGCTAGCTGAGATATTAGTGATAGAACCAAGTTGATATTTTCTTCGTCAAACCATATATGGAAGACTCTGAATATGATCAGCTGGTCATATTTTATGGCGATATTGGTTATAGTGTCTACAAATGTGCCTGCGAAAGATGGGTTGTATGTGGGCAGTCTGTAGACGAGTAGGAATGAAAGATTGGTTTGGTGGTCCATGGCTAGGTGGAGGAAGACTGATTCCCAGTTTGGGATATTTAGTGATGGTGCTGGTGTGATCTTTAGGTGGCCTTTGCATGCACCGGCAAGACCTCCTCCCCTTGTTTTTTCTCTTTTGACTTTTTTAGTTTGAAGTTGTTGGGAAGGGATTCATCTGTGACTACCTTGAATTCTTCAGTTAGCCAGGTTTAGTTTAGAAATAGGATGTCCTTTCCACCATTGCTGAGGAGGTTGTATATCTCTTTGCTGTGTTTTGACATAGATCTGGCTATGTGCGTAGGACATGGGGAGGCAGGGGGGACAAATCCCCCATCATTTTAAGTGAGGGGGGATATAATGGCATTTATCCCCCCAGAATATGTCTGTGTTATGCACAGTGCACTGTGTCTCTGCCACTGTCTGCAGTTGCATGCAGCATGTAAAAATACTTCTGTGAGCTGCAGCCATCAGCGTGTAAAAGTACAAGTTCTGCAGACTGCAGGCTAAAAGTACTTCTGCTTGCTGCATGCTGCGCATCTGCGTATTTGGTATGTGCTAGTGCCCGGGCCGGGGAACAAACTGCACATGTTCCTGCACAGTGCACTGCTGCGCAGCCTGCGTTTGTCTAGACTCATCATCGAAGTGAAGTGGAGCAGCCAGGCAGCGACGTGTGCTGACTGAGACTGAGCAGGCATCCACGCGACGGCGTTTGATTATCGAGGGCGAGAGAGACTCGACTTGAGCTAAGTTATGTGAGTACGAATAGTGTGTGTGTGTGTGATTTCATGGGACTGGACGAGGGGGCACAGCATGACTGAGTGTGATGTTGTGAGGGGGGACCGGACGCCAGGTTCCCTAGGAACCTCAAATGTAAGGAATATTATATTACCCCTATAGGGCCTGCTGCCCGCGGCTGTTTGTGCTCCAAATGCTTCTATGCAGTAGCAAACCTTTAATGCCATGCACCAACACCAACACAACTGTATGCTGCGTGCCCACAGCCCTGCGTGCCCACAGCCCCATCAGGCCAGCATGTGATGACGAGGCAGCTCCCCTGGCCATAACAGGTACCTCAGGTGCAAGCCGAACATAAAACAGAATGCAAAGGAGTTAGGAAACTGGCAGGGGCGGGCTTTTAACAATATAGCAGCAGCTAGGAGCTACTGTCTGTCAGACATCAGTTATATAATAAGTCAGTAGCTCTTGACACTTGTTCACATTACATATCCTGATTACTTCTCTTAAAATATCTCGGTGAAGCAACTGCACATGCACGTGGTTGGGCAACCAGTAAGGCTCAAAATAGAGAAGTATCTAAAGCAATCTTAATTATAAATTCCACTCAGCCTCATGAATCCTCACGAGTCCGGAACCCACGGTCTTTAGGTCCTTTAATCACTACTTATTCAGTTGAAGTTCTGTCCTATTCGGCCGCAGCACTCTCCAAAATGCTGCCAAAACACGCTCGCCTACACCAGCCTGCTCCAGCTCCCACAGATTGTAGGCACACAGCTGAGAAATAGTTGTTGCGGCTGCCAATACTCTATTGGTGTAATCGAAATGTCGTAACCAGGTTCGTGCTCAGCCACTCAATTTATAAGCACTATGTGTGTCCTTCATAGAAGTCCTGGTTAAAACAAACATTGGCAAAGCCAGCAGTTTTAGCTTGTGTACAAGTATTAGGCATTTGCCAAGCACTGTTGTTAGATGCCCAGTTACTCACACCACAAGTGACTTTGCCGACACAAAAGCCCCAACTGTTGGCATTGCCAATGCTTGTTCTTTCTCAAATCAATTAGGATAAAATCAATAGAAGAAGATATTGTGTGAGTACATGTACTCTATTGGTGAAGGTAAGATGCAAGCACTTAGTCATGGGACTTCAGAAATAAGCTATTGACAGTAGAATAAACATCTGCAAAAAAATCCTTCTAATAAAATAAGCTTTATATATTGTGGGAAGTCTCAAAACTATTATAATAGATGTTTTAATATCCAAAGAGTAGTCTTGTATTTTTATAATGTGAATATTGTCAGGATGAAATAATGTCCTGAATTTAAGCAGGATACAGAATCGCTATATTTTCAGTAAAGTCACTGGACATGTACTTGAATTAATAATACATCACACTCTTGATGCTCAACCTATGTCTATGCTTCGGGCTCTCTGCTTTTAGGCTGATTTCTCCTAAGCATCCCCTGCACCCCACTGATAGGGGAACCTGAGATATGGGGAGCGCTCGCATCCCTATTGTACATGACGGTAATGCAGGTTTTGGCTGATGGATGGGCTGATGCATTCTGCTCACGAGTGTGGGCAACAAGAGGCCTGGAGTATAGGAAATTGCATTATCCTGAATCTTGTGTTTTGGGTGGATTGAGCTCGCTAGCACAGGAGCCGAGATTGCAACCAGCTGCGGTTTGGTGGTGGTCAGGCACCTCAAAGAGGAAGGGAACTTTTATTTTGATATAGGAGCACAGCTTTTGTTATTTTGTGGACATAAAATACCCTATACGGTTGGGACGCTGCATTTGACACCCTTCTAGGAAGGACTTGGAATGAGGGAGCCATATGAGCTCAAGCAATGACAAAAACACAAACCTCCTCATCGTACACACATTTGAGCGATGTCTCACATGCACTTTGACCACCTTTGAAGGTGCCACACCGTATACATAAAAAAGCCCATGCATGGCAAGCCTCAGCCTCATCTCCCAGCAACCATCAATTCCAGACTTCAATGACCTTGTGTGGAGATTGGTGCTATCAACTCACTCTTTCATGGATCGCCTCCTTCTTGTCCACATCACCTGGACTGGCCATTTGCACCACATCCATCAGGCTGCGATTTACCCTTTCCACCACACCATTACTTTGGGGCGGTATAGCTCTGTCCTCCTATGTTTTATATAACATTGTCCGAGATACCTGGGAAGTGATAATATTTTTACGTGAACTGAGCCTTCTGAAGTGAGATGCCAAATTGAAGGATTTTATACTCAGAACTGCTTTTATTTTCCTTAATATTCTTCTGTTTTCTTTTCTTCCTTTCTCTTGTGTTATACAATGAGGATATATGTAATTTAATATGCAGTGCTATTTTTATTTTTATTTTATGATAAGTCCAGTTCTTTGACTAAAACACAATAAATAAAAGGAAAAGCAAAGTCCCCAAGGTGTCCCCTGCCCCCCGCCCCAACCCCCTGGATTGTATGTGTCTACTATGCCCCTGGATCTGGCATTGTCTATGGTGCTGTTAACTGAGGCGAGTTTGCCTTTTGTACTTACAGTGGCTGTAAAGTGTAACGGAAGGATATTTCAGAAGAAGCTAAGTTGAAAAAAATGCCATGGCTTTCATTCAGAGTAATTTGTAATTCTGCTCAGTGCTGGCACAAGCAGCAGGAGTTGTGACTTCATAACCCAAATGTAATAACTAATACCAGTTGCATTATCAATATAATGTTCTGTTTAAAGGTAAGAAGTGAAGTCACAACTAGCTGTGGGTTGTTCATCGACTGAAACCTCTGCCTTAAAAAACATATAGCAAGGAAGACACAAGCGGCTTGTTACCAACTCTCCCTCCTGTTGAAAATCAAGCCTTTTCCTCCTAGAAAACAACTTCAGACCTGCAGTCCAAGCCTTTGTTCTCTCCCATCTGGATTGTGGCAAAGCCCTTCTGGAGGCTTTCCAGCAAACACCCTGGCACCCATGAGATGTGTCCTGCATGCTGCAGCATGACTCTTCATATTCTACCACATCACCCTAATCTCATCGAAAGGCACTGGCTTCTACTACAAGCATGTATCACCTTAGAATCCTGCTGCATTATCTGCAAGGTTGTCACCCCCAAGGTACCTTGCTGTGAAGCTCAGCATCTCTGGAGGCCTACAATTCACCAGAAGCCAGGACATGTTCAGACTTAAACTCTGCCAGTGCAGGACGGAAAGAACAAGCAGAAAGGCCATCTCTGACTCTGCCCCGAGATTCTGGAACTTCTTCCCCTTCATCACAAGTCTCGCCCTCGCACATCTACATTTCAGGAAGGAGCTCATTACACTCCTCTTCAAGGAACGGCTCCATCCTAACACCTAGGTCCACACACTCTCCACTCCCCACACAACCTGAGAATGGGTGATCTGCTCCCCGGGATTTCTCTCTTGGATGATTTTAGATCCCTTGCTGAACCCCTGCCTTCCTTCTTTGTTAGCCCTTTGTTCCCTTGTATCTCTACTTTCCTCACTGTGTACTTGCCCCTATGACTTGTAAAGCACCCTGTTCCTTCCTAACCTCGGACTTCCCGCAATAAATACCCTAAAAATAACATTAATAATAGCTTCTAATAAGAACATTATTTATCAGGTTTTATACGGGTGTTGCAGTCTGCCGTGTATTATAAGAACTAATGTACTGGCCTTTTTTCCGACATTGGGCCTCATTACGAGTATGGAGGTAGCCATAGTGCTATTAGCGCCATGGCTGCCTCCATACCGGGCTCCAATACCGGGTTCTGTGAATGAGGAATTACCGGGTCATTCCGACCTTGGAGGACCCGGTAATTCCTCATGCACAGAACCATTCCCCATTCCCATTTGAGCAGCCCCCATAGGGCTCAACAGGAATGGGGATGGAGCTAATAATGGGTCCGTGAATAACGGGCCCGTTATTAGCTCCTTGGTCCCCTCGCGGGACCCGGAGAGGACGTCTGGTTTCACCAGACATCTGTTCCGGGTCCCGCAAGGGAATCTCGTAATTGCGCATTCCGTAATGAACGGTGCCGGTCCCGTACCGGCACCCTTCATTACTGGAGGGCAAGCCTCGTATTGAGGCGCATTGTATAAATGGGAAGGTGTGTGTAGTATTGAACCAGCAAGCTTAAAATAAACTCAATGGTCCTCATTACGAGGCAGGCGCACCCGTAATTAAGGGTGCCAGTACGGGACCGGCACCCTTCATTAAGGGGGGGGTCCTATTATGAGGTTCCCTTTGCGGGACCCAGTAATTACGCCTGGTAAAACCAGGCGGCCTTAGCGGGTCCCGCGAGGGACCAGGGAGCTAATAACAGTCCATTACTAACGTGCCCGTTATTAGCTCCCTCCCCGTTCCCATTGAGCCCTATGGGGGCTCAAATGGGAATGGGGATGGGTTTTTCCAATGAGGACACACCGGGTCCTCCAAGGTTGGAATAGCCCGGAAAGTCCTCATTGGAGGATCCCGGTACTGGAACCCGGTATGGAGGCAGCCATGCCCTTATTAAGAGTATGGCTACCTCCATACATGTAATGAGGCCCAATATGGGTTACATATGTTATGAGTCTTTGGGGGTCATTCTGATTTTGGAGGCAGCCATGGTGCTGTTAGCACCATGGATGCCTCCAAACCCGGGTCCGGGTCCGGTGTCTCTGAATGGGGACTTACCAGGTCATTCCAACCTTAGAGGACCCAGCAAATCCACATTCAGAAAACCATTCCCCATTCCGATTTGAGCCCCCATAGGGCTCAATGGGAATGGGGAAGGAGCTAATAACGGGCCCGCAAATTGCGGGCCCGTTATTAGCTCCATGGTCCCTTAATGGGTCCCGCTAAGGACGGCTGGTCAGACCAGCCGTTACTGGTGGGACCCGCTAAGGGACCTCGGAATGTGGCGGTAGGGGGTTAACGGCATCGGCATCCTTACCAGTGCCGTTAACCCCCTACCGCCAGGGTCGGAATGACCCCCAATATCTTGGGGCATTCACATGAAAAATATTTCATTACAGTGTTTGGGGGTCATTCTGAGTTTGGACGCAAGTAACGGTCCTTACCGGCATGGCGCAAATAACGTGTCCGTGTAGTCATTAGCCTGCTTATAGAGGGATATTATGACTTTGCGGGCACGAGTTTTGCACCATGCTGGTAAGGTCATTACCGCCATGCCGTTAAAGGCACGAAAAATGCCCTTAGCGGCATCATACATAGCGCAGATTGCACTACCGGCATGAACCAGTGCGGCATTAGCGGTGACCGCTAATAGCGGTAACCGGTAATAACGGTCACTGTAAACAAGCGGAACCGGAAGTAGCGTCATCACACAGGAACAGGAAGGAGCACGGAGGCCATCTTTAAAAACACAATCCATTGTCATACTCAGCACACAGGACCTGTGCGACTCTGCTGTTTGTTAGAAAACCTTCTTCAAACACACCACAATGCCCAAGGCCCTTAAGAAGGGAGCTGCCCGCCAGAGCAAGGAGCGCTTCAACGAGGATGAGTTGGAGATGCTAGCCGGGACCCTGCAGGAACATGCTGGGATTGTGTTTGCCAACAGCATGAAGAGGGAGGCCATCTTGAAGAAAAAAGAGATCTGGACACTTGTGGCACAGAAAGTTAGTGCAGTTGGAAACACCCCATGCACCACAGAAGACTGCCGTAAGCGCTGGGATGACTTGAGGCTCAGAGTAAGGAACATACTCTCCGTCAACAGGAGCCAGGCAATGGCAACAGGAGGAGGTGTCAGCTCACCCATCAAGCTGACCCCATGAGAGGACATCTGCGCCAGCATGATTGGAATGGTGGGGATAGAACGTGTTGGCGAGATGGAGTGTGGTGCCGCAACATCGGCCGATGGAGGTGAGTGTCCCAAGAAAACACTGTAATGCAGAGTCTGATGAAAGTCAACCAATATGTCAGTCCAAAGAGGCAAGCCATGGCCCAACACACACACACTCCCAGCAAAGTAGCCGGACGCTTCACAGACACATGCAGATGCCTGCAGCAAGGGAATGGCGTACCTGACACATACCACACAAAGATGTAAATGCCATAAGTCACACAGCATGCAGGCCCCAACAAATATGCATATCACATAGCATAGGTCTTGGCCAACATGAGTGACCCCGACGTATGCCTGCATAACCCACCCATGTATCAAACAACGTGATCATCCAAACTCAAATGCCTATTACCCTCGATTGTGTGGATGATCAATTGTCCAAATGTATGTATGATGCCTATCAAAACATCACTCATGCCGTCCCTCTCTTCGACCCCCACAGGCTCTGACCATGACAGCGATGGCCAGGAATCAACCCCCCCGAAGACCAAACCCCGAAAGATGTCCCGAGATGACGCCAACCGCCCTTCCACCTCGAAGGGCCAACCCAGGGGCTGCTGTGCACCACCAGGCAAGACACCCCAGGTTGCCAGTGCACCGGTGCTGCCAAGGGCCGTAGAGGCTGAAGCACCAACACCCATTGCCCAGCCTGAGGAATCAGCCGAGGGACCACACTCAGAGGAGTCAAGTTCGGCTGGGGAGGTGGCAGCCACAGCACCCCATGCTGCGGAGGAGCCACAGGATGAGGTATGGGTGCCCATTGAGGACGATTCTTCAGAACTGCCCCACATGCCCAGTCCACTGGCATCCCCCAAATCTCATCCCTTGAGACAGACCACACCACCACACCGGAGCAGTCTGGCCGGGAGCAAATTGAAGGGCACTTTAGTCCGATAGTGGCGAGTAATGAGGCTGAGCAGGACACCCAGGAACCATCCACCTCCACAGGTGCACCCGCAGGGCCGCAGCGTGCAGAACAGCTGACTGTCCTTGTGCAGCAGTTCGTTGAGGACAACACACAGGCTAGGCAGGAGAGGTTGGAGAACATCGCCTCTCTAGGCAGGACCATCTTGGAGAACACTGCCTCCATGGGCAAAATATTTGCTGAGAACACTTGCCGCTTCTGCAAGGAGGTATCCGCCCTGCGCCAGGTACTAGGCCGCACAGTCGATGCTATGGAGGCAGGGCGTCAGGCAACCCAATTCGAGCAGGCGGGCACACCGTTATCGTCTAGCTCGACCCAGATGAGTGTGCTCTGCCGTCTTGTAGCTCATGCATTGTGTACACATACAGCTGTGTTGGTGTAAATTTAGTGATGTGTTGTGTTTTGTAGGATTTTCTGATGGGGAGCGTTGGCAGTGGGCTCTGCAATGTTAGGCATTCTGCAATGATTTTTCCCATGGTGACATGCAGCATTCCTGTGGTTGTTCCGGGATATCGGGCACAACAATGTGTGATGATCTTGCTTGCGTTGCCTTCCATCTGCACCTGTTTGTAGTGGTATTGCTTGCGATTGCGGTAAACCACCCCCATGTCATGGAGGCCACCTTTTGTTTCAAGAATCTCCTGGGGAGTCTGTGGTAGGGATATGTATTCCGTTGTGTGCTTGAGGAGGGCATCCAGCACTTGCTTCAGGATGCGAGTGAATAAGGGTGGTGATATGCCAAGCATGTACCCCACTGTGTGCTGGTAAGTGGCTGTGGAAAGGAAGTGGAGCACCAACACTACCTTCAGTAGAGGGGGGGTGGCGGTGCGTATTTCAATGAGGCTGACAATCGTGTATCATGTCCACAGTGGTGATGATGGTGTCCCGCTCCAGACCGTACAGGGTGTGGTTGTGCTCCGGGGTTGGGTTGGAGAGCCTGCCTCTGATGTTTGGGATTGGGGGCTGCATGTATGGTTACGCTGGCTGCACTGGTGGGGCATGCTGGGCCTGGTTAACCCTCCTTCTCCTGCTGCGTCTCCTCTGTGGTGCCTGCTGTTGGTGTTGTTGCTGGTGTTGCAATGCATGCATGTCCTCCTGCTGAAGTGTTGATGCTTCTATTGGATTGATCTTGGTGTGGAAAGGGGTCTAGTGTGTGGGTGTGCTCCTTTTGGTCATGCCCAGACTCCATTGCCTCTAACTGTGTTGATGGTGTGTACCTGTGGCAGTTGGGAACACTGCACATGGCATTTTACGGTTGGTCAGAGATGCTGGTATTTACGGCATGCCCGAATCCACTTTTAACCCCTTCATGATGCCGGTATTTGCATGTCAGCTTCGCTTATGATCTCCTCCAGTTTACGGCATGCCGCTATTGCCGGTGTGATGGCTCGCGTGCCCGCGCCCATGCCGCTATTAGAGGCACCATTATTTACGGTGCCGCTAATAGCGGTTTGGCTGGCCGGAATAGCCCGGAGCGGTAAGGGATGCCGGTAATACTTTACCGGCATCGTTTACCCCTTACCTCCAATCTCGGAATGACCCCCATATCTCTGTGGGAATTATTGGTTATCCTGTAAACATGGTTTGGGAGGGGCTCTTGAGGACCGGAATCCCAGGCAGGACCTGATTGAGTGACTTGGGTGTCACAGTTGCTTATTGCTGACAATGGGGGGGGGGTTATAAACCTCCACTTTAATCTGTAGTTTAGCATGCTGTGTCACCACCCACGGACGTGCAGGTCACACATTTGAATCCTGAGAGGCCTGATATACGCAAAATGAGTTTTTTGAGGTAGCTAAAACAAATGTCATTAAAGTGGATTATAATATGTGTCACGAGACAATCCAGCTTGTGGTCAGCGCTATCTACATGCTCATTTAAGCACTCGTAAATGTGACATTTGTGCAAGGAGAGATAGATTTAGTGTGCCTCGTGGGAAACGCCTCTGGTGTGTGCCATCCAGCTCACCACAAGAAAAGATATCAAAAGTGCGATGGGAACACACCTCACAGAGACAATGGCTGCATTTCATTTCTCAAAAACACTGCTTGTAAATTCATTTTGTGTTTACGCAACCCTAATATTTATTCATGAGGGTCTTCTGTGTTTCAGGCATGTTTGTTTAAGATGGTTTATGCATATGTTTCATCGGAAAAGACTGCTTAAAAAACGGTTATTCGGCTGTAAAAATATAATTACAAAACATAATTCTTATCCTTGTTGTCTTGCTGCACAATTAGCATATTTGGCAAACGGGATTTAAGTTTTATGGACTTTATGGTTGATACATTTCAATGTGCAAATCAGCTGCCGTGCCAACATTTACCTATTTGCTCTTGCAGGAAGCTAAATCGTACCCACACAGGTGGGTTCAAGAGGGAACTGTGCACTCTGAATAGGAATACCCAAATGAGAACTCCAATTAGGTCTTCTGGCGTAATGCTCCTGAAGATGAATGCATACTGACATTAAAGCCAGGCACCATTCACAAATCCATAGCAACCATATTTATCAAGCAGTTCACACTGAGACAAGAAAAGCACCCATGCCTGAAATCCTCGAACAACCACACACAGCCAATGCACTTAAATACAGACTGCTGCTGCAGCAAACTTTATGACGTGGGCATTAGAAGACAGGGCCTCATTACACGGTAGGCGGTGAGCCATGGCGCTATTAGCGCCATGGCTCATGCCGGTAAAATACCGGCACCGCCTTGGCGGAAAGGGGATTTACCGCCCCATTCCAAGGTTGGAGGGGCGGTAAATCCCCTTTCCGCCATTGCCCTTCCCCATTCCCATTTCTGCCCCATAGGGCTCTATGGGACTGGGGAAGGCGCTAATTACAGCACCGCAATTTTGCGGTGCCGTAATTAGCTCCGAGTTCCCTTAGCGGGTTGGAGTTTAACGCCTGCAAGAAGCAGGCGTTAAACTCCAACCCGCAAAGGGACCTCGTAGTACGGCGGTAAGGGTTAACGGTCACCGTTGCCATTAACGGTGACCGTTAACCCTTACCGCCGTCCGTACTAACTTTATCAGCGTGCAGTCAGGTTAAAATACAAAGGTGCTTATTAGGAGTTCGGTGGTGTACAGTAAAAGTGGCAGTAACTGAATGACCCCCAGTTTTAGCACACTGGCGAATATGGCGTTGGCCCTACTTACGCAGAAGTACTGCCAAACTCAGACGAAGTAGCCCTGGCGCTAATTCTGCTGGCGAAATTACAACCGAGATTGAATACAGTATTTCTGCTGCATCACAATTTGAAATACTGCAGAAAATAGGCAGTAATTTCACTGAAAACACTGTGCAGTTACCTTCACCTACAAGGTGAAGGTAAGTGCATAAAGGTGAAGGAAAACAAGTCACAGGTGCAGCCAATCCACTGTGAAAGACTACAAAAAGCCTGCACCTGACCCTAATACACATTCCAACACCATGCTGCCAATAGCTGTCGCTAACTGGGACATGCAGTTCCTCCTGCTCCACATGGAACTGCAGAGGCAGGAACACCAGGCCAGGGAACATAGTACAGAGAGAAGTTGGAGACGCCATGCAAGGCAAGGGCACATTCCCCGGGTCAGGCTCTCACCCTGGCCATTATCTGTAATCCAGCTGATTACCCTGTACCGGCTGAACATGGAGACCATTGTAGAGCTACTCTCCCTGATTCTTGACGACATACTCGCTGCTGAAGCTTGTGTAGGGACTTCATTTCCTTGCAACTGAAACCTACAAGCACACTGTGGGCATGCTGCGTGGTCACCTCCAGGATAGCAACCGCACCGCTGGGACTGTAAACACAGCCAAAGGCCCATCCAATAAAAGTTAGAACTTAGCGCAGGAGTGTTCACAAACTAGGGCCCGTTCCTCTTTTCAATGCTGCATGGCATGTCTCAATCCACATTCTTTTTGTGCCTGGGCCGGTGCTGGAGGCACACCTGCACCATGCTTCCTGCTACATCTGTCTGCCTACCATACCAGCACAGATGAATGCCACAAAGGCACGTTTCTATGCAGCAGCCCACCTGCCCAATGTAATTGCTGCTCTGCACTGCACCCATGTGGCTTTGGTCGCCCCCAGGTGTCTAAAGAGTCATATACAATAGGCAGGACTATCATTCCATGAATGTCTAGGACACCTGCAATGCTGATCTTGTGATCACAAACTGCTGGCCCACTTCCCTGGTTCCACACACAATGCTATGGTCCTGCGGAACAGCACACTGCCTGCATGGAGAGCCAGAGAGGCCAACGAACATGGATATTGGATGAGTACAAGTGCCATCACACAAACTGATCTCACAGCACTAGTGACATGCTATATGAAAGGGAGGGGGCATTACCACAACTGATCAATGCATGCTCTGTCAAGGGCCTCTACATGCAGGACCTGTCTTCTCACGCCACACAAGACTGCCACCAACCCACAGAACTAGGCCATGAAGAACAATGCAGTAGGATGTTGGTTATGCATGTTGCCCCAACAAGTAAGCAACACACACTCAGAGGACTGCAGAAACTGCAATGCAAGTGAACACATACCTAATGTTGGGATGCACATTCAGATCCCAGCCCCTCCCAAACGATTTAGACTGCAGAAAATATAGTAAAACATGGGAAACACAGAGGGTTGCAAATGGGTGAGGGGAGAACTTTATAGGTGGAAGTGACTGGTGGGATACACACATATTATGAAAATGTATACAAGGGAAACTAACCATTTGCCTTGCTACAGTGTCAAGTAGAATACATTTCATGCATGTGACATCTACAACATGAACTAACACACTACTTGAGAGTAGGCCTGAATCCTTGCAGGCCGTGTTGGAAACACAGAAAAACAAGACCCCTTCTCTTGCCTGATTATCAAATTCCAATTACCCAGGTACAGCAGGGAACACACACATACACCCACATAAAAATGTATTCAGTAGGAACTTTGTACAATTAGGTAGGACTGTGAGCAGCTAAATGGGAGAAGGGCTGTGGCCCAGTACAAAGGCCACACTCATGGGAGCCAGGGCAGAGGTCCTGAGCTGGCAAAACACGAGCTGAGATTTAGGACACGAATGGTCATTCCATTTGAACTACTAGCTGTCCAGGAATAAGACTCCTAAATCCTTCATGAACTGGATGGATTAGTGAGACATGCAGGGATATTAGGCCTATCCCTTGGCAGGAGTAGCTGATAAAGGGGAGAGCAGAGAACAACAAGGTCTGTGATTTGTACTAGGGAGAGCAAAGTGTGATGCCAATGCTTATAAGATTTTGTCGGGGAGGCATGATGGGGGTGCCTGTGCATCTGGGATGACAAAAGAGTTGCTTTGTTTGCAAGGACTAGCCTGACCTCGAAGTTATCTTCTGAACTCATGTTGATGGGCAGGTGCATATCACGTGAGTAGGTCTCATGACAGGGTGGTGCATTTCAACATATAACCAATTATTTTACAGTATTCCGAGGTGAAGAGGCCGTCGTTCAAGTGTGAGGAAGATGGAGGAGAAGATGACACGGCCAAAGGGAAAGGGGTCCATATGTGAATATTAGCATGTAAATAGGCGGTAGCCATTGAAGGTGGGGGATGAACACTGCATATCGAATGTGTCACAAATTATGATTTCTATGTTTATAATGTGATGTTTGCTTTGATGAAGACAGAGAGATCCATGGCAGTGGACTTTTAATAATACCCGGTCGCCATTTTCCTTTTTGTATAACAAAACAAAATATACAAAATTAAGCTCTTGTTCGTCTCGAAAAAGGGTGCACCAACCTTTTTTCACGGGTTGGTTGCTTTTTCTGTGTCTGGTTGTTGTGAGGTTCACCTACATTATTGGGGGTCCTGATGTGATCCCAGACTCCCCTGCAAGGACAGAGGATTCCTGTCTGCACATCCGTAGGGGCCGCTCTCCCCTTGTGCGCACCTTCGAGAGGTTCCCAGGAGCTGTGTTATCAGAATACCTGTATGTTATTTGGCATGGGGTGTTGTCCCCAGATTGTGCAGGCCGTTGATGGGACCACATGATGGAGGACTTCGGTGAACATGTGGATGTAAGTGCACCGTTTTTGGTGAAAAACAAGTGGAATATGGGAAAGGAGTATAAGCGTTTGAGTATGTGAAGAGTGGTGCATGTGTAGTGATGGAGCAATGGATGGATAGGGAAGAAGACCATGTGGCATTGTACATACGTTTATTTGATTTTTATATAGAGGCCTTTGGTGCAACTGGACCCTTTCCTACTGTATAGTTAGTGAGCCGGGGATATCTCTGCCCCGTATAAGGGGGGGCGTGAGAATGAGAAGTAGTTGTGGTAGAGGACCTCGTGGGCCTGGGATCTCCTTACCCGATATAGAGGGGGTGGTGGAATAAAAAAAAAGTTTTATTGTGATTTTGTTGTTGTTGCTTTTTATTTTATTGCAGCGTGTAGAGGCAGAGGGAGGGCCTGATCTGTTGCATGAGAGGAGGTTTGTGAGCAACGAGAGGGTGGTGTGCGAGGGGAGTGTGAAAGGTTGTACGCAGTGAGAAGAGGATTGGGCATTAACAGAGGGAGGGCAAAAAAGAGGGCTATTGAGTGGGTATGGCTTTGTCGGTTCAGGGTATGGATGTTGGTAATAATGTATAACAGTGATAAAGGGGCAGCTGCGATGGAGTACATGTGCAAAGCTCTTTCCTTGTCCCGACAAAACATTCTCAAGTATCACAAGGAATGGTTGGCAGAAACGAAAGGAGGGATGTATAAGCCATGGCCGGAACAGAGAACACATAACAGGGATATATTAGGCCATATGTACACATTTTTGGCTGCAAAGTACAAAGGGAAAAAATTGCAAAATAAAAAAGGAACTGTTAGAAATATGGAAAATGGTGGAGGATTTTGAAGATGTTCCTATAGATCCCCGTAAAACGGTGAGCGAGTTGTCCATCACCCTGTGCCCCAGCAGCGACCACGTCGGCTGTGCCAAGTACCCCCACGCCCCCCATAGAGGTAACCCAGTGGCCCCCGCTAGGATATTATCCTACTCATGCTGTGTCAGGATATACAGATCCCACATATGTTCCTTTGCATACTAGAGCTCCCCCACCACCCGCACTGGCCCAATATCACAAACTTCCCAACCCTACAGCATCTGTAGCTGTGAGGGGTAGAGTACTAGAAGGAACTGATATGAAGCCACAGAAGGAGTTGGTAGACACGTTAAGGAAGGTGGAAGGAGAATTTGCCAGGCTAAAGTTGGATAGGAGGAATGGGCCACGAGTACCTGTAGGAACGGCCGAATGGAGAGCAGGTGATATTTTGTTTTGAATAGACAGTACCACTATCAAGGATGTGCATATAGAGAAGGAGAGGGAGAAGAGGAGGCAGGCAGAAAGTTTAGACTATGGTACAGTATGATCGTATGATGAGTTTGATTGTATTCAACAGGAAGATGAGGAGTGGGACACTGTAGATGAGCTGGAAGAAGAGGAATAGCCACCTGATATTTCCCCACTAGTAGAATGTTTGCGGGGACATAGGTTACAAAGCAGATATGGGTGTATGGCAGTGGCTAAGAAATCGGCGGCAGGGAAGAGGAGAACAGTGAAGGCAGTAGGGGCACAATTTCCATTACTGCAAAAGGGACCAGCGAGGGCACAGTATATACCATGGGCCCATATGGAGAAAAATAATCTCGTAAAGGCACTTCCGTCTCTCACTGCTGGAGCGGGTAAGTAGATATATGCTTTCGAGAAGCAAATGGCTGGCACAACTTTAGTTATAGGGGACCTGAAAAGTTTATTTGTTTCAATATTGAGGGATCAGGCTGATGACAAATGGGTCAACGCTGGGTACCCGGGTGTGAAGTTGGGTGACAACAGTCATGACGGAGCGCACTTTAATGATATTAGGCCAGACGTCTGGGTGGCGCTACGGTGCACATACCCAGATAAGCCTAATCTTCAATCGATCATGCCAAGGATGATGCGAGATGATAAGGATCCCACACAGAACATATTACATATACAGGAAATGTGGAGGGCAGGAATATGAGATTCTTGGGATCGAGCAATCAGCATTGTTTTATTTTGTTATGAAAAAGGGACTTCTAAAAGAGGTACAGAAAGCTCTTGACAAACTTTGCCTGGGGATTGAGGCAAAGGGTTGGGCGGAAATTCAGTCTATTATTGTACACCATTGCAAATGGTTGAAAGAAAAGGAGAAGGAAGCAGCGCAACGAGCACAAGTGGAGGAAGTGAAAATGGCATAGAAGAGTTAGTGGAGGTTGCATTGGAAGGAGCTGTGGGGACAGAACAGCCATAGTGACTGGTAGAGCTCAGGGCGGTTCAGGCTGACATGCAAGCAGAACCTATGTGGGGAGGTCAAAACGATTGAGCAGGTTGGTATCAGCCCCAGTACCAATGAAGTCTTCCGTGGGGGCTTCCAGCAAGGTAGAGGGGGGTTTTAAGGGGCTCAGGAAGGACGAGGAAGATTTGGAGAAATGGGGCGGCAAGAAGAAGGAGGAGCAGGTCAATGTTGGATGTGCAGTCCATTGGGCCATTTTTCAAGAGAATGTAGAAGTAGATAAACATTTGCAAACCCCCCACAACAGATGTATCCATACCCTCAGGGAGGCCCATCTCCATACCCCCAGCCTTAGGTGGAGCTACCCCAGGCAGTTCCCTATGGTGTGGCACTGCCCACCATCCTGCCCGCTCCCCCATCATCATTTATGCATTTATCAGCCCCAGGCTCCAATAACATACCACCATACACAGTGCATTCAGGACAGCAGCAGGGCCCTCAAATACCGAGCAGTAACGTAGTACCTAATGGTACAGTGACACACTATCAGGGGGCCACAGTGGTTGAAGGAATTAACACTTACCCAGATTAGGACAGCCCACAGAGAGTCTTAGCATGCCCAGTCCTATCAGTTACTGCCGACCCAAAAGAGGAACCATTGGTGGGCGTGGGGATAGGTAATAAGCCATTCATCTTTATGGTAGATACAAGCACAACTAAATCATGCATCAGTGAGGGAGATTCCCTTTGCAGTTGAGATAATGGGCACGGAGGGCTTCTCTGGGGGCAGTAAAAATGGTTGCATTCACAAAAAATGACCCATTAAAGTGGGGGGCAGAGAGGTATGGGCTACATTGCTGCATTCTACCGCAACTCTTGATCAATCTGTTGTCTAGGGACATCTTAAGTAAGCTCATCATGACCATCTCGTTTACCGAAAGAGGTCTAGTGTGTTTGATGCCTGGTATGTGTACTGTGAGGGTAATGTTGACCGTACATGCATTGAGTAGTGACTCAGTGGCGAGAGGAATACCAGTGGCCCCTGATTTGTTCATAGATGGAATTGCAATACTTCTTACTACAGTGCCACAGGTAGCCAATAAGTATTGGCGGGTGCCCTCAGAAATTTTGTATAGGCCTGCCCAACCCCAAGAAGTAGTTGCAGGAACCATTATCATGCTTCACATAGGAGTTTTGGTGTCCAAGTACAGGATTGTGTTGGTTGCGGTTTACTCTGATAATGGGGAGTGGTGCACAACTTTGTGTATTGATCCTACCCAACCATTGAAAGATATTTCAGATGAGGACCTTTTGAGAAAAAAGAGAATGAGGGGGAGATAATATTGGAGGTATGTGTCCCCTGTGAAATAATGATACAATACAGGCACGTTTCATGTTCCATGTTACTTTTAGGATGCCCCCCTCCTTTGCTTCAGAGGATCTGTCCCAAGTGCCTGACAAGTTGTGGATGAATAGCTTGCATGATGAAAGGCTCTTATGGAGTCTTCTACCAATACTCACTACATTAAAGCCAGGTACTGTGTTGCCCAGAGTTAAACAGTACCCTTTATCTAAGGCAGTGGAGATGGGAATTTATAGCATTATAATGCCTCTTTTACATCAGGGTATTATAGTACCATCCAATTGTCCATAATATGGCTGTTTACCCAGTGAAGAAATCGTAGGCGGCTAGTTGATAGATGATACAGGATTTACATCCCCTCAACGATGTAGTGCAGGCAGAGTTTTCTGTGGTGCCTAACCCTGCTACAATATTGTGCAACATACCCACTGAGGTGGCCCATTTTACTGTGATGGATCTGTGATGGATCTGAAGAATGCCTTTTTCTCAGTTCCTCTACATCCAGACTCTCAATACCTCAGTGCATTTACGTTTGCTGGGAGCCGATTCCAACGCACTAGACTTCCTCAAAGGTACTGTGAGTCCCAAAGTATTTTTAACAGGGTCTTACATGAGGATCTAGGGAATAGTCATGTTCCCAGTACCATTATCCAATATGTGGATGATCTCTTGGTGTGTAGCAGTACTGAACAACAGTGCAGGGAAGATTCTATCATCCTGTTACAACTGTTAGCTGCTAAAGGGTTTAAGGTGAACAGGGCAAAATTACAGTATTGCCAGCAGGAGGTGATGTTTTTGAGCCAATTGATTTCAGTGAATGGTAAACAGGTAACTCCAGAACGCACCGCAGCAGTGCGTAATACCCCTCAGCCAGTGACTGTTAAGGATATGCAAATGTTTCTTGGCCTGTGTTATTATTGTAGAGCATGGATTTTTGATTATATCTCATACACTCGATCACTGCTGCAGGCCCTCAAAGAAGCACAATGGACAAGAAATACCATTATCTGGACTGATGAAATGATTAGTAGTTTTCAGGTGCTGAAAATGTTTATCTCTACTGCTCTTGTTTTAGCAAAACCCCTGATAACACTAAGGAGTTCTATCTCTTTTCACAGTCTAATGGCTAGATGATGACAGCAGTTCTGAAACAACACAGTTCTATGAGTCATAAAGCTTTAGCGTAGTATAGTGATATGTTGGATTCTGTTATGCAAGGGCAGTTCCCTTATGAGCACGCATTGGCTGAAGCTGCTTTTGCCATTGAGAAATCAGCCACTATCGTTATGGGATGTTCTTTGACTTTGTACATTGAAGATGCAGCATTTGCAATATTGGAGAGGTCCAAATCAACACTGACTACACAAAGGGCCTTTGTATATGAGATCATTCTTTGTAGCCCATTCATTCACATTTTTCATTGCAAGACAGTGGACCCTGCTACCTTTTTAACAGAAACCATCACTGGCAATGACAAGGTTCATGATTGTGTAACTTACAAGGGTCCTGAGGATGACATTCCCAAAGCATGCGACTATGCTCTAGATGAAGGAGAGGTATTCTTTGTTGGTGGGTTGTCAAGTATCGACCAAGAGACAGGTTATTGACATACTGGTGCAGCAGTGGTTCGACTGGTTGATGGGGAGTATTAGGTTTTTGTGCAGCAAAGATTATCGGGCCATTTTTTGGCAAATGCAGCAGAATTGATTGCCATTATTGAAGCACTTGAGGCAGCACAAGGGTGCCGAGTAACCTTATATTCTGACTCGGCCTAT
The DNA here is from genome assembly GCF_040938575.1 of Ambystoma mexicanum. Taxonomy (NCBI): domain Eukaryota; kingdom Metazoa; phylum Chordata; class Amphibia; order Caudata; family Ambystomatidae; genus Ambystoma; species Ambystoma mexicanum. Next base: position 339,472,551 of record NC_090937.1, on the reverse strand, counting down.
GTTACAACCACAGGACATTCAGGGTTGTCAAGATGGATGAGGAGAGGGTTTCGTAGAGTCAATGGGTCTCCATTGCAACATGCAGACCTTTTGGAAAGGTTAATTAATGCCCTTTCAAAGCCCAAACATGCCCCAAACGACAAGTGTGCTGCTCATACCAGTGTCAGAGATTTCAACTCCCTCAGGAACGGGGCAGCAGACACAGCAGCGAAACTGGCAGCTTATTTGCCAGTACCAGACATCCCCAAGCATCCAACATTTGTCAAAATGCAGTTCCAATTACAGGTTTCATATATTGCTTTACCCATCACTGAAATCATTGAAATACAAGGGCAGGCGAGGCAAAGTGAGAAATTGTTATGGCTGAGAAGGGGGTGCACACAATCTCCAACTCATTTGGTGTGGAGACAGACTAGTACTGGAAAGGCAGTGATGCCCCAAGAATTGGCTTTAGTGGTGTTTGATCGGCTGTACTCTCCTGGCCATGTGTCCAAACAGCACATTGCTGCGGATATACAAGCAGATTGGTATGTGCCCAACATTCAGGAATTACTATTTCTTGTCCAGTTGTATTGTCTGCCAGACATACAGTCCTGCGCAAACTCTGAAAACTTTGAGAGTCAATTACCCCATCCAATTGGCCCCTTTCGAGGTCTCCATGTAGATTTTGCATATATGGGTGAAAGATGTAATACTTTTCATTATCTCATAGTTGTGGTGTGTCCTTTCTCCCGTTGGATTGAGGCCAGCTCATGTACACATTCTGATGCTAAATCGGCCCTTCAAGTTTTTGGTGAGAGAAGTGTTTCCTTGATAGGGGTGTGCGAAACACTTAAAAGAGATAATGTCACTCACTTCTTTAATGAACTGTTTCAAGAATTGCATCTCTTTTAGTAATACAACAAAAGATGTGTTCAATTTATCACCCGCAAGCCAACGGCAATGTGGAAAGGATAAACAGTTTTTTAAAAACCAAGCTTTCTAAATGATGTGTGACCTTAAAGAAGAATTTATGATGCGCTGGAGGACCTGTTTTGGAGGAAGGTTTTGCACCTGCCCAACAGAGTCCCCGCACCTGTCATTGTTATGAGTTTGGTCTGTCTTCCATAAAATTCTTCCTCTAATCTCTCATTACTGAAGAACATCCTCAGTGCAAATGAAGGCTCAATAGGGTGGCTGTTAAAACAGTTGCTGCTTAAAAAATCATGGTCCTCCCTAAACATTTGGGAGACGGAGTGTTACTCAATTTGTGAGAGGTATGACAATCCGAAAGACTTACTATGCTCAGCAAAGCATTTCTCAAAAGGAGACTTAATGAGTGGGACTGAATCGGCGCGATCGGCAAGGTCAGAACATACCTTCTATGTGCTGACTTGCTGATTGATGTGAGACCATTTAGAATATGTCCCGAATACTTGAGTAAATCTCTAGCTAGATCTTGGAAATCCAGGGTGATGAGCCTGCAGCTAAACTTGTGGCAGACCAATGAAATTATGGGTGCTAGGTAGAGAATTTCGAGATCATTAAGACTATGCTGCTTCTGTGCAGCACCCGATGAGGTGGAGACTCTTCGACACATAATATTGCAATGTACAGTGTTGGAGGTGAGGTACATGTTTTATTTCGCTCATCAGGTTCAACACTATGATCAGGTTTGCATTGAAACAATATGTCAGCTTATTATAAGTTCTTATGGCTGCAATGATTGGATGGTCGACGCAGTTCATTTTTTAAAAGAAGTTTTTAAAGTGGGGCAAAAAGTGGAAAGGGGAAAAGAAATAGCTTGATCTGTGTCTACATTTCTTGTTCTTTTTTCTCCTACCATTCTTCCTTCTTCCTACTTTTTCTTTCCTTCTTTCTCTTGTTGCTTCTCTCAGTTTTTCTCTTGACTTGTTTTTAACATGTAGTTTGCAATTTCCTATTTTAACATGTATTTTGCACAATGTACTATGTGATTGTATATCTTTTTCTTGTTGTACTTTCTTTTAAAATGACTTTCGATGTTTTGTTAAAGGTTACTTATTTATTTATTTGGATTTATAAAGCGCCGAGCAACCCTTGGGCATTGTAGCGCTGTTACAGAATATTCACTTATTACCCGAGGCAGATATTACAGAAGCAGTGATACAAATAGCACCGATAATACATAAGCAATAATACAGGTTAATGACCGTTTTAGAGATGGTCCATGGTTACAGAGGAACAGTGTAGGAGACTGTACATTTTGGAGGTGGTCTAGTTAAATAGCTTTCTTTTTAGCACCTTTCTGAAAACTGTGAGGGATTTTTAATTTCTTAAGCTAAGCGGAAGCGTGTTCCAGGCTTTTGGGGCTAGTACTTCAAAGCTGGTGCCGCCCGCTTTGGCTCTGTTTAATGCTGGGACTGAGAGTAGGTGAGAGTATTGGTCACGTTTTGGTCTGTAGGCAGGAGCCTGGTGTATTCTTTCTGCTAGGTAGGCTGGGGCGGTCTGAGCAAGGCATTTGTGTGTGCTCGCGAGGGCCTTGAATGTTTTGCGTTCTTTGATAGGGAGCTAGTGGGCATCTTTTCTCGACTGGGAGATGTGCTCTCTCCTGGGGATGCTGAGTGCGGCTCTCAGGGCACTGTTTTGTGCAATTTGCAATCTGTTAATGTTATTTGCGGAAGTGCCTCAGAGTAGGATGTTACAGTAATCAAGTTTTACGCCAATTGTGGCTCTAGTGATGTTAAGACAGTTCTTTGATGACAGGTGGGATTTGACTGCGTTTAGGATTTTTGTTGTAAGTGCAGCTGAAGATGAGATGGCGCTGACTTGCCTGTCCATTGATAGGGTGGAGTTCAGATACACACCAAGGGTTTTCACTGCAGTAGAGACTGTCATAACAGTGTTCTCAATACTGAAGGAATTGTATTTGATGTCTAGTTTTTTAGCGATTCTTTTTGTAATACCAGTAGAATTTCTGTTTTTCCCCATTTAGACAAAGGCCATTGGCTGCCATCCAGGCCTGGAATCATGCGTATACCTTCTGGAGGGTGCTGAGGTCTTGTTCATAGTTCCCTGTTAGAGGGAGAAGTATTTGTGTGTCGTCGGCATAGTTGGTTAACCAAATAACAATAAAAAAATATTAAAAAAGAATAATTGATTCTACTGCATGAAATAGTGACAGAGGCACACATGCACAAACCATTGTCTCCTGTGCATAGGGTGTCTGATGCTCACATGGCTGCCTCAATTCTGGGGGACAAATTTCATTCGTATTTGACTCAGTAAACAAAATGTATAAAATACCTTTCTCAACAGATTGCTCCATTTGGAACAGAAGAAAGTGATAACAGCGCTGCAACAGAAGCCGCAAGCTCGCCACCACTGCAACTGTATCCTCGGGACAGGATTTATGTGAAAAATGTTGTCCGCAGGTGGAGCGAGCTGCACTACAACAGACCTTATGCGGTAGTGTATGCTACTCTGATTGCAGTCAAAGGGAAGAAATTACGGTATTGGGTGCACCTGTCAGATGTTAGGAAGGCGACACGAACATTGCCTCCTACAATAATTATCTTATCTCAGTATATTTGATTCCGTAATGTTTCTTTATGTGAACAGACTTCACAGCATTTTGTTGAAGATTGCTTTTGACAAAGATTTATTTTCATATATATGACTGATCCCTTTCAGCATTTTTAGATTGGTTTTATTTTCATGACAAGCATAGTATGGATTTGTCGAATGTTTATTTGCAGGGTGTTTTTCGCTCTTTTTTGCTACCGGGCTTTTATGTTTTTATGACTTTTTGCAGTAGAATAGTTTTTCCTCTTATGTGCAGATTCTTTTTTGGTTTATTTCTCTATTTGTCTAATGAGTTTATATGGTTATAACATATAAAGAGTGGGTGGCGGTGTAATATGAGGGAATCTGAAAACAGTGAATGTTTTGAGGCTACAACGCCAATTGATGATTATATGACTGCAGTAGTGCATTTTAAAATAATGCAAATACAGGACACAGTAATATGGCAATTGAAGTTGCGGGTTAAGCAGGAATTAGATGAGGAAAATGAGTATGACCAGTATAAAGGTGTGGTTTTTGACGCAATGTCTGATGTGCACCATACAGAAGTTAGTGATATGTGGTATAGTCATATGAACTCGGTAGGGAAACAGAGGTATAATGGTAGTGCTTATGTCTGTTCCCTCATCCACCATGCGTCAGGAGCACCCAAAATGTTAGTACCCGAGGAAATGTCACCCTTAGAAGCTCAGTGTTTGATTCATCTGGTGCTGTGTCGAGTCTGCAGTTTGTTCATGGGCAAAAGGTGCAAGTTGTACTAATGGACATAGATGGAGTAAAATGTGCCAAAGATGATAGTACACCTCAATGCAAGTCAAGTCCCATGCTTAAATTGGACGGAGTGTTGTTTGTGTCAAACAGATGGGAGAAAGCAGTGGCGAGCTGTGCAGCAGGGGGGTTAGCAGGGTTTGGAGAAGAAGTAATATTGAACAACAATAAGAAATGTTTCACAATATGGACTGCATAAATATCAAAACTGACATAGACTGAAGCATGTGAAACTCCAGTAAAAGTTCAACTAACCGAAGAATATCAGTTCTATTTTCGAGGGCATGAGACTGTTCCTGTGGGCACCAATATTAAGTGCAACAAGACAATGTTCATTCCAGATCTTGCAAGAGGAACAGCAGTTTGATGGATCTCTACTGGGTGTGCGGTCAGCAGGCATACCTATATTTGCCTCCTTCCTGGTGAGGAACATGTGCATTTACAACATTTACAACATTGTACTCAGCTATCTTTGTGGTGCCCGAAGCTTATCTGACAGTAGCATCTAAGCTTATTGAATTGCAATACTTCCCAGCTTCAATCCAACCCCCTGGGACAAGAAAGAAGATGCTGTAGAGGAGGATCCAAGTGCCCCCACCTCAAGCACCACTCCCATGTTGCCTATATGTTGGGAAATACGTGCAATACCAGTGAAGATACCGATACTAAAGAAAATCCTGGAAGCAAGGTTCCCATTGAGAAAACCGTACCTGCAAACACAACAATATGATGGCCATTTGAATGCAATCCCAGACCAAGTGGGAAAAGCGAGCAAAATGGAAGATTGGTGACGTCACACAAAGTAGGGCTGACACACCCAGAAGAGATGAAGAGGCAAGACAACAGAAACATTCTATAGGTGATAAGAAAGTGTCGAAGGTAAGCAACATTTCGGGATCAAATGAAGATGTTTAAGCACCAGAAACGATGAAGATATGAAGTCCTTTTACATGTGTACAGATGCAAGAAACGCAAGCAAAGTATTCTTAAGGTTAGCTATGTAGTGAATAGATTGTAAAAGCAAAGAGGTGATGGCTGGAAGGTTTAGAATGAATCTTAACCACTGGCATTGCTCTGGGCAACCCTCCAGACCATCGTTCTTCGCCCGCCAAGCCATTACAGAAGGGAAAACACCATATGCAAATCAGGCCTAGTCCCACCCCTAAAAGGGGCAGTCCAGCCCGAACTGCTAGGTCACATCCCTTCTGCACGAGACCAGAAGCCTCCCCAAACATGTTTCAGCTTTGTTGGGCCTCATCAGTGAGGAGTAGCTTGGGTCTCTAGGCCCAGCAGGCACGGGACCCACTTCTGGGCATACCCGTCCCACTTGGGGTGACAAAGCAAAAACAAAGAGGTGATGGCTGGAAGGTTTAAAATGAATCTTAACCACTAGCATTGCTCTGGGCAACCCTCCAGACCATCGTTCTTCGCCTGCCAAGCCATTACAGAAGGGAAAACACCGTATGCAAATCAGGCCTAGTCCCACCCCTAAAAGGGGCAGTCACATCCCTTCTGCACGAGACCACAAGCATCCCCAAACATGTTTCGGCCTTGTTGGGCCTCATCAGTGAGGAATAGCTTGGGTCTCTAGGCCCAGCAGGCACGGGACCCACGTCTGGGCATACCCGTCCCACTCGGGGTGACAAAGCAAAAACAAAGAGGTGATGGCTGGAAGGTTTAGAATGAATCTTAACCACTGGCATTGCTCTGGGCAACCCTCCAGATCATTGTTCTTCACCTGCCAAGACATTACAGAAGGGAAAACACCATATGCAAATCAGGCATAGTGTCAATTTGCATATTAAAGTAACTTTGGGATCTCCCTAAATTATTAGGGGAATCCAGACGTGGACCCCTTGCTCACTATTCTTAGAGAGGCACAGCTCTTCCCTACTGATGAGGTCCAACCAGACCGAAAGACGTGTCTGGGGATGCTGTTGGTATTCTTGTTCAGAGGAGAATTGCCTAGCATTTCGGTGCTGGACTGCCCCAGGGCAGGACAAAGACTGATATGTTTGGGATATTTCTTCTCTGTGAAAGATAGTGAGCTAAAGACTCTGGGTAAGTCCCTCGTAACCAGGACTAATGTCTGGCAGAGGGACTCCCAGGACCCCCCCTGTGTCAATTTGCATATTTAAGTAACTTTGGGTCTCACACTAAGTTACTAGGGGAATCCAGACGTGGACCCCTTGCTCACTATACTTAGAGAGGCACAGCTCCTCCCTACTGATGAGCTCCAATCAGACCGAAAGACGTGTCTGGGGATGCTGTTGGTATTCTTGTTCAGAGGAGAATTGCCTAGCATTTCGGTGCTGGACTGCCCCAGGGCAGGACAAAGACTGATATGTTTGGGATATTTCTTCTCTGTGAAAGATAGTGAGCTAAAGACTCTGGGTAAGTCCCTCATAACCAGGACTAATGTCTGGCAGAGGGACTCCGAGGACCCCCCGTGTCAATGTGAATAGATTGCGACATGCACCAAATATATATGTATAAGGGTGAATGAACAATGGACAATTCAACTATGCATTTTAGCAGAGCTGGATCCAGAGAAAGAAGGGATTTTGCAGAGTGTTGCAGTTGAAAAGCAATTGAATTACAGAGGTGAAAGAAAGGTGAGGCTGGACCAGCACCAAGAAGCCAAGGCCGCTCTGGGCCTGAAGGATGAGACAGTGGTTACAAGTGTGTGAAATGAACAAACTCCTGTTCAGAAGACAGGCACGAAAACAATGAAAATGTCAGAGGTTCATTAAATAAGAGTATTTTAAATGCAGCAGAACTCTAAAACATGGTCTTCAGTCACGTGGATGAGTGAAAATAGATAATCATGATGTGCTACGCCAACTCCAGGAGAGAGAGTATGTTATACTCCCTCTTATTCCCAGGCACGAAGAACAAACTCAAGGCCAATCTTCAAAGGGCTAATTGACTGGCAGACAGCAGAGTGATGATGGATAGTAGGCTAATTGGTGGGAAGCTATAGTCAAGACCAGCCCACCAGCACCTGGATGCCAGCCTGCGTGCTTCTGGCGTAGGTGGAAAGGTACTGACGGATACAAGGGTGCCAACCAATTATAAAGGGCCATGTAGTAAAGAGCCCGAAAGTTTGTGTAACCAATGGGCCGTTGTGTATTTGATGACGTTCGTAGTGACCTGCACTAGAGGAGGGCTTAGTTGTCCACCTGATGTTAGAGACCCAATCACTTTTCCAACAAGTATGGAATGTAAACCTAGATGTTCCCTCTAATCCTATCAGTTTCTCAAGTAGGTTTTTGTAGTTTGCTACATGGGATGACATTAGTACTGAGGAGCTTTTACTATATAACCTGCTTTTTAATGAAACTTGCTGAGCGAGAAGATTGAGAGAATTGTCAATGTTCGTTGTAACTCCCTGTTTTAGACAATTGCAAATAAAACAGATGTGATTTGCCAACTTCCTGAGTTAGTTTGAATATTGATATTTGAGTATCTTCTGCATCCCCATTCATCTCAAGGTATTGCTACCTCGTCTTAAAGGGCTGGGTCGATAACCCCAGTTCAATGCGGCTGTTAAAGCTGTGAAGGAAGAAATCAAATTATCTGTCAGAAGATTCACCTAAGTTGCTCCAAGCAATTCCAGACAAATACCAGCTGTACGCCAAGATGGCAGTGTTCTTTGCATCTCTTCTGATGCCAGGGATCCAAGCGGCAGCAAATGCAAAATTACTGCAGGTGATTTGATGGGAGGTGATCCAGTTGGCAAATGATACCGAACAAGGCCTAAATTCTATCAAGAGTGAGTTGAAGGCGTTCCGGTTGATGACACTCCTAAAGTGGTACATTCTAGATATTTTGATGGTGATGAAAGGGGGCATGTGCAAAAAGATAGGATTGTCCCATTGCACATACAATCTCCCAAGTGATGCAGAGAACGGGTTCCTGATGCACATCATAGGGGCCTTGCACAAGTTAAAGACTGGCATGGAAGGTGAAGCAGGAGTGCAGGCTGAAGGTTGGTTCGACACATTTTTCTCATGGGCCCCATCCTGGCTTGGGGCAGTGGTGAAGATATTGGTTCTGATCATGGTGCTCCTGTTGGTGCTTTTTCGTATGTGCCAGATAATGCTTCGATGCTGTGCAAAGACTATCCCGAACAATGCAATGATGATGGTCACCATTGGGGCAGGAATGGCTCTCCTAGATACAAAGGACGGGCAGGCTCAAACTAAAGACCCAAATAAGCCAAGTATGGTAAAAATTGAAAGACCCATATAGCCCCCGGAGACAAGGACCTCTCCACCATCAGATCCAGAAAACTGCACTGAACATTGGGTTGACTTAGCGGGTTATGGGAATTGTATAACTCTCACGTGTACCACAGAGAAATATGCTTGGAAAGGGGGTAGTTTGCATCATGTGTGCAGAGCATGAGTTCCCAAGGATAAAGCAGATAGAGAAAGGGAAAGGGAAATGTTAGTTAATGAAGGATTAACTAAAGGGGGCATGTTGGGATGCACGTTCAGAACCCAGCTACTCCAAAATTATTTAGACTGCAGAGAATATATTAAAATGTGGGAAACACATAGAGGGTTGCGTAGGGGTTTAGGGGGAAATGTATGGGTGGATGTGACTGAAAGGAGACCCACATATTATGGACATTTTTATAGGGGAAAATAACCATTTGCCTTGTGATACAATCATGTAGACTACATTGCATGCGTGTGACATCTATAACATGAACTAACACTGTACTTGAGAGTAGGGCTGAATCCTCACAGGCTGTGTTAGAAACACAGAACAAGGCCCCTTCTTTTGCCTGATTATTACTTTCCGATTCCCAGGCACGGCAGGGAACACGCACGTGCACCCACATATAAATGTATCCAGCAAGAACTTTGTACAATTATGTAGGAATGTGAGCAGCTAAATAGGAGAAGGGCTGTGGCCCAGTACAAAAGCCAAACTCATGGGAGCCAGGGCAGAAGTCCTGAGCTGCCAAAACATGAGCTGAGATTTAGGTTAACACCTCTAGAATAATGGTCATTCCATTTCAGCTACCAGATTTCCAGGAATAAGACTCGTAAATGCTTCATGTACTGGATGGATTTGTGAGACATGTAGGGATTCTAGGCCTATCCCTTGACAGGAGTAGCTGATAAAGTGGAGAGCAGAGAACAGCAAGGTCCATGATTTGTACTGGGGAGAGCAAATGGTGATGTCAATGCTTATAAAATTATAGTGGGGATGCATGATGGGGGTGCTTGCACATCTGGGATGACAAAAGAGTTGCTTTGTTTGCAAGGACCAGTCTGACATCAAAGTTATCTTTCGAGCTCATATTGACAGCAAGGTGCACATCACGTAATTAGGTCTCATGACAGGGTGGTGCATTTTGAAGTATAACCAATTATTTTACAGTAATCTGAGGTGAAGAGGCCGTCGCTCATGTGTGAGGAAGACGGAGGAGAACATAACACTGCCAATGGGTGAGGGTCTATATGTGAATATTAGCATATAAAATAGGCGGTAGCCAATGAGGGGATGAACACTGCATATCAAATGCATCACAAATGACGATTTCTATGTTTATAGTGTGCTGTTTTCTTTGATGAAGACAGAGAGCTCTGTGGCAATGGACTTATAACCTTGTCACCATTTTCCTTTTTGTACACAAAACAAAGCACTTGTTCTCTTCGAGAACAAAAAAGGGGGAACTGAGCTTTTTTCCCTAGTGGGTTGCTTTTTCTGTGTCTGGTTGTTGTGAGGTTAACCTACAATACACATTAAATGCCACAGTTCAACACTGTACAAAGTCAATGCAACACTGGCCGACAATAATGCCATTAAATCTGGTAACCATCTATGTGAAGCCATAGTGGAACGCAGAAACTGCAAACATGCACAAGAACAACCAATCACCCATCAAGGCACATACATGATAGCTGTTTGTCATCATAATCATAATATGCTTTATTTGACAATTTGTCATTAGCAATTCATCACAGTAAACATCAAATAACAATGGATACAAGTTTACATATCTATAAATATACATCATCACATTATCTTATGAAAACAACAATTAATTTTCTCGATACAGGATAACACACGTTAGAATAAAATGTAATATAGGAAACCAATAAAATACAATAGATAAAATGTTCAATACAAACTCAAGGCCATAATATTAAAAAGATAATTGACACTAGTAAATATTATTGGACTTACAATCCCCATTTTTTATTTCATATGGTTAACCGATTCACTCCGATGTACCCATGGTCGATGTACACATTTTTCTACAAAGTATACATCATTGATGTTGTTAGTGGACTGACATAATAGTACAGCTTCTATTGGGCTAGTAATACAAACTTTTCTAAATAATGGTAACAAATACTGTGTTCTCAGATCAATGAGTTTGGGACGAAAAGAGCAAAAAATCCATAATAGACTTGCTACTCAAATTACAAAGCGGACACTTTTGCGAAGGTTGACCTTTCCAGTTGCTCATAAATTTAGCAGTCCTCAGGGTCCCTGTTCTGAGTTCCAAGAACAGTCTCCATGCATAGACTGGTGTTACAAGGTCCAGATAGTTCTCACAGCCTTGCTCAGTTTTTAGGCACAGATATTTAAGGCCTATCTTAGGTTTTAGGCAACCGTTAATTAATGCCGCTCTCGTAGAACTAAACACATTCACTGGGCATCCCAAATGGCTTCTAGGCCCAGACATTTCAATTGGTTTTTAACATGGATTACTCATGGCAACGACCGCCAACCCAATGTGTTTAGTAAAGCTAAAGTAGCATCTCGAAATCTTATTAGATCTGAGATGTCCATAATCTAATCCAATGAAAAATCGGTTTCCACACTAACTGAGTGGTAATTGGATCTAGGCCACATTCCATTTGCAAAAGTACATCCAGGAAGCTCTTTGGGAGATGTAACACGTTTTTTAGAAATGTATTCTCAATTATCTCAAATTGGTGTCTGCTGCAGTATTCTCACAGTTCCCCTCTGTACCAAAAAGCCAGGAGAGAATACATTTTATAGATGTTGGGACCTGGAGAAACCGCTTTTTCGCCATGTTTTACATAAAATGTCCTTACTCCTCTGCTGTTTGTAGCCAATTCAGCCTTTGATTTGCTCATTTACGATGACCAAGTTCCCCCTTCAGCAAATCGAATCACCAATTAATCATAATATGGGATTTGTTCAAATTCTCTCCCATAGCCTTTGTTTTAGATTTATTTAACTTCAAACCAAGGCGTGTATAATTTTTTTTAAAACAATGTAAACTGACCCTGAGCACCATTGGAGAGGTTGCGAATAATACAGAGTCATCCACAAAGAATAGTCCTGGGATGACGTAATTACCAATCTTCAGGGGATCAAGGTGACCATTGGTACATTCTTCTAGTAAGGCCAAAATAACTTCATTTATGAAGAGGGAGAACTGAAGCGGCGCTAGTACACACCCTTTGGTGTACACCTTTGTCAACATTAAATTCTTCAGTGCATTCTCCAGCAATTCCCCACTTTACCATTGCTGTATTCTTGCTGTACAACTGCTGGATTACAGTAACCAATTCCACTATTACACCCCGCTTAATCAAGACCTGTCATATGTACAGTGCCCACCCCGATACGGAAACCCACGTGTAGATGAGAAACCAAATTGTTCGAATTCACCCATTGTTGCAGCCGATCAAAATCACCTTAGGGTATAATTTACCCGTCACATCCAACAAGAAGATTGGCCTATAGTTACATGGGAGACCTTTATCACTGTTCTTTATATAGGGGTGCAATCAATGCATTGCACCAGGATTCTGGGACTAGCTTTAACTTGACAATTGCCTTGAATAATTTAAGTAAGACTGGTGCCCATATATCCGATTCATCTTTCATCATATCCAGAGGGATCCCATTAGGGCCAGGTGCTTTATGGCTTTTTGCATGATTCATCTCTTCCAATGATATTACAATAGTGAGGCTATGACTCTCCAGCCTTTCTAGCACACACCTTTACTTCCTCCCAACTCTGATCCCATCTATACAACCCTATAAAATGACAGCCAATCTTTATGTGGGATAACAGAATGTTACCTATTATCATAAGTACTCTTATTATCCAAGATAAGAGCCCAAAAGGTTTTAGAGTCTCGCGAAATACCTGCCTCGTCAAGTTCATCCCACTTAAGTCTAGAGTAGCCTTTTTCTCCTGTAATATTTGCTTGTATACATTTCAACAGGAGCTTAATTCAACCTTGTCTAGCTTACCGTCTTTAGCGAGACAATAAAGCAATGCCTGCTTAGACGTTCCACAATCGTCATCATACCGGGGGCAACTTTGTTTCTTCCCTTTCATTGCAGCTCGTGATTTATTAAAATATGGTGGTAGACCCTTTACAAAGTGGTCACATGATGCCATAATCTCCCTCTCACCAGATTGGGCCTCACAAATATGAGTAATGTCATTCAAGACATCACCATAGATAGATTGCCTTAAGCCTGCTGTAACTATGTAATTCCATTTAGCCACACCCCTGCCATTGCCCGTAGTCACAAATGGTCCAGATAACTCCTGCAGGGGTGCCAACTTGCCACCTAGACTTAGCAATAATTTGTAGAGGTTTATGATCACTGTATCTTTGATCCACAATAATGAAATCCTCAATAAGTTCCCAGTCATATAGTGGAACCAAGATATAGTCGATCTGCCAAGAACAATCAGTTCCAAAAAACATAATTCCCCTAAGTGATCACCCTTGCTCCTCCCATTACAAGCCCTCAAGTCTAAGTCATACAGAACTCAGGCTCTCTCAATAGCGTATTTATGAGCCTGTGTGGGAGGCGTTGTTACTAAAATAGGGATATCCCACTCTTGGTCAATCTCATGCCACAATCCCTCCAACTCTCTTTGTGGTTCAAATTGAAGGTTGAGATCACCCCCAACTACAATATGCAACTTGCCCCGTGGAATCGAATCTCAAGATGCTATAAACAGTGTCCAATATGGTTGTGTGATACAATTGACATATTGATTGGATCTACGGTTGTAAGTCAGTTACTAGCCCTACCTTTGCATTAACAGTCTTTAGTTTTACTGTGTTTTTTCTATGAATTGTTTTTAGAATGTGTGATGTGTTAATAAAATGATGAACATTTTGAAAGTTTTGTGGAGATTCTGTCTTTCGCTGTACGCAGTGAGACCGGAAATCGTGCACTGTCCTGTTGTACAACTGTGGGATAAAGAGAGGGGTAATCAATCTTGATGTTTTTATTCTACTCCACTATTAGCATGGCTGACTCTGTGTTGGCCTCATCTGGCATTGGTGCCTCCCTCCTGCTCTTCCTCCTACTACTACCATGGCCAGCCTGTGCAGGGTTGGAGGTGGATGCACTGCCAGCAGTGGAGGTGTCGTGGGCAGTGGATGGCCCTGCTTCTTCAGCCTGAGTCGACTGTGAACCTGTTGGGTGGATAATGGCATGCAGTCAGTCATCATAAATAATATTAAGTGGGCTAGTGAGACACTCATTCAACATGAAGTATGATCGTCCTACACACATTTTGTATGATAGTCACAGTAGGTTTCAGGCCAATGAGTACAGCTAATGCTAGGTGAGAGTCGTGTCTACTGAGGGTCTACACAGCACATGTATGTGCACATTGCCTGTTGGACTGCCAATTTTGCTTGTTTTGGCGGTGCAGGGGGTTAACTCTGCAACATGGATTGTCACAGCACAGTTGGGTACTTCTCACAGTACATGGCTTCACATGCCCATTTCCCCTACAGTGCATGTGCATAACAGTATCCCACCTTCCTTTGCATCTGCATGTGGTCACTGTGCCTTCATACTGATTGCCCTATTGTTGGCCATTCCTCTGACCATTGTGCTCATCTATTCTGGGGGACGCATGCTTTTGGCCAATGCATTAATATGGGAGTGGTGACTGAAAGACTCCCTTTCATTGTTCCATCATGGGAGGGAGGGGCTTGAGGTGTAAGTAAACAGCTGTTGGGGTTATCATAACCCCACAAAGCCAGGTAAGATATTTTCCATCACATGAAACTGAAACTGCACTGGTTACCTGGCCACCCTCTGATCTGGGGCCCAGGTCCCCTCCCCCGCCAGTCACACACTTCCACTGCCTTCCTGGCAACCCCCGCACTTGGGGACTGTTTTCTGTATCCCTGCAGTCCCACTACCAGCACCTGACTCCTGATGTCTGCACTTACCCTTGCACTTGCCACCTGCTGGCCGTACTTTTACTTATTGTTTATTTATTCTATTTATCCCATGTACTGCACTGTCCCCTCCCCTTTTCCCCATACTTTACCTTTTCCCCCTTCCCATGCACTTGCGCGATCTGAATGACACCTGGCCTAGTAGGATCGTTATCTCGTCTTCCCTCTGTTCCCCCCTCCCCTGCCTCATCGCGCCTCGAAACACTTGTGTATAGGCGCGTTATAAATGCCATATCATATCATATCATTATATTGTTTAATGCAACCTGGCATAAAATCAGTGCAAAATGTGAGACGGCAATAAACAATGCAACTTGCCTTTCCACCATAAGCTACAGCCTGGCCAGTGTGTATCTGAGGAGATGTTTCCTTTTCTTCCTGGATTAAATAGTGGAGAATTGGCTCGCATTGATAATGTTTACTAACAGTGGTATTTCAGAGGGAGCTAGGGTAATAGGGGACATCCCTAGAGGATTCCTCTTTGTTTCAGCATCCCCACTGACACTATGACTGCGCCTCTGATGTTCTGTGCTCTATCTGGGTCTTCCAACCAGTCTCCAGTCTCTTTCGGATGCCTCTGTTCCTTGGGCGTTCCCAATGGCAGCCCTGGCCTTCGGATCGGTTTTTACTTCTCTGTGTCTCAGGGGGGTGCGGTCGTGCTGGGGGGTCTGCATTGCTCTGTCATCTATTCCTGCATGACACCTCATGAGTCCATTCATCACACTAAGGAATGGGCTAGTCAGGGGAAAGGGGGCGCTTTGGTGCATGTTGCTCCAGGTCAGCACGGAACATGAAGAAAGGGGTCCAGTAGGTTTCCATGGGAACACTCCAAAGGAGTCTGCAGATCTGGGAGAACGCACTTGTAGGCAGATTTGTGCAAGTACCCAGCTGTATTGGAGTGTAGGACTGCATGAGGGAGTCAAGGTGTGCTCAAACAAAATCCTTGAGGCAGGGAGACATTTTGAATTCAGGGAATGCGTTTAATTTCTCTAACTAAGCAATCACTAGCAAAGGAATACTGCGACTGCCGAGTGAAGAGGCCAGAAGCAGCCAAGTCCCGGGCAGACTGTTGATGTGAATGGAAACACAAGCGTAGACAGTCTTTCTCTAAACAACGCAAGCCTTGGCACTCTAATTGTATACAATGTGCATTGCCTATTGTATACATCTTAAAGTGGGTACACAATCAGTAGAGTAGTACCCAGTTGACTATTATGACTGCCCTCAGCATGCTTGGGAAATTATTCATAACTGCTGGGTAGGCAAACGGCCTTTGCAAGTTTTACTTTGCTTTCTCCTCTCCCTCCATGACACCCGTGGGCATTACCTAAACGTAAGTGTTGCACCTCCACCTGAAGTGCTGGCCCTGGGGGCGTGCGCGCTCGCGCAGCAATAAAACACAGGAGCCGATGCGTAGTGCTTCTCACTCTATTGCTCACATCGGCGGACCTGCCGAACCCCCGCTCCCGTCCATCCCCTTCCCCTGACGTCACGTCCGGGGCGTCATGTCCGTGGGGCCTCAACGGAGGCCCACCCACACAACGATGTGGGCGACCCAACATCTCCCCCCTTTTTAACATGTAAGCCCTAGGGCCTCACTCTTACCCCATTTCTTCAATGAGTCGCATTGGCTTCATGCGGCTCCTCTGGGGTCGCTTTGCCTTGCTCGGTGTCGGTCTTTCTCCGGTGGGGTTTAGGAGGTGTGCTTCTTCTCCTGACTCTTCCCCGTCTCCTTGATACGCCTTTTCACCTGGCCTGTCGTCGTCGCTGTCTCTGTCCATTGTCCATTGATCTTCCTGTGCTGGACTGACGCGCTTGAAGTGCGAGCTGTTCCTGGTCACCACCGACCAGTCGTCCCTTTGTGCGGTGACCATGGTGCCTTTCTTGTGTGTCACTATTAGGGGGGTGGACGCAAACGTGGCTTCTTCCTTACGAGTGTTGGGTTGCTTGAGCCATACTTCGTCCCCTGGTTGCATTATGCTTTCACAAGCTCTTCTTTTCCTGTCCGTGAATTCTTTTGTCTTCTCTTTCCTCACAGTGTCATTAGCTTTCGCTTCCTGTTCCAGCTGTGTCGGCTCTTGCGTCTCGGATCCTCAGGCAGCCTCGTGGTGACCCGCCTCCGGAATAGCAGGTCCGCAGGGCACACTCCCGTCGTGCTATGGGGCGTGTGCCTGTAGTCTCGTAATAACTGATTGAGGGCCTGTTCAAACGGCTTATTTTGAACATGGGCGATTTGTAAGGTTCTCTTTATGTTGGCCATGAACCTCTCGACCATGCCATTTGCTTGGGGCCATCGGGGGGTTATTCGTCGGTGTCGAAACCCCATGTATTTTGCGAAGTTTTGGAAGTCTTGATTTATGAAGGTGGGGCCGTTGTCCGACTTTATGATCTTTGGGATGCCATAAGCAGAGAGCATCCTGTCGAGGGCCGGGATGACGCTCGATGTGGCGCTGCTTTCTACTATCTGAGCGTCCGGGTATCTTGAATGTTCGTCCATGAGTACGACCACATGTGTCCCGTTGTTCAGTGGTCCAAATAGATCTACCGCTAGCTCCTCCCACACTTTGTGCGGCATCAGTGATGATTGTAGTGGGTTTGGATGTGGCTGGGCGCCACTTGCTCGCAGACATGGCAGCTCCCAACGATGGATTCTACTAGACGGTCAAGCTGTGGGAACCAAGCTTTCTGTCGAAGGAGGCGCTTTGTGGCAACTACTCCTCTGTGCCCTTCATGTGCCAGGTGTACTATTCTCTCACCACTACTGTCAGCTCTTCTTTTACTTGGTCCAACCACCTGACGTCCTCCCTTGTTGTTTCCGATTCTTCCCTGGCCTGTTGTCTCATGAGGGTCGTCTTGTTGGCCTGTAAACAGTGCCTTGCAATTCGAAGCGCTGGGTCCGCCTCTGACTGCATCGACAGTTCCGACCATCCTACTGGGAGCGGTTGCAGGTGATGTATGATATAGTTAATGTATGCGTCCGCTATGGACGGCTGTGAGACGGTTGTGGACATGGGGTGTCATGAAAGGTAATCCGCGGGGTTCTCTTCTTTCCCCGGGCGATGCTGTATTTGAAACCGGTAGTCCTGTAGGCGCATGCCCCATCGGGCTATCCTCGGCGCCATCCTGGCTTTCGGGCTTCCATATATGGGGAGCAGTGCCTGATGGTCCGTGATGATGGTAAATTCCTTGCCAAACAGGAAGAGATGGAAGTATTCGCAAGCCCAGACGACCGCCAGGCTTTCCTTTTCCACCTGCGAGTAGGCCTGTTCTGTGGTCGTCAGGCTCCGGCTGGCATATGCTACCACGTGTGTGATGTGTGGCTCCCGTGGGTCTTTCTGGGTCAGTATGGCGCCAAGTCCGACCGGGCTGGCGTCCACGATGAGTTCGGTCACGGCTGGCATCAAAGTATGCCATGTCCTCAGCTTGTGATATGGCCTTTCGTATTGCCTCAAACGCTGCTTGGCATTCTTGTGACCATATGAATGGCGTGTCTTTTCGGGTGAGTAAGCGTAACGGGTTGCTGACAGTGGCATAGTCTTTGAGATATCTGGAGCAGTAGCTAGCTAGGCACAGGAATGATCTTAAGTCTGTGGTGTTTACAGGGGGCGAGGCCGAGTTGAGGGCTTCAACTTTTTCTGGGTCGGGCCTCATACCTTTGTCGGAAAAGATGTGCCCGAAGAATCGCAGGGATCCTTTTGAAAACTCACACTTGGATTTGTTCAGGGTTAGTCCTGCGCCATCTAGCGCCTGGCATACTCTGTGTAGTGCCACGTCATGTTCTTCCTGTGATTTGCCGTAGACTAAGACGTCGTCCGAATAATTTAGACAGTTGGGGACGTGCCTGATCACCTTGTGGATCTCCTCCTGAAAAATTTCAGCAGCCGAGGAAATACCAAAACTGAGTCTTTTGTACTGAAAGAGTCCAAGATGTGTAACAAAGGGTGTTATATATCGGGATTCAGGCGCGATTTCAATTTGGTGATATCCCTTGGTGAGGTCTAATTTAGAGAAGACTCTTGCGCCGTGAAGGAGGTGGATCATGTCGGCGATCCTGGGTGCCTGATGCCTCTCCCTTTCAATGGCGGTATTGTCTCTGCGCATGTCTACGCATAGACGTATGGATCCTTCAGGTGATTTCTTGGGGACGGGGACGATGGGAGAAACCCAGGGTGTTGGACCCGACACGGGATCTATGACGTTCATTTTGACGAGCTTGTCCAGCTCCTCTTCCACTTGGCGTTGGATATTGAATGGAATTCCTCGATAATGTTGGGCCACGGGTTTGACTTGAGGATTTATATGGAGATGAACTTTCCTGTTTGCAATTTGCAGAGGCCGGTGAAGAGTTTCGGAAATGAACTTTCGATTGCTTCCGGTTTGGCAAAGTACTTGTGGGCCATCAACCGGTATAGAATGTGCACTAGGCCCATGTCAACCGCTGTCCGGAAACTCAAAATGCATCCGCTGTTGGCCTCCGTGTCCAGGATGTATAACGGAATCTTGGCTGTGTGTTCTTTGTGGGTGCACCATGCCGTGATCATGCCCTTGCATGGCAGAGGGGTAGTGGAGCCATAGGGGTATATGTCAACTGTGGCTTTCTTGATTTTGGGTGGCGTGGCCAGTGATTGATATGCTCGTTCGCTTAGGATGTTGACCGTCGCTCCGGTGTCTACGAGAAATTTCACTGGGGTCTCATTCACTTGAAGTGTCAATATGGGACTGTGCTGAGTCGCCGCGGTATTGTCCTTTGGGACCCACACGTAGCCTTTCCTCCTTTGATCATCCTCTGATGATGGGGAGTCGCTGCTGGTGGGGGACCGTGTTTCCACGTATCGTACGAATCGCCGTCTGTGTGAACGTCTTGTGTCCTCTGATGAGCGTTTGTCTTCCCGGGTGTATCGGCTTCTGCGGTCGCTGTCTTCTTTCCTGTTATGCCTTCTTTCGCTATCTCCCACTGATCTGGGGGGCTCTGACGCGTGTATCGGCGTCTGTCCTGATTTCGCTGTTTAGGTGGCGTGTGTGTCGGTGCGTTCTTGCACAAGGCCCTGTAGTGATCCATTCCTCCGCACGCGGCGCATTTTTGTCCTATCGCCGGGCATTGCCCTGTGTGTGGGTATTCGTATCCGCATTTGAAGCATGTGGCTCCGAGGGGTTTGTTTCCTTGGGCGGGGTAGGTGTGCAGTTTGTTGATCGATTCAGTGTTTTCACTGTGTTGTTGCAGGGTCACCTTACCCAGACTGTCCAATTGAGAGTCCACCGCGGCTTCCATGCGGGCCAGCGCTAAGATCTCTTCTAGTGACCTTTGCTTCTGTAGGAGTTGCTTGCGAAATGGTTGCGAGAGGCACCCCGCTATCACTTGTGACCTGAGCGCTTCTTCGTTGGAGTATCTATGGAATTCGCAGTGTTTGAGTTTAATACGATGGCGCATTACGAAATTGTCTATTGACTCCCCTTTCTCTTGTCTGGTTATGTGGAACATGTGACGTTCATAGTCGACATTTGTATGTGGCGCGAAGTATTCTGATAGTTTGGCGTGTAGCTCCCCATAAGTGACTGTGTCAACATTTAACAGTTCTCCTGCAATGTCTCTTACCGCAGATCCCACTGCCATGAACAGTGTGTTTTTGAGCCTTGTATCATCTGTTAGCCCAATGGCGCCGGTGTAAAATTTAAACTCTCGGAGCAATATGTTCCATCTGGGTCCCAGGTTTGAAGTGTCCCGTATTTCAAAGGGGTTGGGCATATGCATGACTTGGGATGCCCTTCCCTCATTTTGTACCTGTTGGCCGATATCTTGCGCCGTGTCCGCATTTCCTGGTGCAGTTGCCGCTGTTCCCGCCCATCCAGAGGAGGATGCCGTGGTGCTTGCCGTGTCTGACATGGCTGCAAACCGAAGATGTATCCGTGTGTGGGCGAGTGAATGTGGTGCTTGTCTTCCCCACGCTCCTGGCTGGCGTCACGTGGTGCAGGGAAACGGAGCGCTGTGCCCTTCAGCGTGTGGCGTGGGGATGGCTTTCCGGCGTTGTTCCCCTTGCTCCTGACACCCACCGGGTGTGCTGCATGCACGTGCGTCCCCTCCGTCGTCAGGGAGGCGGACGCGCGGTGCCCGTGTGCTTCTCCCAGGCTTAGTCACGCGGGAGACAGGTTGGGTGTGCTGCATGCACGTGCGTCCCCTCCGTCGTCAAGGAGGCGGACGCGCGGTGCCCGCGTTCTTCTCCCAGGCTTAGTCACGCGGGAGACGGGGCGGCGTGGTTGTCGTTTGCCGCGAGCCTGCCTTGTCAGTGTGGGCGCTCGGGGGCCCGTGTGCTGCTTCTGGGCCTTCGGTCACGCGGGAGGCGGGGCAACGCTGAGTGCAGCTTACCGCTGCAGAGGTGCGCCGACGCGCTGAACTGCCGATTGCAGACCTCGACGCGGCTTTGGCGGGGCCCGTAACCACTCGTCGCCAGTGTTGCACCTCCACCTGAAGTGCTGGCCCCGGGGGCGTGCGCGCTCGCGCAGCAATAAAACACAGGAGCCGATGCGTAGTGCTCCTCACTCTATTGCTCACATTGGCGGAACTGCCGAACCCCTGTTCCCGTCGCTCCCTTTCCCCTCACATCACGTCCGGGGCGTCATGTCCGTGGGGCCTCAACGGAGGCCCACCCACACAACGATGTGGGCGACCCGACAGTAAGAGCTGGCGCGAGCCTCGTTACTCTATGGTACATGCAATTATGAATTTAGTCAACGATTCTCATATAAAATAATAGGCATTAAAACACATAAGGCTGTGCAATAATGCAACTTAAACAACTACGAGTGGGTGCATTTAAGAACTTGGCGACACGTAAATGTACGCTTCTCCCCAGAAAAATAAAAGGCATTACAACATATCGGGCGGTGCAATCTAAAATACACTAATTAGAACATCAGGGTGCGTATTAGAACACATATGAATAAGCCATACAGCTAAACCCCACGTAGAGCAAAGACAGAAGCCCATATGGTGTCCCTATATGCTGTGCCGTGCAGGCACAACCTGGTGTTCAGGCCAGTGAAAGGGCCAGGCCTTCGTTCCAAGAGGGCAGGGTGGCAGACAAAGCTTGAGCATCTGCTATTTTCAAGATGGCGTCGCTCACCTAAGACTGAGCGTGCTACAAAGCGTGCCAATGGAAGGGGGTTCGGAGGGGGAAATCAGTACGCCAAAATAAAATAAAAGTAAAAAACATGTTTTTGACAAATTAAGTTAAAACAATGAAATAGCAGTTGTGTGTTTCCTTGTTCCACGCTAATGGCAAGATTTCACCAGGTTGCCCTGGTTGCGTTGTGTATGCCTTCTTCCTTCCGTGACATTTTTTTCTGCGTGACTTGAACAAAATGTACCTGAAATCGTAGCAGGTAGGCAAGAGAATTTAAGGTGGAGAGTCAACTATTAATTGTCATAAAAGCACACCCATATTTTGGGAGATCTGCCTGTGCGCAGTAGTTAACAAGCCTCTCTCTCACAAGCGTGCACATTAAGCTTCTAGCAGTTCCTGCCCGTCCCTTAAATGGCGCGGGAGCCTGTAATTATCTTTTTATAAGTATGTCAAGTCGAACATGTAGGATGACCTCTAATTGCAGAACTGCACCAGTGGAAGAGTGTAATTATAGCGTCATTAAGGCAGTTGATTACGTTGCAAGTTTCAGTGCAGTGCTTCTAAGCATGAACTGTAACCACTTTCTTAAGACAAGCGCCCAGATGCCTGAGGGTTAGGTGCGGTATACAAATGCAATAAATAAATAAATAAATGTAGGGGTTGCATCAGCTGGTATGCTTCCAACTGAAACAAAGCAGAACAACGATGCTGGCAATAATATATTAGAGGGCACCAAACATTGTAAAAAAAAAAACACTGACACAAAACAGCCTCTTTCTGTCATCCTGGCCCTCCGTGGCAACGTGCTTCCTGTAAATGGAGCACTGTTTGTACATGAAATGAGTGTGGTTAGAAGTCACTCAAAAATATGCATTGAGTCTGGGAGCAGAAACACGAGTGCGGGCATAGGGATGACGTCTGTGTGGCGGGGTATTTAGAGGGCCCTGGCGAGCGCACACCAGTTTGCGTTGGGCACATGGATACCAGATTTGTGTGGCGGTTGTCAACTGTATTCTGCTCACACCCGTACGACAATACTTATAGCGTTGACTGTGAAATACGCACCACTGTCCTTGGCACACTGGGCCCCATGAAAGCTAAAGATGGTGTAACTTGTGCGCTGTTTGTGAAGAGACACCTGTGGCTCGAGTCACAAAGAGCTGTGCACCCATTTATTACTCGCAAAGTGAGCATCTGTAATTTGCGGCCAGCTATGTATGCCACCCGTGACTCACATTCACAAGTGAGGCCTGATTTCTTTTTTTTTTGTGGGTTAAAAAGAAACGCAGTGAGGCAGTGATTTCATCATCAGGGCATCTTGCCCTCCACTCGCATGGGTAGAGTGCAGTTAAAGGGCCGTTTTCTAAAATGTTTACTTTTTCATGTGTACCCTATTCGCAATAGTCCTCTTAGCAAAGGAAGACATACAACCATGAACTGATTGGCACATTAGCATAACCATTACTGACGTTGGCTTTTTTCACTACATTCCACTTTGCAAAACTGGATGTATCCAATATAAAACATTAGCACTGCAATAACCCCATGGTCCAGACAAGAGGGCATGCCTTGAATGTATACATACCTGACAAGTGATCATGTAATTTACATATGACTGCATGTTATTCGGCGTGCATGTATTCTGCATGTAAAGTGCGGGAGAGTCCTCATCTGTAGACATTTGCCCAGGGGGTTGACAGACTCCTGCTCCCCTCCCCGTTTTGCGCTGCAACTGATAGAATACAGCTGAGTGCCACGAAACCTTCGTTCCAGCTGTCACATAGTCACTGACACAAGTCATCTCTGAACCTAAACACAGTGCTGCATCTTTGTTTTTGCCAAATGTTTGTGGCACTTGTGCCCCAAAATTGCCGAAATCATTGTTGCAGAAGAGAGAGAGAGAGAGGGAATGGGGGTTCTGAACTCAGAATATCTGGTTGGCATATTAACGGGCAATGCCATGGCTCCTCTGCTGTATTACCCAATGAGAAGTTCCTTAGCAACATTTGCTCCAATCAGCAGCTTTCTAAGAAGTTGTGTGCCTGGCTTTCCATTTCCCAACAGTGCAGTGATTTAATTTTGGGCTATCAGGGCTATTTTTGCAGATGGGGGCTATTTTTTGTCCTCCTGAGGCTGCATTTCTCCAAACATCCACCGACCCAATGCCCACTCTATCTATCCCCAACACCCACTATCTCTACCACGCTCCACACCACTCGCACTCTCTACACCTACCCACCCACTTTAATCACATGAGCTGGTTGGGTTTCATTTGGGCTGCTTTGATCCTCATGTTTTTGTCCCCAATCATTTCCCCTCACGCACCCACCCTATACTCACCCACCCACTCTAACCCCACCCACCCCACCCCATTACGTGAGCTGGATGGGTTTTATTTGGGCTGTTTTGGGCTACTTTTGACAAGTCCTTCCGAGGCTGCTTTGTTCTTCATGTGTTTGTCCCCAACCAGTTTCCATCTATACTCGCCACCCACCCTACTCCCACCCTCTCTATCCCCACTCTCTCTTCACCCAACCACCCTACCCCCACTCTCTCTACCCCCACTCACCTAATCTCTGCTCTCTCTACCCCCACCCACCCTGTCCCTGCGTTCTCTACCCCCACGCACCTGCCATATCCCCGCTCTCTACTCTTACGCACCCAACCCCTGCTCTCTACCCCTACCCATCCTACCCCTCATGCTCACTAGTTCCCTCCCCCACCATACCCTCATGCTCCATACAGCCCCACCCACCGTACCCTCACTCTCTCTACCCCTCCCACCATACCCTCACTCTATCTACCCAACACCCACACTACCCCACTCTCTCTGCCCCATCTAGCCTCGGGAGGATAGTTCAGGGGCAACGTGCTTCAAGTGGAAACAGGATGAAACAGAGCAACACAGGTTTGATCCCCGATTCTGCACTTAGAAACCTCTGGGTATTAAGCATGTTACAAATAACCTATTATATATTTATACCTACCACTACCCAGCTTACCCCTGCTCTTTCTACACCCACCTACCCACCCTACTCCCACTCTGTCTACCCCTCCCACTCTACTCCTACTCTGTCTACTCCATCCACCCTACCTCTGCTCTCTCTACCCTCAACCAGCCACCCTAACCCCACTCTCTCTACCCCATCCACCATACTACCACCCCCTACTCACACCCTCTCTACCCCCACCCTCTCTTCCTCCACCCACCTACCCCAACCCACACTCTCTACCCCCACCCACCTACCCTGCCCCACTCTCTTCCAGCACCATTTATACCTCCACCCACCCAACCCCTACTCTCTCTAAAACCACCCGCCCTACTGCCACTCTCTCTATTCCCACCCACCCTACCCTCCATCTATCAACCCCACCCTACTCCCATCTCTCCCACGGGCCCCCACCCTGCTCTCTTTACCACCACCACCCACCCTACCCCAGTCTCTAACCCCACCCACCCAACTCCACTCTCTCTGCCCCACCTGCCAACCTTACCCCACTCTCTCTACTCCACCCACCCTACCCCCTGCTCTCTCTACCCCCACCCAAACGACCCCTGCACTTTCTAACTCTGCCTACCCTACCCACACTCTCTCTAGCCACCCCACACCACCCTACTCTCTACTTACACCCACCCTGCCCCCTCTGTCTTCCCACCCACCCTACCCCCACTCTCTTTACAACCACCTGCCCTTCCCCCACGCTCTCTACCCCCACCCCTCTACTACCACCCTTTACTTTACTTTAATTATTTGTATAACGCAGACCTTGAAGCCGTGGGCGTGAGGGTGCTGACAAAAAAAAAGCCCAAGAGAGAAGACAAATCAAATAAAATGCGGGTGGGGAGAGACTCAACATGAGAGAGGCCAGGTAGAAATTATGCAAACAGCCATGTTTTTAGCATTCTCTTAAATTGTCCAAGATTGTTTTGGAATCTGAGGTCAGGCGGAAGGTCATTCCAAGCCCTTGAAGTAGCGATACCGAAAGCTCCCTTTTCTGTCTTCCTCGTTCTGCATCTCGGGAACATTAGTAATTTTTTATTATTAGATCTGAGAGATCTACACAAAGCCTTTTCCTGGATAAAGACCTGCAGGTAACTGGGCATAATGCCAAGAATGTATTTGAAAGTGATCACAAGGAGGCAAAACCTTATTCGGGCCTCCATTGGGAGCCTGTGCAAACCGATTCTGGGCTGCGAGACATGGCCACGTTTTGAGAGGCCCATGACTACCCTCACAGCGACATTTTGGATTATTTGTAATCTGCTCATTCCTGATTTACTAAAACCCCCTGTGGGACACCGTATTCCACTGGTATTGAGACAGCCTCAGCCACCTCGGAGCAGACCCTGCTTTCTATGTTGTTAAGAAATGATGAGACAGTGTGAAGCGGCTGGAGAAAAATTGGCCACTTCCTGTAACCTGGACACTAATGTTGGATGGTCTACTGTTGGATGGTTTAAAAACGTAGCTGACAGGTCCAAAAGCATAAGCATAGATGAAAGTCCCTTGTCCATTCTATCCAGGAGCCTGGATTTCAATTCTAGTAACGAAGTCTCTGTGCCGTGACCTGCTCTAAATTTTCGGGAATTCAAGATGGGGTATTTGTTTAGGTGTTGGGCAATTTGCCCATACGTAACCCGGTCAAGGATTTTGAGTAGAAAGGGTGTATTGGTGATGGGCCTATAGTTTAATGGTTCATCCACCACTAGGCCAGGTCTTTTAAGAATTGGCTTAACCCAAGATTGCTTAATATCAGTCGGAACGTGGCCCTCGGTGAGCAAGGCATTCATGAATTTGCAGATCGCTGCAAGTAAGGTGAGGGGGCAAGTTTTTATGATCAAGGCCGAGCAAGCGTCTCTTTTGCATCTAGTGGTTTTGAGGTGCGTCATCACCTTCAACAATTCCTCAACAGTAATTGGGGAAAAATGTAACTATGGAATGGAGGGACATCTTTTGTGACGCTCGGTGCAAGGCTTGCTCTGATCTGGCGCAGAGGCGTCTTTCTTTTGCAAAATGTCAGCCTTGATGCTCTTCAATTTATCAGCCATGGCATCTTGGATGCTCTGGTACCATGCCACATCTTCCAAAACAGGCCTGACATCGAAAGGGGTGGTAGATTCCTGCTCTTTCAGTCATTTAAAACGTTCCCTGACCTCAGATTTAGCATTAATAATCATTTCATTAAAGAAATGTTTCTTAGCATCAAGGATAGCCAGTTTGTACATTCTGGCTGTGCCTTTATATGCCACAAGAGATCCTGGTGCCAGGATGGTTTTTTCCAATGATAAAAGAGTTTCCTCATATTAGATTTTAGCTTTTGCAAGTGTGGGGAAAACCATGGTTTACTTTTTATCTTCTTTCGGATTTTTTTTATGTTTAACCGGGGCTAGTTTATTAGTAATATCCTCCGTGTTGGAGATCAAGATTTTAGACATCTCTACCACCGGGTCCTTGGCAGAGAATTTAATGATGCGGAAATTATTCTAAGGGTTGGAGAAGCCTTCTCTCTTAAATGTTTTAGCCCATAATATACTTTCAGCTAATGATGGCTTAGCGAGAAAGTGGCGGCATCATACCCTAAACGCAGCAGCTGATGCCGCGGTAACAATTGAGCACTTGGTAACCAACCCAGATCGTGCAAAAAGAAAGATCTATGAGCATGATTGGATTGGCAACATGACACTGTGTACAAAACTCAAAGATTTTAATTTCAATGCTTTTGGCTCCAAAAGGTATGGAGTGATAGCTGACTACTTAGTAAAATTTCCATCACACTCACAGCGGCGAAAACTATTAAAATTTAGATTGAATCAGCATGAAACAAGAGACATCTTGTGTAGAAGGCGATTAATACCAAAAGAGCAAAACTATTGTCGCTTCTGCTTAGTTAGGGAACAGAGGGAAACTCATACAGCATCTAATAATTGAGTGCACTGCACTAGAGGTCATAAGGGCTAAATGTTTTGGAAAGAAACTCGTTGTACAGAATTATGTTGACTATGATCACATTTGGAACATGCTGTTTTCTAATTCGAGATTAACTGTTCAGATTGCCATTGTGCAATTTTTAGACATAGTATTGCCTGGAATTTGAGTGTAAAGTGAGAGCAATGTCTTTCTCCTGTGTATGAAAAATGAAAGAAAAGAGGAACGGAAGAGAAGGGAAGGGAAAAGAGGAAATAAGAAGAAAAGAAAAGACATGTATTGCACTAATTTTGTAAATTTACTCTCCCACTGTATTTTATTTGAAGGTTCAACATTTGAAAAGTTGGTTTACCAACTGTATCAAATAATAAATAAATAAATAAAATAAATAAAAATAAATGCTAGGGTTCAACAGTGGTTCAATTCTCGTATGCGTAATTAGCCAGGTTTCAGTAATGGCACGAAGATCGATGTTCATGTCTTGTATGTAGGAGGTACCCTCAGTGGCATGATTAACCAGAGATCTGGTATTGAGAAGAAGACAGGCCAAATTTTGAACAGGAGACACATACAGACTGTCTTTCAGATTTCCTAAAGCTCCTCCCTGTACATCTAGTGTGGTAGAATCAGACTCAACTACTGGTGTTGAGCTATGATTGTTACTACCCCAAAGTTCATCATGGGCTTCACTTGAGTCTCTAGATAGGTTAAGAGCCATAGAGATCTGAGAATCAGCCACTGAATCTGTGTTTTTCATAGGGGACCTTGTACACAGAGTCAAAGTATGTGACGAAATAATTGAGTCAACAGGAGTAATTTTATTATTTCTAGGGCGGTAGAGAACGGGTTGAGAGTCCTGTACATTGGCAAGGGTAGTGACCAAGGAACACTTCTCAAGACTCACCGGTGACTGAATCCTCCGTGAGGACTCCTGGGGGGTAAAGATGTTTCTAGCAGCAGCTATTGCTGCAAGTACCCCTTCAAGTTCCATGGCAGCGGAGCGGCCAAAAATTCCGGCACTTCCGCCTTTTTCCAGTCCTGCACGGACCGGCACAGACTGGTGGGCTCATTCGCGCCCTCTCAACTACAGACAACTGTGGGAGTTGTAGTTCAGAGCGGACGCGTGAGTGCAGAATCTAGTATTCTGCTTTAAACCGCACGGACACAAACAGAAGTCTTTTAAGACCCAAGGTACCAATAAAAGGCAATATGAAGCTGACTCAAAGCAGGCTAAACACAAAATGACACAATATGAGATATACTAAAAGAAATATAAAATCTCTCTACCTCCGCTAACCTACCCTACCTCAACTCTCTACCCCAACCCACCTACCCTGCACCACTCTCTACCCCACCCACCCACTCTATCTACCACACCCTCTCTACCCCAACCCACCCCACCCGCATTCTCTCTGCTCCCACCCACTCATCCTACCCACATGCTCTCTGCCCCTCCCACCCACTCTCCCTCCCTCCCCTCTCTATAGCCCTCCCCCACCCTACCGCTACTCTCTCTACCCCCTCCGAGTCCCCCTACCGCCACTTTCTCTACCCCCCACTGTACTCCGATTGTCTCTAGCCCCTCTCAACCTCCCCAATCTCTCAACTACCACCCACCTCATTCTCTACCCCACTCATCCTTTGCTCTCACACACTCGCTATATTTCTTACCCTCTCATTCTCAACCTTTCTGCCTCATATTTCCTCTTGATCATCATTCACGGCACCCTCTCTCAATCGTTTCCTCCATTGCTCTATTCTCCATCCTTCTCACTATCCTGCACCCCTTATCGCATCCTCCTTTGAAACTTTGCACTCTTCACCTTGCACCCTGGTGCCTAGAAATGCAAAATGCAAAAAACAGTAGTAAATGCCAAAACTATTGGCTTTGCCAAAGCTTGTTTTTGTAATGTTATAGACTATTTATCTCTGCTAGTAATTAAATTGTCCCCTAATTTCTAATGACTATTTGCATGCAATGTAAAGCTCTAGTAATTTCATGTTTGCACATAGTATATTCTTCTGTAAGGACTTCGACTCCACAACACTTCAAGGCCATAACAATGGTAGTAGACGCTATAAAAAATCATATAACATAACATATATGATAAAGCATAAAGCAGAGATCTGTGAAAGCAGTTTATCCCAACTCCATATATTTCATGCAAGTATGTCGAAATGTTTTATTGCATTTATTTATTGGTTGTGACAGTCAGAGGAAAATGTCAAGAACTAAACTCTGCTGAATTCAAAGGGTAATCAAGTAAAGCCATGACTAGAATTGTTGGATTTGTGAAGTGAATGGATTGGTTTCTAAACAGTTTTCATTTTAAAATGAATTCAGAGATGTTTACAAAACAACCACAACTTCTTTAAGCTAAGAGGTTGAACAACTTATTGCAGTTTTTTTAAAGCTAGGGAATACATGTACAAAGTTTAAATTGTATTGTATTGTATTCGGTTATTTATATAGTACTCTTTCCCCATTTGTATGGCCTCAATGCGCTTTGTGACTGAAACGCCCTCGGTGACCGCAGTCAATGTGGTTGAGATTCTAAGAGTTTAGATGAAGAGATGCTTGTGTGCATTTTCGCTGATTTAGGACTAAGGTGGCTGGCTAGGCTACATTAAGTAGCCGAAATGTCAGGCACGTGGGTGGGTGCTGCGGGGGTTTCAGATAGAGTGCTATTGTTTAAGATTCAATGTGTGCCCAGCTATACCAAATTTTCTTTCATTGGTAGTCGCTGTATGCTAGTGGCAGAGGTGTTGAGGTACGTCAGGGGTTTCAGTGTGGACAGCTATCTGCACTGCTGGACCAGAATGACATAGCCATAGCTGCATTCTTTTGTGGATGGATGTTTGACCGTGTCTTTGGCCTGTGTCCACAGAGGTGGTGTAAGGTATACGCAACATATGCTTTAATGTAGTTCGGCTTCAGCGTTCTTTTTCTTTTGTCCACTGTGGATGGCATGGTCTCATTGTTTGTGGTCTCTCTGGAGTGAATGTCTGAGCAGGGAGGGTGGGAGAGGTTTATAGCAGTGTGCCTCAGCAAATGCTGCTGGCTCCCCCTGTATATTTGTCAGGTAGGTGTGTTGTTGTGCATGTGGTGATAGTTTTTCAAGGTCAGCCGATGCCAACGCTGCCGTTATCCGTGCTGTAATAGGATGATGCATAAGGTTTATTACGGTGTGCCTCAACAAATGTTGCTGGCTTCCCTGCAGTATTTATCGGGTTGGGGGTGAATGTTGCAGGGGGGAGTGCTAAACCGTTGGTGCTATCAATTTTTAAAAATAGTTTTTCCTGTTTTTACATTAAAGAACTGTGTGAATTGTAATAGGCTATCTTAACCTAATTGTTCTGTCCAGATCATTGCAATAGTGTTGCCACAACAATGGTGGCAGCTGTACATTGATTATTTTCCCTTTTCATTAAATAACACATTAATAAATGTCTTATTGATATACACTAGCCTGTTTCCTAGTCCATTGTGACACATGGGGGCAATGGTTTGTCAAGGTGAGCCGCTGCGGATACTGCTGGCATCTGTGCTGTAATTGGTTTAAAGGCATGTTGGGCTCAGGAATGTACTTTAGAGATGTAGAGGGGTTCAAGAGGATGTTGGGAAAAGCCAGGTTTTAAAGCCTTTCTGAATTCCAGGTGTTTTTCAGTATTGCCAATGTGTAGCTGTAGGGAGTTCCAGATAATCAGCGCTTGGACAGAGAAAGAGGATCCTCCCAGCCTGGAGGAGTTGTGAAGTGTGACCACTAGGTCGTATGCTTTGCGAGATCTGAGACTCCTTGAGGGCTGGTTGCACTGAATTTTGTACTGAAGGAATCCCTGGCTGGTGTGGTGGATGGCGCGGTGGGTGATGCACATGGCTTTAAAGGTAGTCTCTCGAGCAATCAGGAGCCAATGTAGGACTTTTAGTGTGGGGCTGATGTGTTCTCTGGGAGGTAGGTTAATGAGCAGGTGTGCTGCAGCATTTTGGATTCTTTGCAGTTTCCATTGGTTAAAACGCTGGAGCACCTAGGTAGAGGCAGTTTACGTAGTCTAAGCAGGATAGGATGAAGGAGTTCATGACCGAGAAACGGTGAGGATAGGTGAGGTAAGGGAAGATACGCCTGAGAATACGTAGATGAAAGAAACAGGTTTTAGATACAGAGGTGGTGTGTTGGGTGAGGGATAAGTCCATGTCCAATGTGCATCCAAGGATCTTGACCATGTCAGAAGTCACTGGTGCTGGTCCTAGGGATTGAGGCCACGGAATCGGTTGGGGAAGGAGGGCTGTTTTCCCGTTAATGTTAATCCTAACTTTTTTAAAAGTCGGGTTTGGATAGTAAAACTCTATACAAGTTATTTCTAATATTTCACCAATTAAACACAGAACATTAAAGGTGTATTTTAAACATAGCATTGGACTGATAGATTCTGATTTACATTAACGTTTAAATATTATGAATTTTTATTTGATCCTGTTTTCTTTATTTGTAGATACCATTTACATTTACTTTAACGATTAATGATTTTTGTAATATACATTTGTGATGTTGAATATTGTATGTTTTTTGTTATTCCATCAGTAGGTTCATAAAAAATGCAATTGCACTGTACATATATGATACATACGTCTACCAATTTAATAGAAACATTCTATGTTTTGAGGAAGATAGTTTTGTTATTTTGTCTCATGAATAAAGATCTGGAGAGTGCAGACATACAAGAAGAAAGAGACTTTATTTACGGTATTTCATCTTCTATAAACCTCTGATCCGGCACAGGTACCGGGGTATGATTGAAACAACACGTTTAATGTAAAGGCACAATATATGACCAAATTAAGCTTAATGCAAACACCGAAATACTAATAATAGAAACATATTTCCTAGACTGCATTGAGGTGTTTGGGGGAAGAGCAGTTTTGTGGGCATGAGCTGCCCGGTCCAAGGAGTCTGATCAGGTTCAAACCTGCTTCTGACAGGACATTACTCGCATGCTATCTCTTCACTCTCACAATGTTGTTCAGGTCCTTCTTGGATCTGCACACCATCCTGTCTTCCTACATATTTCTGACACCCTCATATGCTTTGCCCAAGATTCAGTAGTTAGCTCAACTGGCCTGGTCCTTGCCACCCTGCCTTTCAGTGCCCCCCTTTGTCCCTGCCATTCCCTGAGGCCTTCATGGATCATCAACTTTTTTCCAGACATTCAGGGCTTGCCAACAGGCCAGCCTGATCATCTTCCTCTAGCCACCAGCATGAAAGACACCGGCAATAGGGTGAAGTGCTCGTCCGGCTGCTTCTTGGGATTCATCTCCTACTTGGAAACCAGGACGGGCATGGCTCTTGTCATGAAGATGGTCTTGTGCATCATCCTATTCTGCTATGGTGCTTGTCGATACTCTACCAGCTACACGACCATACCCATCACTGAGACGATCTTTTGCATCATCATCTTCTTTATGATCTTCATGACTCACCAAGACCACACTATATCATTCAACTATGGCCATCTTTATTGAACATACACGCCCTGGAGCACTTTGTTGCCTCATCACTTCCACTATTGCAGTGATTGGAGGCCAAGGAGATGGAGCTGTGACTGCAGGAGGGGTGTTTGGGCTCTGGAGTGTTCTTCACTTATGATGGTTATACTACCTTCTGCCATGAGAACGGTGCATGCACCAGCAGCCACAACTTCTCCAGATTCTCTCAATAGGAGCCAAAGGTCAGAGCACCCTATTGGAGGAAGAGATCAAGTGATGGGGAGCATATGACTCCATCACTAGTGTCTCCAACTTGTAACCTCTGTAAATAGTGCAAGCATCAACTGGCTATAAAAACTCCTAGTTCCGCATCCACCCCAATGCTATTCCCATTGGCTATCTGGCCAACTATTCAGTCATCCATTCACCTCCTCTGCTCACTGCGGGCTAGCCAACACCTCGGGCAGAGAGTAACCACTGTTTGTGTACCCAGCCAACAACCAGTCAGGGAGCATCTACAGATCTAGGACCAGCTACAACTAAAGTGAACTCCAATTATAGACGTGGGGGCAAAGTCAGCGTCTGCGAAAAAAAATCATTGCACTCTGTGGACCAAGCAAAAACAAAAAAGGAACATAACATGGACAGTGGGCCAAACCAACAACTGTAAGAAGTATATCTCAGGAACAGGAGCAAAGCCAACAGCCACAGCTTTGCAACCTGATGGTCCAACATGTGCCATGTTGTTTTTAATGAATATCAGTACTATGGTTTCATGTAGGAGGTGCACAAGTGTGCTGAAATCTGCACGAATTAACTTGACTAATGTGCCTAAAGGGATAAAAGCTGAGAAAGGAATTTTAATTCCTAACAAGCGTGTATGAAACTCGGAGTTTTGTTAGGAGAGCCTCAGAGTGTGTCCTGCTTTTAGTGCTCATTTAGGATCTACATTAAATAACCATAGCTGAAAAAAAGAAGCTGTATACTGCGAAGCTAATATGTTCGCATTTTTAAAATGTCTAATGTTTTTTTACTTATGGGATTAGAAGTTGTATACTATGCCAAATGCGCAGAAAATGTGCATTCAGCTTTTTTGGGGGTCTTTTCGGGTAATACACTCATTTATTGTGTTGTTTACCTGTGTGCCTTTGGAAAAAAGCAGATAATGTATGAGCAGTTCAGGGTTTTAACAAGAAGAATTGACGTTTCTGGATGTGTTAGGGTCCCACCAAGTGTATCTGACAGTGTCTGTGTGTCAAAGCTAGTGTGTTATTATTATTATTATTATTATTAGTAGTAGTAGTAGTATTATTATTATTGTATTTATTGAGCGCCGACCTAGCTTCAAGAAGCAACAGAACACTTTACAAAAGTGTACAGCAATACAGATATGTAACGGAACACTTTACAGAGGTATACAAAAGTACAGATGCATAACGGAGTGCTTTTAAGAGGTAACAACAGAACAGATATACAGCGGGGGGTAGGATACATAGGGGCACAGAGGAGGGGTTCAGCTGTACCAGGTGATGGAGAGGAAAGGGGCAGGCAGCGTCTATCGAGTCAGGTGGCACGAGGGGCGATGTGATGGCCTAGATGTTGAGGAGGAGAGATTTCTTGAGTTATTTTCTGAATTGTAGTAGCGTGAGGGAGAGTCTGATGTTGATGGGAGGAGGTAGCATAGTCTTGGGGCGTAGGCAGAGAGAGACGTGTTTTCCGGTCCTTTCCTTTTTTTCAGCCGCAGATTTCAACTCTGCATGTGTCCTGGCTTTTGGTGTTGCGCTGTCTGCTAGAAATGCTGAGTTTCTCTGCTAGGTAACTGGGTGATTTCAGGGTAACTGCACTATAGATGATGCAGAAAAACCTGAAGGTGATTTGTGCGTTCATTGTGAGCCATTGTGGGAGGGATTGCATGAGCATACATGGAGTGGCTAATTCAATAAGGAGAGCTTGAGTCTATGGGCCTCATTACACGGTAGGCGGTGAGCCATGGCGCTGTTAGCGCCATGGCTCATGCCGGTAAAATACCGGCACCGCATTGGCGGTAAGGGGATTTACCGCCCCATCCCAAGGTTGGAGGGGCGGTAAATCCCCCTTCCGCCATTGCCCTTCCCCATTCCCATTTCTGCCCCATAGGGCTCAATGGGAATGGGGAAGGCGCTAATTACGGCACCGCAATTTAGCGGTGCCGTAATTAGCTCCGAGGTCCCTTAGCGGGTTGGTATTTAACGCCTGCAAAAAGCAGGCGTTAAAACTCCAACCCGCTAAGGGACCTCGTAGTAAGGCGGCAGGGATTTACCGGCACCGGTATTTTACCGGTACCGGTAAATCCCTACCGCGTACCGTGTAATGAGGCCCTATGAGTCAAATGTCTGCAAGGAAGTGCCTTCTGGGATGTTAGTGCTTGGGTGCCTCCTCCAATTCTCCATGCACCCATATTGTGTGCACACGTTAGCTCCTCCTCCTGCTTCCTGATTGGAGAATGCACCTTAATGTCTTTGATATATGTTAGTTATGTAAGTTAGGTAAATTTGGATACTTTTGTGAAAGAAATGGGGCATGCCACTGATTCTGAGTTGGAAATGGAATTTGTGTAAAAGTGTCAGTGTGAAAAAGACCAAAATGTGTAGCACACACATCTTATGTTATGCCGAGATCAGACCGAGTGAGAGCAATCTTATGATATGATTATTAATATGATCCCATGTGTGCAATACGCTGTGAACATTTAATTGCTTAATATTAACATTTCTAAGATGACATCACATGAAATGGGAGCGAAACTGGGTTTATAAGTCACTCCTATTAGACTGCCCTCTTCATTATTATGCCCAAAGACTACAGAGGGGTTGGCTTAGTATGGTGTCACTTTTGGAACACTGTCCAAACACCTACATTGACCAATGAAATTAGAGAAATTATATACACATCTAAAGGAAGTGGTTTCTGATCAATGGGGACAGACAGACACTGACTTGTTCACTCACTGATGGAGGGGAAGGAAAGAAAGGAGAATTGATAACCCCAGAAAGGAACATTATTGGACCTAGTTTGGACTAGCTGTTGCCCGTGGCTTCGTTCGCGTGGATTTTGGGATTTGGTACTATTGTTTTTAAAAGACAGATGAGTTTTTTGTTCAAACTGTATGAAATATAATTTACAGGTTGATGTCTTAACGTAATAAGCAATGATTATTGCAGACATTAGTCCGGGCATATTGGCTACAAAACAAAGATAGTTGTTCCATTGATGTGCATCCAGAAATGTCTTTGTGTTGTAATTACAAACAGACAATGAGACAGATTAAAAAAATGAAAATGACTTATTTGGCATCTGCAACCTACAAAACAAAACTATTTAAGTACTTCTTTGTAAACTATATTAGTGGTTGTCCCTTTAGGTGCTAGGATTACCAGGTTGTTAGGTTAGCTCACTCTGAAACAAGTCACGTAAAACTGCTCATGCGAGAAGCAGTCTTCGCTTAGGTCAATCCACGCTACCTTTAAAGTCTGCCCCTGAGATTTGTTGATGGTCATGGCAAAACATACCTTTAAGGGGAATTGAACTCTTTTGAATTCAAACAGATATTCTGAAGGTCTAAGAGGTATTTGTGGTATGGCCAAGGACTCCCCCTGGCCAGAACTGGTTAGCACCGTAACCTCAATAACATTTCAGTGGAGAGCTTTCAATTGCAATCTGGTTCCATTACAGCGCTTAGGTGGGTTGAGGTTCCGCAATAATATCACAGGTGCTCCCACTTTGAAAAGAAGTTTGTGTTCGGGAAGGCCAGGAGGATTTAAAGTGTTCAAGAACTCAATGAGGTAGTGAACTGCATTATCACTTTGAACCACTGAGTTTACAGATGTGTACTCCATTTGGACTCTGAAAGAATTAATAAGCAGCCATGCTGTTCTTTGCCGTTAAATTGACACGCTCACATAACCATTCTGTAGATTTCTCCATTCGTTTTTTTTATGTCGGGGTACATTTTGGATGTGAGGTCTGCTAGGGAATTGACGACTGTGCCTAGGTCAGAAGGGATAACAATTTTGCTCTGAATTACGGGATACTCTCTCTTACAAATTTTAAGAAGCGGTTCAGAGAACTGACCTGCAGACACATAATTCTGCAAATGAACCTTCATGTTCTGCTTGAGGGACATTTTCTGTATAACTGGCCATAAATAGGACGATTTGATGCATGCCTTTACTTCATCAGCTTGTCAATATATACTATGACTCAACTGTCAAATGTGAAAAAGGAGTATTAATTATTTTTAGTGATATCCATATCCTGAGAACTACTGAGGTTAAGAGCAAGAAATTTGGCACGTAAACTTACTTTATTAATGAAGATTTAAAATTTCAATTTTTGCTTTTCAAACATCTTCAGTTTTTGAGATATGGGTATCCTTAAAATAAATGCACCCTCCTTTTCCACCTCCCTTAACTGGATTATCAGAAAATGATAAAACACATGTTTCTCTATTTTTGAAGAAGAATATAAATACCAATTTTCTCATCTGTAACATGTTCCGTTTTTGAGATATAGGCATCCCCATAAAACATCCCCGCCCCTTTTTTCACTCCCTTAGGGATGGAATTTCCAAAAATCCTTCCTTACAGGGTGCATACGTCATGAAAAAATGTACCTTCCAAATTTCACATTCCTAGGTTAAATGGTTTGAGCTGGCCATTGATGAGTCAGTCAGTCAGGACTTCTTCTTTTCTATAAATAGATAGATTAATAACAGCACACTGTAAGAGAGGCCTATCTGGAGTTAAGGTCCCAGGCATTCTTCAATGGGAAAGACAGCACACACAAGTGAAACAGAGTATGGAGGGAAGCTGACCCTACTTTGATGACTGATGCCCATCTGTTCCAGAAGGGGATAATTAAACCAGTCTTTAAGAGGGTGCCCACATGTCTGTGAGACAGACAAAGGAAATTCCTATGTAAGTATAATCTCAAAGGGAAATATAATTGTAAGGGGGAAAAATACTTAGGGCCTCATTACACGGATGGCGGTAAGGATTTACCGGTACCGGTAAAATACTGGTACCGGTAAATCCTTACCGCCTTACTGCGAGTTCCCTTTGCGGGTTGGGGGATTTAACGCCTGCATTTTGCAGGCATTAAAATCCAACCCGCTAAGGGACCTCGGAGCTAATTACGGCACCGCAAAATTGCGGTGCCGTAATTAGCGCCTTCCCCATTCCCATAGAGCCCTATGGGGCAGAAATGGGAATGGGGAAGGGCAATGGTGGAAGGGGGATTTACCGCCCCTGCAACCTTGGAATGGGGCGGTAAATCCCCTTTCCACCAAGGTGGTGCCAGTATTTTACCGGCATGAGCCATGGCGCTAATAGCACCATGGCTCACCGCCTACCGTGTAATGAGGCCCTTAGAAGTGGAATAGATTAAATCCTGCCCCCTTTCATTTGTAAGTACTGATGGGTGGGGTTAATATAAATTGACTGTACACCCTGGGAAGTTAGAAAACATTTCAAAAGCATATATACTTCTGGAATTATAGATTTGATAAAATAGATCTTATGTGTTTTATGGCGAGAACACTCCTTGTCTGTGTATTACACAAGCACAGATGAGTAAACAATATCTCACTGTGTCCATACCTAGAAATATAAAGTAACTGAAGCCACTTATTGGTTTCACCACCATGCAGAGTTCTGTTATTGGTGCTGATCCATTCAAGAAGAGGGGGAAAGGGTTATTAAATGCCACCTATTTTCCTGACTTTAAGTTGCCCATTGGAGACGTCAAATGAACACTTTCACATGGTAATGCAGTAGAAGCACCAGTGAAGGAAATTTAGCACACATATTTTATTTTTTAAGTGATTTACATCCAGGAATGTTAAGTAGCTTATTCTTGCCATAGAGTTTTATAGAACGCGGTTTGAATTTCCGAAAGGTTCATTTAGTGGGGGGGAAATGTTTATTTGCAATGAATACGAAGTAGAAATATTAGATAGGCAAAGATGTTGTGATTTAATTAGGTTTTTAACAAAGGAAAGCTTTTTCCTGGATACTTATGCATTTTTCAATTTGTGGTGCATATGCGCTTAGGATAAACTAAAGGTATGTGGTGATGTGTGCATTACAAAAATCTCTTCTCCTATACATGTAGCATTGGAAACTGAGGAGTCTAGCGTATTGATCATTCTTCACCATTGACGTTGGAAGTTCATAGATGTATAATTTGTTGATATTTAAATTGATTCAATTATTTCTATTTTTATTAATAAATAGAACTTCTGTGCAACTTTGTGCATTTCTTGTTCCGAAAGGGGAGTGAGTCTGTAGGGAATCAATATTGTTCAATTGGAATCCCAGGTTCATAAAAATAACTTTATTAAATAAATGATTTGGGGTGGATGGAAACTCCTCAAAACTAGATGTCGCCCTATTAAAACATCCTACGTGAGCCAGGACCTAAATAACACAAGGACTTCACCTAGATCTTGCTAGACAATGTCACAGTGCCTCCACAATGCCTTTATATGCCCTTTTCTTAAGAGGCTAAAAGAAAGTAACTTTATATGAGGTCTGCACCGCATGAGATTGCAGCTTTTTACATGCGATTCACACATTCTAAATAGCTATTGTAAAGTTCCCACTGACCTAATGGTGGCTGCCCACACTCTGTGTGGAAGCCATTGTGGTGCAGCAACTTATTGAAAATACATAATTTTGCGAGGAGAGCACACAATGATGGCCAAAGAAGACCACAGCACCCAAAACACTGTAGGTCTTGTTACAGTAGGATCTCATATAAAATAACAGATACCAATAAAATAGAAGTGTGCCCATTGGAAGAAGTGTAACCATTCCATAACTGCAGAGGTGTCTTAGTGGTACCTTCTGCCGACATCAGCAATAGGCAGATGAAAATTGTTTGGGCAGGAGAAGCTTAAGTTGAGGCCGAAAGCAGGAAGTGAGGCATTCAAATCTTGTGATTGAAGATATTTCAATATGATGATCCCAAGAGTCGTATTTCCAACCCAAATTACAAATACATGTATATTTACTCTATATAAAACATTGATTATATTAACAAAAATATATAAACAATGTAACTTCTTTTCTCATAGACATCATTTAGTAAATCATTTGGTAAATAGTGCAAACATAAATGGCTTCAATTAATCAAAAGGAACAATGTAATCAATATTTAAAAGACAATGGGCCTCATTACGAGTTTGAAGGCAGCCATGCTCTTAATAAGGGCATGGCTGTCTCCAAAACTCGGGTCCGGGTTCCTTGAATGAGGAATTACCGGGCCATTCCAACCTTGGAGGACCCAGTAATTCCTCATTCAAAAAGCCCATCCCCATTCCCATTTGAGCCCCCATAGGGCCCGTTATTAGCTCCCTGGTACCCTTGTGGGACCCGCAAAGGACGTCTGGTTGGGGTCGGGTCCCGCAAGTGAACCTCGTAATAGGGTGAAATGGGTTTACTGGCACCATTACCGGCACCGTTAAACCCATTCCGTCCACCTCGTAATGAGGCCCAATGACATCTCAAGACATACAGTGCCTTTAAACTACAGTGCTAACAGCAACCTAAAGATTCTTTTTACAAAACAATCACATATATACAATAGTGAGCCTGCCAGGTGCTCATTGATAGTAGTTTCTCTTGTACAAAGTGCAAAGATCCAACTCTCTCCAGAGCCCGCATTGGGTCCAGCACTATTCACTGCTGTAAATCCTGCCACGGACAGAGATGAGCATATGGACCACCTTTAGGTTGTAAATTAGGCTCTGGCATACAGGGTATGATGGAAATCATGACAAGATGGGAACTCTAACGTTGGCACAGGGAGCAGCAGTGCAGGCACACAGACTACGGTCTACACAGGAGTGCAAGGATGGGCTCTATAATCAGGCTTTTATTCCTGTAGAGGCGTGCATGGAGCTCTGCGGGCTGCGGTGCCTGGACACAACGTGTCTTACTGGATGAGAGCAGGCAAGGCTCATGCACAGCCCAGAATTGTGCAGTATCACTTCTTTGTTTCTGCAGCAGTCTAATCCCTGGTTTTCTCAACAGGGGTGCGGAAGGAACCTTTGCCAGGCTTTCACTTTCTTTTACACGTGAAGGAGTGTGGGCTGATTGGGACTCTTGCTTTATCTGTTTCTTCTTAGTGCAGAGTACAGACAGTATTTGGAGCTCACAAATTAGAAGGGACCTACTTCCTAAGTTGCAGCACACCTGCGTTGATGCTGCCAGCGAGGTGTGGGTAGGCTTTGGGGAACAACATGGGGGACCGCCTGTGCCCTCACCTGCATGTTCTTCACCCTGGTCATGAGGACAACAGCAGTCTAGGGCTTAGGTCAATGTTCTTTCAGGTCTCTGGAGAGCTTGCAGGGAAACAGGCTCTTCATCTCTTATGGTGCCACTGGGAGAATGTACAGGCTGGGGCTGCATTGCTCCCTCTCATAGAGCTCCACAGCCCTGGTCAGAACAACAGGGTTTCCCCTATTGAAGGGGGCTTCGAAGAATAGGCACACATGTCTAGGACAGGGCTTCTTCCAGGATGACAGAGACTGCTCTGGCAGTAGTCCTTCTTTCGGGGTGGTTCCCTTTCCTCTGAATTTAGCAGGCTACTCCATTTATGTTCAGTCCAGGTCTAAAACATCCCAGGTGTCTCCTTAAGGTTTTCCCCAGGATAGCCCCGTGTCCCCCTAATGGGACCAGTTCATGGGAAGCCAGCTTGTGGTAACTAAATGGCCAATCATGTATGTGTGTGTCATGAGGTGGAGTACGCGTTTTTATCTCCACAGGTTGTGTGTTTTAACATACAATAACATGGGTAACTATAACAGTTAATCATTACGGACTATAATTTTACACAGTAAACACACTGTTTACATTTTTACATATGCATGATATAAATGCCTTACAATCTATATTCCATCTCCATGATATAGCATTTTACATTTCCTCAGTGTATGTGTGTTTTATTTATTTTAAATTCCTATAACAAGCGGTGTCTCGATATTTCATGGCGTAAATAACTAAGGCAACAGGTACCCCAAATGTATGGGGTTTCGGAAATGCAAGGGTGTTGAGGCGTCACAGAAATCTACAGACTTAGTTATTATAAAAGCAGCATTATTGTTGGACACTATAATGATTTCTTAATCTTGTACCTTTCTTTTTTTTACCAGTTACTCCATATTCACAACTTTCTATGAACATATGTTGGATGGTGTTCATACAAGAATCACTTAACTGTGGTGCTTTGTCAGAAACCCCACTATTGAGGATGGACATTAGTCTCTACCGCAGCAATGGCAGGTTATCTTGTGGGCATGGGTGTGCCAGCAGCTGCCACAATTAGTAAAACGTTGGTGTTTCTTGGGGCACTATTGAGACTGGAACGGGCCAGAGCCACCATCTTCACATTCAATATTCAGCGGTCATCCGTCCTAAAATCCCCCTTGTAAAATTAACCACGGTTGACTCGCATCGGGGAGTTGTTCTTGGACTACCCTACCTCTTTGGGAACATGACCAGGCTGCAAAATGTTTTCCTTATCCCTTCCTTTGAATGTGGGGACGTGTGTGGCCTGGTGCCTGGAATGTACTGCCTTCATGGGAAGCAAACAATGTCCCAAATATGGTTGGGAAGCAAACAATTCTTCTTTTGCGTGCTGTACATGGGGTTAACATGTCCATACCATATTGATAAAGTAGCCACCAGGGGTTGGACACTGAAGGTGTACATCTCCCTTTCATAACTTCAAAGGGGCTAATGGCTGTACCGGAGTAGGTTGAGTGTGATGAAATGACTACTGTTCTGCAGGATTATAGGGATGAGTGATGGATAAAACACCTACCTGGCCCATCTCAATACCAACTCAGCAGTGATCCCAATCATGAGGGTAAAACAGCCACAGCCCGACAGGTAGCAAGCCTGTTTACGGTAGCATGAGCTGAGGGCAGGCTGTCACATTCAGGAGGGATGTGAGCCAGCACAGAAGCAGACCAAATAGCAATAGTAGTGTGGTACCAAAATAAAAGAATGTCTAACCAATGCTCCATTTAACTAGGTTACTTTAATTAAACTAAAATACAAACACACTAAACAAAGATACCAAACCCACCGCTGTAAGAGAAAGGCAGCATATGCAGACTTTGTAACTCTGGGACTGGGACTCGGACTCTGGAACTGAAGGCACAGGGGGCAATATCCAATGACAGTGTCCTTCAGAAAGGTAGACAGTGGAATCTTTCTAGTCACTAGGGCCATTTAAGGCAGGCCAGCGCGGACGTAACCACTACAAATACATTATAGAACCCTCGTATTTCTTGGGTCCCAACAGCTTAGGGACAAGCTTGTGGGTGCATTTCCGTGGTTTGAGTCAGTATCAAAATGGGTTGAGATGATTGCTTCCAGCAGGTTGAGACGGTGTCAGGAAAAGTTGCAATGAGTGCTTCCAGTGGAAGGAGAGAAGCAAGTTGATGGCTTCTACTGGGTCGAGTCGGCTGTGAGAGTGGTTGAGGCGATTGTTTCCAGTAAGTCGAGTCACATCGAGACAGGTGAGTCGATGGCTTGCACTGGCTCTAGTCAATGTTAAGGCAGATGAAAGACAGATCGGAAATGGTAATGGTCAAAGGCAGCTCCAGGTTCTTGCACCTTCTTGAAAAGCATCTCAAAGCAGTTACGCCAACAGGAAAAAGGATCAAAGAAGGCAAACAGTGCCAAGAGGCGGTTCCTGTCTTCTGGATGCTGGGGGGCCAGGTTCATTGTCTCCAGGGACAGGTTGGAGTCTTTATTCTGCTCTTCCAAGACAGTAAGTTATCTATAGAGCACTTGCAGGGTTTCTCATCTCTTGTGAGCGGGTTATTGGGTACTAGTGCCATGGCTTGCATAAGGCCTTGCATTGCCACAAGAGCACCCCAAATGTACCTCATTGGAAGATGAGTTTGGAGAAGACTGTACCCCCAACAAAGTTCAAAGTAAAATCCTTCTTCTTCAGTTCAAATCTGATTCCACCAAGGGAGCGGGAGGGGGGGCACTCACCCCATCAAATAGATAATCCTCTAAAGAGGATTGGC
This sequence comes from Ambystoma mexicanum, assembly GCF_040938575.1. Taxonomy (NCBI): domain Eukaryota; kingdom Metazoa; phylum Chordata; class Amphibia; order Caudata; family Ambystomatidae; genus Ambystoma; species Ambystoma mexicanum. The sequence continues at coordinate 339,428,395 of NC_090937.1, read as the reverse complement.
TCCCTTCTAGCCTTCTATAAGGGGTACATTCTTGACTGCTGTTTCAGATAGGCCTTGATAGGAAGATCACTAGAAACCAAGCTGGAAACAAAATGACACCAAAGGGTCTTGGCCAGTATAGTAGTGCATTCGCAGAGACCACCATGTACAAACAGACACGGCGTACATTTATATTTTCATCTGACCCCAGGTTCTGGGATCTTACAATTATATGATTTCATTTAGTATCAGAACTCTGCACAGCTAAATGCATATTCTGGCTGCTGGAGATTTGGACTCCATCCATCTGTTGGGAGGAATGCACGTGTCATTTGGTACTGCAATGTTTCCAAACTACAAGGCAGTTGCCGAGAGTTGTCAGTATACAGGCCCAGCACAGTCACTTGTTTGCTCTATGCTTTTCAGCATAGAACAGAAACAAAGTATGATTAGCATATCTCACTTTCAGGGACAGATCTACAAGCATCTTTATATTAAATATCGAATAATCTGAGGCTACACTACCCTCACAGATGGCATTCTATCACAGTCCTCTACATGAAAATCATTGGCACTGTGGAGTCCTGAACATCATTAGTGCTCTCATTACAAGTATGCCGGTCAGGAAATAGTGGTGCCAGTCGCTCCGTACAGGCACCTTTTTCCAGACGGGCATACTCTGAGTCACGATGCCGCTAACACAGTCACTGCAAGTGACCTATCATTCCCGGCAACACCGTGAACGGAATCCGATGCAAAACGCGTATCCCGTGCCTGAGACATCGGCATGGTGTTAGTATGTGCACATTCCGAGCCCCACGTACACAGAAACACTGGCATGAATGTGCCGGTAGCACTGTGATTTCCACGCCGGAAACACCCGCATCGCAGAACAGGCGTTAACAAGAGACAAGTATGCAAAAACAGTCCACAGGAGCGCCCAAATCAGCCCGGGAGGCCACCATGAGCACTGCAAAAGCACAAAGGACCACTCCCACACCCCACACCCCTTCCAACATTACCATGCTTGCAGCAGCAGTAGCAGTAATGGAGCTGAAGGCCCTGCATGGAGGGATACAACTTGAAGAGGCAGGGAGGCAGAGGATGCGGAACAGGCACTGGTGGAGAAGGAGGAGAAGGACGGCCATCATAGACATGCAAAGCAACAATGGCCAGCAGGTTGAAGCCTGCTGGAAGCCACCCATACCACACATAAGGGCCACACCCTTCAACCTGAGCCAAACCCAGATCCACACCCTGCAACGGCTAGACAGGGACATCATCACATCCATAGTGGACCTGATCCATGATGACCTTGTCAGCCTCATACAGATACGTACTGCCACCCTCCCTTGCTCAAGGTAGTGTCTGTGCTACGCTTCCCTGCCTCTGGCACCTACCAGCACTCTGTGGGTGAACTGCTTTTCTCGGGTCCTCTTTTAGGTTATTGATGCACTCCTGCATCACGTGTCAGATCACATAGGCCTACTCAGAACAGCTGACCAGGTCAATACCGCGAAAATAGCATTCCATGCACTTGCAGATATGCCCAATGTGATTGGTGCTTTGGACTGCACACATGTGGAGCTGGTTTCCAGGTATGCCGGTGTGGCAGTGTAGAGGAACCAAAAACTATACTACTCACTCAGTGTGAAGATGGTGTCTGATGCACGCCACCTCTTCATCCATTGCTGTGCCAGATTCCGGGGCTCAACCCACAATTCCATGGTGCTGAGAAACTCCACGCTGCCAGGCTAAATGGCACGTCACAGCAGAGAGCGTACCTGGCTGTTGGGTGAGTGTAATTACCAAAGCATGTGCACTGTTGAATTGGGGGGTCACACCTATCTGCAGTGCATGTGTGCAATGCAATGTCCAACACACAAATAGTATGCCTGAGTTGAAGGCCTTGACTGACTTGTGTCAAATGGCCAGACAGATCATACACATGCATAACAACATCAAAGCTGTACTGCAACATCACATGCATTACAGGTACCAGAATGCATCACACTAATATCCCAAAACCCTGCAACAACTCACTCAGAACAACCCACACCCCCTGTAGCACACACTAATCATTCTCATGCAGCACAGCACCCCACCTCCAAACCACTAGTGTACCACACATCAAGTAGCCAGCTCCACTGCCTGTTTCAAGTGCACATACACATATGCATGTGACCACAACACACATCACTCTAATTTGTGTGTGTTGTAGTGAAAGGGTCAGAGGTCAAGGTTGGTGTGAATGGGCTATGGAAAAGAGACTGCAAACCACACATCCACCACACATATTGACAAAGCGTATTTGCTGGTTGGCAATCATTAGGCTGTCATCGCCTTCCCCATCCATCAAAATGCAAGTATGCCTCCAGGCATGTACTGAATCCCAAATTAATAGGGAATCTCCTTTTAACATAGATAAACGGTATTACCTGTGTCAGCTCTACCTACAAGGTCTGCGTCCCCCGACAGGCTGTGTCAGGCAGATTACTATTTTGCAGGCCCAGAAACATGCCACCTGTTAATGGCACTGGCACACTCATACCCAGACAGCCACATTTTCAATTTGCACGTGTAATTACATTGACATTGATGACTACAGACATAAATTTGTAAAATCAGCCTGATTGCATGCAGAAATGTCCTTACAATGCATGGACATTCCCAATGACAGTGCGCATGTTAACATGCTCGACCATGACATATGCTACGTCAGCAGCAATTTGCATGCAAAATATTGCATTGGTTACTGAACAATGTACAGACTGTACAAAAATGATCCAGACGACACAATGACTTTTGCCCCTTTCTGTCGCTCCCATGCAGGTGATGCTGGATTCCCTGTTGTTGCCATGGTTGATGACCCCTGTGAGGCAACCACAGAACCACCACTAGCATGAATACAACCGTGCTCACAATAGGACTCATGGTACGATTGAGCAGACAAGGTTCCGCTGCCTGAGCAGATCGGGGGGCATGCTAGGGAGAAATGTGTTAATTTCCCCCACCTTAGAGACCCCCAGCAACTTTGCTGGATTTTGTGGACTTGATTTTTTTTAACCTGGAAAGAGTGAGACCCCTTTTCCCATTCTCTCATGTATTTTAATGTGACTTCTGAACTTTGTATTTCTTTTGGTGATGGAGCCTGAAAAACTTCATAGGCATCATCTTTTACATTGTGTAACACAGCACCTTCAGTGCAGTGGCACAGGGAAGTCTTCCAGATTTCAAAAAGGTTTAAATACCTTCTCTGGAATAAACTACTGTTTCCCAGAGCCGTAACGTGAAATTGACTTTACTTACACATGTAACTTTCTAGACCCAGCACACACTATCTTACAATAGGGTACTGGACGGGTTACCTAGTATCCCCTTTGTCTAGCTTCTCATGTAACACTTTTATGTTGCCCTTTCCTCACTGAATGGCTGGTGGCAGTGGTTTACCTTTAATTTCTGTGGTGTGCCTTTACCGCGGGCTGCGTTCGCAGCTTCAGTAAAGTGCCCAAGGGTGCCATTTTTGAGAAAATGGCCCCAGTCTTCTTTTTGCCATTTCTTTGTGGAAAGGTTCTTCTTGAGATTTACCAGGTTTGGTCCCTTTGTTCGCTTTGCCTTTGGCGGGATTCACGAGTGAAGCCTGCCTCTGGCTCCAGGGTGTCTGGGGTTGGCAGGACACCCACTACAGGATTACCCACTATTTCTGAGATCATCACAAGAGCACATGTCCTAGAACAACTAACACACTCAGCACTTTGTCCAGTCATGATTTAATGCAACACCCAGTGTAATTTATATAATGGAATGAATAACAAATGTGGAGCTTCAACAACTACCAAAAATATCCCTCCCCCAATAATCCCTCCTCACCCCTCCCTCCCCAACTATCCCACCCTCTCCCCCTCAGCAACTATCCCTCTCCACTCCCCCAGCAACTATCCCTCTCGACTCCCCCCAATGATCCCTCCCCACTACCCCTCCCTAACTGCCTCTCCACAACTCCTGTCATGTTCTACAAGTAGTCCTTGCATGAGTCACAGACAGGGCACATGTGTGTTCTGAGCCTATTTGTGTCCCGTTTTTGTATCTGGTGTGCAACTGTGTGCAGTGCTAGTCAGCTGCATTGAACGTCACCTTGTCCTGCTGGGGACAGAACTAGCAGGCGTGGGACTTGTCGATGGTGTGTGTGTCTGTTCTGTGGGCCGTCTGTCGATGAATGCCTGAAAGAACATTGCCATTGTCTCAGCAATGGAGGACATGACACTGTTTCTGTTGCATACCATCCTGGCCATCTGTACAATGGCAGTAGTGCAACGGCCAAGGGCACGTGCATTTTGATGCCCACTGGCCTGGACACTCTCCCGCATCAACTGCACCTCCTGGAGGTGCTGCTGCACTAGGCAGTCAAGACATCCTAATGCTCCTCGATGCGCCAGAGTCTGCCATACATTTCCCTGGCACAGGGGAAGGGTGGGCATTGTGGGCTCATTGGGTCCATGGGGCTGAATACCACTGTCTCAAGGGTGCTGTGGTCAGTGGGCTCCCCTGTGTCCACTCCACCATTGTCAGCTATGTCCTCAGCACTGGATAGATGTGCATGTGTATGTGGTTGCTCCGCTGGTGGTGGTAGTACTGCAGCAGCTGTGGCTACCTGGACGGGCACAGCTGGGATGACTTGTGCTGTCTGGACAGACCCAGCTTGGATGACTGGTGCTGCATTGATGGGCACAGCTTGTATGACTTGTGCTGCCTGGATGGGCGCAGCTGGGATGACTGGTGCTGTCTGGATGGGTACAGCTGGGATGACTGGTGCTGCCTGAATGGGCACAGCTGGGATGACTGGTGCTGCCTGGATGGGTGCAGCTGGGATGACTGGTGCTGTCTGGATGGGTACAGCTGGGATGACTGGTGCTGCCTGAATGGGCACAGCTGGGATGACAGGTGCTGCCTGGACGGGCACAGCTGGGATGACAGGTGCTGCCTGGATGGGCGCAGCTGGCATGACAGGTGCTGCCTGGATGGGCACAGCTGTGCTGATAGTGTCAGTTGTGCCAGTGGAGGCTGTGGTGTCCTGGGTGGAGGTGGGGGTGATGTTGGTGGTGGTGGTCCATGGTGTCCTGCGGCAGTGGTGGCAGCTGGTGCCCCCTGAGGTGTTTGGCTGGGTCTCTTAATTGTCAGATGATGTGCCCAAGGGAGTGAGAAAGGCAGGTTGTCAGTGAGCAGTGTGGATTGATGAGACAGAGATACATGCATTATTTTGGGGGTGGCTGTGCTGTGTCAGGGATATGGAGGGGTACATGGCATGGTGCACACATACTTGTGTCATGCATACTAAGCGGGAGGATGTGTGCTGTTTGTACATGGTAGAGTAGTACGCTGGGGATATTGTTGTGGTGTACTGCCAATTGCTGGGTATGGTGTTGGGGGGACCTTCATGCTGTGGGATGTTGGGGTGAAGAGGGGTGTGGTATGGATTGGGATCATCATGTGCCTGCTGGCTGTAGCAGTTATGGGTAGAGTTGTGCATTTATGCTCAGGGCTCGGGCTGGCTGCGACAGGGGGTCACATGTTGCCTTTGTGTGTAACGGTGGTAATTTGTGGGTGGAGATGGGGCTTAGCACTGCTGTGACTTTGTGCCAGGGGAAGAATGTCAGACACACATGCAGTATGCTGTGACAGCATGATGTGTGTCTGTGTGGGAGCAGATGCATGTTCAGTTGGCGGTACAGTGTGCCTGTGCTGTGTTCTAGGTGTGTTGGTGGTATGTGTCATGTTTTGTTGGCCAGGCTGTATGTCGGTTTATGCACCCAGCTTGTTGGTTTCTTGGGGCGGGGGCATGCAGGTTTTTTTTGGTTTTGTAGACGATGCAATTCATGTCATATGTTGGTACAGTACTGGGTGCACGGTGGACAGGGAGGTTGACATTACATTGGGGTTACATGAACTCACTGGCCTCTTCAGGTGTCCCAGCTCAGGCCTCCGCAGCACCGACCCCTTCAATGTACTCTAGGTGCAGCACACTGCTCCACGTCTCCGTCCAGGGCAGCAGGCATATTCGGGATGCACTCCCGCCACCTGTGGCCATGCCATGGCTCCGCTGGGTCGAAAGGAGTTTGCATACCCTCCCTCACAGGCCATCCCACTGCTTGTGGCAGTCTCGCACTGTGCGGGAGTTGTGCCAACTGCTGACACCTTCTGGGCCACCCCCTCCCAGATGCTCTTCTTGCACAACTGGGCCTGTCTGCGCTGGTCGTTGGTGAAGAGCTCTGCGGCATGCTGGACAATGGTGTACGCTAGCATGTTCAGCTCAGGCTCAGAGAAGTGTGGCTTCCGCTTTTGGGTCTCACAGACTCTAGATGTCATGCTCACATTGGAGTTTGTCTGGTCAGGAGGGGTGGATGTCACCTGTGCTTTGAGGATTGCAATGGATTGTTTTTGAATGGTCCCCGGCTGATTTCCTGTTCCGGCAATCACTTTACGGTAATTGCGGGACCGCTGTTTCCAGTGCCGGTGGGTCCTGGACCATGTTGCCAGATTCGGTGGCACCCGTACTGAGGATGACAGTGTTGACAGTTTTGGGGGGTTTTGATGGTGTTTCTGTGATGCCAGTACCGCCGTTTCTGACATGCCAGAATGCATGTGCACAACAAGACGTAATCATCCAGGGATTCCGGCATCACGGGTTGACGGAAATGGTGGCACTGGCATGCCAGAAACAGGGATTACTTACCGGCATACTTGTAATGAGGCCCTGTGTGTTTTGGAGTAGAAAAAGATTGAAACTGTAACGCCTGCTGCAGCTATAAGTGATATTCTGAGCCCCAAATGCTAGGCACAGAAAATATAAATGACAGAAAAACTGTATATAATATCAATGACTGTGTTTGCAGATGTTTCATTTTACCCAGTATAATGTGATGTAAAGACATACAGGAACCAACAGAAAAGTTCTATTTCATTCTACCATACGTTTATTTCTCTTGGAATGCTTGCATTTGAGATTCAATATGACATGTCTGAGTCTTGTGATTGAAGGGGGAGTTTGAAACTACTTAAATGAGAGCTGGAAACTCTTCGAATGTTTAACTTCTCAAGCCTAACCCAGATCAGAATTTACAAATCATGAACAGCACATAAAAAGGCCTTAGTGTTCTGTTCAAGTCTGTTCTGAAGTTTATACAAATAAACCAACTGCAAGATGTCACTAATGAACTTGCGCTTAGAGGCTTCAAAGTGCTGGTCATAATTTATCAAAGTCCAGGCCTCCCATTAAAATTCAATCAGCCCAGGTTATGGGAAAGGTTATTGAATTCTTTACTATGCAAAAAGACATTCTGCCTTAACACACATGGATAGCCTGAAAAAGGAGAATGTAGTGGATGCACCGCCAGTGCCACTTGCATGAAAAAATCTGCAACTCCATACTAGCAACATGAATAGACAGTAAAGTGAGTTAAATCTTAAATCAAATGTTTAACCATTGAAATAATCTTTGTGTCGCGATGGAAACTGAGATCAACACAACCTATTTACACTTTGTAGCTATGAGTAATATATTGGGCCACATTAAGAACTGGCAAAAACCTGTCAAACGTTATCACAGTAAAATCAATCAAAGGTGGAATTGTGCGCACTGCCATCTAGATTACAATGATGTAGGTTTTGTTAAAATAGCATATTTTAATTAAAATATAGGGTCCCAAAGAATATTGCTATTTTTTCAACAAAAATAGTTTTGACCCCTAACTTTGCTGTGTGTCATGGGAAAGCCACACCTAGTCACAAGACTGGTGAGAAATGAGAAAGATTAATAATTGCATGCAGAGAGGACATACTTATGTCAAAACGTCTTCATTTCTCAGAGGTCAGCCAGTTGCTCTACGTGTTTTGGGAACCTTTTCCCCTTCTTCAGGAGCTTGTGTGTAAACATAAACAAATATTGTATCTAGGATCGGTTATTACAAAAGTCTTACATACAGATATTCCAAAAATATATAATTATAATCGACTTCATCATGCAATTGACCGTAGCAAACAACCTGCCCTTGGTTACAGACTCCTTCCACTACATCATGATCTTAGTACCCAATTCTTGTCACACCTCAGTGTGACCATGCAACACTGCCACCACCTATTTATTGTTATCATCAAGATTGTGTTAGTGTGGTATATGGGGTGATGAAAATTGAAGATGATTGGGAACGAGATGGAGATGGAAGAGCAGAGCTTATGTGTGAAGGACTGACATCAAGCAGATTGGAGACCAGTCCATTGAGAGAAGGATGAGGAGTCTATGTTTGGAGATTGGTGTCCAGATAGCCACCTGAAAGGAGGGTTTGCGGAAAGAATGATTCTAGGCCGACTGAGTCCCCAGCTGATTCTCCAAAATCAGAAGTCACATTTCAGAAAGTAAATTAAACCCCAATCAACCCAAAACTGCCCATGTAGAATGACCAGGGTAAATCCATGAAGATAAAGAGCTGGGAACTCTTCGGAATGCTATATGCTAACAGGAACGTAAGTGCTGATATTTCAAATGCCCTATGTCCTCCCAGTTACATGGGACACAAGTGAGATACTTCTTTAAAGCCCAGTGTATTTTGAATTGAGAAACACAATTTAAAACTGGATGCAGTTTGGTGCCACTGCAATGAAGAACTGGCTTTGCAAAATAAAGTTACAATAAAGGTGCCCAATTTATGGACACTCCCGTCCCCTGCACACCACAAGGCTGAATAATCAGCTCACACATGTTCAATTCTATTCACATGGATATTTTTATTAGTCCTCTGACAGTAAACCACTTTCCAGAAGAGCTATGTTCAAAAACGTCTTCATTTCTCAGAGGTCAGCCAGTTGCTCTACGTGTTTCGGGAACCTTTTCCCCTTCTTCAGGAGCTTGATGGTAAACATAAACAAACATTGTATCTAGGATCCCTTATTACACAATTCTTACATACAGATATTCCAAAAACATTTAATTATAATCGACTTCATCATGCAATTGACCCTAGCAAACAACCTGCCCTTGGTTCAGACTCCTTCGACTACATCATGATCTAAGTACCCAATTCTTGTTGCACCACAGTGTGACCATGCGACACTGCCACCACCTATCTATTGTGATCTGATGTTCCATAAGGGACGCACAACCACTAGTGAGTGCGATAACTGCACCAGGTTAGTTTAACAAGCAAATTTGTATATCGAAAGAGCTAAGGTAAAATAAATTAGAACCAAGTCCAACTCAAAATGTAATGTAACATACCGTACCCACTTCTGCTATGGAACTAACAGAAGTTCCATATTGTATATGGCCTGTGTTAACAACAAATTCAGCAAATGTTCAATCTGTGCTGTTTGGAGAAAAAATGCCAATGAATACAGCGAGTTCAGAGGGAATACCCTGTTCAATATACAATTGTAACACAGATTAATCTGTGTTATTAGAAAGGGTATGGAAGGCCAATGAATACAATAGGTATATAGGGACTACCTTATTCAATGCACATTTATAGCAGATGCAGTGTGAAAAGGTCTTACATATATCCAATACCATATCTTCCCAAGGACATCCAGATTAAATGTGGATGATTATTAGAGAAGTCTTGCTGTTCAAACCAAGGACTGACACCACTAAGATGAAGACACTGGGCCTCATTACGAGGTTGGAGGTAGGCCTCCAAAACCCTCCCGATTCCACCCTGGTGAATGGAGCAATTACCGGTCCATTCTGAGGTTGGAGGGACCGGTAATTCCCCATTCACCAGGGCCATTCCCCATTCCCATTTGAGCCCATATAGGGCTCAATGGGAATGGGGAAGGCGCTAATAACGGTACCGCAAATTGCGGTACCATTATTAGCTCTAGAGTCCCTTTGCGGGTCCCGTCCTTAAATCCTGCAAAAACCAGGTGTTAAGGAAGGACCCGTAAAGGGAACTCGTAGTAGGGAGGTAAGGGATTACCGGCACCCACCTCGTAATGAGGCCCACTGTGTGCAAATGTCTCTCGTGACAAGTCAAAAGGGTTTATAGTGATTGCATCGAATGCCAAAGCATTGAATGCCTTAGCATCTAAAAAAAAGCAACAACAAAAAAAGCATCAAATGTATTTTTTTTAATTTATTTTGTGGGGGTCCGCCCAACCCCCGTTTTTTTACCCCTTAAAACCCATTATAATTAAAATAAAACCTTTACCATTGAAAAATATTAATTCAATGCTTTTTTCGATGCATTTTTTCAATGCTTTTGGAATTAAATGCTTTGTATTCGATGCAATGACTGGATACCGTCTGAAGACGGGATCTGTAAAAAGCAGATATCACTGTCAACTAAATAAAATGTTGTTTTTCTTGACTTAATAAGGAATATCTATACACACCACAAGAAATGGAGCCCTAACTCACCTTCAAGCCTGTGCGTTTGTATATTGCAGTCTCTGTCTTGCGTCGGCAAACACTCAAACCGAGTACCGGAATCTCCCACTGATCATGTGCTTATCCGCGCACCCGCATGCGTGACCACTTGATCTGTGGGGTATCCATGCACAGTCGGTGTAGTACGCTCTTGGTGGCCATCTTACAGTGATGTTTCCTCTACGAATAAGTTTGTATGCTCCACATCCTCGCACTCTCTCTTCTAATGTATTCCATGTTAAACAACCAAAGTGGCTATAAATGTAACTCTAGGGACAGACTCCCGCTCAGAAAACAGGAAACAAGAGTTATTAAAACCCAAGGAAAATAGTTTCAGTTATTTGGTGCCATATCCACTTCACTTATACACCCATGTGAGTGTGTTGGTAACATTGTTTAAATACCCCTTACAATGTTAGGGCAGCTAAAAGTAAACATACCAATGTTAATTGGGACCAAGGGTCAGGTAGTAGGGATTAAAACGTTAATACCATACATGAATCAACACAAATTCCATTTTGTAGTGCAAAACAATTTTAACAGAATGTATATCTACCAATGCAACATCACGTAAACATACTTAACGGACATCAAATATATAATCCATGTATTTTCTCCACGGTAAAACCAATGAGAGTTGTTACTATATATGCTAGGTCTTCCATGTTTTTCAATTATGTAAAACTCATTTATTGAACATGCCAAAAGGTGATAACAGCTGAGTCATATGTCTCTAATATTTACAACATGTAACATAAATAATATGTTATTGGCTGACCGCCTTATGGAGCAATGTGTAAATGTGGTCCTTACATACACTCAGCTAAATTATATACCATAAACAATGAGATCGAATAATCTTCATATTGATGCAACTAAGTCATATCTCAATCTGTAGAAAATGTTTGCTTCATCTTCACTAATGTCACTAATGTGTAGGACACATTATGGTATGATATGATATGGCAATTATAACGTGCCTACACACAAGTGTTTCAAGGCACGACGAGGCAAGGGAGGGGGAACAGAGGGAAGACAAACAGCGATCCTACTAGGCCAAGTGTCATTCAGATCGCTCAAGTGCATGGGAAGGGAAGGAGGAGAAGTGCGGGTGGGAAGGTGGAGAGGATAGTGCAGTGCATTTAGTGACTGTATTTGGATGCTTGTATAAGCTTTTTTATAGACAGTGGACATTAAATACATTTAATAAAATGCAGAGATGTTGAGAGGCTAAATATGCCTTTCTAAAATGACTACCTTTCAGTGTATTCATCCCATCACGCTCCTTCCGTTTGCGGGATGTAAGTCTGGACCTGTTTTTTTACTTTGCCCTCTTTGACTTGCAGTCCTGGATTTCCCCATTATAAATACATGACTGTAGGTCCCATAATGCAAAGTACAAAACCAGATTAAACTGTCACACCCGTAGTGTATTGTGACATGTTGGCATGCATACCTTATTCATTCTGGAAGGGTTATTTTGTGCTTTGATTATTCGGATGAAAGAAGGAGCACTTGCAGACGTCAATCAGACCTGCCTACTGTGCGGAATTAGCCTGGAGGACCGGGGTTTGAGCTCTACTGCGAGTCTCCAGGAAAGAGCGGGACATCTCTGGGACCAGCACAGTGATAGGCAGCAATGCATGGCTGGCACCCGGCTGGAGACGCGGAGGTGTGAAGGTGATGCTGTGCACGAGCTAGCCGCAAAGGCTGCCTCTGAGGCCCTTCCTGTTTGATGACGTCCTCTCGTATTGTTCCAGCGCAGTGCTATTCAAACGTTTTCATACCGGCCTCCACATCCCTTGAATAATAATATTGTTTCTGGTCACCACCACCTATGTGTTTCCCCCGCCCCAGGACTCTCAAATCATGTCCTGGAGGGCGGGCTGGCTGCACGTCTTCTACTGCTTATATTTTCCATTGAAAGCAGTCACCTTAATCGTTTATATTAAATACAGTCATCTTAATCCCCTTTTAAAGAGTCTGCCCCCCCAGTGAACATCCTCCTGGCCCTACCAGCTCCCCATTTTGAACACCACTGTATCTAGCGGAAGCTCTCAGTTTGGGTAAATTGTTTTTACAATTAACATTACAAAAGCTCACAGCAGCACTGTAGAGCAGGGAAGAGGATCAGCAAACAAAAAGTAGTGGGAGAACACCGTTGGGGGGCATGAAGCACTTGTCACTGCAGAATATGTCTGTAATCATCTCCTGTGACAAGCACCAGATGTAGGTCTATGTGGTTTTTTAAGACTTAAAAGACAGCAATCCTGCATTGTTAACTATATGGGGAAATATTGCAAGCTTGACCTTCAAAGGAAACCTGTAATTTGCAGGTCCCTCAATCCGCCCCTGTCTCATATCTGATGGAGTTGGCCAAAAGAGTCTGGTATTTTGAGTATTAACCATACCTGCCTACGTTTGCTAAAGAAAAATTCCTAGGATGATGTCATTGATGCCCCGCCCTCTTTTCCCCAAGTCTACGCCCAACCGCGCCGGCCACATTTAAAAAAAAATCAACATCAAATGTCACCTATCGGAGCGAGATTTGTGCTCACCTGCCCATATGAAGGCTTTTCTGAGGGCGACGGAAACCTTTCGTCGACGTTGTGGGAGCGTTCGAAGCGTTTTGAAGGTGAAAACACTGATTTCCCCCCTCTAGACTATTCAGGGGTTCCCCATGAGACCCTGGAAAGACTCCATTCTTGTATGGAAAAGATGGAGAGGTTTTTGGGTAGCCAAAACCCACCCACACCCAAAAGACCAAGAGAATGGACCCAGGATGACCCTAGGGTCAAGATTCCTAGGCTGTTTCCCCCTTCTACAGATACATATGACCTCACTGAAGAGGAGCATTACCTCCAGGAAGATGAGGAGTGTTTAGGTGGAGAGGAAGAACTTGAGGAGGAGAGGCTACCTCACAGCCCTGGCACTCCCCATCAGTGCAGCCTTGGCAATCCCCATCAGTGCACTCAGACCCTGATGTCTTTCATCCTTCTCCTCCCAAGGACTCACCTATTGGGAACACCTCCCCCATAGATGACCAGCCTTCACTTAATGCACTATTGCGCAAGGCAGCAGCGCATTTTGAAATAGACACAGGGGAGACTCTTCCGGACATAGACTTTGTAGAAAAAGTTATTAAAGAAAAAGCCCCGGTCAGCCAGTCCATTCCGCTCCTGGCTTCTATAAAGAGAAGAATAACTCCTTCCCTTTCCAATCCGGCCTTAGTCAGAGGGGTCAACCCTCGGATAGAAAAGCTCTTCAGCCCTTCGTCTTCTGACCCTTTGTACATCAGGGGACATTCTATTCCGGACTCTCTGGTAGTGACTAACACAAGAAAGAGAGCGGGGGTACCACTATCTACTAGTGAGGCACCACCTGACAAAGAGGGCAAAAAGCTCTATGCACTTGGGAAGAGAATCACGACCTCCGCCGCCTTCTCAACCAGGATCGCGAATAACAATTCCCTACTAGCTAGCTACGCAGATGCACAGTGGAGCAAGCTGCGCAGCGAAGCAGAGGACGCACCAGAACCCCTGCGTTCACGCCTGTTGGCTACTATATCAGAGGGAACTCTTGTACGAATTTACGAATTCCCCTGGCGTGAGTAGGCCCAGGCCCCCAGCCCCCCAGAGCATCCGATCTTTATTTTACTTGTGCTTTAAAAAGCACGTGCAGCGCACTCGGCGACTGCTTCTCCCGGCAAGCCCCACTGCTTCCTGACTCCCTGTGCCCGCCTCCCGCACCACCCCCGCGACCGGATTGGTGCCTGGAAGCACCCAGCAACAGAGGCCCTAATGACCCTGCTGGCTCGCCGCACCCGCGCCATTTACGAATTCCCCTGGCGTGGTGAGTAGGCCCAGGCCCCCAGCCCCCCAGAGCATCCGATCTTTATTTTACTTGTGCTTTAAAAAGCACGTGCAGCGCACTCGGCGACTGCTTCTCCCGGCAAGCCCCACTGCTTCCTGACTCCCTGTGCCCGCCTCCCGCACCACCCCCGCGACCGGATTGGTGCTCTTCGCGGCCATAAGGAACACTCCAGGTCAGCCCCCTGCCCGGCAGCCCCTGCGGCTAAGGGCCCCAAGGCCAAGGACGGCTCCGACAGAGGCGGCTCCAAGATGTGTCAGGAGGTGTCCGCAGGGGAAGCCAATGAAGCCAGCAACTAACAGACACCACCAAAACCGTGAGTGTGGTATGGGTAGGGGAGTAGAGCAATCACTCCACTCCAGAAAGCCCATGCCACTCTATCTTACCCCCAAATAACATTGATTGCCATAAAGTTAGCATGTCCACCCCTAGACGGAATTGTGAAAGTTAGCATGCCCACTCTTAGATAGAACTGTGAAAGTTAGCATGTCCACCCCTAGACGGAATTGTGAAAGTTAGCATGCCCACTCTTAGATAGAACTGTGAAAGTTAGCATGTCCACCCCTAGACGGAATTGGGAAAGTTAGCATGCCCACTCTTAGATAGAACTGTGAAAGTTAGCATGTCCACCCCTAGACGGAATTGTGAAAGTTAGCATGTCCACTCTTAGATAGAACTGTGAAAGTTAGCATGCCCACTCCTAGACGGAATTGTGAAAGTTAGCATGTCCACCCCTAGACGGAATTGTGAAAGTTAGCATGTCCACTCTTAGATGGAATTGTGAAAGTTAGCATGTGAAAGTTGCACTTAGAAAGTGTGCCCTACAGCCTCTCCGTCAAGCTTAGAAATGTGCCCAATAGCCTCTCTGGCAAATGGATTTTAGAAGTGCGCCCAAGATCCTCTGTGAAAGTTGCATTTAGAAGTGTGCCCAATAGCCTCTCCGTGAATCTTAGAAATGTGCCCAATAGCCTATCTGGTAAATGAATTTAGAAGTGTGCCTAAGATCCTCTGTGAAAGATGCATTTAGAAGTGTGCCCAATAGCCACTCTGTGAAAATTGCATTTAGTAGTGTGCCCAATAGACACTCTGGAAAGCTACATTTAGAAATGTACCCAATAGACACTCTGGAAAGTTCCATTAGAAGTGTGCCCAATAACCCCGCTGTGAATTTAGTAGTGTTCCCAATAATCACTCTGTGAAAGTTGCTTTTAGAAGTTCCTAATAGCCTCGCTGGAAAACTGAATTTGGAAGTATTCCCAATAGCCTCGCTGGAAAATGGATTCTAATAGTGCGCCCAGTAGCCCCTCTGTGGAAAATTGGATTTAGATATAGGCCCAATATCCTCTGTGAAAGCTGCATTTAGAAGTGTACCCATTAGCCACTCTGTGAAAGCTGCATTTAGAAGTGCTACCAATAGCATCTGTGAAAGTTGATTATAGAAGTGTATCCAATAGACACTCTGGAAAGTCGCATTTAGAAGTTTGCCCAATAGCCTCTCTGGAAAATTGAATTTAGATATGTGCCCAGTAGACGCTCTGTGAAAATTGCATTTAGAAGTGTACCCAATAGCCTCTGCGAGAGTTACACTTAGAAGTGTGCCCAGTAGCCTCACTGATAAATTGAATTTAGAAATGTTCCCAATAGCCTCTGTATGGAAAATTGTACTTAGAAGTTCGCCCGGTAGCCTCCCTGGGAAAGTTGATTTTAGAAGTTTGCACATTGAAAGAGCATATAACCACTCTTACCACACCCCACGCTTACCCTCCCCTTTACATCACCACTCAACTAGAACACAGTGATACTATGACACCATTCGGTATAACTGTTCTCATACGAACATCCGCCGCTTACTCCACATCATTCTTTGTAAACACTGCCGGTCTCACACCCCCGGCCAGGCGTTTTCCTCAGGCCTAACGCAGCCACATCCGTTCCGGATAAATCCTGCCTGAACGAACACATTCTCCTGATCTCTCAACCACCACACCTACCAATAAGAATCAGCTATCACACGTGTACCGCACGAGCTGCACACATATCCGGTGCACACATGCACCTTTTGACTCTCCCTACTCTCTCTACTGATCTGAACTTCGGTTCCCAAGGACGTTCAACCTACCAGCGCCTTCAGACCATACCAATGGTATATAAGGCGCTATATAAGTGCAAAATAACAATAACAATAACAATAACAATATCTCGATGCAATTGGCTACTCTTGTTCTTCTTGTAGCCAATCACATCGATGCATGGGCAGAGTTACTGGAAGGGCTGAAATTCCTGTAGACACCACGCTCTTCCCTCCCCGGAGACCCATAGAAGAGCAAAAAAAAGCAGAGTCTCTGGGATAAACCCAGAGGCTAGGCAGTTATGGTATTAACATAAACTGGAAATGGTCTCACATTTGCACCCAAGCATTTTACAGTAAAAGGCTTATGCCAGCTGCCTCATAGCTGTCAAACTTTTAAAGTTGCAGTTTAACTCTTTAGATGAGGAAATGCCTGTGGAAGGGATGGCCTTCTGGGAACTTCCATTATGTTCAATTGGGCTGGCAGAATATTTTGGGGAAGCAGCAGGAGTTTAGAAATAAAACAAGATACAGATGTTGGCCAGGCAGTACATTTTTGTCTATTATATACGGATGGATATATGGTATTTTTTTGTAAAAGACTGCAACAAGCCCCTTTAGGAACATTAGTGGAGATGGACCTGCTCCTTTGCTAACTTCTATGTATTTGGCCATTGGGAATGGATGCCGATATTGGGAGCCGTAGAGGAGTGCTGATAGTACACATTCTCCTCACACAAACCAGCATGGTATAGATCACCCAGCCAGTGTTTACATATTTACATTTGGGCGGAGTATCAGTGCCGGATTAACAAATAGGCAAAGTAGGCAACAGCCTATGAACCCCACTTCTTTTAGGGGTTTATAGGCTGTTTTGACCCACGACAATGGATCAAACTAAGATTGATTTGATCTTGAACGAAAATTACAATCAAGCTTTCTTAAATTGTTTCCAAAAGATAGAACAAAATGAATCAACTCAAAGAAATTAAAACTTTACATTAAAGACTCTATAAACTATAGAGAAACTACTGTATTAATGTAATGTACACATTAACATCTTAAAGTACATAAACCAGAGACATCAGATTCACATAACAGTATGTCTCTTAGAAGTTCATCTTCTGGCAGCTGTCAGTTTGTAAAAGAATCCGGTGCAAACGATGAACGTGTAATGTACAGTAGCGATGGTCATCTCCATCTAGCGGTCTACTTGCACACTCCTTAGTCCAATGGTAACCCACTGCAGCGCGCGCACGAGAAACCTGTTTCTGTGAGTTAGCCAGTGGTCGAAGTGCATGGAAAGAAGTAGTGGAACTATGTTCCCTACTGGCTTGCCCCTGCTCCCCACAGACCCCATCGCCAAGCCCCCTCCCATGCACAATAAAAACCCCAAAACACATGCGCCTGCTGTTTAAGGGAACGTCCTGTGCAGTGCACTGAAAATGCAAGTTTCAACCTCTTCCTACACTTTTATTTTAAAACAAAACCATTCCGGAACGGTTTCTTTTTAAAATAAAAGGATAGGAATGGTAAAACTTATTTAAAAGAAGTAGAGGAACACCGCTCCCGACCGCTCCCGCCCACTTTGACCACTGGAGTTAGCGTTTTGCTCGTTCCTGCCGACTCCAGTCCCTAGTAGAACATTTGCAGGTAGAAGCTTCAAGAACACTGACGAGTATATATACGGTACCCGACATCTGCGCTGATAAGTTTGCTTTTTCTGAGTTATAATGAAGTTTGATTAACTTCACCGTCTAAGTTCTACCGTAACAGAACAAATGTATCTTGTTCAGACACTTTTACTCATTTTTGGCTGAGACTTAAGAATTTTTTCATTTTCTTGAACAAAGCTTAAAGGATAGTTCCGGGACTTTTTTTTTATTGTCCCTACGGTTCGGCCATGTGTTTTTAAGCATAAATCGGTAGATCGTAGAAAACTTTCCTATGGACCATACCCGACTTTTCGTCCATTAACGCACTCGAAATCAGCCGCCATTTTCTGATAATCCTCTCACTTGCCGCATCGCCCTGGCTCACCTGCTTTTGCGGCACTAAATCAAATCCCCCGCCCCTGAAACAGACTTTATCAAAACATTCATATTCCCCGCCTCTATCCGTGACGTGACTGAGCTGCGTAGGCAAACGCGCCCAGGCGTCTTCTACGCGACTCCACACAGAACCCGGAAATCAACACAGATGAGCTCACACAACACAGCGCGCCACAATCGGGAATATGAAACTCTACTTTTAAATTAAACTTCAAGATTGTAAATTTGGTAAAGTACATTTATTTGACATCAAATGTTTTGAGAATATTCAGCGATTTTCATTTTTATTTGCTCACGTTCCAAAAAGTTCGTTTTGAGGCACGCGATGTTCCTTTGCTGTACACAGGGTCTTAGATCATCTCACAATACAGCGCCACAATTCGGAATATGAAACTGTGGTTTAAAAGCAAACGGCAAGATTGTACATTTGGCAAAGTACATTTATTCGACATCAAATGTTTAGAGAATATTCTGGGATTTGCATTTTTCTTTGCTTTCGATCCAAAATAGTTCGTCTTGAGGCAAGCGATGTTCGTGTGCAGTACACAGGGTGTTGGTTTACGATAAAATAAGCTCTTCGGTCGCACTGATAATCGCATGGCTGTTCCAACAACGAGGCACTAGGCCACCACAACGGTCTGTATGTTGCATCTAGCCGTTAGTACCGCGTAAGGGCATACTTGTACTTGGCGATCGTCCCATAAAATGGTCAGGGTGGTAACGTTGTTCACGCGGAGAAGCAACTGGCGGTTAAAAAAACCATCCGCCGGTGTCTGGTACTCGTGACACATGCAGTAATGCATGATGTACCTGTTTGAAAAACATAAAAAATGAAATTAGTCTCACCATCAGATCTTTATTAAAATTATTCATTTTATATATTAGGTCGGGAAATTATTTCATAGCTAGGACAGTGCAACTGGGTATTATACATCAAGGGGTGGCTGTAGGATACTGAGACAGTTCCCCAGTGCAGGGGTTGACAGGGAGGCAGTGCAGGTGGAGAGTGGAAGGGCCCAGGACCGAGGTCGCAGACAGTGGACCAGTTGTAGCAGGGGAGAGGGAGAGAGAAAGCAGAAGCAAAGAGGAAGGTTTTGAGGTGCTTCCGTAAAAGGAGATGGCTCTCCTCAAGATAGTGGCGGTACAAAACAATATGCCACATAGAACGAACAAGTACAACTTATCCCGTCTTTAAAGCTACTGTATAGTAATTACATTGCGGTATAAACTCATCTAAAGAGTTACTTACATTATATTAGCATTTTCCATTGTGTCTGTGCGTAGGGCAGCCCCGAAATACCACTCCTTCTATGCCGACGTTATTTCTTCTAATGAACGAACATGAAATGGCTTAATTATCGTTTCTTACGTTATTGCCCCACACCCCCAAAAAGAAGTCTTTCGGGATGGTCCCGGCCTGTCAAGGTCAAATAACAATACAACCTTATACTGAGTCGTGGGTCATTCCGGCACCCGAGCAAAAAATCAAAGCAGTTGACCTTCACTTTGAACGAGCGCACATTCCTATTTAGCAACATTCAGTGTAAGGCCATCTCACAGGACTTGAAATTTACACTCCATTTTTGCATTTTGTCTGCGTGCTTTGCAGCCCCAGAGAACCATAAATACGGAGACATTCTATATTTTTTGAAAAATGATTTATAATACTGTTTGGTTTAATTTAATGCGCAGATGAACAAGGTTGGATAGACACATTGCATGTACACTGAGCAATCACTTTAATTTACACATTACATAGATACACATATTCAATGGGCCTGCGACATGAGGAGAGTCGAGAGAACAGACAATCAAATTACAATCATTTAAACCGTGGTGTGTATTTCTCAATGAGCTCTTCTTTAGGTGGACATGGAACAGAGGCAATGTTGGGTGGCAATGCAGTTGTCCCCTGCACAGGTTCGTTCACAACTCCATTTATGTGCCTATCTAGGACGTCAACAATAAGTCTCTCAATAAACTCATATTGCATATCCTCAAACACTGGTTTGATCACCCATTGTTTACTTCTTTTAGTGAAGGCCTTATTGTAGCGAAGCGTCCCTAAAGTTCCGGTCGTCCTACTTTGTTGACGTCCAACATTATGGTTATGTGCCAAGACCGCTAAAAGAGTCCGATTTATCATGCCCTCCATGCCAAAATGCAATCGTTTTGGCCTGTACTTTAGGCACATATTGTGGAACACCTCCAAATCTCCTGTGTGGCAGAATTCCGTGAGTCCCCTCAAATCTCTTGTTATAGTTTTATCAAATACAATCTTTTCAATGGCTTTGTGAGTGGGTGATGAAGGAATCAACCACTTCTTTTTCCGTGCCTCCTCTGTGGACAAATGGCCATGTTCACAATTGTGGAAATGTTGGTTTGTGTTCCAACGGTGAATGTTTGTGCAGTGTAGCATTACTGACCGCCATTTTTCCAGTAGAATTTCCAACGACCCTCCACATGTTTTTGAGCTCCACCAAAGATGGTTGCTGATTGACTTGGACCACTGTGAAATACCTTGCGTTTCTTTTTTTTTACCTGCAGCAGACATTTTTTTATTGATTGTTTTTGCAAGATGCCAAACGTCAAATTGGTGATTTATATTTTTGTACTCTTCTCTCATTGTCTTGCCAATTGAAACGTGTCTGTCCGTGGCTATCAGGTCGATCACCATTCCCCGCGATTGTAGTTCTTGCAATGATGCTACAAAGCCAACTTTCTCCATGGCCACTGAGGATGTACTTTGTGACACCTGCACGACCACCAAACTCACAATTGTCTTACTTTCCATGTCCTGAAAGTGGTAGGTGCAGTACTTGGCTGAAAATCCTGGGCTGTCGCACTGTCCATCACCGGCTAGCCTGAACCGTTTGCCCGCGAATGTACTATCAATAGACATTTTTTCCATTCTCCAAGCTTCGCTAATGGCTGGAAATAGATAATCGGTTTTGAACTTGAACCACTAAAAAGTGCAGCCGCTGCACAAAGTAGATTGCCTGCTGGCAGTTGCCCCAGTTGCCCCAGCATGGGTTGTGCAGACCATGAGAAAGGATGATATTTTGTACATGTGGCATGTATTTTAGGGTTAGTGCCGCGAATTGCACGAGTCACATTAATCAATGGCTCCCCACATACTTCCCCACCAACCGAATGCCCACATTTCATCCGAATAATAATATCAATCAAACAACTATCGAACAACTATCGAATACAATGAATTTGGCCTCTTTCCTTATACTGTCACTCTGCATCCCAGCTGGTTCGGCCTGTAACGTTGAGGACATGTCACTCACATGAAAGGTAGAATCTATGATATCGTCTTCCACTATGTTCAGTGATATTGATGGTGTTTCATTGTCGTCCACTTCATTCTCTTCCATTGCAACATCTGTTCCTTC
Organism: Ambystoma mexicanum; assembly: GCF_040938575.1. Taxonomy (NCBI): domain Eukaryota; kingdom Metazoa; phylum Chordata; class Amphibia; order Caudata; family Ambystomatidae; genus Ambystoma; species Ambystoma mexicanum. The sequence continues at coordinate 339,406,612 of NC_090937.1, read as the reverse complement.
TCCGGCGATGGGCGAATAAGACAATTTCTTCAACTTTCTCGCGGTCTTAGTTTTTGCGGGTGTGGATTCTGTGAACTGATCTCCGACTGCATCCGAACTACCAGGAGGACATTCACTATCAATGGCTGCATGTGGTATAGCTCCGTTGTCAATCACTTCATATTCTTCCCATTGGCACGATGCATCTCCAGTCTCAAGTCCCTGCCAAAAGGTTTGACAAGCAACATCTCTCGTTCGCTTCACTGTCTGTGTAGATCCAGTTCGTACACCCACTCGCAACTAGAGGACAGATTGGAAAAGGGATGTTCAGTTTAAACACAACTTACAGTATTGAACTATTAACAGTGAAAAACAACATAATATAGTGACCAGGACACTAACCTTCTTTTGCTTTCTTTTCTTTGAAACTTTCTTGCCTCGAACTTCAACATCAGGACGCTGTTGCTCCGACTCGTGTGTGCATGTCTCCACTTCCTCTTGCGCTGCAACGACTATATTTTCATGATAAGCACATCCATCACGCACTGACGCTCCATCGACTCCCTGAAACATAGAACTTTCATTAGTATGTATAATAATATCGAAAACACAAAATGTACTTGGGGACCAATACCCACGTACATCTCAATAGCAAAACACGAATGAACGCTTTGTGTAGAACATTCAAACGACAATTATTCACGCATTGTTGATCTAGTTAGATGGAACTGTCAAGATCCATACCTCGGGCTCCTCATAGACTTCCATTGATGATATTATTGAAGATGATGCTTCAGTAACTCCCTGAAACACAGTAATTGCATTAGTATGGTTTTCTATTTTGTTAAAAAGAACATAAACTTTGTGCAGGCGTCAACGGCTCATCTAAATAGACCTGCACAAATGATCAGTTGTCTAAAATAAATAATGGATATGTAAATATGATTCGATTTGCTCGATCGTTGGAAGTGTCACCACCCAGAGATCTGCATCAACTACTAGGGGTGATGTCCTTGTAGAAGAAGCTCCGTCATCTCCCTGAAACATAGTACTTGCGTTAATAAAGAAGGAAGTATAGCGGATGTAATCACGTCATATGATTTCGCTTGATCGAACTGTCAGTATCCATACCTCGAAATGCATAAGAACATCAAGGGACGATGTAACTGCGGTGCACACTTCTGCAAGCTGTTGCGCCGACCCGTAACTGCATGCTCCCCCTTCTTCTTGGACTAATGCTCCATCAACTCCCTGAAACGTAGGACTTTCATTAGTAATGAACACAATATTGAAAAAAGAAGACACATAGGAGGGCGACGACAGAAGGACATATCAATGGCTAAAAACGAAAGAAACATTGTGTGTAACAATCACGCTACAAGAATGCAAGATCTGATGATCTCCATCGATGGAACTGTCCGGAAACGTACCTCGAGCATCTGAGTGACATCAACGGTTGTCGTCAATACGTTGGACTCCTCAGCATCTCCCTGAAAGACAGTACTTGCATTATTTTGGATAACAATAATTATAACTGAAAACAAAGACTAGAGGACGAGTACACGGGTGTACCATTAGGTAAAATAATTACACGACAAATTAAAACTATTGATTTACATTTCTAAAAAAAGTCAGTGGCAGAATAGCCAAGTAAGATTACCCGATAGGCGCTTGAAGTGGCTGATGACTGCAATAACGACATGGATGGAGAATCTTCCGCCTTCATATTGAGTGGATACATAAATGGGGAAATTATTGTTAGCTAATGCTACACACTACCGCAAGGCCGAGAGATAAATACGTAAACTTGACTCACCAGTGGAGGGATGTGGACGAATAGAGTGGGAATAGCGGTTGAGAGCAATTTTCGCCTCGCTCGCGGTGTGTTCTTCTTTATTAGCAATGATGTGGAGTACATGTCTGAACTAAAGTGCCTGCTGCAGATGCGGTATCGATCACCCCTCTTGTCCGCAAAGACTTCTAGGACTCTACTTTCAAGCTCAGACGGTGGATATCCGCAATATCGGACCCATTCTCTTATCTGATCTATTGTCTTAGGGAAAACATGCATTATAGTACCTTCAGATTTATTATGGGTCTTCGAAGGGCAACCGCCAATGGAACAGGCAGGCATTGTGGAAAGTTCTGAAAAGTAAAGATCAACAATTCTCTATGAATACCAATGTAAACTCATAACATGTGACTAGTTCCTTGCATGTACTGTCTTGAACAAAAAGAAATTGGACGCAAAATGATTATGGTACATGGCCTTACCTTGACGAACAAACAGTTAGATGCAGGGATCAGAGTACTTTCTTGTCGTACAACAGGGAGCAGTTCACCGGTTGAAAACTGAGGAGTTTCCTCGGAGTGGTCACGGAAGTTCACAGAGACGAAGAGCAGAAACCAGCACCTTCACGGGTTGACTAGCAAAGCGCAAAGAAGTGCTCATTAGAAATATGAAGTGGGTTATAAAGAATTCGAAACAGGGGTGTGTTTGTGAATGAATGACGTCTATATGTCGTGGCATTATGTGGATTGCAGGGGGCCGTCCAGCGTGAGGGGGGATGCTTGGCAGGAGACACGGGGTCTGGAGGTAGACATGGGAACAACAACCCATGCTCTATAGACCACTTTGAAGTGTACATGGTCTTTGGCACCTCTTGGCCTTTATCGCTCCCTGACAGCTCCATTTGGCAGCACAAGTACCCCGGTGCGAACTGCCTTTCATAGGGCGGGGGGTGGATTGGGGCGCTGGTCGTGCAGACAAGACACAGGAAGACTCGTGAATGGAGACACACTTATGTGGATTGCAGGGGGCCATCCAGCGTGAGGGGGGATGCTTGGCAGGAGACACGGGGTCTGGAGGTAGACATGGGAACAACAACCCATGCTCTATAGACCACTTTGAAGTGTACATGGTCTTTGGCACCTCTTGGCCTTTATCGCTCCCTGACAGCTCCACTTGGCAGCACAAGTACCCCGGTGCGAACTGCCTTTGATAGGGCGGGGGGTGGATTGGGGCGCTGGTCGTGCAGACAAGACACAGGAAGACTCGTGAATGGAGACACACTTATGTGGATTGCAGGGGGCCGTCCAGCGTGAGGGGGGATGCTGGCCGGAGACATGTGGTGTGACAAGACAAGGCACAGGAAGACTATTCAATGGAGACACACTAGATTCATTTAAAAAATGAAAACAACCATTGTTAAAATATATGTTGGGTTTTATTTTAGATCTTAATTTCAATTGAACATAAATAATAAACATTACACATTGTAAAGTTCCGGTTGCAGCACATCCAGGGAAAATCCGCGGTATTGTCCACTGTCGCTTGGGAAATGTTGTCTAATGGCAAGTACCGCACAGGCAGGTATTACTCTCCGAACGCGGTGTCCGAGCCTCCCGTGAAGCCACCAAGTGAAGCAACGATAGGCCACCAGCCTGTACCACCTGTGAAAATGAAAGATGCAAACTGTATTAAAATGACAAAACTTTCTTATCATTCTGCTTTGAAAAAAATTCTATCTAGAAAATGCACAATATGGACCCAATTTACATGCATTCGAATGATATGTAGATGTAATTTTATATGTGGGAGACGACCATGACATAGTAGTGGCATCACTGACATCAAAACCAGAGTATACTTACTCGTTACTCGGATTACGCGGACGAACAGTGCCGCGAAGTTCGTGCATAAGCACCATCATCATCCTCAACACGGTCCGTGAGAGGCAGGCTTCCCTGAACTCTGGCAGCTCGGTGATGCATTGCGGACTTGGCTCGCCTTCCGAAATGTAGGCCAAGCACCCGGAATTTTCACGGCAGCAGCAGTTCTCCTCAGTTGGCATTAGCTCGCACCGATTGCACGTGCACCAGGTGGAGACGCCGTCCATGCGACATGGTCCAGGCTCTTCATCCGTTGACTGGTCCTCCCAACTGCCGTCCGAATCCCCATCGTTTTCGTGTGCTTGCCTTTCCAGTAGTTCTTCCTCGGTGTACTCGGGCTCGTACATATACGGCATTATTGTAGCCATTGTGTGGTAAAGAAAGTAAAATAATTTACAGAGATGGTACAGGTGTTCACAAGGCCTAGAAGTGGCGAAGGTAGCTGACCAGAGCACAGAAACGAGTCACAGAATACTCAAAGTAACACAGAGAGAGGAATGGAATCTAAAATCTGCTGCTGTGTGTTGTGAAACGGTGTGTTTATACTTATTGAGGAAAGAGGCGTCCTGCCATTTCTATGGCGACACTTCATTAGCTGAGGCGCAGCGATTGTTGACACGAAACGTGCTTTGGCGTTGGGAAATGGGCGGTACGCGTCTGCTGATGTCAGGCTCAGGGGCGGGGGATTTGATTTAGTGCCGCAAAAGCAGGTGAGCCAGGGCGATGCGGCAAGTGAGAGGATTATCAGAAAATGGCGGCTGATTTCGAGTGCGTTAATGGACGAAAAGTCGGGTAAGGTCCATAGGAAAGTTTTCTACGATCTACCGATTTATGCTTAAAAACACATGGCCGAACCGTAGGGACAATAAAAAAAAGTCCCGGAACTATCCTTTAAATATTGTCGTCGCTCCTTTGTAGACCCATAATGTCGGCGCCCGAAAACAAGAGGTACCAAAGCGGTGCAGAAAATAAAAAACGAACAAAAGGTTCCAAAGCGGTGCAGAAAATTAAAAACGTATTAGGAGATAATTTGCGAGGGGGCCCCCAAAAATGCCAACTGCCTAGCGGCCTCCACAGGGTTTAAGCTGGCACTGCCTAGAGTCTTGAATGACTATGAGCACGGGCGGGCGACATCGTGTGACCTAAATCTCAGGGCTTTTGATATCAAGTTGCCCTTGACGTTGACAGCGACACCTAGCATGTCTCGTTAGCCCTTTAAATTGATTAACACACTGTTACAGCATGGCCTTGCCATGGATTGCCCAGTTTACAGCGTCTCATTGTGTGACTGAGTGTAGGTGCATACGTTTGGCTTTTGATCATTACAGTGTCTGTATTTTAATGCAGATGCGAGCTACCAACGCAGCCTGCTCTGAATTAACCCAGATAAGTAATTGCAGCCTTTGCTAATAGTCTCCAGGGCACCTGAACACACTGCGCTACATAACCGGGCTGCCCCGAATCCCCACCATGCAAAGTGCCACCAACAGGAGTTGCTCCTAGTGCAAGCTGGGGCAGCGTGCAAAATGGAGTGTGTGCTCATTCCCCGCAACCTTCATTGCCTAGCGTTGCTCTCGTTGACACATGATAAAGTTAAACGTTATTCACATCTAAGCGCACTTAAGCAGAACCCCTGAAGTTATGGATAACCTTTAAAGATTGCATGTCACGAGGTGCTTCCATTGAATTAGGGCAGCCAGACTCAAATGTCGTGGATGCTGTCATTGTTTTCACCGCAGGCCCATTGATCAACATGGCTTTGAACTAGATCCATGTAATGCGGGTGAGGCCCGTTCCAGGCCGGCTTTTGTACTTTGCATTCTGGTAAGTCCAGTTTTGCTCTTTCCATTATTAATGCTGTGCTACCAGTATCGCCATGCAATGATAAGACAGGATTGGTCGGGCCACGCCTTACTGACATGGACCTAGCTAAGGACTATGGTTGCCCGTTAGATGGGGGGCTGGTTTGAATAGGAAAAGAACAGAGAAATGTCACCTGAGGTTTATTCAATGATGTCACCTGGCCCAATAACGCGGGGTCAATCTTTATCCAATCCTGGCATTTATGGCAACTGGAAACAGAACTACAAAGCCCAGCACACAAAGTGCTAGCGCCTAAAAAGCTGTGGCTAGAAAAAACAGACGCTCCGGTAATGGCTCCAAGTTCTGTGCGGTTGACAAATGATTTTCAAACTTGCATGAGAAAACTGTTAAGGTAAGTTGAAATAAGCACTAACAATGCCAACAGTTTGGGCTTTTGTGTAGGAGTGGTAAAGGCACTTGAGAGGAACCGCCGTAGGGGTATTAACTACCCTTTTTTGGTAGCAGGTGCAAAACAGAGCTAGTACCTAAACATCGAATAACAGTGCCTGGCAAAAGCTTAAAAATTATGCACAACCCAAAAATGTTAGCTACCCCAATGATTGTTTTAAACAGGACTTCAGTGGCTTTGTCAATGCTTTATTTTAACAGGACTACAGTGAAGGACATGCAGAGTGCTTATAAATCGTGTGGCTGAAGGCAGGTCTGGTAAGACATTTTTATTACACCAGTAGCATGTTTAGAACCCCAATTAAGTCATTAACATTCAGCAGACTGCTTTGAAAAAACATTGGCAGGCACTTCGAGTGCACAGTTTGATGGTGAGACTTGAATAAAGCAAGCTCAAAGAGTTCCCCCGAAGAGGTGTTTTGGGCAGGCAGAGGCAGGAAGGGGTGGGGATGACCATAGGGATTAGCAAGGCCATGGGCGGGCAATGGGTGGGCACATAACCAACCAAACAACACTTACAGGATCTGTGTCCCTCCTCATATGTCATTCCTCCCTATGTGTACTCAAATGCAATGGTTTCCGCTTAGACACCTAATAGCCCAAACTAAAAAATTAAACCACAAGTCCCAGAACGAAAGTGCTGGTGTTTGAAAAGGCAGAACTGGATCAAACTGTCCACTTGGCAGTCCTGCCATTTCCGACACTGCTTGGTAATACTCTGCTTGTGGGCAATGATAGCATGTAGAGCTGGCAAGGTAATTGGACCTTTTAACAGAGCTGTGCAGTTTGTCACATGTGGGAGCAAGGGCGGCCCTAGGATTTGTAGGACCCTGGGTGGGCAAAAGATTTTTTTTTTAAATTGCGTAAATGGTGACATCAGTGATATCACAGAATGATCTTTAGTTTCAAAGTGTCATCGGAAGTTACATTAAAAACATGTTGCCATGCGTAAGGTAGCAGACAAATACACTGTAAAGTCCAGTGTATGAATTGTGACTATCAATATGCACTTATGTGGCAATATAAAGAGTGAGTTTTATTTTGAAGTAGGAGACAGTGTGAGCTAAATGACTGGTATAGAAATCACATTTCTGCAGATAAGTGATGTCATCAATGACATTTGTGATGTCATCTTTGATGTCAGTGGTGGCGTGAGTTATGGTTGCTTAGCTTACCATAACTGGCGAATTTCTGGGGGTTTTCGGTTTTACGTATACCCATAATATGGATAGGTTGTTGTTAGTGAAAAGTAAGTATAACGTCCCTTTAACAACATTTTTTGCACTGAATGTGGTAGGTTTTATTTACAGCAACTGAACCATAACGTGCCTTTAACAACGTTTTTTCACTGAATTTCATAGGTTTTTACCAGGATACCCTTAGTTTGTACAGATGTACTATACAGCATACCAAATGGATGTCTGCATGCCAATGGGCACACTAACCATGGACTGTGCGTTTGTTTGTAGATAGCTGCTAGCATTCAAACTGCTGGAATAGGTAGTGGTTCTCTTACATAGTGGTACCATTCAGCAAAAAGAAGGCACATGTACAAAGAGCACCATGTATGTGCATTGCAAGGAAAAATTGAGTGGGTCTGCAAACTCTATACTTGAGAAAGAAACAGAGCAAAGACATAGAGTATACACCATAAAGGAATGCACCAGTAAGCGAAGTAACGTCTGCGTCCAACAATATTACCGCACTCTGGCTGTAGAAAAGAAGAAGGAAATGTCAGAGTATCGACTGCAAAGTATTGAGAGCACGCAGTCACTACAATGCGGTAAGTACATTGACATTTCTCCTATAACTGCCCAGCTTGTGCAGTGTACAACAGTGAAAAACCATCATAGTTTTTTTTGTACAGAGCAATGCAAAGCACCCTAAAATGACTGGAAAAGAATTTCCCTCTTGACGAAATGAGTAACGACAGTAACGCCCATTGGTACGGAGCACAGTCTAAAAAGTAAGACAGTTAATATGTATTGCTTCATATACACCTAACAGATATTGTTATCCTTAACAGGACATACTGGAAATGAAAGGAATGCATCACAAGCAGCACCTCCTGCACAACAGCATATGGCCACAGGAAATTAAGGAAACACTTTAAAAAGCAACGTAGACAGCCTGCATATCAAAATGCAACAATTGTTAAACAATTTAGCTGCCTTAAAAGATGTTGTACAAGGACATATTATGGGAAACATGAAATACCTCTGCCCTACCTTCATGTGTACCCCTTCCCCATTTCCCAGCCCACCATCCCCAAGAAAATCCCCGTGAGCAGAGACGTTACGATGAGACCTCAATCCTTGCCTCCCCTCATGACGAACTTGCTCAAATCCCCAATTCCCCTTTTTATTTATCCATTTGTGCTACCCCTTCCCTTTCCTAATAGTGTCTATGTAGCTTAGAAATTAAAGGTGTAGATGTTAAGTGCTGGTGGGTGTGTGAGTGGCTTTTCCTTTTGTGTTAAAATTGCATTGTGAGTCTGCGGCGCACAGTTCTGTCCGAGATGGCTGCAGTTAAGCAAAACTGAGGTTTCCTAGGGACACTGCACCTGCTTGTCGTATGCGCAATCACAATGCAAGTATCTGTAGGACACCAGTACTGGCCGCATGTACGCATCTTCTAATGCACCTTTAATTCATTGTGGGAGTGCACGTCTGTCCGTTCCACAGCTATGCGTATATCATCCTTTGTGTCCTGGTAACACCGCCCCTGTCCAGCATGCTGGGGAAAAAGCTGTAATGTACTTTAAGCAGTTCGAGGCGTCCACCCACGTCCTAAGGGCAGCTGTGCACACGAACATTGTAGTTTCTGTAGCCTACAAACATCCAGCTTGTGAGAAAATGATTGCCCGACATGTGTCACACTTTTAATGAGTCCGGGGAAGGCAACCCTGTCCGTAGCACACCTATTCATATGCGGACAAAGTATTTCACCCAATACGCGTCCTGCGGACAGCCGTCCCATTTCAGAACATTTGGACGCCACTATGTGACCGCATCCACACTGCAGAAGGGGCACCAACCACAGGGATATGATATGATATGATGATATGATATGGCATTTATAACGCACCTATGCACAAGTGTTTCAAGGCGTGATGAGGCATGGGAGGGGAACAAAGGGAGGACAGACAATGATCCTATTAGGCCAGGTGTCATTCAGATTGTGCAAGTGTATGGGTAGGGGAGGGAGGAGAAGTGCAGGGTGGGAAGAGGAAAGGACAGTGCAGGAATAAGAAGAAAAACAAAATAAACAATAAGTAAAAGTACAGCCAGCAGGTGGCAAGTGCAAGGGTAAGTGCAGACATCAGGTGTCAAGTGCTGGTAATGGGACTGTAGGGATACAGAAAACAGTCCCCAAGTGCGGGGGTTACCGGGAAGGCAGTGCTGTGTGCGAAAGTGGGGGAATGCATTTTAACCAGGGTAGGGCATTTCGTCTTTAGTGGTAGCTCTGAAAAGAGCCTTTTTTAATTTATTTTTAGGTGCTTGTAAACAAACACCTTTTTTTCGTTTTTTATGTGGTGTTTTGTTTTCTTCTTCCCCTTACATTCTTACTGTAACCTCTTCAACACATCTTGTAGATTGTAAAACAAAATACCATTTCCAGTGGTGGACAAAGAAATTCCATTTGCATGGAAAACGTAAACATTTTGAGAGTGAAGGATGTCATTGTCACAGAAGAACATCCCAGCAGCGGCCACAAATCACATATGCTTCTGTTTTTCAGACACTTTCTGACCTCTGGCTGGGCACAAATTACATTGCGATAGTCCCATACTCTTCTTGGTGGCATGGATGAGAAAACCACCATGGCAGTGGGACAAAATCTGCTTCACTGCTTTCATCAGCTTCTTTAGTTGACGGAACAAATGTGAACAAGCCATGTAACCCAAATGCAGGGCTCCATAATGCACCACGACAACATGAACAGTAGCAACAGTGCCTACATGTCTGAAAAGTGCAAGCACAACGCTGAAACTGCACACATTGACAGTGCACTACAAAGCCTCCTCTCCTTCCAAATTGAAATTGCCACCAAAGTCTCTTTCCAGGGCATACCTGTGCAGATCGTGCACAAAGGCATCAACCACAATCACCACTGTGCATCTCTCCATCTCTGCCAGCCTCACTACACAGAGTAAAAAGGTATTACCGCCCCCCCCCCTGTGAAGCACACCCTCAGCACCTGATTGGATAATCCCCACAGTCCCATTCCCATGCCCAGCATGCTGAGAAGGGCAGGATGAGGCACGTGCGCTTTCCCAACTACTGTGAGGGCTGCCCCCCTTCAAAGCAGGAGCAGTCCTTCTTCCTGTTCCACTACTTTTTTTTCCAGCACTCCCTCATTGGATACTGTTAAATAGTCACACATGTATCCACCAATCACATCCAAGACCTCTGTACCTAACACTATAATTTCTGTACAACACTCCATATGTACCTTTAAACATTCAGAGTGCAAGTCTTGTTTGATTCAAAAGCACTTCCAAAAGAAAGTTCTGTAAAACTATCCAAGATTTCTTCCTCCGCATCGGCACCCATCACCACAACGTACAGGTATTCATATTTTAATGTTTACAACTCTGTTATAAGTGCCTCTGAGCAGGGTATCTCTCACTGAACTTCCATAATGTACTCAAAAAGCATACTGTCATTTCTCCCATCACCTACCATCAAGTGCCAGTTCAATGGTATGTGCTTGGAAAGTTTTCATTTACCAATATCAGCCATTGTAATATCCAAACAGTTACTCTCTTCTTTCCTTCCGACAATGGTACTAATTCTTTTCCACACTAACACATCTCTTACAAAATTCGTCAAATTATCCCACAAAAGGAGCACCAAATGTATCCTACCAACCTAAACCAAGTACATACAATGCATGCATAAAAAACAGGGTGCCTGCCACTTACCGTGTACGCTTCACAGAATGTAACATTACTTACAATGGCAAAAGAATGTATGCACGCATTGATAACAGTACCATTCTCAAATGCAGGTAACTAAGTCCTAGACGTGAAATAGTTGCTGTACTCATGCAGGAAGCATATATGTGCAGAAAAAGTAATGGAATTTCCCACACAAACACATTTTCCTTTCCAAGCTGTACACCTTTCCCAACCTTTTTCTCACCCTTCTACAACTAGGACTAACCCATTTGCAAAGTAAATACTCCTACACCAATGCACACACTTGCTAAACGGCACATCATAAAGTACACTTACAAATGAACCACTTACCCCTTACCAACAATGATGATGCTCTCAAATCCCCATTCATATACAAAGCCATCCAATTACAGACACACACTAAGTCTTCCTGCCAACACATCCCCGTACCCTTTCCTGTAATGCATTCTCCAAATTCAGTCAGTATACCATTAACAAACATATTGGGGGTCATTACGACCCAGGCGCTAAGTACGCCAACTTTACCACCATGGTGTAAACTACGTTTACACCATGGTGGATGGCGGATTTACCGCCCCATTCCAAGGTGAGTGGGGCGGTAAATCCCCATTTCCCATTTTCCCTTCCCCATTCCCATTTTTGCCCCATAGGGCATAATGGGAGTGGGGAAGGCGCTAATTACGCCACCGTAAATTACGGTGGCGTAATTAGCATCAGGGCGGGTTAGCGCCATGGATTTTAACGGCTGCTAAAAGCAGCCGTTAAAATCAGTATCAGGCGTTAAGGGTTAACGATGGCGTTAAGCCTTAACGCCTGGGTCGTAATGAGGCCCATTGTCTTATTGTCTTCTTTCATAGTTGCAGTTACCACCTCTGTCCTAAAAGTCAGTGGCGTGCCAGCTTGAAAATGCAACCCAGAGGAAGCCTACTCTTGACAGCCAACAAAGTAAGTGCAATGATATTGTGGAGGTGCACCTCTTACTAAGACCACCGTTCCTGTATATTAAGGTACACAATTGCATCAACTCACTGGTATTTGCTTCATGCTTACTACGTGCACCTCAGCAGTTGCTCACTTTCTGTTATGTCGCCAGCATTATAGTAACCCCCAAATAGCAATATAGTGTTCCCACCATTCACTTACATACCAATACACAATCACACACCTCTATCTGTATTCATACCCTCATATTCATCCATTTGTGCAGAAATGCACACATCACAAAATGTGCAAACCTACACTTTTCTTTTTTTCTCCTGCAACTGCTACAGAATGCCTAGCAAAAAGAAACTACCTAGAAAACAACGCAGAAATAGCCCAGCTGTACATAAAAGCATAGAAAGTAGCCATGCACCCCTATCAGATTTTGTACATAAAGTTGAAAGAGAACAGCTAATACAGGCACAAAGGAAAACGCAAGCACCTACCAGTAAGGAGAATGTAATGCCTCAAACAAAATGTACAAATGAAAATAAAGGTAGTGAAAGGTACTGAAAAGAGTGCAACTGTCACTACTGGTAATGGAGTATGTGCAAATGCTAATGGCACCACAAAGAAAGATTCCAAAAAAGTATGTTTACAGAAAGTTTTCCACCACAGAGTCCTTCAGAACCTTATAAGTAGAGGGGAGAAATCACGCTCAACCCTTAAACCTTACCGCACAAATGTAATCCTGGAAACTGTTGTAGACAGTGCAAGGCTCTTAAAACAAAAATTCTTTCAATTCAATTTAATGTGAATGAAACCACTAGCAAAATTACTCTGTAAACTACCACCGCTACTTAGAAGCAAATGCAATATTAGCATAGATACCTTCACAAAATTAATACAGGTCAGTGGAGGCACACCACCAGCACAGAGGCATACTTCAATGAGAAACCATACCAACAAGAGCAAAGAAACCAAATTGCCACACATAGCACTGTACGAGGGTATGAAACGGTACACAATAGCATAATGGAAGAAGAAACACTGCTTTCAGAAATATCTCCAGCAAACTTAAATGCCATTGTCTGTGGTACCGAACCAATGTGGCACATCTATTAATCACCTTGCACATCAATTTGTAATGGTCATCACAACTCTATGAAGTCGTTGCAGCAGTTCCTCAAGCACCATGTAAAAGTCAGCAACAACGGAAAAGGTAAAATACTACAAACTGTGAACTCCTGTCCAGTGCGCGAATGCACAGGACAACGAAGACATTCGTTAGCCTCGATTTCTGGATCTGCTTGCAAAAGCACCTTTCACCATGTCCAAATGTTAGCAACACACCATTGTACTGTAAGAAATCTTGTTTTCAAAGTGTAGTAAGCAAAAAGTATTCAGACACAAAACTGCCTAGTCCATTCAAATTTTCCTTCACAAGTGGTGTAAATTAATATTCAAATGTCGCAAGCAATGGTGTACTGCAAATGGCACTGATTGTTTAAAACATTTACTAAAACGGCTCACACCAGTTGTGTTTAGAAATAATAGGCCTGCACAGAAATGCTGCACACATTCCTGGAAACAGTTACAGGGGCTCAGGAATAAGGCCGTAATTGAACTACTGTGCTTGAATGGTAAATGCACATTAAATAGACAAGTAAATCCACAGGAAGTGGTAATGTACTTACTGCAGGTATTGGAAAGCAAAAACATACCCACACATGAAATATTTCAGATTTCCTACATGTGGAAACATACATGCACTCTCTGCAATCAGGTCATTCAGGAAGAAGTCACTAATGAACGCCCTCTCTATATATGTATACCTAACTGTGATTGCATTCCATTTCAGCAGGTGGTACAAAATGCAAAGCAGAGCATATTGTTTAGGCCTTCCAATTCCGATAATCGTTCCACCTTACATATACAATCCCATAGGCAATACATAATATGAATGCTTTCAACGTACAATGAAGATGGGGGGAAAAAGTAACTGCAAGCTTAGTAGCTTCACACACGGACATGTGTCATTTGGCAACAAAACGTTCACACAATAGCCGTAATGTATCACACAGGCAACACAACCAGGTCAGATCACTATGCTTCGTACATTAGAAAGCACGTACAATCTTTCAAGAAGTTGTAAAGGAATTTGTTTCCTTTCATGAAGGAGAGGCCCAAAAATCTCCTACCCCAAAGGCACTCAAGTGCGTAAAATGGCCCTGCGACCCACATATGCGCAGCCATTGCACACAGATTCTGCCAACATACACCGTTGATTCGTAACTCACTGCACATATAAATAGTAGATAGGGACCATAAATGTACATGTATATATTGTGTCAGCAGTACATTCATTGCACCATGTGTAAGGTACCATCATGTCTCCATGTACGTAAAAGGAAGTTCTAGGTAACTGGAGTACTTAGCATTGAAAATGGACGATGAAATGGCAGCACGTTACCGCCTGATTTTGTTTTTGTAGCCGCATGGTGGCCAGAAATGGAAACCTGTCATACCTCTCTATCAACAGGGGAAAAGTTAATTGTAAAATAGGCTTCAGTGGTACGCATGAATTGCGCCAAATGTAGAGGTTCTATGCAATTGAAAAAGAAAATCCATGTACCAGTATCAGAGTGTTGGCATACATGGCTGCATAACATTGCGGTGGGTGTGGCCACACCCAACGCAACGTTATGCAGCCATGCATGCGAACATGTGGCCAGGTACCAGAATCCACCAACGTAATACAGCCACCGGCACTCCTACCCAACCCCTGCACCATAATACAGCCATGCATGCAAACATGTAGGTAGGTAGCAAAATCCACAAACATAACAGGGCCTCCGGCACCTCTACCCACTTCCACTCACACAGTATTTTTGTAATGCCAACCAAACCACAACAACTTCAGAACATTGCCTCTGCTCCCAGCAGTTTATTAAGTACACAGACCCAATACATCATACTACAGTGCAGTATGCTGTAATCTGTGCAATGGCCACAAATCAACCACATACAACATCCTCTGGTACCCTATGTACTTCTATACACACAGTATTTCAACACATCACCCAGTACACACACTGCAGGACTGATGACTCCATCATGTACAGCCATGGACCCAAAACTGTAGGATGGAACAACAATCACCACACCCATTCAACCAACAATATGTACATTGCTGACACACTGCACACACAAGGCAACAATGTGAAACCTACTTACAACTAGTGAACAAGGAAGTGTACGTAACTGGAATACTTAGCATCAGAAATGCACAATGACACGGTAACATGTTGCCGCCTGATTTTGTTTTAACAGTTTAACAGGGGAAGAGCTCTTTGTAAAATAGGCTTCAGTGGAATGCATGAATTGCGCCAAATGTAGAGGTTGTATGCAATTGAAAAAGAAAATCCATATAGCAGTATCACAGTGTTGGCATGCATGGCTGCATAACTTTGCGGTGGGTGTGGCCAACGCCTAGGCCCTTGGGTGCATGGCCTACGGCCTACAGCCTTTGGCCGTGCACCCAAGACCCTAGGCCTTGACCACACCCACTGCAACCTTATGCATGCATGCATCTGAACATGTGGCCAGGTACCAGAACCCACACACGTAATACAGCCAGCAGCACTCCTACGGCCTTTGGCCAGGCACCCAAGAGCCTCATCCTTGGCCACACCCACGGCAACGTTATGCAGCATGCATGTGAACATGTGGCCAGGTAGCAGAAACCACAAACGTAATACAGCCACCGGCACTCCTACCCAACCCCTGCACCATATTACAGCCATACATACAAACATGTAGGCAGTTACCAGAATCCACAAACATAACACAGTCTCCGGCACCTCTACCCACTTCCACTCACATAGTATTTTACTACTGCCAACCAAACCACAAAATCTTCAGAACATTGCCCCTGCTCCCAGGAGTCTATTAAGTACACAGAACCAATATAGCATAGTAAAATACAGTACTCATTAATTTCCGTAATGGCCACAATCATCAGAGCATTTCCTCTGCTCCCAGCAGTCTATTAAGTACACAGAACCAATACATCATTGTACAGTGCAGTACTCTGTAATCTGCGCAATGGCCACAACCCAACCACATAAAACATCCACTGTAACCCTATGCACTTCTATACACACAGTATTCCAACACATCACCCAGTGGACACACTGCAGGACTGGTGGCACCATCATCTCTAGCCATGCACCCAAAACTGTAGGATGTGCTAACAATCACCACACCCATTCAACCAACAATATGTACAATGCTGACACATCACACACACAAGGCAATAATGTGAAACCTACTTACAACTAGTGCACATAATTTTTGGTGCAAGGCGATACATCCATGGTGCTAGGGGCTTACCACACACAATTCTGCCTAGTACACCCTATGCGAAAATGCTCATGTCATGTGCACTCCACTTCCCATCTGCAATTCAGCCTGCCAGCCCTCACCACAGAAAGAGGTCGCCTCAGGACCTATCATGCCGTAATGAAGGCTGCCTGCAGTCACCATACAAGCTAGTCACCTGAGGAGGTACACTCAAATTGGCGAGTTACGCACAGATAGACTCCCCCACCCTTTCCATCCCCTCTTCCCACCAGCATATGCCAGAACACATATTTTCCAGCCCCTTTCGGCACCGTACTATCCTCGGGCTACAGCATGACGGCGTTACCCAAACGTATGATGCACATCACGCTTCCCTCCAGCCAACCACCGGGCATGTCCAATGTCCGCCGACATCACGCCACACTCCAGCCCAATCAGACTTTTGACCGCGGAGCGAACAGGGAAATGGTACTGTGGAGCAGAGCCAGTTATCACTAATTTTTTTAGACATACATTTTACCTGCTTTTAAAAAAAGTAGAGGACTAATTTTTGCAAAATGTATAAAAGCACGCTTTTGGCACCAAGCCGCCACTCCTGGAGCAAATTTCATGAGAATCCGTCCAATGGTTTGGGCTGTACTCATGCACAAAGTTTTTGTCCATTCAGTCTATGAAAAAAAACATTTTTTGGGTCCCCTCTATAACTTTGGTCGCCCTGGAGGAAACCTCACCAAACTTCCCAGAATAATTCAGAGTAGGCCATATACTTTTTATGCAGAATATGGTCCACGGGGAGCGACGTTATGTACCGCTCAAAAAGTGCTCTTCCTATGAGTTGAGCAACTCAACCATAACTACCCGGCTGCTACTACGTGCCGTCCAATATATTTTTACTTTCCTACGAGGAGAAAACCATGGCTCACAAATGATGAGCAATGAGCATGCTATGTGGAAGTTGTATATAGAGCAATTATTGCAGACTAGTGGGGAAGCCTGGCTGTGAAGCCAGGTTTTCTGGATGCACAGTTGGCAATTTTGCAGGTTTTAGACTTTAGTTTTTCACCAACATACATTGGGGGAGCAGAGATCTCTAAACATAGCATGTGTGTTCCTGAGGAGGAGGAGCCTCCACTCATGTTGATTCCTCTCGGGCCAACTCATGGCTTATCCTTCTGATGTTGTAAATTGAGTATCACAAACATTGGTATTAATGGTACTAATTAGTAACACTTGTTACCAAGTGATCTGAAGCTTAAACGACTGGTATGCAGCACTATATTAAAAAACAAAATATTATAATGTCAGTTAAGAGTTAAATTAGAACTCTGCGCATGGGTTTCCCCTTGTAGAATTTGCAGGTTGATGGTTCACTCTCAAGGTGCAATGTTGGTGGTTGGTGGTTCAGGTTGGTGGTTCAGTCGTAAGGTTCAAAGTTGGTAGTTGGTGCTCCAGGTTGGTGGTTCAGTCTTAAGGTGCAATGCTTGTGGTTGGTGGTTGAGTCTTAAGGTGCAATTATGGTGGTTGGTGTTTGAGTCTTAACGTGCAATGTTGGTGGTCCAGGCTGGCAGTTCAATCTTAAAAAGGATATCACAGGGGCAACGTGCTGGTCTTGGAAGCAGGACCATGCAGAGCAACAGAGGATCGAGTCCCAGATCCGGGCTTAGAAACCGAATTCAGATATTTAGAATTTTATTTTAAAAAAAATTAAAATAAAATAAAAAAAGTAAAGGTGCAACCTTTTACTGAGCTGGAAGTGATGCTACAGGAAAGGGTGATCCACTCCAAACAAGGAAGGTTAGTAATCCGGGAGGATGAGAGGACAGAGTCCTTCCTCTGGTCCTGAAAACCCCTCCTTACTTTTTCTCACATCTTTTTTTAATGCTTCTTTTAATTACGGTTTAGTCCATCAATATCAGCAATTACGCCTGTCTTAAAAAAAACTCTCTTGATTCAGACACGTTCTTTATTTATCGCTGCATTGCCAATTCTCTTTTCTGGCCAAGATACTTGAACATGTTGCAACTCTCCAAATACAGCACCATCTCCGAACCATTTCATCTCATAAGGGACAGGCCATTTAGTTTTTGACCTAAACAAGGCGCTGAAACTGCCTTAGTTTATAGTTGGATAATCAAATGTGGAACAGAAATGATGCTCAAGATACCCCTTTGATCATACAAGATACCCCTTTGATGATACAAGATACCCCTTTGATCATACAAGATACCCCTTTGATCATACAAGATACCCCTTTGATCATACACGACGTGTCAGCTACATTTGACAGCCTGGGCGATCAAACCATTTTAGATTGTTTGATCTCTATTGCAACGGTGTTGGATGAAGCCCTCAATTGGGTCTCATCATTTCTTTACAGACTCCAATTTGCTGTGGTGTACTCGTGCACCCTAGGGATTGTCTCTTTCGCCAATTTCGGTATGTGAAACCCTTCATCATCATAGACATAGTTTAGGCTTATTTTTTTAATTTTATGCTGCCAAAATATTATTCTATTTTACCTTCGCGAGAAATACCTCTAAAGACGGTATTCAAAGGAACTCTCTTTTTTCTTCGGTTAAACTTTGGATGGACTCAACTGGTTGACATTAAATACCTCTAAAACTTAAATGGCCATCATTAGCACCAATTCCAGCTTTAAAAAGATAGGAAAGCCTTCTTTTACTATTGACACTGAGGTCCCTCTTATTGACAAAATAAAAACAATGCCGTTTTCCGACCCTTAAACGGATATGACAGAGCAGGTCAACTCATTTGTCAATTCTACCACATCTTATCATCTCCTCTTTAGGAGAATTGATCCTAATTCGCACATGTTTTGATGAACGCGAAAGTGGACTACAATGATTCTTTTTTGGTTGAGTGACATAACGAGCTAAACAATAAACTGCAAACTCTTCAAAATCCATCAGCACACATTTGTTTTACCTCTCTGCCGTTTACTCATATCCCTCCACTTCTCCAGAAACTTCAGTGGTTATTTGTCTCAGTACAAATTCCGCTTAAATGCGCCATTCTTGTTCATAATCGTCTGCAAAACAACCCTGCCATAGATCTCGGGTGGATAGCTCAGGGGCAACGTGCTCGCCTTGGAAGCAAGATGACACGGAGCAAGGTTCGATCCCCAGGTTAGCACTTAGAAACCTCTGGGTTAAGTGCGTTATAAATAACCTATCATATCATATATAAGTCCCTCTGTTATTCCTGATGGATCTAAACACTAGATCTGAGATGGCCCGTTTGTTAGTAGTACCTCGTTTTAATCTTTCGTCTGCCGGCGGCAGATGCTTTTTGTCCTGAGTGCCTTGTTCTGGATTGGCCTTCCAGGGGCCAGATTATATAAATTTTGAACCGGTGCAAAGTTAGACCGTATTAGAAAACCATTTCACCACGACAAGTGTAGTTTGACATGTTATAAGCACCAGAGAAAAAATTCCCCCAGTGCAAAAACGATACATTTTCGCAGCTTTTTTGCACCAGTACACAGTTTGCCCTAGTGCTGATATGGATTGGGATTAGCACTAGGGAAAACTTTGCTCCCGTGCAAAAATGCATCAAAAAGGTATCTTATTTGCACAAATGTAATTTTTGCCCTTGTCCTTATATCATGCCAAACTGCACTTGTCATGGCACAATGGTTTTCTAACATGGCCTAGTAGGGAAAACGTTGCCCTAGTGCAAATATGGTGCAACTTTTCACTTGCACCAGTGGGAAGTTTCTGTAATCTGCTCTTCCATCTCCAGCCTTTCGCTCTCACTAGCGCACTAATTCCCCAGGATCATTAGCACTAAAGAGATATAAGTGAAATAACAACAGGGACGTCTTCTAGGGTTTCAAATACGTTCCTTTTTTAGACTGGACATAGAAGTGCTCTCTCGCACACCAGGCTGTCAGCCCCAAATATCCCAATAGTCTGAAGTAAGTGAAACAAAGCAATAGCCCACTTAAAGTACTGCACACATTGTATCAATAATACGTACCAATAAAGCTTTCAGGTTTGATAGGTAAGGGTTGGGATGTTTTCCAAGTTCTGGCTTCTAACTCACATGTTGTATTCTGGTAGAGCAGTTGTATTTATTTTTCTCTATTATTAAAGGAGTCACTTGAATGTTGGGGCCCAATTTACATGGAAGTGCCAGGCTCAAGTCTGAAATTCAGATATGTAGGGAAGGCTGTGCAAGACAGTAGGTGCACTGGCAGCCTGGGCCTTCCACAACATGCAAATCCCCCTGTATTTGCATGATGATCGATACGGCTGCATGCAGGATGCACCAGGCACTCTGCTTTCGGCAGGCATCATGGCTCAACTCATGCAAGTTCTTCACGCACACACTTGCCTCCTCAGTCCTGACAAGCAGTGCTTGAGATGGAAATACAGAAGTGCAGGTACTCAGGCTTCCAGCGTATTATTGGGAAGTGCTGGTACTTGCCCAATAAAAGTGTTGGCTTCCTAATGAGAAGTGGCGGCACTATATCTTTCAAATTAAAGAAGTGCAGGTACTCAGGACTGGCAAGTGCCTACCCATTTAAAGCACTGCTGACAAGTATATCTTGGGGGAGATAAGACAAACACAAAGAAGCAGCGTGCTTTGAAAGTCTGTTGAAAGGAAAAACTCTCCCCTTGCTATTCACTTCCTTCCCTCTCTCAGCAGGGTTATGTCAAGGATTGCCGCTCTCCCTCCCATTAAAAACAAGCAATGTCAATATGCCAACAGTTTGGGCTTTTCTGTAGGCATGGAACTGGCGCTGCCGTAGTGGTATTTACTGGCCATTGATGGTAGCAGCTGCAAAATGCGAGTAGCAGTGGCTGACGAAGGCCTAATACTTATGCACAAGGGGGGCAGAAATAAGGTTGGAATGGCCATATGGATTATCATGGCCAAGGGCAGTCAATGGTTGGGCAAATAACCGAACAACGCCTGTCTGCTGTGTGTCTCTCCTCATATGACATGTTTCCCTATCTGTATTCTAATGCAGTAGTTTCAGCTTCAAGGTGGCGCTAAAGCACCACCTAATAGCCTAAACTAAAAATGTACACCCTTTGTGTCTCCATCACAATTCCCTCGAACTTTAGTGCCCTCTCTGTCCCTTCCACCATTCTCACTTTCTGTATGTAGCTCAAAATTCCTGTTCCCAGTCCACTCATGGTTTAGTTGTCCCCCAAACCTCCTTGTACATCTTCTCGTTTCCGTTCCCTTTCTCTTCTTGCTCCATTCCATAGGAAATCTCGCCCCCTTTCAACCCTCTACCTTCTGTCTCTTCTGTACTCCCTTTAAGTCCTATCTTTTATCCTTGCCCTCTGTCTCGTGATCATTTGTTATTTGAATTCCATATCCACATTGTCTGATTCTACCGTTTTTGTTCCTTTAATTGTAATGCCGCTTTGGCGACAGCACGGCATAAATAAAAATAAATTACATGAAATTAAAACATGTTGCGGGATTTAAAAACGATCTAATGCCTTTCTCGGGATTTGCTATGGGCGCCCGTCAAAGAACTGTAGATTTGAGAAAAAGCTCAAGTGTGTGGAGTAGATGACAACTTTCATTGGACAAAGATACGTATATCTTAATGTTGCAAGTAAGCATATATATACAATTCTTTATCACGCAGTTGTCATTTGCGGCGAATTTGGAAGGCGGTCGTACATGAGCTGTCACGTAGGGAGTGCAAAATACTAATAGATGCTGGTCTGTTGATTTACGAGATAGATAAAAACAATTCTGTGGAAGGAGTCTCCTCAAGAGTGTTTTACAGCTGCTAATCATAGTGGCAGGCAGGATTTGCATTGCTCTCTGGGTTGAAAGGCTCCATGTGAAAAAGACTGCAAGGCTTTTCTTTTTGGAAAGATTTGCTCGGTGTGTGTACAATTCCAAGTTATGTCTGTCATTTCGATAACCTAGCGTTCAGAAGAGGTGGAGTGCGGTGCTCGCCTTCTTTACTTTGCAGACTTTAACACACCACTACACAGCAAGTGGTAACGGTACCTGGTGCACTCTGCAGCACCCGAGGGAACTGCTGCTCTTGCTTGCCTCCATCTTTCTTCTTCACACTTGGCAGATGGGGAGCCGGTGCAGTGGACCTAAGCCCCGCCCACCTACCAATCACTTTAAACTGTTGGTGCCTTCCTGGTTGCCTCTCTTTTTCCCCACTTAAGCAGCCCTCCAGCCTCTCCTCCTTTGCAGATGGGGAGCAGGTGCAAGTGGATCCAGGTCACCTGGCCTAGGCACCATCCACCTTCTTAGCCTTGCCTCTTCCTTTCTGCTCTTAACTATTAGATCAGGGGCCTCTCTCCCCCGGGCGCCCGGGCGTCCGAAGGGCAGATGTTCAGACAAGGAGGATCCAGGGCCTGAACTCCTGCTCAGAGAGCAGGTAAGCATGCACCAACATGTGCTTTTTCCCTCTGTCCCCACAGGCCATCCGCACCACCATCAGGCAATGCCAACGTCAACTTCTCCAGTGCTGGGGTGAGGACAGGTGCTCCGTGGCACAGTATGTTGTGCATTTGTAAAAGTTTTATTCTCACGCTGAAGCGCGTGTTTGTCCGCTCCCTCTCCCTTTGTCTCTGTCGCTTCCTTATTTGTTGGCCCTCCCCAATCCCTCCCTCCCACTGCACTCCCATTGGTTGGCGGGCCCTTTAAATCGGTCACCAACAGCACCCCCTGCCATGACAGACCAGAGGCTAAGAACAGCTCCAGTGGTGTCTGTCAGTGTCTGCCGTGGTAGCACCTAGCCTGCCGCCGCAGACCTGCTGCGACAGATCAGGATAAATCGACTCTGGGTGTGTTGTATTGTGCTGTGCTAAAAAACTTAGCCTTTTTCTCCCCTTTTGGGAAAGTCAAATCTGGGTGTGTTGTATTGTCCTGTGCTCAAATACTTAGCCCACAACTTGGCACACACAACTTGGCCACATGCGCTCCCTTGCTTCTCTAGCCGCGTGTGCTCCCTAGCATCGTAGGTCCCCTCATCCTGTTCCTTTTGCCACTCCTGCATTTTCCTTCCTTCCTCTCGCATCTCAGCCCTTCCGTCTTCGATGCATTGTGCATTATTATGACACTGTCTCTAGTTGCACTGTTTCCCTTGGATTACTTTGCATTGCGTGCATTCTTCTTCTAGGTTTCTGTTGTCTTCTGTGCCTTGTTGACCGTATTGACTTTGTGTTTGCTGTCTACCATTCTTGATATTGTGTTGCTATCCACGGTTTGTGGCATCACATTGCAATTGCCTGCATTCTTCACTTCTAGGTTGCCTGCTGACCTCTGTGTTTTGCTTTTGGTCTTGTATTGCATCTGCTTTCTCTACTTCTAGGTTCCCTGTTGTGCTCTTTTTATTTCTGTTGGTTCTGTACTTCATCTGATTTGTAGGTCTGTTGTTCTTGTTATTTGGTGTTCCCCCTCCCTTTCTTGTCCTCCCTGTCCTTCCCTCCTAGCTGCCCTCCCCCACACAACCTCCCCCTCACCCCTCCTATGCCTGGGCTTCCCTTTCGCTACCCCACCACTTTCTCCCCACACCCCCTATGGCGCCCTCTGTCTCACCTATCTTTTCTAACTGTTTTCCTATTGACTATCAAATCCCTCTCACTAGGTCTGGCAGGACGAAGCTCAAAAGGGACATCCTGGTCTCCAACCCAGGCCTCCCTATTGCTGATACCTATACCAGTGCTTCCTCCAGACAGACCCTTACCAACATACTCGTTGTCGTTCGCTCTCCAGGCCTATGGAACCCCCATATGGTCTCTGTTCTCTCTCCTTTTTCCTCTTCTCCCATTAATGGTGGCACCCGGCAGGAGGCCCTTCTTGCCCCCTTCCACTCCTCTAAGACCATCCTTAATGTCTACTTAAATGGCACTGTCTTGGTCCAGGGCCCTCAGGCCAATATCCTCCTCTTTGAGAGATACTTCCCGTGCCTTGTCAACTTAATTTCCTCTCCTGCTATCCCCTCTTACCCCTCTCCGGCTCCTCTGCCACCTCTTTCCTCTGCCACCTCTTCAGCAACCCCTGAATTTCTCTGGCCACCCGGTTGCCACCCTCCTCTGCCACTCCTCTTGCACTCTCTTCTCCCTATGTAACTTGACTACCCTGCCTTCTCTTCCTTCCTCCTCTGCCCATCCTCAGGCACCTCCAACACTTCTGCAGGGTGTACCTCTGGCTTGTACCCCTACTCTGAAGTCATCTGCCATCTCCTGGAAGAACTTGATTTGGATGTACTCAGTCTCACTGAGACTTGGTTCATGGCCAGCTCTGTCACAAGTTTCGACACTCTCTTTCCCGATGGCTGCAAGATCCTCTCCGAATGCAGAACCAACCATCCCGATGGGGGTGTAGCTTTGATTTTCCCAGAGTGGATCCTTGCTTCTATCATTCCAATGCAGCACTACTCCTCCTTTGAATGCCTGCTCTGCAGGCGCTCTATCTCACCTGGCCTCTCCCACACTGTTGCCACTATATATATGCCGGCCGGCCAGGTCGCCCTCTTCCTCTCTGAGTGGGCTGACCTCTCCTCCTCGCTCCTTGCCTCTACCTCTCAACTTCTCCTCCTTAGAGACTTGAACATCTAACTGGTTGCTACCAGCCCTTCTTTGGGACTCTTTTGCAACCTCTGCGAATCTCTCTCTCTCTCTATTCTTCCTTCTGGATCGACACACTCTACAGGGCACACCATGAATGTTCTGATCTCCTCAGACCTTGCTTTCTCTAACCCTCTCACTGCTTCTCTCTCTTGGAGTGATCACTTCCTGCTTTCTTCCCACCAGGTCAAACCGACTCCAGCACTGCCATCTACCTTCTTGGTCATCCGACCCATGAGCAGGGATATAATTTCACCAAAATGCCAGATGTGATGGACGTGACATCACATGACCCTTGACCTCTGATGACATCACAGGAAGTTGTAGAGGAGCAGCCAAATGCCTCTGCAAGAAGTCCCGCCCCGTTCTACCTATATGCTGGAAGCCAGAAGTCACGCCATGCACAACACCAGTGGTTGTGCCTATTCAGCGGAGAGCCTTCGAGAAAAGGTATCCACTAAGGAAACCCATTCTGATGTATCCTCGTAGAGATGACAACCTCTTGGAAGCAGTCCGTTTAATAACTGCACAGATGCAGCAACGCAAGTAGACTTAGCAATCATAGAGGCTAGCTATACGTAACAAATAGACTGCAGGCGGTGCCGCCATTATATAGCAACTGGACAGTGTCACATATTTAGTAAGCTCAGACCCAACTCAGACCCAAGGAGAAAGAAGGATCGAAAGCTGTGTCGCAGCAAGGAAGCAGCTGGAATCGAGGAGAGACCGAAAAGGACTGTCTGACCTTGTGTCAAAGGATGAATCTGCCAAATACTGGTTATCTATTCTTGAATAACAGTGAACGTGACACGCTGAATTATCCCTTGTTAAGGTGCAAAGAAAGAACACTATGAGTGACAAGTCTCTAAGTGGACTGCAGTTATAGATTCTGCCAATATGAGGGAATGTGTCTTGACACTATAAGAAGTATGGATAACTCGCCTTGACTATTGGAAGGGTAGGTCATTTTTGCTAACAGGTGTGGGCAGTATTGCTACTTTAAAGTATTACTACTTTAAAGCATCATTTAGTTACCAAACCCATTTCCACGACTTTTTCACTTTGTTTAGGACTTTGTTTAGGACAGGATCCTAGGAGATAGGCCACTGCCACCCACCCATATTTGAAGAGGCCCCCATCACACTGCCCCAGAGGGTGTTCCAAACTGGCACGCATGAGAGGTAGGACATTACCATATCAGGGTACTTACAATGTGTACATCCTTTAGTTAATGAAGCGTTGCTAATCTACACTTTGTTTATTATTTTTCCGACATCATGTGATACAAAAATTTCAGAGTGAACTCAGAAAATGAACACAAAAAAAGGAATAATGCTATGAATATTGTGTTAGCTCGGGAGGATTGCTCAGCAACAACATGCCCATCTTGGAAGCAAGACGACATGGCGCAACACAGTTTCGATCCCCGGGTCCGCGCTTAGAAACCTCTGGGTATTAAGCGTGTTATAAATAACCAATCATATCATATCATATTGAATACCGCTTCTGACGAAGGGATTCTAATCCCGAAACGCATAGAGCTCATCTGTCTCTTGTTTTTTCTGATCTTTTATTGGAAACAAAATTTACAAAATATATATTATGCACAATATGTTTCAAATATTGTAGAGAACCTATTATATGTTTCCCACAATCTATGATAATGAATTAAAAAAACCTATATGTGAATTCTGAAAATTATTGATATTATTTAAACCATGACCATGAATGATTGATGTGGACACTCCACGTTCTATAATCTATTGGATGAATTAATAATGCTATTCTACATAAAGTATTGCTTGTTTTGTTACAATAAGACATTGAGTGTACAGGGGATGCGAGTGTTCCACAGCCTGTGGACACTGTTTAGTTTGGTTCTAGAAATAGAAGGTGGACATGCAGCTCTAGACTTAACATATCGTGTGCTCACAGTCCCTTATATTCCCAGGAGCAAGGATACTTTGCAAGGCCAAATTCAAAGGCAATCTCCACGGCAGAAGGCATGGATGATGAGAGATGTTGGGATAATTGGGTGGGGAGACACAGTCAAAGTCCACCAACTGACACCTAGGGTACCAGTTTACGTGCTGCTACTGAGCCGAATGTTCCAGAAGGGCACAAGCATGCCACCCAATTGTAGAAGGCCATATAATGAAGGGCATTATATTTTGAGAGCCAATGATGAGCTGTGTATCTGATAACTGTTGAAGATTACTTGTACTAGGGGTGGGCATGAGTTGTCCACCTGACTGCAGAGACCCAATCACAACCCGATCCCTTATGGAAAGTATTCTTAGATATTCTCTTTGAGCCAACCACAACACCCGTAAGTTTCTATTATTTGACACGTAGTATGTGTTACGCTCACCTGGTATCCACGGGGACGCCACCCAGCCCTGGTTGGATGATTTGCACTCTCGAACCCTCTCCTGGTTCCTTGGTAAGGCCTCTGGTTAAAGATGGGTCTTAATATTGTAAAAGGTGGATTCTCCATCCTGCTCCTCATGGTAGGGGCGCGTAGATGTGGGGGGCGAGCAGTGACCAAGTTATTTCACTGGTGCAAGCCCCACTGTGGGAATCCAGGCCTGCTGCGAATCCGCAGGTTTGCTGCTTTAAAGTCTTTATATGCAGTTCTTATGTTCCTCTTAGTTCGAATAATAATGTCTTGCTTCTTTCCTTTTAGGTATGGAAAGGTATTTTGGTGTTGTCATGCAGTTTGAAGATGAGCATGGGCTGGTAGGCGAAAGTGCGGTGTGCGCGATGCTGTCCGGTGAGTAATGCACGATGCGTGGCACTGTTTCGCCTTTTATATTGCTAACCTGTGTCTTTTCTCTCCTTGCAGGTTGCGATGTTCCTCGCCGAGCGCCGTAATGTTCCAGCAATGATACTGACCATGAGATGACTACCCAGGAAAGAATTGTGTGGCTTTCTTCATTCGGGAGGAAACGTGAGTAAATGCTTACTAATGCTGTCTTTCTTTCTTCTCTTTTCAGGTTAAGGTATTCCAGGATGCATGCGGTGCCAATGATGGAGTTCGTACCTTCAGGTGAGTGGAACTGAAGTCAGCTATGGATTGAAGACAGGATACTGTTCCAGGTAAGTTTCGTAGTGTTCTTTCTCTCTCTGCAGGTCCTTGGTTTCAGGTAAACTGGCATCAAAGAACTGGACACAGCGAGCGTTCCGCTGCCCACAGCAGAAAAACACAAAGCATGTTCTGCTGTTTGGGTGCGGTTTAAATAGTCTCAGGTAAAGTAGTCCAGGTAAAATAGTCCCAGGCCTGCCACACCCAAAGTAGTCCAGGCAAAGTAGTCCCAGGCCTGCCACACCCAAAAGACTAGACCGCATAGCTCAGTTCCTTGTAACTGACCTATGTGTGTGCCTCCATGTTGGCTGAACCCCCCCAAGTTAAATAGTCTCAAGTAAATAGTCCCATTCTAATGTTGGTCTTCATGATGGTTATGAGCCTGGTGCCAGAGGTGCCAGGACTGACTCCAAGAGAGTCTTGGATGAGGTTTTAAAGCCTTTGACCTGGCCCTAACTGGAAGGCTGACTTTCCAGTGAGGGCTAGGGGCAAGGGTCATGACAGCACTCCCCCCCAAGGCCCGTCTCATGGTGGCACTTCTGCCTGTGTAGAGGAGGTCCCAGACAGGGCCTGCACCCCTTCCCCTCATTTCGAGATACCAGGAGCGAACTCAGCAAGGTATGTGACGTATGAAGAGCAAATGAACCTACAAAGAGCTGCACTGGGACTCTGCCCAGTATACATCAGAAGATCCATACCGGTTGAAGCACCCATAACCAGACAACCCTGGACAGCACGGAACCCTATCAGACATCCAGACCAGCCGCTGATACGAAATGAGGAGTACCTACAAACGATCCACGAAGAGACTCCAAAAGCCTTAATGGAAGGCCAGTGGAAATGACGCAGACTCATGAATGAACAAAAGCGGCTATCGAAGACAAGCAAATAAATGTAATGTACACAGAGAAGGGGCCATGAGGAAACAGTGCTACATGACAAGATGGAAGCAACCGACCGGTTAAACGTGTGTAAATAGGCTCGAAATGCAAGATGCTAAGAAATCGATACTGCTTGCAATGCTTAGTAGAAGGTAGAGCGGCAAGCGCCAACCATATATCTACCTCAATAAGGCACATTATACAAGTGCAACTCCATTTTGTAAAAGCAGAAATATACCCAGGCGGCCAGAGGCCTGACAGGCCAAGTTTCAAAACCCAGCGAAAGGCAAGAGAAGGAGCGGAATGGAAACGCAACAAAGAGCGGCTCATGCCTAGGAAATCAAGGTCAACCAGAGAAGGGGAGGAGAGCGTCAGCTAACAAGACTCAAACTTCAGAGCATACCAGCCTGCCTCATGAAGGTCAAGATAAGGGGGGCCCATGCAGGTGGCAAGGCTGAAACAGAATTAAATGCACTAAAAGCTGGAAACTGAAGCAGATTCATGGTGGACTAACACGTGATAAGCCAGGCGCGAAGAAGTACCATCGCCTGATGTCATCCAGGACCCGAGGGTGCCATAACTTTTCCCGATAAGAGACTACAGTTTCGAGGGCATCCTTAGCCAACTAATTGACACATTGCCCTAAAACACTGATTGTTGGAAGGGGGGCAGGGTGAAACCTGGGACACCAGGCACAGGGGTGTCCATTCTGCATGCTGCTGATTAAAATTGGAAAATTATGTCCAGGGGTGTAACCTGCCCAATCACAATGGACCAAGTTATCTGGAGTCCTATAGATACTGTAACCAATAGGACGTCGTAGTTGTAGTGACATCTATCACGCGTAATGTAGAGGGATGGGCGTAGATGCAATCCACATGCCCTATTATCATATACAGATATAACACCTATACCTAAGTTACCTTTCCTAACCAATCATATTGCATGATGATTTTTTTATAGAATTAGACGTCAGTAATGTCCTCATTATTGAGTCGTGTTGGAGTAAGTGAATCCTGCACCCCTTTTCCTCACATGGTGCAGCTATCTTGTCTTACAAGTTCTAGAGGGTGAGCGCTGACCTCTGGGCCCATCAGTGATTTCCTCCCTTCCGGAACACTTCGTAGTGTGAGGACGGTTTCGGCCATTAAGTATTGATTATATAATAATAAAACATCTTAGACCGACGGCACGAAGTAACTCCGGGCCTTCGGCAAGATCATGAGTCCTTTCGCCATTCCGGCTGAGTAGACTGAGAAGCTCCCCGTGGACAATGATAGAGTAAAATTTCAAAAATATGCAGTGGGTCTGAAGGAACCCGCCTTTCCAAGCATAACCCTTCTCATTCCCACGGGCAGCCAATCAGAAGAAAACCTTAAAGGCGGGAAGAGGAAGGGGCGGTGATCCTGAAGTTCCAGAGAGGAAAAGATGCGATTGGTGAGTGAAACAATAAACTTGTTACTTTGGCAAATGTCTTGTAGGCATTAAAGCAAGTAAGGGAAAGGTAACGGAGGATGGCAGAGAAAAAATAAAGTAGTTAGAAGTAGAGAAGACTTTATATATATAGGGGGTTTATGACTCGAGCATAAGAAATAAAGAGTGGATCCCGGGGGGACACCCGAGATAAAACGTAAGGATTACCAGGGGGGCACCTGAGATAAAACGTAAGGATTACCAGGGAGGCACCTGAGATAAAAACGTAAGGATTCGCCTTATTCCTGC
This sequence comes from Ambystoma mexicanum, assembly GCF_040938575.1. NCBI lineage: Eukaryota > Metazoa > Chordata > Amphibia > Caudata > Ambystomatidae > Ambystoma > Ambystoma mexicanum. The sequence goes on along the minus strand of NC_090937.1, from coordinate 339,376,207 downwards.
ACTTTAAAGAGTGGTCAGAAGAAATGTGAACTCATAGCCCACAGTGGGGGGACAATTATACTACGGTGACGATTAAAGACGGCATCAAAGGGGTTTGTTTACACACCATGTCGGGGTATTGATTAGAAGGCAGGTATACGTGTGTCCAGCTGGTGTTCGTCTAGTCTGTCGAGTGTCTGTCATATGTGTCTTGTTGTATGTCAAATGTAAAATAATTGTATTAATGTTTGGTTGAAATGCATTTTGGCTTTACATGATTCTGTAACTAAGAGGGAATCGCCATTGAATTGATGGGTTTTGAGTAAATTGTTGGTATACATTTTGGCGGGAAAAGATTGGATTGGAGCTTGCGTGTGTGCTGCTCGCTCATACTATTGGAAGGTTAAAGAACTGTATAAATACTGTTAGTGACAAAATTAAAAATGGAGGAAGTTACCCCACTTGCGCATTTGTGCATGCAGCTACCCAAGCATGCACCAAAACTAAAGAAATACAGCACGGAGTGGGTTAAGGGTACCGCCAATAAGATGTTTATGCCATGGCCCCAGAATGGGGCACTCTTTAAGGCTGTTTTACAGCATATGCCATATTGCGAAGAGCAAGGAATACCGCTCAGTCGCACACAATACGCAGCCTATAAAAAGTACAGGCAGAACATGTTAAGGTTAGAGGAAGAAAGGAGAGTGCACGAAAGGAAAGTAAAAAAGCGAGAAGAGGAGGAAAGTAGAAGGGCAAAGGAACGTAGAAATGAACGGATGAGGGAAGTAGATAGGGCTAGAGAAGAAGCAAAAAAGCGAAAAGAAATAGACGAGGAAGTAGAACGAAATCGCAGACAGAGGGCACGGGATCTTGAATATTTGGAGCGGGAAGTGATTAAACCCAATCCTATAGTAGAATGGGAAGACATAGAAGAATTCTTTCCTGCAAGCGATGCGGTACCAGGTACAAGCGGGACAAATATTGAAGATGACTTCGACACCAGAAGCATCAGGGAAACGATCGATAAAATATACGATGAGATGGGGCTAGAGCAGATATCCGATGGAGGAAGGGAAGATGAGCGCTTAGAGAGCACTCAGCTATATGACACTGAGGATGTCACTCGAAGTAGTGGGAGCAGGGGACTGTCCCTAGACAGGCTGGAGATTGGGCAGAACGAAGAAGATGCTAGGAGTTGTGTAAACTGGGAGTATTCAGGATCTGACTCCAGTGGGGAAACAGAGGATGTGGCACATGAAGAAGGGAGATGGTGCGAAAAACGGCTCCCGGGGGACAGAGAGGTACGATGGTCAGACGCTAGCGGGTCCACAAGTAGGGCACCGAACAAGAAGGAACACCCCACGGTCAGAGGGGGGCGTCAGCACCTGCCTATGCAGACAGATTAAGGGCATTGCCAGGTAGACGGCAAGGCGGGAATGCCACCCCATCGATAGACCAGAGAGCTATGGGGAAAGAGAAGGAGGACTGTGCATTCCAATTCCCGTTGCTAGAAAAGGGGGGAGCAAGACCACAATATATTCCATGGCCACACATGGACTGAGAGAACCTTAAAAATAAGCTTCCAATGCTGACATCGGGAGCCAGAAAATAGATACATGAGTTAGAGAAAATGACGGGGGGTGTCACCTTAGCTATAGGGGGCATTAAGGGCCTCCTAATTGCCATACTTGGTGAAAGAGCAGATGATGTATGGAAACGGGCAGGCTATCCTAGTGTAACCCTAACTAACACCTCCCATGACGGAGCACCATTAAATAACTGTAGGACAGCAGTGTGGAAAGTGCTGCGAACGATATATGCAGACACTTTTGATATGGGGGCTATAATGACTCGGAAAATGAAAGAGTCAGAGGATCCGTTGATTTATATCCAGAATTTTCAAGACGCGTGGGTGCTCGAAACACATGAGTCTTGGACAAAATCTATCCCTGCATTCTACCACATATTATGCCAGGGGTTGCCTGAACCGGTGCAGAAGCAGTTCAAGAAATTGGCAGGAATAGAAGCTAAACCGTGGACTGAAATACAGTTGACAATTGCACATTACTGTAGATTGTTGCAAGAAAAGAATCGGAAAAAGGAGGCAACTCGTAAGGGCGAGGAGGCGAAGCTGGTGCAAAAGAAGCTCTCGAAGTATTGTCTCGAGGGAGCCATGCTCACCAGCCCAGCCGAACCAAGCGCACAACAAGTGACCAACCCATCGCAGAATAATCAGGGTAACGCAGGATTTTACCCAGTAGGAAGGGGTTTTGGAGGAAGAGGATGGCAGAGTAATCAAGGAGGGTTTCGAGGTAACCAGGGAGGATTTCAGAATAATCAAAATGGCTTTCAGAACATGCAGATTGGCGGTCCAGCTATGCCAGATGGACAGATGGCCCGTTCACCGCCAGTGTGTTGGCTGTGTGGAATGTCAGGACATGTGGCGCGTATGTGCAGAAGCCAAGGCATGTGGCAAAGCAGCCAAGGGATGGGGGCAGGCATGGTGAATCAGCCTGCCGTCCCGCAACAGGGCGGTGCACAAAATTACACAGTACAGCCACAGGCATCAGGCGTGCAGCAAGGTGCACAACAAGTGGTTCAACCACCGAACATGGGGAACTTGCCACAGGGACAATGCCAGCAGGCACCACCGCAAATGTCACAGGGCACTAGCTCTGGAGGAGGAGTCAACCCTGGGGCTGAGGGAAATCAACAAGTATACAGTGGGCCAAACTTATATATGAAATAGGACAGCTCACAGGGGGACTCTGATGTGCTCTATCCTATCAGTGACACCAGACCCTAACAGGGAACCAAGGGTGAATATCACCATAGGGATTAAAGAATATTCCTTCCTAGTTGACACGGGTGCAACGCGCTCGTGCATACAAGAGGGCAAATTTTCCTTGTCCGGCAAGGCTATAGATACTCAGAGTTTCATTGGAGCTCATAGTAGAGTTCCCTTTACAGACGCACTCCCAGTTTCAGTGGGAGAATTCAAAATGAATGTACCCCTATTATATTCACGTCAGACCTCAGTAAATATTCTGAGCCAAGACCTGATGACTAAATTGAACATGACCATCTCGTTTTCCAAGAATGGTATAGTGTGCTCCACTCCATGAATGCATTATTCAAACGTGTGCGAAATGATCAGAGCATACGCAGGACGTATAGCCATGAGAGCTATACCGTTAGAGCCAGAAGTCTTTGCATATGGCGTGCGGGTGCTTATGGCGGGACTGCCAGGCCTCGCAGATAAAACTATGAGGACACCTGATGAGTTTCTGTTCAGGCCAAGAATACCCATGCACGAAGAGGAGGGACAACTATTTCCCTTAATGATACAATCTGCAGCAGTGCGAGGGAAAGTGGTATTGGTCGAAGGCAGACAATGGTGTGCGATTATCGCCATCGAGGAAGGGTATCGAGTGACTGACGTCACCGATGACAATCTGTTCGAAGAGCACCCTGACCTAGAGGAGACAAGAGTGGAAGTAAGTCTCACATTTTGGGTTAAAATGATCAGATGGGAGGTGCCACAGAGAATGATGTTGGCGCTGGTACGTCCAGAATACTTTGATTACGACATGGCCCAAGTGCCTGCTGCAGTATGGACTACAGGGCCCTATGACGTAGGTCTCCTAAAGAGGGCAGGTGAAGTGAAAATTAAACTGAAACCAGGAGCAATTTTACCACGAGTGCAACATTATCCCATGTCCAGAGAGGCGGATGAAGGGATCGCGAAGACAATTTCTGCCATGATGGAGCAGGGCATCTTAGTGACATCAGAATCACCTTGCAACACAGTGATTAACCCTGTCAAAAAATCAAAGGGAGGGTCCTGGCGTTTAATCCAAGATTTACCAGCATTAAATGATATAGTTGAAGCCGAGTTCCCTCTAGTCCCCAATCCATCCACAATACTGTGTAACATACCCACCGAGGCAAAATATTTCAACGTAATCGATTTGAAAAATGCATTTTTCTCAATTCCACTGCACCGTGACTCTCAGGACCTGATGTAATTCACTTTCAGACAGATGCGTCTGAAAAGTATGAGGTTGCCACAGGGGTATTGCGAGTCCCCGTCTATTTTCAACACAGTCCTGCAAATGGACCTAGGCAATATTGCGGTGGCCAGTGTTGTTTTGCAGTACGTAGATGACATTCTGATCTGCAGCACCACTGAATAGCAATGCAGGCGTGACTCTGTCTAGCTATTGACTATACTGGCTGTAAAGGGATACAAAGTTGATAAGGAAAAGTTGCAGTACTGTCAACAGGAGGTGTTGTACATAGGGCAACTAATCTCTCATGAGGGGAAAAGGGTAACCCCAGAGAGGGCTGGGGCCATCATGAACACGACCAATCCGCACACGATAAAACAAATGCAGAGCTTCTTAGGCCTGTGCAATTATGTCAGAGCATGGGTCTTTGACTACAGCTCGTATACCAAGTCCTTGCTTCAGGCTTTGAAGAAAGCCCAGGCAACAAAAGGAAAGATTTAATGGACTGAGGCAATGGAGAAAGGGTTTGCAGAACTTAAGGGGGCAATTTGTAAAGCCCCAGTTCTCGGAATTCCTAATTATGCAGAGGAGTTCTACCTGTTCTCACACTCTGATGGTAATTTTATGACGGCATTGCTCGCGCAGCAAACCTCGCTGGGGTACAAGCCCCTATCATATAACAGTGGGAGTCTGGCCCCGGTTATAAAGGGCCACTTCCCATGCGAACAAAATCTAGCTGCTGCTGCATTCGCTATCGAAAAGGCGTCATCCATTGTGATGGGGTGCTCCATGACATTGTATGGTGAACATTCGTTGTTCGCCATACTAGAGAAACCAAAGGGCACACTGACATCTCAGAGAGCATCCGCCTATGAGGCGATTATCTTCAACCCATCGATCAAAATAGTGCAATGTAAAACTGTAAACCCTGCTACGTTCATAGGTGAGCCAATCACAGAGGGATAACCTATACACGACAGTGCGAACTATGAGGAATTCTATGATGAGATCCCAAGGGTAAAAGAAAATGCCCTGGCAAGTGGAGAGATCATCTTTATTGATGGTTTTTCGAGAATCGACCAAGAAGACGGACAAAGGTATACAGGCGTGGGCGTGGTAAAACTCCTAGCGAACGGAGAGTTTCGAGTACTCATCAGTGCGCAAATACCCTCTGACTATTCTGCGCAAGCTGCAGAACTGCTGGCACTGATACTCGCCATTGAGAATCATGCAGACCAGGAAGTAACTGTGTACAGTGACTCAGCCTATGTGACGTCCACAGTACATGCAGGTCTAGCGCGCCGGAAAAGGAGGGGCTACCTCCGAGCAGATGGGATGCCAGTGCAACATGCAGCCTTATTGGACAGGCTGATAAAAGCACTACAGCTCCCAGTGGGCATAGCGGTCGTGAAATGTGCCGCTCATACCAAGGGGACGGATTTCATGTCACGTGGAAATCATGAAGCAGACACGGAAGGCAAGCGCATGGCATTCAAGAATGAAACAATCATGGACGTGGATGTGGCACGTACCCATGAGCGGATGATGGTAGCACGAGCCACACCAGAAGCCTATAGCAATATGGGGCAGACTCAGCTAATGTAGCTCCAGGGGGAGGCACCTCAGGAGGAGAAAAATGTGTGGAAGCGTCAAGGGTGTTCTTTAAACCCCTCTGCCGGGCTGTGGAGCAAGACAGCACTGGTAAGCCAGTAATTCCTGTCGCCCTTCTAAAGGTAGCATTAGAACAACTACACTACCCCATCCACATGACAAAAGAAAATCTTGCTGCAACGCTCGCAGAAGACTGGTTCACACCAAATTTAGCAGAGCATGTTGCATTTTTTATGGTGAACTGCATAATCTGCCAGCAATTCACCACTGGGCACACATTAAAAGTAGTGAGAGGGATCATCCCCAGACCGAATGGACCATTCCAGCACTTGCATATCGACTACATCGACATGATTCAAGTGTGCAACGGGTACAGGTATTTAATTGTGGTGGTGTGTCCATTCTCTAGATGGATAGAAGCAGGTCCCTGTACACACCCAGACGCTACCTGTGCTGCCAAGTTCCTAGTGAGGGAGGTATTCCCTAGATGGGGGGTGTGCGAAGTAATGAGATCAGATAACGGGGCTCACTTTGTAAATTCAGTTTTCGAACAGATTAGCTTGTTGCTTGGTATAAAGCACAAGTTCTCGTCGGCGTATCATCCTGAGGGGAATGGGATATGTGAACGGATCAACAGCTTGCTTAAGGAGAGGATAGCCAAGTTGAAGCTCACATTAAAGAAGGGATGGCTGCACTGTCTACCATTGGCATTGTATGCACTTCGGAACCAACCCGGCTCCGACCATCATCTCACGCCACACAAGATAGTTACAGAGGACCCCTCTTACCCCCCGAGATAGAGCTAGTTGTGATGCCCAGCCGACTAGAGAGGTTCTGGGAACAGAGATGCAAAAGTACCTTAATTGTATGACATCCAGCGCGTCTGTCATTACAGGCCAGCTGCAGCGACGGCGAAAAGGGGACGGCGCAGCACGAAACACAGCAGGAAGTGCTGAAGCAGACACTGAGTAAGGTGTACATGTGCCCCTCGTCTTCCCTGGTGACAGCGTGCTTGTGAAGAACGTTACCAGGAAAAGGTGGGAGGAGCCAAGATTTAATGGCCCTTTCATCGTAGAGGACTGCACCCTCTCCGCCGTCAAGCTCCAGGGCAGAAGGGCATGTATCTTCCTAAATGACTTTCAACCCTATATAGGAGAGAGCCCTCCTGCTGCATCCAACTGGAAAGAAACCAGAGACAACGGGGAAGAACCTCAGCATGTGCAGACAGGATCCATGGCGAGGAAGAAGGACGCATGAGCAGAAAACCAAGACAAAGAACCCGATGCAAGTTGTGGCAGAAAACTGGACAAGTTCCCCAAGCAAAGGGGAATAAGGACCTACCAAACACTCTGTACATCCCAGTTGCAGGCTAAAGAGAAGCACATCCAAAGCCACAACAACATTGATAAAATGAACTTTTGAAAGCACGACATGCCCAAGTGATACAAAGAATCAAGACTCTGATAGACTGCAAATAAGACATTGCCTGAGAGTGTAACACAGTAGCCTGAAGCAATCAGTATTGAGACTTTGTTCACAGACTTATAGTACATTCCATTAGAAGTCTCAAGTGGGATGTGCTAACCTGTTTCCAACTTGTGGTGCTATCATACCCAACACTCATAGGGAGAGGATCCAGTGTCACAGACTTTATTCAAGATCCGGCCAACAAGAAAATAATCTGGCAACTACTGACTGTCATCACGGAAGCCTTCATTGTACTGCCCGAGTACAGTGATAAGGGTACAGATGCTTCCACCACAAGTGATCATTGATGAGCTGACATACACGCTTTTCTTTCGCAACATAGAGGAATGCCCAGGACTCGTCTGGAGAACCACAGATACCTTAGCCTTTATCAGAGATCCAAGAAACAACGAATTCCTAAACAGAGTGTGGTACAAACTGAATTACGTGGTCGCAATCCACGCAGCAGGAAAGTGTAATAACTGTTCACGTCACAAAAAAGGCCTATGATCTAGAGACTAGAAAATCAGAACGAATGTTGTTGTCACCAGAAGACAGCAGATATGCATACCATGTCTTCTTTAACCTCATTGACAACTTTCCAGAACTAGTGGGTAGACCAAACAATGTTGACGTACCCGCATTCCTCAGAGACCCAATAAAGAACGCACAATTAAACAAGCTTCTGATAGCCATCATAGCACAACTGAGAAGTAATTATGTTCATCAACTGCTGAGGAGAGCCTTGTGAAGAGGAGATCCCAATAAACTTTCCGCCGTGGAGCAGATCGAGGAGAGAGACACTGTTCTTCAACTTGTCGCCGAGAGACCGAGTTAAAGGAGCGGACACAAGAACTTCACCATCTTATTTTTAATTTTTCTTCATTTTTCTCATTTTTTCCTATTTTGGCATATGTTCACTTTTGTTTTTTATTTTGTTTTTATTTTTACAACATTTTATTTTTGTGTGATTTTTAGCAGGTCCATCTTTTCATTCTTTCGCATTGAGCAAGTTCCAGCATGTCCTCAGGACCAAGGCAAATTCGAGGCGTGCATTGGGACCTCACCTATTATCGATATGCATAATTAATGTGATGTACCAAAATTGCTAGCCTAACCCTTTTCCATAGTCTAGCACAGGAACTGTACTGAGTACCCAGAGACTACCGTTGTCACTCACATGAGGGGGGACAGTTGGAGAAGCACTCGTCATTTAATAGTAAATAACTCTTGAACTACGAGACCAGAGAAAGAGAAGGAATAAATAACTGACTATGAACTCATTCAAAAAGGGGGCCCAGAACAGTAATTTGGTTTTACCCCCAACAGAAGGGCGCCCCCACTTCCCTGGAAGAAAATGCTGCAAGTTGTCATTCCGAACGACTATGTGTATATCTATAGTTATTGTTATTGTTTTTCTGTCGTTAACAATCAGAACTGCTTTCTTTATTGGTGCACGAAGTGTCCCAATCTCAGTGCACCCACCAGATAATGAACGTCTGGGGCCTACGAAAGCACCCAGACCCCATATAGTCATCCCAGTCCCAAGAAAACCTGATGATAAAAATAACAAACTAAATTTAAATGTAATGAGCAATGATTTAGACACATTTGAGGTAACAAATGAAGAGAAAAGCTGGAGACAGGGTCAGCACGGAATGAATGAAAACGCTGCACTGACCACTGCACGCACCCACACACAGGATACACACAGACAAGGGCAAGTGTCAATGGCTACAGGGCCTCCAACGAAGGCAGCAGAGAAGGGGAGACTGCCTGCCGAACAATCAGTTACAGAAAACAGTGGAAGTACCCAAGAGGAGCCAAGTGAAACACTAGAGAGAGGGCATAGCAAAATCCCTCAAATGAACAGAAGTAGCCATAAAGGAATTCAAAGTGAAAACACAAATGCTGATAGACTATTTGTTCCCCTTCATAGTCAGAGCAACGAAACTACATGAGGAGCTGGAACATAGAACTGCAGAGACTATAATGACAAACACGCCAGCTCGAGCACTGCAAACAAGAACCAGATATATGACTCAGCCTCACATTGAGGATATGGTGAGCCAATGGCGGCCAGAGAACCACAATGAAAAACAACAAGAGGAGAGGAAGAGAAACACAAAACCTTCTCCTACCACAGCGATGCAGTCGAGGCAGCTTGCTCCACTGAGACACCCAGAGAGGAAAAGCAGCACAGACGCATTTAGAGACATAGCCATAGCAAACTACAGAAGAACGCTGAGAATCAAGAGAAGCCCAGACGAAGATAACAATGAACTTAATGATTACCTGGACAGCACAGCCCATCTTGGAAACAACATATAGTACCAGCAGATGAAGGAAGTAGGACAAAGGCAGTCGGAAGGAGAATGCTTCGTCTGTGCTCTCCTACCATACAGCATGGGAAAATCCAAGATCTTTGTGGCTGTAGAAATTAATGTCCCTACAGCACACTGTATGTCACATGTAGCAATGTGTAACACCAGAGGACAATTTATGGGAAAAGACACCGCATTGATATGGGCCAACGAAAAGGATCACCCGGATGAAGATGGCTACACCCAGGACATTAAAACAAGAAACCGAGCGCACACCAGAAATCATGTGATCAAGTACGAGAACCCTGGCATCAAAGGATCAGGGAAAAGATGGGAAGTTAACCCGAGACTGAACGTTCAAGGGAAGACTGCAGAAGAGGCTCAAATCTGGAAGAACAGAGGCCAAATGCAGATCTGGGGGACAGTGGTCTCCCCAGATGGATGGGAGGATGGAGTAGTAATCTGCCGAGCGTGGATGGTCCTTGGAGCCTGCAAGGAAGCAATAGAGAATTCGCAGAGGTTATGCAAACCCCTGTGGCCAAAGCTAGTAAAGCTACTAACATGGGTCGAAGATAGAGGGGGACCCCTCCAGATAGTGCCACTGTAGAGGCCGAAACTATGTTTCAGAAACAATGGCACAAAGAAGATGGGAGAGAATCAAAACTGTGGACAAATATTTGAAGCTCCAGGAATGACACAAGGAACCGCAGTTATTATGGACCATTACTGGGCGTGTGGACCCAAGGCATACATAAGGCTGCCGAAAAACTGGGGAGGCATATGCACACAAGTGAACGTTCACGTTCCCGCGCTAGTGATCCCTAAGAATGACCTGAAGTTGGACAGTTTCCCGAAAGCATTTGCTCATCTAAGAAGAAGGAGATCTGTGGAACTGGTATCCAGGATGAAGAGGGAAAATTACTTTTCTCCCAAATCAGAAGAGGCATTCCATGCAATCCCGTACGAACACAGGCTGTTCAGCCTCACCTCAACAGTATTCACAACACTACTCCTGCCCCACATCCAAGTTGGAGTGAATGCTAAATGGTTGCAGATAATCAGATGGGAGTTGTTGCAGACCATCAATGCCACTATAAAAGGATTCAACGCAATCAAAGAAGAGTTGAGAGCAATCAGACCGATGACCCTCCAAAACAGATATTTGCTTGACATGATCACAGCAATGGATGGAGGTGTTTGTGCAAAAATTGGAGAATCATGTTGCACATTCGTACCATCACACGATGAAGAAAACGGAACCCTAACAGAGGCCATGAGCATGTTGACAAGCCTGAAAAACCAGATGATCGATGAAAGTGATGATGTGGAAGATGACAGCTGGTTTGGAGACCTATTCTCGTGGGTCCCACAATGGATGCCAGATATTTTCAAGTTTCTTGAAGGTATGAAGGAAAATGGATCTACTGCAGCCAAAATGGACAATGTCAGCTAATGACATGGATCAAAGACGAACATGTGAAAACAGCAGGGAGTTTGAAGGTAGTGATAAAAATATGGACCCCAAAGGCTCACACATTCACACCATCATGTACAAACATTGAAGACGATGAACATTACACCGAAGAATCAGAAGAAATGAATGCAAAGGAGGTTGCAGAAGTGGTCGATGAACCGATAGAGGGGGAGTGTAGAGGAGGTCGCAGACATGGCCTGCACGCACTCCCCTCATTTCGAGGTATCAGGAGCGTACTCACCAAGGTATGTGACGTATGAAGAGCAAAGTAACCTACAAAGAGCTGCACTGGGACTCTGCCCAGTATACATCAGAAGATCCATACCGGTTGAAGCACCCATAACCAGACAACCCTGGGCAGCACGGTACCCTATCAGACAGCCATACCAGCCGCTGATACGAAATGAGGAGTACCTACACACGGTCCACGAAGAGACCCCAAAAGCCTTAATGGAAGGCCAGTGGAAATGACACAAGGGCCTGAACAGACTCATGAATGAACAAAAGCGGCTATCGAAGGCAAGCACGCCAGTGCGTGTAACTACAAAAATAAATGTAATGGACACAGAGAAGAGACAATGTTAAAACATGAGGAAACGGTGCTACGTGACAAGATGGAATCAACCGACCGGTTAAACATGTGTAAATAGGCTCAAAACGCAAGATGCTAAGAAATCGATACTGCTTGCAATGCTTAGTAGACGATAGAGCGGCAAGCGCCAACCATATATCTACCTCAATAAGGCACATTATACAAGTGCGACTCCATTTTGTAAAAGCAGAAATGTACCCAGGCGCAGAGGCCTGACAGACCAAGTTTCGAAACCCAGCTAAAGGCAAGAGAAGGAGCGGAATCGAAACTCAACAAAGAGCGGCTCATGCCTAGGAAATCAAGGTCAACCAGAGAAGGGGAGGAGAGCGTCAGCTAACAAGACTCAAACTTCAGAGCATACCAGCCTGCCTCATGAAGGTCAAGATAAGGGGGGCCCATGCAGGTGGCGAGGCTGAAACAGAATTAAATGCACTAAAAGCTGGAAACTGAAGCAGATTCATGGTGGACTAATACGTGATCAGCCAGGCGCGAAGAAGTACAATCGCCTGATGTCATCCAGGACCCGACTGTGCCATAACTTTTCCCGATAAGAGACTACAGTTTCAAGGCCATCCTTCGCCAACTAATTGACACACCGCCCTAAAACACTGATTGATGGAAGGGAGGCAGGGTGAAACTTGGGACATCAGGCACAGGGGTGTCCATTATGCATGCTGCTAATTAAAAGTGGAAATTTATGTCCAGGGGTGTAACCTGCCCAATCACAATGGACCAAGTTATCTGGAGTCCTATAGATACTGTAACCAATAGGACTTCGTAGTTGTAGTGACGTCTATCACGCGTGATGTAAAGGGATGGGCGTAGATGCCCACCCGATAAGAGTTATCCAATCCGCATGTCCTATTATCATATACAGATATAACACCTATATTTAAGTTACCTTTCCTAACCAATTATATTGCATGATGATTTTTAATAGAATTAGACATCAGTGATGACAAGCTTAGCCTATAACAATGACTGTTCGACTAGAGTTAGAGGAAGTCGGAGAAAGACAGGTGATCGCAATGCTGCTGATTTCCATTTGTTTCTCTGTTTGATGTACTTGTCATTAAACAGACTTCCCTTTGCCAACTTACTGAGTCCTCATTATTGAGTCGTGTTGGAGTAAGTGAATCCTGCACCCCCTTTCCTCTCATGGTGCAGCTATCTTGTCTTACAAGTTCTAGACGGTGAGCGCTGACCTACAGGCCCGTCAGTGATTTCCTCCCTTCCGGAACACCTGGTCCTGGTTTGGCTGGGTAATTCTGATGGAACTTTTTAATTAAGTGAGGTGCATGGATGTATTCACTGGGTTCCCATGATCTGTCTTGAGGGCCGTATCCCTTCCAATTAACTAAGTAGTATAGTTTGGATCTGGTGTATTTTGAGTCTAGTATATCCTTTACATCAAACTCTGGTTCTCCTTCAACTAATACTGGTTTTGGTGGTGTTGTAACCCGAGTACCGGTTGTACCGGTTTCAGGAGTGATACTTGAAACACAGGAAGAATCTGCATAGTGGGTGGTAGGGCTAATTTAACTGCCACGGGATTTAGTATGGATTCAATAGAATAAGGTCCCAGATATCGGGGACGAAAGGTCTGAGTCCCTTTTATGGGCACATATTTTGATGCTAACCAGACCTTGTCTCGAATTTGATAGTCGGGGGCTTTACTGCGATGTTGGTCAGCAAATTTCTTTTGTCTGTTCTTGGCTTGGAGTAAATGTTCTGCTGCTTCTTTGAAGGCCTGGGAAATAGTCTTATCTAGGGTTTTAACCGCTGGCATTTCCAAAGGTGTTGGGAGATCCAATTCTGAAGTACATGGATGTCTACCATATATAGTGTAGAAAGGGGTTTGTCCAGTGCTGGTGTGTAATGAATTATTATAGGCATATTCAACTGTCCATAACAAGTCCTTCCAATTTCTTTCCACTTGATGTAACATGCAAGGTAAGTATTGCTCGAGGGTTTGGTTTGTTCTTTCTGTTTGGCCATCTGTTTGAGGATGGTGACTTGTAGATAGTCGAATGTCAATTTGGGCCATTGAACAGCATTTCCTCCAGAAGTTGCATAGGAACTGACTACCTCGATCTGAGATCAAGACCGGTGGAAAGCCATGTAGCCGTACAATTTCCTCCAGGAATACTTTTGCTAAATTGGATGCATTTGGAAGACCCTCAAAAGGAATAAAGTGTGCCATTTTAGAGAACAAGTCTACAACTACTAAAATGGTGTTAGTAGTTGAATCCTTGACTGGGAGGTAGATCTGTAATGAAATCAAGGGACAGTGTGTGCCATGGTGCGGGAAGAATTTCCAATGGTTGGAGAAGACCAGCTGGTTAATGCTTTTGGGACTTGTTTTGTGCACACACACCGCAAGATTGGATCAATTGTATGATGTCTTTATGCCATGTGGGCCACCAATAGTTTTGTTTTACCTTAGCTAGAGTTTTGGCAATTTCAGGATGACCTTCAATCAGGGAGTCGTGATAACCCGAAATTACCTGCTCTTGTAAATCTTTACTTGGCAAGTATAGACGGTTCCAAAAATATGGTAACTGGTCTTTAATGGTGTAATGTTCTCCTTCAGTACACCACTCTAGTGAGAAAGTGGGATCCATTAGTTGCTCGATATTGTTTTGTATTTCACCCTGTGTCAATGTTGTCATAAGACCCAGGAGTTTGTCTTCTGGAATGATGACTACTGGATCTGGAGTTATGTATACCTTTTCATCAACACCCATGCGGGACAAGGCGTCTGCCTTTCCGTTTTGGACTCCTGGCCAGTAGGTGATCACATAGTCATATTCAGCAAAGAAAAGAGCCCACCGCAGTTGACGGGATGATTGAGCCTTTTTAGGTATTGCAGGTTTCGATGATCAGTTATGACTGTGACAGTATATCTAGCACCAAGTAGATAGTGTCACCATGCCTTGAAAGCTGATTTTATAGCTAAGAGTTCTTTGTCTGTGATAGCACAGTTGAGTTCGGGAGGTGAGAAATTTCATGACCAGAAGGCCACAGGGTGTAACTGGCCAGATCCTGGGTCCCTTTGTGAGAGAACAGCTCCCATTGCCATGCTAGAGGCATCTGTTTCAACTATATAAGGGAGGTCTGGGGCGAGGCTGCCGTAGAACTGGAGCAGAAGTGAATTTTTTCTTAAGTTCTTGAAAGGCCTTCTCTGCTTCTTCGGTCCACTGGAACTTTTTATTGTTTTTTCTCAATAGTGATGTAATTGGATGCACTATTTGGGAAAAATCTCGGATGAATCGGCGGTAAAAGTTTGCAAAGCCCAACACACTCTGGATTCCTTTAAATGAAGTTGGTGACGGCCAGTTAGGTATGGCATCTACCTTGTGCCTATCCATTCTGATACCTTTTGGTGTGAGGATAAAACCAAGGAACTCCACTTCGGTGACATGAAAAGAGCATTTTTTCGAGTTTAGCATACAGTTTATGTTGGCAGAGTTTAGTAAGGACGGAGCGGACATGCCTGACATGGTCTTCTTTTGTAGCAGAATACACTAAGATGTCATCAATGTAAACCAGGGCGCAAACGTCGATTAACTCCCACAAAACATCATTCATAAAGTACTAGAATGCAGCAGGAGCATTGCAAAGTCCAAAAGGCATTACCTGGTATTCATACAAGCTGTATTTGGTACGAAAGGCGGTTTTCCATTAGTCTCCTTTCTTCACTCGAACAAGATGGTACGCCCCCCTAAGTTCCAGTTTGGTATGGATTTGGGCGTCTTTGACTTGATCCAATAATTCGGGAATAAGGGCAGTGGATACATTTTTTTTACTGTGATCTGGTTTAATGCGCGATAGCCGATGAAAGTCCTCAAATCTCCTTCCTTCTTTGGTACGAAGAATAAGGGACTGACTGCCGATGATTTAGATGGGCGGATAAATCCATTTGCCAGGTACCGGTCAATATAAGATTTCAAATGGAGGTTTTCAGGTTCAGTAATTGCATAGATTCGACCACAAGGAATTTGCGCACCAGGTATGAAGTCGATCTGACAATCGTAGGGCCTGTGCGGTGGTAGAGTATTGGCTTGTTCTTTCTGGAACACGTCTTGAAAATCTTGGTATTCATTTGGTAGAGTACTAGTCACACCTAGTACAATCGCCGTCGTACTGGGAGTAGCAGATGTTCATAAGTCTGTTTTCCCCTTTTCTTGGTAATAACAGGTGCGAGCACAATCATCGGAAAAGGCCAACTTCTTGGCACGCCAATCTATTAGATGGTTGTGAGCTACCAACGATGGCATCCCTAAGATTAGTCGAAACTGAGGAGCTTTGATGAGTTCGAATGCAATAGATTATCGGTGCCCATCCTGACACAGTAGGGTTAGTGCTGCTGTAAATTGGGTTACTGGTCCAGAAGCTATTTCTGTCCCATCAACAGTAGTAACTTTTTCAGTAGTCGACTTAGAGCATACAGGAAGCCCCATCTCTGCTGCCAGATCTTGGTCTACATAATTCCCAACTGTCTATGTATGCTTCGACAGCATGCATCCGAGACAGTTGTTGGCGATAGATCAAAATTACTGGTAATGCAAAGTGTGAGGTCTGTGGTTCATCCTTCTCGCTCGACAAGCGGACCTCTACGCTTGCCGGGCTTAGTAGTTTTCCGACTCCTTGTTATTATCTTCCTTCTCTGTGGCTCCAACAGTTCTCATTGGTGGTTTCACTGGACATTCTTTGAGGAAGTGGCCTGATTTTCTGCAATATAAGCATAATTGCTGTTGCCTTATCTTGTCTCTTTCAGTTTTAGTTAAAGGGGGCCATACACCTCTGATTTGCATGGGTTCTACCGTGTTTTCCAATGAACGTGGAACATTATCCTTTGACCGGACATACACAGCTCGAGTGTCTAACCTTATCCGATCCGCTATTCGGTCTTGTAATCTGTCATCTAATTGCACCACAAGGTTGATGAATTCTCCACAGTCTTTAGGTGGGTTAACCACTTGAGCAAGGACATGCTTTAGTTCCCCTCGTAGACCCCGATGAAATAATGTGGTCCTTTTTTCCTCAGGCCACCCAGCTTCAACGACTAGTCTGTTAAATGTTGCTATATATGTAAGCAAGTCTTGACTTCCTTGACGGAGTGACAAAAGTTAATTGTCTAATGCTTGGCGTTGGGTATGACGAGCAAAGTGTTTATCCATTTCCATCTGGAAACCCCCAAAGTCATATAACAATGGGTTATCCTGACTTACCAATGGGACCGACCAATCCCCAGCACTGCCACTCAGATATGACAAGACAAAAGCAACACGCGCTTGGTCGTTAGGAAAATCCTGAGGTCTGCAAAGGAAATGAAGACGGCACTGATTCATGAATGTTGTATACTTCTTGGGGTCTGTAAATCGTTCAGGTGGAGCTAAAGGAACTGCCCCAGGAAGGGTTATTTGTACTGGATGGGTGGAAGAAGTTGGTACAGGTGCTGTCGGAATGTCACCAGGCAATGGGGTCTGTCCTGCCTGTGATTGGAGCAATTGTGTACTTATTTCGTCGGTACTATCCTTAGTAACAATCAAATCCCTCCTAAGAGCGTTGGTTTCTTGCCTGGCTGAATGTACTTCAACGCGTAATTGTCCCAACAACTGAACTAACTGGTCAGTCTCTGAAGTCTCCATGATGCCCAGGTGGATAATATTATTGAGGCTTTGCGTTCTGTTACGTTCACCTGGTATCCACGGGGACGCCAACCAGCCCTGGTTGGATGATTTGCACTCTGGACCCTCTCCCGGTCCCTTGGTAAGGCCTCTGGTTAAAGATGGGTGTTAATATTGTAAAAGGTGGATTGTCCATCCTGCTCCTCATGGCAGGGGCGCGTAGATGTGGGGGGCGAGCAGCGACCAAGTTACTTCACTGGTGCAAGCACCCCTGTGGGAATCCAGACCTGCTGCAACTCCGTAAATTTGCTGCTTTACAGTCTTTATATGCAGTTCTTATGTTCCACTTAGTTCAAATAATAATGTCTTGCTTCTTTCTTTTTAGGTATGGAAAGGTATTTTGGTGTTGTCATGCAGTTTGAAGATGAGCATGGGCCGGTAGGCGAAAGCGTGGTGTACGCGATGCTGTCCGGTGAGTAATGCGCGATGCGCGGCGCTGTTTCGCTTTTTATATTGCTAACCTGTGTCTTTTCTTTCCTTGCAGGTTGCGATGTTCCTCGCCGAGCGCTGTAATGTTCCAGTAATGATACTGACCAGAAGATGACTACCCAGGTAAGAATTGTGTGGCTTTCTTCATTCGGGAGGAAACGTGAGTAAACGCTTACTAATGCTGTCTTTCTTTCTCCTCTTTTCAGGTTAAGGTATTCCAGGATGCATGCATTGCCAGATGATGGAGTTCGTACCTTCAGGTGAGTGGAACTGAAGTCAGCGACGGATTGAAGACAGGATACTGTTCCAGGTAAGTTTCATAGTGTTCTTTCTCTCTCTGCAGGTCCTTGGTTTCAGGTAAGATGGCATCAAAGAACTGGACACTGTAAGCGTTACGCTGTCACAGCAGAATAACGCAAAGCATGTTCTGCTGTTTGGGTCCGGTTTAAATAGTCTCAGGTAAAGTAGTCCAGGTAAAATAGTCCCAGTCCTGCCACACCCAAAGTAGTCCAGGTAAAGTAGTCCCAGGCCTGCCACACCCAAAAGACTAGACCGCATAGCTCAGTTCCTTGTAACTGAGCTATGTGTGTGCCTCCATGTTGGCTGAACCCCCCCCAAGTTATATAGTCCCAAGTAAATTGTCCCATTCTAATGTTGGTCTTCATGATGGTTATGGCGCGAGGACTGACTCCAAGAGAGTCTTGGATGAGGTTTTAAGGCCTTTGACCTGGCCCTAACTGGAAGGCTGACTTTCCAGTGAGGGCCAGGGGCAAGGGTCATGACAGCATGACGTCACATAACATAAATATTTACTATATAATTGTTCTTTTTTATGAAATACTTTGAGACTTCTCAAGAACGATTACAATGTACAACGTCCTTTGATGTCCATTGTATCTCACTGTTTTAGATAATTGATAATAAAACAGTTAAAATACTTTGCTTTCTTCCTGAGTTGATTTATCTAGTGTAAGAGTTACTCTGCATCCTGTCTACTGCATGAGTTGCTACATATTTGAGGGCCATAAGCTCACAAAGTGATGTCATTTGACCCCGCCCCCAGAATGACCTCCTGGGAAGCGATGGAACACAACCTTTCACCCCTTGACAAAACAGAAAGTGGCATCATATAGCATTGCTCCAAAGTACATTATGGTTACGATATCACTGTAATGTGATATACATTTCATACAAGAATGGATCACCATATGTGTCATTCATATGAGTTTGTTTAGGCCCATTTTACCAAATGACTGTGAATGTAAGCCAATGTCCAATGCCAAATTATAATGATGCGTTATTATATAGCACTTACACTTAAGCGCTTTATATAGAAGAAATATACATAAAATATCAGCAACCTGTGTTGGTACTCATTTATCAACCTCAGAAGGATGAAAGGCTGAGTTGGCCTTGCCAGGATTCGAACCTGTAACCTGTAAATCACACATACAAAGCATCACACTCACACAGCATCTGAGCACTCGTTTCCTTATACATGCAAACAAACATCCTGAACAGCATGCCATGGAAATAGGAAAGATAGACACATTACAAGAAAGCATTAATTTTGTCACAATGAAATCAAGGGCCACTTTATGTGCTATGGTCAAACATCTGTACACTGTGCACAAGCTTTTAGGCACAAGGATTTTGTCAAGTGACAGAGGACAACGAGATGGAATGTCTTGTGATGATCGTAACAGTTACCAGACATTTGGTCGAAAAAAATTGGTCGACCAGACAAATGGTCGAACCAATTTGGTCGAAAACCAAATGGTCGAATTTTTATTTTTTTATTTTCACTCCTTTTTTTTTGGGGGGGGGGGGTCCCCCCTCCCAACCCCCTTTTTTTTCTAAAAAACCCTTTTTTTAAAAAAACGAAAACCCCAAAAATAAATATATAATTAAAAAAAAAATTCGACCATTTGGTTTTCGACCAAATTGCGTCGACGAAATGTCATTCGACCAGTTTTAATTCAACCAAATGACTGGACACCGATCGTAACAAAGACAATGGCAGAAAAAGACAGGTTATAACTGCAACTTGCGAAAAACAAAATACATAGTTTGAATGGATGCTTATTCTACTCTAAATGCTTTTTGGAGGTTTTTGTGTGCATTGTGAATTTGAGGTGTTTAAGAACATACTAAATCAGTGACTCACACCCTGAAGTGTACCTGAAATAAACCTTTAATGAGTCTAGCAATTAATGCATAGAATTCCAGAAAGACACATTATTTGTCATTCCTATTGTTTCTTGTTTAGGGTCACTGCTAAGTGTTACCACTAGGGAAACCCCCAGTTTTGTTTAAAGAGGCCTGAACAGAAAGTCAGCCACTC
Source organism: Ambystoma mexicanum (assembly GCF_040938575.1). Lineage (NCBI taxonomy): Eukaryota > Metazoa > Chordata > Amphibia > Caudata > Ambystomatidae > Ambystoma > Ambystoma mexicanum. The sequence continues at coordinate 339,356,284 of NC_090937.1, read as the reverse complement.
CAGAAACAAAGAGCCACATGGAGCTGGCCACCGCCCAGGAGCTTCAATGTAAAAAAACAAATAAAACAAAATATTTATTTGTTTTTTAGGGGTAGAAAGGGAGACCACAGGGGTAGCAGGGGAGACCTCAGGGGTTGCAGGCACAACCCCTGGCGACCCCCAAATGACATCCCTACCCATAAAGCATGTGTCAGTTGAGGCTTTCGCTGCCATTTTCTCTTCTTCTCCTGCACCTTTGGCTGACTCACACCCTGACACAGCCCTCTCTAACCTTCATCTCTCTATCTCTAACACTCTGAATGTCATTGCCCCTGTCATTTGGATCTGCTTGAAGCCCAAATCCAAGTGCAACTCTTGGTACAATACCGACCTTGCAGTCCTTAAATGCAAGTGTAGCGGCGGTGGCGAGGAAATGGAGGGCATCGGGCGCACCACCTGACAAAATGGCCTGCCGTCTGCTCAAAAGGCAGTATAGACTCTCTGTCTTCTCTAAAAAGAGAGTCTACATCCAAGCCTGCATCTCTGCTCTGCGACATCTAAAAACTCGGCCGAACCTTTCAAAATCTGCAATGAGCTGGCCAATCCTGCTGCAGTTTCTATCGCTCCAGTTCCCTCCAAGACCCTTTGCATGGCCTCAGCCTCTCATTTCACTACTAAAACTCAGGACATCCTGCCCGCCTTCTCTTCCTCTACCTTCCCTTCCTCCTCCTCTACCACTCCTCCTCCTTTTTCCTCCTTTCCCTGTTCACCCCTGACAAAGTTTCTAGACAAGTCTGATCTATGAAAGCCTCCTCAAAGCAGGTTCTCCCCTGCTCATTCAGAACAATCAAGGAAAACATTGACACCCTTGCTCCAGCCTTCGAGGATTTCTGCAATCACTCCTTTGCCACTGGAACGTTCTCCTCCCCCTAAAGCACTCTTTGGACACCCCCTTCGGAAGAACCCCTCAGCCGATCCTTCCTCTCTGGCTAACTATTGCCCGAACTCCATCACTCCTTTGCTGGGCAAACTCTTGGAAAAGCTGGCCATCTCCCAGCTTAATCTACATACTGCATCTCTTGGTTGCCTCCATGACCACAGTCTGGCTTCACAGCAGCCAGAAGCATGGAAACTGCTCCCCTGATAAGCAGTGAAGACTTGCTCTCCAATCCTGACTCTAATCTCCCTTCTGTCCTCATTCTCCTTGATCTATCTTCTGCTTTTGACATGGTCACCATGCCATAATGCTCAATCATCTTTGCGACAACCTTGGTATTACTGATCAGGCCCCGGCCTGGTTGACCTCCTTTCTCACTGATGGACCTTCACAGGTCCAGCTGGGGTCTTTCCTCTCTTATATCTCTCTCTCTACTTGTGGTGTTCCCCAGGGGTCTAAACTCTCTCCCTGTATCTTCAACCACTACCTGGCACCTCTTGCCCACCACATTGCTACTTTCTGTGCCAATATTCAATGTTATGAGGATGACATTCAGCTCTCTTTCAAGCTCCGCTCAGCCACCTCTGCTTCTTCTCTCATACCAGAATGTCTGGCCGCAATTCAGGAATGGTGTGCCTCCAATGATCTCTGCCTTATTTCCAGTAAGACTGATTTCCTCCTCATTGGGACTCCCGCACCCTGATTCCCTCTCTCTCTCTCTGGCTGCCCACTCTGGGCCCTCTTGCTGCTCCTTCCTGTGAGACTAAGATCCTTGGTGTCATCTTCGACTCCACACTCTACTAAGTCAAACTATCAGCTGCACCTCCTCAGAGGTAGTCTTCCTTTTCTCACTTTCCCCCAGAAGCTCACTGTCTCCAGAGCTCTGGTCCGCTCTACGCTGGACTACTGCAACAACCTCTTTCTAAATCTTCCTGCCTCTGCGCTACGACCTTGACAACTTATCCAGAACAGGACTTCGAGACTTGTCCTTGGCCTCAAGCCCAGGGATCGTATCTCTCCAGCTCTGAAATCTCTTCACCGGCTCCATGTTACTGCAAGGATGAACTTCAAGACCCTCTGCATCATCCACAAGGCTTTCTGGGCCTGGGACCATTCTTCCTCCAACTTTCTCTTCCAGAATTCCACCTCCAACTCTCTGGGGGTCAGACGCTTCTCCAAGCAGAGAGTTGGGGGCAGATCTGTCTCCTCGGCTGGGGCCTCCCACTGGAACAGCATGCCTGCCTCTCTCAAACTTGAGCAGAACCACCCACAGTTCCGGAGGTAACTCCAGACCTTTTTTTTTGCTTCCACTTTCTCTCTTCCTCTCCCCTGCTGATGCACCCAACTGTTCCGTGCACTGGTCACCTGCTCAGCCTCTGAACTCGGCCCGGGCTCCTGCATGTCCAGTTGCCCTTGCACTGCCTCCGGGCTCCACAGCACTTAAGGGTCTGTATTTGCAACCCTACAGTCCATTCTCTCTGCACTTATGAGCCACCCGCTGGCTGCACTTGTGAGTTAACTACACTTCCCCTTCCCTTCCACCCTGGCACTTCTCCCGTTCCCCTGGCACTTCTCCCCTTCCCTCTTCCCTGCATTTGCATGATCTGAATGACACAAGGCCTAGTAAGATTGTTATTTTGTCCTGCCTTTGCTTCTCCCTCCTTGTCTTGTCACACCTAGAAACACTTGTGTACAGGTGTGTTATAAATGCCACATCACATCATATCACACCAGCAGATGGTGCATGATCTGTGTGACCACACAGCATGTGGCGCATGCTCCTCATCTTGTGCGTGGCGGAGAGTGGCAAGCTGGGCAGGAGATGCAGCGTTGTCTCATTTCCTTGGATAAGGGGTTTAATACAGTTCAAAACCTTTATATATGGATAGAGCCTTCTTTGCGCGGGTTTCTCTCACCTGGTAATTTGGTACATCATGGTGTGCTTTATGATGCCTTTGTGCCACTGTGATCCTCATAAGGTCATTGGGTGGATAGACCGTTGAACTTCGGCATGTGCTTTCCCCTTTCATTCTTCACATTGGCATAAAGTGCATTGGGTTTAAGTCTTCTCCCACATGGTCCCATCCCATTCTATGCTTGTCATTGTGGGGCGGGAAAGGTGGGTAGAAGTGGGGAGGCCTTTAACCTTTCATTGCACATGGTGCAAGAGGCAGTGGCATTGTCTGTGTCTCTAGTCATGGCCGGCCATGAGGATTCCTCGATGAGCCTGTGCTTGTTAAGTGTGACCCCAAAGTGACCTTGATTAGCCATTTGCAACAAATGTGCGTACCTGCTTCTTTCAAAACTTTATTTTGAATTTTCTATTACAGCAGTAGACTAATGTCAAGGGACTTTCTCAGAAGGCCACCAAGTCTTTGTGTAGAATTTGAGCTTGATAAGAGTGGGGCCATGTTGACATGTTCATCCCAGATTGATTCCCTGATGAAGGCATCAGCACCCAAGACAGCATCTTGAATGGCGGCCACCACACATTCATGTCAGTCCTGCCGGCCCGTGCCATTGTCGGAGAGTGCTGGTCCAGCTAGGCAGTCAACCAGTTTGTTCCTCCATGCCAGGGAGCAGGACCTTTCATTGTTAAACTCCAGTAGCTTAGCTGACAATGTTCATTCATTCATTCATTCATTTTGTCATTTGTTATAGCGACTGTCACCATGATTATGGTCCCAATGCGCTTTGGGTTGAGCTCCCTCGTAGAGACTGGAGTCCAGCATTTGGGAGAATTTGGGAGGTGCTATTATGCCTCTGTGCATTTCAGCCATTAAAGTTAAGCAAGGGTGGCCAAGACCCTGGTAGTCACCAATGTCTAAATGGAGTGTGTATGGGTGCGACAGAGGTATACTATGGACTAAAGGGGGGAATTGTGTTTAACAAGATAGGGAGTTATGTGGGAAGCTATCGTTTGAATCTTTGTCATTAAAAGTAGCTCAATTCCTATGGCAGAGGTGATGTGCAATAGTGTTTGTATTATATATGAGTGTAGTATGTGTGGAGTGAGGCCGTGCCTTCCACTAACATGCAAAGGTGCAGTGTGCGAGTTGAGAAATGGGTTTGCTGTACAAACAACGATGTCTATTTCCTGGGTTCCATCTATGTACAATGAGCAATGCTGTCTTTCACAGGCGATCTAAGTGCTCAATGAATGTATAATACTCACCCTTTGAGAGGTTCTTAGAATGAGAGATTGCCCTCCCTTGTTCATTCTAGTGTGAAAAACAAGGTCCCCATTTCATGATTTCTTGCAGTGGCCTGGCCCACCCTCCTGTGCTTTAGAGTTGCCTACGGTGCCAACAATGAGCGAGGGCTCTGAGGTGCCTGGATTTTCTTCTATGGTATTATCAGTGTGATTTCCCCGAGCTGCATTTAAGTGCAATGCATTGCCCCTCTCCAAGCCCATATGAGTGCAATACCTGGCCCACTGTCAGGATTCGTTCTAGGTGCGAGTTGCTGGAGTGACTACATTGAGTCTTCCATGTGTACTTGACGTCCCACAAGGAAGGTTCGATGGCAGAGCAAATTGGTTGAAAAGAAAGAAGAGGTTAGTAGATGGCAGAAGGGCAGGTGGGGTAGGTGTGCAGTGGTGTGGGGGTGCAGGATGAAACGTGTGTGTGAGAGGTGGGGATTAGGCAGGGGGAGGCAGGGGGATCAGGAAGTCGGGGAACATACACGTTTTGAGGGCTTTCCTGAACGCCAAGTGATCCTATATGAGATGGAGTGTGAGGGCAGTGAGTTCCAGAAAGTGGGTGTGAGGACAGAGAAACAGGAACCTCCTAATCTGGAGAATGTGAAAGGAGGTGTGCAGAGCCTACTCTGAGGATTCTGCTGGGGTGATAGCGAGTGTGCTTGTTTTGGAGGAACTCCGGGCATTTCTTGTGGATTGCGTGGTGTGTAATGTACATGGCTTTGACAGAGGTCCGTTGGCTGATGGGCAACCAGTGGAGTGTCCTGAGTGCAGAGGAGATGTGTTTTCTGGGGGAGGGTGCGAGGAGGAGCCTTGTTGCAGAGTTTTGAATACGTTGGAGCTTTCTCAGTTAGTATGGAGGCACACAGGGAGTTAGATAGAGTACGCTAGGCATGAGAGGATGATGGCCATGATTATGGAAACTCTGTGGGGTAGGAGAGATAAGGAAAGATCCACTTGAGGATGCGGAGGTAGAAGGTGCACGATCTGGAGACTGCTTGATGTGATGGGAGAGGGTCAGGTCTGCGCTAAAAGTGCATACTAGGTTTTTGACTGAGGGGGGTGCAGTGGGCACAGGTCCTTATGAATGCGGCCAAAGGATAGGTTGGAGAACTAGGGCTGTTTTGCTGCAAATTAGGATTTCGTATTTTCCAGGGTTGAGGAATAGGTGATGGTTCATCATTCAGAGGTCAATGTCTGAGAGGCAAGATGAGAGGTCTGTGGGGGTGAGAGGGGGAGTTGGGAATCTTGAGGATTATCTTGGTGTTGTCAGCATAGTTGTAACAGGCGAGATTGTGGGAACAAATGAGCTTGGGGAGGGGTGAAAGGTAGAGGTTGAAAAGGAGGTGGGAGAGGGAGGCTCCATGGGGGACTTCGTGGGGGACTGGGCATGGGGGCAAACGAGAAAGGATGGAGGGATACGATTTGGGAGTGGTCGGATTGGAAAGAATACATAAGGTGGAGCCCCTTATGCCTAGGTCAAAGAGTCTGTTCATGAGGGTGGAGTGGTTGATCTTGTCGAAGGCTGTTGAGAGGTCAAGGAGGATGAGAGTAGCAACCCTCAGAGTCAGCTGTTCTTTTCAGGTCATCCCAGATCTTGCCAAATTGGAGGAAATCTGTCTGTTGCTATTGTGAAATACAATGTGAGAGGCTTGTGGTCAGGGTGTAAGTGAAACTTATTCCATATGTCTTTATAGAAATGCTCCTTGGACCAGGTGCATGCAAGTATTTCACCTTCGCTCACTGAGTATTTTTTTTTACATTCCATAAGTGGACGAGAGACAACTAAAACTCTGGGTTCATTTTGCATATGATGCTAATTGCATGCATGGGGACTGGCAATGTTAGCACTTACGTGCTGTTTGGTCCCCTTCATGCAATTTTGCACATTTACAAAATTGAGTGTAAACTTAAATAGTAAAAACGGGTGAAATCCCCTTTACTCTCCCACTGTATGCTCCATTTTGTAAAGCATGTCACTGTTGCCTGCAATTAACGCTCTGCAGACAACATGCACATTGGATTCCTATGGAGCCTGCCTGCTTTTAGCAGTTGCTATATGGAAGCACATTCCTTTTGTGTATGCGTAAATATCTCATGCAGACGTGGAGGAAAGCATTCGTGCCTCCTCTCTGCCTTCGAATTGAAGGAACATTTCCTGGAGCAGTGAAGCCAGGCATAAACACTTTTCCTTTACGATTTCTCTTATGTCTCTGCCCTATGCAAAATGGGTACAAAGTCCTTTCATCGCGGGATGTTTTTTTGCTAGTTGCACAAAGTCTTTGCCGAAAAAACGAATCACATTTTTTTGGGGGGTTAGAAAAATATATAAATTGGGTGTGGGTATTCAGGAATATATAAAATGTTAAAGGGGATGGGATGTTTGAGGGGGGAACCCCCCAAAATAAAAAAAACAATAAATTTGATGAGTTTTTTCGTTAAAACATCCACTGTAAAAAACCCAGCGAAAACAAATCCCGCGATGAAATGACATGGAACTGTAAAATGGCCCAGGTTTTACAGGCCTGGCCTTCTGCCACATTACTGATCCTAACACATAAGTATTGGCTTCTACAGCAGTTAAGGTGAGTGCATTGGGCTGAAATGTGAAGGTACACAGGGCAATGAATATGTCCAGTTGTATGTCTTGTAAAGCCATGTGTGTGGTCAGAGTTCACAGGAACACAGAAGTTCTTTTTAATAAAGGTGTGAATCAGCTTTGATTTCGTGGAGAAGCACTAAACGAATTTGGCACAGGTTCTGTGAACTCTATAACCAAGTGTAGCTTATCCCTGGATTGTGGAGTTGCCACAATCTGGATTTCCTCTTCTAGTGCTATATCAGGCCTCATTCCTTTGCAAGAAAGATCATAGCTGGGGTGAGAATTCAGACTTGTAGGCAAGGAGTGTCATTCTGCTTGATTGATTTCTTTGGAATACTAATTTTATAAAGGCAGTGCGTGTTTCCTCAGAGACACTCTAGAGCAGGATATCATCTTGAAAAAATATAACATTTCACAACTCAGCCAGGAGATGACGGACAAGTCTCTCTGAATAATAGAAAAGGCAGAGGAGAGGCCAAATGGCATCGGGGAGTGTGGAAGCACACTGTCTGCTGTAAGCTGCAAGCTTCAGAATCAGGGTTCAGTTAAGTCTGGTGGCACACTCTTTTCAATCAAGATTAGTGAACACATTTGCATCATGGAGAATCAGGACCAATTCACTAATTTTGGGCTGTAGAAAACTCTTGCTGTGCACATGTCTGTTCAGACTTCAAACATGGGCTGAGGAGGAGACCCGTGCCACTGAGTTTTTGAACAGAACTACTACTATTGTAAGGTGCCTGGCCTCCCACAGAACACTGAAGCCTATTTCTGTGGTAGGTCTTGGCATCTTGGCAGAAGATTACCTCCACCATACAGACCTGCTCAGAAGCACCGGGATCCAACTTTTACTTTACCAGACGATGCTCAGCCCAGCCCAACACAGCGGTCATCCATTTGTCTATTAGGTTTCACCTCTGGCCTGTCTGTTCTTGAAAACGACTATTCCCTTTTGAAAGAGATGACTGTGTGTCCCTCATACACACTAAGAGAAATGTTGGGTAAAAATAGAGTCTTTTGCTCCTGAGGGAACAATGTACGATAAGCCCGACTCAGGCATGACAGTGTAGTCTGGCTCAGAGTCAGCTTGCAGTTTCACCTCTTTGCCATCAATCAAAACCATGCAGTAGGGCTTTCTTGATTTTGTGGCGTTTGATGTTAAGGTCACATAAATATGTGGTTCATGCTATTGACTAATTAACCCCCCTGCGCCCCCCAACATTGTCTTCTGCAACCACAGTCCTGGAAAGTTTAGAAAGGCACACCTATTTTAGGTGACCTACTTTATTGCAGTCGGTTCATTCAGCATTTCTTTCCATGCAGTCATTGCGATCCGCAGTATTGGACCCACTGCTACATAGCAAACATGGGCGCGCTTTACCATGTGGTTTTTGGTTCTTGACATTGACACTAGTGAGTGGCTGTGGTAACCCTCCTCGTTGTCATACCTGTGGGTGGAAGAACGTTTACGTACAGTGCCCACTTCATCTTTGGCTTCAGTCTTTTCTGATTCCTTCATGGATTGCAGGGAATGGCCAATTGATTTTCTTTTTTAAACACTTTATTTATGACACACACAGGCAATACCGACACATAAATCTAGTACTTGTTGCTTCTTACATTGTACAATATCAGTTTCCTTCCGAATCAGAGTGTTCATGTCCTGCCCTCTCCAGTAGGTATAGTTTGTACCTCTCCCATATATTCTTTGGTCTAGACGCAGGTAGCACCGAGTCTATGTACAGTTCCTCAACATCACTTGTCCATACTATATCTTTGTCCAAATCTGCCTTAGTTGAGGGGTTCGCACTTTTCCATTTCATCAGGATCGCCCTTTTGGCTATGAGCAGACTCAAATTCAACAGTTTACGCCATATAGGGTTCATTTTGTCAACCACACCCAGCAGACACATCTTAGGAGACCATTCCACTGGTTGATTGGCCATCCCATCGAGGGCCTCACACACCTCAGCCCAGTAGCCCCTCAGTTTTACACACACCCACAGCATATGATAATTGTTCGCATCTTCGGCGTTGCATCCCAGGCATTTCCCTGACATAGTTGGGTATATGCGTTTAAGTTTTTTGGGGGTGTAATTTGTCCTTTGTGTTATCTTAAAGTGGATTAATCTGTACCTGGAATTACATGATATATGTTTGGTGAGTTCACAGATCCGGGACCATTCCTCGTCACAGATTTGTTGTCCCAGGTCTAGTTCCCACTTGGTCTTGGCTGTGCGCTCCTCTGCTGGGCATGTCTGGAGTATAATCGTATACAGTGCTGAGGCCGAAATCTTCTGTGACCCCCTGTGAACATGTATCCCAGTGCCATATTCCAGGGTGGTTCATTAGGGTAGTTAGGGCATATGTTTTGTATTACTGACTGTATACGGTTATATTGTTGTTTATGTCTAGGTGTGTTCCCCACTATGTCTCTGATATCCTCCCAGCGAATTAAGCATTTGCATGGAAATAGCTGGCCCCATTGGGTGATGCCCCTAGATGTCCAATGCCGCGCCACCTCGCCATCTATTCCAAGGGGTGTTTGGGGATCACCCCAGATCGCCATGCTTGGGTGGTACAGTCTGTCGACGCCGAATATATCAATTATTTTAGCCCATGCCATGGTCACCACTTTCGTAGGGTTAATAGAGTTATAGTGTTTAGGAGTCGATCTAGTCATTTTGTAGAGTGCCCCGATGGCCTCCCTCTCTGTCCGCCCCGGTGATGGACCCGTAGGGTTCAGAAATATTGTAGCCCACTGGGCGGCATGTTGTGCCTGGGCAGTCAGACAGTATAGTTCTAGATCCGAGCAGTCAAACCGCCCCTTGAGTAAATGTCGGTTAGCATCTTCCAGCTCACCCTCGGATGTCCCCCCCCACACAAATGAGACACATGCACTGGATATTTTGGTGAATATGGCACGTCCCTGCCAGACCGGTATGGAGCTAAATAGAAAAGTTTTGGAAGGGTTATCATTTTTATTAATGCAATCTTTCCCATCAATGAAATAGGGGGGTGTTCCAGCGTTTCATTTTATGCATAGCTCATCTGCCAATGAGCTGTAGTTTAGGGCTTGTGTCAGTTGGGCCGTTCTAGCAATGCACGCCCTTAAATACAGAATATGTGTCGGACTCCATAGTAGGCCATGTAGGTCTTGGAGTTTAGTTGTATGTTCAGTGATGGGGAATATTTCAGATTTGTTGGGATTTAGGCGGAGGCCCGAATATCTACCAAACCGTTCACCCTCTGCCAGAACCCTGCCCAAGGATCGATCTGGATTCTTAAGATATAGCAAGATGTCGTCTGCATACAGGGTTATGATATGTAATTTGCCATCTAGCCTAAGTCCATGTGTACTATATCTTGACCTCAGGATATCTGCAAGGGGTTCTATTATTAGGGCGAACAGTAATGGTGATAATGGGCATCCCTGTCTGGTGCCCCCTCTTAATTCAAATGTATCTGTCAGGGTTCTGTTGATTCTGATTCTGGCCTGGGAACATGTGTATAATAATTGTATCCACTTCAAGAAGTTCGGGCCAAACCCGTAATTCCGTAATACCCCAAAGAGGAAGGGCCAAGAAACTGTATCAAATTCTTTCCGCATATCAAGCGATACGGCAATGGCCTGTTCCTCGGGAGGCGTTATGGTTAGAATTTCGTGGCATCTCCTAATATAAGTTGCAGTGGATCTCCCCATTATAAACCCTGCCTGATCCTCATGGACCATGAATGGCATCAATGGTGTTAACCTGGTTGCAATTATCTTAGCTAGGATTTTTGCATCTGTATTAATTAACGACAGCGGTCTATATGACCCACAATCCTCCAGGGGTTTCCCCGGTTTGAGTAGCAGCGTAATTACTGCCTCCCTTGTGGTTTCCGGGAGCTCTCCCTTATGCAGGGCCTCCGCCCACATCGCCAGCAGCCTGGGTACCAATAGCGGTTTGAATTCTTTATAGAACTCAGCTCCCAGACCGTCCGTACCAGGGGCTTTCCCGTTGGGTAGTGCCTTTATCGCTTCCTCTATTTCTGCTTCAGTTATCGGCATCTCTAATGACTCCCTAGTATCGCCTGCCAAAAGTGTTGTTGGGATTTCGGAGAGATAGTGTTCAATCTCAGCCGCCGTGGCGTCAGATTTAGGGGAGTAAAGTTCCTTGTAAAATGCTTGGAATGTATCCTCTATCTTACCCCGGTCGGGGGTGACCGAGCCGTCCGGAATTTGTATGCATGGGATGATTGTTGGTCCCCTTTCTCCCCGCACCACCTTGGCCAGTAATCTACCCGGGCGTTCACTCTCCCCATAGCGACGTGCGGCCGCTGTTTTATCAAAGTATCGGATCTCCAGATCTGCTGCCTCAGTAAATTCGTCCAATTTACTCTTTATCTCTGAGCTAAGTTGTGATGTTGGATTAACTGCGTATTGATGTTGTAATGTTGCTATTTGTTTTTCTGATCGATGCAATCTACTTCTAATATCCTTAAGGATTCCACTCTCCGTAGATATGGAGCTTCCTCTTATATATACCTTAAAAGCTTGCCATAGTGTCGGAAGACTAGATACAGAGTTTTCATTAAGGTCGAAATATTCGTGTATTTGCTGGTCCAGTGCGTTCCTGTAGACCAGGTCACGCAATGAAGCAGGTTTAAATCTCTATGGTGGTCTATTCGCAAAAAGCCAGGGATTTGTAGTGTCAACTGTATGGGGAAATGGTCCGAATATGTTCTCGGGTGTATCTGGGTGTCCGTGACCCACGAGAGAACTGTGTCATCCACCAACCATATGTCTATTCTGGAGTGCATGTCGTGCAACGTTGAATAATACGTGTATTCTCTTTTAGAAGGATTTAGGGTCCTCCATGCATCCTTCAATTTCATAACGGTCATGTGTGCAATTATAGTTTGTGCTGCCTTGGTCGGTGTTCTCAGTTGTGTCAACGTGCGATCAGTGTGTACATCAAGAATGGTATTAAAGTCTCCCCCGGATATCAGATGAACTGTGGGGTAGTTCGCCAGTTTCCCAAAAATCATGGAGTAAAATTCCGGGTCGTCTATGTTTGGCTCATACATGTTGAGGAGAATTATCTCTTTGTTATGTAGTGTGCCGTGCAGTAACACATATCTCCTCTCCCTTTAGGGTCGCATTCCACATCTTTACGTGCAAACTGTACGGTTTTATGTATTAAAATTGCTGCCCCTCTTGCCCTTTTAGAATACTTTGTAACCAATTGATTTTCTAAAGAAGAGGTTCTTGTGCATCCACTGTGTCTCTTGATCTTTGGGGACATGGCATTGCAAAACCAGTTGATCTCTGATGGGTCGACCATTATGCTAAAAGCACATGTGCTAGAAACTTGTGTGAGGACAGTGACAATGTCCTCTATACTTTCTGATAAAATGATGTTAATCTGTTTTCAAAAGTCACGTTCCTTGAAGACATCATCAAAAGATGCACTGCTAGCTTGTGAAGCTGGCAGTGCGGGTGCAAATAGTCTCCTCCCTGCTGCGCCTAGTGAAGTTAGAAGGATGGCCTGCTGTCTGCTCTGTGCATATTCAACTCCATCTATTACTCCACGTAGTTTCGAAAGGATGCCTTCGACAGCTGCCAGGGAATTGGTGGGTGTTCCAGGCACTGGAGTAACTATGTGGGCAGCACCAGACATTGCATGGCTGCGAAATGGCACGATGAGGAAGCCCACTACTGAGGTGTACAGTCAGTAGATGGCAAAGGCGGAAAGGCGGGCGAGTGCTGAGGTGAAGCAATACACGCATTATGCAGTTCTCTGGGTTCCATGTAATAATGTCGTCACAAAAATCTCGCCATGCAAAAATATCGCATTTTTGTGGCGACATTATTGCATGGAACATGCGGTGGACACCCCCGCAACCTCCAATCAACCCCCAATTTTCTTGGGGGGGAAATTATTTTTTAATTTTTATTTTTTGCCCCTGTCCCCATATATATGGTCACCCATATAATATCGCCACAACCTTTTCCCGGCGATATTATTTACGGCGACCATATATATGGGGATAATATTACCTGATACCGTTCTTTGTTAAATCACGTCGCCACTGTGGTGCTGGAAAGAAGAAATGGATCTCTCATCTTGTCTAATATAAACACGTTATTAGACCACAACATAAACAGTAGTAACTTTAACAGGTGGGAAGAGCAGTGCCATGAATTAAGTGTGCAGCACGCAGCACCCGCGGGAAACGCGGGCAACACTGCTGTGCTCAATCGACTCCATCACTCTTCTTAATCCCTCTACTTGCGCATGTGCTGTCGACTGCAGGCTGCCTGGGGCTTGTGTCTCATATAGAACGCGCTAGCATGGGCTGCACTGGGCAGAAGATGGCGCATGGAGGCTGTGATCTTAGAAGTCCCTGCGAGATGCATAAAAGATAGAAGGGAAAATATAGAGCAGACCCATTCCTCAGGGTATCCAGATTCTCAATATGAAAAACTGGGATGACCAACAACATAAAGGAAGGGCTACCTCCTCACAGCTCATCCCCCAACCCTGCATACCCTCCTCCATTCAAACCGCCCCCACATCCACCCCCACCTTCATCCAATAGTATTTTCAGCACTGCTCCTGCATATAACTTTTGACCGTGGATATAAGCATACAACAGAGCTTAATGCTCTGAAATATATTGCAGGCCTTGCTGTCCATTCGTGTATCAACTGGTCTTGTGGCACACTCAGTTAATGTGTGGTACCTGTAAGGTTTGGGCTGTGAGCCCCTCCTGCCACAGCAACATTCTGATGGTAGTGTATTGTCTATTTACTTTATAATTGTTACCTGCGCTGACTTTCTCCAAAACTGGGAATGTCACCCTCCCTTTCTCCAAAACCAGAACAGGGTTTAAAAATAAATATAAACTCTCGGGATGTGGGGATGGAAGGCCAAATTCCAGGACTGCCCTGGCAAAACCAGGGCATCTGGTCACCCTACCATTCCTTAATGTGAACCCTTGCTTTGAATGTTTGAATCCACAGCTCTCAACTCACACTCTTTGGGTGGGTGTCACCCACATTGCAATCAGCTGACTCGTCCACCAAGCCGCCTACATGCCCATTCACTTCAATAGGCTCTCACCCACCAAAAATAAAATCGGGGTGTTCCCCCGCCTTGGCGACACAAAAGGATGAGAGATATGTGAATCTAGTTCCTTAAAATCCACGACGGCACGTTTATATATGCTACCCGGGCTACACAGGCCAGTGGACTGAAGTTCTGACTGCAGGGAATGTGTCATTTTAGTCACAACGCAGAGCCATGATTTCTGCCAAGAGAGCAAAACATCCAAGATGGCGTCAGGCGTAAGTCACGTGTGTGTTGACAATGAGGCTGACTGTCACTGAGGAGCTGATTCTGAGCTCAAGCTAAACAGTGTTGAAAGCCAACATTCTCCCCTCTAGTTTCCAGCACCACCATTCTGAAATATTGGAGGAGAGATGATGTACTTTCCAGCAGCAAAATTTGGTAAAATCTTCCGTTGTGGGTGAAACATGTACTCCAGTGGCACATCTTTCTAAACTTTCATTAAACTAGAAAAGCGCTACTGTAGTCTCTGAAATGCCATGTTTATAAAGGGGAAAAGAGGTGTCGTATTTTAACTCCTTTTTTGACCTGCTAAACCAGGTGGTGCTTGGAGGAGAATGCCTTTCATGTGGCTGCCCTGCATTCCTCATGGTTGCTATGTCAAGCCGTAAATCAGAATCATGCAAAAGACAGTCTTCCATGCCCGTTAAGAAATGAGTTGTTCCACTACGAACAACACATTTCTCTTTTTTCTTCGGACCTCCGAATCAGGCCCTGAGTGTCTTCTGTGATAACTGAATGCAAGGATGAATATCTCCAATGACCAACACAGGAGAGTTTATATCCGTTTGCTCCTTTCCTGACAGAAAAGTGAAATCGTGCACTGACTGGGCACAAGTTTGTAAACTGCTGCGGTGCAAGATGTTAGCAATTTCCTGAGCCTGCGACCTACAGCAGAAGGTTTTATAACTTCATAAGAATGATTTCTCTCCCTCAATTTAGAAACCGCTCGCTGCTTTGCTCTGAAGGCCTTGCCAAAGTGTTTTTGTGACCATGTGCTATAATTTCCTTGTGGCGACTGTAATAACAGCTCCCCAGTATAACACTGCCATGGAAATTATCATAAAATTCTGATTGATTCATGTTCGTCCCGCACTTGTTTGCCAAGAAAAGTACGTATGGCCTAAATTCACCCCAAGGGTATCCACGCTGCTAATAACCTAACTGGAATTAAATGGACCCGACTGGACTCTCTGGTTCTGATGCGTTCCTCGCGTTTTTCTTTGTAAGGTTGGCCATCGCCAGTCTTCCCAGGGCACCAGTAACATTACTCATGAAAGTAATGAGTGGAACTGAGGCAAAAGCCATTGTTACCAACAATCCCATTAGAAAGTAAGAAAACGACAAGGGAAGCTAACATGCTGGATGTGTATTCGGAGCATCTAGTGATCCCAAAATGGATGCTGACATTCCACTGCTGTTTAAAGTGCCAGTGCGGTAGCCATTCCCATGGAGCAAGGCATGTGCGCGTTATTTAGCTGATTGAAAGTTATCTTCTTATTTATTTTATTGTTCATTTATAACACGCTTAATACCAGCAAGTGGTTTATAATGTGGCAATAAGACCCGAGGCGGTGGGCCAATACCGCCCCAGTTAATGGCCACGGGGCCGTAGTTAACGAAGCACCGGGGGCATTAACGTGGTCGGTACTGGCCCGCCGCCAGTACCCCGGCCCCTTAGACCGGGGTACTAATGGCATTTTTTTTTACCATTCTGAAATGCTGCCGCGTTTCGAAACAGAAAAAAAAGAAAAAAAGTCAAATAAAATGGCCGCCGGGAAAGGGAAAACATAGTCCGTTGTCCCTTTCCATGGCGGCCATTGGGAGCAGACGCGCTGGGAACAGAAGTGTTCCCAGCGCGTTTGCTCCTGAGAAAAAGAAAAAAGAAGGTAAGTGGGGTTGGGAGGGTGGGGAGGGGATAGTTTGCAGGGGAGGGGTATGGATTGAAGTAAAAATACGTACATGAGTCCCCGGCGGGGGACGAAGGAAGCATCCAGCCTTGGGGAGGCTCGGAGCGGGGATTGCCCTGTTTCGAGCCTCCTCATTGGCTAAGGGGCTGCCACGTCCCTCCGGGAACAAACACTGGCACGCTCATACGTCCACGGGTATATTGTGTGGTATGGCTTGGAAAAGAGCCAATCCACACATAGTATTTCCCGTGGATAGAGCGTGCCGGGTACTAATGGTTTATAAATGCCGGATCGGGATTCAAACCTATGCTGAGCCTTGTTGCCTTGCTTCCAAGACAAACGTGTAGCCCCTGAGCTATCCTATCTTCCGCGGGATTCGGCCTGATCTATGAGCCACATAAGGGGGTAGGAATTCGAAAGTTGCATTAAAAGCAGTTGGTGGCCCAATGCATAGGCATGGATTTCTCATGATTGTATTGTATTGCATTGTTTATTTATATAGCGCCTATAAACAGACAAGTGTTTCAAAACGCTCATGGAGGGTGGGAGCATGGGGAAAATACAAACAGTCGCCCAGAGCCCTTGAAATTCAGAGATGATAATAGTCTGCACAGGCAGAGTAAGTGCGTAAAAAATACATTTAAGATTGGCGGACAGCCAATGGGGCTGAGGGCGATCCTACAGATTTAGACAGTGCAATTAAGGGGTAAAGACAAGGGAGAACAGAAATACGATCTTCGGCGCAGTGCACACGGGACGAGCCAGCGGATCGATTGATTGCTAAATTGCTGGTACCGTAGTAAACTGTAAAGGCTCCCACCAAGGGCTTTCCGTTCATACTATATCCTGCACCAACAATGGTGTCATCCATGAACCCAGGCAACGAGACCTGACACTGCTCTGTGGGAAAGGTTTGTGATGAGTATATAACAAGGTGACACGTTTATGCAAATCTACTGATCTGCCAATGTCTTCAGATGAGGTGCTATGCCATATTGTCACAGCGACTTCTGACCTTGAAAAGGCATGTGAATGAACCCCATAAGTGCAGCCCTATTATACAGTCCCAGTTAAATTGAGAGAATTCATTCCACCAATGGCTGCTCTTGGAAGGTGCTCTGATTTCACGTAATGGTAAGGATTTGATACTGCGATCTGACAAAGCGCCTCACTCTGGTTCCCTTCCTTTATGCCAGCCAGAAACGTTACATTTCCCGCTCTGCAATGTTTAGGAAAGATAACGCCAGGCCTGCATACGGTGTCTTGCAGAGTCAATTCTACATAAGTAGCTGCCTACCATAGCTGCCTGACAAAACATTAAATGTCAGATCTGGACCTTGCCCATTTAACGACATCCATTAGACCTGTGGACAAACCTCTGGTCATCATTTCCACAAGATCCCACGTTTCCCACTATTATGGACCTAGGTTTATGTGACATCAGCCATTCATTCATGTGTTGCAATGCTGCACAGAGCATGCGCACACCTATGGACTGGAACGTAAGCATTAGTGGTCCATTGTCTTACTTCACTGGCCCGGCAGTTGTGGAAGACAGTGGAAAGGTATTTATTTATTTATTCATGCAATTCCTGATTCCCACCACAAAAGCAAAGTTGAACCAGCGGGTCTTCTGGATCAAAATGGTTACTCCTAGGACATCCCAATCAAGCGACAAGTGCAATGTCAAAATGCATCACTCAAACGGCAGCTTTGTGTTAAGGTCAAGCTAATGAACTCAAAATAAAGCACCACTTGGAATGACACGTTTTAGAGTAAAGATTCATTCTAGGCTGCCAAATTAGTCAATGGAGAAGTTTAAAAAGAGTTCGAAATCTACACATGTCATGCGCTTTGAAAAGTATTTATTGGAGCCTGTCTCTGGGACATGGCCAGGAAAGTCGGGACTGGGGAAAAGGGATTTAGACGTTTTGGCACAAAGAAGAACCTCCGTCAGGGCGTGTGCTGAGAATAACCTGGTCCGCAGTGTGCGGTCATGGGCTGGATAGGGCAGCCTTCCCGCTATATGCCTTCCTTCTGATTTAGAGGTTGCGGTGATGAAGACATGGTTCATAGCATGGGCTGCTAGTAAACAGGGCCAGGCTGTGGAATGAGGTTGCTGGGTTGACTTCTCCCACTGGGCTCATCATGATTGGAACTAGATTTGCCAGAGCTTTGACAATGATGCATGGGGTTGCTTGGTAGGTGTCCTTGTGCTATGTGAATGAGGGGTGTTGCTCGCTTTGGAAAAGATCTGGGGCTACTGTGATGTTGGGACTGGCAGGACTCGGGGCTAGCTAGCCTTTTGGTTGTAGTCCATGAGCTTCTATCCGGGGCTACAATCAATACACCCAGGGCTATAGCCCCCTCTGCCCCCCCGTAGCAACGCCTCTCTCTCACTGTGCTCTCCACGTTCGGACCCAATTCTAAATCAACCCTAACGTGTGTTTCTGTGTGGCAAATGGAAGGATTTTGGCACTTTACTCTTGGGTTATTTTGAGTGATGTCTTTCTTTCCTCTCTGTGCAATGTTTTGCACTGATTTTTTCATTCAGGCTGTAGATCCTGCTACGCCTGGGTCTTGCCTAGCAAGTGATATTTTGCTGCTGGCACGCACAGGAAAGAGTTTACCCAAAATGACTCATTTTACACTGCACAAAAAGCACAAGACACATGGTTTTATGACTTCCACTTAGTGGCCGTGGTGCTCTTAAACTGGGATATTGAAAAGGTGCTCATCTGACCATCAGACGTAGTATACAATACCACAAAATGGCAAAGCCTTGGACCAAAGTTTCCTGGAGAAAACAACAGTTGTCAAAGGAAACGCCTTCCCATTTGTTGGTGGCCAGCAAATCAGAGTTTCCAAAAGCTGAAGAAAGGTCCCTGTTTAGCTGAACCACAGTCTGGGACTGAATAGATGCCTCGTGTTACATTTTCTAGTTGCTCTTGGGCAAAATCTAGGCAAGTAAATCTTCAGCAGCCTACAAAATGGTGGCTTCTCCTCATGAAGCGGAGTAGCACATCTCTGTAATAAGTCCAAAAAGGTCCGATCTCGTGTGAGTGTAGCATTCTCTCTGCTTCTAGCGGGATAAGATGGTGCAAAATGAAAAGACTATAGCCCTGCAGGAGCACAAGGAGGAGTAAGGACTAAACTGCCTTCTCAGCCCTCACACTACTACAAACCAACTGTGATCCTAATCAAAAAGGTGAAACAGACACAGTCAAGAGATGTACCTTCTTAGCCTTTTGTGGTAAAGTGGGCCGAGGGCAGCCTATACTCTTAAGAAGGGTGTGAAGGTCATAACTGTAGAATATGTATACTTTAATTAAACACACCAATTGCAATAACTACTATAAAAACAAAAATGTAGCAGGGGTGAAGGGTTGTAAGAATGTCACCAACATGGATTTTTGGTGGTTGAAAAAAGTTTTTAAGAGGGGTCATATTGAAGTAGTCCGCGGTGGCAAGCTGGTGGTCGAGCCAAACTGGTGGCATGCTCTGCAGGTACTATGTGGCAGTCGAGCTTGTTAGATGAATGCAGTTTGAAGAAGGTTTGAAGTGCCAAAAGCAGCACTGCAGGTGTTGGTGGTTTGAGGATGTTCAAAAGTGGTCGAATCATGGTTTGATTATGGTTCAAAGCTGTAGAATGCTGGAGACCAGCTACTTTACTTCTTCTAGTCCAGTGAGATCCAATCCTGGGGGTCTGAGAGTGCCTAACAAGAAAACAATAAATAAATAAATAAATGAGACAAGATTAAATTGGTCCTTGTTCTCTTCATGCCCAACCTGGTGATGGCTAGCTTGCACCTGCAGGAGTCATTCACCTGCAGCGATAAGTCTAGGAACCAGTGCAGCTAGCAGAGAGGGGCAGGTATTGTGCAACAGCAGTTCATCCCCAATGTGCCATGGATACATGAGTGTGAAGATGTGTTAATCAATTATTATTTGAAAATGGGTGAATGAATGTGTGAGAGGACAGCAATGTTAAGCCCACAGCAAGGCTGCACCAAACGACTCCACTTTTTACTGTGCAGTGACGTTAAGTTTGAGCACATGCAACACATCATGCAGTGGTACAAGAGTGATGGCACATCTGCCAAATTATAGAAAGCCCAGAACACTACAGATGCATCAATGTCTTTCGGCTGGAGTTTCTCTAGGGCAAATATAACAGATCTTCAACCAAACTTTTTTTTACCCACAATCATTGCTTTCTTAACTGCACAGTACAATTACTTACAGTGATGCCAGAAAGGGAAACCCATTAATAGCCTATGTGGATGCAAACAACCAGCCGAAATCTACCCCAACAGCATGTCGACCCATCAGCATCAATGTTACAGGTATAAAAAATGTTAATGGCGAGGACACAGTTAGTACAATTGCACACATTTAATCATGACATTTGATGTCTGAAGCATGTATGAAGTGTGCCTTTTCTCTGAAGCCACATTCGACAGAAATGTAAAGTCAGTGGGCCTCATTACGAGTTTGGTGGTAGCCATGGTGCTAGTAGCGCCATGGCTGCCTCCAAACTCGTGTTCGGGTCCGGGTTCCTTGAATGAGGAATTACCATGTCATTCCAACCTTGGAGGACCCAGTAATTTCTCATTCAAAAACCCATCTCCATTCCCATTTGAGCCCCCATAGGGCTCAATGGGAATGGGGATGGAGCTAATAACGGGCCCGTTAATAACAAGCCCCTTATTAGCTCTCGGGTCCCCTTGCGGGACCCGCAAAGGATGTCTGGTCTGACCAGACGTTCTGAGCGGGTCCCGCAGGGGAACCTCATAATAGGGCAGAATGGGTTTACTGGCACCGGCACCACTACCGGCACCGTTAAACCCATTCCGCCCACCTCGTAATGAGGCACAGTGTAGTGGTTTGGTTGGTGCGGTTCACTTCGATCTTTGATGGTTAGAGTTTTATCTTGCTAATCATGGATGCATGCTGTTAGAATGTTGCCACCTGTGAGCGAATGACAGCTCAGGAGAATGTTTGAAGAGTTGGGACGTGCACAGCTGTGTCCGAATATCATCTGGGCCTGAGAAGAGATGTCAGAGGATGGTTGGTGGGTTTTCTCCATTCTCAATTCCCTGATCTGATATTAGCATATGGAAGTCATTATTTACCTCCTTTCAGTCAATCAGAATGTTCAGAATGATGCTGTCAGTATATACTGGTGTTGACTGCATTCACATACAGGGAAAGGTCATTGGCCAATCAGGTGGCTGGGACAGTGGACGAGAATACACATTCTCTGCCCGCTGTTCCAGCCACCTGAGGCCTTTCCCTGGGTGGGGACATTTTTCTTTTACGTGGAGAGGCAACAGGGAGTCTCACCCTGTTGCCCCCCAATCCTAACCCCCAAACCAAATAAAACCTCGCCCGCACCCCCTCCATCCCTCCATACTGTTGGACGAGAGCTTTGAATTCCGAACCGCTACACCTCCCTTTCGCCTGTGGGAGTGGCCATCTTTTTTCCATCCTTTTCCCCTCAGGAGATTAGCTGTGCAAGCAGTAGGAATCTCCAGAGGGGAAAAAAGGGAAGCCATTTGCACCACGGATGCACCTCCAGGTGCAAATGGCTTTCAAGCCCCAGGCCAACATGACCAGTAACGTCCCACAGCTCTTGCAAAGGCCCTCATTACGCTCGGGCCTACCATGGCTCGGGCTGACAGCCCGTTACCGGCCATGTCTGCCCCATGCCGTGGACGTGAAGCCGTTTTACAGACAGTTTGGGCCTCATTACACGGAAGGCGGTAATGGTTAACGGCCACCGTTAATGGTAACGGTGACCGTTAACCATTACCGCCTTACTACGAGGTCCCTTAGCGGGTTGGTGCTTTAACGCCTGCTTTTTGCAGGCGTTAAAAACCAACCCTCTAAGGGACCTCAGAGCTAATTACGGCACCGCAAAATTGCGGTGCCGTAATTAGCGCCTTCCCCATTCCCATAGAGCCCTATGGGGCAGAAATGGGAATGGGGAAGGGCAATGGCGGAAGGGGGATTTACCGCCCCTCCAACCTTGGAATGGGGCGGTAAATCCCCTTTCCGCCAAGGCGGTGCCGGTATTTTACCGGCATGAGCCATGGCGCTAATAGCGCCATGGCTCACCGCCTTCCGTGTAATGAGGCCCTTTGACTCCAAAAGCATCCACGGACACAACCAAATGCTTTTTTCTGCATTAAAAAAAAAAAAACAACACTTCATTTTTCAAGAAAACAAACTAATTTAAAACAATACATTGAAAGCTAAGACCTGGAACAATATTTTCATGTTTGTGAAGAAAAAACGTTCACTTTAACATTGCACCTTGCACCTTAAATTGCACCTATAGCAAAATGTTACAGGTCAACCAAGGACCCAATCAAATGGTTATCTTATTAAGACAGCTCAGTTATTTAAATATTACAATTTAATTTACTAACATGGTTTGTGTACGTTGCCCAATATTAAACTAGCAAGTTTTACTTCAATGCTACAACGCTACAAGTCCAAAACCGTCATTGTTACTAGCACTATGTGCTAATATTCTTATACACCTTGGCGGGAATCATTATCCCACGAAACGTTAGAGCTCTTGAAAGCATGGGGGGTGGGGAAAACGTGTTCCCATGGCGTGCTGACGCATGCCCACTGGCTGCCCTGCAGCATTGTCCATGGAGAAATGATTGGAAGCAAGCAGGAATGTCACAATTTCACATGGCATGCTGCCGCTGCAGCTGAGAGGGACCATTTGCTGCTGCTTCTCGCTACCTGCAAGACATGCATAAGGGGAGACTTTGGGTTATTTTACATTCTTAAACATTGCGTGGTAAAATATGGGATCTATTTCTTCCCTAAGGTTATGCGATTATATCATTTTCAGCATGCAGATCCACACAGTGCCATACACCGGGATTCTAACTTTGTCATTCTCGAGAGCTCTGCGTTTAAGCAGCAGAAATCTGATTTGCACTGCATGTCGCGGGTGCCACTTTTCCCTGATACTTTTTTTCTCGACCTCTGCTGTAATACGTGGGTGATGTGATCTGAATGGCCCCAGGGCCCCTCATGCAGGCCTTGTCCCACCCGTCCCTGAAAGGAACACACGGATTCAGGTCTTGCCGTATCAGGCTCCCGGCGCGCACTGACCCTCGTGCGGGACCGCCCCTTTTATTATTGAATACACGCAACAGCAGAATGTTGCCATCGCGCCACGTGACCGCATCACATTCCTCTGAGCTTGGTGTTGCCAAACAGCCCTTTAAGATGAGTAGCGGTACCATGGAGATAGATGGGGATGCAGATTTTATTCATACATCAATAATCAAGATGATACAAATAGTTTGGCAAAGTTTATCTGTTTTAATGTCAAGTATCTAAAACAGGGAGTACAACGAACATCACCAATCGCTCGAAACTCTGACTCTACTTACTTCATAAAAAAGCTGGGCTTTTGTACCCAAAGTTGGCCATCACAGACGTTTTTACCCACGTCATTACCAATGTCATCCTACGTGGCAAACTACAAAAACCTAACGGGAGGTGGGATTGGTTCTAAGTGAATAACTAAGCATAGGTTCCATATGTGTATAGAGTAACTGAGAGAAATCATTGGATAGTTAACATCAGGTGGGGCAACTAAGACCTCCCTTAAAATGGCCATTATGAACGTCACTAAAAGTACGACGTTCCATTGGCTACACAAACTATAGGACCCCCAACTACGTGGTCACCTACAATTGGGTGGCTTCTAACCCCCGTCAGTACTTTTCCACCTACGTTAGCAGCACGCAGACTGAACAATCAGGTACAGTTGAGTTCGATTTAGCACCAGCTTCCCACCAATTAGCATATCATCAATCATCACCTCAATGGTCCAGTGTCAATTCGTGCTTTGAAATTGGCCTTGAGTTTGTACTGTTATCTGAGAAATTTTAAGGCGTATGGGCACCAGCCAGCCTCCGTACCTGGGTGTGATCATCTCGCTCGTCCAACTTCCTTCTATCACGTGACTGGACACCATGAAATTGAGCCTTTTTGTGTATTTGATTTTATTCTTCAATAGTCCTCTGACGTCTTTTGTTTTTGCTTGACCTGTCTGAACAGAAGCTTCTATTCTTTCACGTTCATTTTATCCAATGTCAGCCAATTCCAGTTTGATAAGACCTTGGCTTTCTTGGCTCAGTGAACTCCTAAGCTGAACTTTTATTCTGTTTAATTCAATTGCTTTTCTCAACTGCGACACTAAAATGAGGCTTCTTGCTTCGTTCAGTACTGCTTATATATGTAGTGGAAATATTCATCCTTTACTTGTCCATGTGTATCTATAGAGGTATATATGTATATGTTGGCACTTGCCGCGGTCTAATCTATTTAAAAGCATGTGGATAGCTTCATGATTGCTTTGCTGCTTGCATTTCATTGCATCTGTACACGTTTAAACTAAGTATCTTCATCAGGTTTGTGGCATAAGTCTCTTCATGTTGATCCCAAGATGTCACTTATCCTTAGTTCTTCTTGATGGTTTATAAATCGTCTGCCTCTCTGGTCCGATTATCTTCTATATGGGTGTCGATTCAACTTTGTATGACATCACCATTCATCTTTGCCATTTAGTTTCTCTGCTTCTTCAGGAATCTCGTTCAAATGGGCATCATATTGTCTTGTATGCACGTATGGTTTCCTCAATTTGTAACTTACTCCCATATTTTCTTATGTATGGGTATTCTTAGGGTACTGCACAGAGCCCACGCTCTTCTCTTTGCTGGTTTAACTGTTCAGTATTCGTCACATACTTTGGTTCATACTTTTCAGGTAACATAGGTGGGGCAGTTGGAGTGGGGGTACTTGGCTCCTCCTCTACACTCCCCAATTGGGCGATTTATCGACCACTCTCACATCATCTTATACATCTAGACATCCTGGTCTGAAGAAATGCTTTTTAGGGATCCATATTCTTATGAGTCCCTTCAAGTATCCAGCTGTTTTCACATGCTCATCCTTTTTCCATGTCATGAGCATGCACTGTCCACTTGGACTGCAATAGATCCATCTGCCAACAAACCTTTTATGGTTCTTTGGATACAGGAACTTTGTTCCCTCAAGTGCATGGATACTGGCCTTCACAAAGTCTCTTATTTCTTCATCGATCAGATCTTTAGGTTTCCATCCAGGTTCAACATCAATCATAATCTTCATCCCTATGGCTTTCTTTGCTGTCTTTTTGCACTGTGAGATTATTATGTTGATCACACAGAATCCAACATCACTAATAATAAGAAAACTCCAAGAAATTTGAACTTATCTGCCATCCATTGTGGAACCCACGAGAGGAGTGATCCAAACCAGCAGTCATCAGTGATGTCTTCTACCTCTTCTATCATCTCGCTATGGAGTTTCGTCAGTATGTCTATGGCCTCTGTCAATGTTCCATTCTCGTCATCATTAGAAGGTATAAATGTGCAACATGATTCTCCAATTTTGGTACAAACATCTCCATCCATAGCTGTGATCATGTCCAGGACATACTTGTTCTGGAGAGTCATCAGTCGTATGGGTCTCCTCTCTTTTCTAATTGCATTAAATACCTTTATGGTCGTATTAATTGTCTGCAACCATTCCCATCTGGTGATCTTGGCATGAAGATCAATGTAAACACTGAAGAAGTCTGGCTGAACAGTCTATGTTCATATGGGATAGCATCAAAGGCTTCTATTGATTTAGCAGAGAAGTAGTCCTCTCTCTTTGTTCGATTTATCAACTACACATATCTCTTCTTCCTCAGATGAACATCGGCTTTTGGGAAACTATCAATGTTCAGGTCACTTTTAGGGATTACTAACGCAGGAACATGGACATTCACCAATGTGCAGATTCCTCCCCAATCTTTAGGCAGTCTGATATAGGCCTTGGACCCAGAAGCCCAATAATGATCCATGATTACTGCTGTCCGATATTCATTACTGGTGCATCAAAGATTCGTCCACAGTTCTGATTCTCCCCATTCCTCTTGTAACATTGTTCCTGAAGCACAATTTAGAACTTTCCATTGGTACCATCTGCAGGGCTCCTCCTCTATCTTCGACCCATGTCTGCAGTTTTACAAGTTTTTGCCATAATGGTTTACACAGCATTTGTGCATTCTCGATTGTTGGTTGGTAGTGACCCATTATTACCCAGTCTCTGCAGATTACTACTCCTTCTTCCCAGCCATTTGGTGATAGAACAGTTCCCCAAATCAGCATCTGGCCTCTGTTTTTCCATCTTCGGATGTCTTTTGTAGATTGTCCTGGAACTTTCAGTTTTTGATTTAATTCTCTTCTTATTCCAGTTCCTTTTACTCCAGGTTTCTCGTATCTTATCACAATATTCTTTGTCTTGGCATTGTTTCTTGTCTTTATATCTTGAACATAGTCCTGTTTATTTGGAACTGTCCATTCAGTTGCCCATTTGAGAGAGGCTGTTCGACCCATGAACTGGCCTCTTGTACTACAGAAAGCTAGGTGCACTATGCAACGTGCAGTTAGGACATTTATTTCAATAGCTATGAAGATCTTCAACTTCCCCATGCTGTATGGCAGGAGTCCACATACAAAGCATTCTTCATCTGACCTCCTTCTTTCAACTTCCTTCATGTGTTGGTACCATATGTTGTTTCCCAAATGTGCTGTGTTGTCCAGATAATCATTTAGTTAATACTTATCTTCTTGGGTGCTTCTTTTGGTTCTCAAACTCTTCATGTAGTTGCCTATGACTACGTCTCTAAATGTATCCACATAGCTTCTTCTGGCTGGTTTGTTTGCAGGAACATCGGTCCGGGTTCCCTGCATAGAAGAAAGTTCAATAAGTCTGTCTTTTTCATCTGTCTTTTTCTAGCAACAGCTAAAAACGTCCATAAAAATTCTGCTATCAACTCTATGCGTGACATTTCTGTGGGACTTGTGCTTGGGCCTCTTGTCACTGGACGAGGTGTGTGTAGGCCCAACCTTTATTAGCGCCTTATTTTGCCTGATCCGCCGACCCTGTCTCCGGCGTTTAAAAGCAGTTTCTGAAACAAGTGCTGTGTGTGATTGTAAAGACTGGAGGGAGGTGTCTGTACTTCCGCTCTCTATATCGTAGAGGAGAGGCACAGAGGACCCCAGCCAAGATTCTGTATTATTGGTACGTGGTCGAGCAATCAAGGCCTAGCTTCTCAGGAGGTGATGCAGGCTGGTTCTTAAGTACAGTGTAGTCCCCAAGCCCCCACAAAGGAATGTCCACACACTGTATGGGTTGAAACACAGTCTTTTTATAATTAATATTCAAGGTTATGTACACTATCAAAATAACTCACTTTGTGCTCAGAAAATTCAAAAATGGTAAATATATACAGTTCTATAATGGTACCACAAATATTATCAGATCTCATTAAAGTGCATCAACTATACGGTCAAAATACCACGCAGATCAATAAAGAGGAAAACAGCAGCAGAGAGAGGAAGGAAAGTAAGATGGTTGAACAATAGGCAGAATACTGGCATCTACCGTTAAGCACAGTTCTGTAAAGCAAAGATGTATCACAAGCCCAGTCCATATATTGTTCTATGAGTCTTATTCCCTCTACAATAGTTCTACAGCCCCAATGTACCTGGAATTGTAGCGTTTGTCGCCGGGAAATTGACAGCCCTTCTGGAGTGCCCTCCCTTTAAGGCAGGAGTCACAGGTCGTCGAACGCTCGACGGAGAACAGGGTGAACTACGGCGGTGAAGTGGCAGCTTCATTCTTAGCGGTGCTCGTCGACGACGGAGCGTTGGCGTCCTGCAAGGAAGAGGCGTGCGGGACACCTCGGTGACAATAGTTCTGGACTGCAAAGAGATGATGAAGAACTGTGGCCCAGCAAGGGCGTCAAGTCATCGGCGTCTTTGTGGTCTTTAGGTGGCAGGAAACCCACCGCCGGATGTTCCTCGGCGCGTCGACGGTCGGGCCTTCTCCTGCGGGATAAAGCGGGCAGCGATGCAGACAAGAGCGTCTGTGGATCAAATGAAGTTGTTAGGCAAACGGGAGCGCTGCGGCTCCGGTCGGTGATGGCGGTCGTCGACGGTGGCAGACAACAGTCCGGGTGCTTCTCCTTGTGATTCCCTGGCACTCCCCGTCTCGGGTCAGCAGCCTTTCGTAGGTCTGTCTACCAGAGAGCTTTGGCAAAGATCAGCTGATGCACGATGGTCCCTCGTATCTCTGGAAGAGGGCGCCTTACCAGGTCCTCCCTGGGTCAGTTCTTGGAGAGACAGCTGCTTTTAGATTGTGAAGAGAGCAACAGCAATTCTTCTCTTCCAGCAGGGCTTCAAGGTTAAGCTTCAGTTAATCCAGTTACTCGTCGTAGTGGACTTCAGCTTCTGAACACGAATTCTAGCAGTGAGAGACCCCCAGATATACTAGTTGATCTCCCATTCATTCTGCTGGGTCACACTCAGGCAACCAATCGGTCAGAAGGGCATTCGTGCAGGCAGGCATCCAATCAGGTGCATAGTGCATTCAGGCCATTCACTCCTCTCCAGACAGACATAACAAGTTATGTGTATTGGGACAAGTACCCAGCCATTCAACACTCCACACTGCATTCATACCAGTTTCGGGTAGGGCTGTCTCAGTCATTGTGTCAAACACCAGATCCTAGACACCCACAACACAGAATGCGTATTCGTCACACACTCCATTTACCCAGGTCCCACCCACAGGCGTACCCACAACAGACAGTCATTGGGAAGGCTCCAGCCAGTCTGGACTTCACAACAACACCATATATGGAACTTCCACCCAACAGCCGGTAAGGGGGAAGGGACAGAGTCAGTGCTTCCCTGGACTTTGGGAAAACAAGGTAATAGGCAATGGAAAGCAAGAGGCCACAGGGGCCATCTTGTTTCCTATCAGGAATCAACTGATTCCAATGGCAAGGCCTGGATATCCTAAATGGAGGATACTCAGGGCAACTGTCAAATTCAGCATGGAGCTGCCACCAGCTCATACCCTGCTCTGTGGGCCACACATAGGTGCCCAAAAACATACACTAGGGGCACAGGGTCGTACCCCCACCCATGGGTGCCATAAGGGTATCCCATGGGTCTGTACACCAAACGAAAAGAGAGAGCTGCACCACCAGAAGTCCCACATGAACTCATGCGCGGAAAACACGGCAGAACACACGACAAAAAGCAGTAAAGGACAAGGATACAGAGGCCCTGTCCCTCCGATGCATTTCCAGCATCACAGTCGCCCCCCCCCAGACTGAGGTTAGGGTGCCTAATCTCCCACGAGATAGACACCCTCATCCAGACAGTCAACATTCCTTCTGGAAAGGCCACCTGCATTATCGTGACTCTTCCCTGGTCTGTGCTCTATGGTGAGGTCTAGCCCTTGCAGGCTAATGGACCACCCGAGTGTAACACTCACCTGGTATCCACAGGGAAACCACCCAATCTGATTGGACTGCCTTGGACCCGGATCCTTCTTCCCTGGGTTCCCACTCTGCCAAGTATCTGATCTGGAATACAGGAGTTTGGATTAGCCCACTGTCTCCTCCTCTATGGGCCCACCTCCCTCGTGAACCCTCAGATTCCCCGTAGAGCCTTCCTCACCTTGGATTCGGATATGGTGCGCTCTCCGTCCTGCAATTCTGTGCAAGGGTGCGTTGTGGTTGGGGCGCTTCGCCGCCGAGTTGCTTCACTGGCGCGGGCCCGCGAGTCCAGTCCTGCTGCGACTCAGTTCTTCAGGTAAGTCTTTTGCTTTGTTTAATTGTCCTTAATTGTTTTTGCCCCTGTTAATGTCTTTTATCTCCCTAGGTGCGGGAGGAATGGCGGAGGCACCGAGCAGGCTGGAGCTGTGCCTGAGACGGTAGGTGACTGCGCAGAGCACGGCGCTTTGTACGCTTTTATGATGTGCTAACCTGTTCGTCTTCTTCACAGGTCACCGTGATGTTCCGGATGAAGGCTGGCAAAGGGATGCAGAGCGGTGAGAGGAAGATGTCTGGATTCACCATCAAGTAAGTCTGCGGCAGATTGATGGAAGGCCGTGATGAGAATAAGCCAACCGTGACTTCCACTCAGGTAAGCGTTTTTCTGAATGATGGTTTAGATGCAAATGCGAACGCTTACTAATATCGTCTTTCGTTTCCTTTCCTTCCATCAGGTGGATTCCAGAGGGAGCGTCTGCCGTGATGCCGGAGGTGCAGGACACTGGAGTGAACAACAGACGCTGGATACTCGCAGGTAAGGATGAATAATGCTGTTCTGCTTCTTCTTTCCACAGATGCAGGCCCGGAATGCAGAGATCAGACCTCGGTGAACGTCACGCTGCGAGTGCAGAGCAACGCAAAGCATGTTCTGCAGCTCGGGCGTGGCTTTTATAGTCTGTAAGTAACGCAGGTGTCTTCAGGCCTGACCACACCCAAAGAGCTAGACCGCATAGTTCAGTTCTAGAACTGAACCATGTGGAGGCATCCATGTTGTGCTATTGCCATTGGAGATTATGGCCTCTCTATCAATAAAATTAGCCTGGTACCAAAAGTGTCAGGCCTGACTCCAAGAGAGTGTTTGGGAGCATGATTGGGCCCTTGGGGCCCCACAGGAATACTGCGATGTGGTCCTGAGGGCCCGAATGCCAGGACCAGAGACTGTGGTCGTGACAGCACTCCCTCCAAGGCCCCTCTCAGGGTGGTTCTTCTGTCTGGTCCTGGCGTGGTGGGATAAGCACGATGAAAACGTCGTATTAAACGTGGTGCATGGATGTGCTCGCTAGGTTCCCATGTTCTGTCCTGCGGACAATATCCTTTCCAGTCGACTAGATAATATAGTTTTGCTCTGACGTATTTTGAATCCGGAATGTCCTTGACTTCGAATTCCTGTTCTTCATTCACCATTACAGGTTCAGGTGGCGAGGTCACCCATGTCCCAGGCTGAACTGGTTTTCAGAGGGATACATGGAACACAGGATGAATATGCATGTTGGGTGGCAGGGCCAGTTTAACTGCAGCTGGATTTATGATGGATTCAATGGTAATAGGGTCCAAGATATCGTCGTCAAAATGTCCGGGTCCCTTTTAGAGGTACATGCTTCGATGCTAGCCACACTCTGTCTTTGATTTGGTAGTTGGGGGCCTTTTCACGACATAGGTCTGCATATGTATTCTGGTGAACCTTGGCTTGACGTAACTGCTCTAGGGCACTTGTGAAGGCTTGAGAGATTATGGAGTGTAAGGTTTTGACGGCCAGCATTTCCAGAGTCATAGGGACATCCAGTTTGGATGTGCATGGATGTCTGTCCCACATAGTATAAAATGGAGTCTGTCCGGTACTGCTGTGCTGGGAATTATTATAGGCGTATTCGGCAACCCACAATAAGTCTTTCCAATTCCCTTCCACTTGGTGGAGCATCAGCGCAGGTAATGTTCGAGCGTTTGGTTTGTTCTTTCTGTTTGGCCATCTGTTTGGGGATGGTGGCTAGTGGAGAGCCTAACGTCGATTTGGGCCATTGAACAACATTTTCTCCAAAAATTGAATACAAATTGGGTACCTCGATCTGAAATCAGTACTGATGAGAACCCATGGAGTCGCACAATGTGTTCCAGGAATGTTTTTGCCAGGCTGGATGCATTTGGAAGGCCTTTAAATGGCAAGAAGTGGGCCATTTTAGAGAACAAGTCTACGACCACTAGGATGGTGTTGTATCCTTGACTAGAAGGTAGGTCGGTAATAAAGTCAAGAGATAACGTATGCCATGGAGCCGGTGGAATGTCCAATGGTCTAAGGTGCCCAGCTGGTTTCTTTTTTGATTACTTATTCTGTGCACAAATACCGCAAGAGAGGATGAACTGAATGATATCCTTGCGCCACGTTGGCCACCATTAGCTCCGTTTTACCTTGGCTAGAGTTTTGGTGATTTCAGGGTGGCCTTCCATGAGGGAATCATGATATGCCGAGATGACTTGTTCCTGAAGCTCTTTCTTGGGCAGAAATAGACGGTTCCTGAAGTATGGTAGTTGGTCTTTGACAATGTGGTGTGCCCCCTGTGACTCCCACTCCCGCAGTGATTCGGGAGTCATTGCACGTAGAACTTCTAGTAACAATTCGTCTTGAGTCATGGCGGTTGTAATGCCTAAGAGTTTGTTGCCAGGGATGATGGCCACAGGTTCAGGGGTCGTGTATACCTGATCATCTATACCCATGCGGTAAAGGGCATCGGCTTTGCCATTCTTGACCCCGGTAAAAACGTGATTACATAGTCATACTCCGCAAAGAAGAAGGCCCACCGTAGTTGTCAAGAGGATTGAGCTTTTGCACTCTTTAGGTATTGTAGATTTCGATGGTCTGTTATCACGGTGATTGTGTGCCTAGCCCATAGTAGATAATGTCGCCAGGCCTTGAAGGCTGATTTAATGGCCAGAAGCTCTTTGACTGTGATGGCATAATTGAGCTCAGGTGGTGAAAACGTACTCGACCAGAAGGCTACCGGGTGTAACTGGCCGGTGTGTGGGTCCCTTTGTGACAGAACTGCGCCCATAGCCATACTAGAGGCCTCCGTCTCTATCACATACGGAAGATCTGGACGGGAGTGTCACAGAATTGGAGTGGAAGGGAATCTTGCCTTGAGTTCCTGAAAAGCCTTTTCAGCTTCTTCTGTCCACTGGAATTTCTTGTTGCACTTTCTCAATAACGACATGATTGGAGGTACTATTTGGGAGAATCCAGGGATGAATCAGTGGTAAAAGTTTGCAAAGCCCAAAATGCTCTGGACTCCTTTGAACAAATTTGGTGCTGGCCAATTTAGAATGGCATCAACCTTGTGCACGTCCATTCGAATTCCCTTTGGAGTGAGGATAAACCCAATGAACTCTACCTCTGTAACGTGAAATGTACATTTTTTGAGTTTGGCATAAAGGTAATGTTTCCGAAGCTTGGTAAGAATGGAACGAACATGTTTTACATGGTCCTGTTCAGAGGCCGCATATACTAGGATATTGTCTATATAGACGAGGGCACAGACGTCAATCAGTTCTCTTAAGACATCGTTCATGAAATACTGAAATGCGGCGGGGGGAATTGCAAAGGCCAAAGGGCATCACTTGGTATTCATATAAACCGTATTTGGTACGAAACAGGGTCTTCCACTCGTCCCCCTTTTTGATTCGAACAAGATGATATGCCCCTCTAAGGTCCAGTTTCGTGTGGATTTGGGCTTCTTTGACTTGGTCTAACAATTCCGGGATAAGGGGTAAAGGGTAGCGGTATTTAATAGTGACTTGATTCAGTGTGCGATAGTCAACACAGGTTCTCAAATCACCCTCCTTCTTGGGTACGAAGAACAAGGGAGACGCTGCAGGTGACTTCGAGGGGCGGATGAAACCGTTGGCCAGATATTGTTCGAGATAGGACTTCAGATGTTTATTCACCGGTTCTGTAAGCGCATAGATTCGACCACAAGGGATTTGTGCACCGGGTATCAGGTTGATCTTGCAATCGTAGGGTCTGTGGGGAGGCAAGGTATTAGCCTGTTCCTTTTGAAACACGCCTTGAAAGTCCTGATATTGGCTTGGTAGGGTACCAACCACACCTAAGGTACTTGCCGCCCCTTCCTGGACAGCCAAGCCTGTGTTCGTTCTTTTCCTTCCTTTGTAATAGCAGTTCCATGTACAATCTTCGGGAAAGGTCAATTCCCTTGTGCGCCAGTTGATTTGTGGATTGTGTGCGACCAGCCATGGCATTCCTAAGATCAACCGGAACTGGGATGCCTTGATGAGATCAAAAGTGATTCATTCCCGGTGACCGTCCTGACACAAGAGGATTAAATCAGTGGTACATTCAGATACTGGGCCGGAGGCAATTTCGGTACGGTCTACTGTGGTTACAGTCTCTGTATTTGACTTAGGGCAGAGTGGAAGCCCCATCTTTGCTGCAAGATCCTGGTCCATGTAATTTCCCACGGCTCCGCTGTCAATGTATGCCTCAACTGAATGCATTCTTGACGGCTGTTCGTGGCTGATCAGGATCACAGGCAATGCAAAATGGGAGGTCTGGAGTTGAGTTTCTTCGCTTGCCAAATAGACCACTACATTTCCCGGGCCTGGTAGTTTTCCGACTCCACACTTGTTTTCTCCTTTTCCGTGGCTCCTACGGACCTTCTTGGTGGTTTCACTGGACATTCTTTGAGAAAATGACCTGCTTTTCCGCAGTATAAGCATAACTGCTGTTCTCTCCTCTTGTCCCTTTCAGCTTTGGTTAAAGGGGGTCGGACCCCCCTAGTTGCATCGGTTCCGTGGAGCTATCCGTTCCTCACTGAACATGGTCCTTGGAGCACATGAACATGGGACGCACATCTGGTCTGCTTCGATCTACTCTTCGATCTTGTAACCTATGATCAAGTTGCACTACCAGGTTAATAAACTTGGCACAGTCTTTGGGTGGATCCACTACCTGGGCAAGAACGTCTTTTAGCTCTCCCCTTAAGCCCCGATGGAATAACGTGGTCCTTTTGTTCTCTGGCCACCCTGCTTAGACCACTAACCTATTGAAGGTCGCTATATAAGTCAATAGGTCTTGGTTTCCCTGACAGAGGGACAAGAGTTCATTGTCTAAAGCTTGCCCATGCGAACAGCAGGTGAAGAGTTTTTCCATCTCCTGCTGGAAACCCCCAAAATCGCATAGCCGGGGGTCATCCCAACTAACAAAAGGCACAGACCAATCTGCAGCACTACCAGTCAGATAAGACAGTACAAAGGCCACCTGTGACTGGTCATTAGGAAATGCTCCAGGTCTGCAAAGGAAATGTAGGCAACACTGATTCATAAAAGTTGCGTACTTCCTAGGGTAACCCGAAAAACGCTCCGGACGGGCTAAAGGAACTGCTCCACAAAGGGTGATCTGTACCGGATTAACTGGTGGTGCTGGTTTAGATGGAATGGCCCCAGGCAATGGAGCTTGTCCGTCCTGCGACTGAAGGAGTTGTCTACTTAGATCATCCGTGCGTTCCTTGGCCACTATTAGTTCTCTCCGCAATGCATTTGTCTCTTGTCTGGCTGAATGCACTTCGGCGCGTAACTGCCCCAGCATCTGGGCTAACTGGTCAGTGTCCGAGGTTTCCATACTGGATGTCCGGGTGGATTATGATTATTGAGGCTTCGCGTTCTGTAATGCTCACCTGGTATCCACAGGGACGCCACCTGATCTGGTTGGACTGCCTGTGAACCGGATCCTTCTTCCCTGGGTTCCCACTCAGCCAAGGATCTGATCTGGAATACAGGAGTTTGGATTAGCCCACAGTCTCATCCTCTCTGGGCCCACCTCCCTCGTGAACCCTCAGATTCCCCGTAGAGCCTTCCTCACCTTGGATTCGGATATGGTGCGCTCTCCGTCCTGCAATTCTGTGCAAGGGTGCGTTGTGGTTGGGGCGCTTCGCCGCCGAGTTGCTTCACTGGCACGGGCCCGCGAGTCCAGTCCTGCTGCGATGTTCTTCAGGTAAGTCTTTTGCTTTGTTTAGTTGTCCTTAATTGTTATTGCCCCTGTTAATGTCTTTTATCTCCCTAGGTGTGGGAGGAATGGCAGAGGCGCCGAGCAGGCTGGAGCTGTGCCTGAGATGGTAGGTTACTGCGCAGAGCACGGTGCTATGTGCGCTTTTATGATGTGCTAACCTGTTCTTTTTCTTCACAAGTCGTCGCAAGGTTCCGGATAAAGGCTGGAGAAAGGATGCAGAAAGGTGAGAGGAAGATGTCCGGATTCACCGTCTAGTAAGTCTGCGGCAGATTGATGGAAGGCCGCGTAGAGACTAAGCCAACCACGAGTTCCATTCAGGTAAGCGTTTTTTCTGAATGATGGTTTAGATGCAAATGTGAACGTTTACTAATGTCGCCTTTCGTTTCCTTTCCTTCCTTCAGGTTGATTCCAGAGGGAGCATCTGCCGTGATGCCGGAGGTGCAGGACACTGGAGTGAACAACAGATGCTGGATTCTCGCAGATGAGGATGAATAATGCTGTTCTGCTTCTTCTTTCCACAGATGCAGGCCCGGAATGCAGAGATCAGACCTCAGTGAACGTCACGCTGCGAGTGCAGAGCAACGCGAAGTGTGTTCTGCAGCCCGGGCGTGGCTTTTATAGTCTGTAAGTATCCCAGGTGTCTTCAGGCCTGATCACACCCAAAGAGCTAGACCGCATGGTTCAGTTCTAGAACTGAACATGTGGAGGCATCCATGTTGTGCTATTGCCATTGGAGATTATGGCCTCTCTATCAATAACATGAGCCTAGTGCCAAAAGCACCAGGCCTGACTCCAAGAGAGTCTTTGGGAGCATGATTGGGCCCTTGGGGCCCCGCAGGAATACTGCGGTGTGGTCCAGAGGGCCTGAATGCCAGGACATGGGGCTGTGGTCGTGACACTGAGCAGTTTCGGGTTTTCACCCTTCATCTGCATAAGCCACTTCAGGGGCTTATGATCTGTTTGGACCTTGAAGGTAGACCCTGTAAGGTAGGGCCTACAATGCCTAAGGCCCAAACTATGCTAAAACATTCCTTTTCAACAGTAGCCCACCTAAGTTCTCTACCCTTGAGTTGTCTACTGATGAATATGATAGGATGTTCCCTCCCTTTGTCATCTAACTGGGACACGACAGCTCCAATTCTGGTGTCGCAGGCATCCGTCTGGACGATAAAGGGTCGGCTGTAGTCAGGCGCACACAACACAGGTGCCCTACACAGACTTTCTTTCAAGTTATCAAAGCCCCTCTGACAGTCTTCAGTCCAATTAACCTTCCTAGGTTGTTTGGGTGAAGTCAGAGCTGTCAGGGGTGCAGCTATGGTTCCATAGTCTCCCATGAAATTGCAATAGTACCCCGTGAGGCCCAAAAAGGCTCTCGCCTGGGTTTGAGTAGTGGGAGTCTCCCAGTCATGTACATCCTGTACCTTACTGGGTAGAGGTTGGATTTGACCCCATCCTACCTCATGACCAAGATACGTGACATTCCACTGAGCTATCTGGCATTTGGTGGCCTTGGTAGTGAGGTTAGCCCTTTTCAAGGCCTGCAACACCTTATCCAGATGTGTCAAATGCTCTTCCCAGGTGGAACTGTAGACGGCAATGTTGTCTAAGTAAGCCACGCAAAAGGCTTCCAGCCCACTGAGCGCATGGTTGACCAATCTCTGCAAAGAGGCAGGGGCATTCTTCAACCCAAAAGACATGACTCTAAACTGGTAGAGTCCTTCAGGTGATCCGAACGCCGTCTTTTCCTTGGCATGATCCATCAGAGCTATTTGCCAATAGCCTGAGGTAAGGTCAAAGGTGCTCCCAAATTTGGCAGCACCTATGGTGTCCACAAGCTCATCAGCCCTGGGCAATGGGTGCGTGTCAGCTTTGGTGACGGCATTGACTCCTCGGTAGTCCACACAGAACCTCCAATCCTTGGTACCTGCTTGGGAACTTGCCTTGGGGACAAGGACCACTGGACTGGACCAGGGACTGGTTGAGGGTTCAATAACACCCAGATCCAACATCTTGGCGACCTCAGCCTGGATGCTGTTCTTAACTGTGTCTGACATACGGTAGCACCTGCTTTTGACAGGCACACTGTCACCAGTGTCAATTTCATGCCTACACCACAGTGTAAGGCCTGGTGTCAGTGAAAACAGAGAGGCATACTGCCGGAGCAAAGCCCTGCAGGCCCTCTGCTGCTCTGTCGTCAGATCCAGAGAGAGATGTACTCCCTCCACTGAGCCGTCCTGAGGGTTGCTATGCAGCAAATCAGGAAGGGGCTCACTCTCATTCTCTTCTTGCTCTGAAGCCAGCAAGAGACATGAGACTTCTGCTCACCTGTGGAAAGGCTTGAGCCTGTTAACATGGAATACCTGAGGGGCTACCCCAGGGGCTCCCACATCAACCAGATAATTGACTTCGCCCATCTTGGAGATTATCCTGAAGGGTCCAGTCCACTTGTCTGCCAAAGTTCTATGCTTGGTAGGCTCCATCACAAGGATTTCCTGTCCCGGCGTCTAATCCACTTGCGAGGCTTTAAGATCATGCCAGTACTTATTTAATTCCTGGCTGGCCTTGAGATTTGCTGTGACTTGACCCATCATCTGTGTCATCCTCCGTCTGAGGCCTAACACATAGTCCCCCACTTGCTTGGCGGGACCTGGAGAGGTGGCCTCCCAACCTTCTCTGATCAAGGCAAGGGGCTCCCTCACGGGATCTCCAAAGAGTAACTCAAAGGGGCTGAAACCAACACCCTCTTGAGGTACCTCTCTGTAAGCAAACAGCAAGCATGGCAGGAGGCGATCCCATTTCCTCCTTAGGGGCTATTCCAAAGCGTCTAGCATGCCCTTGAGAGTTTTATTAAATCTCTCAACCAGACCATTGGTCTGGGGATGGTAAGAGGTGGAGAACTTGTAGGTTACCCCGCACTCTTTCCACATGGTTTTCATGTAACTAGACATGAAGTTGGATCCTCTGTCAGAGACAACCGCCTTAGGGAATCCAACACAGGTGAAAATGCCCAGGAGAGCCCTGGCAACCACCTTGGAAGTTACAGTCCGAAGAGGTACAGCCTCAGGGTACCTGGTGGCATGATCTACCAAGACCAGGATGAACCGATGTCTACCTGAAGTGTGGGGGTCAAGGGGACTGACAGTGTCAATGTCCACCCTCTCAAATGTGGTGCCAACCACTGGCAATGGTTGCAGTGGGGCAATGACACTGCCTCCAGTCTTGCCAGACAACTGACAAGTTGGACAGGTCCTGCAGTGGGACTCCACCAATACTCCCATCCGTGGCCAGTAGAAATGGGCAGAAAGCCTCTGCTTAGTCTTCTTGGTCCCAAGATGACCAGCCAAGGGCACCTCATGCGCCAACTGCAGCAGGAAGGGCCTTTAAACCTGGGGTACAACCAACCTCTTGAGGGCACCAGGTTCAGGCTTAGTGGGCTCACTAACAAGGAACTCACCCTCCCAATATATTCGGAATGTCCTAGGCACTTCTCCTTGTGCCTGGGACAGGGCCTGTTTCCTCAGACCCTTGAGAGAGTGGCACACTCTCTGTCACTTACAGAAGTCCTCCCGGGAGGGTCCCCCTTCAGCTAACAAGCATTGATTGTCGGGATGATCCTCGGGTTGAGAACCTCTCCCACAGGAGAGTCTTCTGGCTCTTCTCCCACAGGAGTTGGATTTGGGTTTCCCACTGGACCCAGATCGTCCGGAGCATGAATCCCAATGGGTGCTGTCGGAACAGCAGGACGAGCAGGGGCTCCCTCCACAGAGGTGGCCTTCTTACTCTTCTGTTTTCTTCGCTCCTTGGGTTTCCCCATCGGCGAGGGTACCTAACTTGCAGTCGGACCCTGTGTGACCTGCGATCGGGTGACTGCCACAGCAGCCATGGGTAGACCATCCGTGATCATCCCCAACTCGACCAAATCGTTTCCTAACAAAATGTTTGCAGGCACGTTGTCCTGAACTAGGACCAGAGGCTTTGCTGTCTTGTCTCCAATCGTAATGTTGACTAAGGCTACAGGCGATAATTTGGGAGGCCCACCAGCTAATCTGGTGGTTCTCAGAGGAGCACCTACATAGTCCTCTGGCTTAAGCAGGGTCCTGTCCACCACTGTCATGCTTGCCCCAGTGTCTCTCAAACCTGTAGTAGGCTAGCCATTCAAGAGGACACTCCTCAAAAATCTACGGGTGTTCTGTGGGATAGTCGCCAGTACTTTTGTGTACTGGTCCCATGCCCCGAGGGACACTAAGGAAATCTCTACGGGAGCACTGAAGGTGATCCCAGTAGAGGAGGGGAGGACAGTGGCCTCCACCTCAGGTATGGAGTAGGGATAGGTCCTCCAAGTGCCTTACCCTTACACTTGGGGTCACCCCTTCGGTAGTCCAGAGCCCCACAATCCCAACAAGTGCCAGGAGTGCAGGCTATGGTACTGGAGCCACTGGGACCCTGCAGCAGGCGAACCACTACTCTTACTCCCACCCACAACAGACTTATCCCCACTAGGTTTTTGGGTCTTCGGAGAGGAGGGTTTTGGTTCACCCGACTGTGATTGCTTCTGGGACTCCTCAGCTTTCGGAGAGGCCCCCTTTTCTTTGTCCTTGTCCTTCCCACTGGAGTCCTTAGGGGACACCCGGTGGGAGATCCACTTGTCAGCCAACCTAGCCAGCTAAAAGGGGTCCAAAACGTTCTGGTCAGCAACATACTGACGCAGCTCTGGTGAACAGGCTTCCGAAAAATGCTCAGAAAACAAAAGGTGGGACAACTCAACAAACGTTTTCACTTTGTAACCATCAAACCACCCCATCATGTTCATGTGCGCAGCACTCACCCAGTCAACCCAAGACACATCCTCTCTTTTCTTAAAATCCCTGAACCTTTTAAGGTATTGGGTAGGTGTCTTGCCAAACTTGGCAATTAAAGTAGACTTCATGCACTCATACTGACCCCTTTCTTCCACACTCAGTTTCAGAGTACAGTCATATCCAGTCTGAGGCTCTCTGCTTAACAAACATTTAGCCCAATCTCTCTTATCAACATCATGAATTGCACAAGCCATTCCAAATGCTTCAATCCATTGGAGGATATCAAAACCCTCCACAAACACACCAACCAAATATTTCATAAACTTGGTGGCTGGGGACCTGACACTCTCAACTGGTTTCACTGAAGTCTCCACTCGAGCTTTCTCTAACTGGATTCGCTGACATTCAGTGTCCTTGTCTTTGAGTTCAAGATCCCTATTCTTGAGTTCCACTTGCTGTGACAACTCCTCTTTCTTAAGCTCAGCATCACTTTCCAACTTGCGATATTCCTTAATAACTCAAGCTCCAAGGAAGTGCTGGGGTTTGGAACAGAGGCAGCAGGAATTGTGGCATTCCCAGAATCAGATTCGGCGACAACCCTCGGGGTAGAGTCCTCATTGGTTGCACCCACCCCCTCTTCAAGAGTTTCACAATCAGTCTGGTAGTCCACCAGGGCAGCTATCAGCTCAGCCCTAGACTTATCCACAAAGTCTAACTCCCTGGCTTCACAAGCACTCTGGAGAGCCTCTAAACTCATCCAAGTCAATTTACCATTCACAATAGATTCCATTGTTTGTAATGCAGTTATCTTGTACACAACTAAACCTCAATTGAACAAAGTACAGATATTCTGTGAGTGGCACGGTTATACACTGATTCTTAAAACCATAAGGATCCTACCGCTGCCACCAGTGTAAAGACTGGAGGGGGGTGTCTGTACTTCCGCTCTCTATATGGTAGAGGAGAGGCACAGAGGACCCCAGCCAAGATTCTCTATTATTGGTACGTGGTCGAGCAATCAAGGCCTAGCTTCTCAGGAGGTGATGCAGGCTGGTTCTTAAGTACAGTGTAGTCCCCAAGCCCCCACAAAGGAATGTCCACACACTGTATGGGTTAAAACAGAGTCTTTATATAATTAATATTCAAGGTTATGTACACTATAAAAACACTTTGTGCTCAGAAAATTCAACAATGGTAAATATATACAGTTCTACAGTAGTACCACAAATATTATCAGATCTCATTAAAGTGCATCAACTATACTGTCAAAATGCCACACAGATCAATAAAGAGGAAACCAGCAGTAGAGAGTGCAAGGAAAGCAAGATGGTTGAACAATAGGCAGAATACTGGCCTCTACCATTAAGCACAGTTCTGTGTGGAGATCCCCCCACCTGGGCAACCTGTAAAGCAAAGATGTATCACAAGCCCAGTCCATATATTGTTCTATGAGTCTTATTTTCCTCTACAATAGTTCTACAGCTCCAATGTACCTGGAACTGTAGCGTTCGTCGCCGGGAAATCGACGGCCCTTCTGGATTGCCCTCTCTTTAAGGCAGGAGCCACGGGTCGTCGAACGCCCGACGGAGAACAGGGTGAACTACGGCGGTGAAGTGGCAGCTTTGTTCCTAGCGGTGCTCGTCGACGACAGAGCGTTGGCGTCCTGCAAGGAAGAGACGTGCAGGGCACCTCGGTGGCGATAGTTCTGGACCGCAAAGAGATGATGAAGAACTGTGGCCCAGCAAGGGCGTCGAGTCATCAGTGTCTCTGTGGTCTTTAGGTGGCGGGAAACCCACCGGTGGATGCTGCTCGGCGCATCGATGGGTGGGCCTTCTCCAGCTGAATAAAGCGGGCGGCGATGCAGACGAGAGCGTCCGTGCATCAAATGAAGTTCTTAGGCAAACGGGAGTGATGCGGCTCCGGTCGGCGACGGCAGTCGTCGACGGTGGCGGACAACAGTCCAGGCGCTTCTCCTTGTGATTCTGTGGCGCTCCCCGTCTCAGGTCGGCAGCCTTTCGTAGGTCTGTCTACAAGGGAGCTTTGGCAAAGATCAGCTGGTGCACGATGGTCCCTCATAGCTTGGGATGAGGGCGCCTTACCAGGTCCTCTCTGGGTCAATTCTTGGAGACACAGCATCTTTCAGATTGTGAAGGAGAGCAACAGCAATTCTTCTCTTCCAGCAGGGCTTCAAAGTTAAGCTTCAGTACTCCAGTTACTTGTTGTAGTGGACTTCAGCTTCTGAACACGAATTCTAGCAGTGAGAGACCCCAGATATACTAGTTGATCTTCCTGTTATTCTGCTGGGTCACACTCAGGCAACCAATCGGCCAGAAGAGCATTCATGAAGGCAGGCATCCAATCAGGTGTATAGTGCATTCAGGCCATTCACTCCTCTCCAGACACTCACAACAAGTTATGTGTTTTGGGACAAGTACCCAGCCATTCATCACTCCACACTGCATTCATACCAGTTTCGGGCAGGTCTGTCTCAGTCATTGTGTCAAACACCAGATCCTAGACACCCACAACACAGAATGCGTATTCGTCACACACTCCATTCACCCAGGTCCCACCCACAGGCGTACCCACAACATACAGTCATTGGGAAGGCTCCAGCCAGTCTGGCCTGGACTTCAGAACAGCAAAATATATGGAACTTCCACCCAACAGCCGGTCAGGGGGAAGGGACAGAGTCAGGGCTTCCTAGGACCTTGGGAAAACAAGGTAATTGGCAATAGAAAGCAAGATGCCACAGGGGCTATCTTGTTTCCTATCAGGAATCAACTGATTCCAATGGCAGGGCCTAGGTATCCCAAAATGGAGGATACTCAGGGCACCAGCCCATACC
Organism: Ambystoma mexicanum; assembly: GCF_040938575.1. Classification (NCBI taxonomy): domain Eukaryota; kingdom Metazoa; phylum Chordata; class Amphibia; order Caudata; family Ambystomatidae; genus Ambystoma; species Ambystoma mexicanum. The sequence goes on along the minus strand of NC_090937.1, from coordinate 339,313,405 downwards.
CTGCTCTGTGGGCCACACACAGGTGCCCAAAAACATACACTGGGGTTACAGGGTTGTACCCCCACCCATGGGTTCCATAAGGGTATCCCATGGGTCTGTACACCAAACCAAAAGAGAGAGCTGCAACGCCAGGAGTCCCACATGAACTCCTGCACAGAAAACACGACAGAGCACACAATAAAAAGCAGTAAAGGACAAGGATACAGAGGCCCTGTCCCTCCGATGCATTTCCATCATCACAGTGATTGATTACTAACAACATCCATTTCAAACTCAGGCTCTTCCTATCTTTCATGGGACTGGAATAACTATGTAGGGTGTAGTCTGCCTTGTAGTTGCCACGCTCACCGTTTCCTTCTGCTCAGAAACATATACAGGAGTCTTGGCCCCATGTCCATAAATTGCAATTCTCACTGTCAGAGAAAGCAATATAAGTATGAATATAATGCATGTGGATATGTACAGTGGTACGTGATTTTACAGCATCTACTTCTTTGACAATGTATGCGTCTGTTCTCATGGGGCAACACAATGTTGCTGTTAAAATTCCCCATCTCGATCATTTGATGCCAAGGAAGGAAAAACAACTTTTATGGCTCTGCATTTTAGATTGCTTTCTGGAAGCTGCAGTGTTCTTGCAGCATTCGTCCTCGATCAACTGTCTGTTTTCTTGATGCTAAGAAATGACTTTCTCTTTCTCTCTGGAACCAGTTTTTTCACCAGTCGGGATGCAAATTTTCCTTTATTGTGAAGAAAAATGACCTCTGAATTCTGCTTCATATATCAGCTCCCAATCGATGCCTCGAATCTGCTTCAGTCCAGATGACATGTTGCTTCCATGTCATCATGAACAAAACATTTTGTCTTTTATACACTTCCTCGATCTGTCCCCCGGAGGAAAGTTTCTACACCGCTCTGTGATTTCTTTCAGAACAGATGCTCATCTGGATGATTATACCTTCCAGGATTACATTCAAGTTTGCAGTGTTTCTTGGATCTCTCAGAAAGCTTACCAGATCTGTGTGAATTCCAACAAGGTGGGATATTCTTCAATTAGACGAAAGAACACCACACTGACCAATCTATGTGCTGCGTTGGCTGATAAGGGCATTTATGTTTTCTTCACTGTAGTCAGGCAACTTCAAAAATTCTTCAGTGATGATTATAAGCATTGTCAGGATCTTGAATAAAAGCTGGAATGCAGCACGCTCTCCCCACCAGTGAAGGATAAGAACGTAACACCAACTCAAAATACGTAAGTATGTTCCTGGAAAGGTCATCATTGGGTAACACCATGAGTAGAACAAAACAAGAAATCTGTGTGGAAAGAATCGGGGTAGTGTACCCTCTTCCAATTGCTGTAGCCACGATTAGAATCTGCCAAACTCTTATTCTTATCAATGCTTAAGCATGCCTCACTCCAAACTCAATAGCTACTGTGGCTTTAAGAATGCAGATCTTCCCTTACTCTGCAACTAAGATGCACAGAGTGTTCGAATGTGTCCTTTTACCCTTTTATTTATAGCTCAAAAGGGAGTGTCCAAAATCGAGCCACAGTCCAATTAAAGGGTTCTTCACACTTTCAACTTGTCAGGTTATGAGTCCTTCTTTCTCATCATAGATCACGTCTGCACGTGCTGTGTTTCGTCCCGGATAATTGTAGCTTCTTCGCGGATGGGTGTAGGCAGACGGGTTTCTCCAGAGTAGATTTTGATATCTCCCAAGTCGATCGAAGCACGCCTACCCAGCAGATGGCATTACATCCTCAACGACAAAAGGACCGTTGAACCTGGGCTCGTCCCACCTTTTCCTTGTGCGGTTACGAACTAGGACCGCAACTTCGGGGTAAAGTTTGGGAAGTTGAAATTCCGGAGATTGGGTTGTTGAAGCATCCCCTTCTGTGTTCTGTACCGCCCTACACCCTTGTCTCTGCAACTGTCCTGAAATTACAGATAAACTGGAAGTCATACAGTTCAAATAATTTTGCAATTCCAATCCTAAAACATCTGATGTTGGCTGAGCATCACTTCTATGTTGGGATGGGGGCATTAAGGGTGTTCTCATTCGCCTTCCTATCATGATTTCGTGAGGTGTAAAACAGGCCATTGAGCTTTTCACAGACGCCATTTCCTGCGGATGATAAATCGAAGAAAACTTGTACTTTATACCAAGCAACGAGCTGATCTGCTCGAAAACTGTATTAACAAAGTGAGGTCCATTATCCGATCTCATTACCCTACACACTCCCCATCTAGGAAACACTTCTCACACTAAAAACTTAGCTGCACAGGTAGAGTCTGGGTGTATGCATGGACTTGCCTCTATCCATCTAGAAAAAGGACACACTACAACAAGCAAGTTTCTATATCCATTGCATACGTGTATCATGTCGACAAAGTCGATATGCAAGTGCTGAAAAGGGCCATTGGGTCTTAGGATGACTCCCCTCACTGTGCACAGCATATGCCCAGCCGTGAATTGTTGGCAAACAATACAATTTACCATATTAAATGCAACATGCTCCATCAGGTCCGGTACGAACGAATCCTCAGCAATAGTTACAGCAAGATTCTCCCTAGTTGTATGTGCTGGGTAGTGTAACTGTTCTAGCGCCACCCTTAATAAGGTTATAGGCATCACTGGTTTACCACTGCTGTCTTGTCGCCACAATGCTTCAGAGGGGTTTAAAGAACACATTTTTCACGTCCACAAATTATTTTCCTCTTGCAGTGCCTCCCTTTGGAGCTCCACTATCTGTGTTTTAGGCATATGATTATATCCCTTACCCACAATCATCATCACATTCATCCTTTCATTCACATCAATGGTTTCAATATTCATCATCCCTGTATCTGTATTTGCAATGTGCTTCGCTTCAGAGTCTGCTGCTTGATTTCGCACAAGATAAAATCTGTCCCTTTCGTGTGAGCTGCACATTTAACGACTGCTATGCCCACTGGGAGTTGTAGTGCCTTAATAAGCCTGTTCAATAAGGCTGTGTGCTGGACTGGCGTGCCGTCTGCTCGGAGGTAGCCCGTCCTTTTCCGGCACGCTAATCCTGGGTGCACCGTCAATGTCACATAGGCGGAGTCGCTGTAAACTGTTACTTCCTGGTCTGCGTGATTCTCAATCACGAGAATCAACGTCAAAAATTCTGCAGCTTGTGCTGAATAGTGAGATGGCAATCGAGTACTCACGAGCACTCGACATTCTCCATTTGCCAGATGTTTCACCACAGAAGCATCTGTGTATCTTTGTTCATTATTTTCAACAATCTCTCCCCCTGCGAGTGCATTTTCCTTTACTCTCAGGAGCTCATTACAGAACTCTTCATAGTTTGTGCAATCGTGTATGGGCTCTCCTCTGTGATTGGCTCAGCTATAAACATAGCTGGGTTCACCATTTTGCATCAAACTATTTGAATCGCTGGATTTGATACTGTTACGCTCACCTGGTTCCCACGGGGGTGTCGACCGGAACTGGGCCGCTGTTACTTCCACCAGCGTGACGTGTAGCGCCGAGATGACTGACTGGACTGGCCCGCTCAGCCTAGTTTGTCTGGCTCGCAAGAATATTCTTCTGCAAAGGAGAAGAGGAATTAACCACCCGTGGAATTGAGTGTCAACCCACCTTCCCCACTCCCGTTGTCTTCCCACTGATCACTCTTGATGTCCCCTCCTTAGTTTCACCTGATGGTTTGGAAGGATGAGCCAGTGGCGTAACACAAAATGTGGGGGCCCCCCTGCGAGCCATGCTGAGGGGGCCCCCCAACTCGGCAACAAATCACAGGTTGCGCCACACTCTGGGCCGGCCTAGACTGTCACGCTTGCACAATACGCATGAACGTGCTGCTGAAGGGGTATGCCGCACACTGCACTAGGAAAAAGATATAAATATGTGTTTTAATGCAATATACAGCACACTTTCTGAGATAAATTGGCTATAAAGCCAGAGTGTTTGCAATTGTTTTGTAGGGTAACACAATCCAATACATGCAAGTCACCAACAGTGCACAGGAACATTAATGCTTCCAACTGGCTGCACAATGTAGACCAGTGTAAACACGTAATAACATTATAGTACAGAATGCCAGGCCACATTTAGACATACCTAGACTGTTTTCAGCAAAATGCCAGTCAAAGCAATAACACTCATCAAGAAGAGAGCACACAATAAAGCATGTGTCTCCATGGCCTCGAACAACACGGCCAAACTCTTTAAAATCTGCAAGGAACTGGTCAATCCTGTTGTGGTCTATACCTCTTCTGTTCCCTCCCATGCCCTCTGTACAGCTCTGGCCTCTCATTTCTCTGCTAAATCTCAGGACATCCTGTCCTCTATGTCCTCTTCCTCTCTCAGCCCATTTTGGCCATCTCTGCTCTCCTCCTCCTTTTTCCTCTTTCTCTCTGACAACACCTGACGAGGTTTCTAGACAAGTCCGATCTATGAAAGTGTCGTCCAAACAGGTGCTCCGCTGCTCCTCCAGAACCATCAAAGCCCATATTGACACCCTCGCTCCAGCCTTGGCCGATTTCTGTAATCACTCTTTCGCCACTGCAATGTTCCCCTCTCCCTTTGAGCACTCCCTTGTGCACCCACTCCTCAAGAAGCAGTCTGCTGATCCTACCTGCCCGGAAAACTATCGCTCAATCTCCACCTTTCCTGAGCAAACTCTTGGAAAAGCTTGCTATCTCCCAGCTTACTCTCCACACTGAATCTGTTGGTTGTCTCCATGCCCATCAGTCTGGCTTCAGAGCTGCCAGAGGCATGGAAACGGCTCTCCTTAACACCTGTGCTGCTCTCTAACCTTGATTCCAGCATTCCTTCTATTCTCATCCTTCATCTTTCCTCTGCTTTCGACAGGGTCAACATCGCCATCCTGATCAATCGACTCTGTGAGAACCTGGGCATCACAGATCAGACCCTAGAGTGACTGACCTACTTCCACTTGGACCGCCACTCCGCTCCCAGGTCGATCGTGGTCCCATTCTCTCCGCCACCTCTCTCTACCTGTGGCATTCCCCAGGGCTCTATCCTCTCACGTTGGTTTTTCAACCTCTACTTGGCCACTTTGGCCTCCCTGATCTCTACCTTATCCTCTAACTTTCAGTGTTGTGCGGATGACTCAGCTTTCCTTCAGGCTCCCCTCATCCTCCTCTCCTCTCTTGCTCATTCCTGACTGTCTATCCACGATTCAGGATTGGTGCGCCTCCAATGATCTCTGCCTTAATGCCAGTAAGACAGAGATCCTTCTCATTGGGACCCTTGGCACTGCGTTTCCTCTCTCACTATAGCAGACCACCTTGGGCCCTCTTCCTTTGCCTTCCTGCGAGGCAAAAAACCTTGGTGTCATCTTCAACGCCACACTCTCTTTCTCTCCTAACATCTCAGACATCACCAAGAAGTCCCACTACCAGCTGCTCCTCCTCAAAGGGACTCTTCCCTTTCTCACTCTCCACCAGAAGCTCACTGTCTCTAGGCTGGACTACTGCAACAGCCACTTTCTCAATCTGTCTTCCTCTAGTCTCCGTCATCTGCAAATAATCCAGAACAGGACTGCAAGACTTAGCCTTGGCCTCAAGCCCTGGGATTGTATTTCTCCAGCCCTGAAATCTCTCCACTGGCTGCAAGGATCAAGTTCAAGAACCTTTGCATTGCCCACAAGGCTTTCTGGGGCCAGTGCCCACACTAAATCCAATGCTCTCTTCCAAAATACCTTCTTTCTCTAACCCTTCACTCAGCTACCTCCAACTCTCTAAGGCTTGGACATTTCTCCAGGCAGAGAGTGGGGGTAGACCTCTCTCCTCTGCTGGTGCCTCCAACTGGAATGGCCTCCCTGCCCCTCTCAAACTTGAGGCGGACAACCTGAAGTTTCGGAAGCAGCTAAAAGCTTTCCTGTTCTCTGCTGCTTTCGCTCTCTCTCCCCCCCTGCTGACCTACCTGACCTACCTGTCTGCTGTACTGACTGGCTGCTTGGCTACCCTCAGAGTCTCTCTGAGTTCAGGCTCTTTCTTGATTGGTCACCCTTGCACTGCCTCCGGGCCTACCATGCACTTAGGGGCTGTAACTGTAACCCTGCAGTCCATTGTTCTCCTTGCACAACCAATAGCTGCTCTGCCCTGGCTGCACTTACTGAGAGCATTGCTGCCCTGTTTTCCCCTCCCCTCTCACTTGCACTTCCCTGCTCCCTTTTCCCTTGCACTTCTCGTTCTCGCAATGACACAAGGCCTAGTGAGATCGTTTGTCTTGTCCTCCCTCTATCATCCCTCCCTTGTGTACACTTGTGTACAGGCGCGTTATAAATGACTTGAATTACATCATATCATTTTATCACAGATGCCCAGAAAAATATACAATGCCGCAGTAAGAAATGGCTAGACTGGCAGCACCCAAATGCCAATCTAGCCAGGTAATTAAAGTTAGCAGGACTACTTTATCAGAAATGTCCAGTTAAAAGAAAGTCATACCAAACTGAGGAATGACTAGACTGGCTGCATCAAAATGCCTCTCTAGCCACTAATACCACATATCATGCCTGCTTAGCCTGGACATGGACAACCATTATGATTTATCACACAATCCTGCCCCCCCACACATCCACTCTCCCTCCCACCCACTACCCCAACCTCCACAATCAGCTCCTTGGCCCAGAATTACCTCTGCGTCCCTCTTCCTTGTCCCAGAGCTTACGTATGAGGCTCCTTGCCTCATAGGTAAGTACTGGGATGAGGAACAATGGGACTAGGAGTGATGAAGATTACAGGTAGCTAAATCAGGCATTACCTCCATGTACCTCTACCTCTTCCCAGTACTTTTGTATGAGGCAGAGTGCCTCAAACACACGTACTGCCTCGTATATAAGTACTGGGACGAGGAAGAATAGGGCTAGGAGTAAGCAAGGCATTGAACACAAGTAGTAGCGCAACACCATTGAGTTAACTGGGCTTCAGCACTACCCCCCCTGACATTTTGGGCTATATTGACTCAACTTGGCTAACCTTTAGAGGAGTTGCCAGACCGAACAGGACACAGATTTTAAACAGCACCTGGTTTTTGCTGTTAACAAGAACCCAGCAATTACCAACGTAAAGCATTTCACTGTTAGTAGCTGCATTCAAATGCCACATTGTTTAGGCAATTGAAATCGTGATGTGGGTTTAGTACTTGCATGCCAGGGGAGTGATTGGAAGGGTAGAGAGGGAACAGGAGACTTATAAGAGAGAGTTAACTGCTTGTAACATTGAATCTGCACTAGAATAGTCTCATTAAAATGCGTAAATAATTTGGATGCGCCCACACAAATAAGTTTCCCCCTCCCCACCGCATGTGAAGTTAGCGCCTCTCCCAACATTTGAAGAGTTAGCCCCCCTGAAATGAAGGTTTTCTTGTGCCCCTGTACACAAGCACACACACCATTCACCTTATACACACCCAGTCATCCACACATTTAAGTGTACACCCTTTCACCATGCAGGCACACCCACAGAGCCACCCATACATTTAAGTGTGCACCCTTTCACCATACACACATAGGCAGCAAGCTATACATTTCAGTGTGCACCCTTTCACCATGGACTAATACACGCACACCTCATGGAGTTGAGGGGGGCCCTATTACTTAAAAAAGAAATTAGGGCTCATTACGGGTCCAGCGGTAACCGTGCCGGTGCTACCGGCGGGTTGCCGCCGGACCCATAAAAAATTACTATGGCCTGACTTCCCGGTGCCACCGTGCTATTTCAAGTCCGGCGGCTGGGAAATCAGGTGCTGGTAATTTCGTTAAACCCCAGACTCCACGGGAATGGGGACACAGAAGCACCTGCACCATTGTTAACGGTGCCGGTGCTTCCGTGACAGGTCTGCCTACCGTGGCTGCTGTGCCTGGCAGGGTCAGACCTGTCGGGCACGGCAGCCCCACCAGGCAGACCTGTAATATGCCGGTCCGGAAACAACAGTGCCTGTAAGCTTACCAGCACCGTTGTTTCCGGACCGGCATGGTCAGAATGAGCCCCATTGTTTCTTTTTTAAGTCACTATAACTTCATTAAGAAATTATTTCAGTTAAGGACCGAACCATAATCAAAATAATTTCTTTATGATGGCTGAGTGGCTTCAAAAACAAACAATTTCTTTTTGAAGGCATAGGGCTCCTCCCCCACCCCATGACATGGAGGCCTCCAGCCTAGGGTCTTCCATGTCATGGGGTACGGGGGCCCTCAGACTTCAAAAAGAAAGTTTCTTTTTGTAGTCACTCTGCCTTCATAAAGAAATTATTTCTGTTACAGAAATGTTCTTTATGAATGCAGAGTGAATTTCAAAAGAAACTTTTTTTTTTTTTAGAAAAAAATATATATATATTTTTTTTTAAATTATTTTTTTTACTGGGGCCCCCTCCCAGCCATGTGCTGGTGGGGCACCCACACCACGGGCCCCCCCGCACCGCGGGGGCTGCGGGGGCCCCTGTTACGCCAGTGGGATGAGCTCTCCATCCTGCGTCGACCGCAGGGGCGTGTTGATGACCAGTTACTTCACTGGCGTAGAGGAATTGGTGAGTTCCAGTATTGACTCTAAAGTCCAATTGTTCATAAGAGTTCAAATGTCTGCTCTTCACTCTGTCCGATTCCTTGCAAGTTGCCGATTAATCCACTCGAAGATTTCCAAATGGCACTCGGTAAGATTCAGGTAAGTCTATTGTGTTTTTCCCCTTAGGTGCCGGGGTACGGCGATGAAGCAGAGTTGACTGTGCCGACCCGAGATGAGGTGAGACCCCCGTGCTAAATCAGGTAAGTTTTGTGGGGGGTAACTGGTATTGTCCTTGCTTTCTCCCCTTAGGGGCCGGGGTACGGCGATGAAGCAGAGTTGACTGCGCCGATCCGAAATGAGGTGAGTACCTCCCGTGGTAAATCAGGTAAGTCCTTGGGGGTAGCTTGTATGGCCTTAGAGAGTCCCCTTGCTCACCTTGCTGTCTTTGTCTCCTTAGGTGTCGGAGATGGAGAGAGCGTGATGGAATGCTGAAGTACCGCCAAGCAGGTGAGTTCAGCGCGGCGCCGTAGGAATGCGAAGCGATGCTTCAAAGACTTCTGTCTTTCAGTTCCGTGGCGAAATGGATCAGGATCCAGGTAAGGATTAAAGTTAAAACTCCTGTTCTAACCTTTATCCTTTTTGTCTTCTTGTTTCAGGAGTCCCAGGACTGAAGCGGGCGTGGCTGAAGACTGGAGCTGCTGAAAACACAGTGAGCGTTACGCTGCAGCAAGCAGAATAATGCGAAGCACGTGTGGCTGTCCAGGCATGGTTTAAATAGCCTTGGAAGAAGATCCAGGTAAGTATTCTTCCACAGCCCCACCCAAGTAACAAAATAGTCCCTTCAGTAAAATAGTCCCTCCTAAGCCTCATTTGGCTTGAGTCTTCAAGCAGCATGGTCTGCCTCAGGTGAGTATGCAGCATGGTCTGCTTCAGGTAAGTTATCAATAATGAGCCTGGCGCCCATGGCGCCAGGACTGTCTTTATCTTTATGAGCCTTGCGCCATAGGTGCCAGGACTGTACCCAAACAGCCCCTAACTGGGGCTTTTGGGCATGCTCCAAGTGGCATGATGCCTGCTTCCGGGGCTGCTGGGCCTGGTCTGGTCTTCCGGGGGCAGGAATCATGACAACTACCTCATAGGCAGAAGCCCTTTGAGAAGTCAACATGCCCTTCGATTTTTCCAAAATAGCAAATAGTGCGTGTTCAACAAATAACATCATAGAACATCCCATCACTATGCTTGTAGCTTTTACTATGGCGAACGCGGTAGCTGTCAAACTTTGTTCACATGGAAAGTGACCTCTCGTTACTGGGCCTAAAATTCCACTTTAATATGCAAGAGGCTTGTATCCCATGTGGTTCTCTGTGTGAGTAATACTGTCATAAAAGTACCATCTGTATGCAAGAATAAAAAGAATTCCTCTGAATAATTGGGGATTCCTAGAACTGGGGCTGTGCATATTGCTTTTTTCACTTCATCAAACCCTTCTTCCATTGCCTCAGTCCGCACAATTTTTTCTCGCATTGCCTGTGCTTTCTTCAAGGCCTTTAAGAGAGGCCGTTTATACGAACTGTAGTCAAAGACCCATGCCCTGACATAATTACATAGTCCCAGAAAACTCTGCATCTGTTTTATCGTGTGTGGCTTAGCTGTTTTCAAAATGGCCTTGGCTCTTTCAGGGGTGACCTTCTTTCCCTCATGTGAGATTAACTGGCCTATGTACAACACTTCTTGTTGACAGTATTGCAAGTTTTCTTTATCAACCTTATATCCTTTGTCAGCAGGTATATTCATCAGCTGCACAGAATCGCGTCTGCACCCTTCCTCTGTTGTGCTGCAAACTAAAATGTCAGCTACGTATTGCAGCACAGCGCTTTCTAAAGCAATATTGCTCAAGTCCATCTGGAGGATTCTATTGAAAATTGATGGAGACTCATAGTACCCCTGGGGCAGCCTTGCGCTTTTTAATCGCAATTGTCTAAAAGTAAATAATGTAAAATCTTGTGAGTCTTTGTGCAATGGGATTGAGAAAAACACATTTTTCAAGTCAATCACCGTGAAATATTGTGCATCAACAGGTATATTATATAGAATTGTAGACGATTTCGGGACTAGAGGGCACTCGGCCTCTACAATTTGGTTTATTGGTCTCAAATCTTGTATAAGTCTCCAAGACCCCCACCTTAGATTTTTTGGTAGGATAAACTGACGTATTACATGGTGATTCTGACGTCACTAAAATACCTTGCTCCATCATAGCGGAAATCGTCTTGAAAATGCCTTCATCTGCCTCTCGAGACATGGGATATTGTCGTGCTCAAGGTAAAATTGCTTCTGGTTTTAATTTAATCTTTACTTCCCCAACCCCTTTCAGTAAGCCTACGTCATAGGGGCCGTGGTCCATAATGAAACTGGCACTTTCGCTGTATCTTCATCAAAATATTCAGGACGCTTCTGTGCTAGCACCATTTTCTGCGGAACTTCTCTCTTGATCGCCTTTACCCAATAGGTAATGCACATTTAAAATATCACAAAATCATCAGATAAATAATCAAACAATTCCTCATCAGTGACATCAGTTACTATGCAGCCTTCCACAATGGCAATTATTGTGCTCCATCGTCTACCCTTATCATCAGTTGCATCGCGTAAAGTCATATTTCCTATGTCTAAGGAAAACATTTGCCCCTCCTCTTCATCCATGGGTATCTGAGGCCTAAATAGAAATTCATCTGGTATCCTCATGGTTCTACCTACTAAACCTGGTAGATATGTTAACAGAATACGTATCCCATAATGGAACACCTCTGGTTCAAGGGGTATCACACTAGGCACTATTTGTCCAGTGAATGCCATGATCATTTCGCACACGTTTAAATAATGCATTCCCAGTGTTGAGCATATTATGCCTTCCTCTGTGACCGAAATGGTCATATTCAATTTTGTCATTAAATCTCGTCCTAATATGTTGACAGGTGTTTGCCTCAAATAAAACAGTGGCACCTTCATATTGCATTCTCCTATAGAGACTGGTAATTCTTCTGTGAAAGGAACTCGACTTGTTGCTCCTGTAAGCCCTAAGTATTCATCGCATCGCCAGACATAAAAAAGGTGCTTTACAAATTGCTGCTCTGAAGTTATTGAATGGCGCTCCATCATGCGCGGTGTTGACTGTAGTCACACCAGGGTAACCTGCCCATGCCCATACGTCATCAGCTCTCTCACCAAGTATGGTGATTAGAAGACCTTTAATATCCCTTATAGCTAATGGCCCTCATTACGACCCTGGCGGAAATCGAAAAACGATGGCGGAAATGTAATACCGCCATCGAATACCGCTCGGTGCGATCATGACCCGTCACCGCAAAGTACGATGCCATTAGCGACACCGTAGTGAACGCCAACGCTAACTGCACCAAGTACGCGCACGCGCACCATGCAAAACCGTAATTACCACCATGGCGCAACGGTACGCGAATTCTGACCCTAGCGGACATTTACTTAACGCCATCAAGCATGGCGGAAAGTACCATTCCGCCATGGTGAGAATTACGGCATCGTGAACCAACCGTAAATGGCCCTACTGAGTGCCTGTACACCACTCCCTGCCCACATTGCACAACTCCCCGTAGGTGCAATGAAGTCACACAATGCAACCAGTGAAATGTACAAGTCACCCATGCATGCCAACGAACAAATGAATGTAGGGGCTCCAAGTGCCTTGTGAGTGGCCATCCATATTTGGCATGTCACCATTGCCGTACCGATGCAGCACAGGCATGTGAAGGTACAAGTACAGCAATATGAACTGAAATATGAGACAAAACAACAACAGGCCCCCATCGCTTGACACCAGTGTAAGGCAACATTCAAAGCAGTATCCTGAGGGAGACTGCACCAGCCCTGTACTCTTGCCAGTAAACAAACCAACCATCAGCATAAGCATGTACCACACAAGTTGGCAGAGTGACTGAGCAGCCAGGCTCACCCCAAGAGGGGCCAATGGGAGCTGCAGGGCACAGATGGCACGAATACAGAAGCTATTCCAATGGACATGACCTCAGTCTCCCTCCAAGAAACGCACGCAAACACAGGCACCTGTGACCAGCCATATTCTGATAATCACATCAATCCACCAATCCACCTGGCTGACCGGCATCTGTTACACAAAAGCTAATACCCCGCCCCTGAGCATGACATCATTAAAACAGTCAAAATGGCTGCCCCTATCCCTGACCTTACTGGGCATCGTAGGCAAACGCGGCCAGTACAGTACCACGCAACTATACTCAGAAGCCGGAACCCAATGCAGATCTTCTCACAATACATCGCTCCACAAATAGGAATATGCTACATTACTTGCAAAGAATAACGCTACACGGTTAATATCTGAATAAAATATTAATGCACATCAAATTCACCAAGCCCATACAGCTATTAGGTCATAAACTCCAAAATATTTTTCATTACTGTGGGCTGCATCCGCAATAAATGACCAGCTTCTTCTTGTGTGACGCCCTGTTCCTTCATGGTACACAGGGGCTACATCCACGTTCAAAAAGGCAACATGGAAGCGCCTAGAACCGCAGGGCCGTCCCATTAGGTAGGCACTAGTTCAGCTGAAAGGTTGATATGTTGCTCCTAGCCACTAGTACAGCGTAAGGGCATGTGGCCCATTGGCGATCGTCCCATAAGATCGTAATGGTGCTCCACTGATTAACTCGAAGCAGCAGGTGTCGGGAGTAAAAGCCATCTGCAGGAGTGGCATACAGATGGCAGCGGCAAAAGGGGAGGAGATACCTGTCACCCAAATGAAATGAAAAAGAATAGTATGGGCATCAGAACTTCATTTGTATTACTCACTTCAATGATCACACTAAATCTACAGGCATATGCATGCTAGCCCACTCAAAAGGATTAATTCCACCCAAAAATCACTTGCGAATCATAACCATATAAATCGAGGTGAAAACACTATTACAAACGAGTGTTTGTGTGCATGCGTCTGTTAAAACAGAATCCATTAGATGGGATTAGTAACGTGCATAGACACAAGTGTTTGAAGGCGCGTCGAGACAGGGAGGGTTCAACAAGGGCAGATAGACGATGGTCCCACTATGGCAGCTCTGCATCACATAGCGCAGGGGAAGGGGATAGATTCCAAAAAGCCATGTACATGGCAAACTCTCAATTAAATCATCTGTCCATGCATCCATACATCATTCCCTCATCCCGGTATAAAAACGCCTGATTATTTACTCACATAACATTTGAAATTTCCATTGAGTCTGTGCGTAATGCAGTCTGCAAAATCCACTGTGCTCCAGCCCGGAATTCTAGTGATGTGAAGTAACATGTATTTGGGAACGTCCTGCCTTATCGTCCACTACGCTATTGCGCATCCCATACTATTCATATCAATCATTGCATTCTCGCCATGGCCCCTGTCCCAAGGACATTAAACAATAGAACGTTATATTTGCAGTCAGACCTGTGGGCGTCTCCTCGCCGCTAGCTGAAAACCGAAAGCGCTGTCCTTCGAATTCCTCATTTGCAACATCACGTCGAAAAGGCATCCGTGACCGCTCGAAATCACAAATTCATCCATGTAGTGCGGCAGTGTGTGAAAATGGCAACTGGCTTCACTCACAAATGGGACGCCCCGCCCGTCGGTGAACCTCGGTACAGTGCTGCATGAGGGTCCACAGTTAATCGAGTACTACATTCCACTGACCCTTCACAAGTTTGTTCGCGACTGCAAAGATTGTATGTGAAACAATGGGACCATAGCAGAATGAACATATAAACCAATATTACACTGCCATCGGGGTTAAATACATGATTGTAATAGCAAGATGCCATGCGTCACACTGCAGCGTTGTGTGCGGGACGTGCTCGCCCAAAAGGGATTGCAGCTGGCACAGGTGGAATGAATCACCACAGGTGGAGGCTATACAGCCTGGAAACACATAAATTGCACACCCAACCCCCTCCCACAACCACACCCACTCCAAAATGCTACCGGCAGGACTAGCGATGTTGGCCCTGGGGGACCTGATAGCACTGCAAGTACTCCAACTTCAAGAAGAAGACGAACACCAACTACTACAACAACCGGCCGCACAGAGGAGACGCAGGAGGAGGAGGAGGGCAAGGCAGGGCCAGCAAGGCCCACCAGCACAGCCACTACCACCACGCAGGCAGCCCGCAATCCCACGCCTCCGAGCTCATCCGTTCAACCTCACTGCTGAGCAGATCCACACCCTCTACCGTTTGGACCGGGACACCATAATCGCCATTGTGGACATGACACACGCTGACCTTGTCAGCATGATAGATAGCCCAACCGCCATCCCACCCCTACTGAAGGTGGTGTCTGTACTCCACTTCCTGGCCACAGGCACCTACCAGCACACAGTCGGACAGTTGCATGGCATTTCACAGCCACTGTTGTCACGGACACTATTGCAAGTGCTCGATGCCCTCCTGAAGCACGCAGACGACTACATCTCTTTACCACGCTCGGAGCATGAGATTACAAACACAAAAGTGGGATTCCATGCACTTGCCGGCATACCGGGTTGCATTGGTGCCATCGACTGCACCCATGTGGAATTGGTTGTCCCACATGCCATGGAGGTCCAGTACCGCAACCGGAAACAATATCATTCTCTTAATGTACAAATGGTGTGTGACTCCAACAGGATCTTTACACATTGTTGTGCCCGATTTCCTGGATCAACCCATGATTCTATGGTCTTGAGGAACTCTACAATACCACGCTACATGGAGCGACACGCAGGGAACAGATCCTGGCTACTCGGTGAGTCTCATTTCATGCATGATAATGTGGGGTATGTGATGCGGCAATGACCTGGCAGGAAGGGGGGGGGGATGCGTACGTAGCAATGTCATTCCACAAACATCCTTTATTGTCCACATACAGGTGATGCCGGGTATCCACTGAAGAGATGGCTCCTTACACCACTCCGGAACCCACAGAACCAGCATGAGGAGGACTACAACCATGCCCACTCACGTACCCGTGTAGTCATAGAACAGGCATTCGGCCTACTGAAGGCTCGTTTCCGCTGCCTCAGCAGGTCTGGCGGGGCACTCCTGTACCGCCATGAGAAGGTTGCAAAGATGGTCATGGCATGTGTCATGCTACACAACATGTGCGTACGTAGAAATGTGCCCATGCCCCCTGACGCAGAACTGCAAGCACCTGAAGATGGTCATGATGAGGGTGGGGATGTGGCAGCACCTCAAGGGGTCCGCGAGGCACAGGAGGCCCGTGAAATTCGTCAGAATATCATAGATTCATGCTTCTAGCACTCACGCCTGGTGGCTGATACATGGACACGGGACTTGTGGCACTGTGTGTGTCTGGAACATGCACAATGTGGACTGTACGCCTATAAAGGCCTCGTACACAAAGATCAATGTCCACACATCTCATTGGATGATTATGAAATGTTCATTGCATATGTGAAATTATATTACACACCCCATCGACCCGCCACCCAAGAAAGCCCAACACCCCCCTTCCACCCTCCTACCTCCCCCCCGAACACCAGTGTCCAAAGATGCTCATTGTCAGTGGGCAGACGCTATTGCAAGCCCCCTCTCCGGGTATCAGGGGCACCCCTGCCTGTGGAGCGCAGGTTCCTCCCAGATCTACGTTGGGGGCTGCCCTGGACGGAACTTGCAACGGATGATGTCTCTGCCTGCTCACGTCCATGCATGTCCCTAAGGGTTTGTGAGAGCTCAGTGAGCACACGGCGCACAGCGGCAAGTTCACCACATACGTCTTTGGACGTCGCATGCAGTTCCCCCCTCAGGCTCTCGGTGCTTCTCTCCATTTGTACCCTTAGTGTCTCTGTACTTCGCTCCATTTGTGCCCTAAGTGTCTCAGTAGATGTTTCTATGGCTGCCTTAGAACCCCCACATTCATCAGCATGCTCCTTGAGGAGCGTGGCCAGTTGCTGCTGTTGCACGATCACCTGGTCGAGGGACTGTTGCCTCTGCTGGGCCATGCCCATTTGCGGTGGTGTCACAGAGGGGCTGATCACCTCATGTTGCCTTGCCACAGGGCTTGTGGGGGATGGCCAGTCGTCGTCTTGTGGGTGCCCCTGCGTGGTATCCTCATGGTGTACGGGATGAAACAAACAGGGGGATTGAGACAGGTCATGGATGGGTCCTACATCGACAGCACCGTTTTCTGTGTCGGAGCATGCTGCCATTAATGCAGTGTCACCTATGGTGCTGCTGCCACCAGAAGCAGTGCCTTCTGTGGCATCCATTGGGGGGACCTGTGGTGCTGCTGTTGTGGGCATGCTGGCTGCTGGGGTGCCTGTTGAAGTCCCCTCCTGTGTGCTGCCACTTGATTTGTGCTGCTGCCGTGTCTTGGTCCGTGCAGCTGAGGTGGAGGGTCTTTGGCCGTTGGTCTTGGCCCTCTTTGCAGGTGTGCTGGTAGGGGTGTCCTGAAGCTCGCCGTTTGAATCGGACCCTGTGGTGGAGTAAAGGAGGGCGAGCGTCATTTATGGGTCTGTGGAAATTGGAATGGCAATGTATCACATGCATTGGGGTGGTACCTGAGGGTGATTTGGGTCAGGGCCTTGGAGGTGGTTTCATTTTTGTGTGGATTGAGGATGCAGTTGTTTTGCAGCCTGCAGTTAGGGTGTGCCTGCTGCACGTGTAGAGGGTGTTTTTAGGATTTTTAATCATTTATGTATTTTATGTGACTTTTAGAGTGCGCTATCAGGCCAATGTATGTGGACGTTCTCCTGGACATGTGTTTCTGTTGCACTATGTGGACACATGGTACTTCACATGATTGGACATTGTGGATTTAGCATTGTTTTATTTGGCCCACCTACCTGATTCTTCGGTTGTCTGCACTCCTTTCTCCATCCCTCCGACTCCCTCTATACTCTCCATTCCAATGGTGGAGACACAGATTTCTTCCCAGGGGGTCAACTTGATGGGTGATTCCGATCCTCCCCCGGTTGCTGTGGCAATGTTACGGTTGGCTGATAGTATGCTCCCTACGCGTATCCGCAAGTCGTCCCATCGCTTTCTGCATTGCTGTGGGTTGCGGGGTGCGGTCCCCACCGCACTTACCCGCTGTGCCACCAGGGCCCATATGGCCTTCTTGTTCGCAAGTGCCGTCCTGGTCATTTGCGTCGAGAAGACGACGGCAGCATTCTCCTGGAGGGTCTCTGTGAGCACGGTGAGTTCCTCATGGGAGAAGTGGACCTGCCGCTTGCGGTCGCACGCTTTTTTAGCAACTTTTCCCATTTTGTTTGTTTTAACTAGGGTGGCTAACGGGTTGGGATGTGTCTCAGGGTCGGATTTTTGATGGTTGTGTTGGGATTCTGATTTTATAGGTGTACGGCGTGCTGTTTCCCGTTCCGGCCCCATGTTTTTACTTCCGTTTCCGTATATTAACGGTCACCGTATTTTGCGATTAGCGCTCATTACGGTGACCGCTATGATGGGTGGCGGAATTGCACCTAGGGCGCCGTACGACGGCGGTGAGGGGCGTTTTGGGGACATTTCCGCCATCGCGGACTTTGCACTTCCGCCATGGCGTAATGCTCGTGCCCGATGGGTCAGAATTAGCCGCACTTTACTCCATCGTGCAATGGCGGAAACGCTATTTACGCTATGGCGGTCAGGTCAGTTACTTTCCGCCAGGGTCGTAATGAGGGCCAATGTATTCCTTCGGGTCATTTTTTCTAACTCATGTATCCATTTTGCAGTGCCGGAAGTTAAACTCAGGAGTTTGCACTTTCAATTATCTCTGTCCATCTGGGGCCACGGTATATAGTGCAGCCTTTCCCCTCCCTTTTTTAACAAGGGGACTTGTGACGGCCCAAACTCATTCTTATCTCTCATCATTTGTCTATCTACCACTGAGGTAATGTTCCCGCCGTCTACCTGGCAATGATCTTAACCTGCTTATATAAGTCGGGGACTCCCCCCTCTGACCGTGGGGTTGCCCCTTATGCCGGTCTGACTGTGTCAGGGTCTCTGGTGCATTAGAGATAGGTATTTTTAAATCTGATCATCTTACTACCTTACCCATAGGCGAATATCCCTCTGGATCACATACATCATTTCTTTCTTCCCTCTGGAAGGTTTCCCTTTCTTCGTCTGATACTTCTTGTGCCCAACTCGTGCAACTTCTCTCATCATCATTTCTATTTAATGTTAGTCTGTCTAAAGACAGCTCCTTGTGTCTTGCACTACAGGATGCTTCCTCTGTGTCTTCCTCTGGGTGGTCTCAAGACGATTATTTTTTTCCTTCCCTTGTGATTCTTTCTGGGCTTGCATTTCATGGTATACTTTATCGATCGGTTCCCCAATACTCCGCAAGTCAAACTCATCTCCTAGCTTTACTCTAGACGTGCCTGGTAATGACTCGGATTCGGGAAAACATTTCTCTGTCTTCCCATGCTACCTGTGGATTGGGATTTCTTACTTCCCTTTCCAAATAATCGAGATTGCGTGCTCTCTGCCTTCTTTTTTGTTCCATGTGGTCATTGACTTCTCTTCGCTTTCTCGCTTCTTCTCTCACTCTGTCTTCCTCTTTCTTTTTCATATCCCTTCGTTCATATGCCCTTCGTATCTCTTCATCTCTGTCTCTGTATTCTTTTCTCTCTTATTCTTTCCTTTTCATCATCTTCCATTCTTTTTCTGTTGTCATGTTTTCTTTGCTCTTCTGCCATCTCCTGTTTTTTAGCTTCATCTTGATATAACTGTTCTCATCTTTGTCTATCTTTTCTTTTTGCTCCTTCATGTTTCAATCATTCCTCCCTTTCTTTATCTTTTCTGTCTTGTTCGTCTTGATCTCCCCTTTGTCTTACATCTTCGATACTTTTGCCATTGAGTTTCAGTAAAATCTGACCTACAAACCATTCATTCTCTAAGAGCGCTATCGCATCAGTTTTATCCTTGTCTCCTTTCCATCTCTTTATTTCTCTCCTTATGTCTAGAGATGTATTTGCTCGATCACTTCTCTCTTTATCACATCTCTCCTTGTCCCTCTGGACTTTGCAGGTTATATCTTTCTCAGTATCTTTCTCTGGGCCCTCGTCACTACTTTGCGTAGGTGACTCATATGACGAATTTCTATATCCTGTTTCTGCTTTAAGGTCCCTTAATGGGCATAACCCTTCATCTTTCTTAGTTTCCTCTTTTATTGCAAATGGGGCTGGCAGAGCAGAAGGCTCTTCACCCCCCTCTTTGCATATGTTGAGTCTCCAATCTAAAGGAGGCTCCTCCTCCTTTTAATGTTCATACATTTTCCAAAGTATAGACTCGCTAGGCGCTTTTGTAACTTTTTTCCTGTGTACGCAGCATGCAAATATGTCATCATATGCTGCAGAACTGCCCTCGATAATGATCCCCCTTGTGGCCATGGCATAAACATTTTATTTGCGGCTCCTTTAACCCACTCTGAACTGTATTGTTTAAGTTTAAGCGCATGCTTTGGTAGCTGTTTGCAGAGATGCACTAATGGAGTAACTTCTTCATTTTCTAACCTCCACTTTTCTCCTTGCTACCACTCGGTTATGCTTTAGTTACAATTTCCAATTTATGTTTCAATCAAAATACACTTATGAGTGAGCACCAATCGTCGCAAGCTCCAATCTTGTCACAACACAATTTTTTACTTTAATCTTGCTAAAAAACAACCATCAAAGTTCAATTTTAAAGCAATGGGCCTCATCACGACCCAGGCGGTAAGTTACCGCCTGGGCCGTGACTTTACCACCATGGCGTAAACTACGTTTACGCCATGGTGGTTGGCGGACTTACCGCCCCATTCGGACCTTGGCGGGGCGGTAAGTCCCCAATCCCCATTTACCCTTCCCCATTCCCATTTTTGCCCCATAGGGCATAATGGGAGTGGGGAAGGCGTTAATTACGCCACCGTAAATTACGGTGGCGTAATTAACTCCATGGTCCCTTAGCGCCATGGATTTTAACACCTGCTAAAAGCAGGTGTTAAATTCGCCATGGTGCTAAGGGACCTCGTACTCAGGCGGTAAGGGTCGGCGCTGTTTACGGCGCCGTAAACCCCTTACCGCCTGGGTCGTAATGAGGCCCAATCACTTTTCGTGTCTCAACTTCACGCTTCTCTGTGTCATAAAAAAATGTCCTTTCACTCTGACGTCATCACACCTTTCAATCACATAAAACAAACAGACAATCTTTACCGGCCACATGTACTGTTCACAAGATTCTTCTTAAGACTCGTCTTGCTCTCAAAAATTGCTCCGATTTGAACTTAAACCTATCTCTTTCTGGATTGTCTTTAATCGATCCCGTCTCCTACGTCATCCACTTTACGGGATACTAGATAAGGGTTTCTGCTAGCACCCTTTAAAGTCTAGGAACAGGGCATATTCTCTTATCGTGGCCTCACTCACGACTATTCCTCTTTATATATTGCTCGGCCACACTCAAGTCAATATCTTGTTTCCCATATACATTTATATTACACTCTTACTCTTGCGTTATATTTTATCCTGCCTCCCTCCATTACTCTCTGCTATTCACTTATTCATGCATCCCTTTGCCACACTCTTTGGTCTATTTACTCACTGTTCGCATGTTTTTCATCTTTGGACCCTCGGGATCACTGCCTTCGTTACCACCTATTCAAGCCACTTTTCGATCAACTTCACGTAGATGTGGGATTGGTTTCTATCTGAAAATAGGGGTCCCGTCAAACCGTCCCTTGCAAGGAGTTGTCTATTCTAACCACTTCTACGGGGAGCTTCACATCCTGTCAGCTGAATGGCAAAGGTTGTGCGATATTGCAGAGACTCTAAAGTTACATATGTCGACGGCCGATGGATATCTCATCTAACCATCCTCTGCTACCAAGTGAGCTGGGTGTTCCCAAACAGCCCTTTAAGATGAGTAGCGGTGCCCTGGAGATAGATGGGATGCAGATTTTATTCATACATCAATAATCAAGATGACTGTCATGATGCCTACCCCCGGGGACCCAGACCAAGTCCAGCAACCCCGGAAGCAGGCATCAAGTTACCCCAAGCAAGCCCAACAACCCCCGCTAGGGGCTATTTGGGTGCAGTCCTGGGGCCTATGGCGCCAGGCTCATATGGAGGGTCAGTCCTGGCGCCATAGGCGCCAGGCTCATAGATTAAAACTTACCTGATGCAGACCATGCTGCAAACTTACCTGATGCAGACCATGCTGCAAGAGCTCCAAGCCAAACGAGGCTTGGAAGGGACTATTTTACCTAGGGACTATTTTTTTACTCGGGTGGGGCTGGGGAGGAATACTTACCTGGGACTACTTTGGAGGCTATTCAAACCACGCCCGAAGAGCAGCACACGCTTTGCGTTATTCTGCATCCAGTCATCTGGCACGCCCGCCTCGAGTTTGGAGCTCCTAGAAAAAGGGAGAAAGAAGGAGAAAAGGTTAGAACAAGAGCAATACCTTTGATCCTTACCTGAATTCCTGATCCATCGCGCCTTCGAGCTGGAAGAAAGAAGTTATTTTATGCGCGTCACATCGCCTGCTGCAGGGCCGCGCTGAACTCACCGACCTTCGCAGCATCTTCACATTTCACTGCATCCTCCTGCAAGTTATCGCCGCACTCCGGCACCTAAGGAGAAGACAAGAACAGCAAGGTGAGCCAAGGGAATACACAGAGGAATACCCCCCATAGACTTACCTGATTTTACCACCGGGGGTACTATTCTTCTTCACGGGTCGGCGCAGCTTCACCGGGGTTACTATTCTTCTTCACGGGTCGGCGCAGCTTCCACTGCATCCTAGCCGAACCCCGGCCCCTAAGGAGAAACAAACGGACAGCAAGGTGAAACAAGGGACTAACAAGGGGAACCCTCCTCACCACAAAAGACTTACCTGATTTTACCGCCGGAGGCATTATTCCCCGAGACTTCATACTTTCTCTCAGCGCCTGAATAAGGGAGAAAGCAACAGGTTACATATGGACATTCTTTTATCAAACTGTGTTGGATAATACAAATCCTTACCGGTTGCCACGAGGAACTCTTCAGTAGGGTCAAGCTGCAACCTGCCAGGTATCGTACAAGAGTGAAAGTCAGGCATTTGAACTCTTATGAACTACATACTTACGGCGTCTTGCCGGGAATATCGGAGTCAATATTGTCCTGGAACTCACCAATTACTTCGAGCCAGTGAAGCAACTGGTTATCTGCGCGCCCATGCGCTCAATGCAGGATGGAGAGCTCATCTTTTCAAATCATCAGGTGAGACTAAAAGAGGGAACATCCAAGGTGATCAGTGGGGAGAACAGCGGGGTGGGGGGATTTACGCTCAACTCCACGGGTGGTAATTCCCTTTCTCCACTTGCAGAAGAATATTCCTACGGGCAAAGCAAACAAAGCTAGGTGGGCCAGTCCAGTCCGTCATCTCGGCCCTCCACGTCACATTGGTGGAGATCGCAGCAGTCCAGTCCTGATCGACGCCTCTGTGGGAGCCAGGTGAGCATAACAGAACGCGAAGCCTACCCACAAATTCCCACCCGGGCATTATGAACACCTCAGAGACTGACCAATTGGCCCAATTACTAGGGGAACTGAGGGTTGAAGTGCATTCCGCCCGTCAAGAAACCAATGCTCTTAGGAGAGAACTGATTTGGTCAAAGGAGCGAACTGATGATCTTGCTAGGCAACTATTGCAAAGCCAAGCTGGACAAGCACCCCTACCTGGTTCCGGGGGAAATCCAGCTCCTGTGTTATCGAGTAAGCCTGTGCAAATAAACCTACCAGGACATATTGCATTAGCCCCACCCGAACGCTTTGCCGGAGATCCCAAAAGGTTTGCCGTGTTTACAAACCAATGCCGCTTGCACTTTTTATGCAGACCTGGAGCTTTCCCAAACGATCAAGCCAAGGTAGCCTTTGTGTTGTCATATCTCAGCAGCAGTGCAGCTGATTGGTCAATTCTACTAGTTACTCAGGATGACCCAATTCTTCCAGATTTTCAGGGCTTTCAAACTAGCATGGAAAGACTATTTGCCCGGCACTCCTAAGGACAGGCCATGGATAATGAACTTTTGTCCCTACGACAGGGTAACCAGGACCTTCTATCCTACATCGCGACCTTTAATAGGTTAATAGTGGAAACTGGATGGCCTGAGGTAAAACGAATCACGTTATTTCATCAAGGGCTTCGAGGAGAACTCAAGGATGTCTTGGCTCAAGTTGTGAACCCACCTCAAGACTGCGCTGAATATATAGACTTAGTGGTCCAGTTAGATCACAGACTTCAGAACAGAAAGGCTGATCAAGCCAAGTTTGAGAATCGGGTGTTGGTCAAAACCCACGCTAACCCCAAAGGAGCAGATGCTTCAGAACCCATGCAAATCGGAGGGGTTAAAGGACCCTTAACCCAGAAGGAAAGAGAAAGGAGACGGCAAATGCAATTGTGTCTATATTGTGGAACTTCTGGACATTTTCTACGGGATTGCCCTGTAAAACCACCCAAGAAGGTGGTAGGAGCTGCTGATAAAAGCCATATGAAGTCAGACTCGGGAAACGACCACGCCCGACAAGCGTAGAGGTCCGCTTGCCGAGCTTGAAGAAGGATACTCAGACCTCGCATTTCATCATACCAATGGTCCTCGTAGATCCAGGGCAGCCATCGTGTATGCACGCAGTAAGGGCATACATTGATAGCGGGGCCATAGGAAACTATGTGGACTATGAATTGGCTTCCAAGATTAATCTACCTCTCTGCCGAAAAACTACCTCAGATGTCATCATCACAGTCGATGGAACTGAAATTGCCTCTGGGCCTGTAACTCACTCCACCGCAGAGATGACACTATTGGGTCAGGATGGGCATCGAGAGACTATTGTGTTTGATCTAATCAAATCCCCACAGTTCCAAATAATACTGGGGATACCTTGGTTGGAAACACATAATCCTTGTATTGATTGGCGAGAGAAGAGAATAACCTTCCCGGATTGTGCACAAACCTGTTACCCAAAGAAAAATCAGAATGCAGGCCTGGCCACAGTAACCCCAGCAGTCATGCAACTACCTCCAGAATACCAAGAATTCCAGGATGGCTTCCAAAAGGAACAGGCAAACACCTCACCTCCTCACAGATCGTACGATTGTCAAATCGATCTCATACCCGGTGCACAACCCCCTTGTAGCAGGTTCTATGCCCTTACGGAACCTGAGAACCTTCACCTACGACAATACTTGGACCAGTACCTTGTCAATGGCTTTATTCGCCCATCCAAGTCCCCTGCATCTTCAGCTTTGTTCTTCGTACCCAAAAAGGAAGGTGACCTCAGAACGTGCATAGACTACTGCGCATTGAACCAGATAACTGTTAAGAACTGATACCCGTTGCCTCTGATTCCTGAACTACTAGACCAAGTGAAGGACGCTTGTATATACACTAAATTAGATCTCCGGGGGGCATACCATCTGGTACGTGTAAAAGAGGGCGACGAATGGAAGACTGCTTTCCGCACTAAGTATGGGTTATTCGAATACCAGGTAATGCCTTTCGGGTTGTGCAATGCACCAGCAGCCTTCCAATACTGCATGAACGATGTCCTTCGTGAACTCATTTACGTTTGTGTTGTCGTGTATATCGATGATATTCTACTATACTCCTCTTCAGTATCTGACCATGTGAAGCACGACCGAGCAGTCCTTGAGAAATTGCGCCAGCACAAACCATATGCAAAACTAGAAAAATGCGTTTTTCATGCCACAGAAGTTGAATTCCTTGCGTTTATCCTGACCCCAAAGGGAGTCCGAATGGACTCACGAAAGGTGGACGCAATCCTTAAGTGGCCATCACCAAGTTCAATTAAAGGAGTACAAAGCATGCTCGGCTTTGCCAATTTCAACCACAGATTCATCCCAGATTTTTCACATGTCGTACATCCCATCACAGCACTCTTGCAAAAAAATAAACGCTTTATGTGGACTGAAGAAGCTGAAAATGCCTTCCAAGAGCTGAAAGTGAAATTCACGTCTGCACCTGTGTTAAAGCACCCGCGCCCTGAACTTCCATACATAGTGGAAACTGATGCATCCAGTCTAGCCATGGGAGCTGTCCTGTCTCAAAAGGACCCTGAAACTAGCAAGGTTCACCCAGTAGCATTTTGGTCCAGAAAGTTCTCGGCACCCGAGTTAAACTATGCGGTTACCGACAAGGAGTTATTAGCCATTAAATCCGCCTTCAAGGCTTGGCAGCACTATCTTCTCGGTGCCAGGTATACCATTACTGTGATCACCGATCACCGGAACTTACAGTATTTAAAAACAGCCAAGGCCCAATCGTCACGTCAACTCCAATGGGCATTGTTCTTTGCTGAGTTCGATTTCATGATAACCTATCGACCAGGTTGTAAGAATGGTAAAGCAAACGCCTTATCCCGAATAGGGATGGGAGAGGCAGAAGTGAACCCAGAACCAGTACATATAATTTCTGAACAAAGGATTATTGGCATGACTACTCTACAGACACTAGAAGACATTCAGGTAAAGATCCAGCAACTCTTTGATCCTACAGCCCTGCAGGACTGAAAGGCCCAGACTACTCTGTCACCAATGATCTGCCTTATTACCAAGGGCAGCTATTTCTGCCACACAAGGAACTACAGGAGCTAGTCATTTCCCGTTATCATGATACCCTAATGGAGGGGCACCCAGGTATTGCAAAAACTGAAGCTAAAATTAAAAGACAATTCTGGTGGCCCACCTGGCGAAAGGATATTAAATCATTTGTGATGTCTTGTGGTATTTGCGCCCAAAACAAAAGTCAAAAGAAAAAACCAGCTGGACACTTACAACCTTTAGACATTCCACCTACACCATGGCACACCTTATTGTTAGACTTTATTACCGATCTACCTCCTTGTAATGGGTTTAACACCATTCTAGTTATTGTGGATCTTTTTTCCAAGATGGCCCACTTTATTCCTTTAAAAGGACTACCTTCAGCCTCAATCCTGGCCAAAGAATTCCTCGAAAACATTGTTCGCATACATGGATTTCCGTCCGTGTTGGTCTCTGACCGGGGCAGTTAATTCATTTCACATTTTTGGAAAAAATGCTGTCAATTGGCGCGAATCGATGTGTGGTTATCGACCAGTCACTACCCCCAGACCGATGGTCAAACTGAGAGGACCAACCAGACTCTCGAACAATACCTGCGTTGTATGTTACATCAGACAGAGAGTAATTGGAAAGACATTCTTTGGATTGCCAAATATGCATACAATAATTTAGTACACTCTGGAACTGGACAAAGCTCCTTTTATACATTATAGGGGCACCATCCTCGAACCTCAGACCTTGACTCACCCCAAGACTTAGAAATGCTCTCAGTGGACCATCTGCACGCTACGATTACACAAGCCTTTAAGGAAGCAACTACACATTTAAAACAGGCGAAAGAAAAATACAAGAAAGATGCTGATCGGCATAGAAGTGATTCTCCACAATACCAAATAGGGGACCAAGTATGGTTAGCCACAAAACATATACCTCTAAAGGGAACACAGACCTTTAACCCCAGATATTTGGGACCTTACTCTATTAAGGCCATTATTAATCCGGTGGCTGTCAAGTTGGATTTACCTGCTAATACGCAAATTCATCCCGTATTTCATGTGTCACTTTTGAAGCCAGTACAACCAGGGACAAGACTAACCAAGCCACCAGACCCCTACCTTGTAGACGGAGAACCCGAATTTGAAGTTAAGAACATCCTGGACTCTAGATAAAAAAGTTTTGACTTTATCAGCTTAATCGACTGGAAAGGTTACGGACCACAGGAAAGGTCATGGGAACCTAGTGATCATGTTCATGCACCTCGCTTGGTGAAAATATTCCACCTAAATTTCCCAGACAAACCGAAACCACAGGGAAGAATGACTTTAGGAAGGGCATTGGAAGGGGGAGTGCTGTCATGATGCCTACCCCCGGGGAGCCAGGCCAAGTCCAGCAACCCCAGAAGCAGGCATCAAGTTACCCCAAGCAAGCCCAACAACCCCCGCTAGGGGCTATTTGGGAGCAGTCCTGGCACCTATGGCGCCAGGTTCATATGGAGGGTCAGTCCTGGTGCCATAGGCGCCAAGCTCATAGATTAAAACTTAACTTACCTGAAGCAGACCCTGCTGCAAACTTACCTGATGCAGACCATGCTGCAAGAGCTCCAAGCCAAACGAGGCTTCGAAGGGACTATTTTACCTAGGGACTATTTTTTTACTCGGGTGGGGCTGGGGAGGAATACTTACCTGGGACTACTTTGGAGGCTATTTAAACCACACCCAAAGAGCAGCACACGCTTCGCGTTATTCTGCATCGAGCAGCGTAACGCTCACCGTGCTGCAAGTCTGCATCCATCATCTGCCACGCCCACCTCAAGTTTGGAGCTCCTAGAAAAAGGGAGAAAGAAGGAGAAAAGGTTAGAACAAGAGCAATACCTTTGATCCTTACCTGAATTCCTGATCCATCGCGCCTTCGAGCTGGAAGAAAGAAGTTATTTTATGCGCGTCGCCTCGCCTGCTGCAGCGCCGCGCTGAACTCACCGGCCTTCGCAGCATCTTCACATTTCACTGCATCCTCCTGCATGTTACCGCCGCACTCCGGCACCTAAGGAGAAGACAAGAACAGCAAGGTGAGCCAAGGGAATACACAGAGGAATACCCCCCATAGACTTACCTGATTTTACCACCGGGGGTACTATTCTTCTTCACGGGTCGGCGCAGCTTCACCGGGGGTACTATTCTTCTTCATGGGTCGGCGCAGCTTCCACTGCATCCTAGCCGAACCCCGGCCCCTAAGGGGAAACAAAAGGACAGCAAGGTGAAACAAGGGACTAACAAGGGGAACCCTCCTCACCACAAAAGACTTATCTGATTTTACCGCCAGAGGCATTATTCCCCGAGACTTCATACTTTCTCTCAGCGCCTGAATAAGGGAGAAAGCAACAGGTTACATATGGAAATAATTTTATCGAACTGTGTTGGATAATACAAATCCTTACCAGAACATTACCGGTTGCCACAAGGAACTCTTAAGTAGGGTCAAGCTGCAACCTGCAAGGAATCGGACAAGAGTGAAAGTCAGGCATTTGAACTCTTACGAACTACATCCTTACGGCGTCTCTCCGGGAATATCGGAGTCAATATTGTCCTGGAACTCACCAATTCCTTCGAGCCAGTGAAGCAACTGGTTATCTACATGCCGCTGCGCTCAATGCAGGATGGAGAGCTCATCTTTTCAAATCATCAGGTGAGACTATAAGAGGGAACATCCAAGGTGATCAGTAGGGAGAACAGCGGGGTGGGGGGATTTACGCTCAACTCCACGGGTGGTTAATTCCCTTTCTCAACTTGCAGAAGAATATTCCTACGGACCAAGCAAACAAAGCTAGGTGGGTCAGTCCAGTCCGTCATCTCGGCCCTACACATCACATTGGTGGAGACCGCAGCAGTCCAGTCCAGATCGACGCCTCTGTGGGAGCCAGGTGAGCGTAACAATGACACAAATATTTTGGCAAAGTTTGTCTGTTTTAATGTCAAGTATCTAAAACAAGGAGTAAAACGAACATCAGCAATCGCTTGATACTGTGTCTCTACTTACTTCATAAAGAAGCTGGGCGTTTGTACCCAAAATTGGTCACCACCGACGTTTTGACCTGCATCATTACCAATGTCATCCTATCTGGCAAACTACAAAAGCCTAACGTGTGGTGGGATTGGTTCTAAGTGAATAACTAAGCATAGGTTCCATATCTGTATAGAGTAACAGGGAGAAATAATTGGATAGTTAACATCAGGTGGGGCAATTGACACCTTCCTAAAATGGCCACTATGAACGTCACTAAAAGTGCAATGTTCCATTGGCTACACAAACTATAGGACACCAAACTACGTGGTCCCCTACAATTGGTTGGTTTATAACCCCCGTCAGTAATTTTTCACCTACGTTAGCAGCATGCAGACTGAACAACCAGGTGCAGGTGAGCCCGTTTTAGCAACATCTTCCAACCAATTAGCATATCATCCATCATCACCTCAATGGTCCAGTGTCAATTAGTGCTTTGAAATTGGCCTTGAGTTTGTACTGTTATCTGAGAAATGTTAAGGAGTATGGGCACCAACCAGCCTACGTGCGTAGGTGTAATCATCTCGCTCATCCAACTTCCTTCTATCACGTGACTAGACACCATGAAATTGAGCCTTTTTGTGTATTTGATTTTATTCTTCAATAGTCCTCTGACGTCTTTTGTTTTTCCTTGACCTGTCTGAACAGAAGCTTATGTTCTTTCACGTTAATTTTCCAATGTCAGCCAATTCCAGTTTGATAAGACCTGGGCCCTCATTACGACCCTGGCGGAAATCGCGGTGCAAAATGCACCATGGAGCACGGCGGAAAGCTGCCGATAGCGCCATGGGGGTTGGCGGATTTTCCGCCCCATTCCGACCTTGGCGGGGCGGTAAATCCCCATTCCCCATTTTACCCTTCCCCATTCCCATTTTTGCCCCATAGGGTATAATGGGAGTGGGGAAGGCGTTAATTACGCCACCTCAAAATACGGTGGCGTAATTAACGACAAGGTCCCGTAGCGCCATGGATTTCTCCGCCCGGAAAAACCAGGCGGAAAACGCTCCATGGCGCTACGGAAACTCGTAGTAGGGCGGACGGGTCCGCCGCGAATAACGCTGGCGTAAACCCACTCCGCCAGGGTCGTAATGAGGCCCCTGGTCTTTCTTGGCTCAGTGAATTCCTTAGCTGAACTTTTATTCTGTTTAATTCAATTGCTTTTCTCAATTGCGACACTAAAATGAGGCTTCTTGCTTCGTTCAGTACTGCTTATATACGTAGTGGAAACATTCATCCTTTACTTGTCCATGTGTATCTATAGAGTTATATATGTATATGTTGGCACTTGCCGCAGTCTAATCTATTTAAAAGCATGTGGCTAGCTTCATGATTGCTTTGCTGCTTGCGTTTCATTGCATCTGTACAAGTTTAAACCAACTAAGTATCTTCATCAGGTTTGTGGCATAAGTCTCTTCATCTTGATCCCAAGATGTCACTTATCCTTAATACTTTTTGATGGTTTATAAATCGTCTGCCTCTCTGGTCCAGTTATCTTCTATATGGGTGTCGATTCAACTTTGTATGATGTCACCATTCATCTTTGCCATTTAGTTTCTCTGCTTCTTCAGTATTCTCGTTCAAATGGCCATCATATTGTCTTGTATGCACATATGGTTTCCTAAATGGGTACTTTATCTCCCATATTCTCTTAGGTATAGGTATGCTTATGGGTACTGCACAGAGCCTGCGCTTTTCTCTTTGCTATTTTAACTGTTCAGTATTCGTCACATACTTTGGTTCATACTTTTCAGGTAACGTAGGCGGGGCAGTTGGAGTGGGGGTACTTGGCTCCTCTTCTGCACCTCCTTTTTCATAACAATGAAATAAACATTCTTCAAGGTAATCAGCATAAACCTGATAGTCTTAAACATTGCAAACATGGTAACATACCAAACTGGATTCGGCCCAACATGGGCAACATTGGGTGATGTATTCTGGACCTGGCAGTTTCGAGCCTAGTCACCCATTATATGGTCTCAGAATCGTGCAGGGCATGTTCTTCCTTCCCCGCTGGGACATCTTTTCCCACCAGCCTCCTCTGTGACATGATCTTCCACCCCACCTGACATTATCATCTCGCCTTCCGCTCTACCTCCTGGTGTTGGTTCCACCTGGGGGACTTCTTCCTCTCATTCTCTTAGTCCCTCCTTTTCACCAAATTCTCGAAGTCACTTTTCCCCATCGATCGGCAACAGTTACCATCGACCCTTTAACTTGGACCACTCCCATGGGGGAGGGCTCGTAGGTGAGGGATAATTTTGCTTCCGGATGATGATTACGCACCAGCACGGTGTCCCCAATGGCAATGTCTGGAGGCTTGAGATGCCTATCAAGGTTTTCCTCATAATTGTTTATTCTCCAATCTTCTGACGTTCTCTCATCATCGATAGTACCCGGGGTCATCCTTCTACCTCTAGGAGGAGTCCTCGGGGGCATCTCCTGTATGGTGAGTGCAATGAGTCGGGCAGCCTCTACAGCCAGGAAAATATGCTCTTATACCGACACTTTTTCCATGTCTTCTTGTTCTTCCCCACTCCTCGGGTGACGCAAGCGTTAGTCTGCGGGATTGTGGGCTCCTTGCCTGTATCGTCAACACCCCATGCTCCATCAGTGCCAGCATCCAACGTTCGATTCTTGGGGGCAGCTTGAATGAGGACCCCACCATGATTGGAAGTAACGGTTTGTGGTCAGTCATTAGCGTAACAGGTTTTCCCAGTGTGTATATACAAAAATGGCGGCATCCCCACAGGACCGCCAGTGCCTCCCTTTCGATCTGGGAGTAGCGTTGCTCCGTGTTGGTTAACGCCTTGCTGGCATATGTATCAGCATCATCTGACCCTGCACATCCTGTTGCAACAGAACTGCTCCCAGCTTGACCGGGCTGGCGTCGAAAATGATCTCTGACTCTTTCCTCGGATCGCCCGTTTGATGGTATCAAAGGCATCCCTTTCTTTGGCGGTCCACTCCCACACTTTGTCCTTTTTCGTCAGCAGCCTGAGGGGCTCGGAGAGGTTCGCCAAGTTTGGTATAAAACGACTGCAATACGTCACCATCCCCAAGAAGCTTTTGATTTCAGACACATTCTTGCCCCCTGGATGTCACACATTTTCTAGGGGTCTGGCGAGATGCCGTTCTCATGGAATACAAATCTGAAGAACTCTAAGCTGTTTGTCGAGAACTTGCATGTCTCGTGATGTATAATGAGCCCAAGGAGCTGAGTTCTTTCTAGTGTCTTTTAGAGTCTTGTCATGAGTTCAGCCTCTGACGTGACGTAGACCAAGATGTAATCGCTGAGATTGAAGACCCCCTCAAGACCTGACACTGCTCCGCATATAATGTTCTGGATTACTTCCGTAGCGTAAGACACCCCTAAGTTCAAACGTTTGTATTGATAGAGGCCTTGATGGGTTATAAAGGTGGTACTGTTCCACGAGTCTGGGTGGAGCTCAGACTTATGGTACCCAGACCACAGATTCAGCTTTGAAAACACTCTTGCGCCTTGTAGTTCCCCTAACAAGTCATCCAGAGTCAGGGTATTATATTGTTCATGCTTAATAGCCTGATTGGAAAGTCTCATGTCAACATAAATACGTACCGACCCAGGTTGCTTAGGTTTGCTCGCCACGACAATGGGGGATAGCCATGGTGTGGGACCCTCAACTCTTTCGATTATGTCCAGTCTCAGCAGGTTCTGCAATTCTAGTTCTACCTGCTACCTGAGATGAAAATGAATCCAACGGTGTTTCAGTGCAGTCGGGCATACCGTTTCATCAATGTGCAGCTTGACGGATTTACCCCGTAATTTGCCAATACCCTCAAACAAACTCCTGAACCTCTCAAGGACCTCGTTAATATCTTTGTCATAGATGCTAAAGGTGAACTGCACAATTCCAAGGACCTCTGCTGCCGCTCAGCTCACTAGTGAGTGGGCACTTTTGTCGGTGATGAAGAACTTGGCCCTAATTTCCTTCCCCTCATGGCCACTTGGGTAATGAACATACCTATGAACGGTATTGGTCGGGTGCCGCCAAATGTGAAATCTTATCCCTGGCTTCTGACAGCTTTGGGGGTCCTGGGAGAGCTTCGTAGTGGTGGGTCGCCATCACGCATACTGACGCTCCCGTGTCTTCCAGTACCAGTGTTTTTGCTCCATCGACAGATACTATACACATGAGTTGTCTCATTTTTTTCTTTATGGAGTCTATGCTCGAGATGAAGAAGATCTCTTCTTCCTCCTCTTCTTCCAGTTCTTGATGACAATCGCTACTTGCCTCTGTCGTCGTGTAGTGTCACTGGGCATCCTGCTGGTCCCTCTGGGATGGTTACGGCTGTGGGGGCTTTACACATCCTCGCAAAATGACCTGTTGTTCCTCAGTACCCGCACCCCAGCATGCGGAAGGTCATAGCCACACTTGGGGCATGGCTTCAGCTTTTCATTTCTTCTCGTGTTCCATCTGGGCCTTGCCGGACCAGCGTTCTGCAGGCACCCAATTGCGCATGCGTCTTCCACTTTTAGCGAACGATTCGCAGCATTCATTTTCATTGCGTGGCTCTCCGCCAGTTCGTATGATCTGCCCATATTATGAATACAGTCTAGTGACAGACCACGCTCACGCAGGACTTGGCGGAGCAGCTTCACTAAAGCGCACCCTTGTATCAGTTGGTTTCTCACCATGCCGTCCTCATTCTCCCATGCGTACGTACTTGCCAGATGATGGAGTCTGCTATACAACTGGTCCAGGGATTGCTCTTCATTCTGCTTCTCGCTGCACATAACAAACCTTTAATGGTCCTGATTGGCTAACGGCAAGAAGTGCACTTTGAGGCTGTCCTTTGTTGCTTGATAAGAGTTATCTATGGGATTGAGAGACCTGCAGATCTTGTGTACCTCCGGTCCAGTGGAGTATATGAGAGTCACAATCTTTGCCTCATCCTCTGTCTCACTGGTTGCTCTGAAATACATGTCCAACTTCTTTATCCAGAGTAACCATTTCAGTCCCAGCTTTGAGGGATTTCCTGACGTGTAAAATTCTGGCATCGGGGCCAGTGTCCCATGTTGGCATGGAGCCCTTCTCATCCGAGGGGGGTTTGCAGCGCCTTGACCAGCTCCCAGGACGCCATCCACATCATTCATGGTGGCAGACCGCACAGGCACCTCCTATGTGGAAGAAGGCTGCGACCCACATTTGCTGGTGCAATTTGGGGATATCAACCACTGTGGCACGCACACCCTGCTATGCCTTAGTATGAGGCAAGTTTGCCCCTCCGGATGACAATTCAGTGGGACTGAAGGATTTTGATGGTAGAAAAAGGAGAGAGAGAAAGAAAAAAATGTCCCTCTTTTTTTTGTTTTTGAGAAAGGGGCCCTGCTTGTGGGCTATAGCCCGGTGGGTTCCAAAGACTTCTCCACACAGCGCACAAGTACTCCATGTGTGGAAATGCTACCGTTGGGAACACAAAATGGCGGTATTAGCAGGTGTCGGATTAGGTTGCCGGAGATGACATCAACGTCGGAAAGCCTTCGCCCTGCCCAGTCCCATCCTCATCGCCAATGTTGTGATCTGCATGGCCCCCGGCCGCCCTCATGCAGGCCTCGTCCCATCCATCCCGAAAAGAAACACACTGACTCAGGTCTTGCCGTATTGGGCTCCCAGCGCGCACTTCCTCTCGTGTGGGATCGCCCCATTTATTATTAACTACGCACAAGCGCAGAACATTGCCGTCACCCCACGTGACCACATCACATTGGGGGCAGGACAGAGGAGCCACGTGCAGCTTCAGGGAAATAAATTGCAGTGCACATAGAGCCGGTTGACTTGCACAGGTGCTGACCCTTCCATCCTACTGAGGTTGTTTAAACTTTGACACTTTCACAATAGAACATATAACAAGTTATTACTATGATTAAGTAATAAAAACAACTTTAAAAAATGAAATGCCTCACAAGGGGTTCTGTCACTGTGTGGGCATAGCTGTGGATGGTTGCAAGGAGCTGCAGGGAGGGGCAGGGTAGAGGGGGCTTGTCACGTCGGCATACCCCATTGCGGAAGAGTGAGGTTTTCACTGGAGTCTGAGGAAGGGGCAAGGTCTGATGGTAGTATTATTAATAGGAAACCTCCATGTAAAAAGCAGAGTGAAGAAGGGGCTGATGCAGACTGGATTAATGGGCACAGACTGGTCTGCAGAGAATAGAGTAGGAATTAGGCATGTGTGGGTAATGTGGCATGCAAAAGCTCACAACAGAACTGGCGTGATATAGCAGATAAAAGATCAGTTGCCCTACTTCAGGAATCGTTTATTCTTACCAAACCAAGAACTACGAGAACAAGTCATGTCCGGTTATCATGATTCCTTGATCGAGGGCCACCCCGGAATCGCTAAAACCCTAGCCAAGGTAAAACTAAATTATTGGTGGCCCACGTGGTGTAAAGACATTATCCAATTCATCCGATCTTGTGGAGTGTGTGCTCAAAACAAGTCATCCAAGCAGAAACCGGCTGGGCTATTACAACCATTGGAAATCCCACCAGCACCCTGGCACACGTTGTCCCTCGATTTTATTACTGATTTACCACCCAGTCAAGGGTTTAACACTATTCTTGTGGTCGTGGACCTATTTTCAAAAATGGCACATTTCATTTCTCTTAAGGGGCTCCCAAATGCTTCCACTATGGCAAAGGTATTTCTTGAAGGCATCGTACGGCTCCATGGGTTTCCTTCAGTTTTGGTCTCAGACCGAGGTACTCAATTCGTATCTAACTTCTGGAGAAAATGCTGCTCTATGGCCGAGATCGACATCCGGCTATCCACCAGTCACCATCCCCAAACGGATGGTCAAACTGAGAGGACAAATCAGACGCTCGAGCAGTATCTGCGTTGCATGTTACACCAAGCTGAAGGAAGCTGGTTTGACCTATTATGGATAGCTGAATATGCTTACAATAATTCCCTACACACCAGCACTGGGCAGACACCCTTTTATACCATGTATGGCAGGCACCCACGTACTTCTGAGTTGGATGTTCCTACAACCCTGGAAATGCCAGCAGTCAAAACCTTGCACACAACCATTTCTCAAACCTTTAAAAGGTCAGCTGAACACCTACTTCAAGCTAAGAATCGCCAAAAGAAGTTTGCTGATCAACACCGAGCAAAGGCCGCCAACTACCAAGTGGGAGACAAAGTCTGGCTGGTGTCTAAACACGTGTCCATTAAAGGAGCCTGAACTTTCTGTCCAAGATACCTGGGTCCATTCACCGTCACCTCCATGATAAATCCTGTGGCAGTCAGACTAGCTTTGCCGTCAAACATGCAGATTCATCCTGTGTTCCACGTGTCTCTCCTTAAACCTGTTCAACCTGGGACCCGGGTAGCAACGCCACCGCAGACAGTAGTAGTCGCCGGGGAGCCAGAATTCGAAGTCAAGGACATCCTAGATTCAAAGTACGTCAGATCCAAAATATAATACTTAGTAGACTGGAAGGGGTATGGTCCACAAGACAAGACATGGGAGCCTTGTGAGTACATCCATGCACCTCGCTTGCTTAGACGATTTCATCAAAACCATCCAACCAAACCAGGACCAGACAGAAGAACCACCATGAGAGGGGCCTTGGGGGGGAGTGCTGTCATGATTCCTGTTCCTCATGTCCCCAGCCCTCCAAGATGTCAGGCTGGAGCCAGGCCACGATCACCTACATGGCCCTCAAGGGCCTCTCCATCCCTCCAAAGACCCACTTGGAGTCAGACTTGGTGCTTGTTGCACCAGACGCACTCACTCCCATAGTATAACATTGGGGATTTGATTTGTAGTGCATTGATGGGGACAAGATTGATGCCCCCACATATTTCGGTTCCCAGAACTGCATGTGCGGTCTAGTCTTTTGGGTGTGGTTCAGCCCAGAGACACCTGGGATATCCAGAGACTATTTAAGCCACACCCAGGCTGAGAAACATGCTTTGTGTTTTCTGCACACTCACCGTGTTCGGATCGGTCTCCAGTAGGCCTGCATCTTTCTTCTGCGCTCAGCTCCTGCAAGAACAAGAACACTGATAGGAACAGCCTTACCTTGCGGCGCTTCTGCACATCATTCATCACTCCTTCTGTTCTGCGGGCATCTTCGGCGGTGTCATTCCCATCCCGGCACGCCGCTTCCTAAGGAAAAGGGAAAAGAACAGAAAAAAGGCATTAGTAAGCAATCTGCAAATCTTTGCTTATTTTTAAATACTGTACGAGATTCAAACGCTTACCTGAATCCCAGCTGCTCTGGGGGAACTCTGTCTCCGGAACTTCTCATCCATCTGCAAGAGGGAAAAGACACTCCAGCTAAGCGTGGAAACATCTAGAGGCGCCGCATACCGCGCTTACCCACCGCATTTGTTCTTCATAACCAGCATCCATGCTGAAAACGTCACGGCACCTAAAAGACACAGAAAAAGAACTCAGTTCAATGCAAATACGAAAGGGGTGCATCGCGCATCGCACTCTCACTCACCTTCAGCGCTACTCATCTCAGCAGCACGCCGCCATCCCCGGACGCCAGCCATCATCTAAGGAAGGAAGGGAACGAAGTTAGAGAACTGTTCAAAAGACTCATTATACTTACCTGTCGGACTCTTGCCAGTGAAGTAACTAGGCAGCAACGAGCCCGCAACAATCAACGCGCCCCTGGGCTGAAAGAAGGATGGAGAGCACACTATCCAAGAAAACAAGGTGAGCTGTGGATCAAAGGGAAGGGTTGGACCCGGGGAAGAAGGGGTTCAAGCACACAGAGACAATAGGGAGTTAAACTCTACCAATCCTGTGTTTCAGGCCCAGTCTCCAGTCGAATAGCCTCCAGGGAAGGGTTCCAGGTTGTTAGAGTTCAGAACAAGCAGAGTGACGTCCCCGTGGATACCAGGTGAGCATTACAGCAGAGCGTGAAACCCTACTGTCGGGTAGCAGCAGCCATTTGTGGACTGAGCTGTGTGGCTTTGGTTTTGAGTTTGGATTCTAGTGATCTCTGACGTAAGTCCCACCCCCCATAAAAAGCACTCTGTGACGCGAACAAGTTATACCTGCTACTGTGATATAGAACACATTTGAGCAACTTTTAAAATTCAATTTGCTTAGTAATGTTGAGAATCATCTCTGAGGTTGTGTTTTTTTGTAGGTTGCCATAATAGACCACATGCTCCCAGCTAGTGTTTTTATCCCTACTCAGCCTCTATTTCACAGCATTGTGCACCTCATGCAAAAGGGTGCAAGGGATGCTTTCTTATTAATACAGGCAAGATACGTGCTGATGACGGATATCAAGAACTCGACATTCCACAAAGCACTCGCCAACAAAACCAATCACTGAAGCCTTACTCATATTGTTTTGTGGGGTCACACAGCGGTGGCTTACTGCTTAGAGTTCTTTCTAAGTATTTCTGTGGCCTATGAGTGGCCTAGGGTGATAGCGTTATGTCTGCAAAGCAGGGCCGGTGATATCACTAGGCAAGGTTAGGCACTTGCCTATATGTTGGAAATGTTAGAGCAGCAAAATGCTGCATTAACACCTCCACACAAATTATTGCCTTGCCTGTAGTGATAGCACCAGCCGTGCCCTGTTGTTACACTGTCTGCAGGATGGCTGCAGCAGCAGCAGACCAGGTGGCACCATGAAGGTTGGAACTCGGGGTCGGGTTAGGGTCACGAGTGGCATGGGCGTGGCAGCGCTGGCACCTGCGCATTAGCATGCCACGAAGCACCGCACGTGCCCTCTCAACCGATTGTCAACTCGATGGTATGACCCAGTGAATGCTGCAGTGCACTGTGCAGCCTGTCTGAGCCCCCTGATCCTGTTAACTTGAATTGGTCTGGACCGTCAGACGTGGTGACCGTCTGCGCACCCAGCACTAGCTGCAGGCCTGCTGCAGCATTTTGCTGTGCGGTGCGCCAGGCCCGTGCCCGTACTGGGTCATCCAACCCATCCTGGTGGCGGTGCCCACTACTGTGCCTGTAAGAGCCGCCTGGGGCCGGGCCATGGCTGTGCTGTGCTGAGAGAGTGAGAGAGTACTAGTCCGACGCAGGTGAGGACTGAGGTGCCATGCTGACTACTGCTGCCTAACACCATGGTGCATGCATCATGCATGCAGTTCTCCCCAACCCTCTCTCTGTCTTAATTAAATGTTATGCCTATGCCTGGCTGGCTGGCAATGGCTCAGGCTGCAGGCTCTAACAGTAAGAACCCATCAGGGGACAGGTGGCAGCCTCTTATCTGCCGCTGCGGCTTACGGCAATAGTATGGAAAATAATGGAATACGTTTTTAGGAAATTTACTGATAATTTGTTATTATTATAGCGCTTTCGCTGTATGAGTTGCTCACATCATTAGCATAGACTGCATACTCCTTGTGCCCTGATGCAAGTGTGTACCGGATACGACTTTACCCCTTCTCCCGGCAGGACACTCAACCCCTGCTCTCCTCTCTCAGTTGCACACGTCATGGTCCTCACTGCCACCAGCGACCCTATTCTTGAATGCAGCATGCCGACTTTGCTGTCACTGCCTGACTGCCCCCTCTGTGCCTTGCTCCTGTGTTCTTGTCCCAGTCGCCTCCGCTCTTCTGTCACTGTCCCACTCCGCACCCACTCCGCACCCGTTCTCTGCTGCCTGTGCAATTCCTTCTTTATGAACACCCTCCCTTGCCTTTATTACTCACCGCATTCCCCTATTTCATCTTTCTGTCCACGTGCCTTTGTGGCTTTGCCCTGTCTCTGCCTAACACCATCCGTCCTTCTGCCATGCTCCCTGGCTTCATCTTCGTGTCCACAATACTGTTGTTGGGGGGCCATGTCCATTTTTCTAGTCTATATGCCCTTCTATCTCCACTCTTTATCCCTGTGTCCTTCAGTCCACACATCTGTCCAGCCCCTTCCTTCTGCCACCACTCACCTGTCCCTATTCCCTATCCACATATTACTGCTGCTCTATCCTGGATGTATGGGTGTGTCTCTGCCTGATCCCCTCATGTTTCCAATGCCCCCTTTCTCTTTCTCTTGTTTCCTGTTCTAGTACTCCTGTCCCGTTCCCACTGTTTTCTTCCCACATCTCACAGCAATTTCCCCCTCCTTGACCCGTTGCCCTCTGACCTAGTAATCAGATAAACCAATGCCCAGTAAATCTAATCTCTGCAATGGTCATGCTGGGCGGGCCGATTGCCCCATCTGCCTGCATGGGACACGTGTGGCCATTTGAGATTCCAGTGTCCCCTACGACTGCTGCCCGGCTACAATGAAAGAGAGAGGTGGCTTAGCAATAAGAACAGCTTATGGTTACCACGGTACACGGAAACCCACAAGATTCCGTGCAGGGAGATGCTGAGAAGATACCCACGTCTACAACTACCCTGTGCCCCACCATGCAAAGAGCCTGTCCATGCCCATTTGCCCTTTTTTTTCGAGCCCGGGCTTTCAATCAACTGATACATTGTGGTAACTGTAGATTTTGTTACAATTTTTTTTAAGAATAAAATGCAGTCGGGCCGAGGCCTGCCACACTGGTGATAGAGGTGGCGGGCAGAAGGCGCAGGTGTCCTGCAGTCCTGAACTTCACGCAGGCCATGTGATGAGAGTATTTATTTTTTCTTTTGGAAAGCACCATCTATAATCCAAACGATTGCATCTGAGGAGGGAGCAATGGCGTATGAGGGGGACACAAAGGTTGTCGGTGTTGTTTGTTTATTGACCCACCCATTGACTACCCAAGACCATTCTTCTCCCTATGGCCATTCCAACCTACTTCCTGGCCAAAATACATCCACTCCTGTGATATCTTTGAGCTCACTTCACTCAAGCCTTACCATACAACTTTTCACTTGTAGTGCCTGCCAATGGTTTTCCAAAGCAGTCTTCTGAGAGTTATTCACTTAATTTGAGCTGACATGTCTTACCAGGCCTGCCTACAGCCACTCAATTTATAAGCAGCATGCTCTCCTTCACTGAAGCCCTGTTAAAAACACGCACTGGCAAAGTCAACAGTTTTGACTTGTGTATAGGTATTAGGCATTTGCCAGGCACTGCAGTTATATGCCCAGGTATTCGTACCATTTGTACCTGCTACCATCAATGGCTAGTTAATACCACTACGGCAGTGCCTGGCAAATGCCTTTCCCATGTCTACAAAAAGACCCAAAACTTTGGCATTGCCAATGCTTGTTTCTTTTGTTTTGGTTGTGTGGCATCAAATCTGGCAGGGCACCTGGAGCTGCTGTTTTGAGCTTCCCCACATTCGTTTGTTGATTTCTTTTTATGCATGCTGGCCTAGAAGTCAGCCCCTCCAGCAGGGCAATTCACACCTCATGAACACAAGGCTGAGGAGGGTGTGATTGGTGGGAGGGGGGCAATTCAATGAGAGTGAAGTGCCAACAGCTGTCTTCAGCCCTTTAACCTGGATGCATGCTTTTACATGATTGAGCTCTTTAAAAGAAATGAACAGTTAATCTTTTTTGAAGTGTGGAAGTGGGGTTTGTTTCATTAAGTTTGTCTACTTCTCAAATTTTAATTCTCAGCATGTGTCCTTCCTCGTTTTTGACATGCCACTTGGTATAGTTATTTACGGTGTAACGTTTGAAGATATAAATTTCCTCCTGTGGTCATTTCTCTTCTAAAAGCGCCCGCGGCGTGTTTTGCATAACATGTTTCCATAACCTTCTATATTGTATGTTGCCAGATTCACAAATGAGCCTCAATTGTTCCCCAGAAAAGTCAACCAAATGTTTTGCTATGTTTGTTGGAGGAGATTTTCTGTAAGGTGGTCTTCGAAAGACAATGTCCTCAATTTGTATGGGTCTATGGGATATTTGTGCCAAACTGTTGAAGGTGCATGCATGTAATTTGGCAACAGGAAAACTGAATCAGAAAACTGGATGACCCACTTTAACAATATTGTGTAATCCTGAGCAAATCACAGTTGCACTCTGTCGCTCAGTACACTTGAATGTATACATTGTGAGTGCATAGACCTGGAACCTACATGAAACTTATTTAAGTACAATTATCACCCAACTAAAGCTGGTACTCATTTATCGTCCTCGGAAGGATGAAAGGCTGAGTTGGCCATGCCAGGATTCCAACATGCACCTGCAGATCACACACGGATCGCAGCAGCCAGTGCTCAACACACTATCTATTTTATGGCTTACGTTCCTATGTTTTAGGTGCATTTCTAGGAGGTTCTGTAGATGATTATCCAATCCAGTTCCCAAAAGTCTATTCCCCAACAGCCCTCAGGATGAAATTAGGGGTGGGTGGTTTCAATAGCCTTCCCAGGAAACGTGGTAAGGTAACTTTTAAAACGTATTTGTAAAATTGGTAGCTGCCACAAATCTGTTTTTTCTACAGCTCATCGCATTGGATGCAAGAGGACTTTGCAGCCCTGTTTCACTGAACCAAGCCCTCATGCACCACAAGTATATGATGGAGTGGAAGGGGGTTTGTGGCAATCGGTAACAAAATGAGGACTGTTGGTTGAGAACAGTTAGGATCTGGAGTGGGGGGGGCTCCAATCAGACAGTTTGCCTAGGGTGACAAAATGCCTTGCACCGGCCCTGCTGTAAAGTTATACAAAACACACTCACACTGTCTTTCTCCCTCGCAAGTACGCACACACGGGTGTCCATTGGGACATTTGCACTATGATAGTTGCGCCTAGTTGTGCATAAGGGGTAGAACCTCAGTCCTGCTCGCTTTCGTTTCGTGCAACAGCCACATGTATTTTCTTTCCATTGCATAGCATTGTTTGGCCTTGGACGTCTGCTTATATTCACAGTAATTTGGTAAAATAGGCCTATGCACACTGATATTAATGCTACATATGGTGATCCATTCTTGTATGAAATATATATCAAATTACAGTGATATGTTAATCATATTTTTCTTATTATTATTATTTATTTTTATTTTTACATTTGTATAGCGCGCAGGCAGCCCAAGGGCATTGTGGCGCTGTTACTTGCAGCAAGCTTAGTTACATTATGCATAAGTTACAGCATTGGGTATATAGGTGTAACACATATTATGCTTGGAGGCGTAGACAAGCCAAATATACATATGGCGGGTATACGTGAGGAGCGGTACAGAATCACGCAAAAAGGGCGGTTTTCAAGGTTTTCTTAGTGTACTGAGGGACAATGCTAGGTGATGCACACTTCCTGTTTTTGTCAAGAGGAGAAAGGTTGT
Source organism: Ambystoma mexicanum (assembly GCF_040938575.1). Lineage (NCBI taxonomy): Eukaryota > Metazoa > Chordata > Amphibia > Caudata > Ambystomatidae > Ambystoma > Ambystoma mexicanum. Next base: position 339,269,995 of record NC_090937.1, on the reverse strand, counting down.
GTGCCATCACTTCCTGTGATGTCACTTGGGGGTGGGATCAAATGACATCACTTCCTGTGGTGTCATCAGAAGGCAAGGCTTGTGTGATGTCACTTCCCCTACCGCTGGTATTTTGGTGAAATTATGTCCCTGCATGCATCACAATTTTAAGCTACTCATTTACCTATTTATTGAGCTTCATTTATTTTAAATTAGTTGGCTGCTGCAATGATATTATCAGAAAACAAACCAGTTGGTTTCAATCAGAAGCACTTGGGGATAATAGACCAATTGCATTCCCAATGGCATAGGCAAGCAGCATGCTCTTAGTTTCTCACTGTCAGCAGATCCAACACAAATAGCACCAAGGGGCCACCAAAATGGCAAACGGTGGACCACACACTCCCAGGATGTATTAAAAAAATAGGTTTAACTTTATAATGTCCACAATATTAGCGTGAAAATAACATTAAACACATGTTCTGGCCATGGGCCGGTGTGATTCATTATAGAACCTGAATGCCTGGATGAATCCGGCTATGTCACATCATTTACACATAGCCTGGCTACCAGCCTACAACACACAAAGATCCATAATTGCCATTGGAATATATCCCAAGTGGCACAGAAAGAGATATTCAAAATGCGTTCCAACTCAAATGAACAGGTAAATGTACAGTTGGGCATCTATTGGCCGTGTGCGTGCATACCATGTTCACCATTAGCATTTCCTGGGGCCAGATTATCAAACCTCTGCACTGGTGCAAAAAAGTGGAGCAAATGAAATTGGCTCTGATTTTACTGCTTAGAGAATTGTGAATGGCGCAAACAGATTTAGCCACGATTTGTATCATCTAAACATGTTTTCACAAGGGCAAAAAGGAAACAGAATGTTTTATGAGTAAAAAGAAAAGAAATGTAGCAAACGATTTATTTTTATGTTATGCAGCAAACAGTACAAAAACACATGCCGATCCAGAAACAACGGTGCTGGTAAGCTTACCGGCACCGTTGTTTCCAAACCGGCATACTACAACTCTGCCGGCAAGGTGCACAGAAGCACTTGCACCATTATTACAGGTACCATTGTTTCCGTGGTCCCCACTCTCATAGAGTACATGGGGATGGGGAACAACATTTTACTGGCCGCCGGGGTCGTAGTCTCCCAGTCTCCCAGTGTTATCGTCAAATCCGGTGCCGGTAAATATTTACGGGTCTGGCAGCAACCGGCCGGTATTTGTATTTATTTATTTGTAAAGCGCAGCCAGGCCCGGGGGCATACGGGCGCGTAAGTTAGAGCTGGTTACAGTTACATTTGAATGAAGTAGACAAAGGTTACGTTACGGTTACAAATAGATACATACATTAGTATTACAGATACATACATATATGTTGCAATGTTCATGTGGCAGGCAGTGGAGGCTGCCGATAAAATATAATCTAAAATAAAATAAAATTATTTACAATATGTGCAGTGAGCAGTCAGTCGATCAGGATCTGGGAATTTTAGGCTGTCATTGTGTCCATGTTGTGAAGCCAGCGCTTCGTGTTACGTTTGAATAGGTTAAAGGAAGGTTCTGACCTAAGGAGCGTGGGCAGTGTATTCCATAATTTCGATGCTTGAACAGGGAAGCTAGCTCCACCCGAGTTAAGGAGTTTGAATCCAAGTATGGACATAGTGTTTGCTTGAGCTGCTCTGAGTGGTCTTGATGATGTATGTGGTGTAAGTTGGTTGGTGAGGTAGGCTGGTGCAAGGTTGGCCCTGGCTTTGTGTGTGAGGGACAATGTTTTGAGGGATATTCTATGCTCTACTGGGAGCCAATGTAGATTACGTCTAGTCTCAGAAATATGTGACTTTTTAGGGATGTTGAGGGCTGCCCTGAAGGCATTATTTTGAATTACTTGTAGTTTGTTGATATTTTTGTGGCTAGTGCCTAAATAAAGGGCATTACAATAGTCTATTTTGGACAAGACTAATGCTCTAGCAAGAGTAATGCAATTGGGTGTGGAGATGAACGGCCTGCATGCAGTGATCAATTTGCAGGTGTAAGCGGCTGATGATGCTACTGCATTAGTTTGTTTGGAGCAGGATAAGGTGGCATCAATGTAGATGCCTAGGGTTTTTGTGTTGTTTGAGACGGAGATAAGTTTACCATCTATAGTGAAAGATTTGAAAGCAGAGTTTAGATTTTTTAGTTTGGCATGAGTACCAAGGATGATCAACTCTGTTTTTTCGTCGTTGAGACAAAGTCCATGATGTGCTATCCATGCTTGTATGACTGAGTATATTTCATTGAGTGTTTTGCTGTCTGTTTCGTAGTCACCCGAGATAGGAATGAGTATCTGGGTGTCGTCCGCATAATTGGTATACGTGACACCCAGATAGTCAAGGATATCGAAGAGGGGCTTTGTAAATACATTATAGAGCATCGGGGACACACAAGAGCCTTGCGGGACTCCACGCGGTACTGGTGAGGGTTCAGCTGAATCAGTGGGAGAGAAGACCCTCATTGTTCTGTTCGCCAAGAAGGAACTGATACAGGTAGTGGCTGCGTCTGAAAAGTGAGCTGCAGTTTTCAAATGGTGACAGAGTGTTTGGTGGTTGACCAAGTCAAAAGCTGCTGACAGGTCAAGCAGTAAGAGGAGTGCAAGTTTGCCGTTGTCTTTTAGGATTTGGATCTGGGTAGTGAGATCTATTAGTGCTGTTTCCGTGCCGTGTCTGGGTCGTAAACCGGATTGCCTTAGTCCCAGGAGATTGTTCGATTCTAGATAAGCCTGTATTTGCAGATAAGCTGCTCTATCCAGTATTTTTAATAAGAAAGGTACAGTTGTTATCGGCCCGTAGTTAGACGGGTTGGCTGGGTCCAGAGCAGGTTTTTTGAGTAGAGGAATGACCCAAGCGTCTTTTAAGTTATCAGGCACTACTCCGGATTTGAAGGAGGCCTTGATGAGGTTAGTAATAAATGGTGCCAGGTCATGTGCTGCTACTTTGATGATCGGGGCAGGGCAGGCATCACCTTGGCAATTTGATGGTTTAAGTTTCCTAATGATGTTTTCTACTTCCCAAATTGAGAGGGGTGAGAAACTGAATGGCTTACTAGTTGACTTAAAGGTAGGTAACTTGTTAGGAAGTTGTTTGTAGTCAGGGTCAGCGAGTAGCAGGGATTTTTTCGCATTGATTTTTGATTGTAGGCGAGTTATTTTGTCTAATAGGGCCTTCTGAATGTTACTGCACCATAGTGTGTCTGTGACACATTTGTCAATAGGGGCAATAGGGGATTCTAATTCTTTTAGAATCTTGAAAAGTTCTTTTGTGTTGGATTCCGCTTGCGTAATCCTTTTGTTGTAGGTGTCTTTTTTAGCAAGTAGGATGGCTTCTTTGTAACTAGTGGATGCTACGGTTAGCTCATTCTTATTGGTTACTGTAGGGCACTTTTTCCAGTGTGCGTCTGCAGTTCTCTTAGTTTTGCGTAGTTCTCTTAGCTGCGGCGTGAACCATGTATTCAGGTGACGTTGTGGTTTAGATTTCCACAATTTTAGGGGGGCGATGGTTTTCAGTGCTTTGAGAATTGCCTGATTGTAACTATCCACTAAGACTGTTGGGTCAGAGTCAGAATCAATGTTGTTCAGAAGGGGGAGTAATAATGGTAGGAGTTTATCAGGTGTAATGTCTTTCTTGTTTCTTGTGCTGGTAGCTGGAGCGATGATAGGGGCCGGGTGTTGTGTGTTGGCTTTGATGGAAAAGGTTATTTTATGATGGTCCGACCAGATACAAGGATCATTAGATAGGAGATCAATAGAGCAGTTGAGGTGAGTGAGCCAGTCCAGTGTTGTTCCTTTGATATGTGTAGGCTCATGAATAATGTGGGAGTGACCCAAGTCGGATAATGTATTGGCTAGATCATGGGCGTTAGTATTCTTAGGGTCGTTAAAACCAAGATTAAAATCCCCGCGTAGGATAGTTTGTGAGTTAGGTTTAGTGTCAGTGGTTATGAGTGATACACTATCCTCTATAAAAGAAGAAATGGATCCAGGTGGTCGGTAGATAAGGTGCATTGTTGCTGTGTGGTTAGGTGATAGAGGTAGTTTGATGGACAGGGATTCAGCAGAGGGGATTTGAACGTCCTGAATGACTCTAATGTCAAGGGTATTTCTGAATATGAAGGCGAGTCCGCCTCCCTTCGTCTGATTGGTGTTTCTGTCGCATCTAATAATAGCATAATCATTTGGTATAGCAAGGGCCAGAGATGGGCCGGAGGCAGCATTAAGCCAGGTTTCCGTGACTGCTAAGAGATCAAGCTTTTCATGAGTTATGAAGTCAGCGATGTCCAAAGCATGGGCAGGGAGATACCTAGCATTCACCAAGGCTGCTTTGATGGATGTGTCTTTTGCAAGGGTTTTTTGTGGGAGTATGGGATGGTCATGCAAAAGGATGGGTGCTAACTTACTTTCTGAATCAGTGGCCAGATTGGCTAAGTTGTTGTCCTTACGCAGATGTTTCTTGCTAATGTGGGCATACGGTTGGGGTTTTTTAGTCCACAATCGGGCTCCTAATCTAGAATTTCTAGTTAAAATGCTACGGTGGTGAGAGCATGGTGAGGTAGGAGCGTAGTTATTTGTGGTAATGTTGCAAAATAGGGTAGAGCTATAATATAGCTTCAGGTATGGGCACTGTTTAAGTGGGGTGGTTCTGGAATTTAGTCTAAGGTTTCTATTAGTAGTAGTACAAGGTTGGTTAGGTGATGGTCTCGTAGCAAAGTGGCGTATCCAGAGTGCTGGATCATCCAGGTAAGGGTTTGCAGATGCCATGGTGCTAAACTGTGAAGTGTGGGTAATAGTTACCTTGCGTGTGCTGGTATATGTGTCTTGGTTGGTGTGTAGGTGGGGTTGACCAGTACAGCGTCTAGTGTAAATGTACAGTAGATGGAGGAGAGTAGTTAGGTACCAGTACATGGTGTGGGTACAGTGACAAGCAGCCAAACGGGTCTCAGATAGGTCACAGGGTGCAGTAGCTAGTGACCAACGTGTCTAGATAGGTCACAGGGTACATTGGCAGACGACCAGGAGGGTCTAAATAGGTCACAGGGTGCAGTAGCTGGCGACCAAACGGTCTGAATAGGTCACAGGGTACAATGGCAAGGGTCTAAATAGTTCAAAAGGAAGGCAATTAACAACGGGTACCCCAGCAGCATTGGTCGGAGGACAGTCAGGTAGGAAATGCAGACAGGGTCAGTAGGGCAGCACATGGTAACAGGTGACTCAAATGCAAATAGTCAACACCTAAGTTTGAGGTACTAGCAGGTGACTAAAATGCAGTAGGGTAGCACATGATAACAGATGACTCAAATGCAGATAGGCAACACCTAAGTTTGAGGTACTAGCAGGTGACTAAGAATGCAAATAGGCAACACCTAAGTTTGAGGTACTAACAGGAGACTAAGAATGCAAATAGGCAACACCTAAGTTTGAGGTACTAGCAGGTGACTAAAAATGCAAATAGGCAACACCTAGGTTTGAGGTACTAGCAGGTGACTAAAAATGCAGAAGGGTAGCACATGATAACAGATTACTCAAATGCAGGTAGACAACACCTACGTTTGAGGTACTAGCAGGTGACTAAGAATGCAAATAGGCAACACCTAGGTTTGAGGTACTAGCAGGTGACTAAAAATGCAGTAGGGTAGCACAAGATAACAGATGACTCAAAGGCAAATAGGCAACACCTAAGTTTGAGGTACTCGCAGGTGACTAAAAATGCAGTAGGGTAGCACATGATAATAGATGACTCAAATGCAGATAGGCAACACCTATGTTTGAGGTACTAGCAGGTGACTAAAAATGCAAATAGGCAACACCTAAGTTTGAGGTACTAGCAGGTGACTAAAATGCAGTAGGGCAGCACATGGTAACAGATGACTCGAATGCAAATAGGCAACACCTGTGTTTACATGGTATCAAGTGATTAAAATGCACCAAGGCAGCACGAGTGAGCAGTTGACACAGGTGGAGCAACTCTGCTCAAGTAATGCAGGAAACACTGGTGCTAACTTCGATTGTAAACTCAGTAGGCTGGGGCACACGTCAAGCAGCACGGCTAGAGACAGTTGTCTAAGTACCGTGGTATAAACAGAGTCAGAATACGTCACACAATCAAATCAGGGTACAAAGTAACAGTAGGGGTAATGCAATGTTGAAATAATTGGAATTGTTGTTAGGCGTCCAGTTTGTGTAGTATCCGAAGGGTCAGACAAGTGAGGACAGGTTAGGGTGAGGGCCAGTGTTTCGGCGCATTACTCGAGTAAACCAGGCAGTATATATGGGGGTTGCAGTACGTACCTATATGCGCATCAGTCCGGATGGTTGCTACTGGCGGGCAGCTAGATGTTTCTTGTCCTGAGGTAGTGCGGGCATAGTGACGGGCCCTGGGCTCTGAGCGGCTCTAGACAGGCGCAGACAGGCCCTTATTCGTGGCCCTTGTGAGGACGGACCAGCTTCCGCCTCACGGTCGTGCTAGGTGCCGGAAATAGGTGTGTGCAGCCAATCGGCTGCTGCGAAGCACGAAGACAGTCAGGTGGGGCACAGCTATGTAATCCTAGCACCGCCATTGAACACCTCGCTGGAAAAGGCAGATGGCTGGGCGCAGGATTCACTGGGCACCAGGGTAGCTCATACCTCGGTGCCAGTGAGCATAGAAACGGCGTAGTGCACTATGATGTGCTTTAGGTTGCATAAAAACAAAAAAATGCAGTTAATTCCGGAACGGAATTACGAAGTTGTAATCTCACCCAAATGGCAGGGGGTTGCTGCTGACGATCGTAGTGCAGAAGGGGGATGTCGATGGGGGAGAGCAGGCTCCTGCCTCTCTTCACCCTCCTCCTCTGCACTGCAGAGGCACGGTTACCGACAGACCTGATTTATTTTTGCTACAGTGCAAATGTTTTTAGATAATACTGATTGCTCCATTTTGTATTATCAAAGCGTTTGCTCACATTTTAGAACTCGTGCAAGTGCTTGGTAATCTGGCCCGAAAACTCAATGAATTTGAGGCATGTAGTCCCATAAGGTGGTGCGATAAAGCAGAGGCCCGAGCTCTGTTGAAATTCATTCATAATGTTGGCACTCGCTGCCGGGAATCTCAACCCTGAAAGTCTAACAGGAAACCTTAAAGTGGAAAGAATTCAACACACAGGAAGGGGAGAGACGGCTCAAAATGTAAAATCAAGCACACAGAAGCGCCAAGTTGTAAGGAAACTATATCGCTTAAACAAAAAAATACATTCCCTTTCAAGTGTCTGAGAGCAGCTGGGGGGCATACATGGGAAAAGAAGCGAGAGAATGTGAGGCTGGCAAATATCACTGCCAGCGTGAAATAATGTGTGAAGCAGGTACCAGAGGACTTGGCTCCCCACAGTTCCCAATAAACAGAATATAGAAGGAGTCAGAGCTCGTATATGTGACGCCTCATTACGAATCAGGCGTTAAGGGGTTAACGGCGCCGTAAACGGCACCGACCCTTAACACCTGATTACAAGGGGCCTCATTACGACCCAGGCGTTAAGGGTTAACGCCGTCGTTAACCCTTAACGCCTATTCTGATTTTAACGGCTGCTCTTAGCAGCCGTTAAAATCCATGGCGCTAACCTGCCATGATGCTAATTACGCCACCGTAATTTACGGTGGCGTAATTAGCGCCTTCCCCACTCCCATTATGCCCTATGGGGCAAAAATGGGAATGGGGATGGGAAAATGGGAAATGGGATTTACCGCCCCACTCACCTTGGAATGGGGCGGTAAATCCGCCATCCACCATGGTGTAAACGTAGTTTACACCATGGTGGTAAGGGTACGACCCAGGCGGTAACTTACCGCCTGGGTCGTAATGACGCCCTTAACCCTGTTCTGGCCAGTGGCCGTGCTTGAACCTGTGGCACAGCTGGTTTTAGAAGTGTTTCAGTTATAAAGGTAAACAGACAAGGTCGGAGAGTATGCCTCCTGCACCTTTGGTGGGCTGGCCCATGGGGCACGCTGCACTATACTGTAAGATATGGGGCGTTAGTGGAAGCTTCTAATCACCATTTTACAGCAAGTACTGAAATAAAAGCAATGCCCAAGCTAGGCTCCCGGAAAACACTGTTGTGATAAAAACACTAAAAACACACCTGGTGCAACATAGGAAAATAAAGGAGATCTAAACATATCAAACACCAACAAAGATGTGGGGCCAGATTAGCTAACATTGGCCCTCATTACGACCCTGGCGGAAATCGAAAAACGATGGCGGAAATGCAATACCGCCATCGAATAGCGCTCGGTGCGATTATGACCCGTCACCGTAAAGTACGATGCCATTAGCGACACCGTAGTGAACGCCAACGCTAACTGCACCAAGTACGCGCACGCGCGCCATGCCAAACCGTAATTACCACCATGGCGCAACGGTACGCGAATTCTGACCCTAGCGGACATATACCTAACGCCATCAAGCATGGCGGAAAGTACTATTCCGCCATGGTGAGAAGTACGGCATCGCGAACCAACCGTAAAAGGCCCTACTGAGTGCCTGTACACCACTCCCTGGCCACATTGCACAACTCCTCGTAGGTGCAATGAAGTCACAATGCAACCAGTGAAATGTACAAGTCACCCATGCATGCCAACGAACAAATGAATCTAGGGGCTCCAAGTGCCTTGTGAGTGGCCATCCATATTTGCCATGGCACCATTGCCGTACTGATGCAGCACAGGCATGTGAAGGTTCAAGTCCAGCAACATGAACTGAAATAGGAGACAAACAAAAACAGGCCCCCCATCGCTTGACACCAGTGTAAGGCAACATTCAAAGCAGTATCCTGAGTGAGACTGCACCAGCCCTGTACTCCTGCCAGTAAACAAACCAACCATCAGCATAAGCATGTACCACACAAGTTGGCAGAGTGACTGAGCAGCCAGGCTCATCTCAAGAGGGGCCAATGGGAGCTGCAGGGCACAGATGGCACGAATACAGAAGCTATTCCAATGGACATGACCTCAGTCTCCCTCCAAGAAACGCACGCAAACACAGGCACCTGTGACCAGCCATATTCTGATAATCACATCATTCCACCAATCCACCTGGCTGACCGGCATCTGTTACACAAAAGCTAATCCCCCGCCCCTGAGCATGACATCATTAAAACAGTCATAATGGCAGCCCCTATCCCTGACCTCACTGGGCTTCGTAGGCAAACGCGCCCAGTACAGTACCACGCAACTATACTCAGAAGCCGGAACCCAATGCAGATCTTCTCACAATACATCGCTCCACAAATAGGAATATGCTACATTAATTGCAAAGAATAACGCTACACGGTCAATATCATAATCAAAATTTAATGCACAACAAAATCACCAAGCCCATACAGCTATTAGGTCATGAACTCCAAAATATATTTCATTATTGTGGGCTGCATCCGCAATAAATGACCAGCTTCTTCTTGTGTGACGCCCTGTTCCTTCATGGTACACAGGGGCTACATTCACGTTCAAAAAGGCAACATGGAAGCGCCTAGAACCGCAGGGCCGTCCCATTAGGTAGGCACTAGTCCAGCTGAAAGGTCGATATGTTGCTCCTAGCCACTAGTACTGCGTAAGGGCATGTGGCCCATTGGCGATCGTCCCATAAGATCGTAATGGTGCTCCACTGATTAACACAAAGCAGCAGGTGTCGGGAGTAAAAGCCATCTGCAGGAGTGGCATACAGATGGCAGCGGCAAAAGGGGAGGAGATACCTGTCACCCAAATGAAATGAAAAAGAATAGTATGGGCATCAGAACTTCATTTGAATTACTCACTTCAATGATCACACTAAATCCACAGCCATATGCAGACTCAAAAGGATTATTCCCACCCAAAAATCACTTGCGAATCATAACTATACAAATCGAGGTGAAAACACTATTACAAACGAGTGTTTGTGTGCATGCGTCTGTTAAAACAGAATCCATTAGATGGGATTAGTAACGTGCATAGACACAAGTGTTGGAAGGCGCGTCGAGACAGGGAGGGTTCAACAAGGGCAGATAGACGATGGTCCCACTATGGCAGCCCTGCATCACATAGCGCAGGGGAAGTGGATAGATTCCAAAAAGCCCTGTACATGGCAAACTCTCCATTAAATCATCTGTCCATGCATCCATACATCATTCCCTCATCCCGGTATGAAAACGCCTGATTATTTACTTACATAACATGTGAAATTTCCATTGAGTCTGTGCGTAATGCAGTCTGCAAAATCCACTGTGCTCCAGCCCGGAATTCCAGTGTTGTGAAGTAACATGTATTTGGGAACGTCCTGCCTTATCGTCCACTACGCTATTGCGCATCCCATACTATTCATATCAATCATTGCATTCTCGCCATGGCCCCTGTCCGAAGGACATTAAACAATAGAACTTCATATCTGCAGTCAGACCTGTGGGCGTCTCCTCGCCGCTAGCTGAAAACCGAAAGCGCTGTCCTTCGAATTCCTCATTTGCAACATCACGTCGAAAAGGCATCTGTGACCGCTTGAAATCACAAATTCATCCATGTAGTGCGGCAGTGTGTGAAAATGGCAACTGGCTTCACTCACAAATGGGACGCCCCGCCCGTCGGTGAACCTCGGTACAGTGCTGCATGAGGGTCCACCGTCAATCGAGTACTACATTCCACTGACCCTTCACAAGTTTGTTCGCGACTGCAAAGATAGTATGTGAAACAATGGGACCATAGCAGAATGAACATATGAACCAATATTTCACTGCCATCGGGATTAAATACATGATTGTAATAGCAAGATGCCATGCGTCGAATTGCAGCGTTGTGTGCGGGACGTGCTCGCCCAAAGGGGATTGCAGCTTGCACAGGTGGAATGAATCACCACAGGTGGAGGCTATACAGCCTGAAAACACATAAATTGCACACCCAACCCCCTCCCACAACCACACCCACTCCAAAATGCTACCGGCAGGACTAGCGATGTTGGCCCTGGGGGACCTGATAGCACTGCAAGTACTCCAACTTCAAGAAGAAGACGAACACCAACTACTACAACAACCGGCCGCACAGAGGAGACGCAGGAGGAGGAGGAGGGCAAGGCAGGGCCAGCAAGGCCCACCAGCACAGCCACTACCACCACGCAGGCAGCCCGCAATCCCACGCCTCCGAGCACATCCGTTCAACCTCACTGATGAGCAGATCCACACCCTCTACCGTTTGGACCGGGACACCATAACCGCCATTGTGGACATGACACACGCTGACCTTGTCAGCATGATAGATAGCCCAACCGCCATCCCACCCCTACTGAAGGTGGTGTCTGTACTACACTTCCTGGCCACAGGCACCTACCAGCACACAGTCGGACAGTTGCATGGCATTTCACAGCCACTGTTCTCACGGACACTATTGCAAGTGCTCGATGCCCTCCTGAAGCACGCAGACGACTACATCTCTCTACCACGCTCGGAGCAGGAAATTACGAACACAAAAGTGGGATTCCATGCACTTGGCGGCATACCGGGTTGCATTGGTGCCATCGACTGCACCCATGTGGAATTGGTCGTCCCACATGCCATGGAGGCCCAGTACCGCAACCGAAAACAATTTCATTCTCTTAATGTACAAATGGTGTGTGACTCCAACAGGATCATTACACATTGTTGTGCCCGATTTCCTGGATCAACCCATGATTCTATGGTCTTGAGGAACTCTACAATACCACGCTACATGGAGCGACACGCAGGGAACAGATCCTGGCTACTCGGTGAGTCTCATTTCATGCATGATGATGTGGGGTATGTGATGCGGCAATGACCTGGCAGGAAGGGGGGGGGGGTGCGTACGTAGCAATGTCATTCCACAAACATCCTTTATTGTCCACATACAGGTGATGCCGGGTATCCACTGAAGAGATGGCTCCTTACACCACTCCGGAACCCACAGAACCAGCATGAGGAGGACTACAACCATGCCCACTCACGTACCCGTGTAGTCATAGAACAGGCATTCGGCCTACTGAAGACTCGTTTCCGCTGCCTCAGCAGGTCTGGCGGGGCACTCCTGTACCGCCATGAGAAGGTTGCAAAGATGGTCATGGCATGTGTCATGCTACACAACATGTGCGTACGTAGAAATGTGCCCATGCCCCCTGACGCAGAACTGCAAGCACCTGAAGATGGTCATGATGAGGGTGGGGATGTAGCAGCACCTCAAGGAGTCCGCGAGGCACAGGAGGGCCGTGAAATTCGTCAGATTCTCATATATTCATGCTTCTAGCACTCACGCCTGGTGGCTGATACATGGACACGGGACTTGTGGCACTGTGTGTGTCTGGAACATGCACAATATGGACTGTATGCCTATAAAGGCCTCGTACACAAAGATCAATGTCCACACATCTCATTGGATGATTGTGCAATGTTTATAGCATATGTGAAATTATGTTACACACCCCATCGACCCGCCACCCAAGTGAGCCCAACACACCCCCTCCACCCTCCTACCTCCCCCCCGAACACCAGTGTCCAAAGATGCTCATTGTCAGTGGGCAGACGCTATTGCAAGCCCCCTCTCCGGGTATCAGGGGCACCCCTGCCTGTGGAGCGCAGGTTCCTCCCAGATCTACGTTGGGGGCTGCCCTGGGCGGAACTTGCAACGGATGATGTCTCTGCCTGCTCACGTCCATGCATGTCCCTAAGGGTTTGTGAGAGCTCAGTGAGCACACGGCGCACAGCGGCAAGTTCAGCACATACGTCTTTGGACGTCGCATGCAGTTCCCCCCTCAGGCTCTCGGTGCTTCTCTCCATTTGTACTCTCAGGCTCTCTGTGCTTCTCTCCATTTGTGCCCTTAGTGTCTCTGTACTTCTCTCCATTTCTGCCCTAAGTGTCTCAGTTGATGTTTCTATGGCTGCCTTAGTACCCCCACATTCATCAGCATGGTCCTTGAGGAGCGTGGCCAGTTGCTGCTGTTGCACGATCACCTGGTCGAGGGACTGTTGCCTCTGCTGTGCCATGGCCATTTGCGGTGGTGTCACAGAGGGGCTGATCACCTCATGTTGCCTTGCCACAGGGCTTGTGGGGGATGGCCAGTCGTCGTCTTGTGGGTGCCCCTGCGTGGTATCCTCATGGTGTACGGGATGAAACAAACAGGGGGATTGAGACAGGTCATGGATGGATCCTACATCGACATCCCCGTTTTCTGTGTCGGAGCATGCTGCCATTAATGCAGTGTCACCTATGGTGCTGCTGCCACCAGAAGCAGTGCCTTCTGTGGCATCCATTGGGGGGACCTGTGGTGGTGCTGTTGTGGGCATGCTGGCTGCTGGGGTGCCTGTTGGAGTCCCCTCCTGTGTGCTGCCACTTGATTTGTGCTGCTGCTGTGTCTTGATCCGTGCAGCTGAGGTGGAGGGTCTTTGGCCGTTGGTCTTGGTACTCTTTGCAGGTGTGCTGGTAGGGGTGTCCTGGAGCTCGTCGTTTGAATCGGACCCTGTGGTGGAGTAAAGGAGGGCGAGCGTTATTAATGGGTCTGTGGAAATTGGAATGGCAATGTATCACATGCATTGGGGTGGTACCTGAGGGTGATTTGGGTCAGGGCCTTGGAGGTGGTTTCATTTTTGTGTGGAATGAGGATGCAGTTGTTTTGCAGCCTGCAGTTAGGGTGTGCCTGCTGCACGTGTAGAGGGTGTTTTTAGGATTTTTAATTATTTATGTATTTAATGTGAGTTTGAAAGTGCGCTATCAGGCCAATGTATGTGGACGTTCTCCTGGCCATGTGTTTCTGTTGCACTATGTGGACACATGGTACTTCACATGATTGGACATTGTGGATTTAGCATTGTTTTATTTGGGCCACCTACCTGATTCTTCGGATGTCTGCACTCCTTTCTCCATCCCTCCGACTCCCTCTATACTCTCCATTCCAATGGTGGAGGCACAGATTTCTTCCCAGGGGGTCAACTTGATGGGTGATTCCGATCCTCCCCCGGTAGCTGTGGCAATGTTACGGTTGGCGGATAGTATGCTCCGTACGCGTATCCGCAAGTCGTCCCATCGCTTTCTGCATTGCTGTGGGTTGCGGGGTGCGGTCCCCACCGCACTTACCCGCTGTGCCACCAGGGCCCATATGGCCTTCTTGTTCGCAAGTGCCGTCCTGGTCATTTGCGTCGAGAAGACGACGGCAGCATTCTCCTGGAGGGTCTCTGTGAGCACGGTGAGTTCCTCACGGGAGAAGTGGACCTGCCGCTTGCGGTCGCACGCTTTTTTCGCTACTTTTCCCATTTTTATTGTTTTCGCTAGGGTGGATGACGGGTTGGGATGTGTCTCAGGGTAGTATTTTTAATGGTTGTGTGGGAATTCTGATTTTATAGGTGTACGGCGTGCTGTTTCCCGTTCCGGGACCATGTTTTTACTTCCGTTTCTGTATATTTACGGTCACCGTATTTTCCGATTGCCGCTCATTACTGTGACCGCTATGATGGGTGGCGGAATTGCACCTAGGGCGCCGTACGACGGCGGTGAGGGGCGTTTTGGGGACATTTCCGCCATCGCGGACTTTGCACTTCCGCCATGGCGTAGTGGTCGTGCCCGATGGGTCGGAATTAGCCGCACTTTACTCCGTCGTGCAATGGCGGAAACGCTATTTACGCTATGGCGGTCAGGTCAGTTACTTTCCGCCAGGGTCGTAATGAGGGCCATTGGCACAAGTTGTAAAACATGAGCCAATGCTTTGATAATATAAAATGGGGCAACATTTGTTTTCACATTTGGTATGGTCATAAAAACATTTGCACTGGGGCAAATATACATCATAATGTTTTTGTACTATGTTTGCTGCATAACATAAAAAGAAATCTGTTTGCTACATTTCTTTTTATGTTACTCATCAAACATAGTAAATAAAACAGACTGTTTCCTGTTTGCCCTTGAGAAAACACGTTTAAATGATACAAAATGGGGCTAAATCTCTTTGCTCTATTCCCAATTATCTAAGCAGTAAAATCAGTGCTAAATTCATTGGCTCCATTTTTTTGCACCCGTGCAAAGCTTTGATAATCTGAGTAACACATTGTGCCAGTTCATTGCGCTCACCTCAACAAATTATAACAAGTGAAACTATCCAGTATTTGTTTTCAGATTTCTTGCTTTAATATAGTCCACTTTTAAGAAAATACAGTCAACATGTGTTTCAACAGAGTTTTTTTCAAGGCTGTGCCAGTACAATGGTACAAATAAAACAATATTGGTATATTTGCAAATAATACCAGTGAGCACAATTGCACATCACAGTCAATAACAAAGCTAAATAAATGTTCCAAAAGCAAATAAATATACATACCAGAGTTTATGAATATGTCAAGTTAACCGAGGGAGAGAAAAGGATAATCCAGACAAAGGGGGTCACTATTAGCACCATGGCTTCCTCCAAACCCGGGTCCGGGTCCGGTCTGACTGAATGGGGACTTACCGGTCATTCCGACCTTGGAGGACCCGCTAAGTCCCCATTCCATAAACCATTCTCCATTCCCATTTGAGCCCCTATAGGGCTCAAATGGGAATGGGGAAAGTGCTAATACCAGGCCCGTTAATAGCTCCAAGGTCCCTTAACTGGACCCGCAGAGAACGGCTGGTCAGACCAGCCATTCCTGCTGGGACCCACTAAGGGACCTCGGAATAGGGCGGTAAGGGTTTAGTGGCACCGGCATCCTTAACGGTGCCGGTAAACCCTTACCGCCCAACTCGTAATGACCCCCAAAGTCAGGGGTTGTCAGCATACAATCACAAAAATATCAATTCTTAAGCATATTGATCTCAATTATTTCTTGAGATAGAGAGACATTAGTCTCGAGTTTGCAGATGACTCATGCATTATGTAAACAATTGACCTGTATCTAAGGTGGATCAAAAATGAAGCACCCAAAATACCCTCATGCAATGCGATGGTGAGCAGTGAGTTTATTTCATTAGATAAGTTACCTTTATTGGTGCTTGTCAATGAGTGTCAGAACATGCAAGGGTATGCGCCCTTTGCAGAGTGCTGTGAACATAACCTTATGCCTAAGGTTGCCACTCACCATTGGTCACTGAGTGGATTTCTCTGTGGCATTAAACATCGGATAAGTTCCTAATGCATGATAATTGCTTAGAAGCATAATTCCTTAACTTCCACTTAGGTAAACTGCATAATATATTAGGAGGCACCTACCCAGGTGTCTTGGCGATTTCTTGGGAGTTGTCGTGGCAATCAAGACTGCCTGAATTGTCGAGTAATGGATCTACCAAAAAAAAATAAAAGATCTCAAAACTATTTCTAAAAGACATTTATTAATTGTGCTAAATTATTATATGAGTTCGCAAGAAATTCTGCACTCACCTTGTATGCTTGTGTTTCACTATGCAGTGTTAATTTTAGCGTTGATCGGAAAAATATATATGAAATCCTGCAAAAGGATAGGACATAATATGAGATCGCAGGATCTCCATCCTGGCTGTTAGCTGGTTGGCACTTGATATTGTAAGGCAAATGATTGCAAAAGTGAGCATATACCATTTAAGCTTACTATTAAAAGATGCAAATGGCCTGATAAAACTATTACAAAAGTATTACAGAACTGAAAATATTGTGCTCTTTGGCCAGTAAGATCTCCATTGAACAATAGGATCCAGCTTAAAAATAAAGTGTTCCTGCCATGATTGGATAGGATTCCCGATTAGGGGGACCCTTGAGGACGATCCACATGTGTGGAACACGCGTCCGCCATTTTGATGCTGATATTTGCATCAGTAACATGCGTCTGATGTCACGCGTGCTACGTGCGTGACGTTAGCCGCAAAGCAGTGAAAATATACGAAGGCAAACCTTGTTTATTAGTATGAATAAGATTCGGCACAATCACCTCGAATGTTTATCGATTTTCCGAGCCTGTAAGCCACGTTTCCACCATTAAATGGCCGTTGATGATACCGGTGCCATGCTTCTGATGTCACACGCATGATGTGCGCGGCATCACAGCTGCAGGCAAATTAAACACAAACAGTTACCGATCTCAAACCAGCTTTTAGTATAGTAATTATGAATATTGGATGAATTAACAGGCAGTAGATTGTAATATAATAGTACCACATGTATAAATATCAGTCTTGATTAAGATGTGTTAAATCAGTGAGTAATGGGCTGAATAGCCTTAAAGGCATGGTCTAGTAAAAAATGTTATTGTCCCTACGGGTCGGCCATGTTTTTTTAAGCCTAAGTGGCTCGATTTTAGAAAACTTTCCTATGGACCTTACGCGAGTTTTCATCCATTAAACGCACGTGAAAACAAGCACCAGGGCGCCGCCATTTTCTGATAATCCTATCACTTGCCGCATCGCCCTGGCTGACCTGCTTTTGCGGCACTAAATCAATTCCCCCGCCCCTGAGCCTGACATTATCCAAACATTCATATTCCCCGCCTCTCTCCGTGACGTTACTGTGCTGCGTAGGCAAATGCGCCCAGTCGTCTTCTACGCGACTCCACACAGAACCCGGAAACCAACACAGACCATCTCACAACACAGCGCGCCACAATTCGGAATATGAAACTGTACTTTAAAATCAAACAGCAACACGGTACATTTGGTAAGGTACATTTATTTGACATTAAATGTTTAGAGAATATTCAGCAATTGCCATATGAACTCCGAAAGCCATTTATTTTCTTTTATCTGTATCCGCCATGGTACACAGGGTGTTGCTTTTCGTTAAAAGAAGCACTTTGGAAGCACGGTGAACCACAAGGCTGTTCCATCAACTAGGCACTAGTCCATCGTAAAGGTTGATATGTTGCTTCTAGCCACTAGTACAGCGTAAGGGCATGTGGGCCCTTGGCGATCGTCCCATAAAATTGTCAGTGTGCTCCAGTTGTTCACACGAAGCTGCAGGTGTCTACTGTAAAAGCCATCTGCTGGTGTCTCAAACAGATGGCAGTAGCAG
This sequence comes from Ambystoma mexicanum, assembly GCF_040938575.1. Classification (NCBI taxonomy): domain Eukaryota; kingdom Metazoa; phylum Chordata; class Amphibia; order Caudata; family Ambystomatidae; genus Ambystoma; species Ambystoma mexicanum. The sequence continues at coordinate 339,252,030 of NC_090937.1, read as the reverse complement.
AAGGGGAGCAAATACCTGTTATGAAAACATTTTTTTTTTAATTAGTCTCGCCAGCCGATCTTCATTAATATTACTTATTTTATTTATTACAGCCGATCAGAAACTATTTGCTTGCAAGGATAGTTCAATGGAGTATGTTCGGCTCTAAAATCAATGCGAAAAGTAACGAAATAAATCGAGGCCAACACACAATGATAAACGACAGTTAGTCTACATGAGTGAGGAATGATATGATATATGATATGGCATTTGTAACGCGCCTATACTCAAGTGTTTCTAGGCGCGACGAGGCAGGTGGGGAACAAGGGCAGACAGACAACGATCCTACTAGGCCAGATGTCTTTCTGATCGCGCATGGGGAAGGGGGGAAAGGGGGTAAAAGTGCTGTACATGGTTAGTTGAATACAAATTAAATAATAGGGCCAGCTGGTGGCAAGTGCAAGGTAAATGCCGGGAGAAGGGGCTGAAGGATACAGAGACAGTCCCGTAGTGCAGGTAGGCAGTGCAGGGAAAAGTGGCTGGGTCCAGGACCGAGATCGGTGAGACCAGTGGACCTGCATGCCCATGTGCCCACTACGAACACGTTTTCCTTGCTTTTCCTAGCTCTTCATTCATTCATTTATTCATCCATCCATTCATTAAATCTTCATTCCGGTATAAAAGCGTGTAAAGATTTACTTACATTATATTTGAAATTTCCATTGTGTCTCTTCGTAATGCAGTCTGTAAAACGGACCGTGCTCTTGACAACGATTTTTCGTATACTGAACTAAAATGAAACTCGGTCTAGTTTCTGAATTTTCTACCTTATCGTCTCTTACGTTATTGCGCTCCCCCTTCAAATTTAGTTCTTTCGGCATGGTCCCTGTCTCAAGGTCAAAAAACAATAGACCCTTATACTTCCAGTGCGACTTGTGGGCCTCATCTGGGCGCGAGCTGAAAATCAAAGCCGCTGTCCTTCGCATTCTTTATTTGCAACATCACGTAGTATAGGCATCTGTGAGAACTTGAAGTTTAGAATTCGTCTATGTAGTGCGCCCCAATGTGCAAATGCGAACTGGCTTCTCTCCCAAATGCCACGGCCCGCTTGGCTGGCGCGTTCTAAGTCCCCCAATTTTGTCCCCGTTGTCTGCGAGCTTTGCAGCCCAAATTGAGACATTTAAATTTTGGCGGAAGGTCAGGAAAAGTATAAAGTACCACAGGAGTTGAGTTAAAAGTGAGATTTATTGTTTGTTTGTTTGTTTTATTATTTGCAATACGCAAGCCTCCCCTCCGTTAATAGTGCGCAGCATTTACATTTATATGAGATGAGACATGAGAAAAATATATACATACACATATATGAGGTGAATAGAGAGAATTCAAAGATGACACCCAGCTTGTTCGCCACCCATGATGGTGAAGGTAGGGGTTAGGGTTACAGGTACACTGTACAATAACATTTATTTACAAAAAGACAATTGTATTGCAATTATTTAAACCGGGATTTGCTTCGGGTGGGCATGGCACAGTCGCAATGTTCGGTGGCAATGGATCACTGCTCTGCACAGAAACATCCAAAATTCCATATCTGTGCTTCTCTAACACAGCAACAATAAGGCCTTTCACAAAGTCGAACTGCATTTCATCATAGACTGGTTTGATCACCCATTGCTTACTTCGTTTTGAAAACACCTTAGTGTAGCGAGGCATCCTTACTTTACCCCTAGTCCTAGATTGTTCACGTCCGACATTGCTGTTATGGGCCAAGACCGCTAGTAGAGTGCGATGTTTCATGCCCCGAAAGCTAAAATGCAAGCGCTTTGGCCTGTACTTTAGGCACATATTGTGGAACACCTCCAAATCTCCTGTGTGACAGAATTCTGTCAGTCCTCTCAAATCTCTTGATAGAGTTTTGTCGAAAACAATCTTCTCAATGACTTTGTGTTTCGGTGAAGATGGAATCAACCACTTCTTCTTCAGTGCCTCCTCTGGGGACAAAGGGCCATGTTCACATTGGTGGAAATGTTGATTTGCTGTCCAGCAGTGAACGTTGGTACAGTGGTGCATCAGTGACCGCCATTTTTCAAGTAGTATTTCCACTGACCCTTCACAAGTTTTTGAGCTGCACCAAAGATGGTTGGTGATAGAATGGGACCACTGCAAAATACTTTCAAAACCTTTTTTTTTCCCTGCAGCCGAGATTTTCTTATTGATTGATTTAGCAAGATGCCATACGTCAAATTGATGTTTAATATGTGGGAACTGCTCTCTCATTGTCTTGGCAATTGAAACGTGTCTGTCCGTGGCTATGAGGTCGATGTGCATTCCCCTTGATTGTAGATATTCCACTGATTTTATAAATCTTAGTTTCTCCATGGCCACTGCACGACCACCAAACTCACAATTTTCTTACTATCCATGTCCTGAAAGTGGTAGGTGCAGTACTTGGCAGAAAATCCAGGGCTGTCGCACTGTCCATCGCCGGCTAGCCTGAATCGTTTGCCTTCGAATGTACTTGCTAGAGACAATTGTTCAATTTTGCAAGCATCACTAATGGCCGGAAACAGATAATCACGTTGGTATATGTAGTACAGCGCTTTAGAAATGAAATGGAGTCCCACAAACTGAAAGAAAGCCTCTAACTTTCTAAAACTGGAGCCACTAAAAAGTGATGCAGCTGCACACAGTAGTTTGCCTGCTGGCAGTTTCCCCAACATCGGTTGTGCAGACCATGAGAACCTATGATTTAATCTACAGGTGGCATTTATTTTGACGTTACTGCCTTTTATTTGACGAGTCACATTAATCAATGGCTTCCCACATACTTTCCCTCTAATGGAATGCACACATTTCAGCATACTTGTAATTTCCATCAAACAACTGTCGAATACAATGTATTTGCTCTCTTTCATTAGACTGTCATCCTGCGTCAACGTTGTTTCGGCCTGTGACGTTGTGGAGATTTCAACACATTGGAAAGTAATATCGCTGATATCAAGTTCTGATGCGTCTATGGATGCTGCGGCTGGTTCATTCTCTGTCATTTCGACATCTATTACTTCAACATTGATGGGAGGGCACAACAATGTCGACAGGTTTTTTGGTGGCAAATTTTTGGCGGGTGTAGATTGTGTGAATTGATCTGCAACTACTTCAGAGCTATCTTCAATACATTAAATAACATCTTCTTGTGGTGGTGCGGTCGCACTGTAGCTATGGTCCAATGCAACTTTGCTGTATTCTCCAAACACAGTTAATTCATGTTCTGGCCATTGGACATGAGCATCTCAAGCCTGAACACGCCTCGCCTCAATTAATAGTTCCTCCATAGTGTACATGATCTGGCAAGCAACATCTCTCATTCGCTTCACTGTCTGTGTATGTATAGTTCTGACACCCACGGGTAACTGGAGGAGAGATTGGAAAAGGGATGTTCAGTTTAAACACAAGATAAAGTGTAGTCCAATTGACTGGAAAAAAACATAAAATAGTCCCCAGCACAAACATTTTTTTAAAGTTATGAACTGTTTGTAACTAACCTTTTTTTGTTTTTTTTTCTTTGCAACTTTTGTGACTCGACCTTCAACATCTGCACGCTGTAGCACCGATTCGTTTCCGCATGTCCTCCCTTCCTCTTGCGCTGCAACGACTATATTTTCTGTATCCACATAGACAGCACGAATGAGGCTCCATCGTCTCCCTGAAACATAGTACTTTCATTACTATGTATCAAAATATTGATAGCATAAAACACACGTGAGGACGAACACACGGATACATCTCAATAGCCAAACACGATTTAAACATTGTGTGCAACAATCAAATGACAAGTATTCGACCAGTGATGATCTATTTCGATGGAGCTGTCAGTATCCATACCTCTGGCTCTGCATGGACTGCCATGAATGGTTGTATTGGAGAGGAGGCATCCGCATCTCCCTGAAACACAGTACTTGCATTAGTATGCTTTTCAATATTGGAAACATAACACACACTTGGGGTCGACGGCACAGGTACATATAAAGAGATAGCCACAAATGATGCATTGTCCAAAGAATCAAGAAAAATCTAAATATGATCACATTTCATCGACTTATTTCTCTGATTCCTTTACATCTGCATCATCTAAATGAGATGTTGGGCCTCATTACAACTCAGGCGTTAAGGGTTAACGCCGTCGTTAACCCTTAACGCCTGATTCCGATTTTAACGGCTGCTTTTAGCAGCCGTTAAAATCCATGGCGCTAAACCGCCTTGGTGCTAATTACGCCACCGTAATTTACGGTGGCGTAATTAGCGCCTTCCCCACTCCCATTATGCCCTATGGGGCAAAAATGGGAATGGGGAAGGGTAAAATGGGAAATGGGGATTTACCGCCCCACTCACCTTGGAATGGGGCGGTAAATCCGCCATCCACCATGGTGTAAACGTAGTTTACACCATGGTGGTAAAGTTTGCGTACTTACCGCCTGGGTCGTAATGACCCCCGTTGTGATTGTGGTGGAAGCTCCGTCGTCTCCCTGAAACACAGTACTTGGATTAGTATGGTTTTCAATATTGGAAACATAACACACACTTGGGGTCAAACACACAGGTACATATAAAGAGATAACCACAAATGATGCATTGTCCAAAAGAATCAAGGAAAATCTAAATATGATCACATTTCATCGACTTATTTCTCCGATTTATTTACATCTGCATCATCTAAATTGGATGTTGTGATTGTAGTGGAAGCTTCATCGTCTCCCTGAAACACAGCACTTGCGTTAATAGGGAAGAAAGTATAGCAAATGGAATCACGTTATATGATCACGCATGATGGAGCTGTCAGTATCCATACCTCGTGCTGCTGAAGAATATCTATGGATGTTGCAAATGTAGTGCGCACTTCCGAAAGCTGTTGCGTCGATTCGTATACGCATGGTCCCGTTTCCACTTCCCCTGGAATTACTTGAATGTCAGGCTCTGCATCAAGTGCAGGGGTTGACGCTCCATCGACTGCCTGAAACATAGTACTTGCATTAGTGAGGATTACAATAGTGAAAACATAACGCACACCTGGGGTCGACAGCACAGGTACATATCAACGGCTAACCACGAATGAAACATTGTGTAGAACAATCAAACAGCAAGAATTCCAGCTCTGATGATGACGCTCGATGGAGCTGTCAGTATCCATACCTCCTGCTGGTGAAGAACATCTAGAAATGTTGTAGATGTGGCGGACGCTTCAGCATCTCCCTGAAAGACAGTACTTGCATTAGTATGGATAAGACTAATTATAAGTGAAAACAAACACCAGTTGACGATAACTAAGGTGTATATCAATTGGAAAGCACTAACCAAACATTCGTTAAAATAATTACACAATAAAATAAAACTATTACTTGACATTCATAAAACAAGTCTGCAGTGGATTAGTCTAGTAAGATTACCTGATACGCGCTAGAAGTGGTTGATAACTGCGACCACGTCAAGGATGTAGAATGTTCTTGCTTTAGATTCAAGGGATAGTCAAGAAGTTGTAAAGGTAAATTAATGATTGATTATGAAATGCCAATATTAAAAATAGCCATGTAAGGCGACAGAATACTTGAAAAATGCTCAATACAGCACAGTTCCCTGTTACCATATATATACATTGCTTTTGTGGGTTATGAAATCGAAAAAGAATATATTGATAAATGTCATTATTCAAAAAACTATACACTCATATCAATATCGAAATTATTACAAGGGATAGAACACCTACAATATCAATTAATCCGTTCGGCTACCTACACACTACCGCAAGGCCTAAAGCTCAATCCGGACACTTGAGTCACCGGTGGCGGAATGTGGACGAATAGAGTGGGAATAGCGTTTTCAAGCAATTTCCGTGTCGTTCACCGTTTATTCTTCTTTGTTACCCAAGATGTTGTGTACATGTCCAAGGAAAAGTGCCGGCTGCAGATGCGGTATAGATCACCCCTCTTGTACTGTAAGACTTGTTGGACTCTACTTTCCAGCTCATCCAGTAGATATCCACAATGTCTGACCCATTCTCTTATTCGATCAACAGTTTTCGGGAATACATGCATTGTAGTGCCTTCAGATTTCGCATGGGTCTTCGAAGGGCAACCGCTAATCGAACAGGCAGGCATTGTTGATAAATCTGAAAAGTAAATATCAACATTATTATACAATCTTCAAGAATAAAGATTTGATACAAAAGTAAATGAATCATACAATGATCAATGCAAGGTTTGTTTTGGTCGCAGGAACTATACCAGTTCATTATGTGCGGCTTAGTATTTGCATAAATTGCAGAAATGTATAAATGATGTGACTAAAATCGGAACATGTGACTCGTCCCTTGAATGTTCTGTCTTGCACGAGAAGGAAACATGCTTACATTATAGACTGGACCCCCGAAGGATGCAATTCAATGACAATAGACACAGATGAAAATAAATAGATCTATTGATAGAATAGCAATGGAAACTCAAGTCAATAGCAATGAGACCAATGAACATAGCACTATTGTGTACTCTACTCGCAAATAGATAGAAATTTAAAAATCTGCGGAATATGACTAGGATACATGGCCTTACCTTGACCAACAAACAGTTGGATTCAGCAAGCAGAGCAGTATGTTGCAGGAGAATAGGTGGGTGGCCACAGGTAGCACACTGATGGGTTTGCTCTAAGCGGTCACAGAAGTTCACGGATAGCACGACGACGAGCAGATTAGCGTAGATCTCAGTAGTTGCCAGGTAACACGTTCAGGAGTTGACTTGCAAAGCACAAAGATGTTCTCATGAGACATATCAAGTGGTTTATAAAGTATTAGAAACAGGGGTGTGTTTGTGAATGAATGACGTATGTATGTCGTGGTTTTAGGGGGGTGGCCTGCTTGAAGGGTAGGCCTGGCTGGAGACACGGGGTCTGAGGAGGCCATGTGAGCGATGGCCCCTGGGCGTGGGATACCTTTTGAAGTGTACATGCTGTTTGGCACCTTGGCCGTTTGCGCCCGTCACAGCCCCCCATGCCAGCGCTCATCCCCGGGTGCGAACCGCCTTTGATAGAGGGGGATGGGATGGATGGGCCTGGGGCGTGCAGATAAGGCACAGGAAGACTGCTGAGTGGAGACACACTTATGTGGATTGCAGGGGGGCGGCCTGCTTCAAGGGGAGGGCTGGCTGGAGACACGGGGTCTGAGGAGGCCATGTTACCGATGGCCCCTTGGCGTGGGATACCTTTTGAAGTGTACATGCAGTTTGGCACCTTGGCCTTTCGCGCCCCTGACAGCCCCCCATGCCAGCGCTCATCCCCGGGTGCGAACCGCCTTTGATAGAGGGGGGTGGGATGGATGGGCCTGGGGCGTGCAGATAAGGCACAGGAAGACTCCTGAATGGAGACACACTTATGTGGATTGCAGGGGGGCGGCCTGCTTCAAGGGGAGGCCTGGCTGGGGACACGGGGTCTGAGGAGGCCATGTGACCGATGGCCCCTTGGCGTGGGATACCTTTTGAAGTGTACATGCAGTTTGGCACCTTGGCCTTTCGCGCCCCTGACAACCCCTCATGCCAGCGCTCATCCACTGGCGCGAACCGCCTTTGATAGTATATTGTTGCTTATCAATAACAAATGCCACATACCGGAGATTCTTGTGAGCACAGACCCACACTTCAACCGGTGTATTATAGTGGTCAAGACCCTTAGGCCTGTATAATCCAATGGTAATTGTTAGTATAGATATATGTGTGACTTTTATAGAGACATAACCTACTGAAAGACTTTGAACAAGTGTTATTTAGTGCATGCATTATCGAGAATATGTTATGTTAGCTTAGATAGATAGTGACCACCCTGCTTCACAGCGACCAGACCTTCACCGATTCGGAGCACAGATGTCTGACGTCCATCCTTGAATGGAGACACACTTCATTCATTTAAAAAATCGAAACAACCGTTGTTAAAATATATGTGGTGTTTTATTTTGTATCTTATTTTCATGACACAAAAATACAAGACTTTAAAGATTATACAGGTCAGGTTGCAGCACAGCGAGAGAATATCCCCTGTACTGACCGCTGTCACTCAGGAACGTTTCTCTAATGGCACGAACGGCACAGGCGGGTATCACTCTTCGAACGCGGTGTCCAAGCCTCCCGTGGAGCCACCATGTAAAGGAACGATAGGCCACCAGCCTGTACCACCTGTGAAAAGAAATAAAACAAACTGTTTTTAAATGACCAAGATAAGTTTAATAAACGTTTGTTGTCAATGACAATTCTTGTAACTAATGGCATTCTACACGGACAAATGCTATCTAGACAATGCACACTATTGAACGACTTACATGCGTTACAATGATATGTAGATGTAATTTTGGATATAGTAGAAGAACATGAAATAGGAGTGGCATGACAAGCAGAGTATACTTACTCGTTACTCGGATTACGAGGACGAACAGTTCGTGCATAAGCACCATCATTATCACCATCATTATCCTCAACACGGCCCGTGTGAGGCAGGCTGCCCTGAAGTCTGGCAGCTCGGTGATGCTTTGCGGTCGTGGCTAGCCTTCCGAAATGTAGGCCAGGCATCCCGAGTTTTCTCGGCAGCAGCAGTTCTCCTCCTCGGTCGGCATTAGCTTGCACCGATTGCATGTGCACCAGGTGGAGACGCCGTCTATGCGACTAGGCCCAGGCTCTTCATCTGTTGATTCGTCCTGCCAACTGCCGTCCGAATTCCCATTGTTTTCGCGTGCTTCCCTTTCCAGTAGTTCCTCCTCAGTATACTCGGGCTCGTACATGTAGGGCATTATTGTAGCCATTGTGTAATAAACAAAGTAAAATTATTTACCAAGATGGTACAGGTGTTCACACGGGCTACAAGCGGCGAAGGTAGCTGACCAGAGCACAGAAACGAGTCACAGAATACTCTAAGTAACACAGAGAGAGAAATTAAATCGAAAATCTGCTGCTGTGTGTTGTGAAACGCTCTGTTTATACTTATTGAGGAAAGAGGCGTCCTGCCATTTCCATGGCGACACGTCATTAGCTGAAGCGCAGCGAATGTTGACACAAGACGTGCTTTGGCGTTGGGAAATGGGCGGTACGAGTCTGCTGATGACAGGCTCAGGGGCGGGGGATATGATTTAGTGCCGCAAAAGCAGGTCAGCCAGGGCAATGGGGGAAATGATAGGATTATCACAAAATGGCAGCTCCCTGGTGCTTGTTTTCGCGTGCGTTTAATAGACGAAAACTCGGGTAAGGTCCATAGGAAAGTTTTCTAAAATCGAGCCACTTAGGCTTAAAAAAACATGGCCGACCCGTAGGGACAATAACATTTTTTACTAGACCATGCCTTTAATTCTCCAGCAAGTCAACAGTAATAGTAGTCATCATTTAATACCATCAGAGGTTGTGATTTACTGTTCCCACATAAATCAGTGTGTATGCTTCTATGATAAAATTATGGAACTGGAATATAGCACTCATTAGTGCTCAACATAAGTCAGTATGCATGATTATATAGTAGAAAAGAGCCACTTACGTGGTGCAGTCATAAAAAATCAGATGCTTGTATTCCAATCGTGTGTTAATAAAATATGTGGGTGAGACAGGATGTCCCACGACTGGGTCAATGGTAGGTTTTAAATGGCACATTACCCAGATCAATCCCAAAAACATATTTTTTTTAAAAGGAAAGCTGGTGTGGTAAGGGGAATACCATATCGAGTGATAGTCATCGTAAGTATGTAGGGTGCTTCATCCAACCTTTATTCTTTCTCTTAGCACCGGCACAACCTGCACTGCCGACCGCCTTCAAGGTCTTTTGACCCATGAAAAGAGTGTCAGTGGCTGCCTTTGCCTCCACCTACTCTCCTCTTTCAACTCCTGCGGCTGGCTCCCACCCTGACACAGCTCACTCTAACTAAATGGGGATCCTCGGGTGCACCCTCTGAGAAGCTGGCCGACCGCCTTCTTCAAAGACGATACAGACTCCTCATTAGGTCCATATTTAAGCCTGCATATCTGCAGTATCTAGCAAAATGGCCCAACTTTTCAAAGTCTGCAAGGAACTGGCCAACAGTACTACAGCGTCATCCTCTACTGCACCCACCCAGGCCCTTTTCTTGGCCTGGGCTGCAAACTTCACTGCCAAAACACAGGACAGCCTGACCTCCCTCGCCTCTTCACCCGCTCATGCACCAACATCTCTTGGGCCCTCCTCGACTGCCTCCTCTTCTCACCCTCTTCTCTCCTTCCTCACCCCTGTCACACCTGAGGGGGTCTCTAGACAAGACCCGTCTATGAAAACCTTTTCCAAACAGGTGGCCCCTACCCTTCCAAAACCATCAAGGACAACATTGATACTCTTACTCCAGCCTTGACGGGCCCCTGTAACCTCTCCTTTGCCACTGGAGTTTTCCACACTTCTCTCAAGCACCCTTATCTCAGAAAACCCTCTGCCGACCCTTCCATTCCGGCAAACTACTGCTCGATCTCTATTACTCGTTTGCTGGGAAAACTCCTGGAGAAGTTGCCTATTTCTCAGCTTACCCTCCACACTGAATCTGTTGGTTGTCTCCATGACCATCAGTCTGGCTTTAGAGCATCCAGAGGCATGGAAACTGCTCTTCTGAACGTGAAGACCTGCTCTCAAATCTTGACTCTAACTCTCCCTCTGTCCTCATTCTTCTTGACCTCTCTTCTGCCTTCGACACAGTAAACCACAACATCCTGATCTCCCGTCTCTGTGACACCGTGGGGATTACAGATCAGGTCCCGGCGTGGTTTGCCACCTTTCTCTCTAACCATCTTTCCCCGGTGGAACTTGGGTCTTTTCTCTCTGCTATCACTCTCTGTACTTGTGGTGTCCCCCAGGGATCTAACCTATCCCACTGGTTCTTCAATGTCTACATGGCCCCTCTGTGGGATGTTTTTACCCATGCATCCAAGCCCTACCATAAAACTGTGCAGTACTGGCATGGAAAACATCATGATGGCCAGAACTCCCAGAGGGTGCACAGGGAAAACATGAAGAATAGGCTGCCACCCATTTTTGTCTATGTTGTGAGCACAGGAGGGCACTGCCTAAAACCACCATTGGGCTACACACACAGTAGCCTGAAACCATTGGGAATGGCAATGCTGATTGCCAAAAAGCAACTCAGAACTGTGGGGAATTCATTTTCTTAATCCCAAAAATGGTTGCAATACCGGTACTCACCACTATCAGAAAGCCGGCGTTTTAAAACCACCAGACTTTTGTGTACAACTGAACAAATGAAACAAAACCAGACCAAGGAACGACTTGCTAAGAGGTGGATACAATGTAAAACTATATTCTGAAATGACTTGAAGGAAGTAATTATTTAATGTATAGGTAAAAATTGTCAGTATGATTTGAATGTAGAAAACTGGGAACAAAAAGTGACATTTAGCTGAAACCTGGCTTAATGAAACTGAATTCTGCCTGACAACTACCCCCGACAGGAGTTGAAACTGGATCAACAGCCACTCTTCCAAGGCCTAGCTGCATCCTGCTGCCCCTTGCCAAAAGGAGATGACATCTCTCTGATTAGATTAGGGGTGGAGCACCTGGGAACTGGAAGGGACAGAACAATGCAACTTCCTTGACTCAGGCAAATGTTATATTGGGGGCGTCGTAAAATAGCTTCCTCTTGGGAGAAACTGGGAGGGGCAGTGCCTCTGCTAGCAGCTGAGCGTGGGGGAAGTGGATAAACCAGTTATTCCACCCTGTGATGTGGGAAGCCACACCCCTTTTTGACCAGAGCATAATTTTAAAAAGATGGATAATTCATAGTACAGACTTGTCAGAATTATATAAGTAATACCATTATTCTTGTGATTTTTCGGTGCACATTTTAAGAGGCGTTAGGACCCTGTGGTGTATTCTGGGGGGCTGCTAGCGGAAAATAGGATCTCACTCCAAATGTATGCATGTTAAAAATCTGACACTTTATCATCTGTAACCCATATCCCTGGTGCACATTTGTGTAGAATCTGGAAAGGTTTAGAGGTCGTTATCTAGATGAAAAGGGGAGAATTCTGTCATCAGTGGACACAACATCGTACAAAGACAGGGATCGGATGGTTTGGTGCTACAGAACATATGTTAACTGGACCTATAATATTAGAAAAATGGTACATAGATAAATATGTATTTGGGTCAGAAATAGATTTGTTTGCAAATTGACCAGGGGAGGATCCTCTGACCCATAACCAAACCTCATCATGATGACAATCCATTTCCTTCCCCCAATCATGGGAGAGGGGAGAATTGGGCCAATGACAAGTAGAGAGGGGCAGGCTTAGCTAGGCCCAGGCACACACCCATTTTCAAAACACATAAAAAGAGACTGCTGGGACAGGTAGGGACATTCAATTCCATTTGCTGCGGAGCATGCTGACCGACGAATTCACATCCAGAGATCCAGACTTCAAATCCATCAATCTCCAGAACCTGTAGCAGAAATTAACTCCAGAATTTGTAGCAGAGAGGCCTGAATCCACCAGCTGAATCCTCGTCAGCAGGCCTCAAAACCAACCAAACTATTCAACAGCCGGGCAAGCTGTTTGAATTTTGCCAAGAATTTTTGCGAGAACCTGTAGCAGTATGCAGAAAGCAGTGCTGTATCCGGAACCCGAGAGAACCACAAACCAGACCGTTGTGAGCAGATCCGGTGCTTGACAGACCCAGAGAGCAGAGCTGACCCAGATAGCCGGGACTTCAGAACCACCCGCCGGAAGTCCCGTCCAACCTGACCAGACCGTGACGAGGCCTATTTTAAATTGATATTGTGAGTACCTAGCAGAACTGTGCAGAACCAATCTCTTAGTTAAAATAATCCAATCCAAACTATTTTAACCTAAGTAGAACAGCCTCCTAGAAATCGTGTCATCTGTCATTTTTAAAGCTGCACAACTGTCACCTGTCAATTCTGCAGCTGCAAGCTGTCACCTGTCATTTTGAGTTTTACTTTAAATCCGAAAATCTACCTTTATTAAATCGTCCGTATCTCTGGAACCGTTTGGGATAGGAACGAAATGTAACTTTCATTTTAAAGCTGTGATTCTAGGCTTTCTACTCCTTATACTTTTTCTGCAATCACGATTTACACACTCGTGAAATTTACCGCGATTTGCGATTTTGGCTCAATTTCTCCACTTGTCAAAATAGCAGCTCCATTCTTTCTTTTGTTAAAATCCGTTTGCAACTTGGTAATAACTCATAGAGCATTGCTAAAGTGAGCCTGAACTAATACCAACACGCATCTCCCACTCACCCTCTCTAGAGGGAATTAAAATCAGTTGGCACATTTTCCCATCCATTGCCATCACATTTAAAAGCATTTTGGGCCTGTGTTTCAAACCTCTACCTGTTTTCCTCTAAGCTTGCTGGGGGGGAACTGCATTTCGTATTGCATTTTGTTGGGATTCTTGAAGACTGTGTGCTCTCCTTCCATTTCTTACATTGCATAGGGGGGAGTGAATTGTCGAGGAAAAGTGATTACATTGGGCCTCATTACACGGTAGGCGGTAAGGGAATACCGTTACCGGTAACGAAATACCGGTAACTGTATTTTCCCAAGCCGATCACGACCCGGACCCACCGCTATTAGTGGACCCGTAAAGTACGGCGCCACCAATAGCGGCGTGGCCGCTTGCGCGCGACCCCCACACCGTAAATAGCGCCATGGCGCTAATAGCACGCAATCACAACCCATGCGTACACGGCAATACCGGCATCCCAAAGACCTAAAAAGCATTTACCGGCATGGCGCTAATAACAGCATCGAAAACCACACGTTAAGAGACCTGAGCAGTGTTCCCATCTGTCCCAGGTGGACACAACCAGCACAGGTGGAGTCAATGGAGACAGCCAGCACTAAAGAGCACACCACACCCCTTCCCACACCCCTTCCCACAGCAAGATGGTCCCAACACCAGCAGCATGACATGGGCCTGCGTACATGACTGCAGTGCAGCACCAACAACAACAGGCAGCACCGAAGAGACGTAGGAGTAGGAGGAGGAGGAGGAGGTCGAGACTGGCGCAGCAAGCACCACCGGGGCACCCAGAAACACCACAAGGGCAGCCAACAAACCCCCGGAATCAAGGCGAAGATGACCATGGTATGTGTAAGGCACAACTAAATGTGCATCTGATAGAATGTGCCCATGGCACCATGCAAACACCAGATGAGCATGATGTGGATGTGGATGAGTATTGTTAAAATGCCCAGCCCGGACATGCAAGAGGCGATGGCATGGCGGGACAGGATCCGCGTCAGCATCTGAATCAGGAATAGCATCAGGAGCAAAGGTGGAATATCATGCATGGAGAGATGTGCATTGTTGCCCTTGTGGCCGTCTTGAGGCCCACAAAGGGCCCTCTCCCAAAGAAAATCACGCATACACGATGATGGAGACCATGCCTGTTTTTCAACTGCAGAAGAGTGTATTTTGAACATAACGTGAACAGAAAGTGCATAACCCCAACTGTGCAAACACCCTCACCCCCCTCCCCCCACAACACCCCCGAATACACCCTCCCCCTCTCCCCCCACAACACTCCCACGTGAGTCTCAAGGCGTGAACATGTCCTTCCCCAAATGTGGCCGATATTCCTTGATGGCCCTATTTGTCCGCTCCTTCTTTGGGTGTTTGCGATGTTGTGCGCCTGAGGATGCGCATAGAGCGGCGTAGGGGGCTTGTTTGCCGTGAACTCCCAGAGGAGGCTGGGCCTGTTTCCTCCTGGGTAGGGAGTGGACATCTGCGCTCAATAGCCTCTGCAATGCGGTTCATGGCCTGCCTGAGTTGCCCCATCTCATTGCAGATGCAGTTGGTGCATGCCTCCATGCCCTCCCTCGTCTGCCGTGCAAATGCACCAATGTCCTCCCTCAGGTGCCCTGTCTCAGCCACATGTTGACCTACCAGACCAGCCATTTCAGTCTGCCTTTGGAAGATGGCTGATAGGTCAAGTTCCACGGTGTCTGCCGGTGGAATGGCTGATGCGCCTGGATCAATAGCACTGGCATCAGGTGTGGATTCCAGGGGGCTCCATGACACATCATGTGTGTGGGTGGGCGATCCGACTTGGCTAAACGGACCTGGTGAAAACATTGGGGATGTGAGTAAGTGGCGTGTCGGGATGGGGCTCTGACTCAGATCCTCAATCACCGGTGCTTCCTCCGCATCGGAAAGTGGGGCAGTGGCTGCTGCCTCACCCGTAGAGCTGGTGGCAGCAGAGTGCACTCCCTCCATGCTGCCTTCAATTGATGGGAGACACACTCCCGTGGTTACCACAACAGCGGCAGGCATGGCCTCTGGCTGCGTGGCACTGCTGCTCCTGCTGCCTTTGTCCCGGTCACTACTCTTGGGTCCCCTAGAGGATGTTGCGTGGTCCCCGGTGGCATCCCTCCTGGCTTTTTTCATGGGTGTGGGAGTGGGTGCTGACGTGCGTGGCTCCTCATTTTCCGTGTGTGATCCTGCAGGGGTGATAAAAAGGGTAAATCATCATCTACGGGTCTACCTGCATTATGGCAGATGTATACGTCATGCAGTTTGATGCATTTTGGGGTCATCATTGTGGAGGCATGGAATGGGGATGTTGGCTGGCTCATGCATGATTGGCCCTGTGTTGGCGGGTATGTGATGATGCATGCATGTCTGTTTGTGGCTGGATCCACGGCATTCATATGGACACATGATTGTGGGACCCCTCACCCTTCACTGCGCATTTTTGGGTGCATACACTCACCTCCATCCGATGAAACGGCCACGCCATGCTCCATATCGCCGACCCCCTCTATCGACTCGACTCCAATTGTGGAGGCACATATCTCCTCCCACTCCTTCATCTTCAAGGGGGACTCTGCGCCACCTCCTGTGGCCATTGCCATGTTGCGGTTCACAGATAAAATATTGCGCACACGCACCCGGAGGTCGTCCCACCTCTTGCGGCATTCCCTGACACTCCGGGTGGTGGTGCCCACCGCACTGACTTTTAGCGCGACTTCGGCCCAGATGGCCTTCTTCTTAAAGAGGGCCTCCCGCCGCATATCGTTCACAAATACTACTTCTGCATTTGCAGCAAGTGTGGTGGTCAGCATCATAAGTTCCTCATTAGAAAACTTTTCTTTGCGCTGGCGATCAGCAGTTTTTTTAAGCGCCTTCGGCATCCTCGAGCTATCCGGTATGGTTCCTGGTCGGAGTTGCCTGGATATATGTCCTGGATGCAGAGGATGGCAATGGATTGTGTTTTTAAAGATGGCCGCTGTGCTCTTTCCCGTTCCTGTGCGATGACGTAATTTCCGGTTCCGCCTTTTAACGGTGACCGGTAATAGCGGTGTCCGCTATTTACAGGAAGCGGGAGGGCGGAGGCGCTATCGGCGGTTTTGCGGGCGCCGGTAAGGGGCTTTTTGGAGTATTTAGCGGCAGGGCGGAACGGTCATTTACGGCATGGCGCTATGCTCGTGTCCGCGTACTCGTGATGGGACGCTATTAGCTAATGGCGCCATGCCGTAAAATTCCGATTTTTACTGCCTACCGTGTAATGAGGCCCATTGCCTTTTGTTGAAGCCATATCAAGTTATTTTCTGTACTGCATTTCATTCATCATTGCGTTGTCCTTGAAGCCATAAAAGCACTCTCAGCTACCTCATCCTCTATACTACTCCTAAGTAATCAAGTGTACCACTGTAACATTACCCATTGTGGATCCACATCATATGTCTCAGTGTACTATCAGATATTAATTTATTATAAAAGTGTGATATATATATATATTGTTTAATTTTTCAAATAAACCTTTTAATTTGCAAAACAAACCTACTTCTTGGCTCAGTGGGGTCAGGGGGATTCTAAGAGGGGGGTGTTATACAAGGGTTGTCATCCAGAGTACTGAACTGAATATAAAAATACATCAATAAGGGTTTTCCTCAGCATCCCATACTAGGCATTTACTTAGCTGTAGTGTTGATTGAATATCGCTTACAAAAGTGGGGGCTCGGAGCCGGGATATTCTGGGTTAGATTTACCACTTGTGCAGATTAATACAGTGTGCCAACTGACCAGATACACATATCCGGTTAGATCACCACACTGTTTTACACTGTGAAAGCACCCCTCAAAGGAACGCTCTAAGGAAACGGTCTGTTTTGCAAAATAAAATACTAACTTCTGTAAGTCAGGAGGGAGATCAATCTCCAGCATGACGACCGTGGTAGATATGAAAATAGCGAGGGAGCACCTCTTACATAAGCTATTTGTGAGAGGTGAGTGGACTCATCAGGACCAGGCGGTCTGGTTGCAGGCAATCGCGCAACATGTCACTGAAACAGGGTCAGATATATGGAGAGATCAGGGTACCCTACATGTGGCCCTGAGCAAACTATATATGGCCCCTAATGCAAAAGATGAACACAATAAGATTGCCAGGATAGCGGCATATTTGTATCTATTTATGGAAGTCATGCAGGACAAATGTGCTGAAGGCCAATATCTGGCAAATAGGCAACAGATGGCGTTAGAAAACGCCCAATCTGACCTGGTCTCTTCTGAGCAGAGGCTGCAGAGGAGCCAGGAGTCAGAAAATGATAGCAGACAGTACATCACTAAAATAAAGGAGGATATGGATGTGCTGCAACAGGAAAAGGCTGACCAGGATACCAGATTTCTGGCCTTGCAGAAGGAGTACCAAGAAGGTTTGGATTCCCTACTGCAGAGCCAGAAAAAGCTGGAGCAACAGATAGACTTCAACAGGGCATGCACAGATCAGGTAGCCACCCTGCAAATTCGATTAGACAGAGAGAAAGAGGAAAGCAATAAATTGATTCTGAAAGACCTGGATACCCAGGCAGAGTTTGATCAGGAGCGCCAGGAAGCTGGTGCCTTCCAAAGGCAAAGGGACGACCTGGCGGCACAGATGCAGGCTCTTAGTCAGGAAAGGGATACCTTAGGCCAGGAAGTCCGCCACTTAAAAAGGAAAATGGAAGAAAATCACCTGGCCCTCCAGGGGCTGGGTGACCTCCAAAAAGAGCATCAGGGCTTGCTAAATCACACCAGGAGGGTGGAGGAGGCTCTGGCAAGAAAGGAGCAGGCCAGTAGGGATGGGACTGAGGAGGTAACCCTCCTGCAGCAGAGACTGGCCCAGTACTCCAGGACCAATCAGGAGGCACAGAGAGAAAATGAGGCTCTCTGTCAGCACAATGATAGGCTCCAGCAACAGGTAGCGATGCAGGAGAGACTTATAGAGTCTAGTAAGGCCTTAACTGAGGAACTGAAAGCGCAGGCTCTTGCATTGCAACAGGGAGCAGGGGCTGATAGAGACGAGGTTCACTGGGAAAGGGAAACGCCTGAGCATAACCTCAGGAGCCCTGGTACCAGAGGCCTTCATCTCTCCCAGTCCCTGGACTCTGCCACCCCCATGTCCCCTCGCGCACATGAGCCCAGGGCCACGGGGATGGCAGATTACTATCCAGCTAGAAGTATGGGGCTCATAGGCCAGTACCTCCCAGGAATGGATGGGCGGGCATCCGGGTATGGGCACCCAAGCACAGTGCAATTTAGTGGGGAACCCCAGGAGAGTAGGCCCATTAAGGGCATCCTGAAAACCTCTGCCCAGTTAGGTCAGTGGGGGGGGGGGGTACCCATCAAATCCTGGCAGCAAGGAGGGGTCTGGAGACTCCTCTGAGCATTACAGGACACAGGAGACCAGGTCCCCACATTCTGCCAGCCATTCCCAGGCTCGCAGAATCCGGGAAAACCTGGAAGATCAGACGGGCACCTCTGGGAGCAGTGCTTCTGAGTCAGAGGATGAATGGACCAGGGTTACCCGAACTAAAAAGGCCAATAAGGCAAAAAAGGCCTTGCTTAAGGACCCATTGAAACAAATAAAGGCAATCAGGAGTGTCATCAGTCCTTATCATAAGAACGCCAAGTATTCCGCTTGAGAACACTTGGAGCTCTATGAGCAAATGATGGAGACTTTCCATTTGAAGGACAGCAGTAGCTGCATCCAGTACGTCAAATGGACATTATCCCCAGAATACTGCAGTTTCTTTGCGGGGCTGGAGGACCAAAATCATTTAAGATGGTCCACCTATAAGGCGGCCATCTTGAAACATTTTTCTGTTCACAGAAATCCTCAAGAGGCTCGCAAGGCAGCCTACAATTTGCAATGTGGGGAGGATCAGGCCCCAAAAGAGTTTGTGCAAGAATTAAAGCGTGCTTTTGCGCAGACCACCAGAAGGGTGCACACGGATAGCAGAGAATTGATCAATACGTTTTTCCATGCCTTACTCAAATACATAATGACCCAGCTCGTGAGAGATTTTCATGAGAAAAGATCTTTAGACTGGGTCGTTGAACAGGCCACCCGGATCTATGAGGTGCAGAAGCCCACTAAAATAAAAATAATGCACCGAAAAACCCCAAAACCAACAGCACCCCTACTGCTGCCAAGGTGGCAGAGGTAAAGGTTGCCCCCGTTTTAGATTTGGAGATGGGGGGGCCTAAAAACCTGCCTGCACCAAATAATTCACAGCCCAGCAGGCCCTCAGGCCAGTCACAGACAGGGAGTCGAGGAGGTAATCCCACAAATGGGGTCCCCCACTCCCCTGACTATGTAAGTCCCCGCTACAAGGGAAACCGACCCATCCTGGGTTATGTGTGGACTCCTCCAGCCCAAGGGGGGGGGATCCAGCCAAGCGCCCAACCCGGGGAACTTCCCTCCTAACTTCCCCCAGGAGGGCAGAAATTCACCAAATCCTGGGCAGAAATTTTTTCCCAGGTATCCACCCAATTTCCAACCCCAAAACCATCCATCCTTCTTTCGCCAATTCCCTGAGCCCAGACAACCTAATCCGGGAGAGGGGAGGCCAAGGGTGGAGGGGTACCCAAATCTTCCCAATCCAGGGTATTACCAGAGAAGGGATAGCTACCCTTCCCGGGATCAGCCCAGGGGAGAAAATAGAGCCCCGTATCAGCCTGAGCGGGTTTCACAACTTGAGCGCCAGGTCCAAAATATAGCACGAGATCTGGGTCACATACTGAGGGCTCAACAAAACCCTTAGATGAGTATGCCACCGCAGAATGCCCCAAACTCTGGACCTGGTGCTCCAGAACAATGACGGGGGCAGCACCCCGATAACCCACCGGTTCCCAGGGAGGAGGCACAAGGGGAAGGGGGGTGTAAAGCCTTGGAGGAAGCTTCCTTCCCAACTCATAAACAGCCCCTGGAAAACCAGGAACCGGAAACAAAATCTCCTGCCCCTGAAAGCCTGCCTCCCAAGGAGCAGAGGGGGGGTAGGAGAAACAAAGGACCCAAACAGACCCACTTTGTGGAGGAGGTACAGGTCTTCCAATTTGAGGGGTAGGGATCCTCAGAAGATCCTGGGAAAAGGATCTTCTCCTTTAGCGATGGGGGAACTCCTCCGAAAGAAAAATGGGTCCCCAGGGATGCCAATTCAGACTGGGGAGATGTGGAGACTGAGCTACCGCCACCCATCATCTCATCCCAGAACCGACAATACCAAAATCCCAAGGGTCAAACCCATCCTGATGACTGCCTCCAAAAAGGGTGGGGGGGCGGCCCAGAACCCGAAACCATTTCCAGTTGCCAACTTTTTCTTTCAGATTCCCCAGGCTCTCCACAGAATTCTGCCCAAACCTCTTCGCTAGCAATGTCCAAAACCAGAAAGTTAGCCCACCAGTTGTCCAAAAATGTGCCCCCTTGAGGAGAAGGAGGGAAGATACTATGCCCCGGTAGAAGTACAGGGGCAGGGTACAATTTTGGCACTGGTGGACATTGGATCCCAAGCTACCCTTCTGTCCAAAAGGGTCTTTGAGGAACTAAATGCAGGAAGGGGGGAGAATTACCGTATTCCTCTCACCTCTCTTCCTGGACAACTGCAGAACTTTGACGGGAAGGAAATTCTTGTCGAGGGGACTGCAGATTTGGACATCAAAATTGGGCGACACAAGGTGAAACACCCGGTCATAGTAGTGACTCCAGAGGGCACCCCTTGTTTACTAGGGAATGACCTCCTGAGAAGGTTGTCACCCCTAATAGATTGCGTAAGCAAGGTCCTCTGGACCCAGACTAGCCGACCAATAAAATTAAAACAGAGTGTCAACCACATGGTTGAACAAAAATCTGACCAAGTAGAATTTCACTTCCAGAACAACCAAATTCCAGACGTGACAGTAATAGCAGTAGGACAACAGACTGGTGGTGGGGGGTCCTCTCTATTTCTGAAAAGCAACCTTCCTTCCAGTTTAAGGTGGTATTCCACACTGGAAGGAAACACCCTGAAATTCTTTACTAATCCACAATCAGAAACTCCCACTCCGATAGTCCAGAAAGATGTGAAATCAGCTCAGAGCCTGGCTGATATTCAGCAAATTGGAGATCAGTTGTTCATCCCTGTTCAGTTAAATGATGGGAAGGACTCTGTTCTCGCCCGAGTGTGTGTGAACAACGGTAAGAGCTTCATTAGCGCAGCCATGTTCCGACAACTCCCAAAAGATCCAGCCATTCCCACATTCAAACTGATAGACAAATGGGAAATGGACCTGGAAGCACCTAATTCGAAACATCTCCTGCCAAGCAGGTGTATGCTCAAAATCTCCATTGGCAACAAGAGCATAGTCCATAATTGTTGGGTCGTGCGAGACGTCACTGCCGCCTTTTACTTAGGCAGTGACATTCTCAATCGCTTTGCCATTAGTTTGGACCTAATAAACTTCAAAGCTTGGTCCCGATTAGCGGATAATCCCATGGGCTTTGATGATTCAGAAAAAGCATTTAGGTCAGCTCAATTGCTACCTTATGCAGTTGAAATTCAGATTAAAGAGGAAGTCACCATCCCAGAAAGGACCCGACAATTCTCCCTGGGAGCGAAAGCTAAAATGCTTCTCTCCAACAGCAAGGGCTGGGGGTAAACCCAACACCATTAGTCAACATAGAACATGACACCATTCCAATAGAGGTGGATAACAGCAACTTAAAGAGTATTACTCTAGCCGCAGGCACCATTATTGGAATGGCGGTTGATGACCGACATTTCTCCATTGATTTAGGAAATGAACTGTTAGGACCAATCCCCAAGGACTGTTTTGACAGTGACAGTGATGACGACACAACACCAGACAGGATTTTCACCCGGCATGGCGGGAACGTCCTGGTGTACACTTCTTGCCCTTATGGTAAGGAAGATGTGACTTGTGACTTCAGGAGGGATGAGGTGATTTTCCAGGTCCATGAGGGCTGCCTTTCCCACCTGAAGCCTCCAGTCCAAATCAGCACTCTGACCAGCTGGAGGAGGCCGCTGAGATAGCCAAACCAGAAGTCTTTCCAGGCTTCAGGCAGATGGTGGAAGAGAGAGTCAACCTGGCTGATGCCTGTGTGACTCTGGAACAGAAGCAAAAGTTGAAACAAGTTTTCTTGGATTTGCAAGATCTCTTTGCGGTAGACTCATATGACTGTGGTTGCTCCGACATCCACACAACAACAATTCCCATGGACCCTTGAATGACTCCAGTGTTTGTGAAGCAATATCGTTTGCCTCTCGCATCCATGGAGTCCCTTACTGAAATAATTAAGAACCTTGAGTCCCAGGGAATAATCCGTCAAGTACACAGCACCTTCAATAATCCGGTGCTGGGAATATTGAAGCCAAACGGCCAGTGGAGACTCTGCGCCGACCTTAGGGAGCTCAACAAACGGGTCCATACTTCCCGATGGCCTCTGCCCTACATTGACCAAGGGCTGGCCAAGATCCAGGGGTCACAGGTATTCACAGCAATAGACCTGACCAATGGATACTGGACCGTGCCTGTCAGTAGGGAGGACCAATACAAACTGGCTTTTACCTTTGGGGGCCCGCAGTACACATGGACCCGGACTCCCTTCGGATACCTCAACTCCGGCAATGAATTCAACATTTTCCTACATAAGGTCATGCCCGACCTGGGTGCGAGGGGAAACCTGGCTTATGTAGATGATGTCCTCATCAAAAGTTCATCTGTGGAGGAACACATAGCGGAGATCCGTTATGTTCTGACGCAGTTGAGGGCCGCCGGAGCAAAACTTTCCTTTCAAAAAGCACAGTGGTGTAGAACCCGTGTTAATTTCTTGGGGCATGAGATTACTCCTCAGGGTCTCTGTCCCCAAGAAAAGAAAGTGGAAGCACTCCAGGAACTGAAAGACCCCATGACTCTGCAGGAACTAAGGAGCCTCCTTGGACTGACTAATTACAGCAGAAAGTTCATTGAAGGCTACGCAGAGATCACTAGACCCCTGATTCATCTCTTGAAGGGGGGGGTCAAGTGGGAATGGGGTCCAGAACAATCCGAGGCAGTAAGACAACTCAAAAGAAGCCTCTCACAAGCGCCTTGCCTAGCTTACCCTGTCAGAAACAAGGAGTTCTTCCTGGAGACAGGGTTCTCTAATACGTGCTTGACGGCAGTATTATACCAAAAGCATGACAAGGTCAATAAAGTAATCTCCTATGCGAGCAAAACTTTATCCTCTGTGGAGGAAAAATTCAACGATTGTGATAAGGCACTCCTGGCAACGGTGTGGGCATTGAAGAATTACCGCCCATTTATCCAGGGGGAACACATCATAGTGGAGACTCCACACCAGCCTCTGCAATATCTCCAGAGTGACAGAATCCGGGCCGGAAATGTGAGTAATTCACGAATTACTTCCTGGATTCTGTCAATGCAAGGCTTTCCTGTGGAGGTCAGATATGGCCAAAACAAGAAGAGTCCCCTCGCGCAAGGTCTGGCTGACTTGCATGATTGTGCCAGAGAAAACTGTCTCGAGGACGAAAGTCTAAAAATCAAGGACAACATGGAGGCATACCTTAATTTCCCACACAAAGTCTTTAAAGAAGACAAGTGTGAGGGAATGCCCACTGTCTATGTGGATGGATGCTTGTACCATGTTGACGACAACGGGGAGAAAGAACTGGTGGCTGGCGTAGCGAATGCATGGGTGAATGAGTCACCAGAACCCTCCGCTGGATGCAAAATTGGTCCCCGAAGTAGTCAGGTGGCAGAATTGATGGCTGTGCATCAGGCCATCCTCACTGCTGTCCAACATCAACTCCATGAACTGGTCATAATCACAGATTCTGATTATGTACGGAACGGGTTCGTGGAGCACCTGGTTAATTGGAAAACCAGAGGCATGTTATGTGCTAATAACAAACCCTTGAAACATGGGAAGTTAATCCAAAACATTGATGATCTGGTCACATCGAATGGGATGACCATCTACTGGAAAAAGGTCAAGCGTCATTCCAAAGTAGAGGGACCAGACAAAACTGGAAATGACTTAGCTGATCAGCTGGCCAAAACCGGGGCCATCCAAGGGGATCTAATATAGTCCCTGTTGGGGGAAATCCAGGCCACTGCTATCACTAGGTCCCAGACAAATGCTCACAATGATCTTTCAACTGCACAATGGAGTAAGGAGACCCCTGATGCTGATTTAATTACAGCTCAGAAGGGGGATCCAATTATTGGTAAGTTTTACCAACACCTTGAGGACCCTGAGAACTTTCCCCTGACGGATACCGATTACATTGGGAAAGAGGACCTAAGAGTGTTGATGAAATGTCCAAAAATGTTCCGAATCCAAGACGGTTTGCTGGAAAGGAAATCCAAAGCTGGCCACGATCTGTGGGTGGTTCCTACCTCATTCCAAAGCCTGATGTTAAGTCACGCCCATGATGCGGCCACCGCTGGTCATAGGGGGTTTCACACAACACTGGAAATCTTAAGAGAGGTTGCATACTGGCCACACATGGGGCAGGACCTCGACCAATACTTGAAGGGGTGTCTTGTGTGTGCACAATTTCAGCCATCATCCCTCACACACCGTGCACCTCTCCAAAAGAAAGGGATGACACTGCCATGGTCAGATTTGCAAATCGACTTTGTAGGCCCTGTAATCCGCTCATCTAGAGGAAACAAGTACATGTTGACCGTTACATGCTTGTTTACCAAGTGGGTGGAATGTCTCCCAGCCCCAAACTGCAAGGCAGAAACAGCAGCTGCCCTGATGATTAACCACATCTTTTCCCGTTTTGGTCTACCTCAAAGGATTGAGTCAGACAGGGGTAGCCACTTCACCAGTGAAGTAATGACAAAGATGTGGGAGATACTGGGGGTTAAAAGGAAGCTACACATTGCTTACAGGCCAGCTTCTTCTGGAGCAGTGGAGAGATACAACCGAACCATTGTGAGCATATTAAAAAAGTTTGTGGCAGATTCTGGGCCAAGTTGGGATATCCAATTACCTCTGGTCCTAATGGCCATCAGATCTACCCCTTCATCTGCAACAAAAATGTCACCATTTGAGGTGATGACGGGGTGCAAGATGGCGCTTCCCCAGCATTTGCTCTACAGGACCCAAGAGCAGACACTGATAAATGCCTCCACAACTCATGAGTATGTGGAGAATTTAAGGAAACACCTTCAGCATGCTTTTGCCTATGCTCAGCGGAATCTAGAAAGATCAGCCAAGAGCATGAAGACCCACTATGATTTAAAAACTACCCGAAAGGAATATAAGGTGGGTGATCGGGTCTATCTATACAATTTCCAAAGGAACCAGGCCAAACAGCGAAAATTCTTGCCTACATGGAAGGGACCGTTTGAAATTATAGACAAGATCTCCCCTGTTGCCTATAAGATCTGCATCCCCAAAGGCAGTTTGGCAGAGGGGGAAGACAAGTGGGTCCATATAAATCAGCTAAAGTGTTGCCATCCCAGACACACTCTGCAACAACTGGAGGGGTCCTCTGCAATACCAGAGGGGACCGCTCCAGAGTAATTCAATTCCAACCCTAAAATATCCCACGTATAGTCTCTAAAATATTATGATTTGGAAAAAAAATGTCTTATCATTGTATCTTGTTTTGGTTAAAATAAGAACGCAAATGTTTTGACTATAAAATGTATATGCCACCCCACCATATCAATGGTGGGGAAGAAATGTTTAGGAATGTGTATTGCCGCTTTGCTTTATCATCCTAGGAGAGATGAAACCATGGAGACTGACCAAGGAGGACGACCGGGGACCGGGAGCAGAGACCCGAGGGGCCCGGGGTACCACCCAATCCTCCCATCAGGACCAGCAAGGAGAACTGATTGATCGACTGGAGGGAGGAAAAGATGCTGAACTGTGCCATCTATGGAATTGGAAGAAGAGGAGGCGAACATCCCAGATCTTGCGAGTTCCATCAGTGAAAGGACAGAATGGCCATCGCAAGAGGGGGGGCTTGTGGGATGTTTTTACCCATGCATCCAAGCCCTACCATAAAACTGTGCAGTACTGTCATGGAAAACATCATGATGGCCAGAACTCCCCAGAGAGTGCACAGGGAAAACATGAAGAATAGGCTGCCACCCATTTTTGCCTATGTTGTGAGCACAGGAGGGCACTGCCTAAAACCACCATTGGGCTACACACACAGTAGCCTGAAACCATTGGGAATGGCAATGCTGATTGCCAAAAAGCAACTCAGAACTGTGGGGAATTCATTTTCTTAATCCCAAAAATGGTTGCAATACCGGTACTCACCACTATCAGAAAGCCGGCGTTTTAAAACCACCAGACTTTTGTGTAAAACTGAACAAATGAACAAAACCAGACCAAGGAAAGACTTGCTAAGAGGTGGATACAATGTAAAACTATATTCTGAAATGACTTGAAGGAAGTAATTATTTAATGTATAGGTAATAATTGTCAGTTTGATTTGAATGTAGAAAACTGGGAACAAAAAGTGACATTTAGCTGAAACCTGGCTTAATGAAACTGAATTCTGCCTGACAACTACCCCCGACAGGAGTTGAAACTGGATCAACAGCCACTCTTCCAAGGCCTAGCTGCATCCTGCTGCCCCTTGCCAAAAGGAGTTGACACCTCTCTGATTAGATTAGGGGCAGAGCACCTGGGAACTGGAAGGGACAGAACAATGCAACTTCCTTGACTCAGGCAAATGTTATATTGGGGGCTTCGTAAAATAGCTTCCTCTTGGGAGAAACTGGGAGGGGCAGTGCCTCTGCTAGCAGCTGAGCGTGGGGGAAGTGGATAAACCAGTTATTCCACCCTGTGATGTGGGAAGCCACACCCCTTTTTGACCAGAGCATAATTTCAAAAAGATGGATAATTCATAGTACGGACTTGTCAGAATTATATAAGTAATACCATTATTCTTGTGATTTTTCGGTGCACATTTTAAGAGGCGTTAGGACCCTGTCGTGTATTCTGGGGGGTTGCTAGCGGAAAATAGGGTCTCACTCCAAATGTATGCATGTTAAAAATCTGACACTTTATCATCTGTAACCCATATCCCTGGTGCACATTTGGGTAAAATCTGGAAAGGTTTAGAGGTCGTTATCTGGATGAAAAGGGGAGAATTCTGTCATCAGTGGACACGACATCGTACAAAGACAGTGATCGGATGGTTTGGTGCTACAGAAAATATGTTAACTGGACCTATAATATTAGAAAAATGGTACATAGATAAATATGTATTTGGGTCAGAAATAGATTTGTTTGCAAATTGACCAGGGGAGGATCCTCTGACCCATAAACAGACCTCATCATGATGACAATCCATTTCCTTCCCCCAATCATGGGAAAGGGGAGAATTGGGCAAATGACAAGTAGAGAGGGGCAGGCTTAGCTAGGCCCAGGCACACACCCATTTTCAAAACACATAAAAAGAGACTGCTGGGACAGGTAGGGACATTCAATTCCATTTGCTGCGGAGCATGCTGACCGACGACTTCACATCCAGAGATCCAGACTTCAAATCCATCAATCTCCAGAACCTGTAGCAGAAATTAACTCCAGAATTTGTAGCAGAGAGGCCTGAATCCACCAGCTGAATCCTCTTCAGCAGGCCTCAAAACCAACCAAACTATTCAACAGCCGGGCGAGCTGTTTGAATTTTGCCAATAATTTTTGCGAGAACCTGTAGCAGTATCCAGAAAGCAGTGCTGTATCCGGAACCCGAGAGAACCACAAACCAGGCCGTTGTGAGCGGATCCGGTGCTTGACAGACCCAGAGAGCAGAGCTGACCCAGATAGCCGGGACTTCGGAACCACCCGCCGGAAGTCCCGTCCAACCTGACCAGACCGTGACAAGGCCTATTTCAAATTGATATTGTGAGTATCTAGCAGAACTGTGCAGAACCAATCTCTTAGTTAAAATAATCTAATCCAAACTATTTTAACCTAAGTAGAACAGCCTCCTAGAAATCGTGTCATCTGTCATTTTTAAAGCTGCACAACTGTCACCTGTCAATTCTGCAGCTGCAAGCTGTCACCTGTCATTTTGAGTTTTACTTTAAATCCGAAAATCTACCTTTATTAAATCGTCCGTATCTCTGGAACCGTTTGGGCTAGGAACTAAATTTTAAAGCTGTGATTCTAGGCTTTCCAAAGAACCTACTTCCTACTCCTTATACTTTTTCCGCAATCACGATTTACGCACTCGCGAAATTTACCGCAATTTGCGATTTTGGCTCAATTTCTCCACTTGTCAAAATAGCAGCTCCATTCTTTCTTTTGTTAAAATCCGTTTGCAACTTGGTAATAACTCATAGAACATTGCTAAAGTGAGCCTGAACTAATACCAACACGCATCTCCCACTCACCCTGAATCTCTAGAGGGAATTAAAATCAGTTGGCACATTTTCCCATCCATTGCCATCACATTTAAAAACATTTTGGGCCTGTGTTTCAAACCTCTACCTGTTTTCCTCTAAGCTTGCTGGGGGGGAACTGCATTTCATATTGCATTTTGTTGGGATTCTTGAAGACTGTGTGCTCTCCTTCCATTTCTTACATTGCATAGGGGGGGAGTGAATTGTCAAGGAAAAGTGATTACATTGCCTTTTGTTGAAGCCATATCAAGTTATTTTCTGTACTGCATTTCATTCATCATTGCGTTGTCCTTGAAGCCATAAAAGCACTCTCAGCTACCTCATCCTCTATACTACTCCTAAGTAATCAAGTGTACCACTGTAACATTACCCATTGTGGATCCACATCATATGTCTCAGTGTACTATCAGATATTAATTTATTATAAAAGTGTGATATATATATACATATATATATATTGTTTAATTTTTCAAATAAACCTTTTAATTTGCAAAACAAACCTACTTCTTGGCTCAGTGGTTCAGGGGGATTCTAAGAGGGGGGTGTTATACAAGGGTTGTCATCCAGAGTACTGAACTGAATATAAAAATACATCAATAAGGGTTTTCCTCAGCATCCCATACTAGGCATTGACTTAGCTGTAGTGTTGATTGAATATCGCTTACACCTCTGGCCTGCAGTATCTCTGCCTTCACCTCCAACTTTAAATATTGAGCGGATGATGCTCAGCTCTCTTTCAGGCTACCCTCAGCCTCCTTCCCCTCACTCATTCCTGACTGTCCAACCCCAATTCTGTCTTGGTGTGCTGCAAACGATCTCTGCCTCAATGCTAGCAAGACAGAGATCGTCCTCATTGGGAGCCGTGCTCCCATTTTCCCACTTTCGCTCCGGCCACCTCCCTTGGCCCTGCTCCCTCACCTACTAGTGAGGCAAAAGATTTCAGGGTCATCTTTGTCTCCACTCTCTCCTTCTGCTCGCACATCTCGGACATCTCTAAAAAGTCCCACTACCAGCTGCCTTTTCTCACTTTCCCCTAGAGACTCACCGTCTCAAGAGCCCTGGTTCTTTTTAGGCTGTACAACTCCAACAGTCTCTTCCTCAATCTTCCTACTTCTACTCTCCGACCTCTACAACTCATCCAGAACAGAACCACAAGACTTATCCTTGGCCTCAAATCCAGGGCTGCAAGGATCAAGTTCAGGACCCTCTGCATAGTCCACAAGGCTTTCTGTGGCCTGCACTATCTACAACTCTCTCTCACTAAATACTCTACTTCTAGAGCCCTCTGCTCGTCCTCTTCCAACTCTCTGCCGGTGAGCCGATTTTCAAAACTGAGATTTGGGGGTAGATCTGTATCCTCTGCAGGTGCGTCCCTCTGGAACAACCTCCCTCCCTCCCTCCGCCTTGAGTCTGATCTCCTTAAATTCCAGAAACTCCTCAAGACCTTCATCTTCTCTTCCTCTTTCTCTCTCCCTCTCCCTTTTTAACATCTTCTCTATTCTTGCCTACTTCCCACCTATCTCAGTCCCTAACACCGCTCTGTTTGCTGACTGGTCACCTGATGCATCTCCAGAGCCACACAGCCCTCAGGATCCCCCTCCAGTCTACACACTTGCCCCCAGGCCTCTGCACTCTGCTCACCACTTCTGCACTTCTGGAATACATTCCATGGGAAGGGTAACATCTCTGCACTTAACCCAGGGCCCTGCTGGACTGGGCACACTTGTTCCCTCCTCCTCCCTCCCATTTCCTGTCTGTGCACTTACATTATCTTAGAATGTATCAGGCCTAGTTCGCCAGGCCTAATATGATAGTTTGTGTGTCTGTATGTCTTCTCCTTCCCCCCTGACCACCTGTGTGTTCTTCTCCTTTACCGCCTTAACACTCCACTCTCTGTCATGCACTATCTGAAACGTTGTTGGCCTAGCACGGTTGTTTAAGGATTGTATGCCCCTCTCACTCTCCTCTCCCCTTTTTCACCTCCCTTCTTGTCATGCAGTTGCACTAGGAGTAACGCCATCAGGCTTAGTTTGTTAGTCTTTTTGTTAGATCATTCGCAAACTTCAGTGTCTATGACTGACTCAGTATTCCCTAGTTCCCTTCCCGCCTTGAACCGCTTTGAAGCACTTCACTTATGTATAGGCACTTTACAAATAAACAATTACAATTTAAAATTAAATTCCACTTGCTCAGATGGCCATATATTACTTTAGAATTTAATGATAATTAGTCCTGGCTTAGTGCCATATGATATTCGGGGCAACATGCCCATTCCTTCCATAGTAAGTACATTAGAAATATTATAATTCAAAACAGTGAGCATCATTAAGCATCTCCTGTAATTGTAAAATTAGTAATGATATCTTATTCTGATAGCAGCCAATATAATTACTAGCCTTATCCTTTGCACATGACATAATGTTTTATGAATCAGTTAGTACGTTAACACTAAGGATAGACAAGAGAGTATCAGAAACATTGGTTAAATGCAACTTTGATAATCTGGCCCATGGTGAGTGAAATATAACAATGTACAAGCAAACTAAACTTTACATTGATTTATGCATATCCTTTTATAGCAAATTGAAGGCCTTTTTTAACTACAGTCTCAATGCTGATACTGAGCAAACTGTACCAGGAACTTCCCTCCCCAATTCCTATCAATGGCGTTGCATTCCTTGTTCTGCCCCCACTCGCTTTAATCTCCGATCACTACCATTGGTCTCTCCCTAAAACCCAATCCCAGCACCTCTTGCCTGTCTCCTACCTGCATTTTATATATGTAGCATTGATCTAAAACCAAACAAGCCATTACCTTAATTACGCTAGAAAAGTCATGCATTTGCTTATTCACTAGCTTTTGTGATATTTCACTACTTTCTCGGGTGGTATGAAAGGAAGCCTTTCAAAAACATTATAGTGTTAGTGCTTAAATAGCCACTCCTGGAAATCCTTTTTTCTTTATCTATGCCTGTCTGAGTACTTGATGTGTGGTTTTGCTCGGCGTGGCATGCATGAGATGTATGCATGAGATGTAGCTCTCCCCCACACTTTGCAGTCTGCTAGGTCTGAATGGTTGGCTGTGTTAATTGGGGCAGGCAGTCAATGGAACTGAAGAGAACGGAAAGAAAGAAGACAAATGGAAAAGAACACAGCCCACCCTGTTGGAGTGCTCCCAGGAAGGCAGTAGGGGATGTGATAGTGTCAGTCATGGTAGGTGCAGCCGAGTTGAAACTTGATATGTCAGGCTGGTCCCTTTGCAAGACTAGTGGCGGAGCTATCAACCACATACCAGGCTTGCGTCTCTTGAAGAATAAAAGGGATGAGGCACAATTCAGCCATGGGGTAGGCCTTTGACTCGTGGAGCTCAGTGTGATACGTTTGTGTCAAATATCATATCAGGATTATGTTACATCACAATCGAGAGGAATGGGTGGGGGTTTACTTGAGATAAGGGCCTTCACAAGTTTATGTGTAGCTTTTGGGCCAGGGCATTTTGAGGTCAGATCGGACTGGTTTGGGGAGGCTGGTGGGGGTGGTGCAGTGTTAGTCGGATGCCTGTAAATGGCTTTAGAAAAAGCGATGAAAAGTGTCAGATCTGAATGTTGCACTTGTGTCACTTGTGCCTTTTAGATGCACATAATGTGGGAACTACACATTATTTAAACACAATTGTGTACACTCACATCATCACTTATGCTTGTGCTATGTAGGTAAATGTGTATCACTGGGAATTGTTTTATTGAAACCCTTATGCTTTCTTTCTGTTTTTTGTGCAGCACCATCTCCACCTATGTTAGGACTGGACTTCATATAACCATACCAGTATTAGCATGTGTTGAGATTTGTTGATAAGAAGGAGAACAAAATATTGTTAGTCCCAGCAATATTTTTTCTAGGAATGTAATAACCCACATTTTCTACCACAATCCTCCTTCGTAAGCACATATATCATTTGTACAAGGAGCAAGAGTATGCCTGTGGTTGCATACATAATCAAAGCTCTAAAGTCTAAAGCTGCCATTTCAAGTGTACCCTCACAATTGGTGATGATCCAACTTTCGTATTAAATGAACCTAATGTCCTATTATGATGTCAAGAGGGACACAGAGTTTCAGATGGGAAAATTCAAAAGTAATCTTTAAATGTCTTTGAATGAGATAGGGTAATGGGAATTTAACCAGTAATTAGGAACCAAGGCAAGGTTTGTGTGCATGTGCTGCCTGGGAATGACACCAAACACACATGTTCTTTAGCTTAACTCCTTGAGAAGACTCAACAGCATCTAGCTGTTCTTCTAGGTGTTTTCAACGGGTTTGAGCTGTGGCCCCAAGGTATGGGATGTGGAGGAATCAGTCCTGATATCTTGAAGTGGGCAAGCAGCTCGAAGAAGCTGAATTTCAAAGAGGTTAGCTTGGAACTAGGTACAGAACTCCTTTCTCTTGCGGCTCTAAAGGGATAGCAGTAGCAAGAAGATGAATCACATTTTTACATGGTTCAATGACTAGAAACAGGTTCAAAGTCCTTTTCTTCTTTTCTGGGCAACAGCAACGGCCAGGCACACTGCCTCTGGACTTAAGGGGTTAGGTGGCTCAGACAGAAAACCACACAGAGCTAGATTTCTGTTCTGCAACTACCCCCTCAAACTGAAGTATCGAGGTGACTTGCTCACATGGTCAAAATTACATTACAAAATTGTTTCAGTTGACTCCCTTCCTCATGGACTTTAAGAAAAGTGTCCCTTTCCCTCCTTGTTTCAGGTGTCTTCATATTTATGGAAGGGGACTTTGAACTGTCAACACTCCAAAGAAATAACGAGGAGAAAGGGGAGTGGCTCCCATTCCACATAATATAATAATAATCATAATAATCATAATCATAATAATAATAATAATAATAATAATAATAATAAAATAATAATAATAATAATACTCATAATAATAATAATCATTATGATTATTATTATTATTATTATTATTATTATTATTATTATTATTATTATTTAGGGTTTTACATAGAATCCCTCACATTTCGAAGCACTGTCATACCATTTGTTAACATTACCAAATTTTTTATGGTACTTGATTTATGAACCTCAGACGTTTGATAGACTAAGTCGGCCATGCCACTTGATTCAAACCTGTGAAGTGCATGCTGCTCTGAGGTAGTAGACTAGCACTTTACCCGTCCCTATCCACCCACTTACAGCTGAGTTCTAACAGGTGATTGGTGACTTACAAGCCATCTGCTAAGAATCAAGACAGGCATCTCCCTAAAATCCCTCGGTCCTAATGTTTACCCTCTTTTGCAGCAATTCTCAGAGTGTATTGCTCCCTGTGGGGTTTCTGAGGGGCAGTTATAGATATTTAAGGACGATCGAAAATGGTGTAAAGTATATTTGCTGCGCCAAAGCTCTAATATTAAATTAGATCCACACATGTCCAGCCTTCCTGTGAAGAAACCACTCTGCCTGCAATTATCTGCCCAGAACTCCGCCGCTGACCCCCCCTACTGGACAGGCCTGCTGAGTTTATTAAGGGTTCAGTCCAATCTTTAGAAATCTTCCCGGTCACGTGCGGTGAGTTGGAAACTGTTACTTGTGAATTCCAAAGTACTTCCGGGTTGAGATAATTTTGTTTCAGTATTGAGGAGGAGTAGTTTTTCCAGCAAAAGTTCCTTTCATCTTGAGAAGAAGTGTAAAGCAGTTTGAGTAACTTTCTGTTTGTAAAAACAGATTTGGCATAACTTGTTCTTACATTGCAGGCTACCCAATGTAGGAATACACACAAAATGTTTGAGATGCAAACATTTTTACCTGAGCTGTGTCCGCCAATGCACCATTTGCTATCAGACTGCCAGTGAGCGTACAGAGGATGCCAACAAATTCAAAAGCTATGATGCCCATTCATTCAGATAAAAGGGGATGCTACATGTTAAAAACAAGCACCCGTGGACTATCTAGATGTGAATGACAGCAAGGAGACATCAGCAGCAGTTATATAGGTTGCCTCTAAGGGTGTTGTGCATGGAGTAGCTGTGGAAAAGGGGTCCACAATGAAGAAAATGCAAATCACTTGATTTAAGGCTATAGAGCACAACATGAAATCCCTGGAGGAACAGTATATATCCAATCTCTCTTAAGCAATACTCTCCTTGAGAAACAATGCTAGGTATGAATATAATTAAATATTCACCAATACGGCTTTCTTTATGCATAAAAAGACTGGGTATGCTCTTTATGCACAAAGTATTAAGACAGAATGGATTTTGGTGTGCCGCATAAAGCTGAAGCAAGAAATAAAAAACATGGATGTGATCGAGAAAATAAACGTTGATCGGAGTCTAACCAGGAGGAGATAAACAATACTCCATTTCAATGAAATACACAACGCCAAATTCCCTGAAGACACTAGTAAATATGAGAGGCTGTTCAAAAGAATTGATTTGCTAAAACCTATCAGTGCTGGAGCAAGATACATGGTGACCCACATTACAATCATACAGACAATCAGAACACTTAATGGCAAGTCTGAGAGACCAGACCAGTTGGCTAGGGAATTCTTAAAACAGTTGAGTGGCACACTGACATCATGTCTAACACAAGTGTACATACTTTCTTGAGACAAGGTAGAATGCCAATCTAGTAAACTCATATTATTTGAATTCCCAAGGAAAACAAGACTTCTCTGAGTATGTCAGTTACTGCTCAAGATCCCTGCTGACAGCCAATCTGAACATTCTGGAACAAATTACCCAGAGCCATAACAAAATATACATTGGGGAGATTGTTCAATATGACAGAGTCAACTTTATCACCCAAATATCTTCTGCTGACCACCTGGGATGGATAATGCACATGATTAGATTAAAATGTCCCCCAAAAATCCAGAGTAGTGAACTCTGGGTGATCGTTGATGCCGAAAAGACCTTTGACCAAGTTGCATGGCCTTATTTCCTTAAGCCATTATGCCTTAAATATGTTTGTCCTTGACTGTCCATAACAGTGCGGCATGCAAGAAGGCACTAAAGGAGGCCCCACAAGCAGGGATTACTACCTGCCAAACAATCTCACAACAGTTCACTTTGGGCACGACCTCTAGATGGGACTGTCCACTCACCTACCTATTGTTTGGAATTGTTATAGAGCATTTAGAATTCATGGTGGTGTAGGATAAACTATAGGCATGATATGGATGGGGTATAATATTATAGGAATAAGTTATTTCTGTATGCAGATGGCAGCCTAAATACACCATGGAACCAAAGAGATAATGGGCAAGGATATGTGAGCGGACCCAAATGTAATGACCCAAATTATACTGTCTACTGGACCAAGGCAAACAATCCCCTGCCTCTCATAGAGTTGATAGGTTTGGCAATCTCAAACATTACATTTGCAAACCGTATGACAAATGTTGGAATCAAGCTCCAGCTGAACATTTATCCCATACTTAACACAACATCTGTGAGCCACCGCAGGAGATTTAAAAAAATAAACACACTGAATGGAGAAGCTTTCTCATCTCACTGCTTGGGAGAATTTAGCTTTATATATGTTCTCCCTACCACAGAATAATTATTTAATATCAATTACTAAACAACCAATTTCAGGTAAATACTTCAAAAGAATAATGAAAAATGCTGATCAGCATGAGATAGCAAGTAGAGGAAAACAAGATCAAGCTGGAATCACTACAGAAGGGCACGTCTAGAGGAAGACTTAAGGTGCCAAACATAAAGCTCTCCCTTGCATGAAAAGCATTATTCCATTGGCATGAAATCAAATAAACAAAATCCTTATTATTCAATCAACATATTGTATGAACACTAAAGTGAAGTTTGGAGGACTATATACATGCTAGAAAGCAATTGCATAATCTATGATCTGACAAAAGAAGACTTTTGCAACTCAGATATTGTATTGCACCCTTTCTGGCCTTTAAAAAAAATAATGTATTGTTGTTTTTTGATAATATATCTTTACAACGTCAATTAAAACAAAAAAAAGAACATTTTATAAAATCAACTTGAAATCAACAATATAGGTTTTTACATTCCATTTCCGAAAACAAAAGAAGTAAGTACAAAAAAAAAAATCAGAGCAATGAACAAAGCTTAATTCGAACATACTCAATGAGGATATAATTTCCGCTTTAAAAGCTGTGCAAAAGAGCAAACAGCCTATGAATTGATCAGTCACAATTTACACTCAATTTCAGCTTAGATTTGTTAGCGTGTGATTCCAGACCTCTATTTAAATCCATCTATAATTTTTTTAAGGTTTCCCAAGTTCATCTCTATGATAGAAAAAAAATGATACAAATCAATATTCAAAGCTTGCCTGTGTCCCCACATACATTGTATCCACAACAATTGCAATTTGTAGGTGACTGCTACATCCACATATTTCCCTAGATGTGTTTGCCTCTCCTTTACAAAGTAAGCACAATACAACACCAGATGTTTCAGAGTTTAATTTACATGTGTTTTACAAAATATACAACCCTCTTCAGATAATAACGAGGTGTGCTGCCAGCTTTTCATCCGGGCTAATGTTGTAAGAAGGTTACATTTAAATCGTGTATATATAGTGCTTGAATCTTTTGGCAAGGTACCTGCCTGATATACTCAAGAAGGGGTTTCTGTTTATGACGAAATTTTGCATATTCCGTATATGCTGCGTAGGTCCCAATCTTATCAGCTGTGGTTGCTAAATCAGATTGAAGTAGTTTCAGCTTCACGATTTGTGGCCGTTTAGTTAGATCCTCTATATCCATTGCAATCATTTCAAGGCTCTTTCCGCACAGTTGCCCAGCAACATAGACAGATTTTGGACTACCATGGATTAGCATTCATCCTAGATCTTCATATAAGGAATTCAAAGCTGGGTCTGACATTTTAGCGTAACTAACCAATTTATGCCATAAATGTTTCGTTGCTAAGGACGTGAGACCTAATTCATGCATAATTATGGAGTTTGGAAGTGATGTCGGTAAATGCAAGACTTATTTCCATAATTTTCCTTGAGTTTTGTTAAGAACTGACCCAATTTCAAGAGTGCATAAGTCTAGCCCATAAATAATAATCAGTTGGACTTTGAGCGTATAATATTCAATCAATGGAATCAAAGAGAATTGCCAGACCTTCAAATGTATTGGTTTCATTTGAGCAATTAGTGGAGAAGATTTGATGGTAATTTATGTCTGCCATTTAGCAATCGAGTCAGCATTGGTTAAGTTGTATCCTAGATATATCATTCCCAGTGCTCGAGGAATAGACAGCCCTTTAATGTTACATTGGTAGTGAATTAGCTTTCTCCTATTTGTAAAAACCAAGATGTTCGATTTTTTTTGTGTTTAATTTCAAGTTGTGGTTGTTACAAAATTCAACTAGGCGTTCCAATTTATTTTGCAATCCGAATGGGGTCAGATCAAATAATATTAGGTCATCTGCGAATGCCAGCCAATCTAAATGCAGTTCACCTAATTTGACCGCAAAGAAATTGGAACTTGGCCATAAGGTACCGATCTCAGTTAAATACAAATTAAACAGGGTGGCTGCGAGGTTGCATCCCTGTTTAACTCCTATGTGTGTGCCAATAGGAGGAGTCAGAGATCCAGTTTTGTCTATTTTTATCCAATAGTTAGTGTTGGTATGTCATAATACTATCATGACTATGATTTGTGGTGGTATTATAAGTTCTTGCATTCTTCGACATAGGATTTGTCTTATTACTGAGTCAAATGCACCGGATATATCCAAAAGAGCCATATAGATCGAGCATGGTCTTTCTGCCTGGTAAGCTTTAATAGGTGTGCCAATATGGTGGCATTTAGTTGCGTGCCCATTCCTTTCCGAAACCCTGTTTGAAAGAGAGAAAGGATCTTCTGTTTATCGATAAATTCATTTAGGTGTTTTAGGATTAGGGCAGCAAAAATCTTAGCTGAAACATCTATGAGAGCTATCGGTCTAAAATTAGATGGCTCGTTGAGTGGCCCTTTTCTGTGTATTGGAATCACAATAGCCAAAAGCCAGCAGGACGGTACACTTTTGGTTTGAAACACACATTCTAGGCGCCTCAATATGATTGCTGCCCACAACTTTGGATCATCTTTTATGACACATGGGGGAATGCGTCTGGACCGGCAGCCTTTGAGGGTTTCAATTTCCCTATTATCTTTTCGATGTCATCCATACCCCATGGACATTGTGGTGGCAGATCTATCATGTTAACCAAAGATTGATGGTACTAAATTTGTGGGGCAGTGCATATTTATTATGGTATACTTCTGTCCAGACTTCCCCACTAACGGCCGAGCACAAGGTCGACGTTCCTTTCAATAGAGGATCTCTCAACGTCACCCAAACTTCTCTTGTATTTTTGTCAATGAGATTTTGGATAATTTTTTGATTAGATTTAATGTATTTGTCAAACTTTAATTGTTTCAAATCATTTTTATATGTTGTCAAAATTGCCTTTTTTTCTATAGCATAAGAGATTTTACCATTAGGAAATTTTATCAAATTACAGATTTCGATGTTCGTCTTCTTTTTCCTAAGGGCAATTGCAGCATTGTAAGATCCCCTATGATTAATCTGTTTCTCATATATTTTTTGAATTGCCAGCCCTCAAATGTGCCTGCATATCATGGTGTCATTCTCCAATTCACAAATCTTGGCCTCGCTTGTTGACATTGATTGAGCATTTATTTTAACAATGTCCCTGTTGACCAAAAAGTTCAAGTGCCTATATAGCCTTGTGTTCCATCGAATAGATAATGCTTGCCGATCAATTTCCAATAATGACAAGGCAGGTAAGCAATTGTATACTGGGAGATTACATTCAAGACAGCACTCCAAAATGCAGTGATCACTTAGGTTGGAATGTATGAAGTTACACAAGGATGTAGTATTAGCTAAGGGGCCAGACATCACAATGTAATCAATGGTTGAGGTTTTAAGACCACACGACCATGTAAACAATGGATCTTTATCAGCAAATGGTATTATTTGCATGTTCCATTGTTCAAAGTAATTTGTCCATAATTGTCCCCTTTCATATGAGGACATGGCATAGGCATAATTTGATGTTTCTTGCCCCGCACTACTTGCACTAAGGTTAGAATTAAAGTCACCACCTATAATGATTAGCACATTAGGAGAGTCTGCAACAGCTTCTGTCATTATATGGTTCAATTTGTCAGATTCCAGTAAAGTGAAATAAGTAGCATATGTGGACTCATTAAAGTGCTTGGTGTAATTTCAATTGCAAGTATGTCTGTAGATGTAAATACTTGCCGTGCCTTGGTACAATATATGTGTTTTACAAATATGGCAAGCCCACCAGATGGACGCCCAAATAAGCCTCTCATAGCATGTGCACAGAAGGCCATATAGCCTTCTATGTAAATATTCCGAAGTGCCATGGTTTCTTGTACTTTGATTATTGCAGGTAATTTTCTATGTTGGAGCTTCTGAAACTATACCTTCATGTTCTTAAAGCCACAGCAATTCTCATGAGTTTATCACCAACACATTGTTTTATAGGTTTTCTTTACCTAGCAGCTCACCAATTAGAGTTTTCATTAGTGGTTCAAGCCATGCAAGACTTGTGACAATTTGTGCCACTGCTTCTGATTGAACTCTTTTTTTTTCATGCATGCTTGCAAACTGACTCTCTCGCACATCTGCGCTAGGTTCGCTTTGGCACGGTTGAGCCTGATGTTCAACAAAGCTTGTTGCATCTTCTATTGAGTAATACATAGACAATTCATAACCAAGCATTTCAAAATCTTTTTCATGTTTCCATATTAGAGAGGCGATTATTATTAATTGATATTTACAAAGCATCCTACAATTGGGCACATAGGGGAGTCTAATCCAGTCAATATCGTTGTACACCAGATTACGCAAAGCTGGGATTTGATGGAACACTTTCATTAAAGATGCTCGATTTAAATTCCGTTTATCAACTTTTGACGGGTCTACTGTCCAACCCATCACCAATTTCATTTCAGGGGACACTTCTTTGTAAATTGGGATTCTACCTACACCCTTTGCGTCAATTATTGGAGTGTCTTTGGTAGATAGCTCTTTTTCATGAACATCTAAACATGCAGGAGTCGCCTGTATGATGGCAGCCCCAAATACGTGTGGGGGCACCTTTGCTTTTTCCTCATTTTATGCGTGACTATGATCATTACCATTCGATTCGTTAGTGATCGTGTCAGAGTCTTCAGTGTTAGTCACAGTGCATTGAGAGGGTTGAGTTAGAGATGTTATTTTCTTATCCATTTTTTCAAAGAACCGTTGGAGCTGTGTTTTTATAAGAAGGGGGGTGGATATAACACCAGGCTCTTTAACTTGTTCCAAGGTATCTTCGCTACACCCCTGTTATTGGTTTTTGTTTAGCCTCTTCGGTAACACTGCTGAGGAGTTCCCCTTCTCATTACATTCATTAACCTCCAAGTGTGCCTGACTTTCTATGTTTAATTGGGTTAGATCAATGATCGTTTCGTCCTTTACTTTCATGTCATTTTTTTTATATGTCTTTGCTGCCATCGACGCTTTTATTTTTTTTCATTGTTATCTGTTATTGTGAGCCCCAGTTGTGTACTAGCATGTTGTGCTCCTATGCGGGCCTGTCCTTTCTTTGCTCTAGCATGACGTTTTTTTGCTTTGCGTGACTTGAAGAACATAGACTGTTTTTCGTTACACTCTTCTGCCAGAGCTTCAATAGGAGAGTGTACCTTCAGGTTAGGACCCACGTTTAGATCAATAAAGTCCATGAGAGCCGGGGGACTATCAGGAGTAGTTTTCAGTGCAGATGCCTTGCTTTCCTCATATCCAATCTGTTCTTCACACAAAACCTCAACAGGCACTAGATTAGCAGCCAATAGTATCTTTTCTAGCACCAGTATTCTCTCATGTTGAAGTTTGGCAATTTCTGCATACGGGGGAAGCTGGTTCATTTTTTGATTTTTTGTTCATTAGAGCTCATACCTATGTTTTTTTCTAAACCGTCATAAATACCCCCAGAGTTAGTTTGAGTAGATTGTGATTTTACCATAGGCAATATTTGATCATTTACCACTCCTACAGTCTCCACCAACTTGTTCTCGTACCTTGATTTACCACTAAGAACGTGATCTGCCCAAAAGCTGTGGCATGTTTCCTGTGCCATCAGAAAACCCTCTATTCTGCTTAATCTAGAAACAATTTCAGAAGTTGCTGAACTCAGGGCATCTATTGCCCCATGGGTATATTCGTGCCCTTTGTCCAGCAGGTTCAAGATTCTTGCTAGAACAGGGAAGTTTTGTAGCTCTTGTTGATTAAGATCCACTACAGTGTCTTCAAGAGGGAAGAGTGGTAGTGATGAGTTTGGTTGGTGTGTTATATAAGAGATTCGTTTGGGTAGGAGTGGGTCAGATCCGAAGACGGGTGAGTGTGGATAAGTTAAATCAGATGGATTTCTCGCCAGCTCATGAGCAGGTGAGTTAGCATTTTGTTTTGTCTCTTTTGTCTCCCAACCTATATTGTTATTTCTTGTTTCTTTCAGTTGGTTCAGATTAGCCGCAATAGCTGCGTGAAAGTGCACTTGTTCCCTAATTCCACGTGAGCTCGCTGTGGGGGTCGATGGACCATTTGATAGGCGCGTTCTGCTGTGTAATTCAGCAAGGACCACTGGTGTAACCAATGAGATGTCATCAGTAGGTAAGCTTTATGCATCGGTTACCGCCCAGAGCAGCGAGCTGTCAGTGATGGCTATATTACATATAGGGTTTGATGGGTAGGTAAGACCGTCATTACTCTCCATATGAATTTGGGCTAAAGTATCTATTTTGTTTGGTGTGTCTTTTAAAGTTACCGGCACAAGCAGAGTAGT
Organism: Ambystoma mexicanum; assembly: GCF_040938575.1. NCBI lineage: Eukaryota > Metazoa > Chordata > Amphibia > Caudata > Ambystomatidae > Ambystoma > Ambystoma mexicanum. Next base: position 339,209,448 of record NC_090937.1, on the reverse strand, counting down.
GTTTAGGGTAGGTGTACTTAGAGGTACTGAGGCGAGTTCACTCCCACAAGATATCTAGATATCTTGCAAGCACATCTCCCTTTTTTTGTTGTCTGATTTATGATTTCTTGATATGCCTCTTCCTCTGACATATTTCCCTCACTTAGCATAGAGGGGGACCCGTTAAGACACCTTTTCCCGTTTCACAACTTTTTGAGCATGCTATTTATCCTGAGACCACGACTACATCGTGTTTCAGGTTGCACGCCAACTGACTAATCACAAAAACGAAGTTTCCCACTGTAAGTAGCCTGTGTCACCCCCATCCAGCTGAGCAATCGAATAGCAATACACTTATAAGTGCTCTCCCACGTAGAGAGCAAAGCAACACAGTTGTCAACACTTTAATGATCGTAATTATCAAGAGGTCACTAGGGCCATCACCCACCTCAGATACCGTACTGGGCTCTGATGGGACACACAACGTTACCTCTGCAGCCCGGCACCCCGCACTGCGCACCGTGAACATTAAACAGTACTTGATGTACTTGTTGGTTGCACGCACGGGTGCGCTGCTACGTGTGTATTTATCCTGGCCAAGGTGGGACGTGAGTAGCAGGGGGGCGGGGCCAATGTGATTTTTGCCCTTCTTCGGTTTCAGTCCTCCAGGCAGTGCAGTGTTACTTGTAAGGACGTCCTCCCAGTGGACGCACACGAGCACCGCAGCACTCCAGTAAAGAAAAGTTCTCGTACAAGCCCAAGTCCAGTCCAGACGAGTGCAGACCGCCGGCACAGTAAACAGTACTTGATGTACTTGTTGGGTGCGCGCCTTTTTACGACGTGACAATAGGCAGAGAAACTGCCTACAAAAAATACGTAAGAATGCAACACACTATACTCCAAGCCTTTGTCTTCTGCAAATGTGCTGCTCCTATCTGTTTCTAGATGTAAAAGTAAATGGGAAGTGTACTTGGGGATGGAGCGCCCAAAGAAAATATAGTATGAATTGCTTAAATCCTGCTTTATCTGACCTAGGGATGATAACAGACAATTGATAGCTCACTGATTCTTGCTCAGAGAGTATCAATATCTTACACTCCTCAAGACAATCTATATGAAAGCATCGGATCTGTGCATGATGGACTGTGATGGGATGGTGTACTTTCTATGCGTCATATGAGAAAGCTCTCCCTTGAAAAGTCATTTCCATTCAAGAGCTGGTTCCATTTGACATACCTTTGAGATACTTCACTTGACAAGTCATTAATGAAATTGATCTTTGGAAAATCACTAATATATCAAGATTTGAGTAACCAGCATAGAAGATGGATTGGTCTAGAATTAGTTACTGGAGATAGAATAATGATGTGACCAAAAAGTAAGCTACACCAACATATTTCTGTAAATGCTGGCCCAAGTAGTGACGATCAAACATATTTTGTTTTAAGAGCTCAACACCTCGACAAGAATCAAAGTGTTGCAAGAGGTATTCTGATAAGTGTTCGAAGCCAAAGTCTTTCCAATCCTCCCTTCCTTTGAGAATGACGAAGTAGTCAAGGAAATTGATATTTTGTCACTACAGGAATGTGTGAGGGGTCAGTAATGTGAGGCAGACAACTTGGTAAAGGTTTTTCATAAGATGCCATTTTATTAAATCAAAAAGGTTTGATAAACACCTCACTATCCTTACCGTGAAGAGGATTTCCGTGCCTATCAAATAAACTAAAGGAAACACTGTAACAAAAGAAATCTGTCCCTCACACTTGTTCATACAGCAAACTTATAAAAAGGATATACAGCAATTCAAATGCAACAGAAATAACAGTTATGCTCAACAAAAACCTTGCAACTGTTTCTCCTTGCAACCTTGGTGATATCTCGTTCCCCAGATTCAAAGCAGGATTTGCACTGACAGTTCAAAATTAAGAAAGTTCCATTTTACAACAAAGTTCTGGAGATAAGGTTCCTCTTTCTTCAAAGGTCTCTCACTTGAACTTTCAAGCAGTACAAAAGAAATTATAATTCTTTGTTTCTTAACTTGTAGTAAAGAGTTCAACACGTCTTCTTAAGAAACCAAAACATTTCAATAGCTGAACTTTAGCAACAACAATGTTTTTGTCAGGATGAATTCACAGTAGTTCAATAGGTAAAACAACTCTTCATCGCTTCACTTGTAACATAGAGTTCACCACATCTTCTTCTTTAGGAAATAAAAACACTTGTGCAACAGTGCACACAATACTTTAGTGGTCTTGCCACTCTTCTTCTTCAGAGCGTTTTACCACACCGCAGTACTTCAATGACTTTTACCTGGTCCACTCACTTGCCAGGTCTACCACTATAATGTCCCTGCCCTGGTATACTTGTCTGCCAGGACTAAAGAAACTCCTAATACTACTACAGCTAAATTTGCTTCAAACTACTTTGTAAAGTCTTTTGACTTCCAAATACTTCAGTATTCACTGCTTCCTTTGAGAAGACAAGAAACACGTTGGTGCTGTTTATTCCACACTTGTGATTGCTACATGCAATGCAGGTCGTGCTCCTCTCCGTCTGAATGTTTTCTATCAGAAGGGCTGCTCTCTTGCCACTCTTGTGTTCCCACTTCTACATAAACCAAATGCTGAACATGGCTTTCTCTCACTCTTGTTCTTCTTGTGCTTAGCCATTGCTTCTTTGGTTCTTTTACAACTATTGCCCCCTTCTCACTCTGGCCATAAGGTTCACAATCAGCTTGCTTCATTATTACCTTCTCTTGGATTTGACAATGATGATTCTTATATGCTGGTTTTAGTATGGCCCTCTTTTGGTTTTGGCAATACTGATTCTTGTTGTCTGGTTTTAGCACGGCCCTATTTCGGCTTTGGATATACTGATTCTTGTTAACTGCTTTTAGTATGGCCCTCTTTTGGCTTTGGAAATTGCTCATCTCTTTATAAGTATAACTGCAATCTTCTTGCCTGCTCCCACAGTTCTTAATCTGTCATTTTAGCTCCTTTGTATCAGTTTGGCAATTAATGTTAGTATGATTCTGCCCCTTAAACTTCTTATTTTCATTTTGGTATTCAAAACTATTGTTTGCTAGCGGCCAATGATGGAGCATTCTGGGGTCACATAACAGTTAACTCACCGGGTGTTGCATACACGTTCGCTCGCTCTGCTGCTTCTGTGCCTTCTGCTTCTTCTGCGTCGCTCCAGATGGTAAATTGCTTCTCTTCTCCTCTGACGGCAGAAGCCGGTACGGAGAGGAGCTTTCCTCGCTCCACAAATGCTCTACAGCTCGCCCGCCCTAGAGCACAAATTATACAGGGAAAGCTTTGAAAACTCACGCTTCCCGCTGCACAAGCTCTGCATTCAGGGCCATCAAAAGTGGGAAAGCTTTCCACAGCAATACTTCCCACTGTGCAATCTCTGCATACAAAGTCTTTAAAGTTGGAGACTCTCTCAGGGCCATCATCCACTCTGGCAATAGTGGCGTCTCTGCTTTTCAGTTTCCTCTGCTGCCACTGCAATATGGATTTACTGCAGACACTCCACCTTCTACTACTCCTAATGGCCTGCACCTGAAGGGGCCCTTTATAGTCACCTGTCCCTCTCAGGTATGAGTCATTAGAATCACTGGACTGCAACTTGCAGTCTAGTGCCTCCACAACCTTCTTCCTCATCCAAATACATTGGGCATTGTGGGACTTCAAGTCCCCCAATGTGCAAATTACCTTTTTCTTTCCGCACCTTGGTTTTAAATATATTTATTTTACTTCTATTCCTGATTACGTTTTCAAGAGGAAATTTAAAAGGAGTCAATGATTTGTTCAGAATCAAAGGAGAGTTAGCTTTTTCAGAATTTAAGATGCTAATGTTCTGATGTCTGTATTTAACACTCTTTTGTTGACTACAACAATTCTTACTATTATTGATGTGGACAACTTTCTGAGGGGGGACTTTATGCTTAATAAATGATTGATTAAGACAGTTTTTTCATAACCCCCAGAATTAATAGCTCTGGAACAATACATCTCACTGTGACAACAAGCTATTATATTTTCGGGCACCGCTGACATGTCCTTTCTATTTTGCTTAAGTCATCTCCTGAGGAAGACAAATACCCTGTCTCACCCAACCGAGTCCTGCTATTCCCTTGGGGCCCTTCTCCTCCCAGGTGATCCTCCCAGCTAATAACACCCCTAGGTATAGTATCAGGTAGTGGCTGTCTTCCCCTGTCCACCTGGGAGGAGACTTTAGGTAGGGTCTTTGTGAGGAATCCGCAGGATTCATCACAGGTGTGACAAATGGGGTACAATGGCCTCAGATGGCCTTGTCACAGAATCACATACTCTTCTGCCACAAAAGTCATGGGCTATAAACCTGTCTGCTGCCATCTATATCCCACAGCAAAAGAGCTTGATAAAATTGTGTAGGGGAGTTGGAACCACGTGTATAGGTTTCATATTTCCTCTGCCAGTGACCTCTCTGCATTGAGCCGAGCCAGCCCAACATGTTCACAACTCCCAAATCTTACTTTGCATCCTGCACCATCTAGCATCATGTTGTCATCATCTTGAAATCACAACCATCCTACCTTTTCTAATCCTGCATACCTAAGTGGAACTTTCATCCTCATGTAACTGTCACCCCCATCCTGGAGCTGTCATCTCCTCCTGGAACGGAGTCAGCTCTCTGCTCTGGAACAGTCACCCCCTCCAGTAGTTATTGACCTCCCCTTTGAATGGTTAACCTCCTCAGACAGAAGGCCTTGGGAATTGCATTGCCCCCACACTGATCCTATACTCCCCCCTCTCAAGCTGATCCATCATTCTTCACTATGAGCCTGATATCTGACACTGTTTTGTGCCTTTAGAGACCACAATGTGCACTTCTAGGTTTACTATTTATTGCATGAAATATTCATGCTGCTAAGGCCATGGATCTGTAAGAAGGACGCATAGGAGAAAATAAACATGGCATATGTAATGAAACCACAAAATCGCTTGATATATTGCAGTATTCTACACTGTTGCATGATCTAAGTTTCAAATTAATGAAGAGGTGAAAATACACCTTAGGGGTGGTGACTAGAAAAAAAGACATGCAATGCAGAGAAGCTTTCTGGATACACAGAGTGCAAAGCAAGTGCCCAAAGGGAATGAATGAAGAATTTATTTTGCAACCATTTTTAAAATGGCAGTTCATTTTTCTTAAAAGATGTTTGAAAGAAGAAGCATGGTATTCTTCTTCTGATATCAATTGCCCATCCATAGTTATATGGAAAATGTGTGATATCTTTCCCTTTTTTACAATTCAGGTATGTGAGTATGATTTTACTCAATATAGTTATGTGGGATTGTTGCAGATGACATTAAGTTCAGTGCATTATTTATCATGCAATCAGAACTGTAAGTTTTCATATAAGAGTGTACTTAAACTCAGATACTGTTTCTATAGGGAAGCAATTAGTGAAGTTAATGTGTAATATTATGACTGAAAGTGCAAGGTCACTGTGACTGATTGCACCCTGAGAACCTGTTACCTGTTATGAATAGTTTAAATGTAATATCTAAAATTCATTCACACAGTATATTTTTAGAACAGCTCTGAGATGTACATAAATGTATGTATGTATATTTTCCTATTTTGTTGTCCATGCCTAAAGTTTGGTTATTTGTAGAAAGACATATGTCCCGGAAGAAGGCACTGACCAACTACTGGCTACCAGAACCACCCAGGATGCCAAATGAACTCTCGGAGGTAAGCTCGAGCCACTGAACTTCCATTTCTTTTAAGTATATTTAGGATTTTTATAGTGTTAGACTGTATGAACTGAGGAGATTAATCAGATATTTGTAATTTGTCTGGCAGCGATAGCCAATATACAAGTGGAGGAACCGAGTGCCTATTTAAAGTAGTCCTTGCTGGAAGGGTAACCAAAAGGGTTGTGAGGAATATTTAAAAATTCAGAGTTGCACTGTGCACATGACCTTTGTTCTGTTTTTGGGACTGAGTACTGACACACTTGATTTAAACCAGGGATACATAATCATATGCAATTAAGGCTTATGCTACAATAAAACGAATAGTCCACCTAGTATGTATATGCCTCATCCTCTGTACATGGAACGATAGCAGCCCTGATGGGTTTCTTCCCCTTCGGACTCACTCAGTCCTTGCACACTAGGAAATGAGAAATAGCCACTCTAGTCATAGTAATGTGTCTATGTGAGCGTACTCCGTATCTAAATGTCTTTATGTGCCAACTTGCCATTCTGGATCCTGGTGTTGTAGCCGCCCTGCAACATGGGGTATGGCTGCCCAAATGTACTTACCTGATTGACTCTTGCCCCCTGGTGTTGTAGCCGCCCTGCAACATGGGGTATGGCTCCCCAAAGGTACTTACCTGATTGACTTTTTGCATCCTGGTGCTATAGCCGCCCTGCAATATGGGGTATGGCTTCCCAAATGTACTTACCAGATTGACTCTTGCAGCCTGGTGCTATAGCCGCCCTGCAATATGGGGTATGGCTTCCCAAATGTACTTACCAGATTGACTCTTGCAGCCTGGTTTTGTAGCCACCCTGCAACATGGAGTATGGCTCCCCAAATCTACTTACATGATTGACTCTTGCAGCCTGGTGTAGTAGCCGCCCTGCAACACGGGGTATGGCTCCCCAAATGTACTTACCTAATTGACTTTTTGCATCCTGGTGTTGTAGCTGCGCTGCAACATGGGGTATGGCTCCCCAATTGTACTTACCTGATTCACTCTTGCGTCCTGGTGTTGTAGCAACCCTGCAACATGGGGTCTGGCTTCCCAAATGCATTTACCTGATTGTCCTTGATGTAACCCTACTCTGTGGCACTTAAATGTAACTAATACCTGCAACAACTGTCCGTTATCATGTAACATAAGCACTGTAACCAATCTCTTAAGCTTAAGCGCCTAGATTCCCCCGGGTTTAGTGCACTATATAAATAAATTAATAAACCTTGAGGCACGTGCTATAGATTGTGGTAATCCCCCAAACAACAAATGTGATTATGCTGATACCAAAAACATAAAATTTAAAAAATCTAATTAATGCAGGATGTTTGCACTTAAACAAATAGATGGGCTGTAGGGTATGGGCATATATACAGGTAGGGGGCTGTTGAGGGCTGCGGTGGGCACTCCTTCATTGCAACAAAAGCAAAAAAACATTTGTTTTTATTGATATTCGAATTTTTCAAATTCGGTATTTTGAGCCTCAGGATTTTGTTTCCCGTTATTTCAACGTAGAACCGATTTTGTGACCTGTCCCAGCAGGTCTGTCCTTATTTTATGAAACATTTCTGTAGTGCATATCTCAGCTATGGTTTCAATTGTTTTCAGATGTGTTTATTGCATAACAACACTTCTTTTGAGGCCTTTACTAATATAATTGGGACCTATTCTGAGATACGAGGGACTATTCCCTTTCCTGTCCCAGATGGGAACTCCAACAGTCCACCACCAGGTCGCCCTGCAATCTTCATGCTGACCCTCACCCTCTTGCCCACCCTTGTAAAGGCCTTCAGTGTTAGGCCACCCATCCAGTTGTGTCAGCCCGCTAGCTACAATTTCAGCATACAACCAGGCACTTATTTTTGTATGCAGTGGAACGCCCAATACAGCAAATGCTTCTTTCTTGCGAGGAGATTTTCTTTTGATTATATCCTGATGAAGAGGATTCAAAACCAAAGTTAGTGTCTGTAATCAAAAGTGTTGAACCTTGTAGAGAAAGTCAGAAAAATACTTTTGAAAGTTGCATTATGATTATAAAGCAGAAAAACGATGGCATATGAAATAGCAGGAAAATGTGGGCGGTGCCACTTAAGGACTTGCTGACTTTGGAGTCTTTAGGTAGTTAACAGAGAAAACAAGTGTGAAAAAAGCAGGTTGAGTTGCTTGATGCCTTGCCACCTTGGGGCTTTCTGGGAGTGGATTAAAGGGGAACACATTTGGCTTTCTCTCTCATAGCAGAAGAAGGCAAAGGAGGGTACCCCCAATGCACACTCAGGAACTTAACAGGGCAGTTAAGAAGGTCTGATTGGAGGAAATCACAAGAATACAACTTCAACAGGAGCACAGCTGCAAAAACCTCTGACAAATGAATTTTAACTGGGTTCACCATTCTCTTCCTAACCTGTATCTCCTACCTGTATTTCTCTGTATCCCCTCTCTCCATGACCTTTCAAATGTACCCTTAATAGTCTTTTGTTCTACTTGTATTCATATTATTGTATCCCATTTATGTATGCCCTTGCTGTACATCGCTCTCTTGCTGCATAGCTATTCTTGCAATATATCAAACCACGGTAGCACCAAAACAGTGACAGTATCAGCTCAAGGTGAAAATGCCTACAATGTAAATTTGCAAGCGTTGCTACAACAGTGGCTCAATTTTACTGTTAAAATATTTGCCAAATTAATTCTACACTTAGGATTTTGTGCGAACATTTGATTTTAAACTTTGTATTCTTCCAAGCTCTTCTGTGTAAATATTGTGGTCAGTTATGCTAAGCGAAAAAACATTCTGGATATTTCATCATACTGTATGATGGCATATTTGTGTCTACTGACAACCCGGAGAAAGTAGAACATTTAAGGAGACGGCAGGCAGATTTTTCAATCATCAGCTCTATTAATATAATTTCTGGTTTGTGTGTCACTTGTGAGGCTACTAATTTGTGACAAATGCAACTTATAAAGTGGCATTAAGGTAATTGATATCGTCACACTCTTAGACCTAATCCATTGGGCAGTTCATTTTTTTTATTTCTCTGTTCCTTTTAATTTCCAGGATTCTAAAGCCACAACTGATACATGTGGAGAACATCAATGTTTCTCAGATATTCTTCCTGATGACATTGCAGGGAGTTGTGGTAAGCAGTTGTGGGACAACAAGAAGCCATCCAGGAGAGTGTTCTATAGTGAGCCACTGCAGGAGGGTTGGATGCAGCCTGTCATGGCAGGACAGGCATGGACAATGTTCTCAGTTCAGTGTTGGCTTGACTAGTGTCCTGCAGACGAAATGTCAAACATCTAAATGTGAAACTATTTGAAGAGCCATTTCCATCATACAGGGAAAGACAAGTTAAAAAAGGTGTCAACAAGTTTTATGCTAATAGCACTTTCTACAGAGAAACAGTTTGAGGAAACACATAAACATTCCAAAATGCACTAGTCTGAAAAGAAACTGAAACTGGACTAATGAGCTGGTGAGCACCCAAATAGGTAAGGCACAGAAATGAAAAACAGACTGTAATAGGGGCAATCCAGACGAAGATGAAAGTGTGGGAATATGAAACCCCTAGAGATGCATGTGGCTGGGTAACTCATCTCAGTTCCTGCACCTTATACCCCACCCATCCCTTCCACGAGGGCCCTTATGTGCGAATGTGATCAAGAGTATGGTCAGCCGTGTTTCCAACCTCCCCCCTAGTGAAGAAGGACTCAGACTAGTGGACATATTTGATAGTAGTTTCATTTAAAACAAAATAAAACACCTAACTGACCCTACTTCTAAAAGGGTGTTCTCTTCCTAACAAAACTAACTAAGGTGCTAGTCTATAGTCAAAAAAATAAATATAGTCTTTGGTCAAAACCTATCCACTACACTGGCCCTACTACTTAACAAAAGAAATAGGTTGTGTGCCCTGCACTCTTGGATCTTCACAAATGTATCTCTGACTGTCACAGGAGTCCCTACTGGGTCTGGATCCAATGGTTAGAAATAAACAAAAGTTCCACTCAAAGAAAATAATTCCTGTCAGTCTATCAGAAGTTCCAAAACATTCCCCAAAGTTTGAACAAAGTCTCATGTTCCCGAAAAAACGAAATGTTCACATTTCTTGTGGTGGAGGGATAGTTCACTGATCCATTTCCACCAACTTGGTTGATCTTCCCACACTTCAAACCACTTTCGTGTGTCTCTGTGCTCCCCTCATATATGCTTTTCACTTTGCTTATTGTGCCTTTCTGGTTCCTCTGGGGTCCCCTGGCAAAATATATCAGTTAGTTTGTTAGGGTTACTGTGAACCTTGACTACTTCTGCTTCTCATAGTTTTCTTGGGTACCTATGACCATTCTCAATGCTTATGCTGCTTGGGTTTCATGGGTACCCGTAATCATTTTCATTGTCTCGCTCTCTCTCTTCTCTCAGGTCCCTGTGACGGTTGGATTGGGCCAGGGTAGTCTTTCCCTATTACCTGCTTGTTCTCTCTTCTCTTCTCCCTCCATCCTGGGCAATCTGCGTTCCTGATGTGTTACAGGGCTTGCTCCAGCGAGGGTCTGTCTTATAAGCAATGGCAGCATTCTCTAAGGATTGCCGCTTTTCTGCTCTGGAGGCTAGTGGTCTTTACGTTCTGCTCGTCTTAATTCTCTCCCTCTCTCTCCCATTGGCTGTAAGTCTGAGAGCGGAGGACCCAGTCCTCCCTTCATCCCTGGACTCAGTGTCCGTTTGCGGGCTCTGGGCCCACCGTGTCCTGCACGTGGTTTCACATCCAGGCCCGGTTTGCTCCGCATGGCATCTGACTCTCCAGCATTGTCCGCTTCCTTGTTTGGTGTGTGACATCTCTCTCTTGCGTCCGCCTCCTTCTGTGCTGCAGCTGGCTCCACTGGTCTGCACGGCTCCTCCCCAGGCCAACGTTCTCACGCCTGAGGCTCGCCTCGGTGGTGGGTTTCTCCTCCTCCATTCAAGGGTTGTTGGACCTTTATTCTTGCTCCGGTATTCACAAGGGGCATTTTGCTCAACAGAGGTTGTAAAGCATGTGAAAAGTGCAATATTACACATTTGTATTGTCAGTATTTCTTATTCACATGTAGGCAGATAATACCTTGCGTATAGGGAGTTTTCCATTGGAATGTGAATCCTTGTCCTCTAAACAGTGCTCACTCTAAGTGAGGTTCTGCTTTCTCAAACCCCAAGGGAGAGGTTTGCTGAGGAGGCTCAGCTCCCTTGCCTCAAAGGAGGTGCCCCACCCAACAAGGGAAGAAGGGACAAAGTCTCAAGATTCGTCACAGGTATATGGAGATCTCTGGGTCACAGAGGCAAGACTTCCTCATAATAAAGATGTTTGCAAGTCTTACTAGCAATACAAAATATTTGATAATATATTTTGGAAGTACTTTATCTTAAGCAGTTTATCTTACATATCAAATTACAGAAGAAGTTTTTGTTTTACATTTTGTAATAAAATGGACTACACTCAAGAATGAACTCCTTAATTTGCCATTTTTTAAAATGTAATTTAATTTATAAAACTCATAGGAAAAGCAATGCATTTTCAGCACAAATAAGCTAAGATAATTTATCAGAGTGGAGGACATGGGTCCTTTAAAATGAGGTGAGAGAATGTGACTTAAAGACAGGTGTTGCAGGCGGAGGTGGAAACATAAACCAGGGATGAGGATAGAACAAAATGGTTTAGGGTGATTGTGACACATTCAATTTGGTAGAAAGACAACTCCTCACAAACAAAAAGCTCGCAGTTCACAACGAAAGTTGTGCTGCAGCATTGCATTTTTTCCTCATTTTGGCCCCGACCCATGCATTTTCCTTATGAGGGGGACACCCTTGCAACCCCTGTACCATCCCCAAACCCCACCCTCCTTTCCCTAACGCATATTCGGTGAGTTCTATCCCGCCACCCCAACCCCCGATATCCTTTTTCATTCACCCACCCAGTCATGCATAACATTCATGCCAGCACATCCACCCCACCCACACACATACACACCCTCTCACCCAAACACCCCCTTACCTTTCATACCGCTGCCACTTTCTTTTTCCGATGTGTGCCGTAAACGAACGCACAGTCCCCGACAAGCCGCCATTCGTTGAAAGTGGCCTCTTGGGGAATTGTTTACGATGAAATCGGCCAATTCTGGCACAAAATGACACAGTAATGGGATTTTGGAGGAAGTGCTAAATAAAGTGCATAGGGCTGACGTAATGTGATGTAGGGGTGTCCGTGAATGATAGGGAGAGAGGAAAACAGGTAATGCACTAGTGTAGAATACTAGGAAACAGGTTCTTCAGAAATAAGGAGGACATTGAGGTTGGATTTAAATAGTGGTACAGTTGGAGTAATACGGAGAGGGTGAGGAAGAGCATTCCAGAGTGGGGGTGAAAGAGAGCGAGAGGGAGTGCAGGGGCTCGAGTGTTGGCAAGGGTGTGAGCCGAGAATGATTGTAACGAGCAAGAAGGAGAGTAGGGAGTTTGATGAGTAGATGTAGGGTGGGACAAGTCCATCGATAGTTTTGAAGATGATGAGAATAAGTTTATACACGTGTAGTCCATTCTCCCCGATCCCTGGTGGTAATTTTTTATTCTTGAGTTGAGGGGTGCCGGGGTACTAATAGCAATAGACACCTCAGAGGGGGGCATTAGGGTTGGGTAACACCACTGGGGCTAGGTTAAAACTCTTGCTTCGCTTTGGCTTCTAACTATCGCCCTGAGAGAATTACCCTACCGGTAATGCCCCCCCCCATCGTGTTCTATTGCTTAAGAGAAATGTATTATGAGAGAGCGGGTCACCCATGGTACCTTTGAACTGCTGATCAGAGTATCTCCAAATGTGTCAGTGGAGATCAATAATTCACACAGAGCACTAAACGTGAAGCTCACAGATACACTGTACCTGAGTCTGAGGTTATTTTGAAAGTATTTCTGTGGAGTTAGGGGACTCATGCACAAACGTACAACAGAGAGCAATGCCCTTAAATACTTCAGCTCCAACTAGTGATTGACTCATAGAACATGGCAGTAAGCTTCTACCAGAGCATTTGTTTCCTATGACATCATCATCCTGCTTCTAGACAGTGGTTTTACTCTATTAGACAGTGCCCAATTTTCTGTTTGTACCAGGACACTTGATTCATCAGGATATACTCGATCTGACCCCAAACAACTGGTCTGGTTAAGTCCTTTCATAGTTCCCAGAGAATTTGTTGCAGGAGCTGGAGAACACCGGTTGGCAGCAAGAGCAGTGTTTAAAGACCAGTAACTCTGAGTTCCATGGTAAGCACAGCATTAACACTGTCTTTCCATAGTTAATACTATGTACTCTGTGCGTTTATTGGGGATTTTAGCAGGGCCCAGATAAAAACAGGGGCTCAGTACTAACCTATTATGAAACTTTCTCCCTCTTAGCAGGAATCCTGGTTAAATCTTAAGCCGATAGTAAAAATAACTTTGTGGGGCTCTCCTCCTATCAAAAGAAAGTGTGCACCACCTGGCAATCTTGAAAAAGTACACCTAGTCGAGGGTTGATTATAGTTCTATTTTTACCTGACCTTCGGCAAGTATCAATACCGAGCCCCCAGCCGACCTCAACTCCTACTCCCTCTGACCGGCCTGAGCTATCACTTTCCCATTGTACCACAGCTGCATGCTGTCAATCACTCAACATTCGAATATGATCACATGTTCTCAGCTTCTCTACCTATTCTGCCCCATTGCCGTCATTGCTCTCAAATATTCCCATAAATATTTTGAATTATATTAACAATAGTGAACAAGTTTTTGAATATTACTGCATGAACTATGACTTTTTCATTGATACCCACAATCAGAAAGTCAGCCACCAGCTCGCTCTCTTGTTATGGCAGATAAACTGCTGATGCAGCAAAACATTGTAGGCACCCCTGATGTATCACATTTACTCTGTAAATGTGAATTCCCTATTTCAAACTACTTTTCTTAACTCATTGTGACCTTGATCTTCACACAGTATAAAAGATCAATAATTAATAACAATGTTTGAATTCAGGCCCAGGTTCATCCTAGCCACCAGCTGATGAGAAATCCTGGCTTCATTGGACCAGCATGTCCAACTGATGCTTGCATCGCCATCAGTCACTGGTAGCCAATGCATTTCTTCTAAATATCCTCTCCATTGTCCATTACACTTTATCACACAGTTTAATATGACAAATTCTTACACCACAGTTCATGGATGCTACCGTGATAGTTCTCCAACATCGATACCAGGACCAAGCACTCATCTCTTCCCCTACATTCAGAGACCAGAAAATGAGTAACAACAAGTTGAAAGGGTAATTTCCACCAATTAGCTTGCAAGTCACAGAGGCCGACTGTGCTATTGGAGAAACACGGCTCCCTCATTAATTTCAGGTAACAACAGAGGCAGCTTTATTCCTTATCATGAGAGCCAAGGAAACAACATCCTACCCTCTACAGTGTTAATTTCCGTTTATTATGTAATCTGATGATTTTCGGTATATGGATTCCTGCTGAAGGGGCATAAGCTCTTCACCCCATGAGAACTTCCACTGAGCAATCCCATTGTTCCTACCAGTTTCGTCCGGTTAGGATGATCACGTGTTTGTCAATAATCTTGCCATCGATTTCTGTTGAGTAGCACTTTTTGGTCAATCAAAGGGTGCATGCTCTGGAGATCCACTGTACTGCCACCTGGCAACCTTTGCACTTGGGGACTGTTTCTGTATCCCTACTGGCCCCCTTCCAGCTCTTGACACCTGATGCCTGCACTTACCCATGCACTTGCCACATGCTGCCCGTCACTTTACTTATTGTTATTATTTATTCCCATGTATTGCACGGTCCCTGCCCCCTTCCCACGCACTTGCGCAATCTGAATGACACCTGGCCTAGTAGGATCGTTGTCCGTCCTTTCTTTGTTCCCCTCCCTTGCCTCGTCGCGCCTTAAACACTTGTGTATAGGCGCGTTATAAATGCCATATAATATCATATCATATCCCCCAAGTCCGGAATAAACAAGTAGTGACAAATTCAGTGAAATCGGGAAATATCTAAAAGGTCTCCAGAAAAGAAAAATCTAAGGGGATTAGGGCAGTGATGTAAAAAAGGTGCTCAGGCGACTTTTGTTTTTATTGTTGAACACTGTTCATGAAGACTTATTTTCTTTATTTCATTTTATTTCTCGTGTTACTCTCACTATCGTCTATTAGACATAACCTTTACTGGATAAATAACCTTCTAAGTGTTCCCACCATTCAGCTAGCAATTAAAAACACACATGGGCTGTATGATCTCTTAATGCCATATGGTCTCATTTTTGCCTTATAAGTGCCACAACCTTCAATGTATCGATCCGTTCCCAAATCACATTACTCAAAGGGATTGAGGTGAGGACTCTTCACGACCCTTTCGACTCCAGTACGATTTCTGTAAAGAACAGGAGGTCGTGTGGCCATGGCCGCTTGCTTAATTATATTTTGTTCTCTTACTTCGCTACTCCAATCTGAGTTCGTAGCTCCTTCCTCCTTTTTCCCGCTTTTCTTTTGCTCTCATTTCATTCTAAGAAAACGATCCGATGAAAGAGCCCGTGGGACTTCGAAAGCTAATGCTAACCCAGGAACATAGTTTGTGTTAGTCCAATAAAAGGTATTGATACTTGGATTTTGTGTAGTTACTGTAAGAATAGGTGTTTGTGATGCAAAATCTGTTATAATACGTCCATGAAAAAAACTTTCAAGGCTCTCTTGCCACATAGAAAACACAGAATTTCCCAAACACGCATTGCATTCTCTCCCCAAAGACATGCGTTTCGCCCTCCCTGTCCTTCATGCTTCGAGAGTGGATGGAGGCGAACATTGACGGCGGAAAGTAACATGAGTGCAGACGGCCCATGGCCTCCTCCTGTCAAAACATATTCATAAGATGTAACATATCAATGTTAAATAACATCTCCTTCCCACCCCAACCCACCGCAATAGTGGACTTTAACTACTATTGGCAGCCCTGGTTTGCTCTGTGCACAGCACTGGCCCATTGGCAGTATATCCTTCACCATCAAAACAGAGGAATCCTCGAGCAGCTGCAGAGCTGATGTGACGGCCAAGTTTCCATTCCTCCCCGCGGGACTCTCATCGGTTGCCTGCAGTGAAACACTGGTTTGAATTTTCTCTCTCTCGGATTTGCAGGAATGTTAGTGTCATTGTGGGACCATAAATAATTGAGTAATGTTTTTTGAGGATAACGAGGAGACATTTTGAAAATGTTTTCTGTGTCAACTGTGACTGCCCGCGTCAGTGCAATCCTGGCGGTGCATGCAGTGATCACAGTAAACTGTATCAATCTGTATGTTTTCTCTTGAAATTGCTCTGGATTGTGCTTTTAGTTGCTAGTGTCTGTTTTTGTTTGTGGCAACTTCCTGGATTGATTCCTGGCCAGGCAAGTTAATTGTCACATCAATCACTAATCAGGGTAACCTTTCCTGTGGTTACACCTCTTGCAGTGGTATTTGAGGCCTGGACATCTCTGGTTGGGAGCCTGATACGGGTGAGTTGGGCCTGAATAATAAGAACGCAAGTTATGTGGTTGGACTAGAACAGACCTTTAACATGATAAATGGTTTGTTTGTTGCCTGATTTTCAAAAATACAGCAAGCAACGATGACCTCCAACCAGGGTAAAAGAAATCATAAACATTCCCTTTGACTTGTGTGTGAAGAGGTACCGCGGCAAGAACTACACTTAAAAACGTAACACCATGGCAACAGTTGGGAAGTATAGAACACAAGGTAGTGGAAGACAGTGACCCAACAACAAAGTTCAGGGAAGACAGGAGAATCCTGGGCGTAGGTCCCTCTAAGAAAAGCCCACACGTATCTACTGACCATATTCATGATCACCCAAAGACCCCTGAGTGATGCAGCCGGTCGTTCTACACACACACATCCATCTTGCCCTCGAGGGTAGGATGCTAGCTGTTCAACTCTTGGTATGACTCAGACCTCGTCACACTTAAACGCAAGTGCAGGGTGGCTGAGAGGAAATGGCGTGCTTCCGGTACATCCTCTGACAAACTGGCCTGCCGCCTGCTCCAAAGGCAATACCGGCTCTCGGTCTGCACCAAGAAGAGAGCCGTCATCCAAGCCTGCATCTCTGCGGCATCTAACAACTCAGCCGAACTCTTTAAAATCTGCAAGGAGCTGGCCAATCCTGCTGCAGTCTCTACCTCATCTGACCCTCCCAAGCCCTCTGCACGGCCCTGGCTTCTCATTTCATCTCTAAAACTCAGGACATCCTGTCCTCGCTTTCTTCCTTTCCCCCTCCTCCCTCCACCCTCTGCTCTTCCTCAGGCCCTTATTCAGCCACCTCTCCTCCCTCCTTCTCTGCTTTTCCCCTGTTCTCCTCAGACAAGGTTTCTAGACAGGTCCGATCTATGAAAGTCTCGTCAAAACAGGTTCACCCCTGTTCCTCCAAAACCATCAAGGACCACATTGACACCCTGGCTCCTGCTCTGGCTGATTTCTGCAACCACTACTTCGCCACCGGAGTCCCCCCCCCCCGAAGCACTCCCCAGTGCACCCCTTTCTTAAGAAACCGTCTGCCAACTCTTCCTGGCTGGCTATCTATCGCCCATTATTCCTTTCCTGGGCAAATTCCTGGAAAAACTGGCCATCTCCCAGCTTAATCTTCACGTTGAATCTGTTGGTTGTCTCCATGACCATCAGTCTGGCTTCAGAGCTGCAGAAGCACGGAAACTGCTCTCCTGAACATCCATGAAGACCTGCTCTCTAACCTCGATTCCAACACCCCCTGTGTCCTCATCTTACTTGATCTCTCCTCTACCTTTGACACAGTCAACCATGCCATCCTGCTCAACCGTCTCTGTGATAACCTGGGTATCACCGATCAGGCCCTGGCCTGGCTGACCTCCTTCCTCTCCAATCGACCCTCCCATGTCCAACTTGGGTCCTTCCTCTCCTCTGTCTCTATCTCTACCTGTGGTGTTGCCCAGGGGTCTAACCTCTGTCCCTGGCTGTTCAACCAATATCTGACACTTCTTGTCCACCACATTGCTGCTCTCTGCCCCAACTTTCAGTGCTATGCGGATGACACTCAACTCATTTTCAGGCTCCATTCTGCCACCTCTTCTCCTTCTCTCATCTCTGACTGTCCGCCATCCAGGAGTGGTGCGCTGCCAATGATCTCTGCCTTAATGCCAGTAAGACTGAGGTTATCCTCATTGGCACACCTGCTCCCTCCTTTCCTGTCACTCTCTGGCAGCCTCTCTTGGCCCTCTTCCTGCTCCCACCTGTGAGGTTAAAAACCTTGGTGTTGTTCAACTCCACACATTCTTTCTCTCCTCACATCTCTGACTTCTCTAAGATGTCACACTACCAGCTGTACCTCCTCAGAGGTATTCTTCCCTTCCTCTCCTCCGCCTAGAAGCTCACTGTCTCCAGAGCTCTGGTTCTCTCAAGGCTGGACTACTGCAACAGCCTCTTTCTAAATCTGCCTGGCTCTACTTTCCGCCCTCTGCAACTTATCCAAAACAAGACTGCAAGACTTGTCCTTGGCCTCAAGCATATGGATCGTATCTCTCCAGGACTGAAATCTCTGCACTGGCTCCCAGTGGCGGAGAAGATTAAGTTCAAAACCCTCTGCATTGTCCACAAGGCCTTCAGGGGCCTGGGACTTCAATACCTTCAACTCTCTCTTCGTAAATATCTTCCTTCTCGAGATCAGCGAGTTGGTGGTAGATCTCTCTCTTCTGCTGGGGCCTCCCCCTTGGAACAGCCGCCCTGCCTCTCTGAAACTTGAGGAGAAAAATCTCCATTCCGGAAGCACCTCAAGACCGTCCTCTTTGCTTCTGCTTTCTCTACTCCTCTCCCCTGCGGGTCTCCTGGCTGAATCTGAACTTGCACTGGCTACCTGGTTAGCCTCTGATCTCGGGCCCAGGTCCCCTCCCCATCAGTTGCAGACCTGCCCTGCCCTCCTGGCATCCCTGGCACTCAGGGACTGTTTATGTATCCCTACAGCCCCTAGTAGCACTTGACACCCGATGTCTGCACTTACCCTTGCACTGGACACCAGCTGGCCACACTTTTATTTATTGTTTGATTCATTGTTTAAAATATTATTGCCTTACTTATTCTATATTTATCTATGTACTGCACTGCCCGCTCCCCTTTCCCCCATGCACTTGTCCCCTTCCCGCTCCCCTGCACTTGCGCAATCTCAATGTCACCTGGCCTAGTAGGATCGCTGTCTCTGTCTTCCCTTTGTTTCCCCTCCCTTGCCTCGTCGCGCCTTGAAACACTTGTGTATAGGCACGTTATAAATGCCATATCATATCATATCATATCATATCATATCATATCATATCATATCATATCATATGCAGTACCAACCACAGCCTTGCAAGCATAGCATAGCCTTTTTGTCCTTAAGGATTGGATGCTTGTGGTTCATATGACTGGCAATATGGAAATAGAATGCCATTTCTAGTGTTAAAACTGTCCATACCATGGCATCCATGCCATAGATGTCCTTTAATCATTTAAAGACTATTTACTATTCTTGTAACCAGCTGTCGCAGAGCCACCGTTAAAGGCCCAGAGACCTATTCAAAGCCCCTAATGAAGTGTAAATTTGAGGCTGCACATGTTATGCGATGGTAGTTCCTACACCAGTGCGATTATACCTTAGCCTATTGTGAGTATGTTAGGTATAGGGTGCCATTATCGAGGCATTTAAAGCTGCTCTTGGAATATGTCAGTCCTTCCTTTTTCTCTGCTTAATTGCTCATGACTTGATGGACTTTAGGAATTCAACTACCATATGCCACCCCATATAGTTTGACAAGGCCACTTTGCTTCTAATTTTGTCTCTTTGCTTTAATGTTAGCCGGTCAGATAGCACAGCGAGTAGAGTGCTTGCTTTGTCATCCCTGCAGAGCCTGTCGACGCAGGATTTCCTTCTGAGGTCGATAAATGAGCACCACACACCATGGGTAATAATAAGCAGCGCTCAGATGCCTAAGGGTTCATAGCGCTATATAAATGCAAATTATTATTATTATTATTATTATTATTATTATTATTATTATTATTATTATTATTATTATTATTATAACTCTGCTGCTTTGTCACACATGAATGTAATGCCAAAACGGCAAAACATAATTTTCTCTGCATATATCTTACTAGACATTGTAGTTTGCTCATTGCTGGTCTCAAAATGCTGGAAACCATTTGTTGTATGTGGCTTCCAGTGAATCTTATGACATAATACACTCAAACCCAAAAGTCATAACTCTTGCTCTGATGTCACCACAGTGAAATCCAAAATGCCATATTTCATTGCAGTGATGTCACATCACACACCTACTTTACTCTTTTGCTGGACCAAATGCTCATCGACCTGCTCAGAAGACCCTATATTTGGTCTAGTAGGGTAGAGATGGTTGAAACATACCCGTACAACATATGTTATGTTATATTATATTAGCTGAATTTATATAGCGCATGTTCACCCTAAGGCATCATGGCGCTCACCAGACAGAGCAATCAAGAAAGGTAAATGGAATTCAAAGCCAGAAGGTTTTTAAGGCCCTACGATAGGGAAGATGATCAGAAGAGGGGCACTGGGAACAGGGAAGAGAATTCCATGCCCTGGCCGCAGCAACCAAGAAGGCACAGCCACCCATGCGAGAGAGTCTGACCCGAGGAATTTGGATCAGAAGAGCAGATGTTGAGCGAAGTATGCCCCAGGCCCCAGGCCGCATGAAATGCAGGCCGATGGAGGGCCTGGGAGTTTAGGCGCGGGGTGGGGGGAAACGGCGCGAAAGCAGTAGGGAGGGGTGTCCGAATGGCGCCACAAGAAACAAAAGCCCAGGAAAGGGCAGGAAACAGCACCTGGGGAAGCTGCGAAATATAACAGCAAGGGGCCGGGGGGAAAACCCGCCCCTCAAGAAGGAACAAAAGGTCTGGGGGGTATAAGTAAGCAAGGAAAGGAGAGGCGGCACAAACCAGGTAAAGAGCTCACCTCTCTCGGGTAGGCTCTTAGTGCCTGGACAAGGGGAAGGAAAAACATTTGCTCTTGTGGGCTCACGCTTTTTCCACATTTTTCTTACTCGGCTAAGTGCAGCGGCTACGAGTTCGCCCATCCGTGCTGGAGCAGCGTAAAGAGGGCCAGAGGAGCACGGAAGCGGCGTGGAAGTACCAGCCAGATGACAGATAAGGAGACATTGGCAGTATGCTGGACCGTGAGGACACAAGCGAACAGAGCTCCCTCGGCAGGAGCAGGCGAGACAGGAGGCGGGAGAAAGATCGGTGGAAAAAGATCAAGGGAAGCAGAGGGCACACAGCGTACAGGAGTAGGAAGGCGTGGCTGACAGCTCGCCGGCGAAGAACGAGGAAGCGGTTGGAGGAGCAGCCAGGGTCAAGAAGGAATTCAGATGAGAAGGATGGCGGAAGGAAGAGCAAGAAGGGCACAAGAATTTGCAGAATGGGCAAAGAAGGCGGAGACGGAATATGGGGCACAATGGGTGCTGGAGATAATGCAGAAGGAAGAAAGGGCAAAGGCAATGTCACCCTTGCTGTTCATAGAGCCTAGCAGCAGCGAAGGAGAAGACGAGGTGCCACAAGGACAGAAGAGGGTGAGAGAGGAGCCAAGGAGATCGGAGGAACAGACAGAGGCACCTACCAAAAAGAAGAAAAGAAAAGAGAAAAACAAAGGTTCTGTGAATAATGATGTGGGGAATAAAATTGTGAAAATGTAAAAAAATTGCGTCACGGTTTCGGGAAAGTCGCCCAGAACCAATGGCAAGAAGAACAGAAGCAATAAGGGATCCAGGGAGGAGCAGCAGGGGAATTCTTCAATTGAGGGGGAAAGTAGTGATGACGAAGAAAGGGATCACTTAAGGGCTTGGGTAAAATGGAGAGGGGTGGTGAGCAGGGAGAAGCAGAGAGGGGCAAGGGGGTAGGGGCAGAACCCAGGGAAACCCCGGTCCCAGCGCCACAGGGGGCACCAGTAGAACCAAACACAGGAGGGGCACCGCAAGGGCCCAACCCACAACCTGTGGTGCCAACAGGGACACCAGCGGCACCAGTGGCAGGGGACCCGCCGCTGGGGGCGGTACCACCAGTAGCAGCGACGGAGGTTGGGGGACCAATCATGACAAAATATGGCAGACCAACCATGGGTAAAGATGAACAGGGCAGGTCAATGAAGGCAATGGCTTGGTACATAAATGACAAAGTAAAGGAAAAAATATGGAGAAAGGAATTAATTGATATTTACACATTGCTAGATTGTCAAAAGAGGGGGATGAATGGGGCACTGGAGGACATTAAGGAGGATGAGAAAAGCCTACTAAAAAGGGGGCCAGTAGTAAGGAATTTTGACAACTGGATGGCGCCTTTAATATAATGTCTACAATTATATTACAGAAATTCCCAGAAGACGGGGTAGCATTAGTTGCTTATCAGCAGAGGGTGCTGAAAGTACACGCGGCATTCAGGGGAGATGTATGGCAGGAGTATGATCACGAGTTCAGAAAGGAGATGGACTGCTTTCCGGATATGGGATGGGGTGAAGAGAATTTTAATCTCTACATATTTAATGTACTGGAGGAGAAATGAGATTCCAAGGAGCGAAGCGCAGGAGGGCAGCAGAGGAGGCAGTACTGGCAGAATGAGTACAAAGCTGATTATAGATACAATAACAGGAGATACGAACACAGCTATGACAGAAATTGAGACCAAAAATTTCGGAGCAGGACTATGGGTCACAGAGAGGGTGGCAGGGCAGCCTTCCCCCAACCACGCAGGGGGGAGGCAGTGGGAGCACGGGGGCAACGCGGGCAGAACCAGGGCAATGTCGGAATTTTGAGAAGGGAGTACCCTGTAGCTGGGGATGGAAGTGCAAGTTCAGCCACAAGTGCGAGAGATGTAAGGGTGACCACAGCAGCTCCAAATGCACAAGGGCCGCAGCTCCAAGCGGCAGGAACGATGAGAAGCGAAACTAGGAGCTGGGACGAGAAGGGAGCCACACCAGTAAAAATTGAGAAGGGTAGCTCCAGAAATACCCGGACCAAAAAGCAGCAAATGTGATCAGGCAAGGTTTTAGAGAAGGTTTTAACATCCCGTTTACCGGGCGAGGAGCGCAGGACATTCCGAAAAACCTGAAGTCTGCTACCGAGAACAGGGATATAGTGACCAATAAAATCAAAAAGAGGTAGAAATGTGTAGGGTTGAGGGACCTTTTACAGCCTTACCATTTGAAGAATTTATATGCTCTCCACTGGGGTTGGTGCCAAAAAAGGAAGAAGGGGAATACAGGCGAATCCACCACCTATCATACCCCCGGGGGCCTCAGTGAATGACGGCATTGCACAGAGCGATGAAACAGTATCATACTCAGATTTCGAGGAGGCGGTAGAACTAGTCAGGAAGGCAGGAAAAGGGGCATGGATGGCAAAAGCAGACATTAAAGCAGCATTCCGGCTGTTGCCAGTCAAAAGCGAATCTCAGAGGTGGTTGTGTATGCATTGGGAGGGGGAATACTTCATCGACAAATGTCTCTCTATAGGGTGCGCCATCTCATGCGCATATTTTGAGAAGGTAAGTTCATTTTTACAGTGAACAGACACAGAAGAGATGAGGGAGGCCAGGATGGTACATTGCCTGGATGAATTTTTATTCGTACGGCCCAAAGGTTCAAACCTATGCAAGGCAACCCTGGACAAATTTGTGGAGATTACAAACGAGTGGGGTTTTCCGCTGGCGGGGGAGAAAACAATGGGCCCAACACATATTATCTAATTCCTAGGGATAGAAATTGACTCAAGGCTGGGGGTGTGCCGGATGCCGGATGACAAGGTAACGGATCTACTGAAGACAATAAAGGAACTACAGGGAAGAAACAAAGTGACAGTGAGAGAATAGCAAGCGCTGGCAGGAAAGCTGAACTTCGCAGGGAGAGTCATACCACAGGGGAAGGTGTTTCAGAGAAGCCTTGAGCTGAAAACAAGAGGGGCTACAATGGGGCACCACAGAGTCAGGATAGGGGGAGGAATCAAGAGAGATCTGGAAGTGTGGGCAGAATTCCTGAGGTATTTCAATGGGTCAGTGATATGGCGCTCACCCATAAACGAGGAAGGGAAAAGGGTGTTGTTCACCGATGCAGCAGGTGGCCTTGGTTTTGGCGCAATACTGGGGAGACAGTGGTGTGCAGGCAAATGGCCAAAAACATGGCAGGTGGCGGAATGGACAAAAAACATAACGCTGCTGGAACTCTTCCCAATCTGGGTTGCGTTATGCGCATGGGGGGAAGAGCTAGGAAACAAGGAGTTGGCAGTATGGTCGGATAACATGGCGGTGGTGCACGTGTTAAATAAAGGGAGTGTGTCATGCCCAATACTGTTGGAATTAATGTGGGCAATCACCCTGGAAAGCCTAAAAATGAATACATGCATAAGGGCGAGGCACATCGCTGGAGAAACAAACGTGGTGGCTGATGCAATCTCTCGTTTTCAGTGGGAGAGATTCAGGGAGCTGAGACCGGACGCAGACAGGGAAAGAACGCCCACGCCGAAGAAGGCATGGGTCCTGTTGAAAGCACTGGAAAGGAAAGAACGGTTGGCTACAAGGTCGACTCTAAAGAAGTGGGAGAAACACGGAGAACTGAACAGGTCATTGACAAACTGACCAGGAACGCCCTAACGTACAAAACGGGTAAGCAGTACGAAAAGCATGTAAAAGATGTGTTGGTGGAAACAGGTGTGCAAGAGGTGTGGAAAATTTCAACCGAAAAAATGTGTGAATTTCTGGAAGGGGCATTTGCCAAAAGGAGAAAGAAAAGCTGGGCGGCGGCACACCTAGCGGTGGTGGCATACACCACAAAAGTGGCGGGCATACTGGATCCAACCAACAGCACTAGAATAAAATATGCTATGAGAGGATGGACTAAATTAGAGGGGAAGAAACCAGATAGCAGAAGGCCAGTGAACTTTGGGAAGTTAATAATTTTGTTAAAAGTGTTGTGAGATACATGCAGAAGCATATACGAAACTGTGCTGTTCAGGGCAGCGTTCGCGCTGGCATATTATGGGGCTTTCAGGGTTGGGGAGCTGGTGGCCAGTAATACGGTGGCAGGAAATGGCCTGGCAAAGAGGGATATTAGTATGGGAAGCAAGGGGATGTCTATAATGTTAAGGAAATCTAAAACAGACCAAACGGGGAAGGGGAGAGCAATAGACCTCAATTGCAGCAAAGAGAAGGACCACTGTCCCAGATGCATCACCCAAGAATTCCTAGATCTCCGACCAGAGGTCGACGGGCAGCTATTAATACATAGGGACGGCAGCGCACTCAGCAGGTACCAGTTTCAGGCGGTATTAAAACAGGCGGTGGCCAAAGCAGGATGGGATCCAGCCGAATTTGGAACACACTCATTCAGGATAGGGACGGCAACCTCTGCATGGGCGGGGGGCCTGGGAGCAAAGGGAGTGAAAAGGATAGGCGGGTGGAAGTCGCAATGTTTTAATAAATACATAAGGGAGGAACTGATATAAACGCTTATCTCCCCCATTTCCATAGAGGCTGGACCCTACAAATCGGCAAGGATAGTGGGGCACTCCTTCATGACCCGGGCAGGGAGGTGGCTGGAGGAATCGAAGCAAGGTCTGCAATTCAAAAACACAATCCTGGTGGGGCCTCCCGGGGATGCATTGGGAGGACATTCACGACAGGCTGTCGGACCTGATAGGTTTCAGGGACCCCCCCGAGCACCTGGTTATACACCTTCGCGGGAACGACCTGGTGAGCACAAATAGGGGTAAGTTACAGAGGAACATTTGCAAGTCACTACATAGCATAGCCCACAGTTGGTGGAAAACCAAGATTTTCATGTCGGAAATAATACCAAGAAGGGTCTGGTACGGGGCACATAGGAGGCATGCAATCGAGATAGCCAGAAAGAAATTAAATAAATCAGTGGAAAAGTACTGCAAGAGCATAGGGCTACACTTCATAAAACATGGCCTAAACCAGAACAATCCGGAAATGTTTCACCAGGATGGGGTGCACCTATCAAGCAAGGGGATGGGGGATTTTTCCGACAACATTTTTAGGGCACTCCAGGAACAGGGTTGTAGGTAGAGTGCTTTTGGGGGGGCCTGAACGGGCGCAAATAGCACCCGCTCAGGTGTGGCGGCATGTGCTGAGGAACGAAGGCCCAGCGGTAACAAGGACTCGGGAGGAGCCTTGGGCAACTTCGAAGCTGGACACAAGGTGCCCAAAAGCATATGGCAGTGTATCGATTTTTGTTGTTATGTATTTTCTGTAAGAAAATAAAATGCCTATGGCCTACAACTTTTCCATAAACATAATTGGTCTGTGATTTATTATTTAGCCACACTACTCAGCCTAGTCGCAGACGGACATCGGGGAGTATTTAGTCTGCAGAAATTCTGCTCCACATTTATGAAAGGCTCTCTGTACAATGCAGAAAGGACACGCTTCTTGACTGGGAGCCAGTGAAGTTGATGGAGCAAGGGAGACATATGGGCACCAAACGGGGGCGAATAACAGACCTGGCTGCAGCGTTCTGGAGGAGCTGGAGGTGGTGCACAAGATAGGCAGGCTGAGCTAGATAAAGCACAATACAATAATCGATGTTACTAAGAACAAGAGCAGCCACCACAGGTGCCTGAAATTGCACAGGGATAAATGGGAGAACTTTCTGAAAAATGTTGAGTTTCAAATTACCAGATTTACAAACTGAGGCGACCTGATCAAACATGGACAGAGAGGAGGACATTTTTCCCCTAAATCCTTAACAGAAGAGGCAGGCGGAGGGAATGGTCCAAGAGTGGTCGGCCAAAAGTCTGGCATCCAGAAAGACAGAGGGCTGGAGGTGCCAACAACAAGAACCTCTCTCTTTTCACCATTTCATTTCAGCCAGTTCGCGTCCATCAAGGCAGCCCCTAAACTGTGCAGCAGTATCAGGCCGAGTAAGGTCAAGACGGACCAGGATATGTCTGTCATCGGCCTATGAGTAATACCAGAAGCCATGGGAATGGATAAGGCAGAGAAGTGTAAATGTAAATATTAAATAGTGTGGGGGAGAGATTAGAGCCCAGCGGAACACCGCCGCAGGATGACAGAGCAGACGTAGAACAGAAAGTGGAGAGAAAAACGGACTGAGAACGGTCCGCCAAGAAGGCAGAAAACCAGTTCAGAACCTGACCTGACAAGCCCACAGCTGATCGCCGGGAGACCCGACACCACCCAGGTGTCAACCAGGCGGACAAGTTTGTCAATCATGGATGAGAGAACTGACTCGGTACCTCTCCCAGGGCAAAAACCAGACTGAAAAGAGTCAATGAAACCAGAAGATTCAAGAAAGGAAGAAAGCAAAGGGGAAACCAGAGACTCACACAGCTTCCTAAGATAAAGAAGCAGCGAAATAGGATGAACATGTGAAAGCACAGAAGGATCCAGAGAGGGTTTCTTAAGCAAGGGAATAACCAGTGCATGTTTCAAAACACTGGGAATATACCCAGAAGAAAAATACATATTGACAGATGATGTAATCAGTGAAACAATATCCCCCGAGGTCTGAAGAAGAGCAAGAGAGATAGGATCAAGAGGTGAAGTAGATTTAAGTTTATGAAGTGCAATGAGGACGTCATGGTCAGAAAAGGTTGGGAAAGTAGACCAATTAGCTTTAGATATAGAAGAAAAAGCAGGAGGATAAAAGGGGTGCAGACTGCCCCAAAGTATTGCTATCAGTCTGACTAATAGCATCAATCTTATTAAGAAAAACGTTAGAGAGAGAGTCACAAAGATCCTGAGAGGTTACAGCCCGTGAGCTTGCCTTGACAAGGGAAGAGAGTGAGTGGGCCAGGTCAAAGAGCACTTTAGGTTGATTAATGGCTGCCTCTACCTTCATACTGAAAAAGGATTGTTTGGCAGAGACAATTGCCTTCTAATAGGTTGCCGTGGTAAGACGCAAGAGAGTTTTATGAGCCAGCAAGTAGCTGGCTCTCCACTTCCTTCTTTTCCAACTGCCTACAAAGAAGTTTATGGGCCTTGAGTTCATCTGAGAACCAGGGCTCAGAGGGATGATTTTTCTTCTTGCAGAGCCTAAGAGGAGCCAAGGAATCAGCTACCGCACAAAATGTTGCAGCCAAAGTTAACAGAGAGCAGGGTGAATTATGGGCGCATTGAGAAGTGAGGGAGGCTAAAAGGTCAGAATTAGAGACAAGGTGCCAGCTGCGCTTAAAAACATCTTGTTTGTTCACAGATGGGATAGCAGCCAGTACTGAAATGGAGAAAGGCACCACAAAGTGGTCAGTCCATAATACTGGGAAAGGAGAGGAAACAGTAGCAGAAGCCTCAGGGGCAAAGACAAAATCAAGAACATAACCCAGCTGATGAATAGGGCCAACAACCAGCTTGGGAAAACCAAATTCAGACATAAGAGCCAGAAAAGTGGAGACATGCCAAGCACTGGCTGTGCTAACTGGGAGTTTGAAATCTCCCACAATCAAGAGATTGGAATATTTAAGTTGCAGTTCAGACGCAAAGGTAGGAAACTCTGCACAAAAAGGGCTGTCAAGGCCCGGGGGCCTGTAAACCACAAGAATAGACAGTGTAGAAATGGGAGAAGCCACAATACGGGTGAGAAGACACTCCATCTTCAAAGAATTATCAGGCATGAGGCAACTCTCCCTCACCCAACCCCCCCCCGGATGAGTAGAGGGGCGTTCAACATGAGCAAGCGAATAATTGGAAGGCAGTGCTTGAATTATGGATGGGCCTGAAGTATCGCGGAGCCAGGTCTCAGTCAAGAATAAAACATCAGGCTGAGAAGTATTTAGCAAATCATAACAATCCAGGGCATGAGCCACCAGACATAAAATTGTACATGGTGACTATCAGTCAAGGGGACATATTTCACCTGGTGTTTCAGAACCACTCCATAGACAACACACACTTCCCTCTCATTTTCTATTTGATTTGACGCTGAACCCCTCGGTGGAATATTTGAGTTTACTCATGTATGCAGATCACACTGAAAATAATGGTAGTGCTGAATTGCTTGGAATAGAGACACACATATCACATTTGTTATGTCCCACAAACATTCATAGGTGAATTTGAAGGGTTTTGTTGTGCTACATCCTCATCTTACCATTCTGCAACTAAAGTGTGCCCTTGAATTTCAATGGTTTTGTTATTCCATAGATATTTTCTGTGACACAAGCCATGGCCTTCAGCCCGGGACAGTAGCCACGGCCTGTGGCCATGCCCACTATATATTTCAGAACACTTCCAGACCACCAACCATAATAAATCTAAACAATGTACAAACAAAAGTATGGTCTACACAATGTCTTACCTATTTTCTTTAATAAATGTCTCATATCTGTTCACTCACCATAACATCTCTGAAAGACAATGCAATTTCTTTTTCTTCATAATACTACTGTATGAATGCTGAATATATTCCTAGTACTCAACCATGTAACGTTGGACAAATTCATCATTTTGTAGAGAACATTGTTTTCTCATTGGAGAGAAAAAAAACTCTACTCACTTATCTATAATATCAAAAAATGCATATTTACACACATTAAATTCTATCTCACTTAGTACAAACATCTCTATATGACACACGTACTGAGGATGTTACCATTCCAATAAATGCACATTATATGGCTGCATTGGCCATGCACAATATGGCCCACAAATTACAAGTCTAATGAAAGGGAAGTTCCTAACTTCAGTTTGTTCTACTTTTTCAGCATCAAAGTAGTTCATAGAATGTATTATGTTTAATATTACCATCCTACACCAAACGCCAGACTCTAAACTCTAAAAAGGGTAATATTCCTATTCAAGAGTGAAGGTAGCTATTGAAATAGAAATGCACAGTTCATAATACCTCCAGTTCCATTTTTAAACATTGAAAAAGACAACTATGCACCCTATATTTAATAATAGTGGATATTAAAAGAAGCACACTTGGAAAAGGGAGGAGTGTGTAGACTCTTCTTTAGAGACAATAATCACTGCATCAGTACAACAGCTACACTAAGCACTTATGGAACTAAAAACCTTGTTTTACATCAGTAAAATCTAAATAGAATTGTCCACAACATCAATGCACCTTGAAGTGTAGTCGTACCATTATTTGAAATAATAGATAGACAGTAAAATGCCTGTATGAATATACATCAACACATACTACAAGCTACATTAAGAATATTAGAATTGTTATTTCAATACTTCTTGTAAAATCTGTGTGTGTCCTTGCTCTGGCCACCTAGACACATGAGACAGGAATAATGGCATTTCATAATTTATTCATCATCTTTCAAAGTTTTTCTTTAAAATTCTATTATTTATTAATACATCTATTTACTCAGAAGCTTCGTTGTATGTGTAGAACACCATCTTGAAGTTGTCAAATAATTGGTATACTACATTTTGTAAGTACCTCAGAAACACCACTAACTGATATTTAAACAATGTGGTCTTCCACAAGTGAGGTAGCAACAAGCGCCATCTAAAATGGACATCTTTACAATTAAATTTGAAACAACATGCACAAAGCTGCATTTGAATAGCATTCAACTCCTGATTCATGCCTAAATCTACAGTGGGGGTATGTCATATTTGTTTGACTTTCCAACACTGCTAGATTCTGTTCTTTTGCAGATTTAATAGAAACCACTTTGTTTGAATGTAGCTTCACTGGTTGTTTATTTTTTCTTGCTATAACATTAGCAGGAAGAGTTATAATTTCAATTCATTACAGTATATTAAAAATAAACCTTCAATATTTTTTACACAAGACAGGGCTACATATGACATTCCTTCGTTGGACACTGTATGACCAATTGTGCTCTTTTCACAAAGGTATCCTGAAAATCACAAAGCATGCAGAGGTCCAAGAAATCCAATTAGGTTCCTCTACACAATCAAACTTCATGAGAATGTGTTCTGTACTGTGAGGAAAAGTGAGAAATGCAACAACTCTTCCCATTGCTCCATTGACTAGGCCAATTTTTACATTCAAATTCCTTGTTAACATTACTCGGGCATTACTTAGACCCGCTGTTTTAGATATGGCATTGTCTAATTAAATTAATCATGCTTTTACTCTTTTATCTCACTCTAATGGCATACGATGGCCATCTAAAATCATTGTAGCAAGGATATTGGTAATTTTACCATCTAAACTCTAATGTTTTTCTTTCACCTGTTGCATCATCTCACATGCAGAAACATTTTGAAATCGAGTTCCTGTCTAAAATGTATGAGCAACAGCATAACACAAGGTTTGAAAATTCACTTTCAAATCGTAAGTGAAAAATAAGTTCAATATTGGTGTACAACGAAATGCTGGGGAAGAAGTTGGAACTTTATAAGCTCCTACGTTTTTTTACCAGACAATGGTTGGTGCACCTTTTGTTGGTTTCATTTGGTATAATTCTAGACTGTCACCTATTACGTCACGTGAGTGTAAAGGATGAATAGTGTAATGGTCATACAAACTTTTCCCTTCTGCAACAGGTAAACATTGGAACTGATCTTCACTGCTCTTGCTTGTTGACTCAACTTAAAGTATAGACAAGTCTAGTGCTTTCAGACTTCCATTATACAAATCATTGTGCTTTACTAGATATTTCAAACCTTCTTTGACCTTTCAGATGTCTGTAAGCTGTTGCCAAACTTGCTCAACTTTTGTGGCAACACCATTTACTAAAACAAATATTCTGCAATGTCATGTTTCACTCTTAGAGTGTTGACATTTTCAAATACACAACTTTGCCTCTCCCACCTTGCACTAAATAGTTCTTAGGCAGTTTTGTCATCTTTGTTTGTAATCAAACAATAACTTGAAAAGGATGAACAGTTTGCAATTCAATCACTTCAAACATGTTAAATTTTTGAAGCACAATTGGAATTGTAGGCACTACCATGCCATTCAAGACACTTCTGGGAGGAATGCATTTTCTTTGGTAAAAACTGATGCAGTGACTACAAACATATAGTGCCTCACTTGTGTCAAATCGCTCTTCTAAAAACAAATACAGGTGAAGTTCTTTCCAAACATCTACAGTGACTGTAACTTTCTCCTCAATGTACACTCATTGTACTTGTGGTTCATAGAAAGTGTGTCAACATGACACACAAACAATGTTGGGTCTTTTGCTTGAACACAACTCAAACATTGGGATACCTCCTTTGTACTCTTTTTTTAAAAACTTTTATTTGGCTTGCACAGTTTACCACATTACATCGTTTACAGGTGCATTACGTACTGTTACAGTTATTTTGTCAAATACAAAATTGGAGTACTACATATTCACATTTCACAAATCTTCTGGTTCCTCTTCCCTCATACTTTTATCTGCTAGGTATTGACTGAATCCAACCAAGATTTCTTTCGGGCAGCGGGTCATTGGTAGTAAACTAGAATATACTTCTTTGTTGTCATTTGCCCAGGTCATGTTTTTCTCCCATTCACTCAACACTGGAGGTTCTGCACTTTTCCAACACATTAATATCACACGCTTCGCTAACAGTAAACATAGATTCAGAAATTTGCGTCTGACTGGATTCATTTAGCAAATAATGCCCAACACACATCCTCCCGGGTCCCAGTTTATAGGCTGATCAGACATCTCACCAAGCGCTCTACACACGTCCGCCCAGTACTGAGCTAGCCTCCCGCATGACCACAACATGTGCAATATGCCTTCTTCATTGCTCCCACACCGTGGGCATTTTCCCATTGATGTGGTTTAAATGGTTTGAGTCTGGCCGGGGTGAGGCCCTGTTCAATATCTTAAAATGTATCAGGCGGTATCTAGAATTACAAGATATGCTTTTTGTCAATCCACACAGTTGTGACCAGTGTGCATCTGTAAAGGTGATACCCAAATCTCATTCCCGCTCCTCTTTAACATCTGGGGCATGGATGCCCCTGGTTGATAGTGTGATTTTGTAGAGTGTATAGGGTGATTACCTCACCGCACTGGGGGAGAGTATACATCCCAAGCTTGGTTGCAATGGGAGCTCTTCAGGGAAACCTTCCCACGTTTAGCTATTGCAGAGTGCAACCTGAGGTATTGCAATTTCTGCATCGGGGTGTCATCTACAATTGGTTTAATATCATCCCAGCTAATTAACCGTTTATCAACATATAAATCCCAAAGATATTTATGCCTTTGTCTTTCCAGTGTTTGGACAGTTTTGGATCTTGCATCGGGGGCAGGTACGGTGCATCCGATATAGACATGACGTGGCTATATAGCACAGTGTTTCTGGGTTTTTCAGCAAGCCTTGTCCACGCTCTACATGTGACCTGTGTTGGCTTTATATAATTATCGTTCCTCAATCCCCCTTTAGCCAGTTCGTCTAGTAGCCTTGTCGGGCCCCTCCCTTGAGTTTCAAGTGTCACGTGTGATGCACTGTGTCCACCCTAAGTCCAGTATGTTGCATAATAAACCTGGAGTCAAGTGACAGTTGGAAGGGTCAAGTGCTGCTGTTTTTCTCCTTACTTGGACTCATTTTGCATTGCTAAAAACTGACTTTTCACCTTGCTGTCAACGCTGGGAAACGCTGCTGAAAAAGAGTGCTGTTCGCTTTAAACCTGCTGTGCACGCTGGGATCTCTGTGCGCCCCTCCCACCACCTTGCTGCCACAGACTCAAAAGCTCCAACTCTAATCGCTATAAAATCACAACGTTTCGAGTCTGAATCTGAGATTATGTTAAAGGTGAAAAATACCTGTGTTCTTTGGGAGCTGCTAAATAATGGTGGCTCCTTTAGATCTGATGAAATGCTCGCACAAATTAGTGAAAAAAAAAATCTTGGTGTGATCACTATTCAGATCTATTTTCAGCACTCCTAAATACTATTTCCATAGAATTAGCAAAATCCTTGTCTAAGTGGAACATCGAAATTGACAGAGCTGATGTTGAAGATAGAATCAAGAAGCTCAGTTCCTCAAGAGCAGCCAGCCCCGATGGGATCTCTAACCATCTTCTAAAAAAAATCCTGAGGCATGGAGTAGAATCTTAATGCAAATTTACAACCAAGTATTAAGAACAAAGCAAATTCCAACATCCTGGTGTAAAGCCATCATTATCCCAATTTATAAAAAAAGGGGACAGGAAAAATGTGCATAACTATCGCCCCATAGCGTTGTTGGACTCCATGGGGAAGTTGTTTGCCTCAATAATTTTGAGAGACCTATCTAAATGGGCAATGAAAGCTGGAATCCTTGATCTACAACAAACTGGATTTAATAAAGGGATCGGAACATTATTAAAAATCTTTACGTTAGGCATTCTAAAAGCCAAAGACTTACATAAAAAATCCAAAATATATATGGCTTTCTAAGATCTAGAAAAAGTATTTGACTGGGTACATCGCACTAAACTATGGCCGAAACTAATCAAGTGGAACTGTCCAAGGGATTTAATAGAGGGAATTCAAGATCTTTATTCCAATACTTCAGTACAGATCAGACTTTCAAATGCTGGCACTCTTTCAAAGCAAATACCAACACATCAAAGGTTGAAACAAGGGTGTGCTCTTGCTGCATTCCTTTTTAGCCTGTATATAGCAGACCTGGGAACATCACAAGCTGAAGTTCGAGCTTTTCCACACCGAAAATAAATGACAAGGCTATTGCTTGGATACTTTATGCTGATGATATTGTTTTCATTGATTTTGCCCCTGTGGGCCTGCAACGGCGACTAGATTGCTTTAAAAAATATTTGGACATGAACGATATGACCTTAAATGTCCACAAATCTAAAATCATCCAAATGTCGTTGCGCTAATTCCAAACTCTACAAAACTAAGTTGGTTGGTCAAATGGAGTGCAGCTAGAAGTTGTTAACACCATTGAATATCTTGGTGTGCTGATTAACAAAAACAACAACGAAAGCGCTCACTATCAGAGTCTTAGATTAAAAGTGAAACGTCTAACTGCCCAAGGATCCAAAATCCTTCAACAATACGGAAGATTTTCCTTGATACCTTTGTTAACCTTTTTTCATCAAAAAGTTGCTGGCATTTTGACCTATGGTGCCGAAGTGATGATCCACCTACCATGGGTCATCTGGCAGCGTTTTGGAAGGTCTCTTTCGGCGATCATGCCTGCATCTCCCTAATGCCCTTAAGATGGCAGTAATTTGTCAAGAACTTAAATTGCAATCACTCAAGTGTATGGTATTATGGAAATCTATTTCATTAGATAGAAAGACCAAGTTGGCAGAAACAGATTCTCCTATGAACATGTTCTGCCCTCTCGAGGGATTTAATGACACCATCCTTCAACAGTGGTGGTCGAAGAATGCGCTAATAATGAAATCGCGCGACCAAAGCGAAGACAACTTAATCTTGAATCCCACGAAAATTTTAAAAAAATGGACAGAGCAAGACTGGCGTGAAACATTACGATTGAGAAACCAAGATCATAGAAGACCATCACAAGAAACAGATAAGAAAGGATTAAATAACTTGCCTTCATACTTAAAAAGATTTCCTTCGCCTATTTATCACGATCTTCTCTTACGTGTAAAACTCAATATTTTACCTACTAATGACATTGCTCTGAAAAGGGAAATAAATTTGCAAAATGAAGCAACTTGTCGGTTTTGTAAAAATCCAGAATTGATCAAAACATTGATGCACTGGGTGTTGCTTGCCCAAATTTGATTGATCCGCGCTCCCTTTATTTGAAGTAAATGAAAATGTTGTTTTCTATGGACCTTAATGAATCTTGGTGGGAATGGATGCTTATGGGAGAAAGCACTAGTCTGTGTCTTGTGATGCTCAATTTATTGAGGCAATTCTACAAAAAACTGAACCATATGAATGTCGGCGATCATCATCTGAGCCCATTTACTTGATTTGAAATTGTGAGCTTTTAAGTCAGTTCTTCTTCTAGCAAATATGTAAATAGCTGTACCTTCTGGACATTGTTCTTAAAAGTAATTGTCCACTTTTAATGATCTGAAGAGTGAGATGTAATGTAAATTGTTAATTTAATTTAATTTGTAAAGCCGCATGATGGCTTGCTTATTTTGTTTTAAACCAATAAACATTTCAATAAAAATAATATATATAATAAGACTGTGATGAGAGTAAATACAGGTCAAAGTCGGGGGCAACTAGTCCCCCTTGCTCGTATGGCCTCTCTTTTGTACTCTTGAAAAATTAGATCCTTTCAAAGCAGAGGATCATCATTTCCACTTCCTGTAAGTTTCAGCCGCATTTACATAATCTTTTAATTGTGTCATGTTTATCATCTGAAGTGTAGAACGTAAACTTTCTACCGTTCCAATCGTCTGTGTTTTGTTTAAAAGTGCAAGGGACACAGATGGTGTTTTGCACTGATACAATTTAACAAGAAGATATCTAATTTTGCTTTGATGTGCAGCCAGCATCAGTATATATTGAAACTGACACTTACATCTGCATTTATCAGGACATGTTAGAGAGTGACCAAGAAGTCCTGTTTTTTCATGAACTTCGCAGTCTTCTGTAGAGGAGCAGGTATATTCTTCTAAAGGAAGTCCCGCCCCCTACTCTCTATATGCTGTAAACCTGAGATCATGCCATGCTTGACCCCAACAGTTTTGCCATTTCCACTACATATATCCGAAAGAAGGTATCCACTGAGAAAACCCTATCAAATGTATTTCCAAAGAGACGACATGAGGGAGGAACTCCCCAAAGGAATATGAAAAAAAGAGAAAGAGGAGCTGGTGACGTCATGAGAGATGAGAGTGACACCCTGAGAATACTGGCTGAAGAAGAAAACGTATGGATCCAATAGAAACTGATGATGAAGTTAAGAATCGAGTAAACGTTCATATGTACGTGTGAGAAGCACTGCAGAAAATGCAAGCCATTTAATAACTGTACAGATTCTGTAACGCAAGTAGATTAAGTCATCTTAGAAGCTGGCCAAGTTCAAAGACAATCTTCATGGCAGAAGTCATGGGTGATGAGAGATGTTGGGCTAGTTGGGTGGGGAGGTACAGTCAAGTCCACCTCCTAGCACCTGGGTCTGAGCTTACATGCTGCTAAGCGAGCCGAACGTTTCAGAAGGGCACAAGCGTGCCAACCAATTGTAGAGGGCCATATAACAAAGGGCCTTATAGTTTGAGAGCCAATGATATACCATGTACTTAATAGTGTTGAGAATGACAATGCTTTAGAGGTAGGTATAAGTTGTCCACCTGATAGTAGATATCCAATTACAACCCAGCCCCTTATAGAAAGTATACTTAGATGTTCCCCTTCAACGAATCAGAACCCCTCATAGGTTTTTCTTCGTCACCTCTGATGTATTTTTAGTATAAAGTATTTATTATAAAGTCTATGTTTTTTATGAGATGCACTGAGGGGCTGAAGTGAACATCTGTTGATGTTCGTTGTAACTCCCTGTTTTAGATAATTGTTAATAAAATAGTAAACTTTGCCAACTTCCTGAGTTGGTTCGATTATTTGGTGTCAGGATTATTCTGCAACCCATTCATTTCATGCACGCTACCCAAAGGGCCGTATGCTCATGTGGTAGCAGTGTCGATGGTTCAAGATCCAAACCAGTTAGTACCCAGTCTTTCAGACGATCAGGTATCCTCTGCCATTAGCCAGAAGATCGCAGGGTTTCCTCTGGAGAGCGGCCGATAGAAAATCTTGCAAGAAGAACTGAGAAAGTGGGCAGGTCCACCTTTGATGAAATCCCTGCCTGGTTTCAATGGGCGCTCTGTGGACGGAAGGCGAAGTGGTCGGATTGGAGGAGGAGATGATACCAAAGGCCTCGAGACAATTAACGAATGAATGTTGAGTAGACTAAGGGGAATGGCAAATTAAGGGAATGGGGTTGTGATAGTTTTGGAGTAATGGGAAATATTGTGTGAAGAGAAGAACAGTGCCTAGAGAATCCTAGTTCCAGGGAACTCAGAAGAAGACATCTCAAACTCCAACGGGAGTAGAGCAGAAAAATATAATGCGCTAACAGGTGACGTCTTAAACCCTGTACATGGTATTTAAATACAGGCAAGAGAGTAAAAGGTGATCACTGTGTGTATTGATGTGTAAAGTCATGTAATAATTGAGGGAAAAAGTTAAAGAGCTATAGTCACTATCTAGCGAAGAGGTTGGTACCAATCCAAAGCTAGAGATAGCTAATTGAGAAACTAGAGGCTTGAGCATCAATTGATGACGCACGCTCATATTTGTTGTTTTAAAGGCATTGAAAAAGTGGTGATTTAAGCAAAAGTATTAAGGTTATTTTATAAGTCTGGTAAGTATTGACATTCAAATTAAGGCTCATCATCATGGGAGATACTCCTCCGATGCATTTATGTAAGACATTGCGCACATGCCCATGCTCAAACAGTATGGTGCGAAATGTGTGAAAGGCAGGGCAGATAAAATGTTCATGCTGTGGCCACAAGGGGGATCACTGTCAAAAGCGGTATTGCAACACAAACCACATACTTGCACACTGTGTACAAAGGGAAGAAATGAGAGAAAGGATTAGCAATTCTAAAGCTCTGGAAAATTTACCAGGAAGAGAAGGAAGATCCACCACCTGAGGAGTGGATGCTTAGCATAAGGAGGAAGGTGCTGAGCCCTCAGCTCCCCTTTCCTCACCTGAAGTGAAAGGCACTAGTGTGGAAGACATAGGGTTGTATCCTTTAAAGGAACTGAAAGCGGCGACAGGGTATAGTAAGCCGATATACGGACCTCCCACTATAGAAGTGATGATAGTCCAGAGGAGAGTAAGAGAAAAGAAGAGATCTATAAGATCATAGAGGACAAGGAAGAAAAGAGTGAGTGATCAAATGAGTCGACAGAAATTGAAAGAGAGATTAAAAAATGGAAAGGAGAGAAGGATAGAGCTGACAAAGTAACACTCGTGCAGAATGAATGGATGGGTGGACAGATATTACTTAATATTGATGGGAAAAGCACAGAGGAAGTTAGGCAAAGAGAAGATAAGAATGAACAAGATAGAAAAGACAAGGAATGTGAGAAGAGATTGAAAGAAAACAAGCATAAAAAAAGAGCAGGGAGCAACGAGAACAGATGTATGAGGTGGAGCAAGAGAAAAAAGAAGGAAGGGCAGAAGAGCAAAGAAAGTATGACAATAGACAGAGAGCGATAAAAGACAGGCTGATTGTTTCCCATGTGCCCCCCACGTCCCCAGTCCCCCATGATGTTTCCCATGTGCCCCCCTCTGGTCCCCTGTGATGTTCCAGTGGTTGTGCCCCCCCCTCTGGTCCCCGTGATGTTGCAGTGTGCCCCCCTCCCTCCTTTGGTCCCCCTGATGTTGCTGTGTGCCCCCCAGCACCACTAAGGTCCCCCTGATGTTGCTGTGTGCCCCCTAGACCCCTCTGTACCTACCCCCTTCTTTTCATTGCTGGAGTTGTCTTGATTCATGAAGGGTCACCATCAATTACTTTTGCCAACGCTTGGATTGAGTTTTGAACACTTTGACTCTTGGGGCTTCACCCCCTCAACTCTCATGCTGGACCTTCCCTGGATCTTCCACTCAGGTTGGCCCTGAATCATGCTGTGCCCATTGTCTTGTGAATCCTTGCCTACATGTTTCTGTTCCCTTGCAACATTCTGTGCCTCTCTGACATCTGCAACTGTTTTTCACTCTCCCCTCTGCTTCTCTGCTCTTTTCACCATTTTATTCTCTGTTCTATTCTCCTCTCCCTTCCCACTTCTCTCTCTCTCCTCCCCCTCTTATTTTTTTCTATGAACTTACTCTATCTGAATGGTCCCTGGACATAGTGGGATAGTAACTTTGTTTGTCTCCTCCCCCCTCCTTACTTGTATTCCCCCTCCCCCTCCAGCACTATCTGAAATGTCATCAGGCCTAGTATGATAATTGCTTGTTTTGTTCCTCTCCCCATTTCTCCTTCCCTCTCCCTCACCTTCTGTAATTCTCTGGCTCTACCAGAAATGTCGTCAGGCCTAGTGCGGTAGTCGCCTGTCTGTTTCCCATTTCCATCCTCTTTGTGTCTTAGCACTTGCACTATCTGAAATGTCGCTAGGCTGAGTATGATGTAATTTCACATTCTTGTTGTTCATGGCCTGTAAGAATCTTTTGTATTTTCTCTTGTTCCCTCCTTGTCATGAAGCGCTTTGAAACACATTGTGTATAGGCACTATATAAATAAACTATCATATTATATCATAGAGGAGAAAGGAACAGAGAAGAAGAGGAAGTGCAAACACTAAGGGACAAAGGAATATAGACACAAAGGGAAGAAAAGAAAGAAGGGAAGGAGTAAAGGGAAAATAACAAAGGCAAAAGGAAGAAAGAATTAGAAGGGAAGCGAGAAAGCAAAGAGAATTAGATGTAGAAATAGAATGAACGAGGAGACAGTGGGGTCTTGATGCCAGTCTCATTTATAAGGAACCAGTAGTGCCAAGCCCAGAAATACGATGGGACAGAGTAGAAGAGTTCCTTCCAATAAAAGAAGCAACGTCAGGGGCATCTAGAGTAGTATTGGAGGAAGAAAACTTTGATGAGATGAGCATCGGAGAAAGGATCGAGAAGGCTTCTCAACAATTAAAGGAAGGTAGCAAGCATGAAGTTCGACAGAGGAGGCATTCCTCCCTAGCATTTCAATCACGAAGCGAAGAAGAAAATCGGTACAGTCCTGAAAGTAGAGCATTGTCCTCATGCGGACTGAACTTAGACAAAGGTGAAGGGGATGATAGTAACACTAGTTGGGGACGAGACATATCAGACGAGGAAAGAGAATCCTTCCTTGGGGAAGAAGGAGGATTTGCATGTGCCCCCGAAGGAAGCCTGCAAATAGACAAAGAAGATGGTCTGATCTGGAACAACCTAAGGATAGGACGCCAGATCCCATAGCATATCCAGAGCGTCCCTGAGGACGATCGTATAGTGAGAAGGGATAGTCACCGCCATATGTGAGCAGATTTAAGTCGCAACCAACAAGGAGACAGACAGGGACGATCGTTCCTGCCATGGATAGACTAATGATGGGAGCCAACTGTGGGTTGGGGTTTTACTTAGTTTTCCTTATTGGAAAAATGGGGAGCAAGACCACAGTATATTCCATGGCTGCAGAGGGACAAGGATCATTGTGTCTTTGGGCACTGGGAAATTGATATATGAGCTAGAAAAAATGACATGAGGAAACACGCTGACATTAGGCGACATAAAATGTCTCTTGGCAGCTATTCTTAGGGAAAGGGCTGATGAAATATGGAGGAGAGCATGGTATTCAAGTGTATCAGCAGAAAACACAGCTCATGACGGAGCGCTGTTTAATAATTGCAGATCAGATGTATGGAGGGCACTCAGGGTACAGTATACTAATACATCAGATATGGGTGCAATCATGACACATAAAATGAAGGAAGATGAAGACCCTATTGCTTACATTCACGACATTCAGGAGAAATGGCAACTTGAAACTCGCGAGCCGTGGGAAAAAAACGGTACTATTATTTTACCACATTTTATGTCAGGGGTTGTCTTAGCCAGTACAGAGACAGATGAAGAAAAAGTGGGGATGGAAGCAAACCATGGGCTGAGATACAGCTGACGATAGTGCATCACTGTCGGTTGTTACAAGAGAAGAATAAGAAGAAAGATGAGACTAGGAAAATCAAGGAAGCCAAGTTAGTTCAGAAAAAAAATGGCAAAATTTGCTATAGAAGGGGTGGTTTTGACAAGCGGAGAAGAATTGGGAATGCAGGAAGCAGTGGGTGCATTGCAGGTGAGTAATCAACACACAATGGACCAAAGTGGCTATAGATTCATGCCATGAGGCAGTTGTATGGGCTATAGAGGAAGAGGTGGATTTCAAAATAATCAAGGTGGGTTTCAGAATATGCAGTACGAGAATCAGAGTACCCAGGGAGGATATAAGCAAGGGGGGCTTGTCAGACGACCACCCCCAATATGTTGGACTTGTGGCATGACAGGGCACATTGCACGTGTATTTGGGAGCCAAGGGAATGTACAGAATGGCCAATATTCAAGAGGGGAGACAGCTTATCCTCTGCCTTATAGAACACAGACAAGAGAAGGGTTCGCCCAAGATCAGACATTGTATCAGACACAAGCGCCGCAAGTGCAGCAGGTTCAGCAACAGGAGTGAGTGCAAATTAATCCACCACAAGGGCAGTTGCAACAAGCCCCTATGCAGACTCAGCAGTGTGCAACCACACAACAAGTGCTGATACACAGAATAGGAGGTGCCACTGTGGTGGAGAAAATCCTTTCACAAGGACGGGGATGAGCCTGTACCCACAATAGGACAGCTCACAGGGTGACTTGATATGTTCAGTACTATCTGCGACACCAGACCCCCAAGAGGAACCAAGGGTCGATGTGATGATAGGAGGCAAATCTTTTTCTTTTCTAGTAGACACTGGCGCTACTTGTTCATGTATACCAGAGGGAAAATACCCAAAGTCGGGAATTGCCATGAATGCTCAAGGGTTCTCTGGAGCTACGGGTCGAGTTCCTTTTACTGATGAATTACCAGTCTCTAAAGGAGAGTGTGACAGTGTTTTGTTGTATTCACAGCAGACGCCATTAACATTTTGGGTAGGGATTTGAAGACAAAACTTAACATGATGAT
Source organism: Ambystoma mexicanum (assembly GCF_040938575.1). Classification (NCBI taxonomy): domain Eukaryota; kingdom Metazoa; phylum Chordata; class Amphibia; order Caudata; family Ambystomatidae; genus Ambystoma; species Ambystoma mexicanum. Next base: position 339,167,027 of record NC_090937.1, on the reverse strand, counting down.
TTAATTAACTGATCAAGGGATAGTGTGTTCCACTCCAGGAATACACTATTTAAACGTGGGTGAATTTACACTGGTGTTCACAGGACAAGTGGCTCTGTGAGGAGTTCCAGTAGATCCCTAGGTTTTTCATTACGGGGGAGAGCATTCTATTGACATGGCTACCTGGCTTAGTGGGAAAAATTGTGTGGATACCTGAGGAGTTCTTGTTTAGACCACAAATACCGATGGACAGCCATAGTACGAAAGGAAATGGCATTGCTTGAAGGAATAGATGATGAGGGCAGACCATGGAGAACAGCAATAGCTCTTGAAGAAGGGTATAGATTGACTGACATAACTGATGACGACATGTTCAAGGAAAACCAAACAGACAATGAAGTGGTGTTCTTTATCTGCATCACTTACTGGATAAGAATAGAGAAAAGGGAAGTCCCACAGAAAATGGCGATAATGCAGAAGTGTCCAGCATTCTTCCAGGAAGACTTGGAGAAGGTGCCGAGTGTCCGGACCCCTGGCCCTTATGACATAGGTTTATTAAAGGGAATAGGGGAAGTCAAAATAAAGCTTAAGCCAGGAGCGATTTTGTCATGCCTGCCTCCCCATCCGGGTCCGTTACTAAACCCAGGCATCCCTGTTTCCTTGCTTCCTCAGCCTTGAGAACGGCTAGACCGTTCTACACCCAATGGAAGCTGTTCGGGAGACGCTAATGCAAAGGTCACATGACCAGCAGACACGTTTCGTCAGCGCGTCGGTCAGACGTAAGTCAGCTGACACTATTTAGCAAGACGGAAGCCTTGCAACAGCGCTTCTGATCGTTATTGTTACCTCGCGTTCCGGAGCTGTTTCTGCTACTTTCTCGCAGACGCTACTTTCATTTCAAGGTGCGGTTGCCTTCCGCGTTCCTACGCAGTTCCCGGCAACAGTGCAGCTCCTCCTTGAGCTAGCTGCTAACCACGCTCCTACGTGGCTCTTCTCTCCACATTCCCGCACAGTCCCGCTCTGCCTAAACCAATCTAGACTCTCAGAGTCCTCCTTGCTCCAGTTTCCCACGATCCCGCAGAGTCCCGCTCGGCCTCAGCCAATCCAGACTTTCAGAGTCCCGCTCTGCCTAAGCCATTCTAGACTCTCAGAGTCCTCCCTGCTCCAGTTCACCACGATCCTGCAGAGACCTCTCTGCTCCAGTTCACCACGATCCCGCAGAGTCCCGCTTGGCCTCAGCCGTTCTAGACTCTCAGAGTCCTCCCTGCTCCAGTTCCCCACGATCCTGCAGAGACCTCCCTGCTCCAGTTCACCACGATCCTGCAGAGACCTCTCTGCTCCAGTTCACCACGATCCCGCAGAGACCCGCAGAGCCCCGCTCTGCCTCAGCCAACTAGACTCACTGAGTCTCGCTCTGCCTCTCTTCTACCGCCTAAGGACTTGCTGCTCTTGGACCAGGATTCCTCTTCTCTCCCACATGTGCACTGTACTCTGGACGCTTTCCTGTGTGCACCAACTCGTCTCTAGTGCAGCCCTCGTTCCGCCCGGGTTAGATTCCTCACTACCCTTTCCTGGTCGTTGTATCCTCGGACCCTTCAGACCATCTAAAGAGACTTCCTTGTCCTTACATCCAGGTCAGTGTTTACAACTTAGGTTTTTATTGCCCTTCTTATCTACCAGCATCTAATCAGTTTCCTCTCATCAACAGCCTGGTGGATCTTGGTCCTCAAAAGCCCTTCTCACCAATAGCTCTCTTTGACTGTTTAAATTACTAGTCGGAGAGTGACATTGATTAGAAGGTTCCCTTTGATACACTACGCCCTACCTGTCATCTTACGAAGATAAGAAGACATCGAGTGTATCCTTTGTTACTACCAGCACGTATCCTTTACGAGAGCCATTGAATTATTCTCCTGTGTCCATTGTGTTTCGTTGTTTCAACCCATATCCTAACAGAATCAGAAGCCATGTTGGAAGAGTCAGATCCCCTGTCTGTCCTCACCCAACTGGTGTCGGACTTAAGACAGGAAATGATCACTGCTCAGGACACCATGCGCCATCGTATGGACGTAATGCAGGACGCCATACATGCCTCCTCACAAGGAAGGACTGTCCCGGTTCCCGTTGCATCCGCTTCGGGTGCATCTGCACCACAAAGAGAATCCGTCCAGGTACTGATGCCAACCCAATTCCCTCTGGCTCCACCTGAAAGGTTTACGGGAGACCCAAAAAACTATTGCACGTTCGTTAATCAGTGCCGTCTCCACTTCTTGTGTAGACCCAGTTCGTTTCCGGATTTGACAACCAAGGCAGCATTTGTATTGTCGCATTTGGGGGGCACTGCTGCAGCCTGGGAAAACCCTTTGTTGGAGACCAATAGCCCTCTTTTATATGGCTGCGATGCACTGCTGTCAGCTATGAGCAGGGTGTTCGACATGAGATATTCCACTCAGGCAACCGATTTGGAACTGTTGAATCTACAACAGGGTAGCCAATCATTAGTGGCCTATCTCGCACGATTCAATCAGTTGACCGCGGAAACACAGTGGCCAGAAGACAAGAAGACCGCAGTCTTCTATAAAGGACTGTCGGAGGAATTGAAAGAGGTGTCCTGTCAATTGGTCGACTGCAATTTGGTCGACTGCAATTTGGTCGACACCATTTGGTCGAATGCCAAATGGTCGAATTTTTTTTTTTATTTATATATTTTTTTGTGGGTTTTCGTGTGGGGAAAGAAAAAAAAAAAGAAAAAAAGGGGGTTGGGGGGGGACCCCCCCAAAAAAAACCAAAAAAGGGGTAAAAAAAAAAAAAAAAAAAAATTCGACCATTTGGCATTCGACCAAATGGTGTCGACCAATTGTCCTGTCGACCAAATGTTTTCGACCAATTGACTGGTAACCATTGAAAGACGCCTTGTCGACAGTCCCTGTTGTTCCATCGGGATACATGGAGTTGATCGATCTTGTACTACAAATCGATGCTCGGGGAACTGCCAGAAAGGGCGAGAAGAAACCCTTTTTGTCCATACCGAATCTTCCAGGAGTTTCTCAGCCCTCTTCTGGTGAGCCCGAGCCTATGCAGATAGGTGCCATTCGGGGTCGGTTGTCCGCCGCTGAGCGAGAAAACCGTCGCAGAAATAACCTATGCATGTACTGCGGTTCAGCGGAGCATCTACTGGTTGCTTGCCCGAAAAGACCGGCAAAAAAGCCGGAAAACGCCAAAGCTCGGCAATAGCGGGAGTCCCTATGCCGGGTACCAGAACGGACTCCGCTCTGTCACTGAATGCATCCATTGCAGTCTCGGTGTCCTTAAGTTTCAACGACATCACCGTTCAGACCCAAGCCATGATAGACTCGGGTGCAACTAATAGCTACATGGATACTGCCTTTGCCGGGCAGTCAAACATTCCTATGACCACGAAAACGGTACCTGAGTCTGTTAGGACAGTTGATGGTTCTGTTCTGTCTTCTGGTCTGGTAACAGAGGAAACGTTACCTATCACCGTATCCTTACCTGACGGTCACACTGAGAAGATGGTCTTTGACGTAATCACGGCTCCCCAGTATCCAGTGATTCTGGGTCTGTCTTGGCTTAAACTACACAATCCTGTGATCGATTGGGTCACTGGTCATATCCAGTATCCGTCAGATCATTGTAATGAAAACTGCTTCTTGGATTCCGGTGGGGTTCATGATGCACCCGTCTTGGCTTTTCTCGAAGGGTTGTCAAGAGTAAACGCGCTGGCATCTCCTAGGTCACCGATACCTCAGGTATACCAACAGTTTGTCGACGTGTTCGACAAGGGCAAGGCTGATGTATTGCCGCCACATCGCCAGTACGATTGTCCAATCAAATTGGTCTCCGGAGCCAAAACACCTACTGGTCGTGTTTACTCCCTTACCATACAGGAAGACGCTGTCCTGAGGGAATACATCAATAATGCACTCCGGACTGGGTTTATTCGTCCTTCTCAGTCCCCGGCAGCGTCTCCTTTGTTTTTCGTCCCTAAGAAAGAAGGGGACTTAAGACCCTGCATTGACTACAGGGCTCTCAATGCGATTACGGTTAAGAACCAGTACCCCCTACCTTTGATCGACGTTCTGTTAGATCAGTTGGGCTCTTCAGTGGTTTTCACTAAATTGGACTTGAGGGGTGCTTACAATCTAGTAAGGATCAGGGCAGGCGACGAGTGGAAGACCGCCTTCAAAACCCGATATGGTTTATATGAGTACCTCGTCATGCCTTTCGGCCTGTGCAACGCCCCCGCGACCTTTCAGTTCTTCATGAACGATATATTCAGCGATTACCTGGATCAATTTGTGGTCATATATCTGGATGACATTTTGATATATTCAGCATCCTTAGAAGAACACATACAGCATGTATCCAAGGTACTGCAAAGACTCAAAGAGAATCACCTCTTTGTCAAAGCAGAAAAATGTGTTTTTCATTCCCGAGAGGTGGAGTTCCTGGGGTATGATATTACCAGCCATGGCATCAGAATGAGTCGATCCAAAGTCAAAGCCATCCTGGACTGGCCAGTTCCTGTCTCTATCAAGTCCTTGCAATCATTTCTGGGATTTGCAAACTTTTATAGGAGTTTTATCCATTCCTTTTCAAGAGTGGTGGTACCGCTGACTACACTGACCAGCCCAAAAAATCCATTCCGTTGGACACCGGAGGCTCAGAGGGCATTTGATCGACTCAAAGAAGCGTTTACCACGGCTCCGGTCCTGCAGCATCCGGATCCTGATTCACCATATATCATCGAGGCGGATGCTTCTAATCAGGCTATAGGCGCAATCCTTTCTCAAAGATGCAAGGACTCCGGGGTGGAACATCCGGTGGCATTTTTCTCTCGCAAGCTAGCCCCATACGAAAAGAACTACACGGTGACCGAGAAGGAACTGTTGGCCATCAAAGACGCCTTGCTCACCTGGCGTCACCACCTTCTGGGTGCCAAACACCCGGTGTCTGTCTATTCCGATCACCGGAATCTACAGGCCATCAAAACCATGAAATGCCTTACGGCTCGCCAGGCCCGTTGGCATTCGTTTTTTGCCCAGTTTGACTTCCGCATATCCTACAGACCTGCTAGAGAACACACTAAAGCCGACGCATTATCCCGTCTGCACTCTAGGGTGGACAATGAAGACAGTACCAAACCTCTTCTACTGGCAGAACATGTGATCTGTGGTTGTTCTGTTCAACCTTCATTGAAAAAGGATATCCTAGACTGGGTAACGCATAACCAACGGGAGGTACATGACCTTCATCTTAATGTAAAAAACGGTCTTCCGTTCATGAACGGGCTTTTATACCTACCGACAGAGGAGACGCGTACCAAAGCCTTACATTGGGGTCACGATTCCTTGATAGCAGCTCATCCGGGTCAAAGGAAAACGCTAGAGCTTCTACGACGATGGTGCTGGTGGCCCAAAATGTCCAGAGATGTCGTGGATTACGTCTCGTCATGTGCCTTATGTGCACAATGCAAAAATTCACCGAGTAAACCTATGGGATTACTACGCCCATTACCGATTCCTCACAAACCATGGTTTATGGTTTCCATGGACTTCGTAGTCGAACTGCCCTCCGTCCATGGTTACGACACAGTCTGGGTAGTAATCGACTATTTTACTAAAATGGCCTTGTTCATACCCTGCCAAGGCATTCCTACGGCTAAGATCCTAGCCGATATGTTCCTAAAAAACATATTTCGGTTCTTTGGTTTGCCCTCAGTTATCATCACTGACAGGGGCTCGCAGTTTGCATCTCGCTTCTGGAAAGCTTTAACGTCGGCTCTGCTTATGGAGGATCGCATGTCCAGCTCTTATCATCCTCAAACCGATGGGCAGACGGAACGGGCTAACGGTACTATGGAACAATACCTACGCTGTCTGTGTCTTCAATACCAGTCTTCTTGGTTCTCGCTGTTACCGGCAGCCGAGTTCGCATACAATAATTCTTGTCATTCCTCCACGGGTATGTCCCCGTTTTATGCTCTTTATGGGCAGCATCCGTGATCCATCCCTGCGGACTTGGAGCTTACCGACACAGTACCTGAGGCAACTGTCAAATTGAAAGCTCTGGCCACCCTTCATACCAGAGTAAGGGGGCATCTATTGAAGGCCCAAACCAGTGCCAAACACTATGCTGACCGGCATCGGACGACTGCCCCACAATACATAACTGGTATGTCTGTCTGGTGTCTACCAAAAACCTGAAGATCCCGGGTAAAAGGAAACTACTGCCTCGTTTCATTGGGCCGTACAAAATAACGCAAGTGATCAACCCAGTTGCTATAGGGCTGGACCTACCCGCTCGCTGGCGGGTACATCCGGTGTTCCATGTGTCCTTGGTCAAGCCTTGTTCCTCAAGAACCCGGTTGCCCGTCCGGCCTTTGGCAGTTTCCGTGAGAGGCACTGATGAATATGAGGTTTGTGCCATTCTAGGTATGAAAATGCGGGCCGGGATTCCTCACTATCTCATTGACTGGAAGGGTTACGGTCCGGAAGATCGATCCTGGGAACCTGTGTCAAACATCCATGCTCCTGTTTTGCTACGTCGTTTTCATGCGGCAAGGGGTGTGGGGCGCCCTTTGGGGGATGGCACTGTCATGCCTGCCTCCCCATCCGGGTCCGTTACTAAACCCAGGCATCCCTGTTTCCTTGCTTCCTCAGCCTTGAGAACGGCTAGACCGTTCTACACCCAATGGAAGCTGTTCGGGAGACGCTAATGCAAAGGTCACATGACCAGCAGACACGTTTCGTCAGCGCGTCGGTCAGACGTAAGTCAGCTGACACTATTTAGCAAGACGGAAGCCTTGCAACAGTGCTTCTGATCGTTATTGTTACCTCGCGTTCCGGAGCTGTTTCTGCTACTTTCTCGCAGACGCTACTTTCATTTCAAGGTGCGCTTGCCTTCCGCGTTCCTACGCAGTTCCCGGCAACAGTGCAGCTCCTCCTTCAGCTAGCTGCTAACCACGCTCCTACGTGGCGCTTCTCTCCACATTCCCGCACAGTCCCGCTCTGCCTAAACCAATCTAGACTCTCAGAGTCCTCCTTGCTCCAGTTTCCCACGATCCCGCAGAGTCCCGCTCGGCCTCAGCCAATCCAGACTTTCAGAGTCCCGCTCTGCCTAAGCCATTCTAGACTCTCAGAGTCCTCCCTGCTCCAGTTCACCACGATCCTGCAGAGACCTCTCTGCTCCAGTTCACCACGATCCCGCAGAGTCCCGCTCGGCCTCAGCCATTCTAGACTCTCAGAGTCCTCCCTGCTCCAGTTCCCCACGATCCTGCAGAGACCTCTCTGCTCCAGTTCACCACGATCCCGCAGAGACCCACAGAGCCCCGCTCTGCCTCAGCCAACTAGACTCACTGAGTCTCGATCTGCCTCTCTTCTACCGCCTAAGGACTTGCTGCTCTTGGACCAGGATTCCTCTTCTCTCCCACACGTGCACTGTACTCTGGACGCTTTTCTGTGTGCACCAACTCGTCTCTAGTGCGGCCCTCGTTCCGCCCGGGTTAGATTCCTCACTACCCTTTCCTGGTCGTTGTATCCTCGGACCCTTCAGACCATCTAAGGAGACTAGAGACTTCCTTGTCCTTACATCCAGGTCAGTGTTTACAACTTAGGTTTTTATTGCCCTTCTTATCTACCAGCATTCTAATCAGTTTCCTCTCATCAACAGCCTGGTGGATCTTGGTCCTCAAAAGCCCTTCTCACCAATAGCTCTCTTTGACTGTTTAAATTACTAGTCGGAGAGTGACATTGATTAGAAGGTTCCCTTTGATACACTACGCCCTACCTGTCATCTTACGAAGATAAGAAGACATCGAGTGTATCCTTTGTTACTACCAGCCCGTATCCTTTACGAGAGCCATTGAATTATTCTCCTGTGTCCATTGTGTTTCGTTGTTTCAACCCATATCATAACAGATTTTACCTCGAGCAAAACAGTACCATATGTCTCGAGAGGCGGATGAAGGTATATTTCAGACTATTTCAGCACTGATGAAACAAGGGATTCTGGTGGCATCAGAATCATTGTGTACCACTGCGGTGTATCCTATCAAAAAATCTAAGGGAGGGTTGTGGAGATTTATACAAGATATGAGACCGATTAATCAGATTGTAGAGGCAGAGTTTCCTCTAGTTCCTAACCCGGCGATGATACTATGCAGTATCCCTGCAGAAGCTCGATATTTCATGGTATTTGATTTTAAAAATGAGTTTTTCTCTATCACGTTGTACAAACCTCAAAAGACTTGACTTCCTTTATGTTTCACCAACCTCGAATGAAACATACTCATTTGCCCCAGAGGTACTGTGCTTTTAAAGGGAGTGCTGAATCTTAGTGCTGTTCGGCTGGCTAGGCTGCCTGTGCACAGACTAATCCACAAACTACTGCTATCCTTGGAAATATACTTTTACAATGTGGAAAGCCTGGTAGGATCATTAGAAAAGCATGCCCCTCCTGGTCAAAATATATAGACATTTGGATACTGTCAAAAGTCTAAAACTTTGTCCCAGAAGCCCATTTAAACTTGTGCACGTGCGCTTCTGCGTGCACTCTTCCAGGGAGTGCTGAATGCGAGTGCTATTCGGCTGTTCAGCTGATCAACTGAGCAGCCGAGCAGCCCTCCCCGCACGTTCCACATCTGGAATTAGTTTTGTGTACTCGGCATGTGGTGCGGAGGAAGCCTGTACCTCTTGTAGTGCTGGCTCTGACACAAATGTATACCCTCAAAATAGCTATGCCTGCGAGAGCTATAAATATGTTGGAAAAGTCAATATCCCCGCTGTCGTGTGTGGGAAACCAAGGCGGGCTGATAAGACACCAATAGTAGCCAATCATACGAAGAGCACTGTCTGTTCTAAATGGGCAGGAGCTGACATTTGACAACTCTGGTCCACGGGTCGGAGAGCTCCGTTAACGAAGTGCAAAAGGAACAAAGAAAATCAGCTCCCATCAAATCAATCTACTGATGTGAGTGTTTCTGAACGTCCAGACAAATCAACGACACACGAAACAGATGAAGACATTTTAGCACTCAATACTTAACTTTGCCGAGACCTGGCTTGCTCACAGAGTGAGACAGCGCTAATACTCTCTGCCAATGTGGGTAAGACTGTAACGGAAATCTTTCCGCATGTTATACACGCTAATGTGCATGCAAATGAAACCATGAATGCTCCTAGATTGTACTCTCAAGTGGTGACAAAAGGAGCTCATATGGAGCAAAATGATGATCAAGGAAAAATAAATGAGATAATACAACACTACCTGAATGTAAAGAGTGGAATGAAGTGAATGGTAGAAATAATAGCCACAAGGAACCACGTAGCTTAACAAATCAATCAGTTGAGATAACAGAAACATGCCCCAGAGCCCAGGTGGCTATGCTTGATAGAGAAGGAAATCGTGATGTTGTAGTTCCAGAAACACAACTGATTATTGCAGATGAGGTGCAAATATAGAGAGAGGAACAAAATGAATCCAATTTATCAGTCTCCCCTGTATTAAATCCTAGAGCGGCAAACCAACTTCTAAACTCCTCTGCATCATAGGATGAATCTTTCATCAGACCCACCCAGAGACCGTCATTTGGATTCAAAAACCCAAATATACCATCGTATGAAATTATGCTTGCGTCCATGAACACCGGAATATTTTGTTTAACTAAAATATATGAGCACGTCGAAGCAAAAATTGAGTGAAACGCTTCAATGCTCACTGATTTAAAGGCAAATTTTGAACTAGTATTCTCCGAACTTAATCAAATTAACCTGAGAATGTAAGAATTAAATAATAAAATGAGCATGTCGGAAGAAATTTATGAAAAGAACTGGGCTACCTTAAAATCCTGTTGGAAACTCGGGATCGGTCCCGAGACAAACACTACGAGTAACTATCACAGTTTGGAAACGCAGGAGGAAAACGGAAATCAGGAGCAAGCAGAGAGATCATTGATCATCTCACATTCCGAGTGTGAGACACAGATTTACGAGGAACAGTCCATAGACAATCCATCTTTACCTAACCCTGTAAGTGAAGTAGATTAACAGAGTCCATCCCTTACACAAGAACATGGAAATAGTTTATGATCTATTCCACCCGGAAAAAGCACAGAGTAAAAAGAATAACACAAAGCAAAATAAGAAATCCAAGAACAAGACCATTGACAAAAATGGCACCCAAACCAGAGTGAAAAGAAACATTTTGAGAGCACTTCCTGTCATTACAAATACGAAGAAAAATAAGGCAGGGAAACAACAAAAGAAAAGGAAACAGGTAAAAGATCTAGCTTCTGGTGTGGAAATAGAGCAAGAACTAGAGATAAGTCAAAATATTAATAACGAACAAGATCCTGCTCAGCACCGGACTTAGAACCGAAGATAGACATGAGTATATTATTGAATCTAACTACACACTTAATAATGACAGAGCCCTCAGTAGTGGAGATGGATGCGGGTAAACCTGATCCGAAGTCATGGTTTGATATGCTGAATCCCAATCATGGTGCTCTTGATAAACAATTTAGCACAATGAAGGAGAGAAGGAATCAATGTTGCAAGACAGAAAAAGAGAGAATACAGTCTGAGAGCCAAAGTAACAGATCACGTAAATATACAAGAGATACAATGGAAATACGAGAGAGAATCGCAAATGCGAATGAGAATAGAATGAGAGAGGATGAACAAACAAACGGGTTGCAGCTATATAGAGATATGGTTTTCATAATAACTGTGACTGACAGAAGAGATAGGGATCCATATCCGTATACATCCACTACAATAACAACTTTCCATACTATTGACTCACTACAAGCCATACAATCTAGAGACGTTGATTCGGTAACCGTTATTAGAAGAATGGATACCGCCATGATGAGAATACCCTCACTAATAGTGAGTAAACTAATTTGGGGAGAAAGACAAATTATTATGACAAAGGGTTTGACATATGAATACAGAAAGAAAACCCCAATTCGGACAGAGATGAAACATCGTATTCAAATAGAAAAGAACCACAAATCTCGAGATCCCCTCTCAGACCTTTAATGATCAATTGCAAGGGCACTATAGGAAACCTAACAAGAGATGTATGTTATGAAAATACCTAAACGATGACCTGCTAGTGAAATAAATAAATGAGATTGGCTGACAAAAGTGAGAATGGAAACTAATCATGAGATAAATCAATAGATTGCAATTGAAAAACAGTCAAATACAATGAAAATTCCAATCTAGAATACCAGAAGGCATACTCATTTAAGTCAACCTGAAAGCACCAATCTACTAGATAGTTATGATCTTGTACTGTTACAAGAAACATGGATGACTTCCATCCCAGTATGGCCGAACCATCAAATTTGTTGGGCAACTGCATCAAAAGCCCCCAAAGGAAGACCTATGATGGTTTTAGTAGGGGCCTTGAAGATGACATCACTGGGAAAACTTGTTCAATAGGGGAATCCTTATCCTGGTCTGCAACTGCTAAACTATGACATTGGCAATAACCAGCACCCAATGGCTCCTGCCATAGCAATTATAAATATGTATTGGAACCCCGCTAACATCACAGAAGATGAATTCTTGAAATTGGCATCAAAAGTGGCAAGAGAGTTAGATCAGAAAAGGCTGAAAAATGGTTAAGGTTGATGAGTAACAGAAACATGACCATGTTGAATGGATGTGTGAAAGGAGATGTACCAGCCCAACCAACATGGAAGAGACCAAATATAGAAACTATAATTGACTATGCCTTTATATCCAAAAGGCATTTAGAATTAATATCTAATTTTGATATATTGCCCAAAGAACTGAGTGATCACGACATATTAGCCATAACATGCACAATCTCCCCAAACCCTGCTAGAAGCATCTATAAACGTAATCCTGATGTAAATCAAGGTCTCAATCGTATTAAGTGGATTAATAACAAATTAGATAGGCTTCTGGAAAACATAAAGCAGTGTAAACAGATAGAATATGTTAATGAGCTGCACCAATTTAAAACGGTGAAGAATGAAAATAATCAGGTAAGAGAAAAAATAAATAAACCCTATGACCCGATCATTAAAGGGAAACAAATGGAAAAAGGAAGGGCGATTTGAAATATCAATGCTAAAAATAGTGGAGAATATAAGAAAGAGAAAACTAAAATCCTCATGAGATTTACACATTTTATCAAACTCCACAAACTACAAAAAATACAAAACGAAAATGAGCATATTTTACAAACCATCGCCACAAAATCAAGTGCACAGATCTGGGCTTTGTCAAAAGATGGTGCTGGTACAGAAAGAACTCCTCACACCTTAAATAACATTGGCGAAGAGTGCTGGGTTGAACATTTCACTTCACTATTTCACAGCAAGATACAAAGAAAGGAGATACGCACTAAATACATATCAGATGTATGCAAACTGAAGAAAGATTTAATTGATATCCAAATCACTATTCAAAAACTGAGTACATCCAGAGCCCACAGGCCGTGTTGGTATTTCACACGCTACCTTGAAATAATTTCCTGAGAAATGGGCCCTGATATTACAAAACATATATGATAACATAAACCAGACAGGAAAAATCTCGAGTTTGTGGAAACAGTCTATTATCGTCCCTTTATTTAAAAAAGGAGACAGATTAAAACCTGCCAATTATATACCCTTGGCCGTGTTAGATTCCGCAGGCAAAATATATGCGAAGTTCATATTGTCAGCTTTTAATAAATGGTTAGAAGAGAATATCATTAGAGACCCCAAACAATCAGGATTTATATCTGGAGTGGGAACTACACCAAACATACTGATCTTACAAGCCATCAAACATCAAGCAATCAGTATAGCCTTTATAGCTATAAACAGGCTTTTGATTCTGTCTCTTGCCTTAAATTAAGGCAAAAATTAGAGACAGCAGGATGTCTGCAATATCTGTTTAATCTTATTAAGCAACTTTATACCGGAACATTGGTAAAAGTTAAAATGAACAGCAAAGGCCATCTAACAAGATCCATACCGATGAACATTTGTCTGAAACAAGGGTGCTTATTAGCATCAACACTATTTAACTTTTATATTCGTGAAGTGCACTAAAATCTGGGAAAAGTGAGATCCTTCCCCCCAAAAATAAAACAACATGTGATAAGACATCTGCTGTATGAAGATGATTGGATAATACTGGATCAAATGCCAATTGACTTGCACAGATCCCTACATGCATTGGAAACACACGCCATAGAAAATAACTTATGTATAAACTCCAACATAATAATAATTGGAGGTAGTAAAACATCAGCAAACAAATTAAAAAAGCGATGCACTATCAATGGAAAACAACTACGAGTTGTAAAAAGCTATAAATGTTTGGGAATGCATATCAACACCAATAAGACTGATATACCATACAAAGAGGAAGTGAAATATAAGATGTCCGTTTTGTCCTCTCAAGCAAAATTTATACAGAGAAAGTATGGTAAGTTCTCAGACACCCTGATTATTATGTATTAAAAACTGAAGGTTGTCCCCACTGTTACATATGGAGCTGCAAGCAAATTATCTATCGACCAACCAAACTGGACAGAAATGGAGGGCCTTTTCAGGAGAAATAAAATTAACACTTCCAAAGGGATTTCCAATGCCTGTCATTAGGTGTGAATTAGGCTTAACATCGCTAGCAGCAATTTTCAATTGGAATACGCGCTTGTTATATGAAAAATGTGAAAACAAAGTAGGTTCGAGACAACTGTGATAAACATAATATCACACACATTTAAGAGGATGGATTAGACATGTTAAATATGTGGAAGAGAAACTTCTGTGGTGGAGAAATAATGACAAAGGCAGATATTGATGACCATCTACTAATGAGCAATCCCAACCGGGCAAATTTAAAATAATGGCACTCGGACTGGATAAAAACAATATCTGAGTGTGAGATACGATATGATATGATATGGCATTTGTAACGTGCCTATACACAAGTGTTTCAAGGTGTGATGAGGCAAGGGAGGGGGAACAGAGGGAAGACGGAGACAATGATCTTACTAGGCCAGGTGACATTGAGATCGCGCAAGAACAGGGGAGGCGGGAGGGGAAAAACGCGGTGGGAAGGGGAGGGAGAAGTGCAATACATAGGATAACAGTAAAATAAATAAAGAAAATAAATAAAAAGTGCAGCCAGCCGGTGGCAAGTGCAAGGGTAAGTGCAGACAACAGGTGTCAAGTGATGGTAAGGGGCTTTAGGGATACAGAACAGACCCTGAGTTCAAGGGTTGGCAGGGGTTCAGTGCAGGTGTACAACTGGCTGGGAGGGGACCTGGGCCGAGATCATAGGGTAGCCAGGTAACCAGTGCAGTTTCAGCCAGGAGATCAGCTGGGGAGAGGAGGAGAGAAGGCAGAAGCAAAGAGGAAGGTCTTGAGGTGCTTCCGGAACCAGAGATGGTTCTTCTCAATTTTCAGAGAGGCAGGGAGCTGTTCCAGAGGGAGGGCCCAGCAGAAGAAAGAGATCTACCACCAGTTTTTTGCTTGAAGAAGCGACTGAGTCTGAGGGAGTCGGATGAGCGAAGAGCTCTAGAAGGAAGATACTTAGGAAGAGAGAGTTGAAGGTATAGAAGCCCCAGGCCCCTGAAGGCATTGTGGACAATGCAGAGATTTTGAATTTAATCCTCGCCGCAACTAGGAGCCAGTGCAGAGATTTCCGTCCTGGAGAGATACGATCCCTAAGCTTGAGTCCAAGGACAAGTCTTGCAGTCCTGATTTGGATGAGTTTCAGAGAAATACAAGATATTTAAAACAGGATATTTCGAAATTTAAAAAAATGAAATGAGATACCTAAATACTGTTTAAAACATCCAGATATACAGTACCAAACAAAGATCATGAGATTTCGTTTTGATCTTTGGCCCACTAGAGGAAGGAAAGCTGCATGGAACAAAGCTAAAAACACAAATGCAACCTGTAGGTACTGCAAAAAGGATGCAGTAATGGAGACATTACAGCACATAATGCTTAGATGTGAAGCTCTAGTGTCCCTAAGAAAAGAATACTTCTATCAATATTTTAGAGACTACAGATTATTAGATAATGACAAAGTTTGGAAGATGGTGCAGAATGCTCAGCATATGTGCCTACATTTAGCAATTATAAGATATTTGGAGAGAATACAACTTGAAGTGACAACAGAGAAATAGATGTAATAATGATGTCTATCACTGTGAATTAGCTTATATATCCCTGCTGTAGATTCTCTGATCTGAATATAGCATTGATTAAAGCCAAAATCATAGGGCTAATTGTTTGCAGAAACAAAGCATGAAATCTCACAGAATAAAACCAAAAGGTGAATACTTATCCTTGCAAATGGAATTGGAGACATTTGACAATGGAAGACACATAAAATGACGGGAGCTTCCTTTTTAATAGTGTGTTGGATAGAAAGAAAAAGCCTGGTAGTGATGTATAGTTTTGTTATGAATGCAACTTAATTGCATACTAGTTTAGTTTTTCAAACTCAATGTTCTTATTGTACTTATTTTGTTTCTTATTGATGAAAAGGCTGTGTATTTTAAGGATGAAATTCTTTAGTTGAAACTCATTGAAGGACAAAATCCTTTTGTCGAAACATTTTTAATGACGCACCTGTCTTATTTTTAATTGTTTTATATTGTCTTTTATTGATGTTATGTTTTGTGCTTTTAGACACATTTCTATTGTTAAAATTATTTATTGATTATTATTTGGAAAGTTGCATTGCAACTAAATCAAATTAATAAAATAAAAAATAAATTTTAAAAAAGAGTCCCCATCGATCCTTAACAGAGTCCTGCAGATTAATTTAGGCAATATTGATCTGAAAAGTGCAGTGATGCAATACGTAGATGACATTTTAATTTGTAGCACCACAGAAGATGAGTGCAGGCAAGATTCTATTCAGTTGATGACTAGTCTAGCAGACAAGGGATATAAGGGAGACAAGGAAAAGTTGCAGTACTGCCAAGAAGATGTGTTATACGTAGGGCAGTTGATTTCACTTGAAGGAAAGAAAGTTACACTTGAAAGAGCTGAGGCGATTATGAAAACCGTAAAGCCAGATACAGTGAAACGGATGCAATCGTTTTTGCGGGCTATGCAACTATGGTAGAGCCTGGGAGTTTGATTACATTATGTACACAAGACTTCTTTTGCAAGCTTTAAAGAAAGCACAAGTGGACAAAGTAAAAATAGAACGGACTGAGGAAATGGAGGAAGGGTTTGAGGAGTTGAAAAAAGCTATTTGTACAGCTCCTGTTTTAGGAATTCCCAACTATGCTGAGTAATTTTATTTGTTTTTGAATACAAATGGGACAGTCATGACTGCAGTGCTTACAAAGAGGACTACATTAGTGTACAAGCCTTACGCATATTACAATGGGATTTTAGACCCTGTAATGAGAGGACACTTTCCTTGTGAACAGTCATTGGCAGCTCCTGCGTTCACATTTGAGAAGTATACAAGTATTGTCATGGGCTGCTCTTTGACTCTCTTCGTGGAGCATGCGTTGTTTGCCATTTTAGAGAAACCCAAGGGCATATTGACATGCAAAAGAGCGGCAGCTTATGAGGTAATGATTTTGAACCCAACAATTAAAATTGTAAGATGTAAAATAGTGAATCCTGCCACATTTGTAGCTGAGCGAGTAGCAGAAGGCGATCATGTGCATGACTGTGCTAATTATGTTGAATTTTATGATGATATACCCCGTGTGAAGGAAAATGCTTTGTCAGGAAGGGAGATTCTCTTTATTGATGGTTCTTCGAAAATTGATTCGACTAGTGGGGAAAGGCATTCAGGTGCAGCGGTAGTGAGACACAGATTAAATGGAGAATTTGAAGTTGTAGCAAGTGCAAGGCTACTGTCTCACCTCTCAGCACAAGCAGCAGAATTAGTGGCGCTTATGTTGCACTTGAGAAACACGGAGGGCAGGAAGTGACGGTGTACCGTGACTCTGCCTATGTGACGTCAACTGTACATGCAGGGCTAGCACGTTGGAAAAGAAAGGGCTACCTCCGAGCGGACGGCACTCGAGTGCAGCACGCATTCTTATTGGTCAAGCTTATTAAGGCACTACAACTCCCGGTAGACATAGTGGTCATTTGATGTGCAGCGCACACTAAGCAAACAGATTTGATCTCTTGTGGAAACGCAGCCGATGATGTAGAAGCGAAAAGGATTACATATTCTCCAGATATTTCGAGTTTTGATACTGAAAGTATTGCAGAGAAAGTAGTTATAGCCACCGTGGTGCAAGAAGGGTTTAATAAATTGTCGCTAACCCAACTAATGGAGATCAAGGAAGCGCACAACAGGAAGGGCAGGAATTATGGAAGCAAAGGGGGTGTTCATTATCCCCCACAGAAGCATTATGGAGACAAGATAGCACTGGAAAACTGGTGATGCCAGTAGCGTTATTAAAGGTCGCGGTTGAGCAGCTGCATTACCCCGTGAATGTAACTAGGGAGAGTCTTACTGCTACTATTGCAAAAGACTGGTTCATTCCGAATTTTTTGGAGCATGTTGCACTATTTATGGTTAACTACATCGTGTGTCAAAAGTTTACTGCTGGGCATACACTGAAAAGCATTAGAGGAGTAATACCTCGACCGAATGGTCCATTTCTGCATGTACATATCGACTATGGCAATATGCTGCAGGTGTGTAATGGATATAGGTATCTATTAGTGGTGGTGTGTCCCTTCTCCAGGTGGATCGAGGCAGGTCGTGTACACACCATGATGCCACTTGCGCAGCAAAGTTTTTAGTATGCAAAGTGTTCCCGAGATGGGGTGTGTGTGAAGTGCTGAGATCCGACAATGGGCCACATTTTGTTAATGAGGTGTTTGAATACATAGGGCTTCAATTGAACATTAAACACAAGTTTTCTTCTTCTTATCACCCGCAAGCGAACAGGATATGTGAGAGACTCAACAGCCTCCTTAAAGAAAGGATTGCCAGATTAAATTGACATTGAAGAAGGGATGGCTATATTTCCTACCCCTAGCGTTATATGCCCTTCGAAATTAGCCAGGTTCAAACCATCACCTCACCTCTCATGAGCTAGTGATGGGGTGGTGCATGAGAACACCTCATACACCTCCATCTAGGAGTAGAAGTGAAACCCAGAGTGTAGCTAAAACGTTAGGTGATGATTGAATTGTATGACTATTTGACATGTATGACCTCTACCATCTCTCTTATTTCAGATCAACTCAAGCGTCAGGGGGGTCGGTTTCAGAACACAGATGAAGATAATTCAAAAAACAGCACAGCTGAACTTTTATCAGCACCCAAGTTGTATGTTGGTGATTTAGTACTGATAAAAAACTTTACGCGAAAGGGGCATGAGCCACGTTTTAACAGTCCCTTTTGTGTTGAAAATATAACACCTTCAGCTGTGAAGGTCCAAGGGAGACAAGCTTGGCTTCACTTAGGAGATGTGAAAGTCTACAAAGGTGAGTAAGTCCCTCCCACCATTGCCGATCCAGAATCAAGAAAAGAACAAGAATTTCAGCATGTGCAGACTCGATGGATGGCAAAGAAGAAGGACGATAAAGCAACAAACCAGTGAATTATGCAGCTTTAATTTGAACTAGAACTCAAGTGATACTCCTTATAGATATTTTAGCAGGCGTACAAAGGCTTGCAGTGAGTTTTAGTAGGCCAAACTTGGACTTTACAAACACATTTACATATCACAGCAATGCCTTACTATGAGTTTGTGATAAGTAAATGAAAGCGAGAGCAATATCCAGATTCATTTCTTACTGAATACCTGTTTGGTTAACCACCTGGTGCTCACTGATAGTTATGTACATCGGCTTGTGCTTGCTGTTTTTATATTTATCCTTCACGCTTATCCAGCTCTTGTCAGGAGAGATGTTGATGTTCACACTTTTTAACAGGATCCTAAGAATGGGCCTGTGATCAGAAGACTCCTCATT
Organism: Ambystoma mexicanum; assembly: GCF_040938575.1. Classification (NCBI taxonomy): domain Eukaryota; kingdom Metazoa; phylum Chordata; class Amphibia; order Caudata; family Ambystomatidae; genus Ambystoma; species Ambystoma mexicanum. The sequence goes on along the minus strand of NC_090937.1, from coordinate 339,148,063 downwards.
GCGATAATCAAGCAAATTTTACAGTTACAAGTATACAGAGATTAATTAACCTCTTGTATTAGGTCATTATTTCATAAAACCTGCATAGCACGTTTCAAATAGAGTCCACTTCTGGATAAGGGCAAATCAAGGCTGTGATGCTGAGGGAGTGTTTGTTTTATTATCACCACCCCATGCCTGACTTAGACATGGCATCTTAGCAACATTCTAATTTGAGGACTGAACTGCTAAATAAAAAGACTTCATGACAAATCATCCAGATAAAAGATGGTGCCAAACTGCACCACGTTGATCACTGGAGGAGCCCAACAGATCCAAAAGTGTCATCAGAGTTGAGAGCTCTGAGAGGCCAGCAGGTACAGCAAAATGCTAGCCAGGGAAGCAGCGTCTAGATATTGTACACTGACTATATGTGTATAGGTGAGGGGGTATGTGTAGGAGCTCCAGACAGATCCTCCCCCCTGGGAAGCAGGCATGCAGCATCCGCTGAGCATGGTAGTTAGCTAAAATGTGCCTGGTGCCCACCTGATGGTCACTAAGGAAGCATAGGGAGAAGGGGGGGACTGCATTACAGAGGTCTTAGTAGCAAAAGTCAATACACCATAAATCACTAACATGACACATTGTACTGACCTTCTTCACACACTGCGACCTGAAACAAACAGGGCAGGATTCTCAAAAATGAGCGTAAATGAAAGGAGTGCAGAGAATCCACTCATTTCATTTCACTCATTGCTGAAATGCTCAGGACACCTTATTCTCAAAGGTGACTTAAGCATTTCAGGAGGTGCTGGACAATAGAGTAAAGGTGCGCGGCATAGCTACATTGCATACATTACTGTTGGGAGAATGCTCCTGACACTAATGTATGATTGGTTCCTAGTAACCGGGTTGCTGGGAGCACATTTCACTCGGACAGGCTGTTAAAGGGTCTGTCTTTGTGAAATGGCCTGTTCGGGGGATGGAAATGCAAGTGTGATAGCCTTGGTTTAAACTGCAGCCATCACACTTAAAAATAAAAATCATTACAGGGTTAGAAATTGCATTGTCATGATTTGTGCCTTTTCCTGTCTGTTTCAAAGACGCATGGTGATGACCCTCAACTCTGGGATTTTAAAAGCAAATCCCGTTTGTGAATTTGGGATGCACTATTAAATGCCCAGAAATGCCTCCTCATTTGTTCAAATGCACAAAGGGGGGAATAAGGGCATCTGAATGAGTGCCCTTAGTGAAGTGGGCTGCTACTTTTTTGGGGCAAGTGCAGAGATGCACCAAGACAAGTTTTGTGAATCTGGCTCACTGTCTTTGGAATATGATTTAAACATGAAAATGTATTCCAAATATTAACTCATGTGCATTATTTAGACAAATAACATAACAATAGCAAAAAGTGCAGATGAAGTATGGCAACGTGCGCCGAAACAGCCATCCTGGTTGAGCCCCACACTATGTCCTTATCCTCCTTTTGTTTTATGCATCCGTCTCCCCAGGAACCGTGACTTGTCAATGACTATTTGTTTTACACCGCCTGTTGCGTTTGTTATTCTCTCCGTGCTGATTGTTCATGTGTGACAATGATGTCACCAAATCTGAAGGTGTAACTTCCATACTCGCACAAAGTAGAGATGACAATGTTCAAATTCTGTGGATCGACTGTGACTCTCTGAGGCATTGATGCAGACGCAGGGCTCAATCTTTCAACGGTACTGATACCGCTATCTTTCTATGTGAGTACATGTGTTATGTGTTATGAATTTATCTGTTATCGAAGAAAAGCTTCCACCACTTAATTGCTCACAGCAGGATCGTAAGCGGTGCCATCTTCATGACAAATTCAGTTATTGCGCTCCTTTTTGTCCAGACCTACTCAATGGAATTGATACATCTTGCTGCATTGTTAACCATCCACTGCCAAAAACACTGATTAGATATATTTGTGCGCTAGTTATGTAACAGGGATAACGAATCTGTTTCCATATCTTTCTCTTTAGATCATTCCTGGAAGAATTCTCGGCTCGCCCACAAATTACACACCAAATTCTAATCAGGATCCTCTCATATATAATAATTTGTTGGCCTAAATAGGGCTTATTATGATGCAGTAGAAGCACAAACATTGAAATCGATGTGCAGCAGCAGTGCTGATTGGATTCCTCAATCACCTAATTGCTTTCATGGCCAGACAAAAGTTTGTATTGTTTCCTTTTATTGTGAACACTTCCTTTAACAATCCTGAAAGGATTTAACATCATCCAACATGAGAAGGTCTGATAATGTAGCTCATGTGACATTTCTGAAATGCTCAATTGTAACATGCAGGGGATGAATTGTGGCATGATGGTGTGTTTGTGGGTGGAAAAGAGGTGACTCCCTGTTTCTCACCAACAGCATCCCATAGATCCCATCAAAGGGTTGGCTCAAAATAACCAAACCTTGTCAAATGAATCTCGGATACCAGCACACGGGCAGCATAGCAGTATCAAATCTGGACAATACAGTCTTCACTCTTTGGATGCTGTTTCTAGAATTTGAATTTCCCATACATTTGAAACGTCCAACCACTTTCTTCTGGATCCAGGCTCAGCTCTCATGTGGCCGCTATCAAATACTGACATTTAGTAAGGATGCTTATTTTGAGATATACTAATTATGATAACAAGCCTGTTTGGTGCACTGGAATCCTCTGTCAGACTTCCAGAAGCATTTGGATATTTGATTGCATACAATGATCCAAAACTCGACTGATATGTTTTGTATTCTCCCCGAGCATTTAATTGAGCCCTGTGTTTCCCTGGCACAGAGATTTATTGGGATGTTCAGGAGTTCATAAATGCTGTAATTTAGCCCACTGCGTCCGAGCTTCCTTCAGGCAGGTTGTGACCACTAGGATATCATCTACGAACATATCTAGATTTGGTAGATGGCCACCAACACTAATGGCCTCGTTTTGGACATTGTATCACATGTAATGACTGAGAGGCTCCCTTATTAAATCTGAAAGGAGTGGGGACAAAGAGAAACACTGTCTAGGACCCGCTGCAAAGTGATGCCCTCATACAAAAACACAATTACTTTAGTCCAGGAAATTGGTTTAAATAGCTGCTAAAGATACAACAAAAACAGGCGTGGTCACAGTCCATCATATAAAAAGTCTTTCTATGGAATACTCAAATGTTGTTGCTAAATGCCTTATCAGTGGTTATAGCCAAAGGGACCCCCAGTGCATAGTTTCTTTCTACATTTCTTTAAATGATAGAGGTGCTTCATAAAGTTATCATAAGCTTGCCTTACATGTATAAATCGGGCGTGCTCAGGGTCAATGACAGTGGTAAAATACAAGTCTGAAAGCAAGCACGGTTGAAAATATCCATTCCGTCAGATCACATTGTCTTATTGAGCAGTAGAAGCTGCAGCCTGTGAGATTCAAGATGGATTAGTGTATCACTCAGCCGTTGACCTCAACCACAGATTGTGATTTTCTCCTCGCTAAATGTTTTTTCTAAGTGTTTATGTGAACTGGCAATCAAAGGTCCATAAAGTTCATTGCAAAAGGTATCGAGGCACGTTTTTCCCTGATCTCTGCGGGTTAAATAGGGCCATCATTCCAAGCTCTGGTTTGTTGTTTCTATAGCGGGCAATTCTGACATCTTAGCATACGTCAAATACCCCCCTCTATCTCGATAGCTCTCTTTCTACTTTGAGAGATTTATCAAATTCATCAGTAAAAACAAATGAAAAGAACTGTCTGATCTGCCAAAACCATCCCTTCTCTAAAGATCTTTCTATCTCTCAAATCATTAACTTTGTGTATGTAGTTATGGCTCTGATCGATTTTTAGCCAATAAGTTAGCAATCTGCTAAAGTGCTTATTCCCGTATTGTTAGAAGAGTTATTTTTGGGATGGTATATTCTGTTTCATCAATAGAAAACCTTTTTTAAACAAAAGGCAACCCAAATCCGCACTCAAATCAACACTGGAGCAAAAACATATGTCAAACGTACTTCTTCCAGAGGAAAAAAAAGTTATATTTCAACTGTTCACAATTGTATTGTTTTTATTTTTTAATGTAATTTAGCTATCCTATGTCATCAACAGTACATACAACATATTATTTTGATAGTCGAAGGACCAATAACATACAAAATGTAATGTCTGCAACATTGATCGCAAAACCAATTAATTACACATTCCTAAAAACAATCTTAGTACAATCAATACAACTAAAAGACCTAAACCCTGCGGAATTACTTTTCAGCACAATCAAAGCAGTGTGGTAAAAAATTGTAGTAATTCCATTGCTGCAATTTTTTTCGTATGCAGTTACTGCCATCTTTGCCGCACTGCCAATTTATATATATGCCCTTAGAGTGGAGGATTTATTGCCAAAAACTGGATGAATTACCACTGCACAAACATCACAAACAGTAATTCCTCCAAAATCCCCACGGAGTCCTATGGTCTCAAAGAAAGGGCACTAACTATACTGCCAACTGTAATCTTTTGGTATTTCTGCCGGAACCCATGGTGCAATCGGTAACTGATCTTGTCTGGAATTACTGTGGCACTCGGAATGAGCTGCAGTGTGTTCCCATTTATGCAGGGGAATTAGCACAGGCCAAAGATGTTATTTCTTTACAATTTATCACACTCAGAGAATTAATGATACATTGACAGAATAATTCTCCTCTGTGTGCAAAGATCTTCTGAGATAATTTCTTTATTACAGCTGCTTTTTGCCCCACATTACACTCCAACATACAAACATAAAAAAAATGTTGACATGGTGTTTCAAGCCAATTACTCTACTTGACTAGTAAAAATAACATGTTATCTTGCATCTTGCACTAAAATCTTTGAGGTTGTTTGAAGTTGCCATCCTTTATTTATGCGTATGGAAGCAGAAAGAACTATCTTCAACGTCTCTAGTTGCAGTACCATTTCTACATGATCATTATTTTTCTCCTTTGCACATTCATATCGAATTTGAAACTGTACCTTTTTTTCTTGACTCCTCTGTGCATTTCAGCTTTGCTGTTACACCTCTACGTGGGGTGTCAGTAATGTGTTCACCAGCTGATATGATTGAACAAACTATCTATTACATGACCCGAAATATTAATACCCATAAATAATTTTGCTTTACAGAAATTACATATTCTCTGTTCTGTTTATAAGAATTGTCACATTGAACTTTTAATAATGTTTATTTAATTTTGTAATTTTGACATTTCCTCAATGCTTCTCTCATTCCTACCTGCTCATGTTTAAAGCTATTCCACTCACACACACCAGCCAGCTACCTGTATGGATCACAAAACATTGAATATTTATTGATATGATATTAAGAACAGATTCCTTGTAAGATCTGCTGTAAGCTTCAAAATGATACATGCTTTGCTCACCAAAGAAATATCTGTTTATGGACTCACCATGGAATGAAAATACTCCCTCTGACAGTGGCACAAACAGTTACCATATGCATGCATGCTATAAATCCTCTACTCAAGTTATGCATGGATGAATGAGAAAGCTAGTATGTTCACATGTCAAAACGGTGGTATTATTAGGGCTGCTATTATCAACATGGCCGAAACGCTATTCTTTGTATTTCTGTGTTCATTCATATTTTACTTGAGAAAATCCCAATGGAAGTCTGCCATCTATTTTTCATCATATCAGTATAATGTGAATGCCTTATGTCCTCTAATTAAGCATTATAGACCTATCCTGAGGGCAGTACCAGAAGCTATAGGCCTTGAAGACCAAGGCCTGAGCACAGTGAGCAGGTTTAACAAGGTTTATGGGCCCATAACTCCAGGAACAGTCTGAGGGTATGGTCTGTTATGTCATGTTAGTAAAACGTATAAAGCGCTCTTAGGCATCTTGCGCTGGAAACACACAGAAGGCTAGCTTACAATTTGACTTAAAAAAGTAGAGTTTTTAACAGCTGACTAAATTCCAAATGATTCTGGGTGCGTCTCACAGCAGACGGCAGCTCAGCAGCTGAAATAAAAAAGGCTCGACAATGAAGAGACCGATTAGGAATATAAGGAGCAAACTTAACACAAAGATAGTCTGCCACCTGCCGGTGATAGGCCTGATGAACAAGGCATTGGCCCTTAAACTCCACCCGTCACTGCACCGGAAGCCAATGAAGAGACCGTAAAACTGTAGGCATGTGAATTCCATAAGGTGAATTGGTCGACACCTGAGCAGCTAAATTCTGCAGCACCTGTAATTGATGAAAAAGCCCAACAGGCTGAGCCGAAAACAAGACATTGCTGCAGTCCAATCTGCTAAGGACTAATGAGACCACAACCATAGGACGCAGATGACTAGGCAGAAATGGGGAAGTCTTACGCAATATCCTCAAGTGGAAGTGGCTAACCTTGCAAATTGCGCCAACTTGGGTAACCATAGAAAGAGTGGAAGATAGAATTAGCCCTACGTTTCTTTCCGCCTTCACTGGGACAGGAAATTCACCAAGTGCAGAGGGCCAGAAAGTCCAAAGAGTGGGATAAGGGGGGGAACCCACCACCAGAATCTACATCTTGTCCCCATTCAGCTTCAGCCAATTGCTGTTCATCCACCGCCCCCACAGCCACCAGCATAAACACGAGGACACCTCAGCCTTGGCAAGATCAGGTCGAACCAGGATCTGGGTGTCAGTGGTATAAGAGTAGCTCCGGAGGCCGAAACAGTGGACAAAACAGACAAGAGGCTGTATATAGATGTTAAAAAGTAAAGGGGACCGCGCGGAGCCCTGCGAGACATTGCAGGTCAATGAATGAGAAGGCAAAACAAGGAGGAAGAGAAAGAGATTTGCCCCTATCAGCCAGGAAGGAGACAAACCAGGCCAGGACGGGCCCGGAGAGGCCCGCCAAGGCCAGACTAGACAGCAGGATGGAGTGGTCGCCAGTGCCGAAGGCCGCTGAAAGATCTAACGAAATCAGGGCACCACTCCTCTGCCATCCACCGACCTGGCCATGTCGTCCACCACAGACACCAGGACACTTTCTGTACCATGTCCCGGCCGGAAACATGACTGTAAGGGGTCAAGGAACTGAGAAAATTCCAGAAAAGAAGAGAGGACACCAGGGCTTCCAACAGTTACGTTAAAAAAAGCAGAAGAGAAATTGGTTGATAGTTTGAAAAAACAGATAGGTCCAGTAACTGCTTCTTTAAAAGCAGGATAGCAATTGCCTGCTTGAGTTCAGTTGGGATATGACCAGATTGACAAGAGAGGGTAACAGCTTGGGCTACCGAGGTAATCATACCTGGCATGATGTCTTTGAGAACATCCAATGGCACAGGGTCAGAAAGAACAGCTGATTTAAGCTGCATAGCAGCTTTACTCAACATTTCAATAGTGAATGTAGGAAAATCTGACCAATTATGGGAAGGAGCCTCATATACATCCGCAATGTTATTAAAATAATCTACCATACAGATATCAGAACGGAAACTTTCTATTTTTGTAATGTATAAATGCGGCCAGTGAATCGCGCTGTAGTTGCGTTGGGGAAACTATAGGGGTGACATTGGCAGTTGAAGACAAAGATTGAACTATCAAGAACAATTCTCGAGGTTGATTTAACACATTTTCAATTTTTGAGTTAAAAAGGCCTCGCTGTGTAATAAACTTTAGTAAACTGGCAATATGTCATCTTTTCAGCCATCCCATATATCCGGTACCATTTATGTTCCGCCTGTCTCATTGCAAGATGGAACTCTTTCAATTGTTCTGAAAACTAGTGCTCTGAACGACGCTTACAGGAAAGGGACAAGCTTCAAGGGTGGAACAACATCCGCCACACGCATCAACACTTTAGTCAAAGTAGTTAGACTAACATTAGTATCAATAATGCACTCCTCTTCCACAATGGCCAAAAGGGCGTTCCGATGAGCAGAATGCCAATTCTGTCGTACAACTGAGACCACAGAGTTTTTTAAAGGAGGGGCAGGGAGCATCAGTGCAAAAAACACTAGATAGTGGTCAGACCAGATCAGGAGGTTTGACAGATAAATTATACATTTTGATTTGTTCGAAAAAAACAGATCAAGATTACCAGCTAACATAGGAGTAGGCTCAACCAGAACTTGCTCCTACCCTACGTCAGTCAAGACCTAAAGAAAAAGAGACAAGGTAGTAACGCCTACACAATTAAATTTAATATTAAAACCTCCTAAAACAACCAGGTGAGAATATATCAATCTAAGTTCTGCCATCAGATCTAAAAAGGGATTTAAAAAGCCTACATAATAACCAGGTGGCTTATAGACAATTAGAAGATGCACATAGCATGTTGCAGACACAGCCAGGCAAACCAATAGAAATTCCATCTTGATATCATGTACCAGCGAAATGTGTAAAAATTGAAAATTTGATTTAAATATAATTGCGACCCCACCACGCGGGTGGGACAATATTCGGTCTAAATGAATTATTTTATATTCCCCCGGAAGCACTTGTACCCGCGCAGGGGCAGAAACATCTGTAAGTCATGTCTCTGTAAAACATAGCAAATCTGGGGACTTTTTGTTTAGCATATCATAAACATCCTTGTCTATAAAGCTATTATAACTCTTTGGGGTGATGAGGGGGTTTCAGAAAAGCAATCTTCTTGGAGTGGCTGCTGGGAACTTGTGAGTTCCCAACAGCCATATACAGTGTGATGAGAAGAGAAGAACAGGACTAAAATGGCAGCCGGCCGCATCTTCTGGGTGCATGCCAGCAAGGTAAGTGAGTGGCGGTGGTGTAGAAGCCGGGCTGTGTCTACCACATGCGGCCCAGTGAAGATTATGTAATGGTGTGGAGCCATCCACCACCCCACCTTAATAAGGTATGGAGGAGGAGGTGGTTGGCAGGGGATTCACCATGCCTGGGCCATGCCTGTCAAGTGCAGCCGGATAAGACTTAATGGCGGGGGTGAGGCAGAGCTCTCAGTTCGGCACTCCTCTGATGAGAGGTATCACCTCAATGAGAGCCCTGCCGGTGGTACAGTTGTCAGCACAGTGCTCACTCTCATCACGGGAGTGCCGCACTTAAGGCCCTGCCAGCAGCGGTGACTGGGGGAGTCAAGAGGCTTTCCATTTCATTGGCCAATTTCCAGCTGTTTTGTTGTATTTGTAAGCCATACAGGCTTGTATGGCCCAGGATTTGGCCAGTGGGGAGTGCCACATCACTCCCCGGGTTATAATGCGTATTATGTTATCAATCTCACACAGAGATATGTCCGCTTCCATTCCACTGGGAATCTTAAACCTTTAGCGTAATTCAATGTCATGCTAATCCTTCTAACAGGTACTGCACATGGAAGGGCACTAACATTAATACACCATTCTTACACCACCCATGTTTGCTAAAGAGGAGAGAAACAGAGCTACAACTACAAACCTTACCCACCTCCAGGGAGTGGGATGAATATCAGGTAACAAGCATATCACCAACAACACGCGCAGAACAATTGGTAGTCCCTGTTTTCAACCTTTCTCCAAAGTGTTGACAGGAGACAAAATGTTTGCTTCTGAGGAAGTCTCATATATTTTGTTGGACAAACTGAAAGTAGGCAAATAGAAAGCAATACTGTTTTCTGATCGGCTTCTAACTATATTCCTCAACCTCATCTGATTCCTACTGCTATGAAAGCAGCAATGAAGAAATCAAACCTTTATAAAGATGATGTGACCACTCAAGAGGAGTTAGGTCTCAAGACGTGTGCTTTCATCCCAGACCATGACTTGGAGTCTACCACCAATCATGGGGCATTTCCCATGTGTGCGTTCTGTTGATTTTAATTTTACAAAACATAGGGCCTATTTAAATACAACAGACTTTGAGAATTAGGAGAGCACACAAATTGTCAAACAGAAAATGTGGTCTATGATATGTTTTGTAAGTGTAAGTTATTATGCATTGGTATGACCTCCTGCAAAGTCCTGACACATGTAGGGGAACTTTGTTCGAACTTAGGGAGAGGTAATGTTATAATACCTCTTGCACAACATTTTAAAGAGGCTAGTGAGTCACCCGATTATCTTGAATGGTTTATCCTTGAGAACATTTTGATGAAGCTGAGGCGTGGTAACCAAGAAAAGACTATGCTGGTGTGGAAACAGAAAAATAATATGAGGCTGAAATAATATGAGGCCGGGAAGCCCAGAAAGAAACACACCAACACAGGTTTACAAAGAACATACAAGTGCTTTATTCAAAAGTTACAACAGTTACCAAAGTCAATTGACAAACGGATAGCTATTCGGCTCTCAGAGTAACGTAACGAACTTCAACGAAGGTTCGATGCATTAGTGAGAGAGACCGTACATTGGAATACTTGGGCTTTTTATACTCTTTATCCAGCCCTTGGCCAATCCCCTCGCGGGTTAACCATTCTAGAAATCAGGCCTATGGGTTCCTAGCCAGGTCAATCCCATAATATATGCATCTTGATTAGTTTCGCTGATATAGTTGTACATTTACACATAGGTCAACAGTAGGACAAGGTCTCAGTTCGCGACCCCAACAAGTGGCCTGTAGGCATATTAATTATTTGTGTGTACGGAGGTCACTTCGGCCAGAGTCTTACTCAAAATGTCATTCGGCCCCCATTTTGATGTTCAGGGTGACTTCCACATTACAAGAGAACCTAAAATGGCGGCTTAATCCAAGATGGCAACTTACATTACTTTCTCTAAGGTCAAGACCTTGCCAGGGAGTTTGTTCGCATATGATGTTTAGACAACTTGGCGTAGGCCAATACACATACAATTGTTGCGATAGGAGGCATAATATTGTTTTGATTCCGACAAACCCTCCTTTTGGCCTATGCCAAGTGCTAATATCATTTCTAATTCTTCTGTAAATAACTCCATGCATTGTCGTTCATACATCCTGAATCATTATCTGTAATGTCTATAGCCATTAGGTCGTTCATCAGAACCTCTTGTAACACAAACTCTTTAGATGCTGTGTCCGGGGCATACATTTTGTGCCCTACTGTGCTCACCGCTTGAGCATAACATCCCCCTAGCATTGCACATATACTAGGTAGACATTGGAAACAGCAACAAAGGAATAGCAGGATTCCCAAAATAACCAGGATAACAGAAAGCACCTTCCAACCCCAGGATTGTAGAGAATCCCAGAACCAGGCGCTAATATTCCAAACTCCCACAGGAACATGCACCTCAGAACTAAGGATGTGTAAGTTCTGTATTGCTTTGAAAATTGTCGGTGAGGAATCGGGTACGAAAACACAGCAAGCGGACCCCACTAATTTGCATACTCCACCACGTTCTGCCAGGATGACATCTAATGCCATCCGATTCTGGAGAGCTACCAATCTTATTGCCTTTTGTTCTAGTGTCATATTGTAGAGTATATCCGTGGTCCGGTTGATGGTTCTCTCCAGTACTCTTGCTAGCCCTCTAGTGTTTTCAGAGTTTGCTATCTGTTCCCAAAATGGTACAACTGATTTCGCTATATCTCCCAATACTTGCCCAGGGGTATCTCCGTTCTTGTCCCGCCATGGGTGACCCTTAGAAACTTCCAATGTACTAGCTATAAATACCCCAGGTAACAGGATTCCTAAATAACAGGTTCCCTGCCAGAAACCGGACAAACAATTGGTATGCCAGAAAACCCTACAGAAACATTTGTTTGCCCTGACAGTGGAATGTTTGGAACCCGGGAATGATCAATGGAGCACTTCTATGCTCCAGTGTCTATCAAAAACTGATGTTTCCTATTCCCTACTAACAATTCAACGTAGGGACCTTTCTGATTAACGGGAATAGGTGAAGGTTCCAAATCCTGCTTCGGGCAGTCCTAACGAAACAAAATGTTATCGGAGGGAAGCTCTTCAGAAAGGTAGACAGCAGAAGGGTGATCAAATATGTTTCTTGTATCCACACTCGGAATCTGATTTTCCCGTGAAAAAGGTTGCCGAGGATCTTGCGAAAACTGACCTCTATCAGGGCGTCCCGCTCCGGGGCGACCTCTAGGTCGTCTACCCATACTTCCAAATGCATTGCTTGACCTTTGGCGAAGGACGGGGCATTGTGCTCGCCAATGACCTTCCTGGCGGCAATAGGCACATTGATTAATATTCACAGAACCCAAAGGAGCGTTTCGTTTTGGGACATACTGACCTCTGGTCTGTGACGTACCTCCTCTGGGATTTCTAACAATTTGTTGCAATAATACTTTAGTCTTCAAATCTCCTTTCCTCTTCTCTATTTTCTCTTTTTCATTATTCACACAGTTCTCATAATACTGAGCCATGTGCAAAACTTCAGATTGGGATTTCGCCTGCCAAGCGCTCTCAGAGGACATAATCTGTGACTGGATGTCGGGCAACAACCCACGTACAAATTTGTCCACAAACAACCTTTTCCCAGACTCTGTGCCCAGGTCCTGCCCACTGAAATCAGAGAATACCTGTTAGAATCTATTAAAGAACTTGGTGGCACCTTCAGTTTTTCCTTGAACACAGGCCGTAAGCTTGTCCCAAATAATTCTTTTTTCAGGAATTATGGTTTTCAATTTTGCGACAATTCTATCAGGCAAACTAAGTATTACCTGAGGTGGTTTCTCACCAGCTGGTCTTTCCCCATCAAACCTAGTCATGTTAGCCCACGTATCTCCCAGCCCTGGCACATCGTCTATTGTTCGAACCTGCTTCCATAAATCTACGGGCAGGAGTATAGGGAATAGTAAGTCAATGTCACTTAAGGTGAACAAAGAGGACTGTAAAACAGACTCTATCTCTTTGTAGAATCCTGTCGGGTTCTTCCTAATATCGGGAATTGATTGTCTGATAGTGTTCACTTCCTGTCGTGAAAACGATACGTGAACAAATTGCGATACATAGTGTGCAGGGATGTCCACAGCGGGTGCACCAGTCCCAGCGTTAGCGGGAATCTCAACCTTAGGGACAAATGTCGGAGGAACCTCTCTCATAGGCAACTGGGATATAGGTAACTCCGACCGCTTACTAAGCAACAGAGCCAGGACGAGCGCTAAGGCAGTCGAAGAAGTGTCGGGGCGAAAAAAAACTTTTACAAATTCTCAATAACTCTATAGGACAACTAACCTTCTTCCTTAGACATTCTTCCTGCAGGTACTGTACCATTACCTGAATCACCTTCTTCTGCATTTCTACTGACTATACGTATCATATACTTCATCTGGCGGTATCGATGAATCCGAGATCCATCCATCGAATCGCATCTTTAATACAAATTCGTACTTCCTCAGGTGCCGATCTACGACACGGAAGGAACCGTTTCTGCACATACATACTGTCGTCTTCATCATCCTCATCTCGTGATTTCTCAAAGTCCCTCCTATACTCAAACAATCTCTCAACATGACCATGTACTTTCTCCTCTGTGTCCCTCGAAAGTGCTAAAGTATTTAGATCCCTCACCCCTTGTGGGAGATCCGAATTTTGTAATCTATCCCACATTACACATAAATGAGTCCCTAAACCTTCGATTAAAACATTTTTCTCGGGAATATTGTCCATATTTGATAATGTGGAAAAAACGTTAACTTGATCACCTTTCTCCATACAGTGCTTAGCCCATGCAAATAATTCCTGTTTCTTGCCTGCAGAAACAGTATTTTTCGAGTGACAATCTTCGACCCCGCATCCCGATCAACTTCAGTCAATACAGAACCACTCGGAAGCAGAGCTGCGGGCAGATTCAATGGAGGCGCAAGGATCGTCGTAAGAGGAAGGGGTGGTGCGATAGGCGGAGGAACAACAACTAAAGGAATAGGAACAATAGGTTGCACAGGGGGAACAGGAATAACAACAGGAATAACAGCAGGAATGGACAGAGCACCCGGGAGAGGGTCATACGGAGGTGGCGCGGAGAACCAGGCCTGCGTTCATTTAACAATTTTTCAATAAATTCTTCAGAAACATGGAAATCTTTAGAGGGATACATTTTCTGGATACCTAGGGAGATAGCCCTATCCATATTTTTGACTGACTCCGAATGTTTTTCCTTATCATATAACAACGCTTTTTCGGCATTTGTTTTATGACGGCGTGCATGTTTATCCCTACTTTTAAGCTGCTGCAACGCTTCTTTTTTCCAATTCTGCAAAACGTCAAACGCTGCAGGTCTGGCCTTCTTTTTTAGCAAGACCGATTCTAGCTATTCAATACGGGGGATCTCAAAACTACCATTGATTGGCCACTGAAATTCGGAGGCATGTCTGGTTTGTCTGTGCCAAATATCATTAAATACTATACTTCCAATGCCATACTTACAGTACATAGTACATGCCGGCGATCCCTCCTGTGGTGCCGGGCGGCTAAATTCCAAAGATTGTCGATCGCTGCGGAACAGAGCCCTAAAGCAGCTAGACAATTTCCCAGGCATTTCACAAAAAATTGGTGTTACCTGGTCAATAATTGTGTCTGCAGATACAATACGCCAAATTCAAATTGTCAGGGTTAAATTAAGAGCCGGTTCACGACTGCACCTGACCAAACCTAGGGAGGACCGTACGGTTTACCAAAGAACTTACCTTACGAATTTTACCTTGTGTTTGGTGGTTTCGACAAATCTGCCCGCCTCAAAAATGGACCCTCGTCAAGATGCCGTGTCAGACCACACGACTATCGTCCAAGGATCGGATCGTGCAGCGCTGCCGAGGTATCACGTCTCGTTCGGTCGAGCCCGCAGTGTCACACCGTCCGATCCCGGTTCGATAGTCTGCGTCAACCTTCAATGATCCGGCATCAATCTTGAGGGTCCCTGTTCGGGCGCCAACTGTGGAAACAGAAAAATAATATGAGGCCGGGAAGCCCAGAAAGAAACACACCAAGACAGGTTTACAAAGAACATACAAGTGCTTTATTCAAAAGCTACAACAGTTACCAAAGTCAATTGACAAACGGATAGCTATTCGGCTCTCAGAGTAACGTAACGAACTTCAACGAAGGTTCGATGCATTAGTGAGAGAGACCGTACATTGGAATATTTGGGCTTTTTATACTCTTTATCCAGCCCTTGGCCAACCCCCTCGCGTGTTAACCATTCTAGAAATCGGGCCTATGGGTTCCTAGCCAGGTCAATCCTATAATATATGCATCTTGATTAGTTTCGCTGATATAGTTATACATTTACACATAGGTCAACAGTAGGGCAAGGTCTCAGTTTGAGACCCCGACAAGTGGCCTGTAGGCATATTAATTATTCGTGTCTACGGAGGTCACTTCGTCCAGAGTCTTACTCAAAATGTCATTCGGCCTCCATTTTGATGTTCAGGGTGACTACCACATTACAAGAGAACCTAAAATGGCGGCTTAATCCAAGATGGCGATTTACATTACTTTCTCTAAGGTCAAGACCTTGCCACGGAGTTTGTTCGCATATGATGTTTAGACAACTTGGCGTAGGCCAATACACATACAATTGTTGCGATAGGAGGCATAATATTGTTTCGATTCCGACACTTGAAAAGGAGCAACTCTACGCATTCCACTTACAGACAATCCATATGGGTGTGAATGAACAAATAGAATGGTATTCATTAGCCATACACCATTGACTAACTTTGAATTTAGGTTGAAAGGATCAGTGTACTAATGCCAACACCATTGTTTCGGTGATCTGCTGCCATAAAAATAACATATCAAGTAAAAAAAATAACTGTTCATTTACTATGGGTAAAATCCCCTTTAATGGGAGATACTAAGTAAAATAAAATGTTTACGAGGGTTGGACGCAAACCTAGCTAGGGCATGGATCTGGTCATTGATGATTGATGTTTGATGATGCCTATTACGTTTTGTAAGAATGGTGAGAATGTGGAACCAGTATGCAGATCTAGCTAAGCAATGGTCTAGTGTCACATTCAATGACGTTGGTCATGTAATAGTCAAGGGCCAAGCAGCATTCAAAGGTTGTAATGCTGATGGAATCGCCTAGTGGGGGGACGCAGAGTGAACATTAGTTGGAAGTTTGTCCCTACTAGTCACTTTTAGGGACTTAAGAGTGAGTTTTGAATGTACAAATATGTTTGCAATTAAAATTGTTGTGCACTCCGTTTGGAAGCAAGGATCATGCTAAACTGCCATTCTGCCTGTCCATGTTGCCAGGAACATTTGGGAAAGTTAATTGGCATATGTGAACAGCACCCATGAGCCATAGAATGTGCCCTTATGACGGATCCAGGTAAAAATTAACTCCTATGTGTAGAAATATGCCTATCATTAAATTAACATAGTCATACAACCCCTTTTTGAAGTGAGGATTGTGCTAAAACATTACCCTGCATGTTTTTGTTGTAGGAACCTTTTAGACAAGTTAATTGGTATATCTGAACAATGCATATTATATACATTAGTTGTCTAGAGTAAGGGACTTTGAAATATTTACAATTGTAAGCCAATTCATTGGATTGATAAAGTTATAAGCTATTCACGTTGAGTTGTTGTTTAGGCTTTACCTATCATGAGGACAAACCTAAAGTATATAGATTTCACATTAATATAAATGAAAACATGTGGTATGTGATTACCTGACATATTTGATAGGGGAAGTAATTGTGAGTGAAATTAATAATAAAGTCCCTTTTGCGTTAATCAATTGTACAGATCATTTGAGTGGAGTACTAAGTGAAAATAGCGATTATTTTTTTCATCCCCATTAATGATCGACTTAAAAGCGGTTATTCGGTCTTTAGAAACCAATCATGAGAAACTCCCTTCACCTACTACCAAGCACACAACCAGACAGTTAAACACCCCCTTTCTCCTTAGTTTCCGCAATTGACAGTGGTTCTCGTGCGATGCACACAAAAGCATGCAGGGCCTGTCAGGCACACCCTGGGCTCTGCTATGCTGTGCACGAGTGTGCGCAGGGCCTATCATGGCCGACAGGCGGGGGAGCCAGAAGAAGGAAGTCGGGAGGGCTCAGGTAAGTTTTGTTTTTGTTTGTATTTGGATGTGTGTGTCTGTCTGTATGTCGGAGGAGGGGTAACAATTGTGGTGGGGAAGGAAGGGGCCAGAGATCGGGTAAATGAGACTGCATGTTTATGACTGTGTATGTGGTGAGTGTGAATGCTTTTGGTGGGCAACAGAGGCGGTGGGGGAGGTAAGGGGGTGGTGTGGTGGGTGAACATACCCCACCCGAATTCTAAGGAAGCAAACAGCGGAGCAGAGGGCAGGGTGGCATGGGTTCGGATCGCCTTCTTGCTGGGTTTGGTGGGGGCGATTAGAATGTGATAATTTGGCATTTTGAAGACCACCCCAAACTGGGCGAAATAAATCTGTCTTTTTTGTCTTCAAAATGTGGAATTATCACACAGAACCTTTTACTGGTTGCTGGAGATGCACAAAAGAGCTAAGGACATTTTGAAAAAAGTCCTTTAAGATTTAAATTAAATGTGTCATGGGGGAGTAGCGTCCTGATGAAGTGCCCCGCGGTTACATGTGATGAAGAATGTAGTATTGGTTGTAAATCATTCAAAACCTTCCATCAACCCTGCGCTTTATTTATATCACTTTAAGTGGTGCAGGCATGCCCAGATGTGGCTCGCATGCTTGCTGTGCCCAGAGACCAAAGCTGCTTCACACTGATGATGCCCACTGTGGCCATCATTATTCCCCTGAACATGGCGGAAATGCTATACTTTGTATTGTTATATTCACTTTGTTCATCATATCAGTACAGTGTGATTGCACCACTCACTCTTGGGCAAATTATTTCATCAATCCCACACTAACATGTGCCCGCTTCCACCGTACTAGAAATCTTCATCATGCCCTCTCCCATCACCCATGTTTGGTAAATCCTACCAATCCTTTTATCTTATTAATCACAATCTTCATATTGCTTCGTATGGTTACCAAAAGATGGTCCTCTCAGCAAATAACTATGACTAACTACTCAGATAATCACCTCACGCTGAAAATGAAAAATTACAATGTGATAACTCCTTATATTACACTGTTACTCTATTCCACTCCATACTTGAATAAAGGTGTCTTTTACTCTGTAAAGACATTGGGCCCATATCTGTTTTAACTTTACTAACCTAAAAGGGAAAACTGTGCATTTACCACAGATATAATGCCCGAGTATTAAGTGTAAACCCAATATACTTGTCATAGATAATGCTCTTGTTACCACCGGATATGTTTTACCTATTTGTACCTTAGGTGTAGGTGAATTTGTAAATGGAAATAATGGTTTATTTTCCCAAACCCCATTTTTTGTTTGATAAGTTGAAAGTTTTGATCTAGCTGTCTGATATTTTTAATCATGGGACTATAAGTTGTTACACAGCCAATTCCATCTTGTTTCTCTCCGATTGTTATATCCAGGCAGACCGCTCTGTGGGCATATAGGACTCTGTTGTTGGCTTGTTTCATGGATTTCTTAGGACACCCTCAGCTCTTTAGGTGCTCAGTTAGATATGCTGTGTGCAGTCAAGATCACTTTTCTTTGTACAATTTCTATGAATATTTCGGAATTGGCCATAATGTAGGTCCACTTTCACACTCTGGGCATGATTGCATTTGAAATGGAGGAGAGTCCTCTTCTCCATGGCTTTCTGTAATGCTCTGTTTACAGTTTCTCATCCATTGCTTTTTTTCTATTCCAAATCCAGCAAAGTCTCTTTGTTTGAGTCTTTCATCATGGACAATTTGATCTTGAAATCAATAATGCTGATCCAGTGGTGGAATTCTATGAATCATCTGCTGAACCTCTCTGTGTGCAAAAGACATCATCAATAAAGTGTTGCTATGGAATGACGTTAGTTGCAAATCTATTCTTTGGACTCTATTTGAGTGACCTTTCAAGAGCAACAAGGAAGCATTTGTTACGTCAGGGGAAAAAATAGCGCCCATGCTCGTCCCACACACTTGCTGATGATATTGGAGCTTGCACAGAAAATATTTCTCAGTAAGGGCTCTATGTTCCCGTTGAATTATAAAATGGGTTTGAACTGCATGTGGACGTGGAAGTGAGCCTAAAAGCTCACTGATAACTTGTAAAGACACTTCTTGAGATATTTTTGAGTATAAAGGCATGATGTCCATTTAAAAATAGTGTCTGTTGCTGATACAAATTCCATATTTTCTATAAGATGTATCATAGATGTTTAATATTTAACATATGAGTGCACCCGTGTCACAAATTGATTTATGAAACGGCCATCATATGGCGACTCTAGTTTTGCATTTATAGCAGGCACAATAGGGTGTCCAGGTTGGTGCTCCAAACCTTTGTGCACCTTAGGGTGTATTTAAAATACCAGTGTAATTGAACTCCTTTGATTCAGAAATGCTTCTTCTTTCTCAGCGATCCAACATTGTTCTAGTCTCCCCAGAGTCAATTCTTGGATTGTGTGCCTTAATGGGTCCAGATTGATCTTCTCATAGTGTGTCCAATTAAAAAACGAATGAACAGCTTCTTGACTATAAATCGGCATGTACATTAGCACCATCCCTCCCCCATATCCACCGTAAAGACCGTAAAGACCCGCCGAAGCAATCCAAGAGAATTGTTTGGTCCAGCCCTGTCCCGAGATCATCTGAGACGTGAACGAAGGACAGAGAAGTATTGATCATGTACCCTCCTAGTGATTCCAGTTCAGGCAATACAGGGACAAAATATGCTTTAAGCTTCGCAAACCTGGCATAATCTAGGACCACAAGACTGGGTTTGTGGTTCTGGGTTGGCATAATTAGTTATTTTCTAAAAATGAAAAGATAGTATTTGGGAACGAAATGGCAACGAAGTACTGCATTTGTGGGTAAAAAGTGTATCTTTTTAGAAAACACAAGTATGCTTTTACTAGAGCAACAGGAAGAGCGGATATTTGGGGATCAATTTACTTCATTGTCGGAAAAAGATAAATATGTCTTTCGGGACAAGATTTGGTTAATTAAAAAATAACATTTGCCGAAAATCATGAGCTGCTATGCTTGAGAAAGAAAATGCGCATTTGCAACATGTTTCCATGTAATATTTAAATGAGAGTTTATGCTGATTTGGGTTACAATTATGGCTGATGTTAGTTATGGTATTAGTTTCATGGAATCACCATCTACCAGTGAAAGGCCTCCGTGAATTTCTGACAGTTTGAGGGAGAAAAATATACATTCACGTACAACAATAATTAAAATAATGCATTATTAAATGTTATCAAAATTGACTTCATATCCATATTGGAAAAAAATTAAAAACGAATTGTATAAACACAAACCACCACCATGTGTGACTTTGCACCCTAGTGACTCAATCTTAAGAATACATGTCAGTAATATTAGGCGATAATCATTGCAATCTAAGTACTAAAGTCATACTAGATTCATATTTTAATATCTGTTAGAAGTCCTTTTGCTACCGGAGGGCACTTGTCTCATACAGAAGCATTTTATGATCTATATGGATAGCTTTTTAGGGCCTTATCTTCACAGTAAATTTGCTATTTGAGGTATGTCAATTTAAGATTGGGGTTAACCCAATGCAGATATCTGGGCCCATCCATATAACATTGCAGTAACTCCACTCTCTAAGCCTGTAGGATATGTCTAACCTGAGGGATAGCTCTGCCACTTTCATTCTGGGATTGCAAGATCTGTGCGACTTTGCATTCTCCTGCCCAGATTCTATGGGATGAGGAATCTACAGCTCATGAGGCACAGAATCAATTATCGTTATATTAGTTAGATCTGCTTTCTTGAGGTAAAGAATGATAGAGGATCCAATAATTATGAGGGGAAAGAAAATAGAAAAGCAGTGCTTATGGGTAGGGGTATTGTCCTTAGGAGGACCTTCTTCATTCCATTCTACAGAAGACATTATAAGTGGCTGATAAAGACTTGCCTGATGGGCTCTGACTGATGGTAGTGGGCTGGCGTCCGAGTTAAGGGCCAGAGCTTAACAAAAGCATTTAACAGGATGTCAGCACCACGACGTGCCAGTACAACCAACTAGTCTGGTGTTTATCACCATTAGCCACATTGGGTTGCAGGTGCTATCAAATTCTTTTTTTTTAAGTGCCTACTTTGTTGTATTTTATTTTCCTTTCTCTTAGCGCCGTGGTAGTCAATATTCTTGCTTCATTGCAATATATTGAAATTAGGAGGGAAGGAGGACTAAAATTAGCAAGGACTAAAGAGGAAGGAAGATGAGCGAGGAAAAGTACATTTTTCTTTTCTTTTTATATTTGCTTAAAAAAAGTAAGTGACCAGGGGAGGCAGCTGCAATGGAAGCTGTTGAATTTGTACCAAACAATGGATTGCACCATTATTAGGCCTGGACGAACATGGCAAACACCGACCCCCGGGCTTCTCAAATGTTTGAGGGACGATTTGTCTGATACCACTGGTTTGGGATGGGTTTTTGGCACTGACATATCCCAGGTTGAACACGCATCCTCCAACCAGGATGCTTGCCTCTTGGGATTGACTCTTGGTTTAATTTGTCAGGTTTGTCCAGCCAATCACAGCTCTCTCTGGAAGAATCATCCATTTTGTTCAGCCAATGAAAAAGCTCTAGAATCTCATAAAGAATGATAAACCATTTACATAATGCCCAGCTCACTTCCTTTGTGGGTTTTGGGGGGTGTTTGGAGGATTTTTGGATCATCGTAGCAGGTCTTTGAAGAATTGTGGGGTGTTTCAGCTGTTTCTTTTGTCTAGTTTGTTGCTTTCAGGTGTGTTTATGTATCAAATGTATGAGACCCTATGTTTTAGTGTTTGTTCAGTTTGCTGTTCGTGTATTGTTGATTTCCTCCACATAAAATAAAACATGTGTTTTTAATCTTTTCTCTTTTGTGCACACTTTCAAAATTCTAAAATGCCAAAGTTTCCTGTCCCTAATCCTAACCCCAAAACAACATAACTGCCCACAAACACGGATTGACTCTTTTTCAGTTTTCCTTTGCATTCTTTTTGTTATCATCTTGTCTCTCTGCATGCTGCTTGTTTGCTTATGTTGCTTTGTTATGAAGTGGTGTTTATGGTAGTATAGTACTGTACTTATTGTAAGGGGGTGGTGTGCTGTATCTGCTATGGTAAAGGGTGCAGGTGAGGCACCGGAAGTGCCCGAAGGAGGAGTGCAAGCTCCATTCCACCTACACAGGCGTGGAAACAGACAGCCATGAGGAACCACGTTTTCTGGTGGCACAAGAATATATATGAGGTGAACAAGAATCCTGCCTCAGCAGAGCCTGCTAGTGAACCGACTAATACCACCAACTTCTCCATTAGTGGGGAGGACGCATGAAAGGATCCTATAACTTCCCTAAGCAAAGGTGCAGCATTGCGCAGATAACTGTGATCTGTGTCAAACATTCTGCACCCTTTTAGCATGCCCAGTCAGTGCCTGTGCTACTGGCAACTGTGGCCAGTGACAGGCTCGTGGACTGACCTGTATTGATGGCATTGGCCCAAGAAGTCATTTGGTATGGTGCATCACTGGCATCAACCATCTTTGGGCAAGACCCCTAACTTTATCATGAGGCATGCAGGCACCTGTTCTTCCTTTTTTTCATATCTATTTCTTACGCGCTGTAGCCCGCAGGCCTCACGATGCACTTTGAGGACAAACACAAAAAGACAGGCAATTCTAACCAGGAATTCTAATCACAGGCGAGGCTATCTCAATTGAATAATAGTGTCTTCGATCATTTGGGGAACGTAAGGAGATTACTATCTATTCATAAATCCACCAGTAGTCCAATCCAGGTAATTGCTGCTTGGACAGGGAAAGAATTGCTGCTCCCTCTTGTTCTCTTGACCTTTGGGCATATAAGCAGAAAAGTGTCACTTGATCTAGTATCTATCCTGTGTGATTGTAGGACAATGTTTTCCTTAAGATAGGATGGCACAGATACAAATAGACATTTGTGTGCCATGGTAATGACCCTGACAAGGATGCTGGATGCAACCGGTAACCAATGCAATTCCCTTCTGGCAGTGGCAATGTGGCCCCTTCTTGATATATACTTAACAATTCGCACAGCATCGTTCTAGAGAGTTTGTAATTTATTTATGCAACTTTTATTAGCGTCACCCAGAAGCACATTGCAATAGTCTAGTCTGGGCATAATAGTTGCCCGGACTAGGATTTCGCAATTCTTATTAGTGACGTGTGGTTTCATCAATCTTGGCAATCCGTAATGGTACTGGGACTTCTTTACCAGACTGTCTACCTGGGCATCAGCACCAAGAGCCAGGTCCAGAACCACACCCAAGGTTTTCACCTTGTCCTGTACTTTAATACGATACCCATCTATTGTGAAGTTTGAGAAAAAATGGTCCAATTTTGGTCTGGCTGGCAGTGACCCAAAAATCAAGATCTCTGTTTTTCCACTGTTCAGACATAACCAATTGGCTGTCATCCAGTCTTTCACCAATTTGTAGATACTTTGTATTGTTCTAGTATCCTCAGCATAATCTCCACAGTTCGATCAGAAGGTGTGTATCGTCAGCATAATTTGTGAACCTTGCCCCAGCCTTGTCTAGGAGATTGCACAGTGGAGGCATGTAGACATTAAAGAGAGCAACCGACATGCATGCTCCCTCTGGAACTCCATAGGTGGATATACTATCCATAGATGTAGCCTGACCCCAATAAACCATTGACTTTCTATTGGAGAGAAAGGACTATCCACCCACTAGCATCCTTTGAGCAACAACCCACAGTTGACAATGTGGCCAGAAGCTTTTGATGGTCCAGAAGATCAAAAGCTGCTGACAAATCGAGCAGCATATACAGCCCTGTATTGCTCAGATCCACAATTCCCAACATCTGGGTCTGTAAATCCAATAACGCACTCTCTGTTCCGTGGTTGGATCGAATCCCTGATTGTCTTGAGCATAACATATTTGTCTGATCCAGATGTTCCGGAAACTGTGTTGTGGCTACCTTGTCTATAACTTTCAAAAGGAAAGGGACATTTGTAATGGGCCTCAAGTTATTAGCATCCATTGGGTCTTGTCCCGCCTTTTTAAAAAATGGTGTAACCACTACCGTCTTAACATTCTCTGAAATGGTTTATGAAAAAAAAGTGGCCTTTGTGTAATGTGTCAAAAATGGCGCAAAGGTACAAATGTTGTTCAATATAATTTTTGCAGCAATGGTATCACCAAGACAAGATGTAGGCCCCATTTTCCCCAATATTGTCTCTATGTCTTTAACAGAGATAGCAGAGAAGTTAAACAATGAGAAGCTCTCCCCTCCAACTATCATATCAGTCTTGGACAAGACATCAGAAATAGATTCTGCTTCGATCTTCGCAAATATGCCCATGAATCCTTATCTGCAAAAGCTTGTTGTATTCTCATGCAGCCCTCGTTTGTGGGCGAAAGAGATTCTGGTCTGCATGCGATTTTTCTAAACTTCTCAGAATCTCAAAAAGTGTTTTTGTATTAGTAGCTGCCTTCCCAATTTCTCCATTAAAAACGTTTTTTTTGCATCACAAATTCACAAAGTTTTTCTATATTTTTCCAGGTAGCTCTATTTTCATCAGTTTGGTTTTTCCGCCAATTGTGTTCAGCCCTCCTCTTCTCTTGTTTAAGCTTAATTAGTTCTAGGGAGAACCAATTATGATGATTAGTTTGATTCCTAACCATCTTAGTCTTCATTGGTGCTATCCTAGTCAGCATTTCCACCAAATCCTCATCGTATTTTGCAGCCAGGATATGAGGGAGGTCAAAATCGGTGGTATTTCCGTGATATTACGAAGGCAGTTATCTAAATCTTCTTGTCGTACATTTTTTAGATTTCTACTAGTAATTGTTTCGGTACATTGCTTCTTAGACCCTGTCTACCGGGCAATAGTATTTGGAAAGTGACAAAAAAAGTGGTCGGACCAAAAGCAGGGTTCCGTATCAATCGAATGAACCAACACATTTCAGGAGGAAACCCAATCTAACGTATTTCCTTTATTATGTGTGGGCTCAATATTATGAACAACTACCTCTATATTTTTTAATAATTATTTTATTAGTAATGCATCCTTGTCAGCACAATCCCCCTTCCATCTATTCAGATCCCCTATCATTAAGGTGGAAGAATTTGGTGTGTTTAATCCAGCTAAAAAGCCGATAAAATCCTCGTTAAAGTTTGACATATCATTTGGCGGCCAGTAAACCACAATAATATTCGTACAATTTACAGGAGAGGAAGTCATTTTTAAATGAAGGGTCTCACAACCATCACAACTCATGGGTGATTTAAATAGACATAGTCCCTTCTTGGCTATGACCATGACTTCTCCCCCAATTCCTCCTTCTCTATTCTGTCCAGAAAATCTATACCTTAGGGCAGTGATCCCCAACGTGTAGCTCGCGAGCAACATGTTGCTCTCCTGGCCCTAAAATGTTGCTCGCCCGTTGCTCTGGGTCATTGTGTGAAGGCTAAGAAGAAGGACATTCAGATATGAGACAACAATGGCAGTGTACCCTGAGCCAGAACTGTGCAGGAAGGCTAGCCAATCAGCCTAATCTATTTGACAGGCATGACATACTGTTAGGTATTGACGCTTTAGCTGTGGAAGCAACAGTATTTATTTATTTATTTGTATTTATATAGCGCGCAAGCAGCCCAAGGGCATTGAGGCGCTGTTACTTGCATGAGCTTAGTTACAGGGGTACAGACGTGGTAGCAGTAAATGGCACATTGCATACAAACACAGACATAGGTATCATTACAGCTTGATTGGTCAATACAGATTAAGCAGTGGGTCCTATGGTTGGTATTCATGCCGCTACGAAGGACCTTATGAGAAGAGGATTGTTTTCATTGCTTTGCGGAAAGCGAGGAGGGAGGCCTCACTTCGGATGGTGGGAGGTAAGGCATTCCAGGGAGTAGGTGCGAGATATGGGAAGCTGGATCCACCCGCTCTAGCTCTTTTTACTCGTGGCACACAGAGCATGTTGGTATAGGGTGATCTGGTTGGTCTTGTAGAAGCGACGGGGTGGATTCTTTGTGAGAGGTAGTCGGGAGCAGTGAGATGGATGCACTTGTGTGTCAGTGTCAGTGCTTTGAACACGATTCTCTCTTTTATTGGGAGCCAGTGGGCCAGTTTTCTGGCATCCGAGATGTGGTCTCTTTTAGCAATGCCTTGGGCGGCACGGAGAGCACTATTCTGGATGACTTGTAGCCTCTCAAGGTTTTTTTTTGATGTTCCTAGAAATAGTACATTGCAATAGTCTAGCCTGGAGCCGGTGATGGCTCTGGCTATGTTTGTGCAGTTCTCTCTGGAGAGAAAAGGCCTGACTGCGTTGATAAGTTTAGCGTGATATGCAGCTGAGGAGGCAATTGCGTTGACTTGTCTGTCCATGGATAGGTTGGAGTCCAAATAAACTCCAAGAGTTTTGACTGAGTCTGAGACAGGTATTTTGATGGTGTCGATGGTGAAGTGACTGAATTGGGAGTCAAGATTTTTTAGCGTGTCGGGGGAACCTACCAGTAGGAGTTCAGTCTTGTCAGAGTTGAGGCATAGTCCATTGTCTGCCATCCAGGCTTGGATGTTGTTGTAGAGATTGTTAAGGGTCAAAGAGTCAGTGTCATAGTTGCCGGTGAGGGTGAGGAGGATCTGGGTATCGTCCGCGTAGTTAGTGTAAGAGATACCCATAGCGTCAAGGATGAGGAAGAGGGGTCGTGTGAAGATGTTGTAGAGGGTGGGGGAGAGGCATGAGCCTTGGGGCACACCACATAGTATGATGGTGGGTGAGGCAGAAGCTAAGTCAGAGAATACTTGCATGGTTCTGTCTTGTAGGAAGGAGGTGATCCATGCTGTGGCGTCAGGGGAGAACTTGGCAGTGGAGGAGAGGTGATGGCATAGGACGTCATGATCAACGAGATCGAACGCCGCAGATAAGTCAAGAAGTAGGAGAAGTGCTGGTTTGCCCATGTCCCTAGCATCGTCCATCTGGTTTTTCAGATCAAGTAGGGCGGTTTCCGTCCCATGTCTGGGGCGGAAGCCAGATTGGCGGAGTCCCAGGAGTTTGTTCTCTTCGATGAAGTGCTGAACCTGCAGGTAGGCTGCTTTGTCCAGTATTTTGAGGAGGAAAGGGACAGTGGTGATGGGTCTATAGTTGTTGGGGGAGGTGGGATCGAGAGTTGGTTTTTTTAAGAGAGGGCGGACCCATGCTTCCTTAAGGGAGGCGGGGACTTTCCCTGTTGCAAAGGAGGCATTGACAAAGGCTGTCAGGAAGGGGGCAAGCGCTTCTGTGCAGTCCTTGATGAGAGTGGCTGGGCAAGCATCACCTTTACAGTTAGAGGGTTTGATATTCCTCATTATATTAATGATGTCTTTTTCCTGTATGGGTTTGAAGGAGAAGGGTTGAGGGGGGTCCGAGGTAGGTGGTGGGGCAGGGATATGCGTATTAGGCAGGGCTTGTTTAGTAGCTAGTATTTTGCTTTGGAGGCGGCTCAGTTTGGTTTGCATGGCTGTTTGAATTTCGTCGCACCAGGCTTTGTCTTTGGTGAAGTTCTGGGGGGTGGGCATGAGAGTCTCTAGCTCCCTGAAAATGGCGAAGATTTCTTTTGTGCTAGATTGAGCTTCCGAGATTCTAGATTCAAAAGATTTGGCTTTTGCTTGGGTGATAGCTTTTTTGTAAACCGTAGAGCGAGCTTTAAAGATCAACTTGTCTTTGTCAGTGTGGGATGTTTGCCACTGTGTAAGAGCTGCCTTTTTTTCATTCCGGAGTGTGAGCAAGTCTGGGGTGAACCAGGAGTTAGAGTGGGTTGTGGGTTTGGATTTACGAGGTTTAAGTGGGGCAATGGAATTGATAGCTGCTTTGATGGCAACATCATAGGTTGATGCGAGAGTTTCTGGGTCGGAGGAGAAAGGCGGTCTGAAGGTTCGGCCTTGCAGGAAGGGCAGTAGCCTTTCCTTAGTGAGCTGGCGGGAGCTTCTTGCGAAGCAGGGTGGTAGGGGTTGGGGTGGCGGAGTTGAGGAGCTGGTGGTGAGGATGCTAAAGGTGATGATATGGTGGTCAGACCATGGGGTGGGAGTGTTTCCAGTGATGATGAGTGGGCAGTTGTACTGAGCGATCCAGTCAAGTGTTCTGCCCTGGGTGTGAGTTGGGCTAAAGATGGTGTTCTTGTAGCCTAGTGTTTTGAGGGCTGAGTGAAGGGATTTGGCTGCTGTGTCTTTCCTGTCCAGGAGGCCTAGGTTGACATCCCCAAGGAGAATGGCTTTCGATTGTTTTTTGAGGTTGTCAGATAGGAGGTGGATGAGGGAGGCTTGGAAGTCTCCTGTTGGGCCTGGAGGGCGATAGACAATATGAACAGCAATGGTACAGTGGGGGAGAGGTTGATTTTGACTTGGAGGTAGTCGTTGTTGTTGTGTAAGGATTTTTCTACCTTTCTAATGGTGAGGCAGTCTTTGGCGATGATTGCTACACCTCCACCTTTAGAGGGGCGATCTTGTCTGGTGATGGAATAGCCAGGGGGCAGTGCAAGGGAGAGTGCAGGGCCGGAGGCCTCATGTAGCCAGGTTTCTGATATCATGAGCAGGTCTAGGTCATGGGTGGTTATGAGGTCATGGATGTCCAGAGCGTGGGCATTGATGGATCTAGCGTTGATCATGGCGCATTTAAGGTGGGGTTCTGTGGCGGATAGGGTGGGGTCCGTTGGAGGGGTGGGTGAGGTGGTGGGCAAGGGTGGTGTTGAGCAGGGGGCTTGGGTGGTGTTGTGGTGGGGGGCGGTAGAGTAATTGCCTATCACACATTTTGCACGGGGGAGCACATTTTCAGTGGTGGTGGACACAGGTAGGATCACATTTGGCACAATAGCATTCAAAATGGGGGTAGAAGAATTGCCTATCACACATTTTGCACTGGGGAGCACATTTTCGGTGGTGGTGGACACAGGTAGGATCACATTTGGCACAATAGCATTCAAAATGGGGGTAGAAGAATTGCCTATCACACATTTTGCACTCACACATTTTGCACTTGGGAGCACATTTTCAGTGGTGGTGGACACGTGTGTGAATATATTGCGTATAAAGGCAGTACAGTTTGAGGTGGGGTAGAGAGCATCATTGGCAGCTATGTTGGAGGTAGTTACTATTGCTGTTGGCTTAGTGGTTGGGCGCATGAGTCTGGCCATGTAGGCAGGTGGAGTGGATTGCGTGATACGGGAGCATAGCCGTACATTGAGGATGCTCGTGGGGAGGGACTTGGAGCAGATGGTGGCCTCCATAGTGTGGGCACGTAGTCTGGAGTTCCTGGTGGGCAAACCTAGTTGAGGGTTGAGGTGGCAGTAGTCAGGCTCCTTACCTCTAGAATGCGGCAAAGCCTCGCGGCAAACGGCAGACGAGCAGCGAAGATCTGCAAAGAGGAGTGCAGGCCTTGTCCCCTGGCCTTCTCCTCGCGGCTTCGCCTGGCGGTGTACTCCCTCTCCCTTTATGGTGGGGGGGAGGAGCCGGCAGAGCAGGAAGCCGTATCAGGCTGCGGGCTGCAAGCGGGAACGGGCAGGGAAACGGCGGGAAATTCAAAAGATGCTTTCCCTGTTGCTGAGGACACGACCGGGCCTTCCATGTGGAGGGGCTGTGCTGTGTGCGCAAGGCGCGCTGCGGCTGGGGCACCAAAGCTGATCTTGTATGCAGAGATCAGCTGGATCAGCTGATCGGATGGTGGCACTCGCAGCGGAGCTGCAAAGAGGAGTGCAGGCCTTGTCCCCTGGCCTTCTCCTCGCGGCTTCGCCTGGCGGTGTACTCCCTCTCCCTTTATGGTGGGGGGGAGGAGCCGGCAGAGCAGGAAGCCGTATCAGGCTGCGGGCTGCAAGCGGGAACGGGCAGGGAAACGGCGGGAAATTCAAAAGATGCTTTCCCTGTTGCTGAGGACACGACCGGGCCTTCCATGTGGAGGGGCTGTGCTGTGTGCGCAAGGCGCGCTGCGGCTGGGGCACCAAAGCTGATCTTGTATGCAGAGATCAGCTGGATCAGCTGATCGGATGGTGGCACTCGCAGCGGAGCTGCAAAGAGGAGTGCAGGCCTTGTCCCCTGGCCTTCTCCTCGTGGCTTCGCCTGGCGGTGTACTCCCTCTCCCTTTATGGTGTGGGGGAGGAGCCGGCAGAGCAGGAAGCCATATCAGGCTGCGGGCTGCAAGCGGGAACGGGCAGGGAAACGGCGGGAAATTCAAAAGATGCTTTCCCTGTTGCTGAGGACACGACCGGGCCTTCCATGTGGAGGGGCTGTGCTGTGTGCGCAAGGCGCGCTGCGGCTGGGGCACCAAAGCTGATCTTGTATGCAGAGATCAGCTGGATCAGCTGATCGGATGGTGGCACTCGCAGCGGAGCTGCAAAGATGAGTGCAGGCCTTGTCTCCTGGCCTTCTCCTCGCGGCTTCGCCTGGCGGTGTACTCCCTCTCCCTTTCCCTTGGTCTGAGTGGTGGGGCAGGCCAGGTGGGTGCAGGGAGCAAGGGGGGTGGTTACAGTAATCTCTTGGGGCTTCATATGAGACAGTCCCCAGTGATTGAAGAGAACCTAAAGCACAGAAACTAAGCTGGCCTGGCCACCCATGTGAATATACCCATGGTACTGCTCTGTAATCAGAAGTAAAAAGGACTCCCCACTGAATCCACCCTTATTCAGACAATTTCTGTCTTAGCACTCTAAAATGTCTATGCCACTTGAAACTCTGGTCCACTATGAGGTGCATCGCTGGCTGGATCAAGAATACAATCTACGAAGATAATGTTGCCGCCAACTGAACCTTCCCCCGCTGCACTCAGGTAGACAGCAAAGGGGTTAGTCATCGAATAGTACGAAAAGAAGTAGGAAAATAAGTGACTTGAATGCCCAACTGTCAAGGAAGTTCCAATAAGATTCTTTTGTACATGTATGATTTGCGTTTGTTGCCAAAATGTAATTTATTGGTCCAAAATGTTCCACAATAATTGCATAATCTTTGTGAAGACATTTTCATCTTCTGATTCTTCTTTCTAGTACGAAGTGCATTAATGGGAAAAATAATTGAACCAAATGCCTGTGTTTGTGTTCTGGTGACAATTGCCAGTTTATTTGCCTTTATACAGCTGGTGCCCACATATTGGGCAAATAAGTGGCATGCATGCTCAAACTTTCCTTCTTAAACAATTTGCTTATGCCAGTTTCTTTACATGTGAAGTTTGTGTATGCGGGCCCTATGCGTCATAATTGGCACAAATGTTACATACTACTTGTATTGCAGTGCCTGGTGGGAACATTCACATTGTCTGATGCTTTGCTTATCTGGCATTTGACTAATGGATTTCTAAGGGGAATGAGCTCCAAATTGTGCACACTTAATTAGTGTAGCTACCAATTGCAATTCACTTATGTTACTGAAAATAATTTCTTAGTGACATAGAAATTATTTTTACTTTAGTATAGTGTTTCTTGCTAGATTCTTCCTGCTTCTAAATTTTTTAAGAACGGATATTACCCAATGTAATGTAATGAATTAATCAACCTCGAGCAATGAATGGCTAAATCGACCCTGCCACAGGTATGAACATGCGAAGTGCAGGCTGACCCCATGTCATGGGAGTGCACTTAACAAGTGAGGTATACAACCATAAACATATAATGTGTATAATATGAAGGAAGAATGCCACCCCTTCTGTAAAGTGGTCTTCAAAAGTTCCAGTTTGTGTACAATGTTACTGGCCCACTAGCATGTCTAAGAATGCACCACTTAAAGCTATATTTCCCAGGGGATTGCTTGGGGAAAGAGTACCCAAATCCATCAGAAATAGTTTTTTTTTAAATTCCTAATCACTTGTCTTCAATGTAACAGACCTTGAGTGCTTTAAAAAGCACTATTTTCTGCTAGATTTCTTAGGTGGATAACCCTCCCCTCACACAAAGCCTGGTTGAAATGTTCTTTAAATTCTACCATATTCTGACAATCCCTTTGGAGGGATAGATGGGGCAGCACCAAAATAAGCCTTTATATTTAGGAGTAAATGCTACTGTTAAAACGTGCTTAAAAAACATTTACCATTAAATCGCTTGAACATTTCCTGGGAGAGAACTCCAAGCACTCAAATATTTTCATACATCCTGCAATGTTTTTGAATAATTTTGCTGGCCCAGTGCCTAGAAATGCACTGTTTGCCACTTAATTTACTAAAGATTGTATTTCTATACCAATTTAATGTCAAATGATGTTATGATTTGTTCCAATCATTTTACCACTGAATGCCGATAAATTGCATCAAAGTGCTGAAGTTGTTCACCATTTCATCTGACGCTCAAATGTTGCTCATTGCTAACAAAAGGTTGGGGACCCCTGCCTTAGGGGTTGCTAAATCAAGAATGGGTCCACTTGAGTCCTGGAGCCAAGTCTCTATAATTGCCATAAGATCTATTTCCTTATCCAGGATATCATCTTGAATATCTATGACACATTTCCCCGTTGACCGTGTATTAAGCAGAGCAATTTTCATAGTTATCTGTTTGACAGAGCCAAGTACAGGGTTCATCTCTACTTAACTCTTTCACCTGTAATAATAATGCTATGCAAGCTACACAGACTGCTTACCAGCTAAGAGATTCGTCCAGAGAGTCAGCACAGATGCCAACCGGCAAGCAATAACGGACACAAGACGCGAAGACGCGAATGCGCAGACTAGCTGAGACTAGCTAGGCCTGACTCGCCGCCACTGACGCGCCTGACAAGAAATATAAATGCATGCAAACTACAATATACAAGGGACTTGTAGTTCTAAGCGTGTGACTGAATGAGGCTTGCAATGAAATGCCTTTTAGCAATGAAGCAAGTGTACTTTGTATCAATTAGTAATTAGTGCAAATGATGAAGCGACAATTTAAAACATTTAAAAGATGTAATGGCTTAGAACCTAGTACTTTACAATTATTCAAACAGCTTCTAAAATACCAACAATATTTCTAAAAACAGGATAATCAAATCTAGGGTAGATCTGTAGCTGTTGCGTTTATTGTGGTCAGTTCATTAGATTGCGGGAGCTAGACTGCTTAGTGGTGGTGGCCAATGTGAGATGGCACATGGATCTCAACCACACTTCTCTCCTATAGGCTGTTGTGCAGGGAGGAAGACATTATGTAGTCATGGGGGAAGGATTGGCCTCAAAGAGAGACCCCTAAGCAAGAGATATGCAGTGGCCCGTAGTTGAGATGGGGAACTTTAGGAAATACTCTTTGGGAAAGCTTGAGAACTTTCATGGGCAGGTGCATCCTGTGAAAGAGGCTGAAACCTTTAATGCCCTGTGAGAGAACCAAGAACTTTAGTGGGTAGCTGCACCCTGTTAGCGAACATGAGAACCTTAAGAGGTGGCTTTCACCGCTGAGAGAACCCAGGAACTTTAGTTTTTGGCTGTGAACTCTGAGAGAACCCAAGAACCTTAAGGGGTGTCTGCACCTTCTGAGAGTACTGGGAACTCCGGTAGTTGGTTTTGCCCTGAGAGAGAAACCTAGAACCTTAAAGGGCAGCTGCAAGCACTGAGAGTACCGAGGAATTGTAATGGGTGGCTGTGCCCTGAAAGAGAACCTGAGAACCTTAAGGGGTAGATGCTCCTTCTTAGTGGACTGAGAACTCTAGTCGGTAACTGTGCCCTTAGAGAGAACCAAGAACCTTAAAGGGTGTCTGTGCACCCTCAGAGAACACGCGAACTTCAGTGGATGCCTGGGCCCTGTGAGAGAACATGAGAATTTTAAGAGATGTTTGTGCTCTGAGCAAGAACCTGAGAAATATAGTCAGCGGCTGTGCCCTGTGAGAGAACCAATAACCTTAAAAGCAGGTAAACCCTCTCTGAGAACTTCAGAACTTTACTGAGTGGCTGCACCCTATAACAGAACATAAGCATTTTTAACAAGTGGCGTCATAATGAAACAATACAATGATTCACAATTGTTCACAATGTGTATAGGCATGTGTATAGGCATGTGTATAGGCATGCAACTGGTCAGGGCCTCTCAATCACTTCTACAACTTTCCTTTTCCCAACCCTGTGACCCACAAAATAACTCCACTTCATTTAAGGTCTCTGACATATACCGGATAACCAATTATCGTCATCATCCAAGCTGATGTATTGGTTATGGGAAGAAGTAATTCCATAGTATTTTGTAATGAAGGGACTATTCATTTTTATAAATGTCACTTGTTTAACATGCAGCCCTACAAGCGTATGCTTCAGTTGCAGACACTAGCCCGGCTGCACTAAAAACTAACAGGAGGCAGCTGAGCACTCGAACAGAAAATGTCCAAGCATCTGTGCAGCTGGTGGTCTATTGGTTGTTCCTGTTGATGACCCTGTGGGGGGCTCCAACAGTTTCTCCTCCCCATAGGATGCACCCAAAAAGCCCATCAAGCTTTTAACAGGTGTCAGTGATATACTTCCAGTTGATGTCATCAATCTTGAACATGACTTTCCCCTTGTACTTGGCAACATTGGTGTTGGCTCCTGTTCTTCCTGCTGCCTTTGCTCTTTCTCAATTGATGTTGCGGGTGTTTCAATAAAGCATCCTTGCACATTTGCACAGTGTCTCCGCATTGTGATGTTTTCTATGAATGCATGGAGATGAAAAGGGGCCATACTCATTTTGAAACATGTGTTTATAAAGGAAGCCATCGTGTGATCAATGCTACCTTTAAATCCAACTACACATGGATCACCATGCAAGGTTGAAAGAAATCCCTCATAAGCTGTGCGTCATAGGCATGCCATGCCGGTCAGGTTGAGTTCAAGCAGGTACATGAGTGGGATAACATCAGTCAGGGATGAATTTTGATGGCTAGCCCATTCTTTTTTTGTTAATCTCACATTTTTATTGTTTTTCTTATTACGCAATACGAATAAAACATTGACTCCGAAGGAGTCCAGCAACCTTAACATTCAAACAACCCTTGGGTCCAGGGTTCGGCGACACACAGTAATAACAGTATTACATATCCACGACTTCGAAGCATTTCTGTATAAAGTATATAGTATACAGTTTTCAGCAGCTTAATGAGCATTCTCCCACTTCCCCCAGACCTTGACAGTGTCAAAGACGCCCAATTTAGAGCTCTGCTGTGAGTCGTGCATTAATTTATAATAGCATTGCAATGCTCATGTAGTCTAAAATGTGCAAAGTAGAGTTCCCAGCAGTGGCCACTGTGGCGTTCAGGTTTTGAAGTGCCATCTTGTGGAGCACCTACAGGTGGCACAGGGCATGTTCGTCATGGGAAACCCATCTGAAATGTGACCCGATCGTCTGACCCACAGTGACCAATTCATTTGCATGCTCACTGTTGCTGATTAAACGTGTGACCATGTGGTAAAGGGCATGAACAACACAGGTGGCATGTGCTGTTTTGCCAGTTCATAAGGCACTAAGGACATTTGTGTCATTGTCTCCTGCAACAAAGTGCAAATGCAAACTCTGAGGCCTTAGCCAATATGCTCTACATCCTCCATCTTCCCTATGATGTCACCACCGCTGTAGTTTATGCCCTGAAACACTTGCATTCACAATATTACCTGGTGCCAAATTGCATACACATGTACTCCCTTCATTTACTTTAGGACCCCTCTTGGGTGTTACAGGAAGTAAACACCACCCAGCATTCTGTGATAGCCACATAGTCAGTGCTCTGACACCTGGTCTTCATGTCCATGGTGAAGTAGAATTTTTGTCCCATGTGCTGCTGTAGTACACACCTAGCCACAACCTTGTTGTATAATTCTGGTACTGCTTTGCAAGCCACAAAATGTCAGCTGTGAACTTTACAACATTGATTAGCTTTTCCAAAAGCCACTGGTGTCCAGGGTTTTCCATAAAAGAGTAGGGTACTAAGTATATTGACCATCTTATATCCAGGTTGGTATCGAACAGGTGCTGTCTGTAATGTTATTTGTGATATTGTTGGCCAAGCTTAAACGTTTCTGCAAGAATGGCCTGACGCAATGGGGGATCACTGCGATGTGTCGCTGGGGAATAGGTGATAGAGCAGGGCCTAACAAAGCTCTAGCACCTATAGACACTCACATTCTCTTAAGGCCTAACACAGCTGTAGCATTGGGAGGGATACACCTCATTGTTTTATTTCTTCCCATAGCTGTGTATGGTCCTGCGGCATATGGGACAGCCTAGATATGGAACCCATGCTGGCCCCTGACCTCCCTCAGCATACCATTGTCCAGCACAGTGTGAAAGTGGCCAGATGTGGTTGCTGATTATCCTTTGTGTAGTACTTTCACACTTTTGACTTTCTGGTTTTCTGTGATGTGCTTTCTGATCTGCAACTGAAATGCTGTTTCTCAAAGCAACTGTACACAGATGGTGGTTTGACATCTATTAGTAGTATAGCTTCTACATCTATATTGTCCTTCTCACCTCCTACGTATCAGTGTTTTCAAGCAGCAACGTCCATTACTGTCTGGACGCTAATGGATCCCAATATTTGTCTTAATCATCATCCATCTCATCATCAATCATTATTGTTTGATTATCAGTGGACAAGGGTGGCAGAGATAGAGGCCCGGCATGTTCAATCTCCTTTGCCTGTTCAATTACTTCCCTGATCTTAGTTATATATAAGATCTGCACTCCTCTCCCTCCTTCCCCTGAGATAGTGGACGGAGCTGAAACTGTCAGTCTCAGTTGGTGTTTATCGCTGTTGTGCAATACCCATGCATTTACATATACTAGTGCACAGGCTAGAGAGTGGTCTGTGATGGGTGTGCACAATAAATCCATTCAAATGGCCATGTGCAATTCTAGCATTCCCAGTGCACAAAGTAGCACGTCTATCTCTGCCTCATTTTTGTGCTGACATGTTGTTACAAATGCATCGTTCACTAACTGACTGATGTGTCTCCTGTATCGTCAATTCTCTGATGTTCCCTCCCACCAGAGTCAGGTGACCATGACGCTCCAAAAAACTGCCCTCAGGCATTCCTGGTTTCTCCAGCCTCTATTGTAAGCTGTCACCCAATGGCATCTACCCTCAAGACTCCCCTGCACCTCCAGCACCTCCTTCCAGGTGTCACCTAATAGCACATGACTTGTGCACTCACTTCAAGAAATGGACGCTCAATGGTTTACCGCCCACCTCCCAAAATCACTGCTTCTTCCCCCCACCAAAATCAGGTGATCCTGACTCTCCCACAATTTCATTTAGGGATTACTTGGTGCTAATGCTCCTTCTCCCAGGTGTCCCCGATGGCATGTGTCTCTCTCACCCACTCACTTCAAGAGACAGACATGATTGGTGTTTCACCCACCTTCCAAATCTCTGATGCTCCTTACCACCAAAACTGTGACAGCATGACTCCCACGGGCTGCCCTTAGGGAAATCAAGAGTCATGTACATGTGTGTCTCACAGTCACCCAAGTTGCACTAACTCTCCGGGATTCCTTCTCCCTAAACTCTCTTCAAATGGTACTTATGTTGTTTGCCCACTTCAAATTACTCAATGCGTCACTCAGTACCATATAGGCGAACCAAACCTAAAACTAACTCTGACTGGTCCCAGTCACTCACAACCTCCACTCTAGTTTATTAAACGTTCCTTGCATTTCTTCAGCCTGCCTACAGAAATGATCACCGGCCTCTCTGAAAGCTGCCTGAAATTCAAAAGGAGCCCTGGCATGCTTCCCCTTTTAAGCCATGTTGCAGAACTTTGGACCCAGTTTTCAAAAAGTTTGTCCGATGTTCAAACTGCTCGAACCTCCGTAAAAATTGGGTGATTCAAAGTTCTAGCAGGAAATGTGTCCTGGGCTAACCATTAGAGAAAGCCCATGTTTAGCATAACTTGATTGGCTCTGCACATACAGTTGGTG
The DNA here is from genome assembly GCF_040938575.1 of Ambystoma mexicanum. Lineage (NCBI taxonomy): Eukaryota > Metazoa > Chordata > Amphibia > Caudata > Ambystomatidae > Ambystoma > Ambystoma mexicanum. Next base: position 339,110,268 of record NC_090937.1, on the reverse strand, counting down.
CTAATTAAGTAATAAAACTAACAGTGGCATGCTGGACTTGCCGGTAAATGCTGGGGCGCATGTTATAATCCCAAGCAATACGTCAGGCCTGAGTTCTGTTACCCGCTGATTTAGCCTATTACAGGGGGTATTATTGCTGTTAGAACTCAAGGGCTGAGAAGATTTGCTCCAAGTTGATGTCTCCAAGTTGATGTCCATCTTCCATTTCTAAGATGCAGGTAGCAGGGCCCATCTAAGAACAGTGAAGTGCGATGGAGCAGTCAAGTGATAGTGTGAGGGAGGGAGGGTGGGGAATGGTAATGGTAATGTGGTGGTCCACGGCCTGCTTTTATGGTCAACAGTCATTGAAAGAAAATGTCAAAATCCTCTCCCTGTTTCCGGACATCGAGCACATTCTTCAAGAACACAGCCAAGGTCATCACTTCCAGACAAAAAGTGTGTTGGGTTACATACATCTTGTTATGCTACTTGGAGACACATCTGCTGTGGCTCTACACACTGATGCTCTTCCACTGCCCTCTGAGGTCCTGCTGTTGCCTTGGAAGGCGTTACTGAACATTTGTTTACACCACCATCACAATATTATCAAGATCAGCCCTCCACTAACATATATTTTCTGCTCCCCCAGTTTGCACTTTCAGCTCCCGCCAGGCTCTCAATGCGTAACGTCTTGGATCCACTGCCAACTTCCAAGACACCACGTCAATCTCTATGCTAGTGCTGTGACTGGGGTGAGTACTAGATGTCAGTGGCGTGACCTGAAACTTTATATCTGGAAGAACCATTTCTACTATTGGGCACATTCACAATGTCTATGGATGCTACTGATGCTGGCTCTGGGCAGGGTAGCAATAATAGTGCCACCTTATATAACCTGCATTTGATTCTTCTGCATGTTAAACAAAGTATTCCAAGAGCCGCCATTGTTGTAAAAAGCTCCCCATGGACATGGACACAGCATGATGATCTTTTCCCGCAGTTCCCTCTGCTGATGCCACCGGCCCTACTGCTTCTTACTCGTTCCTCGGTCATGCTAGAGTTACTGGCCGCTGCCTTGTTCGCTCTAATCTTCTGCACAGCCCAACCTCTGTTCTAGTCTTCTGCACATTCAAGCTTCTGCCACAGGATATGTATGCCTCAGTAATACTCTCCCAGGAGTGCGCTAATCATGAAAGTGGAACTGCAACATAGCGTCTTTTTCACTTTATGGTAGTACATTTTGTGTGGCCCTTATTTGAACATGTGATAAATGTGAATTGCTACAAACTCAAAAAAATGAAGTTTCTGCTGAGCATTCCATGCCTAGGCTGTGCATGAATGGGAGACACCTGCTTAAAGGATGGGGGTTTTGGGACTAGAGTCAGAGTCGACCACTGGGATAAACACCCAATGATGAAACCGTGAACGAAGTTTGCTGCATCCTGCTGGACTTTTGAATTGCCCAGTGAAGCCCTGTTGCTGTGTTGGAACTATTTTTTCAATTCAACAAAGAGGCTCCGGAAGGGATGACTTCTTCCCTTGGGTTAGTGGGACCAACTAACCCCGAGACAAACTCCACTGGACAATCTTCCCTGATTGGCTGTACTTCTTTGCTGCTGCAAGAACTGAGTGCCAGGGGTCATGAAATCTGGTGAGCGAGGCTGGCCGGAAGGCTGCAGGCTGGCCTACTCGGTGGGTCGGGGTCAGGAATCGTTGTCTCAGTGCTGGTTGGTGGGTCTGGGGCACTGGTCAAGGTGTCTGAGATGATGTTAGTGGCTGCAGCGTGATAACAGTCAGCGGTGCAGTCAGTTGCAGCTCAAGGGGCTTGACTGGCTCAAAAATGTCCTTTAAGGTGGATACTGGTTGATGCTTGTTGATGCACTCCTCATAGCTTCTTCACTGGGCTTGTGTTGTCCTTTAAGGTGGATGGCCCAAAGCTGAGGAGAGTGTTGCAGGCACCGGCCCTGCCCTTGGTTTGTTTCAGGGACTCTCTGGCACTTCCCACTAGGATGTTTGTTTGCAGAGCCTAGCAGGGCATGCTGTGTGCTGGCTGGGTACCGGTTCTGGAGCAGGTGGAGTGTCCTCTGGGTTCAGTATCTCCCTTTGTTCCCTGTGAGATGTTTGGGGGAGGGATCTTGCTTCCCTCTTTGGAAATCCCTTCCTTCCTTCACTGCCAGAAGCTATAAGGCAGACTGTAACTTCAGCCAAGGTCCAAATAAGTTCTTTGTGTTGTGCTGCTCGCTGGGAAATCTTCAGATGATCTGCCCAAAAGAGAGGCTCATCCCTCTTTTAAAGCCAAATGGGCCACAGTGATTGGTGTAAGCTGAGTCTACTTTAATGAACCACTCCTGAGTCTGAACCACTCCTGAGTCCCCACCAACAATCTCCAGTATGCATTAGGTCATAACCAGAGTGCTTTGTGACTGAAAAGGTAAAGGGGTAAAAACATGTAATACTAAGTCCCACCCATCTTCCTTGCTGTTGTGGATCAAAAGGTCTCTTTAGTTAATAGAGTTCTCTGTGATTCCGATTAAAGCGGCAGATCTTCCTTGAAGCTACGGTGAGAACAGACTTCCTGTCTCCATTAATCCATATATTCATACCTTCTGACTGGGATCCCCCTGTGGGGGTTGTCTACTGTAAACACATAGTCCCAGACATGACAGATCACTGCCCTTGATATGTAGAGGCGGGGCCTGGCTTCAGGTTCACACAGTGCATATGAAAGGGGTCTTGGGGTTTCCTGTCTCCTTTGTTTTAACCTCTGCAACCAGGGCCTGTATGAAGTGTACTCTTTTAGTATGTTAATTATGTTAATTGCTGCCACCATAAGCAGAGGGTAAACAAACGGACAAGGCAGATCCATGGAGCCTTTGATAGTTAATTAGGCTGGCCATGGCAGGAGGAAGGTTTTGGCCTTTCCCTTTCTGGGTTGCATTGTGTACTCCACCTGTCAGATCACAACTAAACATTACAGGGAGGACTGCATCTGTAGGCTGTGTCCACCCAGAGTACATAGGTCTATGTGTATGTCATGCGGTGGGCATAGGAAAATGTGTGCGGATTAGCCCCACACATTTTCCGGAAGTTCATTTACCATCATTCAATTTCTTTTAAAATTTCAAAAAACCCATACGAGTGCACACCCACTGTGCGGATGGTCTAATTCCTCACAATTATTGCCATAAGGTAATAGATTCTAATTGGCTGCCAGGATCCAAACGTTCCATGTTGGGTGCCAAATTGACTTTGTGTAGTTCTGCGTATCAGCGTATGGGGTTTTGAAGACGTTGCCAATGTCCACCAGTAATTCAGATGTGGAGGTTATGGTGGACAGCGCTACTTTAGGTTTCTGATGGTCAGTGTAGGAATGTTCACTTTACAGACAACATGATATGTTGCACTTTTCACTTAATACATATGCTTGACTCAAACAAATAATTAACCGGGTATGTTCCAATGCCAGCACTGCAAAGAGAGGAGGTGCCTCATATGGCCTAAACTAAAGATATGGGAATAGTTACTAACATTCTGTGGACTTATAACGCCACACATCCCATATAATGCTCTTCTGCCTGGTGCTTGAGCAGAGGAACACCCACGCAAGAGCAAATGATGACTGTGCCAAGGCCAAAGGGAGGTCTGCCCGCTAGCATCCATCTGCACACGAGAAAGGCGTGCAGCACTTCTGATATGTGGAGAACGGAAACAGAGCGCTGCCAAACGCATGCAGGCTAAGTTACTGCCCTTCCTTCCTTCCCATGCGCTGCCTTTCCTCTTCTCTCACTTCACTTTTCTTTAGGGATGGGCACAGTCCAAAAACGTAAATGCAGAAGCTCAGCACATTTGATGAGTAAGAGAAAGCGAGCCTGGTAGACCTATGGGAAAAGGAACGATAGAGGCATAGATGGATACGAACGGTAGGAACATAAAAGCACAGTAGATAAAAAAAGGCAAAAGTACAATGAAGTGGAAAATACCAATAGAAAGGGCATTTTGTGTGTATGCATGTGTGGTTTTACATAGAGAAGACCTATTTGATCAACATAGCAGTGTACAATAACAAATGAAGTGTTACGAAAGAGTGCGATAATAATGGTATTATTATTTTAGGGGATCAACGGAATGCTTTACAAGTCATACGGGGAAGTACACAGCGAGGGAAGAAGGTGGCATGGTATCAGTACAAAGAAGTGGTGAGCTAACAATGGGAGAGGAGATGGGGGGCCGTTTGGAGCAAGGGATCTACAAGCAACCCAGTTAGGAAACGGGGTGGGGGCCCAGATTGCCCAGCCTCAGGTTAGCTGGGGAGTGGAGGTAGTGGGGGCCGAGGTGTTAAAGTATGGCAGGGGTTGGGCGTGGGACATAGGCCAGGAGATGGTTCTGCCAAGGTCGGAATTTCTGAGGTCCCTCAGGTATTGCATAAAGAGCAACATCTTTATCCCTTTCCTGAACTTTAGGAGAATCAGAATAGTAAATAAAGGATGTTGGGCCTCATTACGACCCAGGCGGTAAGTTACCGCCTGGGCCGTGACTTTACCACCATGGCGTAAACTACGTTTACGCCATGGTGGTTGGCGGACTTACCGCCCCATTCCGAGGTTGGCGGGGCGGTAAGTCCCCAATCCCCATTTACCCTTCCCCATTCCCATTTTTGCCCCATAGGGCATAATGGGAGTGGGGAAGGCATTAATTACGCCACCGTAAATTACGGTGGCGTAATTAACTCCATGGTCCCTTAGCGCCATGGATTTTAACACCTGCAAAACCTCCATGGCGCTAGGGGACCTCGTACTCAGGCGGTAAGGGTCGGCGCTGTTTACGCCGCCGTAAAACCCTTACCGCCTGAGTCGTAATGAGGCCCGTTGTCCCACTTGCCTGAGGCATAGCATGAGGAAGACTGGTTGCTTCTTTCCTCTTTGCATGTTAACTTGATCTCAGACCTGGTGATGGTGTGGCTCACATATTTTGTTCACAAAGAAAATAGATGGAGAATTCAGAGAGCAATGGGAATAGTATTTAAAGAACAAAATATGTACTGACTATGAACATGGAGGCTAAGGTGAATAAGAGAAAGAAAAGAACAAAGAGCAAGAGAGGTATATAGAGAGCTGAATAGACAACAGACATTGGGCATACTTTGGAGGTGACATGCGTCATGCCCAGGCGATGGCCTACTATGACGTCTCACTATGAGTGTTGCCCCTGCACGAAAACATAGCATTGACTGTGATTTGTGAATGCAACACTAAAAGGTTGTTTTTTGAGAACTCCTTCCCGCCAACCCCATTTTGTAGAGGCTGTGTCCTGGGTCTCTGCATGCACAGTCAACCAAACTACTTTTGAGGGTCAAATTGACGTAGCACAACAATGATCTTTAGGGCTATCACACATCATAGCAGCTCCTGCCTCTCAATCCTGGTTCATACAATTTGTCAGCAGGTTCTACATGCAATGGACCACTAGATGACAAGATTTCTTAAGGCCCGCCTCCCCTGCTAGCCAGAACACCAATTCAAAGAAAGATAGTCCATGAAATAGTGCCATCAAAACTCAAAAATCTGAGATGAGGCGGAGAGGAACTAATGAGAAAAATAAAAAGTCTGGAATTAATTTGCTTGTCTGAGAATATTTCCATTCTTCAATAAACATGGACTTTTTAAATATGGATACATTCCTATACCGGTTTCAGAGTAGAAAAGGGGCAAAAGCCTGCCAAATCGTAGACATTTGATATTGATTACAGTAACATTTGATATTAAAGTTCTTCCTGTTATTTACCCAAACATCGAAGAAGTACAGATTACCTTCTAATATAGAAAGCTTTTTGGCATCATGCTTTAGTATCATGCCACTTGCAGAATCGGATTCCCATCTGCTTAAACCATGTCAGTTCTTTTAACCTGAACTCTAGCAGTTAGTCCTGTTGTTATTCAATCATGTACCCCTTAAACCAGTCCATGAGCCATTCCACCCATAGACTGTCTACAAATCAGGCATTTGATAATGCCTTTATAGTTGGACAACGGATTGGGGAAAGGGCGAGACATATCATTGTAGTCTTCACTATGATGTACACTAAAGAAGATATTCAGAGTGTCAATATTGAAGGGGAAAGTAATGTGGCATGGAAAGCATCTTCTTTCTATCTTGCCTATCCCAAAGAATTGGTATAGAGGAGGAAAGTAACTCTGGGAGATTAAGATGCTCAAAACAGACAATCATATGAAAGCTAACCTGGACAAGCCTGCAACCCTGAAGGTTTTTTCCCTGATGAGGTCTTGGCCATTGCACACAAGAAGCAAGTAGTGATTTGGCTGCAACAGATAGAGGAAGCATATGGACCAAACCCACTCATAGGCTCGGCTGTTTATATTATATAGACTCTACACAGAGCAAAACCCTTGCGTTTGCCTGTATTATGCATGTATATCAATTGGCCACTTTTGTTGTGTTTTAGTTTTAGTATATGTTTAAAAAGCCAGCACCAGCACATGCTCGTACCTACATTCCTCATTATTGCACCAGGCTCGTGTCTAGGCTCACTTTGCCTCTGGCGTGGCTCTGTGATTTTGTGGCTCTGGTGGTGTCCTCCAGGAGACAGGTGGTGATGTGTTCTTCTGACTGCTTCCTAATAAAAATGCACCTTTGTCAGGGAGCACTGCTCTGACCATCTGACCATAATTATTGACTATGGGGAAAAGTCTGCAGTTAGAACCAACTGGTTCAGGTCAGCAATTCTCACACGTGTTTATTGTTTTATTTTATTAGTGTTTTGGTTCAGACAGCAAGTGTGCAAACCTTTCACTATTGCATACAAAAAGGGAAGAAAGAAAGAAAAATAGCAATTTATCATTTACATCATTAAAAGAAAATTATCACAAGTTGGGTTAACAATCTGCTGAGGGACATTTAAGGTGCTTCTGTAGCTCTTCAATTTTTCTTACTAATAAGGGTAGGAACCCTCACAATGCAAGAATCAGGCTGTGCCACTGTCCTCCCATTATACCAAACCACATTGCATCACTCACAATTTCTGTCCCAAGGTGTCTGTTTCTTTCCTCCCCCAGAGCTGGACAATTTGTTACTAAGGGCCTCATTACGACCCAGGCGTTAAGGGTTAACGCCGTCGTTAACCCTTAACGCCTATTCTGATTTTAACGGCTGCTCTTAGCAGCCGTTAAAATTCATGGCGCTAACCTGCCATGATGCTAATTACGCCACCGTAATTTACGGTGGCGTAACTAGCGCCTTCCCCACTCCCATTATGCCCTATGGGGCAAAAATGGGAATGGGGAAGGGAAAATGGGAAATGGGGATTTACCGCCCCACTCACCTTGGAATGGGGCGGTAAATCCGCCATCCACCATGGTGTAAACGTAGTTTACACCATGGTGGTAAAGTTGGCGCAATTAGCGCCTGGGTCGTAATGACCCCCTAAGTGTTTGATGGTTTCTCTAGCAGCACAGTTTGTGCAAAACCTGCAGTTCTAATTCCCCAGAACCAGATCCCACTTACTAGTTCTTTCTAACGTGGAAATTTGTTTGATTCAAAAACGTAAATACATTGCCAACCTTTTGGGGCATGGGAAGATAAGAATGTATTTGCAAATCGTCTCCCTTTTACTGCGACATTTGGCGTACTCGCCAAAAAGGGACTAGATGCGCAACTGATCTGAGGTAGTTGCCCAGTCATATTTGAAGAGCTTGTCCTTTACAGTAACCCTATTAGTAGTGAGCTCTTCTTTAGAGGAGCCAATGACCAAGAGTGTTTCGCTCATCTGGGCTTTAAACTCTGTGATAGAGGCACCTCACAGTCTTGTTTGATCTTCTCCCCAACTCTGATAGAGGGACATCGCTGGCAGATTTAGTAGTTTGGCAAACTCAGCCAGTTTCCTTCCCTTGGCTCTAGTTGCCAGGGAGATTAGGCCAAATTCATGTCTAATGACTGAGTTCGGAACTGAGTTTGCCAGTTCCAGTGTTCTTTTCCAAAGCATCCTTTGGACAGAGTTGAGGTTGGTCCCCAAGTCGATCAGTGAGAGGTCAGAACCGTACAACAAGATGGGTTCTACACTTGACAGAAAATACTGCAGCTGGGGTTTTAAGGAGAAGTGACACAGCGGGGAGTAAATTCACTTCATTTTTACCAGCTGCGGGAGGCGAATTTTTCCTTAATTGAGTTTTCCAAGCCCTCCCTGGAGCTAGTGTTGGTAATGGTATACCTGAGGTATCTCAGTGAGTGTACCCTATCAAGGGGGCTTCCTCCAACACGTCATTTCATGTCCTTGGGCCACCTCTTGTTGGAAAAGACAACAACCTTGGACTTTTGTCCATTCACCTTAAGGTTATTTTCTACTGCGTAGTTAAAGAAGAATGTTAACTTCCTCTGCAGCCCAATTGGTGTCAGTTCAAACAAGACAATATCATCTGCAAAGGCAATCCATTCTAGGGATACAGGGCTCAGTTTGATTGAGTTGGTTGTGCCTCCCTCCCAGACATTTTTAAGGTCAGCCAAATAAAGGTTAAACAAGGTTGGCGAAACAACGCATCCCTGCCATAAGCCAACAAATGTAGCCATATGGTCCATCATGGCTCCTTCTTTGCTCAGCCTACCCCTTACTGTGGTGTCTGTGTGAAACAGTGCCAAAAGCTGTATCAGTCTAGTTGGGATGTTCATTGTTTTGAGTTTCTTCCATAACCTCGATCTATTCACAGTATCAAAAGCATTTGACATATCTATTGGTGCCATATTTACTGTACCCACTTTTCACCTTTTCACAATTCCTAGCAGATGAGACATAATCAGGGCATTTAGCGAGGTCCCATTCCTGCTCGGAACCCTGTCTGATATCCTGAAAGCAAGTTTAGTGAAGTAATTTGTGCCTTAAGATCTCTTAAAAGAAGGGTTCCAAATATTTTGCTTGAAGAGTCCAAGAGGGCTATGGGTCTAAAAGGTTTTGGATCGCTCTTGTCCTGCTTAAATATTTGAATAATAAGGGATTATCTCCACGTAGATGGTACAGTGAGTGTAAAACTGACATGATAGAAAAGGTACCGTAAGGGATAGACCCAGACCTCTGGTTTGCTTTTAATTAGTGCCGGAGGAATACTGTCCGGGCCAGGAGCCCTTGACGGTTTTGCTTGGCCAATCGCCCATAGAGCATCATCAGAATCCAAGCTGAAAAACTCTCTGTTCCACCCCTCGTTATCCAGACCAAGCTGGACATCGTCAATATCTTTGGGCCAAGAATGCTTTTTGTGATATAATTCACCCCATCTTGTGTGGTAATATCACACTGAATGCAACCCTGTAGCCATTTAGTGACTCCCCCCATCATTCTCCAGAAGTTGACGCTATCCTTTTGGATGAGGGACTTGACCACCTCTTGGCTATCTCTTATTTGTCTGTCCAGTCTAAGACATAGGTGTCATGACCCTTGCCCTTGGCCCTCACTGGCAAGTCAACCTTCCAGTTAGGGCCAGGTCAAAGGCCTTAAGACCTCATCCAAGACTCTCTTGGAGTCAGTCCTGGTTCCTTTGGCGCCAGGCTCATAACCATCATGAAGACCAACATTAGAATGGGACTATTTACTTGGGACTATTTAACCTGGGGGGGGGGGTTCAGCCGACATGGAGGCACACACATAGCTCAGTTACAAGGAACTGAGCTATCCGGTCTAGTCTTTTGGGTGTGGCAGGCCTGGGACTACTTTACCTGGACTACTTTGGGTGCGGCAGGCTTGGGACTATTTTACCTGGACTACTTTACCTGAGACTATTTAAACCACACCCAAACAGCAGAACATGCTTTGCGTTATTCTGATGTGGGCAGCGTAACGCTCACCGTGTCCAGTTCTTTGATGCCAGTTTACCTGAAACCAAGGACCTGCAGAGAGACAAAGAACACTACGAATCTTACCTGGAACAGTATCCTGTCTTCAATCCATAGCTGGCTTCATTTCCACTCATCTGAAGGTACAAACTCAATCATCCGGCACCACATGCATCCTGGAATACCATAACCTGGAAAGAGGAGAAAGAAAGACAGCATTAGTAAGTGTTTACTCACGTTTCCTTCCAAATGCAGAAAGCCACATAATTCTTACCTGCAATTCTTACCTGGGTAGTCATCTCCTGGTCATTATCATTGCTGGAACATTACGGGCGCTCTGTGAAGCAAATCACAACCTGCAGGGAGAAAAAAGACACAGGTTAGCAATATAAAAGGCGAAACAGCACCGTGCATCGCGCATTACTCACCAGACAGCATCGTGCACACCGCGTTTTCGCCTACCGGCCCATGCTCATCTTCAAACTGCATGACAACTCCAAAATACCTTTCTATACCTAAAAGGAAAGAAGCAAGACATTATTATTCAAACTAAGAGGAACATAAGAACTGCATATAAATACTGTAAAGCAGCAAACCAGACTTTTGGTATCCACTAGTTTAATTTTGAAGAGAGAGTTTGGTTTCATCCCTCTTAGCCTGCTCTGCCTCCCTAACCCTTGTGTCGTAAACCTGATTATGTGTTTTAGTACTTACATTCGAGGAAGCGTTGGTTGTAGTTGTTGGCGTTTATTCTATCTCCCCTATTTTCCATCTTAGTTAGCTCATGTTCCCAAATGGCAGTAAAGGTTCTAATCGCTTTGGCATTCCATTTCACCGTCAAGCTGCCCCTCACCGGTGTAATGAATGCTGCACCATTTTCCATTTGGTGTGTGGGTTTTGGCACACACATAATAAGGATCAGAGGAAAATGATCACTCCGAAGGGCATCCCCCCTCTCCAAGGGGTCATATAAGCAACCCAATTCAGCAGATACATAGAAGTAGTTAATCCAAGACTTCTTAGACCCCCTGCCCCAAGTAAAGAACTAATTTAGATATAGATCCCCTGGCAAGCAGACCTGAAGATCCCATGTTGTCAGAAATTGATCCCATACAACCCCCTGCTGCACAGATTTGGAGGTGGTCCTGATGGTGGCATGGGGCCCTCCTCTTTTTTTTACTTTAACACAGGTTGCGTTTAAATCCCCTGCCACAATGAGGTACTCGTTATTACCCCTCCCCAACTAATCTGTAAATAGGACATCTAATTCTGAGTATAGGTCAAGGAGTTTGGTGTTTATCTGGTTCCAATACACATTCACTATCAACACATTCGCTTTAAAGACGGAAAGTAAATGTTAATGGCCATTAGGTCTTTTGACCTAACCTTTTTCTCAGAGTGAGTACAATGGCAATTGAAAGTCCACCTGTGGGTCGTCCCTTAGGGCCTCTGGATGCATTCTTGCAATAAGTGTAGTAGCCGTCTAGCTCAAAGCTGTCTAGCGGCATGGTTTCCTGCAATAAGATCATGCTTGTTGTCTTCCATTCCAGGCCAGAGTGACCCTCTTATTTGTGGAAGCCACACATGTTCCAAGACATTACTTTCAGAGGGCCTCCCTCAAAGACTCCTCTGTTGGATTTGGTTTTCTTAAACATTTCAATTGCGACTTCAAGCCAGGACCAATCCTCTAGGTCCCATCTTGCCTCAACTGAGTTCCCAGACTTGTTTGATGTAACTAGTTCCAGGGCTTGTGCTGGTAGTGTAGGGGTCAAGTAAGCCTCTGTGTCCTCTTGTGTTTTTATTTGTCCTAGTTGATAACCAAGAGTTTTGAGGGATTCTCTATTTTTCCATACAGTTTGTGCAATCAGGTTAGAGGTGTAGTAGCAAACTGACCTCTCCGCTCCTTTTTACAGAAAGGCTAGTCTTAGAATGCCATCCAATCTCCAGGTTAGAAGCTGGGGAATTGCCTGAAATCCTTAAATCATTTTGCCCCTGTTAATGTGAAGTTGCCAACATATTTGCGGATCAATTTGCCAGCTCATTATTGTACCCTCAAACATCTCACATTCGACTTGCTGAACAGTTGGACCCAACGTCAGCTGTGGTTGCCTGTTAGAAATAGTCACAGTCTCCACTGAGTCTGGGTTGTATCTGACCATTGGTGTAACAATTAAACTTGTCTGTACCATTGCAGGCCCTGACTCGATTTCGATGTTCTTTGATGTAGAGGTATGTTGAGGAGGCGTAAGCTCAGGATTGGGCTCTGGGTTCTATGGTGTCTCCAAAAACTGTTATTTCAGGTTGCTTTTTCTTCATTGCTGTTTTAGGAGCTCTCTTATTGCCTGAGTTTCTCGCTGGAAAATTTGGCCCTGGCTCGTTCTGGTCCATCGCCTCTCCTGAAAGAAAGGGCATTTATGAATTGTCTAGAGTTCTTTCTTTTGTTGGCATTTGGGGCTGTAAGTATTTTTGTCTTTTTCTTCTTTTGTAGTTTTCCTTTCTTCTTTTGTCTGTTGACTCTTATCCAGCCATCTCGCCCGGTTTCCTCTCCTGCTGAGTCACTGATGGTTTGCACTTCTTCTGCTGGGCTAGGTGCCTCCTGGAGAATCTCCTTTTTTCTTGAGGCATAATTCAACAAGTGGATTGGGGCTGTCTGGAGATTCACTGGTGGATCTTACAATATCTTGTGTCTCCACCTGTTTGTTAAATGCTTCCTCCCAAGCCGCCTCTTGAGGTAGTAATTTGGCCCTGCTAGGGGCCATTTCTTTTACCCCTTTGGTGATCCTATGGTCGGATCCCCCGTTCTTGCACTGACCGTGGCATTCTGTATTGGTAGCCAACAGCTTGCTCAACCCCTGATCCAACGTGTTTAGTTTTATAGCGTTTTCTTGCACCTACTCCATTACATTGTCATATAACCTCAGCAAGGATTCCAAAACTAGATGGAGAGTCGAGATAAAGGCTGGTCCTAGGGTTTCCATCTGTGGCATGATGTTGGTGTCCCACCGCATTGTGATGTTCTTACCGGTAAAATAATTGTCATTCAGTGGTAGAGACTGGGTTTGCCTCATCCTCTGTGAGGTCTGATGGTCAATTATTGAGCTGTTTAGAGGACTCAACTCATGGTCATGTCCATTTTGAGACCTTCCATGTTCTGGCTGGCAATGTGGGATTCTTGTTTTAGTTGTTTGATGGGAACACACCATGATGCCATCCATATCATTACAGAGTTTCTCAAAGGAGTGATCCAGCACACTCAAATTTCAGTTGTTTAGTATGCTGGGATTTGGGATGTTGGTGTTGTCCCTTAATTCTGTAACTGATGTGTTTGTGAAGATAGTTGGCCCTACAAACATGCCATTCTTACTCAGTCTGATATTTGGAATTGCAAAGTCAGGCCCAGTTTTCCCTATTGTCTGGTTCTGAGCCTCCTCGCTTGTACCCCAAGTAGTCCCCATCACTTCAGAGTACAAACTAGGAGTACCAGTTGCTTCTAGTGCCAAGTCATTGTGGGTACCCCACTTTTGTCCCATGTCTTCCTCGGAAAACAATGTGGGTTTACTGTAATGTTTATTAATGGGAGTTTCCTCTTTAGTAGGGACTACATTTGGTTCCAGAAAGTCCCTTTCCAGTTGAGATTGATGCAGTTCACTCATCCTTTCCACTTCCTTGTGTGCTCGTAGCGCTATTCGCCCCTTTTCGGTGATCTTTAATTTCCCATTTCGTAGTTTGAACATTTGTATTTCTCACACTTGCAACAAGACTGATTGTGTTGGAAAATCTGCACTTAACAAGTTCACAGATGGACAAGCGTGTCTAATTCGCCCACTTTCTTTTCACTCCATGTTCTGGGCTCAAAGGGTACGGTAAAAGTACCACCCCACAGTCACCCAGTTCACAACGTAATGGGCTCTCAAATTGTAAGCAAGGACTTTACCATACACAGTGTAACTGCCAGTTGTCAGACACAGATTGAGATTCAACTAATTTCTTTTCACTCTGTGTTCTGGGCTGAAAGGTTGCGATAAAGAAGCCACCCCACAGTCACCCAGTTAACAGCTTAGTATGCTCTTAAACTGTAGGCAAGATATTTCCCACACACACAGTGTAGCTGTCAGTTAAAAATAAAATGCAGATTGAAAGTGTGGCGTTGTAGGCAAACATTTTCTTACCGTAATGCAGAAGTTCCTGTGCCGCTTTTATGTTCCCTAGCGACCCGCATCTCTACCGGTATAATTCCTTTCGCCGATGCCCCATGGCTGCTGTTGTGCTAGTAAGCACTGTAAGCTGGTAAACAGGGGATTTCAGACGCTCTGCAATTCTCTCCCTCCCAGGCCGGACTGCCAGACTGCACACTCCTCGCACACTCTCTGTGACTCGCTCTGTGAGATGCTGGGGATTTTGAATGCAGCTCCTCCTTCAGAAATGAAAGTGGTAAATAGACTGCTGTATTCCTGTGCCAGGTTGCACACTCCCTGCACACTCTCTGCAATTCTAACACTTTTACCAGCATGCCTCTAAAGTGGTCTGGAGAACATGGGTGCCCCATGATGTCCGGAGAGACTCAAATACATTGACGTGTGGTTGCAATCAGATGTGTCTGACCTCGTGAGGCACAATATGGATAATACTTAGGAAGAGTAAGTAGAGGATACGGCCTGATAGATGGACGACAATTTATCTGGCACTGTGGGGGTGAATCGACTCAATAAAAATGGTCCTAACATCTATGCATTTTGCCCCTGTCTGTCCCAGGGAGAATCTTCAGAGAAATTAAGACAATCATTTGGATGTTTGTGTATTATTGTAAGGCAGCCAGAATCAGCCTCAAACAACTGCAGCTGCCTATGGCCCAAGTTGGATTCCCATTTGGCTGGTGAGTGATGGTTCAATTGGGGAAATGTGGAGTGCTGCAGTGGCAAACAAGGAGGGTCCAATGTCAGTGATGGCACTGATGATGGCTGCATCACCAACAAGCCATGATGAGAACCTATTGATAGGCTTCCTGAGATCAGGGTGGTTGAAGATTTGCAACATATGTGTAGTAGAACCACACAACGGCCTCAATCTGGCACAACCTGGCAGTCAAGCTCAATGGGTAACTGCTTTTCTGTCCTAATTGATACCTGGGTAAGGTGAGACTTATGAAAGACCTGTGATAATGGCCGATGACTGACCTTCACTGTACTTTAGCAGGAGCAGAAACTATAAGGGGTCCTACCTAAGGTGAACTTTAATGTGCATTGAGGGAACCCTAAGTAGGACGTCCTGGATGATTTGAGAACATTGTTGAGGGAAGCACATGGGTCTGGTGGATATATGAAAATCAGAAAGAGAAGGACAAAGTGGATGGAGGGATGGTGTTAGGTTGGTCTGAGGATCAGCAAAAAGAGACATGACATTTTGTTAGAGGATATATTTGGTACCTGGAAATTAAGGACAACCCTCCACCCCTAGCAATGGATGCTATAGTGTAGCAGGCCAAATGATTACATTACACCTCTTGGACACCAGATTATATATTCAGTAGAACCCTGCTAGAGGCAGACACCTGTTGGGCTTGCAAGGAAGCATGCCAGAGGGGTATGCCATTGAACATGCTATGGGGCTGTGAAAGAGTTGCACAATTCCGGGATGCATCTCTAGGGTTGTAGGATCAACGAGAACAGAGATGAGAGAGTTATTCGCCATGGAAGCATATGAGGGCTTAGACCTGCCGTCGCACAAGGAGATTATGTGGATTAGGAGGGTAACCATGATGGTTCAAAAACAGATTGTCTTGGTATGGACATCTTCAAAGCGCCCATCTTTCGATAAGTGGACTTGGGGATGTGCAAAACCTGTGTAATGAAGAAGGCTACATCTGAATAGCCTATTCTATTTGGTGGTGAACCAAATAGATTCAGCTTAGTCTGGACTTCCTTTGAGAGCTGACTGGGTAGGTTGATCTATCTGTCATGTATCACACCAATAACTGAATGGATAAATGTATTGAGCATTCAAAGCCATATTTAATTGTATTCTGCATGTATTTCATACATGTATCTGTATCTTGTAAAGGTAATGTTTGAGGTAGAAAAAAAGAAGTCATGAACCAGTAGGGCATTTAAAAACCACTGCCTTGAGGAAATCTTCCACCTATGTTGAGTTACATGAACAGATTGAGGCAGTGGCCCAACATGACCCCTATATAGATACAACACAAGTGGTAAGGTAGGCAAATGATCATTTGACTACAAATGTGCCAGATGAAATACATTATCCCGCAATAGTGAAGGAAGGTGCATTACAGTTGCGGTCATTTGAAGGTGCAGGCAAAATCCAACTTAGGAAACAGCTACGGTGACATCGAGTGCAGACTTCAGAAGTCTCTTTTGGTCTATGAAAGAAAGGGAAAGAAAAAGAAAAGTCTTGGGAACTATGAATCAAGACAGTTCCCACAAAGGATGGTGGTGCATTAACACAGTGGATTTGTGTGACAATTGTTTTAAGGTTCTACACACCAGTAGCTGCTCCTGGAGAGATGTGGTGCAAAGAGATTATTGTGTATCAACATTTAAATCAGAATCACCATTGACACCTTTATTTTACAAAGCACAGGGATTGTTAAAACACTGGTTGAGTTTAGGAAAAATAGCAAAAACTCCACACCCTGTTGGGGCACCTACAGACATTTATAAAAACGAACATGTGTGTGGGTGACAGAACCTCTGAGCATCAGAAAATTCTCTAACTCCCTGAAGAGAGCTCCCAGGTTTGTGTAAGACAGTCTAGTGTACCTCTTTGGTGCTGTGGGGATGGCACACACGGTGGAAGGAGTTACAAGGGCAAGTCAGCAGATGGCACACCCTCTTCCCAGTTGAAGAGGTATAGGGGTGCATCGGCCTACGTTTGCAAACCTTTGCCCACTCCTTGGGACAAGGGTGTGTGGCGCATGCCCTGAGATGGTAAGACTATGGTGTCCAGTCAAAGGGTCGAATACATTGTTTCGAAATACAATAGTTTCAAAACAAAAGAACGGAAAACAAAAAATTCGAATGCCCTTTTTTAAATGTTTTTTTTTTTTTGGTTGCTTTCGTATAGGAAAAAAATGGTTTTTACACCAAAAACGGGTGTTTGGGGGGGACCCCCCCAAAAAAAAATGTGCTTTCGAATTTTTTGTTTTCGGTCCTTTTGAGTCTGAAATATTGCATTTGAAACAATTGCATTTGACCCTTTCAGCTACAACCAAGACTATTATGCTTGAATCGCCACAGAAACCCTGGCAGCAGAGGCAATTTAATATGCCTTTTGAGAGCCCTTAGCCTGTCTAAAATAAAGGGTGTGGGTGTATTTTCCTTAAAAGGTAGAAGGTAAAAACAAATTTAGTGATCCAGATCCATTCTACGGGCCACTGGAAGCAACAGCTGTGCCATTTTAATTATTTTTTTACTATATTTTTGGCGGACAAATAGCTTGGGTGTGCTGCGAGAGTGGGTGGAGGAGGGAGGGTCATATCGATTCTCTGAAACACACAGCTTCAAAGGGCAAGAAAGTATGCAAGTCTGGAGAGTGAAGAAAGCAATTGAAATTTTCTTAACAATGACAACTTCATTTTCTGACAGTGAAAGGCCCTTGGGGGATGGGATGGGAGCAGGTAGCTCGGATTATTCCTTCTTCAGGGGGCAGAAGAGACACCACAGAAGAGGTTGCAGGGCAACATCAAACACTGGGTGAAGGCCAGCCACTAAGACCGGGTGCAGTAAGGAAGGTCTCAGACAATGGAGGGTGTAAGAAGGTTCCAGAATCAGAGAGGAAGGTTAGGGCCAAAGGGTGGTCGGTCAGCGTACAGAAGAAGAGTGCCCACAGTATTTGTTGGTGGAAAGGTAAAGGCTCAGCAAGGTGTGAGCGGGAGTGCTGCCCTGGCATAGTGGGAGGACAAGAGTGAGACGCCATTTTTTGGGGAGGGTTTCAATAAGCAACAGTGCAACTGTGGAGGTGGCAATGAGAATGAGTGGACAGGCATGGGCTGCCGGACCATGTTGTCATATTTATGAGGTTGTGAAGTAAAGTCACAATAATTGCTGATTTACCTGCACCGTGCACCAGCAATGCTCGTGTACTCGAGAAGCCTGAGCTTGCAGGGCAAGGAAAATATTGACTTCTATATTGAGGTGATGTGGGAGTCACTTGTATTTTTGGGACACTTTCTATCTCAGATGGCACGGTTGATCTGCAGTTCAGTAATCATCAGGCACAACTTATCCCTTCCCCACAGTGTCCATTTCTCTCTGGTGACTCAACAATCTCTGCAGGGGGCACATTGACCGACTGAGTTATCTCATTGGTCTAGATGTGCTGAAAGAATCTGATCCGCTTTACCTTCAATGATTTGCGGTAAGTCATCAGACAGAAATGTAAATTCCCAGGGTGTTACACACACACACTTCTTTCTTTATAGCCAATGGCCATTTCAGCTGTAAACGCGTGCTGTGTTCTCATTAATGTGAAGATTGTAAACAGCATTCATTCATATTTTGTCCTGTGACGGCTGAGGCTCTTCCCTTCATGCCAGTGTCATTTGCAAGTTGCGACCCGGCAGTGCCCCATGAAAGGGGCATCATCTTGCCAAGGGTGCGCATGATCTAATTTAGAAGAAATGATGGATCGGATCACGCCACAGTCACAAGATCGTCTAACTATGAGACACGGCTTAGAAGTTTTAATTGAAAAAGGAGGATCTGGCAGAAGTACAGCACAGAGCTAGAATGGTGCTATTCAGGGCAAGCCTGTGCTGTCATCTTAAGACGGGCTCTATGTGACAGAGGAAAAGGATGGTTGCAGAGGATTAAATGAGCTCCATGATTGGCCAGGGGGCCGCTCCGCGTCACCTCACGAAGGCCTGCACATATTATACTGTCCTAATATCTGTGCCTACTGGATTTGTCCAACACAGCCGAGAAGAGGGCCACAGCAGACAAGTAAGCACAACAGAAATATCACATCCCTTTGCATCTTATTTGGATGAAAACCAACACTGACAGCCAATTTACCTTTTCAATGTCTTAATACTGCTGTGAGCAGCCATGTCCAGACTGTCTGTTCTATGAAGCTACACGCGCCTGCTCACACCTGGTGCATGACGCATCTGCAGGCCTATGTTTTCTGATTTCTGCCATTGCTTTGTTTGCTTTACTTTTTTTAAATTCCCCTTAGTCACTACGAGCTGAAAGGTTTGATGCATGTGTTATTAAAAAACAAAAAACACCTTAACAAACCCATGTAAAGGTGCGAAGCAGGAAACCGAGATCCGGAATAAGGCTCTCCAATATTGGACGCCGTAAAGGGGATAAGGAAGAAGGCAACAAGAACAACGGACTTGCTTTCTTGCCAACAGCATGCACGCGCAGGAGAGGGGAGGAGGTAGAGGGACCAGGCCCTTCACTGCAGGACTACTGTATACAGGGGAGAGGCACACACAACGTGCATGTTATCTGCCCCTATGCAGTTAGAGTGAGGGGCGGGGGGAGTCACCTGATGCTTGGCCAAACCCGGGCCACAGTGCGGGCGCTAGCTCGACTACAGGCTAAAGCCAATCCCCTGCAAATACAGTAGCGCACCCCAAACATGTCTTACGAGCAGAACATTACAATGGAAAGCTCCTTCGTATCTAGCATTGCGGTAAAAAAAAAAGTGATGGTAATTCTGTTACTGACTTTTTTTGGTGGTAACAGAATTACCATTCCTATTACCGCACTGCTGAATTCTATGTTTGATCCTTAAGTGATGAAATTACCTCCAGCATAATGCTCGAGGTAAATCCTGCACTTTGAGGCCCAATATTGACACATTTACCGTGTAGAATTGCAGTTTCTCTGAATGCCAAATATAGAGTTTTACACTGCCATACCACCCCTCGGAATCCTGTGGTATGCCCAGAGGAACAGGTGGCAGTAACAGTATACCATTTTGGCATATTTACCGCAGATGCCCTGGCAACCTCGTAATGAGGCCCCATGTGTTAATCCCTCTCAGATGAGTAGTGCTGGATGCATTTGATTCTAAACGCCCACATAAAGCTTCAGTGAGCTACACCAGTCCGAGTCTTCTTTCAAGCCAAACATAGCCACACCATACAGTTTAAACTGTCTCTTACTTCCCTGGTATAATCTTATTTGACACACACCAAAAAGTGTTTGCTTTTTTTAGGTGTTCCATATTTTATTTTCACCATATTTTAACAAGCAGCATGCCTGTTTACCACTGGTGACCATATCGCTTTTGCTGTAATTAAGGTGCATCCTCAATTCCCTTGAAAAATAAGTAATTAATGTTTCTTAAACACATCAATATTTTAGTTTGCAGAGATGGAAATTAATAAGCTAATTCTAAGTTGCAATGGCTGTGTTTTTCTAGATGGAGCCATGCTGATAAATGTTTGTCTGGCATGAGTGTGTGTGTGTGTGTGTATTCTATATATGTTTTCTATTTTATTTATAGTGTAATTGGTTAATTAAAACCTTAAACACTTATACAATAATAGGAAAAACTTAAAAAAGACAAATCTTATCAAACCCCATCTAATTCATATTTCACTCCATTACCTATGAACACATTTGTTATTTCATTTAATTTCTTGCTACATTTCTTATCACAATTCCATATCATATATCATCAGATTCAGATTACTAAATTACAATATTTACAGAGATTTAATACAGAATTAAAAATGGCTCCATTTATACACTTGGGACTGTTTAAAATATCACATAAAACATACCAATCTTATAGAAAACTAAACCAACACAACTGATTAAAAGACATTTCAACCCTAATCAACAATCATATTTCCAATGTCAGGTAATTCATCCAACTTTTGTATATCACTGGTTCTGCCGCATAGATACTAGACCAACATTGGTCTGGAACAAGCATTCTAAAATCATAAGTGAGTTCTTTGTAACCTTTATACTATTGTTCTAATAACGTATCACAACCAGTTAAAAGATGTTTTATTGTTTCGATCTCACTTAGGCATAGCCCACATATTCTTTTTTCTCTGGGTATTCCCATCCAGCTGCCTACATATTGAAAACAGGTGAGAATGTTCAATCTTAGCATCACAATAAATCTAGTAAGGTCATGATTTGCTCTCCTCCATAAATAATTGCAAGGCTTAGGTACTGCCAGCCCCTGCAAGCTGTATGTTTCATACCTTCTCTTTTTACCTAATAGATCTAAGTTATTGCAAGGGTCCCACTGGATCGCTGTCCTCTTCAATATTTTAAGGAAACCATTCACATCGTTCTTATCTCTAGGAAAATACACATTCATTTCCCTGAGAAAGTTAGTGGAAGTATCTGCCAAATATTTCAAGGCAGGATTCATGTTATTATTTCCCAGCATACAGTAGCCCATAACTGTAAGCAAACTGGCATCATTCTCACCTTGCATTAGAATTTTTGCATACAGTTTACAACATCTAATTTTCCAAAATGACGTCAAAGATGTGAGTCCCAGTTCACATCTTATTGCCTCCATTGGAGTTGATTTTGCTAGCCTCAATGCAGGTCTCCATAGATTCCCTTCTATTTTATCTACGTCTTCCAAAAATCTAGCTGCCAGGGTTTCAGTTGCATATAAGGCCCCTGGTATAATACAGCTTTTATAAATCTCTAACACACCTCAATTGAATGACCACCTTTCGACATCATATAAGAGCGCATAACATTCAATTTTCTTGTTACTTTACTTTCAATCATCTTACAAAAGTAATCACAAGGAGGATTATCCCTTACTGATACACCTAGATAAGGTTAAGATTCTATCACCTTGATTTGTTCCGCATCAATTTTCCATTGGTACTTATATTTCTTTTTCATTTTCATACTGTTCCCAAAAATCATAATCTTAGTTTTATCAACATTAATAGTCAGATTATTCTCAAGAGCATGTTGCTGCAGCTAATCTAGCGGCCTCTGTAACCCGATCAGAGGTTTATCAATTAAAACTGTGTCATCAGCATATGACATCCAGCTAATAAAAAATTCTCCGATCTTCGGTGGGTGATTATTGATAGTCACAAATCTGTCCCCCATGTCAGCTACATATAAACTGTAAAGTGTTGGTGAGGTCACACAACCTTGCTTGAGGCCCAAATGTGTCCTTTGGATGGCATCCTATTTACGCCTTTATTTAAGCATATGGTGACAGTTGTATTACTATACATTCCTCCAAATAAATGTAGTACTAGGGGGCTAAGTTTCCAGTTAGCTAACTTACTCCACAATTTGTCTCTGATGACGCAGTCAAATGCTCTTGGGAAATCAATGAAACAAACATGTACATATCATATCCTTCTTCTTGCGTGTATCTGCAATGACAAAGCTATACATTCTATGTATGTAGATATGTATATGTATGAACACATACACACACAAACGCGCTCATTCTGTGTGTGTGCGTGTGTGTGTGTGTGTGTATATCCAGTGAAAAAAAAAAGTTGGCAAAAACGATATAAAGTGATGGTTTAATGCAGTAAAACCCTTGACATTCAAAGTGGTGAAAGCTACACCATCATAATTCTGGGGACCCATTGTGCAGCCCATGAGGACACTGACATGAATAGAAATCCATACATTGATAATATGACTATGATAATTTATTTATTTATTTATTTCACATTTATAAAGCGCTCACACAGCCCGCAGGCATCGAGGCGCTGTTACAGGAATTGTCTTTTTTGTTTTTCTTAGTTGCGTAATTGTGTGGTTTTTTTTTCTTAGTTACGTATTTATAACGCGCTTAAACACCCAAAGGTTTCTAAGCGCGGACCCGGGGATCGAACCTGTTGTTGCTCCGTGTCGTCTTGCTTCCAAGACGCGCACGCTGCCGCTGAGCTATCCTCCCGGGATAATGTCAACAAGATAGACGTCTACTAGTGAGAAGGAACGCCATTGAATTTTATATTTCTTGGGCCATGTCAACGTCTGAATTAGTATTTATGTTGGTGAGGACTTTGATGTTTCTTATTTATTATACATTTTTCAAGCATTATTTTAGTCACGTCTATTTTTATCATGTTGTGTTTATGTTAAAATGTATTTTGTCTAAAATTGACATGCATCCTCTGTTTAATGTAAGTGTTGGAATTGTGAGAAAAGGGAGTGGCTGTGACAGGATGTGATGTCAACGCATGCTGGAGAGGCATGCATGGCACTGAGATGTGAATAAAAGCGATAACTTGCAAAGTCCCAGAAAGTCCTGTGAAGTAGACATGGGCACTACTTGTGTATTGTATTGCCCGCACAAGCATTTTAGGAGGATCGTGGAAATTGTTAACAAATGTATTCACTGTATTTTTCTTCTCACATTAACCACAGTTATTCTACTTATACTAGGTCCTTGTCTACTTCACTAGACATTCTCAGATGTAAGTAATGTTTTCATATCTATATATGAATGTGACTATTACCTCTATAGATGAGGCTACTGGTTCTTGCACACCATCATCTATTGCCTTGCCTCTGAGGTAGATCCCCACATTATTAAGGGATTGAAACATGTCAGGCTAGGTCATATGGGTCAGTGAGAACATGAATTGTAGATACAATGTACATTTTCCGTTTATTTCATTTTCCTCATTGGAATGTGATAATCCTGTTAATGTATCATATACGTGGTGTGTATTGTATTTGTGAAGAATTTAAAATGTATTTCTTCCATATGTTTGCTTTGTCCAGAAGGTAATTTCTTTTACATCAAAATAACTACAAAATAACTGCTGGAGAATACACTAATATTTTTAGGAATGTTGGAAATTCAATTGATTGACATGGTGACTTATTGCCATTGTTTATAATGAATGGGCCTTTATAATCCAGGTCAGTATAATATGGCTTCCTTCTATTAGTTGTTGTGTTTGACGTACAATCCATTCTAGGCCAACTCCCTTCCCCTTGAGTCAAACGCCATGATCAGTGAAACAAATGAGCACCAGTTGACCCCCTCATTGCTCCCTCCATGTCCCACAATTACTGTTATCCTTTTCTTCAACAGAACTAGCCAACTGTCATAGTATTCCAACTCTACCCACTCCTTTTGCCACTGGATCCACAAAAGCCACTTTTGAACACTTATTGTCTGTAACCCGGCCACTATGCATATTTGTACCTCCATCCCTCTTCTTATAGCATTACTCAATCCCACCGACTGAATATAACACACATTTGGGATCATCTGATACCACGTCCTATTAACTTTATTTTAGTAATGGTTTTACATTGTAACCTTTTTGTTTTTAATTCCATTTTCACCAATTTATAATATGCAATTTAATCCTGGTTATTTTAGTGCCCGCAATTAGGCGAACTTGCACCAGTCTTTGATTAGGAGAAGATGAGATCCACTGGTTATACATCTTAGGTTTCTCTATGTTGGGGTTCATGGTCTAACATTGCCTGGAACCTTCTGCAGAAGGTCATAGATAACCATTGTGTTCTGAGAGGCCCAATGTCTGAGCTGCTACTTTTAAGGAGGCCCCGCAATGATTCTTTTTATGATATTTAATGAGTGGCCAGAGAGAAATATCCATTTGTATGAGAATCCTTATCAGTTGCTAATTTCAATTTGCAATGATAGAGTGTGGCAGGAGACATGCTGTGGAAGATTTTTATTTTTTATTGTGTTCTTAATTTTTAATATGTTTTCAATAAAACAACAGTACAGCATGAAAATCAAAATGGTATGACAGTGACAGCTCTATATGATGCACTCCAAGACATCCCGGCTAGCAGATAGATCCTTCCCTAAGCATCTCAACAGTTGGGCCTGGGATACAGTTTAGAAATTAAGGGGGTAATTCATAGAATTAAGTGCACAAGTGGCGCACGCGGCTGGCGCACAGAGGGAGCGTGCATTCATGGATACCAACATCCATAATCAGCAGTGGTGCAGGGTGGCGGAGCGACCCTGCAGCAGCGCCAGTTATGCCCCCAACCCCACCCTGTGCACCAAAAACATTGCACAAATCCAGTACATGGCGCAAAGGCCAGTGGACCAGCATACAGCCCCCCAACCACGAAAACATGTGAAAACTCCCTGCGCACCCCTTGGAATATGCGTACACCGCTTGTGCCAGCAAAATCGCATGTAAAACTCCACGTGCACCCTTCAGAATACGCGTACCCCGCTCACGCCAGCGAAATCGCGTGTAAAACTCCACGCGCATCCCTCGGAATACGCGTACCCTGCTCGCGCCAGCGAAAACGTGTGGAAAAATCCCTGCACACGCCTTGGAATACGCGTACCCCGCTTGAGCCAGCGAAAACAAGTGGAAAAAGTCCCCCCTGTGGAGTGGGCTGCCTGCGGAGCATGCCCAGGGTGGATGGGCTGCCTGTGGGGCATGCCCTGGGGTGATGGGCTGCCTGCGGGGCATGCCTAGGGTGGATGACCTGCCTGTGGGGCATGCCCAGGGGTGATGGTCTGCCTGTGGGGCATGCCCAGGGGTGATTGGCTGCCTGGGGGGCATGGACTGGGGTGATGGGCTGCCTGTGGGGCATGCCCAGGGGTGATGGGCTGCCTGCGGGGCATGGACTGGGGTGATGGGCTGTCTGCGGGGCATACCCAGGGTGGATGGGCTGCCTGCGGGGCATGCCCAGGGTGGATGACCTGCCTGCGGGGCATGCCCAGGGGTGATGGGCTGCCTGCAGGGCATGGACTGGGGTGATGGGCTGCCTGCGGGGCATGGACTGGGGTGATGGGCTGCCTGTGGGGCATGCCCAGGGGTGATGGGCTGCCTACAAGGCATGGACTGGGGTGATGGGCTGCCGGCGGGGCATGCCTAGGGGTGATGGGCTGCCTGCGGGGCATGGTATGGGGTGATGGGCTGCCTGCGAGGCATGCCCAGGGGTGATGGGCTGCCTCCAGGGCATGGTATGGGGTGATGGGCTGCCTGCGGGCCATGGACTGGGGTGATGGGCTGGCTGCGAAGCATGGGGTGGGTGGATGGGCTACCTGCGTGTATTCCGAGGGGTGCGTGTGGAGTTTTACATGCAATTTCACTGGCGCGAACGGGGTACGCGTATTCTGAGGGGTACACTGGGAGTTTCACACGCAATTGGGCTGCTGCGAGCGGGATACGTGTATTCTGGGGGTGCGTGTGGAGTTTTACATGTGATTTCATTAGCGCAAGTGGGGTACGTATATTCCAAGGGGTGCGCGGGGAGTTTTACATGCGATTTCGCTAGCGCGAGCGGGGTACGCGTATTCCAAGGGGTGCGTGAGGAGTTTCACATGCAATTTGGCAGTGTGTGCCATGCCACGCAGGCAGCCCACACCACAGGGGATCACCCCACACCCATGGCTATGCCCCGCAGGCAGCCCATCACCCCATACCATGCCCCGCAGGCAGGCCACATGGCACCATGCAATTGGAAGCCCCGACTCCTGTCCCCCATATCGCCCACCAACCCATCATTGACGGGCACCTGCCAGCAGGCCCCGACTCATGTCCCCCGCCCCACCCACCCACCATTGACGGGAACCTGCCAGCAGGCCCCGAATCATGTCCCCCACCCACCATTGATGGGCAGCTGCCAGCAGGCCCCGACTCATGTCCCCCGCCCCAGGTAACGGGCACCTGCAGCAAGCCCTGACTCATGTCCCCCTCCCCACCCCCAGTGAAGGGCACCTGCCAGCAGGCCCTGACACATGGCCCACCAAACAACATGTCCTAACAAAACAGACCCATGGCCCTAATGCCAACCCAAATACCCCCTGGCCCCCAGTACAAGCACACAACCATCCACTGCACCCACTCCCAAATTACCCATGCTATGAGAGTCTTAAAAGAACCACCATGGCCATGCATAAATGTACAGCAGAGCCACACAGTGGCAACACATGACTGAGGCAATGCTCATAGAGACATGCACAAAACCAATGAGAGTACACAACCCCAATAATGAAGATATATGAAATGTATTCAAAAACGTAATGAAAAAACATAATGAAAATTCAAACTTGCAAATTAAGAAATAATGAAAGCAAAAAAAATAAAAATATAAAAATCCATTGTAAAACAAAAATCCACAACAGGAAAGTGGTCCATTGGCAATGCCCAAATAAAGTACATATAAAAAGTAAAAAAAACATTGATCCATGGGATGTCCAAAGAATGAAAGTATGTACAAGTCCGTAACTATATACAATGGAAGTCCAAAGGGTCCATGATCCCCAAACAAAAGGAAACCTACAAAAAAGTCCTATGAATAAAAAACTATATACATAAAGTGGAGCAAAGTCCATGAACTCCAAAAGAAAAGATAAAACAAAGGAAACCTAACCCTAAAGAACTATGTACAAAGGAGGCGGGGAAGTCCTACAGCTCACTTTTTTATGTTCCGGGCCAGGGCACCATCGAACTCCACGTCGATGTTCCGGAGGCGGGCCTCTTCCCTGGCGTTGAGGTCTCGCAGGGATGCAGCCATGGCCTCCTCCAACTCCCTGCGAGTTGCCTCGTGGCACTCAGCCCGCCTCAATGCCCTGCGCATGGAGTTCTCTGCCCTGACCATAGTGAGCCGTGCCTCCTCTGCTCGTCATCGCTCCAAATCTAGCTGCTGGCCCAACCGCTGCCACACGGAAGACACTCCCAATCCAGGGTCCTCCTGCCCTCCGGCCGATGCCTGCCCCTGTGATGTTGATGGCCCTGAGCCATCATCGCACCCACCCGGAGCCTGCTGCTGCCGTGCATGTGCCCTGCCTGTCGATGCCTGCATGTCCTCCTCTTGCTGGGGTCCAGTTGGTGGGGTGGCCACCCCTGCTGGACCTCCGACTCCCAACTGTGACAGGGATGTGTCCTCCACCAGCCTGGCTGCTGGCTCAGGGGCAGCTTCACAGGGTGCCCAGGTGATACTTTGGCAGGAAGATGGCACAGAGGACGACTGGTGCATAGGGGGTTCAGTTGAGGAGAGGTCGCTAGAAGATCCAGCAGACGGAGCAACCCAGCGCCAGTGACCTGTCCTAGTAGGCTGACGCGGCCAATGAGGTATTCCAAATGACGTGCATTGTCCTCACGAGAACCCTGCACGTCATCCCGAATACCACGTTGGCGCAACGCCATCCCAAGTAGGACAGCTCAACACGGTCATGGATTACAACGTCCGCAGGGAGAGGAAAGCCAGTTGTTGTTTGCGCATCCCCTCCCTGTAAACAGGTCTGGACGAAGGCATCCCTGCTGGTGCGGGATGATGCAGTCACAGGATTGGGGACAGGATTACACACAGGCACCTCCGCGGTGACCTGTGCTGCCTCCTGTCCCTGCCCCTGGACTGCACCACAAGCACCAGTGGAATCCCCCTCCAGGCCCCGTGCGTGGGCCTTCCACATCCTCCTCCTCAACCGAACCCACCATCAACCTAGATGACTCTGTGCCATCTTCCTCCATAGGCCCCTGTGTGGGCTCAGCTGCCCCTACTGCTGCTGAGGAGTCCACCTCCAACCTCCGCCACTTGGACCTTTCCTGCAGCAGCTGCGGACATGGACGTGGCACCAGACTCTTCACTCCCATCAGTCGACGCTGCAGACAGGGAGAGACAGAACACAGGCATCAGGGCACTGTACAATGGTCAGATACACACATGACAGTTGCACATGAGTGGCAGTGTCAAACTTCACAGATGGCATCACACTCCCCAACACTCATATCATTTGAACCCACACACATGCACAAATTAATAGGAATCGTGCTGCAAGCAGCAGCATCCATACACACACACCAGCATGAACATCCGAAGGTTGGCATGACGTCCCAAACAACATGGGGAGTGCGGAACACATGCACACACGCCAATAGACAGACATGCATCTGTACATCTCCACCACCTGTCACAGTGTAATCATCAGCAACTATGTCACATCTGCCAATTGGGTTCCTACATTCTGTCAAATGCATCCATGGTGTATCAAAGTTGCACACATGTCAAACACACACACGCACCTGTATGCCGTGCACGTACATGAAGGTGGAACTAGCATCCATGTGTCACACCCCAACCATGCCATAGTACATACACAGAAATGCTAACATGTGTGCGTCTCCACATGCAGTTGTGCATCATGCTTTGGAACACATACACCATTGATGTGCATCACACATGGCTTGACTCACATGCAGCACGGTCATGTCCTTGCACATGCACATCCACACATGGCCCATTTCAGACATATGTCCAAGCTGCACACTCCTGGTACACCTCAGCATGCACTACGTCCAATAAGTATGCATGGACACTTACCGCTCGACTCCGGACCAGTCTGCCTCTTGAGGACCTGGCAGTGAAGCACTGGGTTAATGCGTTCCAGGACCCTCATGTCGTCGGTGGTAAGCTGGACCTGACACCTCACTGCACCCGCTTCTTCCAAGAGGTGCCGGGCCTCCCAGAGGGCCCTGGACCTGAAGTCCTCCCAGCGCTTACGGACGTGTGATAGGTCGCGGGTTGCACCCCCTCCATGTTCATGGCAACCATGATGTCCTTCCAGATCTTCTCCCATCCATCCTTGTCGGCGCGTCTTCTTTCGTAGAGGGCATCATAATGCACCAGGACTTGCTCCACCAGGATGCCAACTTCTCCTTCAGTGAAGCTTGGCAGTCCTCTGCCTCTCTGGCTGGGGGATGCCAGTGGTCTCCGGTGGTCTGTTCCCCGACATGGCAACCCCTGAGGCAGGTGTGGGTGGGCAACTGGGTCCTGGTCCTGGGCTGTGGAGCGATCGAACTGCAGTCGGGAGTCTTCTGTTCCAGCAGGGGTGGTCACAGCAACTGGACCCCTGCAGATGGCTGACGTGCAGGCAACAAATGGCAGGGCACGTGGCCAGCAGGCAGGCAGGCAGCATCAGAAGGCTCGTGGGAGTCAGCTCGGGGCTCTGGCGGGCAGGAAAATGGCCTACTGGGCGGGCAGGAGCGTGGTCTTCCGTGTGTTGTTGTGTGGCCAGCTTGATACAGAGTGATTTTGCACGTGAAAAAACAGCAGGTCAGCGTGTAATTCGAGGAAAGGCCCTTAGCCCATAAGCGCGTAGGTGACGTAACGTGCGTGTGGGCGTTTCCCTCAGCACGGGTTGAAGGTCCCACGTGGGTTTCCATCGCTATGTACGTGCTTTTCGTGGAGAACGGTGCGTGTGTTTTCCAGACGTTGGGGTTCACACATGATTACTTCACAGCAGCTACAGTGCGTACTTCTTCTTTTGGCGTGGGTGTTGGCTACACGTTCTTCTACACGCAAGGCAGACGGTGAGTCGCACAAGCTATTTTTCCCACTGCGGGTGTCCCTGTTAGTCGCGTACCCCTTTTTTTAGGGCATACTAGCCTGCGTGTTGATCACGTACGCATTTTTTGTGTTCCTGGCTGCCACAGCGTACTGCGTGTGTCTTTTTACACGCACGTGGGCTACAGGGGTCCTGTATCTCTTTTTCTTGCTTTTTTGGGATGCCTGAGCGTTGCGTGACCTGTTATTTTTCCTAAGGGGCCACAGGCAGCCTTGCATGAGCAGAGGGTGTCTGTTTGCATCACGTACCTTGCCCCCCTCACCCATGTTTCCCAGGACAATTCCCAGGACAATTGTTGTGTGCACCTCCCATTGGTACTAGTACATCTGTGCCATGGTTGGGAGGCCACAAAAGGTGAGGGGCGGCCCATTGGGCAGCCTCCACTTGACCTTTCCCCTCCCATGTGCCGCACCTGTACGTGTGGTTGAGGATTTGGGGGCACCGCCATGTCCACCGGTACGCCTCGCCGTCTTGCAACATTGTGCAGGACACATGCTGCCACAATGATCCTGCACACCACTGGGGGTGCATAAAGTAGCTGCCCGCCAGAGCGGTCAAGGGACCCGTAGCATGACTTGAGCACTCCAAATGTGCCCTCCACTATGGGCAAGGTTGCAATATGGGCTGCGTTGTATTTTACCAGGGGTGGGGTGGTGGTGTTCCGTATTGGCCTCATCATGTGGGTGCTCAGAGGGTAGGCACTGTCCCCTGGAGAGGTGATAATGGTTGTCATTAGTTTGGTTTGTGTGTTTGCCTTTGTGTGACATGCATGCATGTGCACAGGCATTTGTACTCACCAATGAGCCATGCGTCGCCATACTTCACAGCTTCCAGGTCCTGGCTCAGGGCGGACATTCTGTATATGAAACTGTCATGGGTGGACCGAGGATAGTTAGCATAGACAGAGGTGATGATCCCCTGTGCATCGCATACAACCTGCACATTGATGGAATGCCAGTGCTTGCGGTTGCAGTGGATATTCTCCATGGCCCTAGGTGGACGTAGGGCCACATGGGTGCAATCTAGGGCACTGAGCACTTTGGGGAAGTGTGGCACCCTGTAATAGTCCTGCACCATGGCATGCCTTTCTGCGGGTGTTCTGGGCATGTATATGTGCCTGCTGCGGACTGAGGGTCTCCCAGTCATGATTACCAACACCTGGTGTAGGCAGCGTGACTGTGTGGTCTGTGAGACCCCCCCTCGCCCATTATGGCAGTGGTCTGCTGAAATGACCCAGTGGCCAAGAAATGCAGTACATTGAGCACCCTTTCCAAGGGGCTCAGTGCTTGGGAGCACAAGGTGGGTAATGTGAGGTCATCCTCCCACTTCTGGACCAGGTCTAGGATGGAATGAGGTGGAAACCTATACCTGCCATGGATCTGGTCATCAGGCATCCCAATAAGGCTGGTCCTGGGTAAAAAAATGTGGGACCTGGCTATTCTCCTCCTCCTGCGGTGTCTCATGATCAGTCCTGCGAGAAATGGGACATTCATCATAGCTGTACATACGTGATTGTTGTTTGCATGCACTTTTATCATGTGGCGGACGTGTTTAGCCCTGTGCGTATCTTTTGCCGTGCTTGGGTTTCCCCTATCCGATTCCATGAATACGTGTAGTTCGCGTGCGTGTGGGCGTTCCGTGTACTTCCCAGCAGTACTTCCCCAGTTACGCCCTTATTTTCACGTGTTGTTCCCCATTCCGCGTGTTCCCGCCTGTGTTCCGCCCCCTTTTTGGTGTGTGGGCTAACATTGTGCGCTTTCACTGTGCGCATCGTGATTAGCGTTCGGGATGTTGCAGTGACGTGTGCACCATGCACGGATTTGGCGCACATCCCTGGAAAAACACGCGCAGGGCCTTCCATGAATCGCATGTGTGCGATTCACATGCGTGCGCCGGCTTTTTCACACTTGCACCAGATTGCGCCACAAATTTCGCACACATTTATTGCATGAATTATCCCCTCAATCTTATACAGCCTGTAGCATGATGTTAAGAGCACATGTAGTTTACATTAATCTTCTGATCCATATATGTGTTGCTTCTTGCAAGCTTAATTTGCCGTCAAGATACCTTTTTTTAAACTGCTCTTATTGTATCTTTCAATAGTGACCAGCTTCACATATATAATCATCTCCATATTATACTACAGGTTCCTTTCTGGGCAAGCAAAAGAGGAACAAGCAATAACACAATTGTGTTTCATTACACCTCCTCATGCTCATCTCAGTGACATTTTTCTCACTCAACCCCCTTTGCCCTCTTGCCCCCAAACACCCATCCCTCTGCAGCATCTCCTTATAAGTGAACAATTTCAATACCAATTTATGACTTTGAGACATACCCATCAGCTCTGTCCCGCTATCTGCCCCACTTCATACATCAAAGATAAGGGTCTGTCCATCCCATATACTTCTCTTTTCCAGCCCAGGACCCCTATTCAGTAAGACATATGCCAGTAGGTCCCTCTTTCACCACAGCCCCTCCAGTATTTGGGCCTAATCCCTGTTTACATTTGTGACAGTCTCTGGGTTGCAAATTGCCACCTAGTCAATAACCTATAGTTAAGTAATTTATACTGCATAGATACAGAGGCATTCCAGGCGCCTCTGCATTTATGCCACCATCTCTCTTTACTGAGCACTGTGTCCATGTCCCTCTCCCATTGTTTTTTCTGGTTAATTTATTTTGTATATACCACTGTCATTAGGGCCCTATACATACTGGAGATCGACTCTTTAGACGACAGGTGTCTGTCCAAAACCAATTCAAATTTAGTCAGAGGCCTGTTCAAGGAGCCTGCCCATGTAGGGTCCATAATCAATCCTTTCAACTGCATATACATGAAAAGGGGAAATGGGATGTATCCCCAACGCTGTCTGCAGGCTCTCTAAGTTTGTGCATATCCTGTCTTTCCACAGTTGACCAGCTCTTACCAGGCCTTTCTCATACCATAGCTGAAATTGTAACGGTTCATGAATCCAATCCTGAATCGGGGGTACCCATATACAACTAAGGGGCGAAGGGCAGTTTGTCACTCCTTTGACGTCCCTCTGCTTTCTCCAAATCACCCAAAGCGACTTCAGGATCGGGTTGTTAAACGGGATATGATATTGTGCCTCCTTCATTGTATATATTGGCCTAAGCCCAGTCGCTCTACGAATAAATCCGCGTTGCAAAGTTCCGATCTTAGATCGACTTAGCCGCCATTTTAGGTCCATCCGCCATTTTGATTTCCACTCCAAAGTAATTCTGTCTTCTAAAATGGTGGACAGTGTTTCTCGCTTGTAACTGAACCGTCTTGCACCATGTATGCTAGTTAATGTCTAAACTGTCCGTTGGCCGAATGTTTGGGTTAAGCAAAGAGACCTTGTCCCATGTCTGACTTGTGGATGACATTTATAAAGTGCCTTTACACAAGTGATTCTAGGCGCGCACACCCGCATACACACCCAGCCACTCTTACATGTAAGTGTGTACCCTTTCACCATACAGGCACAACCAGGCAGCCACCCATATGTTTAAGTATTCACACTTTCACCAAACAGGCACACCCAGGCAGCCACCCGTACTTTGTGTGTGCACCCTTTCACCATACAGACATACCCAGACAAGCACCCATACATTTAAGTGTGCACCCTTTCTTCATCCAGGCACACCCAGGCAGCCACCCATACACTCACACACGCACACCCAGCCAACCGTACATTTGAGTATACCCCACTGTATTGTCTTGCCTGGTCTAGTTGTTAAGGGGCTGGACCACTGGGAAGCAGGCAGGAATTCAAATTGACGTGATGGGGCATGGGGAACGGGTGGTGGCAGAGCAAAGTTTGGTGAACCTGACGTGCAGACTCCTTATTGCCGGTTGTTCGCCCAAGGTATATCACAATACTCGTATTTCTAAAACTCTACTTTTTGGTCGTAAAACTCTGGTCTTTCCTAATTTTACATTCACGTCTCTATCAGTGCACTACCTGGGCTGTTCCTATGGCGTTTTATTCGGCCACATTGCATTCCAAGCTGCGATCAACTGGACATCTTTCCAGGCATTCGTTGCCTTTACACTTGCTGCTTCTCACAGGGCATCCAAGATTGCTGTACCGGGGTAAGTATCCCACTCTCCATGTTCTGTGGTGCTTCGTTACATGGATTTGCACTGGGGCGCGTATGTCCCTTTTCCTTTGCTCTTTTAACAGCCCATTTGGCTGCACTGTCTCCACCTACTCCATTGGTAGGGGCGCACTTCGTTCTCACCATGGCTCACAATGGTTAGGTGCAAGTCCTGGGAGAGGTTTCACTACTGCTATGCTCCTTGTCACTTGGTGACAAACCCATTGAAGGTTGCATGTCATTTTATTGGGGGTACAATCTGTGATTGTATGTACAGCGTGTCTTCATAGTACTTAGTAAGTGCTTTATCATGTTCTTTAGGGTCCAGTATCGTTACTCGGTCCTGAAAAAGGTGGCATGAAATCCCCAATCCCGCCAAAACGCCAGTGCTTCTGACTAAACCGTGGTCCTATCATACACTCACACAGGCACACCCTGGTAGCCACCCATACATCATGCACTCACTCACTCATTCATTCACAGTATACGCACACATTTAATATGGTGGTCCAGGCAACAAGGCCTTCAGCTCCATGCAGCAGCCAGGAATGCTTGCTTGTGCCCATCATCTACAGAGGATCTTCATGCCTCCATGTCATGGGGTGGAGGGGAGCTCTCTTACTTCAAAAAGAAATGGTTTATTTTTTAAGTCACTCTGACTTCATAAAGAAATTATTTCCATTAAAGGACCGAACCGTAACGAAAATAATTTCTTTATGAAGGCAGAGTGACGTCAAAAAGAAACTATTTCTGTTTTAAGACATAGGGCTCCCCGACCCCATGACATGGAGGCCTCCAGCCTGGAGGCTTCCATGTAATGGGGTGGGGGCAGCCCTCAGACTTCAAAAATAAATAGTTTCTTTTTGAAGTCACTCTGCTTGCCTAAAGAAATTATTTCTATTAATCTGTAACAGACATACTTTCTCTATGAAGGCAGAGTGACTTAAAAAATAAACCATTTCTTTTTGAAGAAAGAGGGCTCCCCTCCACCCCATGACATGGAGGCATCAAGATCCTCTGTAGATGATATTTTGTTTATGTTCATTTTCTTTTTCGATTTTCTTATTCTTTTTTTGTCCGAGGAGCCCCGTCCCAGGAAATGTCCCCGTCCCAGCAAACATTACACATCTCTCTCACCTATTTCCCCAAATAGTATTCTTCAGAAGGGAATCAATGATATCTTCTGCAGGATTTTTTGCTCTCACAAACAGTTGCCCTGCCCCCACTGTAATGTCTTGCATGGTCAAGTTGTTAAAGGGCTGGACCACAGGGAAGGGGACAGGAATTCAAATTGATGTGATGGGGTATGGGGAACGCGCAGTTGGAAAATATAGTTTGGTACACCGGAAATGCAGACTCCTGTCTTTTCATTGAGTAGTGCAGACCAGTCTGCCACATCACTGGCCACTGTGAGACATAACACTGGCAAGGATTAGAGCCACCAACCTTGTTTGCAGCGGCAGCTGCCCGAAGTTGGAAACGGGTGCAACGAGGCCTGCGTGAAGACGACAGCACAATGCTGCTTTAGCGTTCGGTTGCATTTGTGGGTCACAATACACAGGCGCAAGGTGGCGCAGGCACTACAAGGGCACCAGAGGAGTTTCAGGGACAGCAGCAGGACTTCCAGAGCTGGGAAATACATCCCCTGATGCTGTAGCCACGTGTCAGGGGACACAGCACAGTAAGACACACTGCGCAATCCGTGCCGGGCTGGTAGAGGCAGGACACCACACAGTGACACAGTAAGAAAGGTGGCAGGCTGTAAATAGTGAGAGGATATAGCGTACCCACCAGGCACTCTAACAATGAAGTAAGCAGTGTTTGACTGCAACCTGCCAAGATGTCGTAAGAGGACCTTACCACCACAGTGTTGGCGAGAGCAGCCACAAGCTTCAAGCCCCAGGTCAGTGAGCGGACGTCAATGCAACTTCCGCCTGTTTTCGATTTAAGAGACACTTGTATTCTAGGCCCACGTTGGGTAAGATGGCTCAGAGATTTTAAGATAGACATACGGGCCATGGGTCTGTTGGACAATGAAAGGAAAAAGTACATGTTATCCCTGGGCATATCCCTGATGCACTGTCTACCTATTTTGCCCACACACTGGTGTAGCTTATGAAAGACACATATTCCACACCAGGAAACAAGAGAAATGTGAATCCATGGATAATTTTGTGATGCATCTCCTTATATGCATGAAACACTGGGAATTCCACCGCTACTTCAATGTAGAAGTGCTCTGATCACAGATTATCACAGGGTGCAAGACTCCTGCATTTAGGAAGAAGTTATTACAGAAACAAAGGTTACTGGAAGACATACTGGCAATGGTATGGGTAGAGCAGGTGATCGAACATCAAATGGAGGCAATTAACAAAACTCATCTGCATGCATCACAAAAAGATGTGGAGACGGTCCACAAGCTCACTCATGTGCCCAACACCACGGCGAGGAGAACAGAGCAGTCGTGCTTCAGCTGCCGCTACGGATACCCACATGAAGGCACCTGCCCTGATATTGGACAGAAATGTGTGGCCTGCAGAGGCAAAAGATATTTTTGCCTGGTGTGCAAAAAATGTGCCAATCTCACCCAAACTAGGAAGGAGATACATGACATACAGTTGCAGCAGATACAAATCAAAAAGTGACCAAGCTCACCATCAACAACCAGGTGGAGAAGGCCATAGGCCACATGGCAGGAGAGCACGACTGTCACCTGAAAGACATGAATATCGCTGCCCCAAATTAAAAGACACATAAGGTACATCGAGGTGCAATCACACTCAAGCAGCGAATCCGCCTCGTTGATTGATGATAGCAGAAAGAAAGACTGTGTGGGCACTAGGGAATGAGGCGGCGAAAGAACACAGCCCAATGCTATAAATGCAAGTAAATGGAACACCAGCCACATTTCTTATAGACACAGGTGTGACTGTAAATGTGCTGAGTGAAGACAATTACAACATGCCTCATCCACCAAAGCTAAAACCGTCCAATGTCGCCATATACTCAGATGGATCTACCACTCCACTACCATGCAGAGGAGTTATCACAGCGCTGTGCTCATACAAATCCCATTCTGCCCGCATTCAGCTGCAGGTCTTGAGGACTGAAACAAACAGTGCATACATCCTCAGCTTCTGCAGTGCAATGGACATGGGGCTAGTCCACATACTGTACCAAACCATGGCACACTGAAATATATTGAAGCAGGCGCCTTCTTTGAAACAGCATTTCCGACACTGTTTAGAGGACTAGGCAAACTGCGAAGATGCAAAGTCAAACTGCATACACAACCATCTGTCAAGCCAGTTGCTCAACATTACAGGGGCATACCATTTAACATTCAAAAGCAAGTGGAGATAGAGATCAGAAAATTACTGGATCAAAACATCATTAAGCCAATGATAGCACCTACCGACTGGGTATCCCCCATAGTGCATGTACCAAAGAAGACAACAAACATCGATACGACTAGGCATCGACATGAGGAGGGCCAATGAAACCATATGAAGGGAGAGGCACCAAGCACCAGGAATATCTGACATGATACACCTCTGACACGGTGCAACAGTGTTCTCCAAAAAGGAGTTGAACAAGGGGTACCACCAGCTAGAGTTCAGCCCCGACTCACAATATATCACTACCTTTGTGACACACATGAGCCTCTTCAGATGGCTAGGTTTTGGAGTGTCATCAGCAGCCGAGATTTTCCAGGAGGAGATACATAAGTTAATATGACACATACCGAATAGTTTGAACTACAGTGACAACATCCTGGTCTTTGTGAAGACAATGGAGGAACACAAAGCCACACTATGCCGTATTTGTATGGCCCTCAAAGTAGCTTGCCTCACCCTAAAAAGAGCCACGTGTGAGTTCTGGAAAAAAAGAACTCTAATTCTTCTGACATCTTCTCACAGCAGGACATGCGCACAGACCCAGAAAAGGTTGCGGCACTCAATGAGGTTCCACAGCCAGCAAATGTATCCGTTCTGAGGTCTTTCCTGGGTCTGGTGAGCTATTGCTAGAGGTATCTCCCTGACAACACCACAGTCAGTGTACCCCTGTGGGGATTGACTCATGAAAAACAGGACTTCAACTTTTACACCAGAATGTCAGACAGCGTTTGAGCGAATTTGTGAAAGCATATCCACGGCTGAAGATCTTCCATATTTGAAGGCAGAAAAAGACACTGAAGTCACTGTGGATGCCAAGCCAGTCAGGTTAGGTTTATTCTAACAAAGCACAACCCCAAAACACCACACTACAGAATCATCATTACTTACACCAAGCCGCAGCCTCTCACGGACCAAACAGGCATACTCCCAAACCGAAAAAGAAAGCCTTGTAGTGGTGTGGGCATGCACGCACTTTCACCTTTTCCTATATGGCAAACACTTCACAACAGCAACAGACCACTGAGCTCTACTCACCATATACGGAAACCCCAAAGTCTGCATGCCTCCCAGAATAGCCAGGTGGGGTATGAGACTACATGATTACAAATTTACAACCGTACATACACCGGGGAAGGCAGAAAATCCAGCAGATTACCTGTCTCGTCACCCACATGAGATAAATGTACAGATTCCCTCGTTTTCCAGGTGCATACATCAACTGTGCTATACACCACATGAAGCCATTCCCCATCAGTTGGGCAACACTCCAGAAAGAGTCCGAACAAGATGTAGCCCTGGCCATCATCGCAAAATGCATTAGAGACGGAAAGATGAAACACACCAAGGGCATTGCAAAAGAGCTGAACCATGACAGTCAGGAAGAAATACAACACCTCCTACTGGTACAGGAAGAACTCTCTGTGACGGAACATCAACTCTTCCTAAAAGGGTGCAAGATTATAATGCCAAGGACCATGTGACACGAGGTAGTGGAGCTGGCCCACGAAGCTCACTGAGGGATAGTGTCTACAAAAAGGCTGCTGCAGCAAAAGATCTGCTTTCCCAAGATGGATGCCAGGGTTGAGGACATGATACAGACATGTACCACCTGCTGCATAGCGGCACCACCTGTGCACTCCAGTCCACTTTAAATTTCACCACTATGGGGTGGGGTGTGGGAAGAAATAGACGTTTATTTCTTCGGACCCACCAGAGACGGCTCATATGTGCTGATAGTAAGAGATGAGCACTCATGTTATCCAGAAGAACAAATAATCTCATCAACAGCAGCCTCAAGCGTCATCCCACCAACCTACCAATCTGGATACAGAACCAGATGCAGCACGGAAACAACAACCGTACAGGTGGTCACCAGCCCCCTCAACATCCTTGACGACAGCAACCCTTACCTCCTGATTCTACTCAACCTATTGGCCGCTTTCGACACAGTGGACCACCAGGCTCTTATGGACACCCTACATTGGCACATGGGGATCAGCAACCTTGTCCTACACTGGTTCAATTCCTACCTCGCCAACCACAAGCAGTTTGTTCAGGTGGACTCCTCTAGATCGCCAATGCTACACATAACTTGTGTAGTCCTGCACGGTTCCATCCTCTCCACAGTGATCTTCAGTCTATTTGTGGAGCTGTTGGGAGCCCTTGTAGCCACACACAAGATTCACAGCCACCAATATGCTGATGACACACAGCTATACCTCAAGATCAACTCCATCAAGGAAATCCACAGGCTCAAAACCTGCCTCTTACTGATCCAGTATTGGATGTCAAGTTCATGCTTGAAGCTCAACCCCTCCAAGAGGGAATTCCTACTCCTCACCAACAACAACAAACACCCAGGCATACAGACCTGGCTATCAATCATGTACTCCAAGGTCTTCACACCCAAGCTCACCCCTTGTGCCAAGTTCCTCTGGTTCCATAACGACAAACACCTATCCTTCAAGACACACAGAGCTAATAAATGCTTGGTATCAGCTCTACCTCCTGTGAAAAGTCAAGCCCTTCCTCCCTCTGGACAGGTTTAGATTAATCGGTCAAGCAATGTTTCTATCCCACCTGGACGGGGGCAATGCACTCCTCCAAGGCCTCCCCTCATCCTCACTTGTGGCCCTGAGAAGTGACTTACACGCGGCTGCACGCCTCATCAAGTGCCTACGCAGATATGAACACATCACCCGGGCCCTCATCAACCTTCACTGGCTCCCACTACATGCACGAATCACCTTCGAGCCTTGCTGCATCTTCTATAATGCAGTCGTCCTCAAGTCACCTAGCTACCTTGCCAAGACACTCAGCATCTCCCGCAGACAGTGCACCACCAAAAGGCAGGACATGTGAAGACTTGAAATCCAGCGCTGCAAAAAGGAAAGGACCAGGAAACAAGCCTTCTCTGCGTACGCCTCAAGACTTTGGAACCTATTCGCCATCAGCATCACCCCTTAAAAGAGTCTCTGCTCCTCAACACCTAGGCCATCATGTCGCCCCTCGCACCACATGACTCGCTAAACGCCACCCGCCCCTCTCCTCTCCACCACTCAATACAGCTGTACCGCTCCTCTGTGCCCCTCTGTATCCTACCTCTGCTGTATATCCTTTCTTTTTTGCCACTGAAAAACGCTCTGTTATGCATCTGTAATGTTGTACACCTCTGTAAAGTGCTCCGTAATGTATGTGTATTGGTGTACACCTCTGTAAAGCGCTCAGTTACTTCATGAAGCTAGGTCCGCGCTCAATAAATACAATAATAATAATAAAATCCTGTTGACAGTGTTGCACAAACAAGTCACCATGGTTACTGCAGGGGATGGCCAAGAGCAACCTGTCACACAAAACATATTGTGTTTCAAGAGATGGTATGGTCATGACGGACAAAGGCAGTGGTCCACGAGAGTGAGACTGATGACTCCTACCTAGAGGATGTGGAAGAGTCCAACAAGGAGTGGCATGAGGAGGAACTGCCTTGTGCCGCAGTGTCACTGAAC
The DNA here is from genome assembly GCF_040938575.1 of Ambystoma mexicanum. Classification (NCBI taxonomy): domain Eukaryota; kingdom Metazoa; phylum Chordata; class Amphibia; order Caudata; family Ambystomatidae; genus Ambystoma; species Ambystoma mexicanum. The sequence continues at coordinate 339,069,146 of NC_090937.1, read as the reverse complement.
AATGAAAAAAAGGCAGACCCGTGAGGGCTCACATAAAACCAATGAGACTGATAGAAGAAATGTGGAAGGTCCGGGAATTATATGTTTAAGAAAGGGGGAGATGTAATGGTGTAGTTGTTAAGGGGTGGGACCACAGGGGAGGGGGCAGAATGGGAAATTATGTGATGGGGCAATTTGAGAATAAGGTTTGGTGTAAGCTGACATGCTGGCCCCTGTCTCGTCATTGAGGAACGCGACCCAATATGCCACATCACATTGCTGGCCACTATGAGAGATAACACCCACCTTGTCCATAATATCACTGGTTCACAGGACTTGGTGGCTGTCGTTTCTGATTGAGTTGTGTGTGTGGCCGTGGGGTGGGGGAGCTGGGGAGAGTAGGTTACTGGAGGGAGCCAATGAAAAAGGAGAGCATAAAAAAATGTGTGAATGTCACTTTTAACTCCACAGCAATTCTCTTTGATCACTCTTGCTCTGCCATGTTACGCTCTACAAATTCCCCACACACCTCGCGGCACCTGAGTCACATACATGTACATGCATGAGTCCTGGTGAATCCTGAAAACAAGCTCATGTGAGTCCCATACACGGGTATCTCTGAACCAATCATGCACTGAGATGCACAGGTTGATGTAATTTCTCCACATGCTGCCAGGCAGGGGGCTCTTTGCTCTGAATCACATAAGAGCAGGAGAGGGTGTACATTTTAGTACTGGCTTCAACACCTTAACACCAATAGTTTGATCCTGGATAATCTCCGTCGTTGCTGTGTGATTTGGTTCATTTATCAGGAAAGTTAAGAAAGAAGCTAACACCTAATAAGTAGTGCTATATGAAACTATTGGACATGTACATTCAAAATTGATTGTATTTATTTATTTATTGGGGTTTTATAATGCACCTATGCACAATGTCTAGGGGGTACTTCCCATACCCCCACTCATCCATCAGGCATCCATGGATTCTCATGCTCTCTTCCTCCAGGCAGGGGCAGGGACAGGGAAAAACAGACGCATGGCAGCCAAACGTGCTTATTCATCAAAATACACTCAAATGCATGTCAGCATCCAACCTATCTTTATAGATGTTCAAAAATTACACAACACTTGTATGCAAATTAGCACCTTGTACAGGGTATGCTTTTGATAGGCAAAGTTAGTTAAAGGGCAAACATCCCTTCATTAACATTGGATAACTTATCACACATGCACAATAATTCCGCATTTAGCATAACTGCTGAACTCCTGCCAACGACATTCTCCACGAGTCAATGCCTGCTTATCTAATTCCTCAGGTTATGCCAAGTTTTTCAAAGTACTCCACATCTTTGGAGAATATATATCTTCTTATTTTATGGTGGCAAAATAATACAGCTGGGCTTTCTAATTAGATACACTTTTTACCCTTATCCATGAGAACATAGATAAATGTATATAAGCTTCTATCAATTGCCTAACCCTATCTTATTTTGTCCGATTTCTATGCCAATTAAATTTTTAACCTAACAACCCTCATTATGTCACTACGAGATGCTGACTGTCTCCAAGTGTGTCAGTCCCTCTTGCTATCTGAAAACCCTTGGCATGATTTAGAATTTCCCCCACCTGGTTAAGGAATGGAAACCATTTTACATTTGAGTATTCATTTTAAAATATTTTTTTATCTGACACTGTGCCTTTCTTCAGGGAGCTATATTCTTAAGTTTTTAAGCATTTCTCATGTATTAAACATTATTTATAATATATCCTTGTGCACTTATGGAGTGTGTGTCATATCATAGCACCCTTCATTTCCTGTGCCACCCCAAACCAAGTATGTGACTTTTTACTTTTAATAACAGCAATCTAATCCTGATTTCTACCATGATGGACAGGAGAGCGCACTATTTGACCTACCTACCATTTTATCTATATATTAGTTGGGGGTGGAGGAGCTGGCACACCTGTACAACAATGTGTTTCAAGGTGCAACAAGATAAGGGGCGGGGGACAGAGATAACAGCACAGAAACAGTCCTACTAGGCCTTGTGACATTCGGATCGTGCAAGTGCAGTAAACAGAAGTGCAAGGGAGAGGTGAGGGGGGAAGTGCCGGTGGGTTAAAAGAGTTCCAGGGGACGCTAGGTGGACAGAGCCATGGGAAGAAGAGAGTGCAGTGGCAGGAGGTCCATGTGCTAAGTGCGAGGAACGAGGCTGGAAGGGCTCAGGGGGTGCAGGGCCAGCCAGGCGAGTGCAAAGGGAAGGAGCCCAGAAGGGCAAGTGCAGGTTGGGGGGGTCAGAGGAGACCAAGTGTAGGGGTAGACTGGTTGGGGAGGGCCTGGTGACCTGTAAGAATCTGCAGGAGCGAGGCAGTCAGTAAAATGGCAGAGGGGGAACATTAGGAAGGCAGGGGAGAGGGAAAGAAGAAGAGAAAAAGAGGGTCTTGAGATGCTTCCGGAACTTAAGGTGATCTGGTTCAAGTCTGAGAGGGGCAGGGAGGCCATTCCAGAGGGAGGCACCTGCGGAGGAGAGAGATATACCCCCCACACTGCAGAGAATTGGAGCTAAAAGACTGAGGGCTCTATCAGGGAGGCATTTAGGGAGGGAGAGCTGGATGTAGTGGATTAGTTGAAGTGGGCAAAGGGTCAGGCAGGTTGAGGGAGAGGCTGTTGCAGTAGTCCAGCTTGGAGAGGACCAGAGCTCTTCAGACACTGAGTTTCTGGGGTAAGGTGAGGAAAGGGAGACTGCCCATGAGGAGGTGCAGCTGAAAGTGGGCCTTCTTGTCAAGGTCCATGATGTGAGGAGAGAAGTAGAGAGAGGTGTTGAAGATGCCACTAAGGTTTTTCACCTCACAGGAGGGTGAAGGCAGAGGCCCATGCAGGGCAGCCAAAGTGTAGAAGGGAAGGAGAGAGCTGGGGTCCCCATGAAGGGTCTCAGTCTTATTGGAATTAAGGCAGAGATCGTTAGCAGCACACCATGCCTGAATAGCAGACAGACAGTCAGGAATGAGAGGGAAAGAGGAGGAGATAGAGAAGGGAAGCTTTGAGGAGAGTTTCCCGTCATCTGCATAACACTGGAAGTTAGGTGAGAAGGTGCAGAGGAGGTGACACATGTCACACTATCCTGACTCAATCACCTTTTCAACCCCTGATCCGTGTATGTTTTTACAACCCTGCTGTCATCCATCTCCAAATCCCTTTTTTTCTTTTTCATTTGCAATTACTTGCCTTCTTTTCCTTATGCCACCGCTGAGCCAGGCCAGTAAATGAAAGTCAAATATTTTCAACATACTCTCTAAAACCATTTCTTGTAATAGAAATAAATCTCAAGAAATTAAATTTACCAGACCCCATTATGGATTCTGGGCCTGTTCTTTGCCATCTCTGGATAGATTTGGAAAGGTCTTTGAAGAAGATTATTTGAGGATTGCACGGCGATTAATGATTCTTGCCCCAATTGTTTATTGTGATTTATATGAAGTATTCAGAAAAAAGGAAAGAATAACGCTGAAATAATATGAATTGATTAAACTAGTAGCAGAATAAAAGATCTGGTAAGTATTGGCAGTTAAAAACAACTGACATCATGGGGACACTCCCCTTCTACACCTGGGCAAAACATTTCCGATGTACACACCTAGGCCCTCATTACAACACCGGCGCTAAACCATGGCGCTATTAGCACCATGGTTGGTGCCGGTGTTGTAACGGGTCCGCCATGGTTCAATGGGGAATTACCACCCCATTCCAAGGTTGGCGGGGCGGTAATTCCCCCATTGAACCATGGCCCTTCCCCATTCCCATTTTCACCCCATAGGGCTCTATGGGAATGGGGAAGGCGCTAAGTATGGTACCGCAAATTGTGGTACCGTACTTAGCACCAAGGTCCCTTTGCGGGTCCGTGCTTTAACGGCTGGCGTAGACCAGCCGTTAAAGTCGGGTCCCGCAAAGGGACCTCGTAATCAGGCACTAAAGGGTTAACGGTGCCGCAGCCTTTTACGGCGCCTGTTAACCCATTAGCGCCAGGGTCGTAATGAGGCCCCTAATTTTTCTGAATGGATAAAAGGCACGGCTGACAGAATGTTCGTGCAAGTCCCAGCATACACAATGAAGCTGTGTAAAGAACTATGACTAGCTGAAGGTGATTCTTATGACCTGGCACCATTTAGTTGGTGCTAATCATTGCACAATTAGCAGTTTTAGCAGGGTCCAAAGGCATAACCACGTCTTTCACAGATTATGGCAAAAAGCTTAATGAAATGACACAGGCTTCAGCTAACAATTGTATTTCACTAAACGTGTAATTTTGTGCACTGTGAGGAACTCATGGTGGCAACAAGACAGATACAAGTGATCACAGTTCAAGGGTGTTAATTGAACAATAAATTCTGCATGCAGGTTGGAGAAACGCCTAATCTGTACCTAAATCTAAGATGGGATCAAGCGTCGACCATCAAATGAAAATAAAGCAGTCCTAGTTGCATTGTGTCAAAAATAAAAGGGCCTATAATAAGACACCAATTGCTAAACCTTATAACTAATACAAAAAATAATGTGGGATAGTTTTTAAGAAAAAAAAGATGTGTTCTCAAATAATGTCAGGATGCGGTAACCTGGGCCTCCTTCCCCATGTTTTGTGCACAGGGTAAGATGTGAGCTTGCAGCACAGTGCAAGGCTTCTCCAGCACAAGACATCAGTTCCAATGGCAGTTCTTAGGACCGTTGATGGCCGTTGATGGCCAGGTCTCGTTTCCTCTGAAAAGTCTCTTGCCTTCGGGGCCTGATGTCTACAAAAATAACAAAAACTAAAGTTCCTTTAACCAAATGAAAGTTTGCTAGGGTAATAATGATTCACCCCCGAGTCCCCCTCTTCTGTGCGCTAACCCTTCTGAATTGTAATCACAGTTCAGATAAGGTGATTGTTTCAGCCCTCGATCCCGCTCTTCTGGGCGCTGACCCTTCTCACTCGTACTCCTTAATTTATATCTTAGTTCTTTCACAATGCTTGTAGATCAAAGTCTTTCGATTGTACAGGGATTTAGCTTGACCCACTTGATGACCACTTTGACCTATTTTGCTGGCCTTCCTATGGCTTCTGGTAATCGTAGTTTCACTCAGATGGGGATCGACCATAGTCTCTTAAATTAGCACCCACATGGTGCCGATTTCCCCCTGTTGCTGGTCTCCCCATTCACACTTTTGCAGTTCATTCAATGTTCGTGGAACATGTTTCAAACTTGCCACTCCTGCGATTTTCATTCAACATGGCTCGGTTCTTATTGGTTCTCCCCTCGACTCACCGGCTGTGGTGATGAACCACTTGGCTTTTCTTTCTGGAGTCAAGGCCGGTACCATGGGCATGGGAGATTCCCTTGCTCCTGCTTATCGGCATAGGCTTGCCCCATGTACCGTTGACATCTGCTGCTAGACACTTGTGCGATTGTTCGTGGTCATAGGCTCTCTCCCATGAAGGTTCCACGGGTCTGGATAAAAAGGGCAAGGTCACTTCTCTCCTCGCCACCCTCTCAATTCCTGCTGCCTTTCTCCTTCTCTTGAACTGTCGCATGGTAGCCGTCTCGTCATGCTGCCTGCCGTGCTCGCCTTGCTCTCAATTGTACCACCTTTTAACCCTATGGGGAAAAGGAAGGGCCGTCAGGTGTGTGTGATTTGAGTCAATTGCCTGACTTTGCCTGACCTTCGGGTTGGGACATCTCAGGTACACAGGTTTAACATGAGTCCGTTGTCTATTGTGTGGTGCGAAGGTGTTCGTGTCGCAAAAGGGGGGGCGTGTTTTTGAATGTCCTACGTGAGAGGGTGGGGAAAAGGTGTCAAAGGAAGGGGGGTACCACGGATCATCTGTTGGTGTCCCACTCTCACTCTTCAAGGGCCCCCATCCAGGTTATCCTCACTCACTGGTCCACCCCTAGGATCTGGATCCAATAGGGATGGCTGTGTCTGTGAAGATACTGGTGGGGGGTGCCTGTACTTCCGCTCTCTATATGGTAGAGGAGAGGTACAGAGGACCCCAGCCAAGATTCTCAAGCGGTAGCAATGGACGATCAATCAAGGCCTAGCTTCTCAGGAGGTGATGCAGGCTGGTTCTTAAGTACAGTGTAGTCCTCGAACCCCCACAAAGGAATGTCCACACACTGTATTACTGAAAACACAGTCTTTATATAATTAATATTCAAAGGTATGTACACAATCACAATAACACACTTTGTACTCGGAAATCAACAATGATAAATATATACAATTCAAAAGTGCTACCACCAATGTTTTCAAATCTCATTAAAGTGCATCAACTGTATGGTTAAAATGTCACACAGATCAATAACGAGGAAACCAGCAATAGAGATAGGAAGGAACATAAGATGGTTGAAACAATAGGCAGAATGCTGGCCTATACCGATAGACACAGTTCTGTGTGGAGATCCCCCCACCTGGGCAACCTGTAAAATAAAGATATATAGCACAAGCCCAGTCCATATATTGTTCAATAGCCTTATTTCCTCCTATTAAGGTTTTACCCCCCCAATGTACCTGGTGGCGTAGAGTTCTTCGAAGACGCGTCGAAGGATCCTTCTTGAGTGACTCCCTTTAAAGCAGGAGCCACGGATCGTCGAGAGGCGTCGAAGATGGTGAACTTGTCGCTGACGGCGGTGATGAGAAGTTCAAGGGTGCCGAGACCCTGATGTCGATCCAGGCGGTGCTCGTTAGCGACGTCCTGCAAGGATGAGGTGTGCGGGGCACCTCGGCGATAGATTGTTCAGGACCTCAAATCGTTTCAGAAGAGCTGTGGTGGAAAACCCACTGGCAGATTCTCCTCGGCGCGTTGGTCGTCCTCAACTTTCTCCAGTGGGACAAAGCGGTCGACGATGCGGACAAGGGAGTCCTTGGATTCAAAGGAGCGGGCGGCTCCGGTCATCGGCGGCACGGCATCAAGTGGTTCCCACGGCTGGGCAACACAACTTCAACGGGCCTCCAGCGGTTACACAAACCTGCGAACCCTGGTCGACGGCAATGGACTTCGACAGCGGCGAAGTCTGGGTGCTTTGCTTCATTCTCCTCAGCGGTCCCGTCTCGGGTCGGCAGCCTTTCGAGGGTCTGACTTCCAGGGAGCTTCGGCGAAGGTTAGCGGTGCTCGATGGTCCCAAGGAGCACGGGAAGAGGGCGCCTTACCAGGTCCTCTCTCGGATCAGTCTTTGACGAATTCGCCAGCTTTCAGATCAGGTCGAAGCAAATGCAACAGCAAGTCTTCGTCTTCCAGCTGGGCGTCGAGGATCAGCAGTTCCAGTTACTCTTAAAGTCTAGACACAGCTTCTGAACAATTTCCAGTGGTGAGAGGTCCCCAGATATACTATCTTGTCTCTCATCCACACTGCTGGGTCACTCTCAGCAGCCAATCATACAGAAGGGTATTCATGCAGTCAGTCAGCCAATCAGGCACACAGTGCATTCAGGCCATCCTCCTCCCTCTCAGACACTCATAACAAGGAATGTGGATTGGGACGAATACCCAGCCATTCAACACTATACACTGCATTCAGGCCAGTTTCGGGCAGGGCTGTCTCAGTCTTTTTCTCTCATACCAGAAACCAGACAGCCACAACAAGAAGTGCATATTGGTCACACACTCCATTCATCCAGGTCCCGCCCACAGGGCGTACCCACAACACACAGTCACTGGGAAGGCTCCAGTCAGTCTGGACTGGACTTCACAACAACACCATATATGGAACCTCCACCCAACAGCCGGTCAGGGGAAAGGGACAGAGTCAGGGCTTCCCAGAACTTTGGGAAAACAAGGAAATAGGTAATAGAAAGCAAGAGGCCACAGGGGCCATCTTGTTTTCCATCAGGAATCAACTGATTCCAATGGCAGGGCCTGGGGATCCCCAAAATGGAGGATACTCAGCGCACCTGTCAAAGTCAGCATGGAGCTGCCACCAGCCTATACCCTGCTCTGCGGGCCACCCACAGGTGCCAATAAACATACACCAAGGGCACAGGGTTGTACCCCCCACCCATGGGTGTCATAAGGGTATCCCACGGGTCCGTTCACCAAACCAAAAGAGAGAGAGCTGCACCGCCAGGAGTCCCAAGTGAACTCCTGTGCGGAAAATATGACAGAACACACGTTAACAAGGCAGTAAAGGACAAGGATACGGAGGCCCTGTCCCTCCGATGCATTTCCAGCATCACAGTGTCCTGGCCACCTGGATAATGGATCCTCGAGGTTTAGACAGGGAGACACCTTCAGGTTTCTCACAACACCTTCATAAACTTACCCATAAAAGGCAAGCAAAACAAAGATATCCAAGCTGTAATGTTTGCAGTAGACATGCAGAAAAGTGCATCTCTCTATTGTATAATCATTAATCCATTAGTCTGTGTTCATGTGTGAGCATTTTACAGATAATATGATATGATAGTTTATTTATATAGCGCCTATACACAACGTTTTACAAAGCTCTTCAAGACAAGGGAAAAACAATGACATTCTTACAGACCATGAACAGTAAGGATGTGAAATTAACTATTGTACTTGGCCTGACGACATTTCAGATAGTGCAGGAGCTAAGAAATAGATAAAGAAGGGAGGCGTAGAGTGGGAAGGAAATGGAAACAGACAGGTGACTACCGTACTAGGCCTGATGACATTTCTGGTAAAGCCAGAGAAAACAAAAGGTGATGGAGAGGGGTGCAGAGGGCAGGAACAATACAAGCGACTATCGTACTAGGCCTGATATTTCAGATAGTGCTGGGGGGGGGGGACAAATAAGGGAAGGGGGAAGGAGAAAGACGCGGTTGCTATCATACAAGGTCCAGGGGCAATTCTGATAGAGTAAGGGGCGGAGGAGAGGAGATAGGAAAAGGAAGAAAGGGAGAGGAGGAGAGAACAGAGAGTAAGCAGTCAAAAAGAGTGGAGAAGCAAGAGGGGAGAGTGAATACAATTGCAGAAGTCCATAGTAACACTTAATGTTGCAAGCTTTGATACAAGATGAAGATAGGAACAGCATGATTCAGGGCCACCATGAGAAAGGGTGATGCACCGTGAATCAATGAAGTCCATGAAGTCAAATCCAGCGTTGGGCACAAGACGGTGATGGTGAAACCATAATGTTTCAGGACAGACTCCTGCATTAGGCTGGTGAGGGTGTGGGGGGAGGAGTGTAGAAGAATCAAGCAAAACAGGCAACACCCGGGTGTGAGGGGGGGCACAAGGGTACATCACGGGGGACAAGAGGGGTGGGGATGGCCTATGGGGGCAGAGGGAGTAAACACATGTTGGTGCATGCTTACCTGCTGTCTGAGCAGGGGATAGGGCACTGGGTCCTCCTGGTCCAAACAGGAATTGACCTTTTCTTAGTCCTTTAATTGTTAAATAACTCACCTAATGTAACACAGATGGGGAATATAGCTCAGTGGGTTGAGCATCTACTTCAACTATCCGTATACAACTTCAAGGGCCGTTTTAAGAGTTTCATTCACTTGAAGTTGGTCAAATTGATTTGAATATTAACATCCCCTATTACATAGTTAGCAATATAGAAAAAGTAAATATTGGAGTGACAATGTTCCATTGAAGATGGGCTGGCAGTGGATATAGTGCATGAGGTGGGCTCCCAGGGCTCCTGCTGGGCGACGAGGCATGGCTGCACATGAGGCGGAAACAGGCCATCAGCCTCGAGCTGCCAGCTGGAAGCATCACTAGTTCCATGGTGTATATTGCATGAGGTTGCTGCCTAGGCATGGAGTGTTGTGTAGGAGGAATGGAAAAACAGGCTGCTGGGGTGAGGAGCGGAGACATGGAGAAGTCTGTCGGGCGAGGTTAGGGAGACGTCTGACCTGGGCATAGCAGTAAGGAATGGCGGAACGCTGACTAACATATTAGTGAAGGGTCATGCTGGTACCGCAGAAAAGGAGTTGGAGCTCGAAGGGGGTTGCCATCTTCGATCAGGATGAGACATTGGATGACAGCCTGCAGTGTCAGGAGTTATAAAAGTTGTGCTGAGAATGTAGAAACAATACTGCATTACCGGTTAGTCAAGCTCAGAAGTTATCTGTCTAAGTGGAAAGGGAGGCGATGAGTGGAAAAAAGTAGAAGAGGAGGCATGTAAAGTGTGGGGAGGGTTGCTCAGGGGTCATTTTTTGTTTTGGAAGCAAGACAATGCAGAGCAACACTGTTTCGAATCCCGGTACTGCGCATAGAGACAGGTCTCTGGTATTAAGTGCGTTACCAAAGATTATTATTTCATACTAATGTTGCACAATTACATAATTGTCATTAGTTAGTGTTGGATATGCCCTCCTTAAGCTCCACTTCTCTATAGCGGGGCAGGCAACATAGAAAAAAGGGGCTAAATATAGATCAGAAAAAAGAATGATGCAGACTTTTAAAAGGAGGAAGAAAGCAGAAAGAAGGGATATAAGAGGGTTACATCATCATAATCTTCTTCCACTTCTTCATCCTCTTCGAATGTCAGAAACCCAGGTGAGGAGGATCAAAAGAGGCAGGAGGATACAAAGAGTATGTGTCATGAGTGCTGCTGCAACTGCAAGTTTCTGAATACATGGTTATTCAGGAACACAAACTGGCAATGGGAGGGGAGAAGCAGGGAAAGCAACATCCCCATCAATTCAAGCATCCCTTGAAGACTGGGATTCCTCTTCTCCGAGAGGTTACAGAAGAGATTCTAAGGAAATGGAAGGATCCAGAAAGTGTGAACATCTTGAGATGTATGTCAAAACGGACTGTACCCATTAAACAGGGTAGAAAGAGTCTTGAAAACATTGATACTATTCTACCAAGTCTGGGTGGGAGGTCATCAATGACTGCAGAGAATGCAGTATGAAATAGTGTCGTCAAGAACGTGGATTCAAGCCTGAAAAGCATCTACACAGGCTTGCATTTGGCATATCGGGCAGTCACATATGCCTCCTACATAGCGGAAACAGCTTTGGAGGAGGCAAAGATGCTGTCAAAAACATTAGAAGAAAAGAAGACCCAGAATAAGCATCCAAGTTGCATGATTTAAGTGGTCAGATTGAGTTGTCATGAGTTGCCATATGATGAGGCAAAGCAGTGGACATGATGATGAAGCAGTGTAGCTAACCAGAAGAAGGAGTCGAACTAAGATGTAACATGTCAATGTTTTTTTTATTTAAATAATACGAAAACGCCTCTTTAGCCGTCGCTTTACCATCTCCGTCACTCTCCCGACCATGGCTTCTTGGTTGGTCAGGACCCCAGCCTTCCAGTGTCTTCCTTGAAATTCGTTAGCTCTCCATGCTACCGCCGGCTTGTGGCTCTGCCCCTCCAGGATGCCCTCCTGTAAGAGACTCGCCTCTGTGTAGGATTATCTCTCCTGCATTCTAGGTTCCTCGTCATTTTAGGTATGTCATTACAAACAAAAGGTGCATTTCACTGTTCTTTGACTGTGGAGTTCGGGTGACATCCATCCAGCATTTCCTGAAGCCAAAGAGATTGAAGAAATGTTGCTATATCGTGAGTCCAAAAAAGAAGTATCAACAGTCTTTCCGATTCTCATGTATGCAGACAATGTACTCTGAACAGGGTGTTCCTTACTGGAATGGGAGTCCATGTCCCTGAGAGGGTAGTTACTCCCAATAAGGTCCCACTGGCCCAGATCCCTACAGAGCGTCTTGCTTAGTGGGTTCACCTCTCTAGCATCAAAGGGGGTGGCTCCCATAGGGGAAAAGGGACAAATACTCTGAATTTGTTACATTCTCTTCCCATTAAAGGGGAGTCCCCGGCTACCGAGCTTGCTGTCTTCTCTAGATGGCTCTCTTTTAAAACCTCTGAAGGGTTCTCATTTTTACCAACCCCAGATGACATTTCTTCCTATCCCTGATGATTCTCTAACTGGGACTTTATTATCACATAATAGCAAGGAATTGGTCTTAACGTCCCTCTGGGCAATCTGGGATGACCACTGATGGAATTATTGGATGTTGCTACCTAGAATTAATTGGGCAGGTTTTCTAGGAATTACAGCCGCTTCTAAGTAAATCCCCAAAATTGCTCACAAGTACTTTAATAAGGCAATAGATTTCAGAATGTCAGTGGATGCACTGGACAGGGCCCTTTTTTTTAAATCTCGCCCTCCCAAGGATATTAAGCTCAGGTGTATGGCACCTACTTTGATCCCACTATCAAGATGAGCCCAAACCTTCTGTTGTTGGATGGTGGCAGGGACCCTATAGGTGGTTCAGTTTCCCCAAATTTAGATATTTATTTTTCCCTTTTCCTCAGGACTTACGACTCTTCGAGCTTCTTTCCTTGTCTACCAGGGGAAATGTTATTGAGGGTTGGGCATATAGGAAAGATGCAAAAGACATCTCAGGATTTTCTGTTACCGTATACCGAATCATTTCTGGTCCTTTTCTGGGTGGTGATGTTGGAGGAGACATCGAATTTAGGGGACAGCGTGAGATGTCTGAATTCTTTGCACAAATAACATTGATGTCTCTCAGTGGGAGGTAGAAGCAGATGTGCAATTACACAATTCTTCATGATTTCTCCATTTGGAGTGTCATTAGATGGTACACTGTCCCGGGAAATCTCCTCCTAATCCATATTCCCCAACTACTTGTATGTATTAGCCCCCTCTGAGTAGTATGTTATCCCCTAAGGGATGAGTTATACTTCCTCTTCTTCACTTTCCTAGGAAACTCTAAGAGGGAGAGGCTATGGACTCTCAGGATTTTTTCTCTCTCCGGTGGAGGAGGATTCGCAGAGCCTTTGAGGATCAGAAGTCTCCATGTTCTCTAGGGCAGTGGTAAATCCTATCTGGATTATATTACGTCCTAACTTGCTCTCCAACTTACTGGCGACTAGAACAAAATTGAGGAATTGTGCCCTAAAGTCCTGTCTCACAGGACTTCCTATATTTCTCTCTCCGGTCTCCTGACTTAATGGTCTTGCAGGAGCAACTCATATAGAACATACGCCACCAACTCTCCTCTCTGAATTTTGATGGGTTTGGGAGAGTAGTTTAGGAGGATGAGTTAGAACTCTCTTTCACAGGGTAAAGGGTAAAAAAGTACTAACCTGGTATTCCACCAATGTTTTGCTGGCAGGATTACATATACCCGAAATCCTGGGGGAATGTCTATGTGAAAACCTAGGCAAAGAAAAGCTTTGTCCCTCACAGGTATTCACCGGTCCAGAGGACTAAAGATCTGCTAGTTACTCCCCTCTACGTTCTTCCAAACAGGTAGGATTGCTTTGGAAGTTCAGGGGTGGAAGGTGAGGCCCAAACTACTTCTGCTGTTATTTGGGTGACCACAGGACTCTGACCAGTCAGGGTGTAGATATCCTAAATCTACTGGTAAAGGGGCTGACTCCATCTCAGTTGATAACGTGGAGGTCAGGTCAATAGAGTCTGCTAGGTGGGCAAACTCGGTTTCGGGTTGTCTATATACCACTTTGACACCATATGTGGTGAACCAGAAGGAGAAGTAAGACTAAGATGTGACATGTTAATGGTTTTTTATTCAAATAATAAGAAAGATGCCTCTCTAGCCCGACTGCTATGGGGGAAGTTCCCTGCCTAACGGAACTAAAAGTAAGGGTGCTTGTCAAACTCCAAAAGAAAATAGTCCAAATTCTATTCAGCTAAATGACCCTACCACTTAAGGAAAAATAACAATAGGAAAAAGAGGCCAGAGCACTAGCCTCGATCCTTGGCATCTGCCTGACCCAACACTTGGATCCCTTTGCCAAGAAACAGGTTTTTAAAAGTTTATCAAGTTCTGGATCTGCACGTTTGGATTTTGTTGACTCCCGTAACCCGTATAGCTTACCCAGCTTTTGATTCCACAGTTCCCCCCTCTCAATGGCGTTACCTCTTCGGGAGCCGTAGCTTCCCTTAGTCTGCCCGATTCAGAGGTTTTTGCACTTATGCAGAGATCTGGGATCTGACTTCTATGCTGCGGTCTTGTCTCAGCATCAGTTAACGGGGTCCAGGATCACAATGGATTTTGTGTGGTTGCGCCAACAGGCGAGACGGTCGCTTTACCATCTCTGTCTCTCTCCCGACAATGGCTTCTTGGTTGGTCAGGACGCCAGCCTTCGGCGTCTTCCTAGAAATTTGTTAGCTCTCCATGCTACCGCCGGCTTCACACTCTAGTGTGACTCTGCCTCTCCAGGATGTCCTCCCGTAAGAGACTCGCCTCTGTGTAGGATTTTCTCTCCTGCATTCTAGGTTCCTCGTCAGTTTAGGTACGTCATCACAAACAAAAGGTGTGCGTCACTGTTCTTTGACTGTGGAGTTCAGGTGAGATCCATCCAGCATTACCTTAAGCCAAAGAGATTGAAGAAATATCAATCACTATATGGTAAGTACGAAACTGAAGTATCAACAGTCTTTTCGATTCTCATGTAGGCAGACAATGTACTCTGCAATGCACTTTGAGCAGGGAGCTCCTTACTGGAATGGGAGTCCCTGTCCCTGAGAGGTTAGTCACTCCCAGTAAGGTCCCACTTGCCCAGAACCTTAGAGAGGGTCTTGCTTAGCGGGTTCACCTCCCTCGACTCAAAGGGGATGGCTACCGTAGGGGAGAAGGTATGAATACTCTGGATTTGTTACATTCTCCCCCCATTAAAGGGGAGTACACTGCTACCAAGCTTGCTGTCTTCCCGAGATTGCTCTCTTTTAAAACCTCTGAAGGGTTCTTATTTCTCCCTACCCCTGATGATTCTCTATATGGGACTTTATTATCGCATAAAGCAAGGAATTGGTCTTAACCTCCCTCTGGCCAATCTGGGATGAACACTGACAGAATTATTGGATGTTGCTACCTAGAATTAATTGGGCAGGTAGGCTAGGAATTACAGCTGCTTCTAAGTAAATCCCTAAAAATGCTCATGGGTATTTTTAATGAGGGTATTGATTTCAAAGTGCCTGTGAATGCACCAGAAAGGGCCCTTTTTTAACTCTCTCCCTCCCTTACATAATTCTTCAGGATTTCTCCATCTGGAGTATCGTTAGACGGTACACTGTCCCAGGGAATCTCCTCTTAATCCATCTTCCCAAACTCCTAGTATGTATTAACCCCCTCTGAGTAGTATGTTATCCCCTAAGGGATGAGTTATTCTTCCTCTTCTTCACTTTCCTAGGAAAAGCTATTTCAATGGGAAGAGAGATGGGGTTTTGGACACACGACACTCAGGCTTTTTTTCTCTAGGGTAGAGGAGGATTCACAAAGCCTGTGGGGATCAGAAGTCTCCATGTTCTCCAGGGCAGTGGTAAGTCCTATCTGGATTCTGTTAGGGCCAAACTTTCTCTCCAACTAAGTGGGAGTTAGAAAAGAATTGGGTAAATGTGCCCTAAAGTCCTTTCTCACAGGACTTCCTATACTCCTCTCTTCAGTCTCCTGACTTGATGGATCTTGCAGGAGGACCTCATATAGAAAATACGCCACCAACTCTCCGCTCTGAATTTTGATAGGTTTGGGAGAGTAGTTTAGGAGGATGAGTTAGAACTCTCTCACAGCATACTGGGTAAATAAGTACTAACCTGGTTTTCCACCAAGGTTTTGCCGGCAGGATTACGTATACCTGAAATCCTGGGGGAATGTCTATGTGAAAACCTAGGTGAAGAATACCTTTGTCCCTCCCAGGTATCCACTGGTCCCGAGGACTAAAGATCTGGTAGTTGCTCCCCTCTGCGTTCTTCCAAACAGGTAGGATTGCTTTGGAAGTTAAGGGGTGGAAGGTGAATCCCAACCTACTTCTGCTGTTATTTGGGTGACTGCAGGACTCTGGCCAGTCGCGGTGTTGAGGTCCTAAATCTACTGGTAAGGGGGACGACTACATCTCAGGTGTTAACGTGGATGTCAGGTCGATAAGAGTCTGCTATGCAGGAAAACTCTGTTTCGGGTTGTCCACATCCCACTCTGACACCATATGTGGTGAACTATAAGGAGGAGTCGGACAAAGATGTGACATGTTAATGTTTTTTTTATTCAAATAATAAGAAAAAACGCCTCTCTAGTCTGACTGCTATGGGGGAAGTTCCCTGCCAAACAAAACTAAAAGTAAGGGTGCGTGTCAAAGTCCAAAAGAAAATGCCCTTAGTCCAAATCCTGTTCAGCTAACTGGCCCTACCACTTAAGGGAAAATAACTGAAGAAAAAAAGGCTAGAGCAGTAGCCTCAATCCTTGGCTTCTGCCTGGTCTAATACTTAGGTCCCTTTGCCATGAAATAGGTGTTTAAAAGTTCCTCAAGTTCTGGATCCCTTTACACAAAGTTCATCAATTCCTCTCAGCACAGTACTCATCCTCTTTGCAGGTTCTGTATGACAAGTTTTTGAGTCTTTACAAATACTCCATGTGGTTTTCCTCTTTTCTGGAAAGGCAAGGTTTTCTTAACACAATCCCACAATTTCCCATGTGGTACTTGACAGTGTCCTTGTCTTGTTTTTAAACACTGGAACCCTCCAGGTTCTCTTTCCTCCCAGTTCTGTTGCTTATGTTTTGTGTTTTCTGGACTCTCCAAAGTCCTCTTGCCCTCTGTCAGGCTTGCTTTTGCAGGACCTCGACAGGGCGTCTGCCCATTTGGGTTTTCCTGGCTCCGATAACCATTGTGGCTTCTCCAACAACGTTAATGTTTCTTGATTTCTCAGGCCTCTCCAAAGCCCTCTGGCCCCCTGATAGACTTGCTTTTGCAAGGACCCAGTAGGACATCTGCCCGTTCAGCTTTTTTGGGCTCCCAGAACCCTTGTGGTTCTTCCAGCCCCAAACGTTAATGTCTCTAGATTTTCCAGGCCTCTCCAAAGCCCTCTGGTCCTCTGACAGACCTGCTATTGCAGGGCCTCAGTAGGGCATCTGCACATTCAGATTTTCTTGCCTCCCGTAACTCGTATGGCTTCCCCAGCTTTTCATACCATGGTTTGCCACGCTCAACGGCATTACCTCTTCCGGAGCAGTCATGTCCCTTACTCTGCTCGGTTTGGCAGTTTTTGCACTTCTTATGAAGAGATCGGGTATCTGACTTCTCTGCTGCGGGTTGGTCTTGGCATCAGTTAATGGGCCCATTGCCCACAACAGCTTCCGTGTGGTCGCGTCACTAGGAGAGATGGTCGCTTTACCATCCTTGTCTCTTTCCCGACCTTGGCGTCTGGGTCGGTCTAAAGACCACCCTTCTGGCATCTTCCTAGCGATTTGCTCGCTCTCCATTCTACTGCCGGCTCCATGATCTGCATGGCTCTGCCCCTCCACGACGTCCTCCCGTCATAGACCCGCCTCTGCATAGGATTCTGATTTCTTCATTCTACCTTCCTTTTTGTTTTGTGTACGTCGTCACAAACAAAAAAGGTGTCTCACTGTTCTTTGACTGTAGAGTTCAAGCAAGGTGCAGCAATACCTGAAGTGAAAGAAAATGAAGAAATGTCACTATTTGGTGAGTCCAAAACAGAAGTAACAACAGTCTTTCTGATTCTCATGTAGGAAATGTACTCTGGACAGGGAATTCCTTACCAGAATGGGAGTTTTTATTCCCGAGAGGGGAGTCTCTCCCAGTGACTTCCCACTTACCCAAACTCGTAGAGAGGGTCTTGCTTAGCCAGCTCACCACTCTAGCCTCAAAGGTGGTAGCTCCCATAGTGGAGAAAAAATGAATACACTGGATTATTCAGAGCAGCCATCACAGGACCTACGCAGATTCATATAAGAGACTGGTACACAAGAGTCACACCAAAAGGCCATGGCCATGAACATCCAGTTCAAAGGATAGATGCTCCTTGGAGATGTCTTAGAAGATAATGGGCCTCATTACGAGTCCGCCGACCCGGACTTAACGCCACCGGTAAAACCATACCGGCGTCGTTTCTGTGACCGTGCAATCACGACCCACGGACCCGGAAAAACTACCACCACAAACCGCTGCCGCGGAGTTAAGGGATCCGTAGAATGCGACGGCGGCGAAACACCCAGTTACCGGCAACACGAAACACCATGGGCATCACGAGTACCACAGACATGGAAACACCGCCACAAAAATGGCAGAAAAACCGTGGGCATGGAGGCGGTATCGATGCCATCGCGAACATGAGATTAAACAGTACCAGGTGAGGTGAATCAGGCCACAGGTGCCCCAAATGAGGCCAGCCGGACACAGCAGGTCACTGGGAGGTTACAAAAGGGCCACACCCACACCCAGGCCAACTCCAAACACAATAATGCAGGCAGCAGCAGCATTGGGACTGGGACTATGGAACCTACAGGCAGCAGTGCACATGGTGGCAGCAATGGTGCAGAGGTGGGTGAGGGGGAGGAGGAGGAGGCGCAGGCGTCAGTTAGCAAACCCTGCACCCATGCCAAACCCAATTGCGCAGCCGGCACGACCCCACAGGCAGCCTGCAATACCCCGCATCAGGGCCTCACCCTGGAACCTGACCCCAGGACAGATCCACACATTATACCGGCTGGACCGTCCAACAATCATGTACATCACCGCCATGATAGAGGACGACATCAGCAGCCACATTGCCATCTCAACCGCAATCCCCCCCCCTCCTGAAGGTGGTGCCAGTACTGCATTTCCTAGGCACCAGAACTTATCAGCACACAGTTGGTGAGCTGCACGGGCTCTCACAACCCTGTTTTTCAAATATATTGGGACAGGTACTGGACGCTCTGCTGCGACATGTGTCGGAACTCATCGTCCTTCCCCGTACACTTGCAGAGGTCATTGCAACCAAGTTGGCATTCCATGACATTGTAGCCATGCCAAATTGCATAGGTGCATTAGACTGCACCCATATAGAGCTGACAGTACCACATGCAATGGAGATAGTGTACTGCAATAGGAAACAGTACCACTCACTGAACGTTTTCCGGGGTCAACACATGACTCAATGGTCCTGCGGAATTCCACATTGCCACGCTACATGGAATGTTACGCTGAACAAAGCACATGGCTATTGGGTGAGTACAACTGCCAATGCATAGTCCCTGTGGAAGTGTGTTGAGTGCACAGGCCAATGACCTGTGTAAGTGGGCTGCTACAAATGCACATGCATCACCCCCTGGCCCATGTAATGGACGGTCAGCATAACCCACACATCACATATCTACACATGACAGGTTGCCACAGTACACACCCTGCCTAAGGAGACATATGACCAATGCGACCAACAGGCCATACAAGTTGATCCACTCAATCCCGCCACCCACACTTAGGACCACTTCCCCCCCAATGCACATGACGGCTGCACATGAGACATCCTGCAACAGCCAAATCATCACAGGCCATGGAATGACTCCCCCATGTGTGCTTGTCATTGCACAGTGCCTTCCTTACCAACCACTATCGTGTATAAGGTCCACTTCATATGAACAGCAAGTAATAGTGCAATGTCCAAATGCCACCATCTACAACAATTACCCATGGATGGCAATCACCCACCCTTCCGACCACGGCTAGGCCCATATGGATGAATGTATGATGACACAATATTGCATTGCATCAGATCGTAAGATGAACCACAAACACCGACATGTCCCACACATTTACATCCCATGTAGGTGATGCTGGATATGCACTCACGCCATGGCTGATGACACCTGTACGGAGGCCAAGGAACAGGCATGAGGAGGCTTACAACAGGGCACACGTCCGCACACGTGGCATGATTGAGAGGACATTTGGCCTACTGAAGGCCAGGTTCCGCTGCTTGAGCAGATCTGGAGGATCACTGCTCTACAACCCAGTGAAGACGGGTAAAATTGTGCTTGTGTGTGCCATGCTGCACAATCTGTGGTTGCGCAGGAACATTGAACATTCCGCTGCCCCCAGACGCAGAAGATGAAGATGGGGATGGAGATGGCGATGGGGATGGGGTGGCACCACAACCTCCCAGGGGTGCGCAAGATGGCCAACAAGCACGGGATGCACTCATTTGCATTTACTTTTGAGAGACTGCACATTGACAGCAAAGCATGGATATGACGATGCCGTGAATAAATGATTTTTGTCTGCTAATGAAATGACAGATGTCCACTCATTATGGTAGTTTTCAAAGGTTTTGTATTATCAATTAAACAGGGAAGAAAGTGCATTGGGTAGGGAAGCTGTACACTCATGGCCACCCACCACCCAAACCACCCAAACGTTCCAACCCCCAACCAGGCCACTAACAACTAACCCCCTAATGGGCAACCCCCACCACCCCCACCACCCAAACGTTCCCACCCCTCCAACACCCATAGTGTCCCCAAATGTCATGTTGACTGGCATCCCCACATGCCACTATTTGCGGGGATGCTTGTGCACAGGTTTGTCCTTGCTGGCGGATCCCGTCAACCGACTTGAACGCCTCCGTGGACTTCCAGTGGCAGAGCTGGATGGGGTGGTGCTGGCTGAGGTGACTGTCGGTGTAACTATGGGCAAGCGTCCTTGAAACGCCTGCTGGGCTACCAACATTGACTCGGCAATGCTGGACTACACACTGTTCCCTTCCCAGACATGGCGTGCCAGGGTGAGAATTGTGGCCGCAAATCGTCCAATCGACCTGGTGAGCCTACGCACCGACATGGCATTGCTCTCCCGCTGCAGCCTGGCCTCCTCCCGCTGATGCATGGCTTCCTCACGCTGCAGCCTGGCCTCCTCCAGCTGTCTTTCCACCAGATGCGTCAGGGTGGCCTGTTATTGCTCGATGTGCTGCAATCGTGTACAGAGCTCGGCCATGGATGGAGTTGGGGAGCGCATGGGGCTGTGCAGTTCTGGGGGGCTGAACTGTAGGCCATGGATGGGTGACAGGCCATCCATGTTGTCCCCCTCACCCTGTTGTACTGCTTCGGACTGCATGGCTGGGGCACTTCCATCACTTGATGCAGCCTCCTAAACTGTGCAGATGTGTTGCGAAACATCATCCGGGGCCAGGGTGGGTGGCTGCATGGGGATGGTGTCGTCTGCTAGTGTGCCTGCCGCAGCCGGTGTGCCTGATGTTTACCGGTGTGCCTGTGGCAGCCGGTGTGCCTGATGTTGCAGGTGTGCCTGGTTCTGCCGGTGCCTGTGTGCCAGAGCAGCTCGCATCGTCCTCCAGGACATGAGTGCTGCTTTGCGCGCCTACAGCTGGCTACTGCGTAGCCTCTTGTCCGTCATCGCTGTCACTTGTCACGACTGTGGGGATACAGAGGGCATGCGGTTAGTTGTGTGGTGTTACGTAATGTGTCCATCACATGCATCAAACATCACAATCCATGCCCACTTGCAATTCAACACTTTTGACTATTGATACACACAGGTGCGTGTCTCTGCTTCCAGTCAGGCACGCACTGTGTGAATTTCGTGGGGTCGTGCTTTGGGGATGTGATACTCATCGTTTGGCCAGTCAGTGGGTCCATTGGGTCACTCCTGCCATGTTTGGGGGGGACATTGGGAGTGGGTCCATTGAGTCACTCCTGCCCTGTTTGGGGGGGCATTG
Organism: Ambystoma mexicanum; assembly: GCF_040938575.1. NCBI lineage: Eukaryota > Metazoa > Chordata > Amphibia > Caudata > Ambystomatidae > Ambystoma > Ambystoma mexicanum. The sequence continues at coordinate 339,047,712 of NC_090937.1, read as the reverse complement.
GGAGTGGGTCCATTGGGTCACTCCTGCCCTGTTTGGGGGGGCATTGGGAGTGGGTCCATTGGGTCACTCCCAATCACACGTATGGCATTGTACTCTGTGCACTTACCAGCATCTGCAGGTGGGCTCACTCCTGCCTCTGCCTCTCCTATGCCGTGGATGCCTTCGAGGTGCATGACACTGCTGCAGCGCTCCGCCCACAATTGCAGCTTCAGAGGGGATGCAGGGCCTCCACCAGTACCAGTGCTGTGTTGGCGGTGTGCTGTGATGAGGTTGCGCATCCGGATCCTGAGGTCATCTCACCTCTTGTGGCACTCCTTCACTGAGCATGTGGTCACGCCAACCGCTGTGCATTTGCGTGCTGCCTCTGCCCATACCTCCTTCCAGCGTTGCTGAGTAGCGCCCCGCCGATCTGCACTAAAGAGCATTTCAGCAGGCTCAACAATGTGCTCCACCAGTACTGTATGCTCAGCCTCACTGAAGCGCTGCTTTCTCTGTCTGCGTGCTGGTATCCTGGATGCCAAGATGGTGCTGGATGGTTTGTCAGTCTCAGGAGGTGATCTGACCTGTGGTGTCTGAGGATAGCAGTGGATTGTGCTTTATATAATGGCCGCCTCTCTATTTCCGTTTTTTTCCCCGCGGGCATGGTATTTCCACTTCTGGTGTTTCCGTGTCGGTGGGGGCCGACACGGTTCTAGCGCCATTTTCTGTGGCGCTAAGTCCGCATACGTAGGTGTTTACGTGACGGTGGTGACTCCGTTTCCACCTCGGTGTGTTGCGTGCGACCCACGTGCCGTAATCGGCCCTTCTTTCCGCAACCTTGCGGTCGCGGAAGCAGGATCACCGTCGACACGGAATCACCGCATTCCAGCAAAGCGGACTCGTAATGAGGCCCAATGTTCACAAGTATTGAAGGCAGTGTTTCTTGCCAACCATCCCAGAGATACTGGAACAAAAGTTTAGATTGTATGCAGAAAGCGGGAAGAAGTATAGCAAAACCCAGCCAGCGGAAAAAAAAAGGGTTTCAGACGAACTGAGACAAGTGGTAATAGCAAGCCACAAGGAAATTAGGTAAAAAGGTTTAGCCAGCATGGATAGAGAAATCCTGACTTCAGGCCAGTGAAGGTGATATTCCAACACTTCACAAAAGACGGGAAGTCCCTGCTATCAGGCTTGTGTGAACAGAGTGATGTAGTGGGGAGGAAATTTAATTTTAATCCACACATCCACCATCAGTTGCAATCTTTACCCCTCTACCCAGGGGTGTGACAAAGAACAGAAGTTGAAAATGGAGAGCTCACAAAGGTGATCTCGATCATCAGGGAAAATACTGAGGTTGCAGCAGACTACAACAAGATGTTTGTTGTAGATTCACAGTCACATGGCATATTGTGTGCTGGTAGAGTGAAGGGGCAGGCTGCTCATGAGACCATTGTTTTTGCATCAGTACAGCCACTTGGTGGTGGAGTTACAGGACTTCAATAAAGTAATCCCTGTTCCTAAACAGTTGAAAGGCAGTTACAAGTGTGGCAACAGATGGAAAATTTGCAGAGGGGGTTTCTTTTAAGACAGTCATGGTCTGAAATAGTTACTATCAATGCTGCAATCTAGGGTGGGGGCCATGGTAAAAGATCTGACACATCAAGAATGCTAAGGAGGCAGCACACTCTTCCAATTAGAAGGAGCTTGTAGCAGCCGGCAGAGTACTGCAGGCTTGTTCACCAGAACTCCAGGGGCAGGCAAAAATGATCTAGACGGACAACACCACTGCCATCACAGGCAAGAGGGTAGATGACCCAGTGCACTGGAGAAGGCAGCACATTCCCTATTGGAGTGGGCAGAGGTGAACCTGCTGTCCGTACAGGCAGTCCACATCAGGGGGAAGACAACACGATAGTGGATCCCTTTACCAAGGTTTTTCCATCAGGGCCCATTCACTTAGCCGCATTCACAGCATGTACTTTAAGGGGTGGGTTAGGGAACATTGAATATTGTTTTTTAGGGTATTGGGGTGGGGAAGGTGCAGGGGGCATGGCTCCATAGAACAATGTTGCAGAAAGTGTGGTAAAAAGGCCAAGGTGATCAGATACACCTGATCCCTGTGAACAGCCACATGGAAATTGCAGTTGGAGATGTTCCAGGTGATATTCGTCTAGTTGGAATTCCAGTCCTGGACTTGTTAGCATCCTCCCACAATGCAAAATATCCAACTGTTTTCTCAGGTTTCCAGACAAGGGAGCGTGGGGATCTATGCTCTCAGTATTTAATGGGCAGAGGAGCTGTTGTACACTTTTCCTCCTCTGCCACTGATCCTAAGGGCAGTGGTCAAGATAGGGGATTGACAGTGGACGTTGTGGTTTCTCCAGGAAATGGAGCTGGCAATACCCCCAATACTTCAGCTTCCATCTTCCCCCTGCCCTCTGATTCTGAACCCCAGTGAACTAAAATCCAAGATCCCACACTGGTACTCCAGCAGCCTTCGCTCTGGCACACCCGAAACATTCTCACTGCTGACCCCCCCGCCCACCAGACCCTCCCACAAGAGAGACCACAATGAGATAGGTAGCCCAGGGAAGCCCACACCCATCACTAAGGCACACCACAATACACCAAGCCATACCAGACGCATCCTAGGACCCTTTTTCACAAGAAAGACCATGAAAGATGAGACCACCCCGTCTGCTCGGAACGGAGATCAAACCAGCCAAACAACTCCGAAGACCACGGTACGTATATCCCCTGAAGACCTCCGGTACGTATACCTACACCACATCTGAGGACACAGGCCGCAGGCATGACCAAGCACCCAGGCCCCATAGAATGCAGCTACGGCTATGCTTCCGGTCTAGCATCGCACATAACTGTACACACTGAAATACCAGAAGTACCTCAACACCTCTGCCACTAGCATACCACGACTACCAATGAAAGATATTCGGTATAGTCGGCCACACATCGAATCTCTCAACAATAGCTCTCTATCGCAACCTCCAATAGAGGCCTCCCACGTGCCTGGAACATTGGGCTGCTTAGTCGAGCCTAGCTAGCCACCCAAGCCCTAGACGGGCAAAAATACATACACGCATCTCCTAAAACTAAAAACTTCTAGAAATGTCCTTGACACATTGACTATGGCCACCGAGGGCGTTCCAACCAGGAAAAAGTGCATTGAGGCCATACAAATGGGGAAAGAGCGCTATATAAATAGTTAATTACAATACAATACAATACAATACTGGGGGTCATGGAGACTGAAAGGAAAGGCTTGCAGTGTCAAGGTTTAACCACTCAGCTAGCGTGAATAGTACAGAATGTAAGGAAAACCACAAAGGTGAAGGATGGCTATTCAGGAAATTTCTCTGAATGGTGTGATAGGAAGCGGATGCATGCTTTGCAGTGTCATACTCTAGCAATAATGCAATACTTAAATTATGGGTTTCAGATGTGATTGGTATCAACTCTTAAAGATTAGTGGGTGGCCATACGAGCGGTTTGAGAACCATACAGGAGTGGAGTCTGAGAATTAGAAACTGGTCAATAAGTTACTCAAGGGTTTTACAAATACTAGACCAGGACAGGTTTCAGGGCTTCTGTACAGAGGCAGATGTACATGTCATTTATAGAGCCTATCCCTCACCACTGTCATACTGGAAGAACAACAAGAGAGCACTCTGTTTGACACCTGGTATCATCCCAATACCACATCGAAGGTATGAGAGACGTTACGCGCTCAGATACCGTATCGAATGCACCCCCAAACTGATATGGTAGACATAAGCCTACAGATACCACTGGACATAGAAGAACTGTAAGTACAGTCTGGCAGATGTAAAGTGACACCACTAAAGAAAGAAGCTACGTGGACACACTGAAATCGATGTATGTATATCTAAAGAATGATGATGCGGTTGAAATGACAAAGTATATATATATATATATGCGAATATGAAGAAAACCACATACACTAAGAAGATAAGTGACAAAAGATGTAGTATAGGAGAGATGTAGTACATATATATTATATATGTATATTACATGGACGCAGCAGCGTCCATGTAGTTATGGTTAGGGTGGTGTTTCCATAGGAAGAGCATTTATTTGGTGGCTTATAACTTCGCTCCCTCTGGACGAGTCCTCGCCAAACTTTGCAAAAAAAGTATATGGCCCACTTTGAATATTTTTGCAATGTTTGGAGAGGTTTGGTCCAGGGGGGCAAAGTTATAGGGGGGTCCCAAAACTTTTGTTTTTTCCCATAGACATAATGGGAAAAAACTATGCGCACGCCTACAGCCCAAACCGCTGGACGGATTTACACCAAATTTGCGGCAGGAGCAGGGGCTTGGTCCTGAAAGCGTGCTTTTGCAAATTTGGTGTAAATCCGTCCAGTAGTTTTTTTTTAAATTACCAAAATGTAAGGCAAAAAAATTAGTGATATCTCCGTTCTCTCCGTGGACGGACTTCCCGGTTCGCTCCGCGGACAGTGCCCTGATTGGCCGAGCGGCTTGCGCGATGTCTGCGGACATCCGATGTGTTCGCTGATTGGACGGCGTGGGCGTGGTGCGCGCCAGATTTTTGGTGGCACCCGACATCTTGCATTCGTGGACGACCGCGGACAGCGAGGTGAAACTTGGTTTAAAAATAATATTTAGTGGAGTGTGTTGGTGTGTAAGAGTGTTTGGATAGGGTGGGGGAGTATGAGATAGGTGCAATGTTGTATTTTTATGTGCTAGGCGCTTTTGTTGTGTTCGATTTGTCTGCGGACAACACGGCTGTTCTGAAATGTTCATAAATAAACAGAATGGATTTGGTGTCAAGTTGAAAGTGTTCTAAGAACACTTGTGGGGTCCTGGAATGTTCACAGGGGGTGTCCTGAAGACGTTGTCTGTATTGTTCGTTGGCAAGCTGAAAGTGTTCTAAGAACACTCGCGGTGTCCTGAAATGTTCGTACATAAAGAAAATGGGGGTGTCCTGAGGACGCTGTCCGTATCATCCTCTGGCAAGTTGAATGTGTTCTAGGAACTTCCTTGTGTCCGCAGACATTGAAATGGTTGCAATGCTTGAATCTATGGGTGTGATATGCTGCGGTGGTTGTGGCCAGGGTATAGAATGTTGGGTGCATGGCCATTTGGCCATGCACCGAAGACTCTATGCCCTGGCCACAACCACCGCAGCATATCACACTCATATGCCATGCACCCAAGGGTCTATACCCTGGCCACAAGCACCGCAGCATATCACACTCATAGTGGTTTATAACTTTGGGTCGAAAACAAATTTATAAGGAACAATGTTATAAGCCAGTATGGGTGTGATATGCTGCGATGGTTGTATTTATCATGTTATACTTACTATTTGGTTTAGTAACGGGAGTCCATGTTTTTCTTGTTCATTTCTGTGATAAAAGAAAATAGCATGTTAGTATTAGTATTTTATAAAGACTTATTACATTGTACAATCAACATTTTCTTCTTTTTTTTGACCCTCATATTTAGTAGATGACAAACCAGAGTACTGTGCAATTTGCTCAGTGTCTGTTGCTAAAATCATTGGGTCTGTGGGAGAAAAAAAATCCATGGTGGATTAAAAAAAACCCTTTTTCTGTTATGCTACAGTTTATTTGTTTGTTTGTTTTCACTGTTTACTTGTTGTTTCTGGCTAATGCTTTATACATTGGATTGTTCTAGTTTTTGGGAGCAGTAAGATATTAGGTATTTGTTTGGATATTGTAAAATTTTGGAGCAGTTAGATACCAGTAGGTGTATTCTAACTGTTTATTTTTTTATATAATTTCGTGGTATTGATTTATCTGTTTGGATATTTCTAAATTTTGGGACAGTTAGATACCAATTGGCGTATTCTAACTGTCTATTGTATTCTCTATTTGAGTGGTATTAATTTATCTGATTAGTTGTTGTAGCATCTTTGGGCAGTTAGATAGCTTTTGGAATATTGTGACAGTTTATATTTTTTACTACAAGTCTACTTAAGGTTTAAGTACAGTTTAGTTATCAAATTTTGGTTTTAAGAACATTAAATAAGCGTTTGTAAGATTTGCTGGTAATCTCTGCTTTAGAGTAATGGTACTATCATTACATTCAAACCATCCACATTTCTTTTTTATATATGCAGTGTAGTGCCCTGAATTGGTTGTGGCTCCTGCGTGGTAGATTATACCTATTGTTGTGAAGGTTTTCCTACCAAGTGATATTTGACCATGTGTGAATCCAGTCAGCTTGCAGTTGTTTTTGGTACCATCTGCATTGTAACGTAGAAGCATTAGTATTACGTATTTACTATGTCTTTGAATTACTAACGTGGAGCGATTATCTGAATTGCAGGTCGAACATAATCTACCATGGTTTGCATTTTGTACAAGTTGCTGAAATGGAACGGATTCACAATTAGGTATTGATATATACACAAAGCGTTCATTGGGGATTTGTTCTTGTGTCACATTGTTGCAGAGAGTGCATGTATGTTTCCACATTTATGAAATCTGGAAGATTTCATTTATAGGTATGTTTTTGTTTTCCAGTACTAATAGTAAGTACATTAGAAATTCTTGTGGATCTTCCTGTGAGTTTATAGTGAATTTCACCATTCCAGCACAGTAGTTCAATTGTTGTCTTATTCCATACACACTATACTTGTTGTCAGGATTGTTTGCTGCATTTCTGTGAAGTACTTACATTTGCAAACACAATGGGTCTGTACTGTGAAAGTAAATGTTCTCAACAATTGGTGGTAATTAAAATAGAATATTCATTGCTACATTGGCGTAGCAACTTACACCAACTATATTTGAGAGTTTAAATGGACCAGGTAGTTCTGTATCTGACTGCTTTTTTTGGAGTTTGTCTTCCTTCTTTGAAGAATTACCTGGTTTACTTTCCCTAATTGATTCTTTTTTGCTTGTGGCACTTGATGAAGTATTACTTTCTTTTACTCTCTTTGGAGGATTTGCAGTGACATCCTGTTGCTTTTCTGTTTGATTTATTTTTCTTTTATAATGTTTTACTTTTTGTGGAACAGAATATGTGTTTAGATTGGGAGTGTATAGTGAACGAAGTCTATTGTATTCTAAAATGCAAGGAATATCAGCGTTTATTTTACTTGCATCAAAGTTGATTAGAAATAGACCGTCAAGTGTACGTAAGTGTGATAGTGCTACGTAGCTCATGCCTTCTTTAAAGACTGTGTTACCAATGTCTATCATTGCTTTGTCTAGGGTAAGACCTTGTGATTTATGAATGGTGACTGCGTATGCAAGAGTTAGAGAAAATTGTTCTCTGCGTACATACATGTCTTTGAAGAGAAGGAATCGAGCTGTTGAGCGTCCTATTCTTTTTACTTCTGAAAGTTTGTCAAAGAGAATATTGACAAACTAAATTTTGTTGTCACGTGGGTATGTTTGAAAGCCAACAACTGTACTCAGTGCTCCATTAACTAGTCCTTTGTCCACATCAAGGTTACGTTTCAGCATTACTCTGCAATTTAAGGGTAATTTTAATATCTTTTCCAAGCCTGCTGTGTTTGAGATTGATTTTTCTAAACTATTTAGTCTTGTTGTGGCTTGGTCACACATGGGTAGTGTCATTCCATGTACATCTAGTTTGTCTGTGGCGCTAATTTCCATTATTGGTTGCATTTCTTTACTTAACATTATTTAATTGAATTTGTAACAGCTTGCACGAGTTGGCATTAAGGCCATACAATTGACATTTTTGTGGGCTAATTGTTCCATAACATCTGTAGCACATGCATTATCACCATAAAGTGCATGAATGTGCCGGGTTTACAATATTGCTTCTGCTTCTTTAGAAAGTATACCAACTCTGATACTTTTTAAGATGTTGGCATACGTGAGATCTGCAGATTGGCGCATGTTTTCTGTTAATTCTCTGTATTGGAAATGTTGCCAAAGGTTGACATTTCCAATGCTGCCAACAGTTTTACGGCAGAGTTTGTGTCCTAATGTTTTAAAAATAGGCTCACCTTTTACTGGTGTCAATTGAAGAAGATCTCTGAAAACAATAATGTGTTTTCCTGCAAAGAGCTCTTCATAGTTTGTTTTGAGTACTTCTTGTAATCTGAGGTGAATCAAAGCCAACAATAGGTTGGACACCATGCTCACTTCATCTATTAGTAGCATTTTCATTTGTTTCAATACTCTGCGTAGTTCCATTGCAGCTTCTGCAGAAAGTTTGTAATAATCTAATTTGTTTTGGTGTTCTACTGGCAGGAGTAGTAATCGTTGTAAAGTGACACCACCTATGTTGTAGGCAGCTAAACCTGTGGGGGCAGTGACAACAGCTGACAGTTTGTTGTTTGTCAATTGTTGAAGGAACTTACTGATGATTTTGATTAGGAATGTTTTGCCAGAACCAGCTTCACCACTGACATACAATAGTATTGGTTTGTAATTTTGACAGGTGCATTCTTTGTTTTCATGTTGTACACCATGTGCAATTTCTTTTGTTACTTCTTGAAAAATGCTACGTTGCTCATTGTTTAGCTTTGATTGTAGTATAGTTAAGTCTTCTTTTTCTTCATGCTGACACATGGTGTTTTCTACTTCTATCATAGCTAATTCTGCCTCATTTGTTATTAGTGGGTCTCCCAGTGGTTCTTGGCTTCCTGTGACAGAAGGTTGACTACGGTCAGGAGTGTCTAGTTGCGCCTGGAGTTCTTCTTCGTGTTGCTGTTCATTGTGCAACATTGTTTTGTACTGTGCAAAGTTTACATCAGTTATACTGCTTTCATTTGCTTTGAAAACGTCTTCATATGAGTCATAGTTATCTAGTATTTCTTCTTCTTTTCTCCATGGTTTAAAGAGTTGTAGCAGGGACATGTAATATACATCTTTATGTTGAGGAGTCTTTAATGACAATTTGATATGATTAATTACATTTGGTTTGGTGAGTTTTACTAAGCTGCCTTCACAGTTTGTCACTTTGTATTTACGGTTTTGTTCATCAGGTTTTATATTATTTTTGTATGTGTAGTTTTGGGCTATGTGGTATAGGCACATGGTTTCCAAAGTGGTACTCCTGTTTGGGTAGTATGTGTCCAATAAATTGTTTTTTAAAATGTCTTGGCTGTTGGGATCATGTTTGGCTATTGTTTCTATATCTTCGTATGATTTTAGAACTCTTTTTCTAGATTTAGCTGGACCAAGACTTAGCCATACTATATTTTCAGATTTACCATACAACGCAGTACCAGTTAATAGATCAGATGCTTCATAGGATCCACATTCTCTATGGGGCAGCATTTTTATGCCTAAGCTGTATAATTTCTGAGACAATGACAGGTCATTCCAGAGGTCTTGGAGCTCTGTCTTTTCTGATTTGGTTAAGTATGCTGTGACATATCGTGCAACTGCAGTAGAATTGTCTGCAATGTACTGCACATCTATGTTTGCATTCCATAAGTGGGCAATGATAGCATTGTAATCATTGATATATTTTTCTTCTTCTTTTCTTTTTATGCAATATGTATTTTTAAGTGACTTACCTTTAACACTATGTCAAACTGAAGACATGAGGTTGTTCACTTGACCTGTATTTGTAACTGGTCAAGGGAAACCAAATCGGCATTTGGTGTAGTATTTCCCTTTGTTTTTGTATTTGCGACAACAGTATTTGCCACATTTGTGTCTTTGGAATTGTAAAATTTTTGCATGAAGATCACTATTTGTGGATTCTGATGGAATTTCACAAGTGACATATTTTTCAATAAACTGTAAAACAGTGGCATCACTGTCTTGACCAAATTTAGGAGCATCTTTAATCCATAAAAGCATGTGGACATGTGGAGCTCCTCTGGCTTGGTATTCTTTTCTCCAAAAGAAGTGTTGCACTTCTCCAAGGGGAGGAACAGTTTTATTACAAATAAAATGTAGCATAGCAATGAAGCGATGGTGAAAATATCTTGAAACATTAACAGGATCCTGAGAACAAAGTTCTCCAGGTGTTAGTATATTTATGTTTTTTTTGTTTTCGTTTGATATGCGTAGGAAAGCATGTAAATCTTCCCATGCATATTCTACACAACTTAATGTAACAAACCAAGTGGGTGGGCCAAGGTTTCTGATCATACAACGTACATCTCCATGACATCGAAACCAGTACTCTTTAGTACCACGCATATTTGCTAATTGATTTGTAAAACCTCATCTTTTTGTTGAACTTTTTGTAATAATTGTGTAGCTGTCATATTTTGAAAGTGTGATCCTGATTTTAATATGTGTGCAACTCCGTAACATAAAGTTGCTAGTTCACTTTCAAAGAGTAGGTGGAATATGTATTCCACATTTTGTCGAAATCTGGGATCTTCAGAATACTTTCGTAATGAGCGATATTCTGATGCTGATATTTGAATAGGTCTATCATCCTATCTTCCTCCTTTGCCAGTAGGAAATAGTAGAGGAAAAGCATGTGCTTCTATACTTTTTCCCATATGCTGATTGGTGATCCTTTTATTTGACACATTTGGTACGTTTCCAGTGCATCTTCTATGGTGTCATTAGAGTGCAATGGATGAATTGTATAATGGTCTAAAGTGTTTGATATTGTAGCAGGATCTAGGAGCTCAAATTGACCAGCTTCTTGTGTCTCTTGAATTATTTCAGTTGTATCTTTCAAGTTTTCTTCAATATTAATTTCTTTGTAATATTCATTATTCTCTTTAAGATATTGCAGGGCTTCTCTAACTTTATGTAAATCTACCAGTTGTTGTCAAATTTTTTTTGTCTTTTGTAGGTACTCCATTTTCCAACATAGTTAAAGATTGTTGCATTGGACGTTGCACTCCTAGAGTGTGCACATTTTCTTTTAGATCTAATGGTAAATACACTACTTTTCCATGAATACCTTTCACTAATTCAGAGGGAGGTAATTTTGCAGTTTTTGGTTGAAGGCGTATTATTGCTTGAAATGGGTGCACTGTTTGAATTATGATGCTCTCATATAAATTAAGTTGTTGAAGGGGTTTTGGTAGTGGATATAATTCCAAGTTATTTGTGATAGCACGTGAAGGAGTTTGGTTGTTGTCATGTTTGGTAGTGCAGTAACTGCAAAGTATTATGGGGTCAGTTATTTCATATTTGTTTTCTGCTATAAGGTAGAGAGCTAATTCAAACCAGTTAGAATCTTCATTGTCTTCTGTTTTGTATGATAGGTCTACAGTTTTTGTGTTACTTTTATAAAAAGTTCTGCGGCAACATACACACACATGGTTTGGTACTTCAGCTGAAGTACTTTCAAATTTTAGTATTTATTTTTTGTATGTGTGTAGTGAAAGGTTGCCATGTGCAGAATTGTTACGAAGTTGGTTTACAGCTAATTCATCTTGTTGTAAGTGGGTTTCACTTCCAAAATATTTTGTCTGGATATAGTCGATTTCTTTTAATAGGTCTTTTGCTGTACCATGTAGAAGAATGTTATTTAAATTGGCTAGTGCTAAAGCAGGACTTTTAGCATAGTACAGTTTATAAACTAGATTTCTTATACTTGCATGATGTGTTGATATCCTTTTGATATCATGGAAGGTTTTTTTGCAAGTAGGTCCTGTAATGCAGGCCAATGAATGTCCTTGTAGTCCTGTGTACTTGCGTACTGGACAAGCATCCATATTTTGCAGTAGTTTAATTTTGATTTTGTCTTTGCTTTTCACATATTGATTGAGGAATTGGCGTAAAGACTTGAACATTTTTTTGGGAATGTTACACATTGACGTGCATGGCCATTTGTACACTAGATGTTCTGATCTGATTCAGTTGAATGGAGGGGTAAATCTACGTTTTCAGGGCATATTTTTGTAAGGAGTACTTCTTGTTCCATTATGGTATTATTAACTTTTTCATAACCTCGACCACTGCTATGTATGGCAATTGTATTTGTTTGCTTTTGTTTGTACGCTTCTTCATTAAAGTATGGTTCTGTGCTTGTAGTGTGACTCCATTCACCTCCACAGATATTTAAGAAGTTATTTCTGTTGACATTTCGTTTATTGAGAAGTCTTTTTTGTAATTTAGTTATTAGTTTTGTTAGTGGTTTCATTCTGTTTAACACTAAGATAAATAACTTTCTTTTGAGAAGAATTGCACTATCAACGCTTCTAAGATTACTTTCCTACGATAGGTTTGAAGTGTTGAACCTGGTTTCTCTCCTGTTTTTATATGATTTTGAAGGACTTTGTGATGGAACATTTTGGCTAAAATACTCTTCTTGGTATGCTTACTTTGTACTATATCAAGATTTATAGAAGAAGTTTTATTTGTAGTGATAGTTGATTTTCTGTTAATTGTTTTTTGGGTTGTTTTACTTTTTGATAGAGAAGGCAACGTTTTTGTACTAGAAACTTCTTCTGTTTCACTACATGACTGTATTAGCTGTTGTGTTTCAACTTTTTTTACAAATTCTGCTATAGATGGATGTTTATGTTGGAGACTTTTCTTTTCATTTGCTCTACTTCTGCGTTCCTTTCTACAGAGTTGCTTTTTGGTAGGCATTCTTTAGGGTCTGTTGAAAAAAATACAGAAGGTATGGGTTGGGGTGCTCTGCAATGCATGTGTGTTGTGTGCATGAGTGTTTGAGTAAGATGATAAAGATGTATGTAATGGTGTGTGATTGTGCATTGGGAAGTACAACTACTAGGGATGGATATACTTGAATTAATGTGTTACTAAACTTGGGTTCAGATGACAGAAAAAAGTAAGCTAGTGGTGTGGAGAAGTATAAATAGTATATCTAAAGCTATACAATTAAAACAGTTGTTTGTTCTACAACATCTAAATTCTAGTGGCTGAGTTGGGTAATTTGTGTGTCGACAAATAGGAATTTGTGGGCCATTCTGCCAGTAAATCACTGTTTAAGACGGGGGGATTTTTGGTCAGAATGGTGCAGAATCTCTATTTGTAGGCACAGAAATAGCATGAATTAACCTTACAGTGTGTTTGAGTAATAAGTCAAATATTATGGTAACATTCTACTTACTTTTTTTCTAAAATGAGCAGTTTGCTTCTTAGTTGTTCTTTGTACTTCAGATTCGGCTGCTTCTTTTCAGGAGAATGGTCTTCACTGCAATTGTAAAAGAAAGAAATTAGTAATTTGGTTTGTATATAGCACTGTTTTTAATTTAGACATAGATTTTTTAAATTGAAATGCTCAGCGCCTTCCTCAAAACCATAAAAACTATCTTATGACTAACTGTAGGAAAGAAAATATCTTTACTATGGCTTGTGAAATTCATAATGTACCACTGTATACCACTATTCCTGTAACTAAGCTTTTCCACGTAATAGTGAGTCAATGTCATAGCCTGCTTTTCCACGTAATAGTGAGTCAATGTCAAAGCCTGCTTGTCCTATATAAATGTAAGTAATTATATAAATTAAAAAAATTAAAACCAATTATGTGTTTGTACAAATATTATTGTTTGAGATTTGATCATACAGTGTACATGTAATTTTGTTTGATTATATATAGTCTATATATTTTCTTTCAAAAAGGTTAGTTTAACATTATTTGCGTGTGTGTGTGTGTGTATGAAAAAATTAAATGGTATAAAGGTTTGTAAGTCACAGTTCATTTTAGGACAATGAAAAAATGATTGTAGATTCATTTTACAGATTATATAAGGTAAAAGTCGGTTAGAAAATGTGTTCATGTACTGTATAGAAAATATGCATACCTGTAGTTTGTGTTCATGCATATGGATATGGACGAAGCTGCAAGTAGAAATCTTGGAGACTTGTATAGTATTTCTCATAGATCGTGCTTGCCAATGGTATGAGACTTGTACTCCGAGAGATTCACCGTACATTTGCAGTGCTGATCTATGATAATGTAGTTACATGTAGAGGTCTTGGATTTGATTGGTGGATGGTCATCTGATTTCTTAGCTACATCCAATGAGGGAATGGCACAAAGAGTGAAGTGGAAATGGTAGAAGGGCTGTCCATGTTACGATATGTTCGCGGTCATGGCGGTAGTTTTAGGACACCGCGTATTACATCTGGGGAATTTGGGGTGGGGAGGAATGCAAATGAGATTGAATGTAGCAAGGGATTGGTCAGTAAAGTTTAGTGAGTGTGTTGTGCTAGGAGAGGTTTTCTCAGATATTCTTTTTGCTGAGAGAAGAACAGATAGCTATGGCTGAGTGTTTCAAAAACAGATTCTGTGGATTTTGGGAGACTCGTGGATACATTGGTTGAAGGTGCATGCAGAAAGCTGTGGAGTATCTATAGATCTTGGATTCGCACATGTGGAAGTGCACTGGCATGGAGTGCGTGGAATGAAGTGGTTGGACTTGCTGCCTCTCTCTGCAACTTTGAAGATAGAGGAACATCCAGACATAATTGTAATTCATTGTGGAGGGACCAGTTTAGGACATGTGTCTGGAATTTCTTTGGAATTTGCAATGAAAGAAGGACTTCAGAAGATCATGGACATGTTTCCAAACTCCAAAGTAATTTTTTCACGGATTGCGCAGAGACAAATGTGGCTTCGTTCTTTCTCATGTGGTCCACAAATGAAGAAAGCAAGGCGTAATGTTAATAAGGCTGTTTGTGCCTTCCTAAGAGATTTTGGCATGTTCTCTTTTCACAATAAAAATATTATGTTTCGTAGTACATACATTTTTCGCAGAGGTGGAGTCCATCTTACTTATGCTGGCAATCAGATTTTTCTGAGAAATGTACAAAATGCATTGCGACCTTTTTTAGAAATACAGCATCCATTTTGAAGTAGGTGTTAAGTATTTATAATTTTTGACATACAAACACCTCCCAAAGGCTCTTTTCAGAGCCACCACTTCCTCCCAGAGAAAAATGCAATGGTTACAATAGGGTAGTACCCCAATTTTTTTTATGTTCGCGAACTGTCCGCAGACTTTCAAGAAATACAAAGGGCCCTGCTTTATTTATCTTCACTTCTATTTTTTAACTGTGAAAGGCGGCTCTGAAAAGAGCCTTATTTATTTTGATTTTTGTTATTTTGTATTTTTTTTGGTTTTTTATACATGACACACTAGGAGTGGAGGGGAAAGGAGGGTAAAGGGGGGGGCACCAACCACAGGGATAAGAAAGGGCGAGCTGAGAGAGGAAGATGTAGAGTGGGTTTTATTTGGGTAGTGAGCAGGTCTTCTCGTGCTGTGAGACGATAGTCTCAAAAGCACTCTGACGTCGCTCCCCCCTGCAGAGTACTGTGTCACAGTACATACATACAACTGTGACCCTCGAAAGGTAAGGGTAATCAGAATTCTGTATGGCCTGTGAGGCAGCTTGAGGAAGACGCTGTCCCACAGAGGTGTTCCTTGTGGTGACAGGATCAGAAACGGAGGATGAAGTAGAGGCAATCAACCTACAACGCTCGTCGCAAGGTACAACCTGGCGAATGGCCCCAGTGTGGAATGAGTTGAGGTGTCGCTTCATGGGAGTGGTCCCAAAGCTGTACGAACCATGCCTCCCGCGACTGAGTACCATTTTGCACTCATTGCAGGTGACACGGTTGACACAAGCCTTAGGACCATTCCCATGAATGGTAAACAACCGCCACACCCAAGAATCACGCCGAGGGCGGGTAGTAGGGATTTCCTCTACCTCATTCTTGTCATCCTCTTATTCCTCCTCTGTATCCTCACTCCTGTTCCCCTCTTCAGGCCCTTGGGGAGATGGAGGGGGTGTGGGTGGTGCTGAGGCAGATGTAGCACCAGGTGGCAATAGTGCAGCCATGGATGTCATTGGCTTGGAGATGGAAATCTCAAAATCTTCAAAGTATGCAGCAAAATGCAGTGTACTCTGTGGAATAGCCAGAAACACAATGAGAATGAGTGAGCTCTGGGGCGTGGTCTTTTATAGGGGTGCTTGTACGCGGTTCACGGACATGCGCGCCGTCCGCAAGACTTATCGAACACCAGAAAAGGTTCAAAAAGTCACAAAAAACTATGTGGAAACTTAGGATTAGTATGTGGGATTTGTGGTATGGTGAGTTTTTAATGAGAAATATTGTGGATTACTTGGAAATTTACTTTTAAACTGTTCGGGGACACGAACAGTGTCCGCATTCAGAACATGCAATCAGCTTGGTCGCGGTCACATGATTGCTTCGTGGGCATGTTCGCTAAGGAAGCGGCCGTCCGAAGGAGACCCAATGTACGGACATTGCTTTTGCGCATGCGCGTTGATGTTCTACGGACAGTGTTTGGGTCCTGAGCTAATTAAAAGTGTGTCACATGTAAAACGAATAGTTACGGACAGCCATTTGTTCTTAGCACAGTTTAACTTACTTGCGAACAATACGGACACACATAGCGTCCCCAGCACAACTCCATTTTCGTTTATTTACGAACAATTCAGGACACCACGAGTGTTCTTAGAACAGTTTCAACTTGCTAGCGAATACTACGAACAGGCATAGTGTTCTTAAGGACACCTCCATTTTCATTTATTTACGAACACTACGAGTGTTCTTAGAACAGTTTCAACTTGCATGAGAACATTACGGACAGATATAGTGTCCTCAGGACACTTACATTTTCGTCTATTTACGAACATTTCCGAACAACCGCGCTGTCCGTAGACACCTAAATTGGTTTTAACAAAAAGAACTGAAACTAATTACAACACAATATAAAAAAGTAACTTTATTTGACATATATTAACAATTTATGACTGAGAAGGTGGGGCAGAAACGGAAACAAAAACAGGAGAATTAGGGATTTCAACATAATTGGGATCATGTGAAGAAGGGATGGAAATGTCATCAAAACGTTTTGGTCCATGGAGAGGGTTTGGGGTTAAATGAGTGGGATATGGTGAGGGGGGACAAGTACAGGTGGGACAATGGTATCTTGTTGTTAGTTTTAAGTGATCTTCCACAAAGTTTTTTAAATTGGTAAAATTTGCCATAAGTTGGTCCATTTTTTCATTTATGTGTTCCAGAGTGTTATCCACCGCTTCTTTTTCTGTAGTAGTTTCTATTTTTGTATGGTCTGTACAAAAAACAATTATATGTTAAATGTATACAAAATAATATTTATTAATTGGTTTATATATAGTAAAGTGTGTACCATTAGGTGCACTATCTTCTGACATTTCCTCTCGTGGGAAATGCTGCTCTAGCCACTCCAGAATACTACACATTTCTGTGAGAAAAAAAAACGAATATATCTTTTTATCTAATACAGAAAGTTCATAAATATATGAGTAAAATGAAGTGCACTTACTATTTCAGGTAAAATATGTGATGAGTAGTCTGTACGTCTGGTCTTGCTCTTAGTTGTGGAGTGTCTGTGAGGTAATTATGTTGGAAGCCACTTTATCTTCTTTTGGTATATTCCATTTTAGAACATATTGTATTTAAATGAATGGTTAGTGTGTTACATATATGGGTTACATTTCTTAAGTATTACTACATATACTTTGTATGTGTGCTGCTTTGTGAATTTGTTAAATGGTCCTATGTTATGATATAACAATTACACATACCCCCCCAGAGTTTTTAGGTGGTGGTAACATGTCCACGGACAGTCAAATTCAGTAGAAAGGGTTCATTATGTTCCATATTACATGTACATAAAGTCAAAGTTATTATTGTTAAGTTGTGCTACTAAAAAACTATGAAATTCAGTAAAAAAAACTTTGTTAAAGGGACGTTATGGTTAAGTTGCGCTACTAAAAACCTATGAAATTCAGTGAAAAAACGTTGTTAAAGGGACGTTATGGTTAAGTTGCGCTACTAAAAACCTATCAGATTCAGTAAAAAAACTTTGTTAAAGGGACGTTATGGTTCCAAGTAAAACCGAAAAACCCCTGAAATTCGCCAGTTATGGTAAGCTAAGCAACCATAACTCGCGCCACCACCGTGCACTGCTAAGACTAACACCCAGGACATCAAAGATGACATCACAAATGTCATTGATGACATCACTGATGACATCACATGTGCATTTACCTTTCATGAAAAGTCTGTACAAGGGTTTCTTATTGTAATGTTAATTAAAAAAAGTGTCAAGGATCATTGGAATAAATATCAAGGGCTAATTAGTCCATCCAGTATACTAAGGTGCTCATGTAGTAAAATAGACATTGTGTGCAGCATACATGATGGAGGTTCAATATTCATAAGCTTGCCATGTTGAATAGTGAAATGATAAATGTTTTCTTATTAGACTTTTGCATACTGTGAAACATGTGATAAGTAGATAATAAAACCCACTTACTACATAATTGCATTATTATAGACAAACCACAAAGAGACAACACCACATACAAATATGAGTATATACAAGGAAATTGAAGTAAGAAAAAAAAACAGCAGTAGTAGCAAAAAGTGTTCATAACCTGTAAGAGGATTCAATTCAACACTACAGCTAAGTCAATGCCTAGTCTGGGATACTGAATGGAAACCCTTATTGATATATCTTTATGTCCAGTTCATGAGTTCTGGATGACTACCCCTATATAACACCCCTCTCTTAGAATCCCCCTGACCCCACTGAGCAAAGAAGTAGTTCTGTTTTGCAAGTTTAAAAGGTTTATTTGAGAATGTAAACAATATATATATATCACACTTTATAATAAATTAATATCTGATAGTACACTTATACATATGATGTTGATCAACAATGGATAATCTGGCACTAGCACACTTCTTTACAATCAATGAGGAGTTAGTATAGGATGGATAAAGTAGCAAAAATACTTTTATGATTTCAAGGGGAAAAGCAATGAGGAATAAAATGCAGTACAGAAATACTTGATATGATTTTAGCAAAAGATAAGATAATCACTTTTTCTCTGGCAATTCATCCCCCTCCCCTATGCAATGTAAGAAATGGAAGGAGATGGAAAGAGGAGCACACAGTTCTCAGGAATGCATTCAAATACAATACGAATTTCAGTTCCCCCCCAGCAAGCTTAGAGGAAACAGGTACGAGTTTGAAACACAGGCCCAAAATGCTTTTTAAATGTGATGGCAATGGATGAAAATATGCTGAAAATGCTTTTAATTCCCTTTAGGAGGTTCAGGGTGAGTGAGAGATACTTGGGATGAACTCAGGCTCGCTTTAGCAATGATTCAGGGATGGTTATTAAGAGACAAACGAATTTTTAGCACAGGAAAGCAAAAAGCTGCTATCTTTTTACAGGTAAAGAAATCAGGCCAAATCGCAAATCGCGGCAAAATTCGCGAGTGTGTGAATCGCAATTACGGCAAAAGTATAAGGAGTATAGGTTTTAGGTTTGTTGGAAAGCGTAGATTCTAAGCTTTCAGATGAAAGTTAAATTTCGTTCCTAGCCCAAACGGTTCCAGAGATACGGACGATTAAATAAAGGTCGTTTTTCGGATTTAAAGTAAACTCAAAATGACAGGTGACAGCTTGCAGCTGCAGAATTGACAGGTGACAGTTGTGCAGCTTTAAAAATGACAGATGATACGATTTCTAGGAGGCAGTTCTACTTAGGTTAAAATAGTTTGGATTAGATTATTTTAACTAAGAGATTGGTTCTGCACAGTTCTGCTAGGTACTCACAATATAAATTTGAAATAGGCCTCGCCACGGATCTGGTCAGGTTTTGTAGTGGACTCCGGTTCTGGTCTCGGCACTTCACAGTGATCTCGGTCAGCTCTCTGGTTCTGCTCACAGCGGTCTGGGTCACTCTGGATCTCTGGTCTGGTCTCTGGCAATTGTTCTTGGCAAAAGAATTCAAACAGCTCGCCCGGCTGTGGAATAGTTCGCAAATGATTTTAAGGTTGCTGAGGCCTGCTGAGAAGAGTTCTCAGTTTGTGGGTTTAGGCCCTTGCTTTAAGTTCTGAAGTAAAGTTCTGGTCTTTGGAGATTGATGGATTTGAAGTCTGGATCTCTGTATGTGAAGTCGTCGGTCAGCATGCTCCGCAGCAAATGGAATTGAATGTCTCTACCTGTCGCAGCAGTCTCTTTTTATGTGTTTTGAAAATGGGTGTGTGCCTGGGCCTAGCTAAGCCTGCCCCTCTCTACTTGTCATTGGCCCAATTCTCCCCTCTCCCATGGTTGGGGGAAGGAAATGGATTGTCAGCGTGATGAAGTCTGTTTATGGGTCAGAGGATCCTCCCCTGGTCAGTTTGCCCACAAATCTATATTTGATTCAAATACATCCTTCCCAGATATACAATTTGTTGAAATTACATGTGCACATTATATATTCCTTATGGTCCATGCTTGTCCGCCTCTGATCTTCCTGGGGGCTTGCATTCAAAAATGACAACATTTTGCGCTTTTTAACTGGTTTTGCAATATCGGACATTTACCCAAAATTACACACATGTGCGCAAGGAGTATGGACATTAATTGATGAAGTGTCAGATTTTTAACATGCAGACATTTGGAGTGAGACCCTATTTTCCGCTAGCAACCCCCCAGAATACACCACAGGGTCCTAACGCCTCTCAAAATGTTCACAGAAAAATCACAAAAATAATGATATTACTTATATAATTCTGACAAGTCCGCACTATGAGTTATCTATCTTTTTAAAATGATGCTCTGGTCAAAAAGGGGTGTGGCTTCCCACATCACAGGGTGGAATAACTGGTTTATCCACTTCCCCCAAGCTCAGCTGCTAGGAGAGGCACTGCCCCTCTCAGTTTTCCCTAATAGGAAACCACTTTTACGACGCCCCCAATATAACATTTGCCTGAGTCCAGGACAGGCCTTTGTTCAACTCCCTCTAGTCCCCAGCTGCTCCACCCCTAATCTAATCAGAGAGGTGACAACTCCTTTTGGCCAGGGGCAGCAGGATGCAGCTAGCCCTGGGAAGAGTGGCTGAACAGGTTTCTCCTGTCGGGGGTAGTTGTCAGGCAGAATCCAGTTTCACTAAGCCAGGTTTCAGCTAAATGTCACTTTTTGTTCCCAGTTTTCTACATTCAAATCAAACTGACAATTTGTACCTATACATTAAATAATTACTTCCTTCAAGTCATTTCAGAATATGGTTTTACATTCTTCCACCTCTTAGCAAGTCTTTCCTTGGTCTGGTTTTGTTTCATTTGTGCAGTTTTACACAAAAGTCTGCTGGTTTTAAAAAACCGGCTTTCTGATAGTGGTGAGTACTGGTAATGCAACCATTTTTGGGATTAAGAAAATGAATTCCCCACAGTTCTGAGTTGCTTTTTTTGGCAATCAGCATTGCCATTCCCAATGGTTTCAGGCTACTGTGTGTGTAGCCCAATGGTGGTTTTAGGCAGTGACCTCCTGTGCTCACAACATAGGCAAAAATGGGTGGCAGCCTATTCTTCATGTTTTCCCTGTGCACTCTCTGGGTAGTTCTGGCCATCATGATGTTTTCCATGTCAGTACTGGACAGTTTTATGGTAGGGCTTGGATGCATGGGTAAAAACATCCCACAAACCTAACTGATTACCTTTATGCAGAGAAATGATTGATCTGTTTCAAAGCTGCTACTTATCCTATGTATATATATATATCGCATGATGTGACTGGACCCTAAGGAAAGTAGTGTGAATACAAGATATAAAAATAGGTGCATATACAGGGAAAGTACAGTAATAAACAAACAACAGAACTATCAGAAAGTGCTGATAACTCTACTGATAATTTTAATGCACAGAAAGGATTGCTGTCTTTCATGCTTGTGTCTTCCCCTATGTATATGTTTCATATGATATGACTGGACCCTAAGGGAATTATTGTAAGATCATACTTGAAGGATAAGTCTACAAATATACTACCTTTTCCACTTTTAATTCCTGACTGTTACTGAAAAAAACCATGTGGCCTAGATATGTCAGTAAAGGAAAAAGGGGGAGCCAGACATGTGATGTCATCAGTGATGTCATCAATGACATTTGTGATGTCATCTTTGATGTCCTGGGTGTTAGTCTTAGCAGTGCACGGTGGTGGGGCGAGTTATGGTTGCTTAGCTTACCATAACTGGCGAATATCAGGGGGTTTTCGGTTTTACTTGGAACCATAACGTCCCTTTAACAAAGTTTTTTTACTGAATCTGATAGGTTTTTAGTAGTGCAACTTAACCATAACGTCCCATTAACAAAGTTTTTTCACTGAATTTCATAGGTTTTTAGTAGCGCAACTTAACCATAACGTCCCTTTAACAACGTTTTTTTACTGAATATATATATAAATATATATATATATATATACACATATATATGCTGATATGCAAGGTAGAAAAGACTACATAGAAAGCTTGCTCAAGTAGGAAATAGGATGCGAGTAAAGCATCCATGTTAATAAAATGGATGTCAGCATCGTATAAAAGTAAGCGAGAAGCCTAGAGAGGGGAAACCAAGGCTGCAATGATGGCAGGCACTGGAATACAAATTTGTGCAAGAACAAAGGGGATTTGCTTGGCTCAGCATCAAGGATGCCACAGCAAGAGCAACCATTTGGCTCGAAATGAGTCGAAGAGGATAAGTTATGTACAGACATATTTCTCTTAGATTAAATAAATGAGTGAACATTTGCCAGTGCCAAGTATTGGTCAATTAAAGATGCAGAAAGCACATGCAGGGTGGAGCAACAATGTCACTAGAGGCCAAGGAGAATAATAGCAACCAATATAATTGAATCAAATAGCATTTAATAGAAGGGCAAAATGGATAACATAGTGGTCTCCTCACACGTGAATCAGGACCGGAAAACAAAGCCTATTCATAAAGCTCCAGGCGAAGGTAGAAATGTACCTTCACTCCCTTTAAAGTTCTGAGGAAGAGAACAGTCAGCAAGGTCAACTACAAAGAAGAAGCATTGGCTTAGGGCCTGAATGATGAGGGATGGTAGGCTAATTAGCTAAGAAAGTCAGTTGCCTGAGGTTTTTCCCTTGCACCTGGGTTTCGTTGCTTATGTGCTGCTAAGGAGCCGAATGCCCAAGGTAGGGAAGAGAGTGCCAACCAATCATGAGGGTCTATCTAATGGTGGACCATATATTGTTGCACAGGCCTATCTGCTGCTGCTGTTATGCTTTTATCAGGATTTGATGCAGTTAGAGGAAATTCAAGGTGTGCCTACCAGATAAGGGGCATCCAATGATGGTACTAACATTTATAAAAACTATATGTATATGTTTCCCTAAACCAATCCCTCCACCCAGTAGGTTTTTGTCGTTGGCCACGTAGGATGATATCATAGCTGCCGTATGTCAAGGTGTAAAATCTTTTGTGTAACTGAAATGCAAGGAGAATGTGTGAGCTGCAAACTGTTTGTTCACCAGGTTTCCCTACTTTATTGAACTGATAATAAAGTAGTGTTTTCCATCTTCCTTAAGTTTGTCCAGTTATTTGGACCTGAGATCATTTACTGTTGTAATCCCATACAACACTTGGTATGCTCCAAGAGCTATTGCACACTTCCCCAGTGGGACTTGCCACTGGTCTTGAAGGCATTACAAGAGACTCATTTGTGCCTGTGAGCAAGAATGATTTGAAACCCATAGGATTGAAGGTTGTGTATTTGATGGTCATACCATTAGCAAGAAGGCTTGGGGAAAGTGGAGCCCTGATGTGCATACCCCTACATTTGGTGGTTGAGGTGTGCTTTTTTTAAAATTTATCTGACCTTTATGCCAAAGGCGGTGTCCAAATTGCACATATTACGGGAAGTAGTGCCTCCGTCCATTTTTCAGAATCCGGCATCCCCAGATGGGGAACAACGGCAAACTCTAACATGTGAGTTGAACAGTGCTAACAAACATGGTCTAAAGAGCTTCTATGCAGGAATCAGATAGTTTAAGTGGGACAATTAGGGGAGTTTAGCCAGGAAGGTGAGAGTCTGAGTATGAGCCCTCAGAGGTCACTCTTCCTAGATTAATCCAGCGGGAATCCACAAGGGAAATGTCAGCAAAAAGGGCAGAGGGCCAGGAGCTATCCATGCAGGGCATTGGTGGGGAAGCTACCTGTGCAGACCCAAACACGTTCATGAGACAATATCACCTGAATTTACACATGTAGGGGGAAAGTTCCTTTTGAACTGAGGTGTTTTTAGCATGCAGGAATGTGGTGGGTAGACATTAACTTTACCTTAATACATTGGTGTTGTGGTCTGATCAAAGTAGACTTTCTGGTCAGAGTATGATTTATCAGCCCAGTCCAGAAGGGCTTTGGGATACCTCATAAGTAAGTGCTGGGATGAGGAAGAGGGATGTGGAGGTAATTATCTGATTGCTTACCAGTAATCTTTATTACTCTTAGTCCAGGTTTTCCTTGACACATTATTATTATTTTTTTTACCCTTTATTTATCAATTCAAAATATGAAACACATCACAAACATCAAAATAGAGCGAGTGAGATACATCTTAACAAATCAGATGGTTATTTCCCAAAGGAGGAAAAACGTAGATTAGTTATTCCTCCCTGTGGAATCATACACCATAAAGCCACCATCTATAACTAACCCTATGCAATGTTACTAGATATGAAAAATGGAAAAGACAACACAAAGCAAAGACATATACAGACATGTATGGAAAATATGACACAACTCAACTCACACACAATTATTCCACCCTCTCACATTCTCACAAATCACACATTCACCTCAACTCTCTCCACTGTTACAATGATAGATTAGTCTCAACCATACAATTCATTAAATTGGCCCCACATCTCCAAAAATGCACCCTCTCATTTCAGTTTTTGCATCACGGGTTTCTCGATCTTTGGCTTTTTCCTTGTTTTCCAAACCCTCAAAATGATCTTAGTTACCACCACCAGTGCCTTATTTATCCAGCTACCAAAGTCGCGGTCCACCTTATGTATGACCTGCCCCTGTCTCTACCACCCCGGAAGGTATGAAAGAGGGTTTTGGCATCTTGGTTGGTAGATTAAATTAAAATATTGTGTGCTGGGTGAAAGAGAGCATCACACTCTCAGGGACAAGGGAAGAGCAATATGGAAACAGAAATTGAAAAAGGGCTCCCGTCAGGGAAGGTTGATACCTGATAAGTAAGTCCTGTCACAAGAAAGAGTTGGACTCGGATTAACGAAGATTACTGGTAAATCATTGGATCATTTCTCAAGACAATTAAACCGAGTCTTCACAATATATTCCCCTCTTTTCAAACCCAATCTCTTAATTTCAACGGTGTATGCCTGCTGGCATGCACAACATGTTTTTTTTTTAAATAGAACTTCAAATGTGCATAGTAGCAATGTGCACGTCTGTTCTAAACACTGACTAGAAGCAGGTAATTATATCTCACTGCTTGTTATGAGGAGCGTCTTTAAGTCTTAGAAGCACAGTTGTAAACCCAGGAGATGATGAAGGTTCACATTACAGCACCCATCATAACTGCAAAAATACAACTAGAATCATTCTCTTTGCTTAAATGATTCTGCGATGCTGGCTAGCACTGAAGGAAGTTATAGTCCAACACATCTATAGAGCCAACAGTTGCAGACCCATCTTCTATAAGGATTTGTATATTTGTCTGCTTGGTTTAGTATGTCAATTGTGCACTTTTCAAGTCACATCTTTAAAACAGTAATTTTAGCACAGGAAAGCTACACATGAATGTGTATGTGTACTTATCAGAGCTAAAATAAAATGGGTGGTTAAGTGCCAAAGTCGCTGACAGCATTCAGGCCATTGCATCACTATTTTACTTATGTGTTTGATCCAGGGCAACTCCTACAATCTCACTGCCATTTTCAAAAAGAACTATATCATGGATAAACATGGACAGTAATCTGGCTCCACATATAATAACCAGAGTGACTAATCACATATTGCACATCACGAAAGTATTTGTCTCTTGGTTTACTCCTAGCAACTTCTTGTAATGTAACTTCACAAGGTGTACTCCTGTATAAAAGATTGATTTATTTTCCGTGATGCCACTGCCGCACTGTTTGTGATATCAAAATGTGAGAAAATGTCAGGGACTCCCCAGAACCTTTTCCACCCAATATATAAATGCTCACTTTCCGCAGGTGGGGAGGCCTGCATCCTATGGCAGCCCCTGTTTACATCACATTAAATTGAATGTCATGGAAGAATAAAATCACCAAGAACAAAACACAAATATCGATCGATTTGTAACTCGCAACATAACTCCTAGTGTTGAAAAACATGAGGTTAATGTTACAAATCGTCTTTAAGTGCAGCCCCAGTGCTCAACAGTAAGTTTGCCCACACTGGCAGAGCTATTCACAAGTACCTAAACTGAGACCCTTACTCCATAAAAAATGTAAGAAGTGCTAAAATAACCCGCCCACTAGCGGAAAATGGTCATGATTACCACTGCTGCACCATCAGTGTGGGGCTGTCACCTTAAGGGACGCGCACGTGGCGGCGTGTCGTTGCACGCTGCCCCGTGCATTATAAATAAAGGGACGTTCCCGGCTGCCGGCAGTGCGACCGGGGAGCCCAAACGAGCAAGACGTGTCTGTCCCAGTCTGTGCGCATTTGGGGGCTCGCGGGGATTGCTTCTTGGGGGTCATCCACAGACTCCCAACAACCAGTGACCTGGCATATTTAGTGTGCTGGTATAAACAGAAGAATTGCTTCTTTGAAAACTCTGGCAAGTTTACAGCCCTTGAGCATTATCACAATTCTGGCATAACAGGCCATGCCACCTGCCTTGCAATAACATCTCTCTGGCATTATGAAACTCTGGCATAACCGGTGTACTATTGAGCATCCTTACATAATCAGACACCGGACTTCTTCCGGAATATTTGCAACTCTGGAATGAGGAGAACACTAGGATAATCCCAGCTCTGTTCAAATCAGAGCCCCGAGTTAAGTGTAGCATCATTATTAAAAGTACTGCGGCATAAAGAGAATCTGAAAACACACACACAACAATTCCAACACCTCATGTTACACTTTCAGACTTGGGGCCTAACTCACAGAACGTTTAGCGCGGAGCAGAGTGACTTTGCACTGCAAAAGTATTCTTTGCACCGCGCTAAATGGGCGGAATTAGCCCGGTGCAAAGTGTAATAACCTTCTGTGAATTAGGCCGTTGATCAGAAAAGGACAAGTGAGAAAACATCGTATTGTTGCTAAAGAATGCCCGGCGAAGTACATTAAATAGCACATTTACACAGACCTGAGTCGTGGTTATACACTCCAGCATGGAATAACATTCATCTGGGTATCAAGTTCCCAAAATTATGGTGTTAAACATTGAATGCTTATTCAGGAACCGGACATGTAGCAGCATGTTCCTCCTATTTGATACACCAAGAGCAATGCAATAGGAGTAGGTTAGCTCGCAATGTGTTTGCAAAAAACAGATTGGATGTACTAAAATGTGAGATAAAATAATAAATAGTAACAATTATTGACGTTCCACACAATAGAAATGTGTAAAATACCCTGCAGCAGTCACAAAACCTACCTTTAATACATGCAATGATTTACATGAAGTACTTCCAGCGACAAAGGACGTATACAAGCGGGTTGATATGTGTGACATTGTTCTTGCTACACAGGATTCCATGAGTCAGAATGTACTGTTCTGTGCTTTCTGTCGCCTCTCTGCCGTCCCTCCCCATTGCCTGTCTGTGCTCTTTGTTTTTTCTCATCCCACTTCCGTCTCCTGTTACCTTCTCACACTCTTCTTCATCCTCTCTCCGGTGTAATCTGGGATTTCTCTCTCTCCTAGGTCAAGCCCCTGTGCTCTCTAGTCTAAATAATCCCTCCTTTCCCCCTTTGATTCGGGGTATATCCCCTCCTACTATCCCTTCTGGTGAACCAGGCTCCCTCTCTCGTCCTTTCTCTACTCCTAGGGTTTCACCTCCTTCCCCATCCCAGGACTTGTTATTCATCCTTTTCATTCATGTTCACCCCCATGCTCTACAGGCATTATCATCGGCCGTTATTTTCTTGAGCTCTCTTGGGGAGGGCGGAGGGCATCATCTCCCCATCCCGTTTTACATGTTCTCCTCAATATGGCTCACATCCCTTACAAATTGGAGTATCTTGCACTCCTTCTCTTCCTCCCTGCACTGCGTACTGTATAGTGGCATCAAACCATCCCCCAGCCTTTTCACACGCCCACTACACTAGGAGTTCGGGGGCAAACACATGCCCTTACGCACCTCACTTAGAACCCTTCTAGTACACACGGGGCAGGTGCTTCCGGTCTGCATGCATCAATACAGCATGTTTCGAAATCTGCCTCTCCCTCATCTCTCTGCTAACTAATCTCTCTCTCTCTCTCTCTCTCTCCCTCATCTCTCTACTAACTAATCTCTCTCTCTCTCTCTCTCTCTCCCTCCCTCATCTCTCTGCTAACTAATCTCTCTCTCTCTCTCCCTCATCTCTCTGCTAATCTCTCTCTCTCTCTCTCTCCCTCATCTCTCTGCTAATCTCTCTCTCTCTCTCTCTCCCTCATCTCTCTGCTAACTAATCTCTCTCTCTCTCTCTCTCCCTCGTCTCTCTGCTAACTAATCTCTCTCTCTCTCTCTCTCCCTCATCTCTCTGCTAACTAATCTCTCTCTCTCTCTATCTCTCTCTCTCTCTCTCCCTCATCTCTCTGCTAACTAATCTCTCTCTCTCCCTCATCTCTCTGCTAACTAATCTCTCTCTCTCTCTCCCTCATCTCTCTGCTAACTAATCTCTCTCTCTCTCTCTCTCTCTCTCTCTTTCTCTCTGTCAGAAGCAAACACCAAGAGGCTGCCCAAATGGCAGAAGTCGTGATATCCAAAGGCCCAGCAGCATTGTCCTGCAAAGCACACAATGGGAAGTAGATATTACCACATACACAGAGAGTACACAGTATACATTGAGAAGCACCTACTGCCAGAAGCAAGGCATCACCCCCCAAAATTAAATAAATATATATATATATACATATATATATATATCCAGCTTCCCAACAGAGCCACCCAACATAGTATAGTTTCTGGCCCATCATGTG
Organism: Ambystoma mexicanum; assembly: GCF_040938575.1. Taxonomy (NCBI): domain Eukaryota; kingdom Metazoa; phylum Chordata; class Amphibia; order Caudata; family Ambystomatidae; genus Ambystoma; species Ambystoma mexicanum. The sequence continues at coordinate 339,018,825 of NC_090937.1, read as the reverse complement.
CCACAGGTGTAACTACAACCATCCCATCAGAAACACAACACACCTCTGGGAAGCAACCACCACTTCATGCGACACACCAAGTTCCTTAACATAAGCATGTAGAGCCCATGGGAAAGCACACATCACCCTATGGGGAGTGCCCAATGCCATGAAAAACAAACAGCAGGCTACAGAAGCACACAATCCTCACAAAAATCAAACACCATTCTATAGGATGCATTTATGAAACCCACCGGATGTAATCCAATGGCCTTCCAAATACTACTGCAAGGCATCCTACACGATGCCCTGCCATGTGTTCCTTCTCTACTGGAATGCATGATCCTACACCATGCCCCGCCATGTGTTCCTTCTCTACTGGAATGCATCCTACACCATGCCCCGCCATGTGTTCCTTCTCTACTGGAATGCATGATCCTACACCATGCCCCGCCATGTGTTCCTTCTCTACTGGAATGCATCCTACACCATGCCCCGCCATGTGTTCCTTCTCTACTGGAATGCATCCTACACGATTCCCCGCCATGTGTTCCTTCTCTACTGGAATGCATCCTACACCATGCCCCGCCATGTGTTCCTTCTCTACTGGAATGCATCCTACACCATGCCCCGCCATGTGTTCCTTCTCTACTGGAATGCATCCTACACGATTCCCCGCCATGTGTTCCTTCTCTACTGGAATGCATCCTACACCATGCACCGCCATGTGTTCCTTCTCTACTGGAATGCATGATCCTACACCATGCCCCGCCATGTGTTCCTTCTCTACTGGAATGCATCCTACACCATGCCCCGTCATGTGTTCCTTCTCTACTGGAATGCATGATCCTACACCATGCCCCGCCATGTGTTCCTTCTCTACTGGAATGCATGATCCTACACCATGCCCCGCCATGTGTTCCTTCTCTACTGGAATGCATCCTACACCATGCCCCGCCATGTGTTCCTTCTCTACTGGAATGCATCCTACACGATTCCCCGCCATGTGTTCCTTCTCTACTGGAATGCATCCTACACCATGCCCCGCCATGTGTTCCTTCTCTACTGGAATGCATCCTACACCATGCCCCGCCATGTGTTCCTTCTCTACTGGAATGCATCCTACACGATTCCCCGCCATGTGTTCCTTCTCTACTGGAATGCATCCTACACCATGCACCGCCATGTGTTCCTTCTCTACTGGAATGCATGATCCTACACCATGCCCCGCCATGTGTTCCTTCTCTACTGGAATGGATCCTACACCATGCCCCGCCATGTGTTCCTTCTCTACTGGAATGCATGATCCTACACCATGCCCCGCCATGTGTTCCTTCTCTACTGGAATGCATCCTACACCATGCCCCGCCATGTGTTCCTTCTCTACTGGAATGCATCCTACACGATTCCCCGCCATGTGTTCCTTCTCTACTGGAATGCATCCTACACCATGCCCCACCATGTGTTCCTTCTCTACTGGAATGCATCCTACACCATGCCCCGCCATGTGTTCCTTCTCTACTGGAATGCATCCTACACGATTCCCCGCCATGTGTTCCTTCTCTACTGGAATGCATCCTACACCATGCACCGCCATGTGTTCCTTCTCTACTGGAATGCATCCTACACCATGCCCTGCCACGTGTTCCTTCTGGGATAGGCTCCCTATGGGGTTTTGTCACAAACTACGAAGGATGTGTTTCTCAGGTTAAACTCCAGAACCCCAGCACGATATGGTCCTTCCACGCACTTGTTAAAAATGCACCGCAAACAACCATTCGAGGTTTCTGTCAGAACTAGGTTCACTACTGGCAGAGAAACACGTGTGTACAGGCGCGTTATAAATGCCTTATCAACCTAAAGGCATAATTAGTATTAACTGTAGGCATTTATGTGTTACGCAGAGGCACCAAGGCGATGTGGCCATTTTATTAAAGAAACAAATAGGTCCGTCAAAAAAATATTCTCATTCATGCTGGTGGGGGGGGGGGCAGGCATCAACTTTGAAAGGGAAAGCTTTCAAAGTTTTCACAGGGGGAAAGTGCCTGCCTGCAACTGGAGGTATTTGGGCGGGGGAGGGGTGTAGTTTCCTTCATCGCTAGTGGCACATGGCACCTAATATTCCCTCCATCACTGGAAAGCAAGGCATCTCTCCTGGCATGCGCCGCCTCTGGGGAATTCACGCTACCTTTGGGGCCTCTCCTGTGCTCATGGGTGAATGAGCCAGTATTGGTGGTGAGAATAAATCAAGAACAAGAAGATTAAACCAGGTGCCTCGTGTGCTACCCGACTCCTTACATGTATGCATGCAATGCGAGAAGGCATTTTGTGTGCGCACTTGCTGGCTGAGGCGCGCGTGCAGCAAGCCGCGTGCGCCGCGGCTGCCTGCCTGCCTGCCTGCCTGCCTGCGCGGGGGAAGCTGCTGCAGCTGCCGCTGACCGGGCTCTCTGTCTGCTCTGGGATTTCTCCGCCGACCTTAAATATGCGGGTTATTTTTATCCTCCTACGTAGCAGCGCGAGAGGCCATCCCACCAGCAGCCGCCTCACAATGTTTCCCTTCAGTCGGGAGGGGAAATGGAGGTGGTCCAGGCTTCCTGCGAACTGATGGCGTCGAAGTCCGTGGAAGAAAAATGAAAAAAAAAACCTCTCACTTCTCTCTCTTGCATCAGCTCGACCGAGGGTAACTCTGCGCAATACTATGGCGTGGGAGGGAGTGCGGAGGCGGAAGACGGCTGGCAGCAGCAGTCAGGCGGACCCGGGCCAGAGAGGCGTGAAGCGAACACCACCACCACCAGCAGCGTGCGCGCGAGCCCCCTTCAGCCATTGGTGGCTGCGCGGACGCGCAGGGGAAGCGCGAGCCCCGTGCAAGCATCAGACGACCAGAACCGGGGTGATGTCAGGAGCCGCTCCAGGATTAGAAACCCTTAAAAGCTGCGGGACTTCAGAGCCCTCCGTGAAAACGGAGCGCAGCTGTCCTCCGGTGGAGAAAGTCCGAAAGGAGAGGCGCAGTCCCAGCGCCCCTCCTTCCAGGCAGACTCTGCCACAAAAACGCAACATGCTTGATGCGCCTTTATGTCTGCCCACAAACGTTTTTACACAGTCAGAGTTGTACTGTTTTGATAAAACTATACGTAAGTCCCGACATATGCGACAAAGCGTCAATTGTGTAATCCATAACCAATTTCGAGTGCCCGTATATTTCCGAGGTTTAGGGGAGCGCCAGGGGACCACTCCGGTCATGATAGTGCGCGGTACAGATATCCTTTAACATTAACATAGTACCACATGACGTACATCTTCATGCTCTGAAAAGCTTACAGTGACCTCACTAGCAGTCGCTAAATTAAACTCGAGTCAAAGAAACCGAAGTGAGACGTCACTCCAATTGTTTACGGCGGAACTTGTTCCCTTTCTGCTACTTCTTTCAGCCCATGCCGCCCTGCAACGTTTGTTTTGAATGTGGCACGCTCAATGTACTGCTTTATGTTTGAATCTGCCCCTTTTCTACAATTAACATGTTGGGAAAATGCGAGTGAAGGCAACGCTCGACCCATCTCAGGGAAACAGTTTCTCATTTCTTCGCATGGTGGCCCTGAGAAAGTGTTCCCCATCCAACGTTTTATTGGCTGGCACATTAATCTGGGGGCAGTGGGAGTGCCAAGGCGCAACGTTTAGACGTATGTGTTGTTAGGTAACCTAAATGAAAATTATTTAACATATATGATAAATAACATGTCTATAAGGAATTAAATTGTGCGCACCGAGACCAGATGTTTTTCAGTATTAGTTTAGGCTGCGTTGTGTTACAGCCTCCTCGGTCCAGGTGCTGCCTTTATTGCAAACAGTCGTTTTTCAAATCATGTAAATTCCAGCTGCCATGTGCGCTTGGCAGAGACCATTTACAATTGACTCTAAAAACAGGTACATTCCATAGGAATTCATTCTCATCACGCCTGTATGAAAATGCCATGCAGTAGTAAAAACCTTGTACAGTGTCAGTTGCATTCAGGGTCGGACTGGGGCATAACATTGTCTCGGGCACCAACGAAAAAGTGGCCCAGAGTTGCCAATGGGAATTCATTGCTTTTGTGACGCTGTTTGAATAGTCCCCAAGGGGGAGGTTTTTGAAACAATTTGATGCAAATTGTACATTTTAAAGAATATTTCTTCAGCAACACTGGTCAAAAGTATTAGCCCCATAGTGAAGTAACTCTTCAAACTGGCCCACATTAGCCAAAAAAGTGCCCCACTTTCACATGAAAATCTGGCCAACAAGCATTTTGCGTTTTTGGTTCGTCCATGGGCTTACTGCCCTATAAAGCTAGTCTGAGACTGCACCCAGGGTCGGACTGGGGCATAAAATTGTCTCAGGCACCAACGAAAAAGTGGCCCACAGTTGCAAATGAGAATTCATTCCTTTTGTGATGCTGTTTGAATAGTATCCAAGGGGAAGGTTTTTCATAAAATGTGATGCAAATTGTACATTTTAAAGAATATATATTCAGCAACAATGGTCAAAACTATTAGCCACATAGTGAAGAAACTGATCAAACTGGCACACATTGGCCAACAAAGTGCCAGACTTTGACCCAAAAGACTGGCCCACACAAGCATTTCGCATTTTTGGTTCAGCCATGGGCCTATTGCCCTATAAACCAGTCAGAGCATTAGGGGACTGTCAAAGTTTAAATGTTAGCACTTAAGTGCTGTGTGGTCCACTGCATGCAATGTTCTACTTTTACAAAACAGAGTGCAAAAGTATAGAGTAAAATAGGCAAAATCACCTTGGCGCTCATTTTATAATTTTACGTAAATAGATCTGAGGTGCAAACAGGCCCCCCCTCCAAGCAAATTTCATTATTTTCACTGAGGAGTGCAAAAGGGAGATGTAAAATGGTGGCAAAACCACCTTTATGCCTCACTTTGGCACGCCTCAATGCAACATGGGTAAACGCTGCTTGCCATTTATTTATGGCAGGCAGCGTTTACAATCGATTCCTATGGAAGCCACTTGCTTTTTGTTGACGTAACAAGCAAGCAGACACAATCGGATTCCATTGTATTTAGGCAAGTATGAAAATGTCATGATTGCATAAAACAGGGATTCAGAAAGGTAACTCCCATTCCACCAGCCCTCCTTTGCATTTAAAAAAAACACAAAAATGACCAGGAGCATAAATTAAACAGGCATAAGACCTTTACGCCTGTCTTTAGCACCTTCATTTACATTCAGGGGGCTTGGATAACAAGCCTCTTTGACTCTTTGCTTTTACAGTTTGTTAAAAAAATATATATATATCGCCTGAAAATGACATTTTGCAGATGGCATTTACAATGGATTCCTATGCAAGCCGCCTGTTAGCAGGTGCTAAATGGAGGCAGAGTCCATGGGAATCCATTTGTTTCACGCCTGCATGAAAATCTCATGCAGATTTAAAATGAAGGGAACTCTCAGAGCAGAGGTGGAAAGCACGGAGCAAAGGTTGAGACCACTCTGTGCCCCTACTCGGCCTTAAATCGGAAGAAATGTGTCCTAAGCAGTAAATCAAGGCATAAACCTTTACACCGTGCTTTAACACCGTGGTATACCGCTGCACTCTGTATAAAATGATCACCCATGTGGCATTTGAAGACTAAGGAGGAGTGCACATCAAAATATTATTTCCGCTTTGTGCCCCTACTCTGCCTCCAAATGTGTAGTAAAAATAACCCAGAGTGTAAACGTGAGGTATAAACGACTTCTGTCTTATTTTTATGCTTCACGTTTGCACTCCAAGGTCTGCAGGTGGTACCACACTAGGGCAGCAGACTGAAACAAGGCTCATGTGACTTTTAATGTAGTAATTACCCCTGTTTCAGGGGTTTAATGTAGCAATTGCTCCAGTGTCAGGGGGCTTACACGGCCGGTAATGGCCCAACCCGACCATAGGCATGAGCCTCTATCATGGCTCAGAGCTATTTGCTTCCCCGACAAGGGGGGGTCATAGCTTTTCACACCCTGGGGTTCATCCGGGGTGAGAATAATTGTATTATACATTTTCTTTCTATAGAGATGGGCTCTGCACATATTGCACAAACCCAATCACAAGTTAAAAAAAGATGGATGCCGCCATAGTAAATAGAAATGGGTCCGGATCCATTTTCACTTTCTGTGGTGGCATCCAGGGATGGGACAGAGCAACCAAGACTGGAGTAGAAAGTCCCTGTCCAGCAGGTAAGTGGGTAGGAAGAGATGGAGGAGGCAGGATGGTGTTGGATGTGTGAGAAACCAGAAAGCGTCTCACCCACTAGTTCCCGGGATCTGACATCAAGGTGGCCAGGATACAGCCATCAATTTTGGATCCAGTTCCTGGGGGTGGACCAGTGCAGGAGGATCACTTAGATGAGGGGTCTTCAGGGAGTGGGACACCGGATGGTGAGACACAGTATCCCTTTCCCTGTAACACCTTTTCCCCATCCTACCAGGTAGGATATTTAGGAACTCAACCCCTCCCCTTTCCATATATGAACATTTTCTCACAAACAGTTCACTTTGAGCAAAAATGGACTAACACCAGAGCCGTATACCTCACATGTCCCAATACAATGGTCAGGCAAGGTCAGGCATTTACTGATCATTACACACACCTGACTTCCATCGCACTTCCCCACATGGATAAAAGGCGGAGCACAAAAGCACACTCTGAGCGAGGCAAACCACCACACAAGGAAACAGCAGTTCCAAGGTGGGAGTTTAATACAAGGAGAAAGATGGCGAGACCAGAGAGGTTAGCAAGATGGGAAGTACCCGTGACCTCTAAAGAGCGTTACTTTCATGAGCCTTGGTAAGTAAGAAACCGAAGACCAGGAACTAAGGCTGATCAAACCTGCACATTGTGTGCGAGGTACCGAGGGCTCTCCCGTGTCGATAATCAAAGCAGGGAGGAGTGATTGCCGCTGTGTTACTGTCCTTGGCTCCTACAGCAAAGCAGTGTCAGAAAAGACAGCACAGCCGGTGAGTGGGAGAGACTAATACCAAACCAGGTTGTGTTTTGAACCAAGGTTGCAAGCAGCAACATTGTAAAAGGAGAACAGTGTGTGAGGCGTTTGCAAAGAGCAACACAGATATAGTTGAAAACTGAAAGGAGTAGTTGAACTTTATAATTGAACTTTGGGAGGCCAAGAAAAGATACTACACACAGAGTGGTTCAGCGCTAAATGGGTGCTCATTCGAAAGTCTCTGTTAGGTATTCAACTGATACTGAGTGTGCGAGAAAGGAATATTGAGATTGAAGTGGTCATGTAACGGATCAAACTAAACCCTGTGCACATTAAAAAGTCTTTAATAGTTTAAAGTACATCACAGTAGGTCTGGGCCCGGCTGAGGGAGACTAATTGAGTGAAAGAAAAGGATCTGAGCCGGGCTGAGGGGATCAGGGGTGGACCGTGAGTCAGCCAGGAAAGAATTATCTGAACATGGTTTGAAAGGGATCTGAGCCCGGAAGAGGGGGATCCAATGCTGAACCTTTTATTTTTAAAAGGATCTGAGCCCAGCTAAGGGGGATCCACGGTGAACACCCAAATTGAGTGCTGGAAAAGGAAAATAACATTTTTGTGTTGTTTTTGTATACCAGGCCCTCTGAGTCAATAGACTTGCAAGAAGTAAAGAGGTTTAGACAAAGAAGGTCTAGAACTGTGAATATGGAACTCTATCCGCGTGTCGCAGAAGCCAGAGTGTGTGCTTTGCTCGAGTGAACAGCCTTGTCTCATGCTGAAAACGTGGGGAAGGGAGGCCAATGGTCCGAACATCCTGACTTATCATTTTGTGAACACTTCTTTCTTTTTCATGAACATCACCCCATCTTGTTTTGTAAATCAGTGGTAATAATTGGCAATGTCTTTTTTTTCAGTATAGAGCCCTTTTCATTTGACAAGACTCCACTAGGACTGCATTATTATCATGTAATGGTAATAGCCTGCTCCAATCTGTAGATTTAGCTTTATATAGGTGTCATCTCTCCCATGTTAAAATTCAATAAACACCCTTGAACTGTGGTCACTTGTGTCTGTCTTACTGTTGATACCATGCCTTCCTTACAGATGTCTTGTGTGGTGATGGTGAGGCTGTCACGATCCATGCCCCTGAACCCCTCCGGTATAACAGCCCCCTGGCAGCAATGGGGCTAAAGCCCTTCTCACTGGCCCCAAGGGCCTTAAAAATCCGAAAGAAACATACATGGAGTCAGTCCTGGTGCCTTTGGTGCCAGGCTCATTATCTGGAATAAAGCAATACCAGTTTTGGACCTTATTCCAACATGGAGGCATATTACAAAGCTGAGTTCTGTAGAACCAAGCCATGCAGTCTAGTGTTCTGGGTGTGGCTGGGCCTGGAACTACTTGGCCTGGAACTACTTTACCTGGGCTATTTAAACCACACCTAAACAGCAAAACACGCTTCAAGTTATTCTGCACTCCTGCAGCATAACACTCACCGTGTCCAGTTCCTGCTCATCTGCTTCTCCGGCGGCCCGATCCTGAAGCCCTAGATGCGTATTCCATTAATAACCTGGAAGAACAAGAACAGCATTAGCAAGCAAGAACACTTACCTGTGAAGTAACCGGTCTTGAATCCTTCCTGCGCTTCGCTTACCTCACCCATCTCCAGAGTTCGCAGCAACCTGCAAAGGTAAAGAAACAAGGACAGCATTAATAACAATTCTTACCTGGGCAAGCAGCGAGTCTTGGCAACACCCTGCGCTTCTCTTACCTTGCCCATCTCCGGGTTTCACCACAACCTGCAAGGGAGAAGGAACAAGGTCAGCATTAACAAAGCACTTACCTGGGCAAGCAGCGCTTCGATCGCTCATCACTCCGGAGCATCACCGCAACCTGCACAAAGAAGAGAAGAGAACACAAGTTAGCATTAACACCAATAAACAGCGCAGCGCTCCACACATCAATAACTCACCGTGGTCTTCGCCATCGGCGCGGCAACTCTGAGATCGCAACCATCCCTGTGAAAACAAAAAGGGACAGTGTTAGGGAACAGCTAAGTGGAGCAAGATGCCGAGAAGACAGAGAAAACGGAAAGAAAGAAAGAGACAGAATAAAAATGGAAAATACATTATAACTCACCTGGAAGACAGCAAGCAGAGTCGGAGTCACAGCCGGTCTGGACCCGACATAAGGGCACATGGACCAGAGAAGCAACTCGGTCCAGGGAACGCCCGCACCAACCACGCACCCCTGCACAGAGACGCAGGACGGAGAGTTCAACGCACAAAAACCTAAGATGAGCAATAACCCCAAGGGAGGGGATTTGGACCAGAGGGAGGTGGGAGTCCACCCATCACAGAACCAGTATCTTAACCCTCCATTCTCCTGTTATAGGCGCTACCCAACATCTGGCACATAACCAAGCAGAGAGGGGTCCGGGATAGCGCTTAGACCTCCATCCAGTATCGTGTGGTGCCCCCGTGGATGCCAGGTGAGCGTAACAGAGGCTTCAGGATGGTGTCCCTTTTGTCTCCCCACAATCAAGGTGGTGGCACATGTGGAAGGGACTCAGGTGGCTGGGAAAATGCAGGAGGTACACAGTGTGTTCTTGCCTGTGTGTCCACCCACCTGATTGGCTAAGCACCTTTCCCAGGTTGCACATTCCACATTCTTTTCCAACAAGAAAGTAGGCCCACGAAGATAGCTTCTAGTTTCTGTGCATCGACTACCTTTCCTTTCACTTGAACATAAATTAAAACACAGACAAATGGTATACAAGCATAGTATTATTCTGTATGTGCATCAAGGATAGAAGTGTATCAAAAAAAGAAGTGGGACTGTGAACCTGGCACTTGGGCAAGGGATCCAGAGGATGCAAGTATCATGCAAGACATGTATCATAAAGGTGGGTAGCTCATGAGTTAAGTACTTTACTGAGACATGGGGCCTTCCGCAACTTCGAAAGGCATGGCCAGCTCAGTCCTTAAATCAGAGGACGAAAATTAAGTTTCAATACATTGGTTATTAATGCCTTAGAAGTAGCAGATATCTGGCATGAAGCTCTACATAAGAACGCACAATGTTAAGGGTTGGTGTTGGTGTGAATTGTAGACCGGCAAGTGAGTGGGATGACAAAAAACAAAAGCAAACATTTTGGTTGCACAATTTTCTTCTCTTAGAGAAGGAAACAATGTTCTTCTCTTAGATCAAAATGGATGTATGTTTAGATATTACTACTGTAAGAGTTTAGGAGTAACCCCTGCAAAATGTAGAAATTTGAAAAAAAGAGTGGCAAAGGTGTCCATTTAGATTTTTCCTCTATTGTTTAACTTGATAAAATACTTTAAGTTGTTGTACATATGAGGTGGTGGTAGTGTAAAGAGGATTTGATAGTTTATTTATTCTTTGGGCATGCTAGCATTTGTTTAAGTTCCCTTCTCAATGTTTTACCATTGTGCTGTTTTGACATGTTTCCCAATATCTAGGGCTTTGGGGTGCACTGTTTCCCATTGGGATGCAGGGGGCGCTTCCCTCTTCCAGCTAAACTTTGGCAAATACAGGCAGGAAACTTTAAGATTGGGAGGTGCCTTTTTTTTCCAGGTTACCTAATTTCAGGCAGCAATCCCACCTTTGCCATTGCCCATGCTCTCTTAACCAGAGTTAAGGACATCATTTGGACCACATGCCTTTAGTTAGGGCAATAGAAGGTAATAGTCTCATATAACCAGGATCTACATTACAATGCAGCCCAATTTGCAATGCCAATAAAGGTATGAAAATAGTTTTTTTTAGTACTAAGCCTTGACATCAAGGCCATAATACATAGAATGGTGGATGGCTCATCAACCACACCCAATAATGAATTATCAGTGGCCCTTAGACAACAAGAGTTTAACTCAAGTTGTCTATGACACTGTAGATCCGGAAATAAAAAAAAACAGGTGTGGGTCAATTAGGTTCGTCTCCAGCCATGTGACTGTCTCTCTAGCTAGATTAGAATTCTGAGCTTCTGGCTCGCCTAAACACGTGCAGAGTTGCACTTTCTTATACTGATGCTAGAGGGAAAAAGCAGCATTAAACAAATCTTGCCTTGCTGGGGTGGGTGGTGTCTGCCTGACTTTCTGTCATGCCCCTACCAGGCAGGCAGTTGGGTAAGGGACATTTCAGAAAGTTGCAGGCGAGGTCAATGTCGGTAATTCTACCCCTTCCTTCTTTTCTTCCTCCCCCACCCTACATTCAGATAGCAGAGCAGGTGGACCACTCCATTAGTGTCTGTTCCTAAAAAGAAGGAATCTTGAACCTGCGCTGCTGCTATGCAGGACTGTCTATCCTGGCCTTTGCATGCTTCTTTTTGATGTTGGGACGGATGATGAAAGTGGGATACCGGGTACGGTTTGCATATTGTAGAATTTGTATTTATTGAAAAAAGGAAGTCAGTGCTTTGACAAAAAGTGCAGCAAATGGGACAATCAAAGTGTAGAACAATACCCACGTGGTGTTTTGCAAAAGTTTGAGTGAAAGATGATAGGGTTAATACTCGGGTACAGAAGGGAGGTACAGTGCTATTCACTGCAGGGGTTAAAACAGCTTTTACTTTTAGAAGAACTAACTTGCTGTTTGCCCGCATGATACCTTTTGTGTGAATGAAGCAACAAATGACTGCTCTGTAATAATTGCTTAACTTGTAGCCACAGAAACTGCAATTCTAACAGGAACTGCAGTGCCTAGCTGATAGCTTTGCTGACACTTTGACCTGTTTAGAAAAAAAAACCTTCTGTGCAAGTCTCTAAGTGCTAAATTCAGTCCAAGCACTGTTAGCTAATAGACGCTCCCACACAATTTACCTGCGAGTCCCTGCTAGCACAAGTCTTTGAGAGCTTCTGAAACTCAGGCCAAACGCCCTGCTGACTCTGGGGCTCTGAGTTGTATAGTTACTCAAGCAGACACCAGCCGCTTCGCGGCACATGTTAACTGCTCTTTAATACATCTCACGTGAATAGAAGGCTGTTACAGCCTCTGCCATTGGCTGAAATACTTATTGGGACTTCAACTCCCAGAAGCACCAACATCTCTCTTAAAGGAATGTCAGGCACTTCAGCGCCGGAGCTTCTGGGCCAAGCCAGTCTTGCACCGATCCTCGCCATCCACGGCGTCCGGTGCACACCACGCTGCCCAGGAACCGCAGCTAATTAAAAACAACCATGGGGCAATTATCCTTCGACATAGCTGCCACCATCATGTGTAACTACCAAAACACAAAGCTCGCCAAAGCAGCTTGTTAGCCAATTCTCGAAAGAATCAGCCCCGACACAAGAACTACTACTACAGAAACACTTGCAATTGGGAGCCGTGAAAAAAGGCCGTCACAGAACCTTAACAATAAGAAAGAGCCCTCCCAACCTCCTCCAGATCTAAAGATCTGTCTCCTTAATACCCGTTCAATCAACAAACACACCATCAGTGTTCATGATAAGATATCTGCAGAAAATATTGATATCATGTGTATCACCGAGACCTGGCTAAAAGAATCCGTCGGTCCCACTTGCGACCTAGCAGTCCCTGAGGGCTATACTATATACTATACCAACAGAGAATCAGGACAAGGGGGTGGCATGGCTGTAATTGCCAAGGACACCATCCAACTGTTCTGTACAGAAATCCTCCACCTTAAACACCTCAAAACCAATAATGGTAGTCTAAACCTAATTGTTGTCTACAGACCACCCACCACTATGCCCAATTTCAATGAAGAAATAACACACCAACTCAATATGATCAAAGGACCCAACAACGCCACTCTACTCCTAGGAGATCTCAGTCGGTGGCGGGGAGACCCCAAAGACAGAGAGCCCATTAAACTGGAGAAAGTCTTGAATAACATCGAATATCAAGTGATGAACACCGATCCTACCATGGACAATGGTCATCTTCTGGACTGGGTTGTTACCAACAACCTCATATCCCAAGACTATAAAACTGACCCATGCATCTGGTCAGACCACTATAGTGTGACCTTCCATATCTCCCCCTACCCAAAAACCCAAACTTCCCAGTCTCCCTATTAAAAAATCATTGCGGAATTGTAAAAACATCAGCAAAGAGCATATGAGGCAATGTCTAGATGCATGTGAAACAGAGGGAAATAATGAAGACTCATGCGAGGCCACCCTATCCAACCTACTGAGCCATCTTCAGGCCCTAGTGGACCTAGAAGCTCCACTCCAAACTAAAACCTCTAGACCTAAAGAAAAGCAACAAGAGTGGTTCACAGAGGAACTCCTCGAACAGAAAAAACACAAAAGAAAAAGGGAAAATGAGTGGAGAGAAAAAACCACGCAGGACAATAAAACACTCTGGAAAACCAGTGAAAAAACCTATAAAGAAATGATAATTGAGGCAAAGAAAAACTACTATGACAAACAGATTTCAACGGCAGCTAATTCCACCAGCAAACTCTTCAATATATTGAAATCTATTGATAAACCAAAAGGCATCACCCCCACCTTCTCGCCCACCCAAGAAGAATGTGACGCAACCCAGATAGCATTTTCTTTACAAAATCAATAAGGCCAGGGATATTATAGCCAAATCCCAAGTAGCCACCAAGTCATCCATTCAAGACGTACCAGAGGAACGTACCCACCGGACGACCCAATTTAGGTTCAAGCCCATTACTGCCAATGACATTATAAAAGCTCTGGCATCCATGAAAGCCACCACTTGCGCGGAAAACATACTCCCGGCCAACATCATCCTACCGGCGCAATACAAATAAATAAAAATAAATAAATGAAAGAATATGCATGATAATAATGATTGAGCACCACAGTCTAAACATCTCGTTTATAATGTTAATGTATAGATACAGATATTAGTGGTGACGAGGATGGGATCGATATTCATTTTTCACCTTTGACAAAGCCAACATGCAAAACGATGCAAGAAGCCACTCCACCACCTCCTTCTCTCCGAAACCCGGGTAAACCTCTGATTTCCTGGAGACAATAAAAAACAAAGTTTGACACATATGTTGATGCTATGAATGGGTTAAAATGTACTGCCGCCTGGAAAAGAACAATGCTACTAAATAACATGGGAGTTGGACAATGGAGGGTATTTGCAGGGCTACGAAAAGCAGAGTCCCCAGAAGATCAAAACAAATGCATTTAATAAAGCAAATAAGGGACTGGAGAAGAGATACCATTAAAAAACAAAGTGTCATCAATGAAAGCACAAGAAAAGTGGAAGGTGTTTTTGAAAGATCTACAAAGGCAAGGGTCAATTGAAGAAGTTGAAGAAACCCAATGGCCAAACCCAACAGTTCTCAAAAACTGCAAATCCAAAGCACTTGAACTCTGCATCGTCCTGCACTGTCTGAATATTAGGATAATGATGCATAGCTATCCAATGCCTAAACTCAATATGAAAATTGCTTCCCATCAAACACCAGTACAAGATAAGTTGAAGTCACTGGTGGCATTCATTTCTCTGTTCTGAGCTTTCAGATACACAAGGACACCACTGCTTTTGTCACCCGCAGCAGCAGTATTTCAAAGAATGATGGATATGCTACTGAGGGACATAGAAATAGTTGTTGACTTTTAAGATTGTATACTCATATACGGACAGACAATCAAGGAAGACAATTAGAAGCTGAATGAAGTATTAACAAATCTACAAAAAGCAGGACTAAAATTGCATAGAGACCATTGCCTATGCCATAAGTGCAAGGTGGAGTACCTAGGTTACAATGCATCAGCTCCTAGCATCAAGCCAAAAGCTGATACTCAGGCAGTTACGACAGCAGCACTCCCCAATGGCAAGGATCAAGGGAAGTCTTTATGGGATTAGCCGAGTACTATGCAAAAAGTACTATGCAAAATTCGTAGTACATTTTTCTACAAAGGCAGAACCATTGCGTAGACTGTTGAAAACTTGTGCAGAGTTGAACTCGGAAAAAGATACAGGTGAAGAATTTGGTACTATCAAAAAAAGACATTGCATCTGCACCTTTTCTCCACCCTTTTGTACCGATTGCAGTGGATGTCCATGCCCGTGGCCTCAGATCAACCCCAGACAAGAACAGTACATGTGGCCAAGTGGCAGTAGCTTTTTCTTCCAAATTACTGTCTGATTCTGAAATTAACTATTCAGTGATCGAAAAGGCGATGTTGGTATGCGCATGGGTGACAGCATATTTCAGGTCACACGTTTAGCGCAGAGCCTTCAAGCTAATAATGGACCATAAACCACTAGTCCACATGATCAATTATTGAGGAGCAAAGACGCGTACCCAGAGGTTAGCTACACTGCAGCATTTATGGTTTATGTTCCTGTTCTTACCCGTTCACCACCCGGCATATGTCATTGGTGTGCGTTATAAATCAACATAATATAACACAACATTTCATAAAACAATGCTCTTATGTAAAGACACCTTATTCTAGGGCTGCCTCTGCCATCTCTTATTGCCTACCTTTTAAGAGATTTATGTTAAAAATGACATCCCGTTCTTAAATAACTACAAATACAAAATACAAAAAGGCTGTCAGGGACAGGGGGGGATCATTCCAGATTGTAGCGCTGCAGTGGACTTTTTTGCCTTTTTGAAGTTTTCACCAGCTGTTACACCCCAACACACCCACACGCAAAGCAGGAAACTGCCAGATCAGTTACCTTTGCGCTGACCCTCAGGTGCAAGTACACGCACCATTCAAACAGTGTGTGTGGTCCCCCTTAAACAGGCCTGCGACTCAGGGAGCATGCCCTGGGTCCCCCGTAACTGTATCCGGCACCCTGAAAACATGCTTATGAATAATCGTGGCTGAGCAATAACTCTGGAAATGTAACCCCTACATTACATCAGAAACACGATTGAGTACATGCACCCCAAAATCTGACATGCAATCCCACCTGCACGCTGAAAATCTGACGCACAAGAGTACTTATGACAGCCTTTATGGAATTAAAGATTTACTAGTCACCTTTTAGCGCGCCTTCAGATATTGTTCATAGAGTATAAATAATGTTCATACTGCTAGATTATTTTGTCATAAAGATTTTTAATGCATGAACACGTGTTTTACCAAGTCATTTGGCTCATCAGGAGGGTTTCTAGGATAAACAGAAAAACCTTTTCAATTACATAAACCTACTGTATTCATAACTAGATGCTGGTGTAACAACACAAAATAAAACCCCAAAGCATATTTTGGCATAAAGCATTCTTAAACATAGGATATGATTCTCAATAAATAAATAAAAGGAAAATCAGGCAGTTGTTCTTATTTAATGATTATTTAAGATTGCAAATGACATTCAACCTGTGTTTGTAGCTTGAAAGTTAATTTCGTAATTGTATCAATAAAGATGATGATCTTACCTTATTTTTAAATGTTTGTTTAAAGAATAAATGGATTTAGTTTTTTTCAAAAAGGCCTTTCGTTCTCAGACTATTCTTCAATGGTGCCCAGTACGTGTATCTTGAGACTACTTTAGAAATGGAGTGGTCATAAAGTACAATTTCATAATGGTTTCCCTTGCAACATGCTTTCGCAGATAGCAGTTCTTCGGGTGGCGAATCCTAAGAAGGACTTGCGTGGGCATTTCCCAGTCGAGACGTTGCACGATCGATTCCATGAATACGTCTCTTGCCGTGCAATAGTGGGCTTGTGAGGGGAATACGTCTCTTGCCATGCAATAGTGGGCTTGCGAGGGACTGCCTGCATGCCATCCCTCGGAACGCCCACTTCTTTGCAAGTTATTCCCCACTTCTGGTGTTCAGCCCGCTTCCCTGCCCTCTGCGCAGTCCATGCCCACCCAATGCTTGGAGTCTCACGCAAGGCCCTCGACGGCTCGCACATGGGTGCCAGTCCATCGCAAAATCCACGCAAGTCCAGGAAAAGTCCTGCGCATTAGATTCCATGAATCGACAAACAGAGTTGCACACAGAGATCGAGTGCCAGTAACCTATTTTCTGCGCAAACAATTTTTATGAATCGGCCCCTGTATGTCTATGAACAACCGCAACGAAAATGACCAAGAATAGCCCACCATGCCCATTTCAAGTGGCATAGTCTTTATGTGAAGAGATTATTCTGAGCGGCGACATTTGATGCTTTTAGTGGCTTTTTTCAAATAATCATTTGTCCACCCATCGCATCGTCTCATGTCTTTCTTTAGGGGGTCGGTGGGTCAAACCCTTCTGACAAAGGGTGGTTTGGGTGCATTGTCTTAGTAAATACATCTGCGTACTGGAAATACAATGCGCAAGCATTGATTTTAGAAGCATATTGGTTTCTTTTTTTTACAGATATTTTAAAAATGGAAGGTTAAAGCCTTTCTTTTTAGTGCTGTGAATGATTCACAAAGGTTTTGCTCTGGAAGATATGAGGAGATGTTCAGAGCATTTCACACTCATGTCAGCCCTTTCTGCACCACCTGCACTGGCACAAAGCTGACGATGCTGTGACCATCATCGTGGCTCAATTTAGCAAATCTGCCTGGATCCATTTCTACTGCAATTGAGCACCTCAGAGATGCTTGCGTCGTACACCAGTACTCCTGCGATCTTGTTCAACGTCTCGGTTAGGATGACTTGACCCAGCAGAGGCCGGCCTTGTTTGATTCGAAGCACCCATGACATCGATTCGCACTTACATAACTTAAAGAAGCACAGCCATGTCTATGCACTACTATTAGTTTCACATGGACATTTCTGAGTTCCAGTGTGCATGAACATGCTAGTGTTTTTGTCATCGTCATTTTTCACAGGCGATCTTTGGTAGGTGCTTTAGATTCTCTGCTGCGTTAAGCCCACATTCTGGAAAACTTAAAAAATAACGGCCTTTTTATTGCCTTAGTGAAAACTCATGGCCTCCAGTTGACTCCGGGTCTGTGCCGTTTCATCTCATCTCTGTTGCATTGAGCAATGTCACAACTACACTTCTGCTTTTCACACTGACCTTGGAACTATGAATGCCAAGATGCGCTTGTGGTCAGATTCTGATTAGTTCAAAGGTGTCTTGATGATGCATGCTACATACCGAACGGTTCAACACAATATGCAGCCTTTTTTTTATTTTTTTTTATTTATTTGAACTTTACTCAGTAAAGTCTGAGTTTTGTCAAAAAACCTTCTCGATCTTGCACACCATAAAAGAAGGCGACCAACGAAAGGTCGCATAGCAAAATACCTCCCCTATGAGGGGCTGACCAGGCCACGGTCCGACTCCTAAACCCTGTCCGAGAAGCTAAAAAGCCTCATTCAACAGGATCAAAGACCGTCACCGAAGGACTTTCAGTCCGAAGACTGTTGATTTGTTCAAATACTAGGTCGATGAGTTTGGCCAGAGCCAGGGTCCATCTTGTGTTCTCGCCCGATATTAGTCTATTCCAGAGTTCCTCTGCTTGGAAAATCCACATATTTTTGGCCAGGGAGGGGAGGTATAGCTTTCTGTTTTCCGTTGTGTTGGGACACTCGACCACGAGGTGCTTTAAAGTCTCAGTAGCAAACTCGTTTTTACATAAACGGCAGCGGCTTTCGGCTCCAGTTCTTCTTATAGTTATGATCTCTCTCATAGGGAGGAGGTTGAGTCTCGCTCTCATGACAGAAATTCTCAGCTTCTTATTTGGAAACTTTACGCAGTACTGGAGAGGTTTTTTCCCCTTGTTGAAAGTGGATGGGAGATGTTTCAGGAGTTTATTCTCCACCGCTTTTTCTGTTGTCAAAATCCAGTCCATGTCTTCCGTCTTTTTTTAAATTCTTTCTGGATTTTCTTTTAGCTCTTTCTCGGTACATTCAACTTTGCTCAGATCATTTTTTCTCGCTTCCACCCATTTAATCAAAGCCATATATTTGCCTAAATCAATTTCTTCCCGTATGGTATTATATGTCTGACATGATGATTCGTCTGTAGAGGCGCATGGCACTTTGATCCACTGTCGATGCTAATGATATGAGCCCCAACTCTCTCCTTATCGCTGGCATAGCGGTAGATTTGGGTAGGCCTAAGACTGTTTTCCAGAGGTGGCCTTCGATTTTGGTCCAGATGTTGCGCTGGAGATATAGCGCACACTCCGTTCCATAGGTCAGGGCCGGAACAACTTTAGCGTTATAGAAAGTTATTGCCGGGATCAGGGAGAATTTGCCATATTTGCGATCCACTGCTCTGGTTTGAGTAGTCATTCTTTTCACTTTTTCCCAGAGTTGGTCAACAAGACTCTTTTCCACACCTGAACTGTCTAATTGAATCCCCAGATATTTAAAGCTGGTTACAATTTCAATTTTTGACTCGTCCAAGAAGATCTTTAGATTTTTCGTCTTTTTGCAGGGGACTTCTCGAGCACCATGACCTTAGTCTTCGATTTGTTGAGTTCCAGCTTTTGAGTTGGCTGTCACTCAGTTTGGAGAAGCATAGTGCAGAAGTTCTCTTTCCGGAAGCCCACTCCTAGGCACCTTCACTGAAAACATTGTTTAGGTTCTCCCAATAATACAATAAGGGTCTTGGAAACATTCACTATTTGCTGTCCTTTGCAAAGACCAATGCTTGGGCTGTCTATCTCTCCAGGAAGGGGTATGTAGGCAGGAACACTTACCAACAAAGCTAGAATTATTCTCCAGAACACACACTAAAATATAAAGAGATTTAAGCGGAAGGTGAACAGGGACGTCATTTCACCAAAATGCCAGGAGTAGCGGAAATGACATCACATTACCCTTGACCCCATGATGACATCACAGGAAGTGATGTCAGTCATTTGACACCACCCCAAAGTGATATCGCGGGAAGCGATGGAACACAACTTTTCACCAGTTGACAAAACAGGAAGTGGCGTCACATCGCATTGTACACTACCAAAAATATGGTTACGATATCACTATAATGTGATGTACATTTCATACAAGAATGGACCGCCATATGTATCGTTAAGATCAGTGTATGTAGGCCCATATTCTCATATTACCAAATTACTGTGAAGGCAAGCATACGTCCATGACGACATGACAATGATGTGTTGTTGTATAGCACTTACGCTTAAGCTCTTTTTATAGAAAAATATACACCCAATATCACCCAACCTGTGTTGGTGCTCATTTATCGACCGCAAAAGGATGAAAGGCTGAGTTGAGGGGTTTAAGAACAGACTAAATCAGTGATTCACCACCTGAGGTGTGCCTGAAATAAACCTTTAATGAGTCTAGCAATTATTGTATAGAATTCCAGAAAGACACATTATTTGGTATTCCTATTCTTTCTTATTTAGGTCAGTGCTGAAAGTGTTAGATTTGTGGCACTCCTGTTCTTATCTTTCTTCTTTTTTTAAGGGGCCTGAGCAAGAAAGCCAGCCTTTCCAGAAGTAAAGAGCCACATGGGGCTGGCCACAGCCCAGGAGCTTCCATTACAAAAAAAAAAAAAAAAAGATTTTATTTTTTTAGAGGTCGCAAGGGAGACCACAGAGGTCGCAGTTGCGACCTCTGGCGACCCCTAAATGACTTCTCTGAAGGTGAATCAGGCTAGAAGGCTGTCGTTTTTATACATGTCATGGCGAGGTAGCTCTTATTATCCCTCATCACAAGTGTATGTGCTGTTTGTCAGGAGACACATGACGTAGCATGAGGGCTCACAATATGTGAGGTGGAGGATCTTGGTTCTCAAGTGGCTATCCTTGGGGAAGCATGGTGATGGTGCCTCCCCTCAGACTGATGGCTGTTCTAGTTCTGAGGAACTTCCGCCATCCTAGGAGCTGTGAATCGATTGAGGAATTCAAGTATCCTCGGGTTATCCACACTGCATACTCCTGCCTTACCTTTTCTTCCATGTCTCAAAGTCCTGTCTCACACGATATATAAGCAAGCTGAAAATTGTGGCAATCTCAGAAGATAGAGCAGCAAGCAAGGAAAACCAGCCACGTTTGTCCTTGATAAGGATGCCTCCACTACGTGCGTTTTCATATATGCATGCGGCTCTATATTATCGTCCAGACCACCCATGGTCATGCGACAGGGCATGTTGTAGCTGAAAGACATCCTGGAATCTATAAAAGATGATTCTGTGGGGAAATGGCAATATACACAATTCTTTCATTATGTAGTTCAAACATATGCATGTTTAGCCTTCTTCTGAAGTTCCTATGCTCATGGGCTGGCTCATGTGCTGATGATGGTAGGGATTTCAATCAAATGTCACTTGCAATAAAAAAAAAGTATGATGACATACTGCTCTGCCAGTAAGTACACATGCATGTGCTGGATGTCCTTGCTTCGGTTTTATATCTTAGATCCACCAATTGGAGGCCACTCCTCCAAAAGACCACCCTTTTTTCTCTGTCTAAGACCAGCATCCAAATAGTGGGATTTACGGCCCATCAGGGGGTCAGTTTCATCCCCAACCCCTGCTCGGTGCTGCTCCCCACCCTGCTCCCACCCATCTCCCACCCCAGCAGTAACAAACAGGTTCCTGCTGGTTCCCCCAACACTTACCGGCTCCATCGCTGGAGGGATTTTACCACCTGCATTGACACCTCTCCCCTGTCGCCCTCCTTTTTGCCCTTCCGATCAGCAAACACACACACACATACACACACGCGCACACACGTGCGCCTGCACAGTTGCACGGCCGTGTCTACTCTTTTGGGTGGCAAGGACTGCTTCTTGTTCTGGCATTTGGCCATTTAGGAAGCATTTCCTGAAAGGTCTTTAATAAAGACAGCCCTGGAAATGTTTTCTAAAGACTGAATTCCATTATTTCATGGTAAGTACTGGACGCATTGTTGGCACCTGAGAGAATTACCTACATTGCGATACATACATCTGAGACGAGAATATAAATAAGAATATAAATCCTGCAACACACAGCAACTTTCCAAAACCTCACAAAATGTGAACCATAAGTGATGCTGCTGAAACAATAAACAATGCTCAGTTGCACCCTCTCAGCCATCACTTTAATTACTCTGGAGGTCAAAAGATTTGCTAGGAACACTGTTAAATCCTCAGTTCATTTGGGCTAGAAATGGATGTCGATGCTGCACTTCAAGCTTGCATACTCTGTTGGTAGGCATTGGAATGGCCAGCTTTGGGACTGATGCAAACAAGGGCAAACAGTATGGCACAATTACTCCAGGAATGCACATGCACCATTTTCCCCTTACCCGCATTGCCAGCTTTTGGTGAACATTCCAGCTACCTCATCTTACTAAGGATGTGCAGATAAAAATGCAGATATTTCATGCAAGAAAATGTGCAGAAGATTAAAAACCTCAGGAAATTAATCGAGAACCACTTTGGAAATTATGGGTATTTTCACAGTGTTAGACTGGTGGTTGTACCTGCCTGAGAGCTGTCCTGATATGGTCCTATGTCATTCCATTGCCTGTTTTTTTTTGTCACAGTTTTTTGCCATTGATTAGTTGCCGCAAAACTCATCAAATTCTTTTTGCAGGGAGGCATTCCCCACCAAGACCTACTTCCCAGTTATTTACACCCCCCACCCTTATCCTTTATATATTTTTCCATACATTTTTACATCAAAAAATCGGCAGCAAAAAACGATGTGAAAAAACAGGTGATGAATGAATGCTGTATACTTGATATTGGGTGTGCGTAAGTGTCCGTAAGTGAAGGGAGCCTTTCACAGGCTTTGACCAACCATAGCATTCTTCATTAAATGGTGTGAATGTGTGGAGTTTGCTGGGATTTTAAGCCCAAACACCTAGGCAGGAGAAAGACTTTTGTGAGAGAATACAAAAAGAGAGCACATCCAACTTTTGAACAGATGATTGAAACTTAAATTGGAAGTAGATGATGGAAAATCTCTTTAAGAAAGACAGGACTGAATGGTGCCTTTCCCAAGACAGAACCAGAATACCTGAGAGGGATTTTGGGAGCAGGTGGGTGGGCTGAAATCAAGAGCATACCTGATGGTGCTGCCTGAAGCCGGTTGGTGTCCCTTCTTGCTCTGGACCTTGGACAGACAAACCAAAAGTAAGTGCGATGATCCCAAAGTATTAAGACACATGTCAGACTACATAATTAAATCCCTTACAGCAATTAAACATACTTTGTGGAACCATGTATGCAAGCTATGTTACTGAGACACGAATACAGTAGAATGAGTATGTGCTCATATGTTAGTGCCGATATTGTTTTTCTGAGTCCAATACTTGTCAATGATATCAGAGAAAATGAAGGGGCATTTTTGTTTCACACTTTATCCTAAGAAATGTTTTACCTTTTTGAATTAAATAGTCAATGCCAGTTTGTGTGGCTATGATGTACAATGTTTTATTTGATTGTCTAGAATGGTTATTCATATTTGTAAACAAGCTGTTTGTATGTATTTGATATACTGTGGGTGATGTCCCTAGCAATGAATGTTAGAGAACTACCTTGAATTCCTTCAATATTATTTTAAATAAAACAAAACATTTAAATTAAAAACAGACTGTTTCTTGTCCCAGATTGTGGGGTCAGAATGTTGTGGTGGGTGATATAAGAGCAGGTGTATTTCTTGATAAATAAATCAAACAAGCGGAATGTAAATATATTCCATAGATTTATTTTGATCATACTTGGTTATTTTATTTTATTTACTTTAATTATTTGACCTGGGAATGTTTGAAAGCTACAATTAATCTTAGTGCTTACTTTCATTCTTGTATTAATTTAAATGTTTTGTTTTATTTAAAAAACATAAATTCCTGCAACTTAACATGTATCCCAAACCTCCCACCCCACCCACTGTGATCGGTCATGATGCTTCTTAGACTTGGTCATATCCCTGGTAATATCCATACCATACAAAGTGATAGCCTGCTTTCTAACTATGTAGTACTGGATAGTGCAACAGAGATACTATCAATGGCCCCTTTTGGCACTTCAACGAGATGGCCAATCCCCTGGCAGCCAGATGTAGGAGAAATACAACTGTATTTTTCATTTGTTTTTTTCCTGTGACCCCCCGGTAACAGACCCAGCAAGCACACCTTTGGGATATATTTCATAGATTGATGTCACTGCAGATGTGGTCAATTTTTATATGAAAACCAAACTGAAGAGCTATATTTTGAAGAATGAATTCCTGAATAAGTGCATTAATCACATTGACAAAAAAGTATGAAACCCTTTGAGGGTTGGAACATGACAACGTGGTATGGAGGGCTTATGGGTGTGGTGAATTAGAGGCACTCCCTGTCCACTGAAAGATTAATTATTTTGTCTTCCCTTTGGGGATGCCAGAACCCAAAAAATCTTAACGGCACTTCAAGTCCCAGTAGCTATAGTTCCGTCTCAGCATACTACATGGAGTGAAATTAAACTCCAACTGCAAATGGTTACGAAATCCAACACAAACACATACCAAGAAAGATGGAAGATTCCAGGCTACCCGAAGACTGTGCATCATGTGAGAACACAGTACCCATTGAATCAGCCAACACAAGCATCCACAGAGCACCATGGAACTGTATACAGACCAATAGGAAAGTAACTGTGTTTGAACACCACCCCATCCGTGCCCCCTTGTGACTGTCTTTTTTTAATATAATGGTTTTGTAGCTTGGTGCACAGCTTTAAAACAGTTTTTTAATGAGTGTCTGTTAACCAATTGCACAGCATACATTTGAAGCCATGGAAACGGCTATGAATAATGAAGGTAATTTGGTAGAGGAAAGGGGAAAACAACCCAAAACCCCAAAATATAGGAGAAGTAGAAAAGGAGACCATTGAGAGAGAGAAAAGAGATGGCAGTAGAGGGCCTGGTGATTGGGCCTGTTGGTAGCAACCCAGAGCAGAAATATATTAGAGAGAAACCATAATAATTGTGTCTGTGACAAGGCTCCTCACATTAAGAGAAGGCGGCTGTGTCTGTGCTAATGGAGGAGGCGGAAGAAGCCTCAACAGAAGCAGAAAGGCAGGGGAAAGAGTGTGGAGTCTTATCCCAGAGAGTGTACGAGGGATGAAGAAGAGAGTGAAAGGGACATCTTATTATCTGGACCCTCATTGAGGATCGGAAGGGTCCTCTAAGCTCCTTAAGGAGGAAGAAGAGGGTGCATTGTTGGATAAAAAGGAGACAGTAAACCAAACCTAAGGCAGGGGAGGGAGCATGCACCCTGGGCTTTGAGAAAGTGGATTTTAGGAAAAGGTCATGATGAAGCTAGGAAAACCAAGAAACATTTGTCGGGTCTGAATCGAAAGTGTTCTGGGGTGTGGATTTCTTGGGGAGCATCTGTTTGTATTCTGTTTATAGACTAGAGTGTGGAAACAGAGAAATTGACATGAGGCCGGGAAGCCCAAATGGAAACACACCAACACAGGTTACAAAGGACCATATAAAGCGCTTTATTTCAAAGTTACAAAGTTACCAAGTTATCAAGGTCAATTGACATGCGAATAGCTATTCGGCCCTCTGACTAACACACGAACCTTCAACGTTAGGTTCGCACTGAAAGTGGGAGAGACCGATCATCGGGATGCTTGGGTTTTTATACATTTAGTACTGCATTGGCCAGCCCTCCTACAAGTTAACCATTTCTGGAACCATGGCTAGGGTTCGTAGCCAGGTCGAACATACAATCTCCATATATTAGATCGGTTCCGCTGATACAGTTACATATTTACACCTAGGTTAAACAGAGGACAGGGTCTTAGTTCATGACCCTAACAAGTAGCCTGCGGACATATTATTCATTCACGTGTGCGGAGGTCACCATGGCCGAAGTCTTACTCGCAATGTCATTCGGCCTCCATTTTGTGATTCGGGGTGACTTCCACACTGCAAGAATACCTAAAATGGCGGCTAGATCCAAGATGGCAGCTTACACGATACATTAAGGTCAAGACCTTGCCGCGGAACCTATGTTCACAATATTCTTTAGACAGCTTGGCGTAGGCCAACATACATTTAAACAATGCGATTGGGGTCACAATATTATATCGATTTCCACAGACCCTCCTTTTGGCCTATGCCAAGTGCTAAAACATAGTTTTCTAATACTTTCGAAAATACTTGAAGGCATTATCATTCATAGGTTCCGCATCATTGTCTGAAATATCAATAGCCATAAGGTCGTTCGTAAGAACTTCTTGCAACATGAACTCTTTAGATGCTGTCTTCGGAGTGTATATCTTTCGCCCTATTGCGCTCATTACCTGGGCACAACATTCCCCCATCATTCCGCATATACTTGGGAGGCATTGAAAACAACAGCAAAGAAATAACAGAGTCCCTAAAATACCTAAAATGACAGAAAGCACCTTCCACCCCCAAGATCGCAGAGAATCCCAAAACCAGGTACTAAGGCTCCAGTCTCCTACAGGGATATGGACTTCAGAACTAAGAATATGTAAGTTCTGAATTGCTTTAAATATTGTTGGTGAAGAATCTGGTACGAAAACGCAACAAGCGGACCCCACTAATTTACATACTCCACCTCGTTCGGCTAAAATGACATCTAATGCCATTCGATTTTGCAGTGCTACCAATCTTATCGCCTTTTGCTCTAAGGTCATATTGTAAAGTATGTCCGTGGTCCGGTTGATCGTTTTCTCCAATACCCTCGCTAATCCCCTAATGTTTTCTGAATTTGCTATTTGTCCCCAAAAGGGGACTACTGATTTGGCTATATCCCCGAACACTTGTCCGGGGGTATCTCCATCACTATCTCGTCGCGGGCGAGCCTTGGATACCTCTAAGGTACTGGCTATAAATACACCTGGTACCAATATCCCTAAATAACAAGTCCCCTGCCAATCCTTGGGCAACCAGGGAAAAGCTAAACTACCACAAACAAAATAAACGGGTCCCCCTACATACAAAGGCCTATTTTCCCCAGTCAAATTTACAATATGTATACAAGGCTCGAAATCTCCCATTGGCCTAGTGCCATTTCTTTGTACACAGAAAGGGACAGAATCAGGATTGTGATTTACAGAATAAGAAGGAGGCATGGCATCCTTATTGCCTATCGGAGCCATCTTGAAAGAAACTAGATTTTGGAAAGGAAAGGAAAGTTTATCAGACGGCCTAATAGAAGCGATATTAGGTCTACTCCTATTTGCGAAAAGCGAGCATCCCAGGGGAGTCAATTCACGTCTCTCAAATTCATTCAAATTAGTGCCATCGAAGTTCCCTGAGATGCTATCATTCCATCGGCCAAAGAAGAGTGCTCTAAGAGAGGCATAGCAGGAAGTCGTTAGAGGTAAGGGATGTATATACCATCCCAGTCCCTTGTTCCCATGTTGTGGCAAATGCGTGCAAATCCAACAATTACTCTTATTAAAAATAGCATGCGTAGCATTCATCACTATCATCAGAGTGTTATTATAATATTTCTGTCTATGCCGAGAGTCCCTAGGGGACAGAGTGTGAAGGTGTACAGAGGGAGTCAAAACAGTTGGTACAATTTCGGTCGGTAACAGAGGCTTCAAAGGATAAATCTCTTCAAAGTACCAAAGTCCCACGGCAGCAGTTGCAAAACTAACAATAATCAAAACAAGAACACAACAGTACGTTTTCAGGGCCCAGGCACATTGTCCATTGTTCGAACTGGTCACCTCCTTATCTAATAGTTCAATACGAGGAGCAGCGGTGAAGGCGGCAGGCATCATGGTTGTCCCGATCGACGGCCCCAATGTTCGTTGCTGGCGGCACTTCGGCCGCGCGACTTCTTAGTCCTTCCCAACCCTAGCCAACAGAACCCTCCTTTTCTGTGTTCCAAAAAAGGGAAAGACAATAGTATTCAATCACTCCTTTTTCTTCCAGATGCACGATACTCGTGCAACGATTTTATTTTCGTGCTCGAAGGTTGTACCTGATGGTACCCAAGTTTTCCGAATCCAAAAGCAAAATATCGTCGCTCCCTGAGGGGAGCGTCACGTCGGTGGCGACGGAAGTCGCAGAACTTGAAACCAGAGTTTCCGGAAGTGATTGATCAAGGGAGTGCGGAGACAAAATGGACGGCTCCCCGAGCTCCTCAGGCTCAGAGAACTTCTCCGACGCACTCACAACGCTGCTTGCTACTCCGAGATCAGAAAGTGCAGCATCAGCAAGGGGTTCTGTTTCTTCTGTAACTTGTGGCGTCGGGTGAGGGATCTTCTTGATGTGTGTTGCATGTATCCAGTTCTTCTTTCCTGCCACCCGCACTGCCGTCCTGGTGACCAATAAAACCTGGTAGGGTCCCCGCCAGCGAGGCGCGAGACAGGAAGACCTTTCGTAGGCCTTTACCAGGATCCAGCTGCCGGGCAATATATCGTGTCCTGGGCCCGTAAACCGTACAGGTAAAGCGGCCTTCACCTGGTGGTAGATGAAATACAGGTTTTTAGTCAATTGATTACAATAATCTACAAGCAATACATTCTCCACATCCCTCAGGGCTTTAGGTTTAGGGAGGCCCCAAATATTAGCAGGCCTTCCCATCACTACCTCAAATGGAGCAAGCCCAGTTCTAGTCTGGGGCGTGGTGCGCATAGCTAACAATACAATAGGTAAAGCATCTGGCCATTTTAATTTAGTCTCAGCACATGTTTTTGCAAGTTTGTTTTTCAAAATACCGTTGTGTCTTTCTACCAACCCCGCACTTTGAGGGTGCCTAGCTGAATGAAAACGTTTCTCAATCCCTAAGGCAACACATATTTGCAATATTACAGCTGCGATGAAATGTGGGCCGTTATCCGACCAGATTATCCTCGGGAGCCCAAATCGAGGAAAATATTCTTTCACCAAGATCTTTGCGGTGGTCATGGCGGTAGCATCTTTGGCAGGGAAAGCCTCGACCCACTTGCTAAAAGCACAAATGATGACAAGAACATATTTCAAGTTATTACAACGTTCCATTTCAATGAAATCAAGGTGAATGGTTTCAAAGGGGACAGAGGGGGGCCCGAAACTTCCCCTTGGAGTCACTGTCCCTTTACCCACATTGTGTTGTAGGCAAATCATACAATTCCTAACGTATCTTTTTGCAGTTTCCAAAATTTTATCATTCACCCAAACCTGCTGTAATATCTTCGCAATTTGCTGGGCACACACATGTGTTGGACCGTGTGCCATTGTGACCATTGCTAATACATAAGAATCAGGAAGCAACCATATCCCGTCAGATGCGTCCACCCAACACCCTTCGTCATCCAATTTCCCCATGCCTTCAGCCCATTTCCTAGATTCATCAACAGAGGCATCAGTCTGAATATCTCGCACAGACCCAATGCCTTCATCTATTATACAACCATCTCTCACTTCCCTTGAGGTATACATGTCTGTGCTAAGGTCTGTAGCTGTTTGTCTAGCTATCGAGTCTGCAAAAGCATTTCCTTTGCCCACATCATCTATGACCTTACGATGAGCTGCACATTTCATAATCGCTAGTTGTTTAGGGAGTGAGAGTGCTGAAAGTAACTGTACTATTAAGGGACCATGCTGAATCTTGGTCCCATGTGAGGTCAGAAACCCTCTTTCCGACCACAATTTTCCGAAGTTGTGAGCCACCCCAAAGGCGTACTGACTATCCGTATAAATATTAACTCTATGCCCTTGGGAGAGCTCACAAGCACGAGTCAACGCTATAATCTCTGCGGCCTGCGCAGAGTTATACGGAATCCTTTTAGTTTCTACGATCTTGTTCAAAGTAGTAACTGCATAAGCAGCTGTAGATGTGCCATTCGGAAGTTTAAAGCAGGAGCCATCACAAAACAGCTCCCCTTCCGCATTCTCCAAAGGAGTATCTGAGAGGTCTATTCTGCCCTTTGTTTCTTGTTCGGTGGCGTACAGGCAGTCATGTGATCCATCATCGCCGCAAGCAGAAGTTTGCGGGAGAGGCAAAAGTTCAGCCGGATTGAGAACACAACACCTTTTAATTTGGATATGAGGAGCAAATAGAACTAATTCATACCTGGTCAACCGGGCAGAAGTAAGGTGTTGTGTTTGAGTTTTATTCAATAGAATATCAACAGAGTGAGGTACCATCAGAATCAAATCGTGGCCTAGGACCATCCCCTCACTCTGTTTTACAGACGCAGCAGCAGCAGCAACAGCGCGCAGACATCGCGGCAAAGCGCATGCGACAGGATCAAGGGCGGAGGAATAATAGCCGCACGGCCTATTCTTCCCTCCATGTTCCTGCGTTAACACAGACAAAGCACATCCATTACATTCATGCACAAACAACACAAAGGCCTTATCGTAATTTGGTGTACCCAGAACCGGTGCTGAACACAGCGCGGCTTTGAGAAGCTCAAATGATCGTTGATGTTCCGATTCCCATGGCAGTGGCAAAGAAATGCCCTTCCTCGTCAAAGCCAACATCGGTTTTACCACTAGGGCAAAATTCGGGATCCACAGTCTACAGTAGGACGCCATCCCTATCAGGGCTCTGACTTCCTTCTGTGTTTTTGGGACAGACATGCCAGAAATGTGTTTTATTCGTTCAGGTGTCAATCTTCTCCCCTCCTTTGACAGGAGGTAGCCTAAATAGGCAACCTCCTGGCAACAATATTGAAATTTCTTAAGTGAAGCTTTGTGACCATGTTCAGCTAAATGAACAAGCAACAATATAGTGCCTTCTTTACAAGCTTTCTCAGAGTCTGCAGCTAAGAGCAAATCGTCTACATATTGAAGCAGCGTGCAAGTAGGTGGCAGTTCAAGGGTGTCGAGCTGCTCTTTTAAGGCTCTACTATATATACTAGGACTTTCAGTGTACCCTTGAGGTGCTCTTGTGAATGTAAATGAGCGTCCCCCCAAGGTGAACGCAAACAAATACCTGCTCTCCTTGTGTATCGGAATACTAAAGAAGGCATTTTTCAAATCTACGACACTGAAGTGCGTAGCCGTAGCAGGGATCATTGTTAAGATTGTTGTTACATCTGGCACTATTGGAAATTGTGGGGCCACTACCCGGTTAATAGCACGAAGATCTATTATAAACCGGTACGGAATTGCATTGTCGCCTTTCTTATATACCGGTAGGATCGGACTATTACATAAGCTACCTGTAATCTCTTCGATCACTCCACGATGTACAAAATCGGAGACAATGCATTTCAAAGCGCGCTCGCCCTCAACTGAAATTTTATATTGCGGAATGCGCGGCAGTTTAACCCCATGTTTCAATACTATCTTAACGGGCTCAACGTGCAATATTCCGACATCATTGTCGTCTATTGCCCACAAACATTCTGGGACAATACCGAACTCGGGAGGTAGAGGTCGGGTCAAGTACTGGGAGTTAAAAGGTTGCTGTGGTGAAACTGTCAATCTTATTCCGTCAGGGGTACAATGGATCACTGCATTCAGTTTCTTCAACAAATTCAACCCCAGCAAGTTTTCTCCACAGTTTGAAGTAAGAAGAAAAGGGCACTGGTCTGTAAAAGGGCCCAAAGAAATGGATACCGGCGCAGAGACCGGACAAACAGTTGGTATACCAGAGAACCCTATAGAAACGTTTGTTTGCCCTGACAGGGGAATGTTTGGAACCCGAGAATGGTCATTGGAGCACTTCTGCGCTCCAGTGTCGATCAAGAACTGATGTTTCCTATTCCCCACCAATAATTCAACATAGGGGCCCTTCTGAATAACGGGAATAGGTAAAGGTTCCAAACGCTGCTTCGGGCAATCCTAGTAAGGCAGAACTTCATCAAAGGGAAGTTCCTCAGAAAGATAGACGGCGGAAGGGTGATCAAATATATTTCTTGAGTCCATACTCGAAGTCTGATTTTCCTGTGAAAAAGGTTGCTGGGGATCTCGTAGAAGCTGACCTCTATCAGGACCCCCTGCTCCAGGGCGGCCCCGTGGTCGCCTACCCATACCTCCGAATGTGCCTCCTGACCTCTGACGGAGGGCAGGGCACTGTGCTCGCCAGTGACCTTCCTGGCGGCAATAAGCACACTGATTAATATTAATAGAATTTAGAGGAGTATTTCCTCTTGGAATGTACTGACCTCTAGTTTGTGTCGTACCTCCTCTGGGGTGCCTGACAATTTGCTGCAACAATACCTTAGTCTTTAGGTCACCCCTTCTTTTTTCGATTTTCTCTTTCTCGTTATTAACCCGATTTTCATAATACTGAGCCATATGCAAAACCTCTGACTGAGATTTTGCCTGCCAAGCGCTCTCTGAGGACATAATTTGTGACTGGATGTCGGGCAACAATCCACGCACAAATTTGTCCACAAACAACCTCTTCCCCGACTCTGTACCCAAATCCTGTCCACTGAAGTCGGAGAACACCTGTTCAAACCTATTAAAGAATTCAGTGGTACCTTCAGTTTTTCCTTGGACACAGGCCGTAAGCTTGTCCCAAATAATCCTTTTTTCTGGAATTATAGTTTTCAATTTGGCAACTATTCTATCAGGTAAAGTGAGTATTACCTGGGGTGGTTTCTCACCAGCTGGTCGTTCCCCATCTATTCTAGTTAGATTTACCCATGTATCCCCTAACCCCGGCACATCATCTACCGTCCGTACCTGCTTCCATACATCAACAGGTAAAAGCACTGGAAACAATAAATCCATGTCACTTAAGGTGAACACGGAAGACTGCAAAACGGATTCTATTTCTTTATAAAACCCTGTCGGGTTCTTCCTAATATCAGGGACTGATTGTCTGATCGTGTTCACTTCCTGTCGAGAGAACGGGACGTGAACAAACTGTGATACGTAATGTGCTGGGATATCCACCGCGGGAGCACCAGTCGCCGCGTTGGCGGGGATTTCTACTTTTGGGACAAGGGTCGGAGGGACCTCTCTCATAGGCAACTGAGATATAGGGACCTCCGACCGCTTACTGAGTAATAAGGCCAAATCAAGCGCTAAAGCAGCTGTGGAAGTGTCAGGCGAAAAAGCTCTTTTACAAATACCTAATAACTCTGTGGGGCAACCAACCTTCTTTCTTATACATTCTTCCTGCAAGTGCTGTACCATCACTTGAATTACCTTCCTTTGCATTTCTACCGTATATTGACTATATGTATCGTATACCTCATCCGGCGGTATTGATGAATCCGAGATCCATCGAACCGCATCTCTAGTACAGATCCGTACTTCCTCGGGTGCTGATCTTCGGCACGAAAGGAACCGTTTCTGCATATATATCCTATCGTCCTCATCATCCTCATTTTGTAATCTTTCAAAATCCTGTCTAAACTCAAACAATCTATCAACATGTCCATATACTTTCTGTTCGGTATCCCTTGAGAGTGCCAAAGCGTTCAGATCTCTCACCCCTTGTGGGAGATCCGAAGTCTGCAATCTACCCCACATTACACCTAAATGAATCCCCAGTCCTTCAATAAAAACGTTTTTCTCGGGAAAATCGTGCAAATTAGATAATGTTGAAAATACCTCAGTTTGATCACCTTTTTCCATGCAATGTTTAGCCCAAGCAAATAGTTCCTGTTTCCTGCCCGCAGGAACAGTACTACGAGTCACTATCCCGACCCTGCACCAGGATCTGATTTAATAAACACAGGACTCCCCGAAATCGAAAGTGTAGGTGAACCTAACATGGGTGCAGGGGAAAGAGGTAAAGTAGCAGACGAAATAGACGGAGGAGCGACAACTAAGGAACTAGGGGTAGTAGGCTGTGTAAGAGGAGTAGGAATAACGATAGGAGCAATAGCAGGAATGGGAAGAGCGCCCACAACAGGAGCATACGGAGGTGGCGCTGAAGAATCAGGCCTCCGTTCGTTTAATATTTTCTCAATAAACTCCTCGGAAACATGGAAATCTTTAGAAGGGTAAATTTTCTGGACTCCGAGCGAAAAAGCTCTGTCCATTTTCTGGGTTTCATCTAATCGTTTTTCCTTGTCATATAACAATGCCTTTTCGGCATTCGTTTTATGACGTCGTGCATGTTTATCCCTACTTTTAAGCTGCTGTAATGCTTCCTTTTTCCAATTTTGTAACACATCAAAGGCTGCTGGCCTAGCCTTCTTCTTAAGCAAAATCGACTCTAAGTATTCAATACGGGGGATCTCAAAACTACCATTGATTGGCCACTGAAATTCGGAGGCATTTCTGGTCTGTCTGTGCCAAATGTCATTAAATACAATACTACCAATGCCATACTTACAGTACATAGTACACGCCGGCGACCCCTCCTGTGGTGCCGGACGGCTAAATTCCAAAGATTGTCGATCGCTGCGGAATAGAGCCCTAAAACAGCTAGACAATTTCCCAGGCATTTCTCAAAGAATTGGTGTTACCTGGTCCAATAATTGTGTCTGCAGATACAATACGCCAAATTCAAATTGTCAGGGTTAAATTAAGAGCCGGGTCACGACTACACCTGACCAAACCTAAGGAGGACCGTACGGTTTTCAAAGGACTTCAACTAACAAATTTTACCTGTGTTCAGTGGTTTCGGCAAATCTGCCCGCCTCGGATTTGGACCCTCGTCAAGATGCCGTGTCAGACCGCACGACTATCGCCCAAGGATCGGATCGTGCAGCGCTGCCGAGGTATCGCGTCTCGATCGGTCGGGCCCGCAGAATCACACCGTCCGATCCCGATTCGATAGTCTGCGTCAACCTTCAATGATCCGGCATCAATCTTGAGGGTCCCTATTCGGGCGCCAACTGTGGAAACAGAGAAATTGACATGAGGCCGGGAAGCCCAAATGGAAACACACCAACACAGGTTACAAAGGACCATATAAAGCGCTTTATTTCAAAGTTACAAAGTTACCAAGTTATCAAGGTCAATTGACATGCGAATAGCTATTCGGCCCTCTGACTAACACACGAACCTTCAACGTTAGGTTCGCACTGAAAGTGGGAGAGACCGATCATCGGGATGCTTGGGTTTTTATACATTTAGTACTGCATTGGCCAGCCCTCCTACAAGTTAACCATTTCTGGAACCATGGCTAGGGTTCGTAGCCAGGTCGAACATACAATCTCCATATATTAGATCGGTTCCGCTGATACAGTTACATATTTACACCTAGGTTAAACAGAGGACAGGGTCTTAGTTCATGACCCTAACAAGTAGCCTGCGGACATATTATTCATTCACGTGTGCGGAGGTCACCATGGCCGAAGTCTTACTCGCAATGTCATTCGGCCTCCATTTTGTGATTCGGGGTGACTTCCACACTGCAAGAATACCTAAAATGGCGGCTAGATCCAAGATGGCAGCTTACACGATACATTAAGGTCAAGACCTTGCCGCGGAACCTATGTTCACAATATTCTTTAGACAGCTTGGCGTAGGCCAACATACATTTAAACAATGCGATTGGGGTCACAATATTATATCGATTTCCACAAGAGGGGGACATTCACATAGTAGGTTTGTGGAAGTTTTGTTGGCCAAGAATTGAGAACATTTCCTTTGGAAACATAAGGTTAGCAGGGAGGCTGAAGAACTTCTTATGAGTAGGTTTGAGTGCTTTATGCTGGCCACCATCTTCGTACTATGTTAATAAAATAGGGCAATCCTTACAGAGACATATCTAAGATTATGTTTGAGACTTTTCTGGTTACTGACATCAGCATCCTAAAGTGCTGGGAACAAGTGACCCCCCCCCCCACTTTGTGTTGTCCCACCCTTCAGATTTACTCCTCATTATTTCCAGACTATTCTCCTAGACCCCAGAGGCATTTACCCCAAATCAACCGTGAATTAAATATTTGAAAATAAAAACCCTGACCCCACCGATAATGTCTATTGCAATTCCTCTGCATTGTTACAGGAAATGACTCTGTTTGAGTCACACATTTTCCAAATAATTTGTGTGGTTCCTTAGATTAGGATTCATGAAATTATTTGCGCGTAAAACGGGGATTCGCGTGCCATTCTGCCAGCAAATCCCCATTTGTCAAACAGGGATTTGGGGGCAGAAAGGCACGCAAATCCCTGTTTTACATGCAAAAAAAAATTTCAGGGAATCTGTTTGAAAAGTGACCTTCAACCCTTAAAGTTCAAATTAAACAGCCATGCAAAAAAAAAGTATGCCACAGAGAGAAGATGAAAATGTAGTATTCGTCGGGTCAGCCTTCGTTTCCCCAGAGAAAAGCAAGGAGCCCGCAATCGGACAGCAGTTGTACCATGTGGTTAATGAATGAATGGATTTGCGCTGTTGGTGACTAATACCGGGCCAATTGGCGACATGGGTTAGGAGAGGAATACCTCTATACCTGGAAGCTGAGGTCAGCGGATAGACATCTGGTTTACAACCCAGGTTTGATAAGGACACTCGTAGATTCCGTAAAGAAAAGTAACTTGAAGTCTCCAAAAGACTTGATTAGTTGACAATTGCTATATTCATATTGCCGCTCACATTTAAAAAATAAAATCGAACAACATAAACATTTCAGGAAGTTTAAAAAGGAAGAACGGGCCAAAAAAAGAATGGGTTAAAATTGAGAACCTATCCAAAAAGAGAATGAACATTACATTGAGCACGTTTTCTGAAACTCTTTGCTTGCTTTTTTGGGTGGATGCACTCTCTTTTTGGGGCATCTGATGAGATGAACATTTTTGGGGCGCAAAGGGATGCCCATGTCCGAATTTGCACATAAAAAAGTGGGCATCTGACAGATGTGCCAAAAACATGCGCATCTCATCAAATGTCCCATTGAATCCCCAATTATTTGTGCCTTTTGTGCATCACAATTTGCACACTTTTGCGCACTAGACTTTTTTTGTGTTTTCTTTGTCAATTTGCCATCTCCACTGAGATGTGCCGTGGCGCAGGCACATCTTTGCCCCGTTGCACAGCTCATTGATTTGCCCAACTTTTTGGGAATCTGATCCAAATTCTTTAGTCTTTCCGAGAACTTTATCCAAGATCAAGTAAACATAACAAAAAAATAATAATATTAAACGTATTTTAGATTTCAATATTCAAGTAAAAGGTGTTTAAAATCTTGATCTCTATCAATTTCGGGACCTTCACAATCTTAATCCAAAATGGAAAGGGAGTCTAACCGTATTCCCTATACACTTCGACTCTCTCCTCATGCCTGAACCAAGTGGAATGATTTGCCTTACCCATTATTATTATTATTTGGGTATTTACTAAAAGTGGACCCAGCATTGGGAAGCAAGAGAGTGTTTTACAAATCATAGGGGGAAGGACACAGTGATGGAAGCAGAGAAAGAAGGCAGTGGGGAGCCAACAACAGGAAAGGGATAGGGCGGGCAATTTTGCAGCAAGTGCAAAATATATGATGTCAATATTCTAATCAATAAAGACTGCCTAATAGAGTCAGATCATCTTTTGGGTTATACAAAGACACAAGCTGCATCCATGGTTCAGCAACCTGTCGACATGAACAAGAAGAATAAAAAGTATCACTTTAATAAGAAAAACATGATTGAATCAAATGTCATCAACAGAACGCCTAAACAATTATGCAAATATCACCAGTGTGACTGTTGTTACCACCACCAATTCGCAACAGAAACTGAAAAAAGTACGAGTACAGATTTTCTACAATATCCAAATATTAAATATAAGATATACATGCCTTTGTTTTTTTCAGGCTTTTAGAACAACCGTCCACATACGAAACAAAATAAGATTTACATGCAACCAGGGGAGGTAACGGGAGGAGCAGATCACTGAGTCTCAGGACAGGTGTGGAGTGGAGGATGTGTGGAGCTATGTGTTAGGGAAGAGCCATTCCTTGAAGAGGATGGTCTTGAGCTCCATCCTGAAATGTAGAAGTGAGGGGGCGAGTCTCACTTTGATGGCGAGGAGGCTCCAGGGTCTGGGAGTGTAGACAGAGAAGGCCTCTTTGCAGGTACTTTCCTTCCTGCACCAGTGGAGTTCAAGTTTGCACATGTCCACATGCTCTTATATGTTGCTGAAAGCGGTACTCCAGAACAAATCATAAAAGGCTCAACGTGGGATTGTTATTTAATGGCTAGCATGTCATATCCAGTCCTTCAAGGCTATTATTTAACCTGTTTGCAACCAATGAAAATTGCTCACTGCCCACGTTGCTGTCTAAATGGTGGTTGTCAAGCTATCGTATCTTCTTGGCAACCATTAAAAACGAATAGTCTTACTTTGCTGTTCTGTTACTTGCTACTTGCTTGGAAGCTATACATCTTGTGATTGCCATTGATTACGCACTAATCTTGATTTTCCCCCCCTTCATTCATTGGTTGGCAGTGGTTCCTTCCTATGGTTGTTCACACGTTGCTAGAACCTACACTTTTTAACTAAATATAATGGAATCTGAACCTGCTCTGCCAACCGGACATGAAGGGGATTAGTCACTGCTAACCTACCTGGGCATAATGCAGCCTGGCACTCCTTTGCTATGCTTCTATTCTTGACTTTGACATTATTGGGCTAGCTGGGCATTATGGAACCCAACATTGCTGCACTAACGGGGCATTATTGATCCTGAAACTACCAGGGAAACTAGGCATGTACCTGGCAATGATGTGAGAACTTTGGCACTGAATGTCAGTGGGCGAGGACCTGCATTTTGATGGCAGTGCTGTGAGCACCTGGCCTTTTGATGGAAACACCTGGAAGTGATACAGTGCCTTGCATTTGATGCTCCCTGATCATGCATTCACTTCAGCTCTAGAAGCCTTTGCAAGCCTTTGAGCCTGTGTTCTTAGCACGAACTCGCTTAGTAGGAAATTGATGCATAGATAATATCTGTAATCATTTTAACTTTATTTTCTGACTCCTGATTTCATGCATGTAAAGTGCCAGGCTATTATGCAAGTCTATGCAAAAGGGACGAGCATACTTGTCCTTTGCACTTAAGGGGTTAAAGAGGGTAAATCCAGTCGCAGTTTTGAAACCATCATATTTTCAAGAAAACCCCCGACCTAGACACTGCTCCTTTCCGATTTGTGCGTGAAACATGTGGAACTCGTTAGGGATCCTGCCAGTGTGTGGCCGTATGCATGGAATGCAATCACCTCTATCTCAATTTATTATTCTGCTGCTTCAAATTAGGTTCCTTTTTCCATTTGTAATACCTCTGAAGCGATATGGGGACACCCTGTGCAAACTGATGCAATGTTGCGAACTCTAAAATAATCCTTGCTGCTTAGCGACTGGTGCTGGGAACAGAGGGTCTTGCAAGTTTTCCAGATGGCCTGAGCCCACCAGGATCAGGTAAGGCAGTGCCTGGATTGGACTGTGTTACCCGATACTGACTGCCTGCAGCATCCTTGTTATGCCAGTGGGAGATCCGCTGGAATGGGAGGGACCACTACTGCTTCTGCGGGTAGTCAGTAACCGCGTGCCATTGTCTGCGTGATGCAGAGTTAGGAACAAACACCAGAGACTACCCTGCATGATGTGGCAAATTTGCATTTCTGTGTATGCATTTGTGTGGCACTGATCCACAATGGTGGCCGGCATGAACAATCATGACCTCTGCCAGTACAGTGCAATCCTTATTTTCAAGGACAAAAGGGTGAGTAGAATCTACAGGGATCCCCGTCTCTTCACCTGGATCAAAATTGTTCTGAAGATAGAAATGCGACTGGATTTCATTCAAGGATGAGGGAAATAGAACAGATTTCCTGCTGTGCATCCCAGTGCATGGGTGAAATTGGGTCCAAAAAGACATGGATCGAGAAAAACCCACAGAGCAACAATTTGACTCTTAATTTTTTATTGAGAAACTTTTGCTGACGCCTGATCTAAATTCAACCCGCTCTCATTGCTGTTTGGGGGTAGCTACCAGAAGTTGTTCTGGCAACCGGGTTACTCCCTATAACTGGGAACTGTTGACATTTCAGTCGTTTTCAGTTCAGAAGCTAGTGCATTCTGGGAGTTGCAGTCCTGATTAAATTCAAGACTTCAATCTATGAACTTCAACTTCCGCCTGACACCAATGATTTGTAAAATGAAAGACCGGAAATGAAAATGCAGTATCCCAGTAACTTGGATTTGACTGGTCACCCATCGTTATAACCCTTGTTCGCATAAACACACGCCATCGTTTATTCTGTAAGGCTTCATTTGAGTTAAATGGCCACTTTTTCTTATTGAGATCAGCTGCGCAATTTTTACCAGAACTCGGGATTAAACATGCTTTCAACAAGACACCTCTTTACATAATTGTGTGAGGCCTTTCCCTAGGAATTACGTGCCTCACTTGTCGTCTTAACTGAATGCATGTCTACCCGTGTTCCTCATGGAAAACGTGACTTCTTCGCTGTGAGAGCGAGGGCTATTGAGAAGCTGGTAATGGCTTCCTGACATGCCTCCTCGCCATCTGGCTGACATGCTCTGCTCTGGCTGGCGAAGCTCGGCCTGCTCACAGATCGCACCTGCAAAAGATATTCATTAATTCGGGTTGAATTTGAAATGTGAGGCACAGGAAATATGCGGCACTAAAATTATAACACATGTTCAGTCGCTGACGGCTGACATAAGGACAGGTCCTTGAACATTGCTCATCATTTCCATTGAAACAGCTATTTGCTGTGCAATATTTCATGCGAGTGCTTTCACATGGTGATTCTACAAGCCTGCTTAAACGCACATGCATCCGGCTCTTGTCAGTGTGTAGGGCATTCCAAAGAAATCCAACGCTTTCTAAAATCCCTAGATATAGAGGATGAGAGTTAACCATGTCCATGCCTGTGCCTTCGAATATAATTTCTCTAAAGTGGCCCTTAGGAATGTCCACATCCATTCAGCAGAAGCTGGTGGAAAACAGAGCACTGCTACTTTAATCATTCACAGCGTGGATACGTATTAACAACCTGATTTTTTATACTAAGGGTAAATTATCTCCAACAAGACTTATGTATGGTACGATGAAGCTATATATCATGTCAGTCGAAGCCCAGAGGTGAAAAGAAGTTGTATGTTGTGTTGCTTTGCTGTCCTCTGTTCCCTTTCATCCCTCCCAAACCATGGGATGTCTCAATAATGCGTGATGTAAGGAGGAGAGTTATTGGTGAAACTCTGGGGTCTGCGGAGACAAGTGGAAGGTGGCTCTAAGTGCACACAACGCTGTGGCTGCAAGAGTGTGCAGGGCTGTAGCGCGCCAGCATAATACCACTGGGCCAGCGGGTGCTGCAGGCACACATTCACGTGGTGACGCATATGAGCATCACCCCACTGTATAAAAGAGGTCCATGCTCATGGGGTGGGACGAAATCTACTAGCAAAGGAACATTTTGGATTTCGAAAGGAGCATGCAAAGACCCATCAGCTGCTGAAAGTGGTGGACACCATCAGCTACGGATTCAACATCAAGAGGTCTGCAGGAATTGTCTTCTTGGATGTCGCTGAAGCATTCGACAGAGTCTGGCACAAGGGACTGCTGCACAAGATGATTAGCCTGGGATTTCTGAACTACCTGGTGAAGACAATTGCAAGTTACCTGGCAGATCACACCTTACATGTCGCCATGCGGTCTGAGATTTCCTCATCACATCCCATCCAAGCAGGAGTGCCACAGGGATTGAACCTCGGACCCTTCCTGTTCAACATCCTCACCAACGACATCCCGACAGATCTCCACAAGACCGACTTTTCACTGTATGTGGAGGATGTTCCGGACATCTTCCAGCCTTTCAGCAAAAAGGAAGTGGCGAAGAAACTGCAAGCTTCATTGGACACAGTCTCAATGTGGTGCAGTGACTGGCGGATAGAACTCAACACCAGCAAGACAACTGCAATGCTGTTCACCAGAAAGATCAAGGAGCACCCGCACATCAGCCTCAAAGGAGAGACCATCAAGTGGGAGAGCAGCAGCCGCTACCTCGGTGTGACCCTGAACAACAAACTCAACTGGGGAAGACATATCGAGAATACTCAGCAGAAGGCAACAGGACAGTTGGAAGCAGTGTACCCACTGCTGAGGAACAAGTCTATGCCCCTCTGGACAAAGATCATCATCTACAAGGCGATCATCAGACCTACCCTGACGTATGCCTCCCCAGCATGGATGACCTGCCATGAGTGACACCGGAAGAGTCTTCAGATAGTCCAGAACAAGGCCCTGTGGATATTGTCTGGAGCCGCAATCTTCACAAGGACAGCTGACTTTCACAGAGAACTGGGCATTGAGATGTTGGACGAACATCTAGCGAAGCTGAGTAAGAACTTCTACCAAGGACTGGATCAGAACCTGAACCCTCTGATCAGAAGACTCACTGCCACCACTGCAAACCCCTTCAACCACTACCCGGGGCCCATCACTGCGAAGACCCTGTGAAACCAGCCCTACAGTGAAAAGTTCACACAGACCAAGAAGAATCCTAACCCATGACTACATACTCAACTCGAGAAGAAGGAGTAGTTATGTTATGTTATGTTATATATATTTGTAAAGCGCACGGTCGCCCAGAGGCATCATGGCGCTGGTAAGGAAGCTGCGAGCTCAACAAGGACAGACGCGTTAGAACAGGGTGGTCATCAGCGCTTTCCGGAAAGCCAGATGATTAGCCGAGGATTTAAGAGATAGTGGCAGAGTGTTCCAGAGCTTGGCTGCGGTTATAGAGAAGGCTCTGCCACCATGTCTTTCCCGATTGAACCTGGGGACCTTAAGAAGGTTGGTTGTAGAGGAGCGGAGGTCACGATCCGGGATCTATCGGGAACATTTAGCTTGAAGGAATTCCGCTCCTAAGCCATGAACTGCCTGGTGGACAATGCATAATGACTTAAACTTAACACGCTGTGCCACCGGGAGCCAGTGGAGATGGCGAAGTACCGGTGAGATGCGGGCGCCATAGGGGGACCCAGTGGCCAGTCTGGCTGCCAGATTTTGCATACGTTGGAGGCGTTGTAGCAAACCCGTCGGTTGAGATAAGTACAAGGAATTACAATAATCCAGCCGTGAGAGAATCAGTGCCGCCACCACTGGGGGACGCATGGTTTCTGGGATCATAGGTAGCACCTTCTTTAGAACCCTGATCTGGTGGTGTGCGGACTGACAGACAGTCGAAACCTGATTTGACATAGAAAGGATGCAGAGAGGATAACCCCAGATTCTTTACCGTGTTTACAGGACAGGGTAGAGGACCCAAGGATGTGGGCCAGAAAGTGGTGGTCCATAAAGACGGATTAGGAGGGGAGCCAACAAGCATTACTTCCGTTTTATCACCATTCAGTTTGAGCCAATTTTGGTCCATCCAAATACCGACTGACTTGAGGCAATCATGAAGACGAGTTGCGACCACAGATTGATCCTGATCAAGCCGGATCAGGATCTGTGTGTCATCCGCATAGGAATAACAATTAAGTCCGTAGTAGTGAGGCTCAAGCCTTTGTATCCAAATATCACCTCTGATTAATAAAATCTATCAGCAAGAAGAAGAAGACAGCCAGAGGCTTGTTTTGGGGGATCGTCCAGAGAAGCTATCCAAGAGTGTGGTCTCCGTTATTGACAGGGGTGCTGCCGGTGCAAAGTTGCTACAGCCGGCCTAAGGGCAGTGCGGGCCAGCCGGCTCCTGGGGTACCCTGCCATTAGACCCCTGCCACACCAGCTCAGGGGAGTCTTTCAAGGTCTCCCCTGTGCTGGCTTGGTGGGAGAAGGCGCGGCAGGCACCCGATTGAAATTAAATGCTCTCCATGGAGCACATCTAATAACAATAGGGTGTTTACTGCGCTTATTCAAAAATGTGGCGCTCCCCTCTGCCCCATGATTAGGGTTGCACGGGGGAGGGGAGAGGTGCCACATTTTTGATTCGCTGCCCAGGGCGCTGCAGCTTATAAGGCCGACCCTGAAAGTGGCTGAGCATGTGTGGCCATCAATGTGATTGTGTAATAAGTCATGAGTGACCTGAGCCAGCACCTGGACCCCAGTAGAGGCCAGGACCCCACAGTGACGGCTTCCGACCTTTGAATAGATGACAGGGTCATAGTAATGTCTCTGATGTCTCAGCAGTGTAGAAGCAATGTAACATTTCACTTCTGTGATGTCACAGCAGCGAAAAACAGTTTTTGATTCTACAGTTGTTGGCAACTATTTCTATTTCAAAATGCTATTGCTCTGATGTCATGACAGAGGATTATGGCTTTCATAATTTATTTATTTTAAAATGTATTTATAATTTTTTAACGTTTACAACAAAACACAACACAAGAGAATGCATGTTGTACTCAACGTTTAACTACCTCCACCCAATACAATCCAGGATGCATGTTTATTGCACCAGTCTGTTGACCTTGCCCACATCTCTTTATCGCTACCTTATGTAGCCCGTCCATTCCATGAACCCTATGACAATAATGTCAAGGAATTGAGCAAAGTGAATCAGTGTCCTGATTCACTCTTTATTTATTATATTTATTCATTTATTTAACATTTGTATAGCGTGCATAACACAGAGGTATCTAGGCCCTTTTTCTTAAGAATTCGGTTTAATTGGTTACTTGAATTAGCAGGTTACAGTAAATGCGTAGAAGGTCACAAACGTGTATGATAGAAGGGTTACAACATTGTAGATTACAGTTTACAATAATGTCAAACATCATGTCTGATAAAAGGTCTGACAGAAGGTCCGATAGAAGGTGTCCGATAGAAGAGTTACAACATTTTACATTACAGATTACAAAAATGTCACACATTAAGTCACAACAGTGTCAGAGTGAGGATTACAGCGCTTTCTTACTAGCAGTACTAGCTTAGTTACCTGTCACCTGAAGGGTGGTTCGTTTACATTAGTTACAGGCAATAATATTATCACGTGGATAAGAAGTGGAATTCAGAGTGAGCAGATGAGGAAATATCGATGCCCACTATTAGCTGCTGGTGAGGTCACTGATCTTACGTTAGTTGA
Organism: Ambystoma mexicanum; assembly: GCF_040938575.1. Taxonomy (NCBI): domain Eukaryota; kingdom Metazoa; phylum Chordata; class Amphibia; order Caudata; family Ambystomatidae; genus Ambystoma; species Ambystoma mexicanum. Next base: position 338,974,153 of record NC_090937.1, on the reverse strand, counting down.
GATCTTGTGTAAAGAGCCAGGTTTTAAGGTTTTTCCGAAAGGGCCATAGTGAGGGGTCTGTCTGTTCTCAAGGCTAAGGGCATTGAGTTTCACAGTTTGGCAGCAAACAATGGGTAGCGGGAGCCACTTGCTTTCTGTTGTTGGAATATAGGGATGGCGACAAGGCCCACGTAGGTAGTGCGGGTAGGTCCATTGGATTGTGTTTTCGAGACTTGACTAGTTAGGTATACCGGGGCGCTATTGGAGAGGCATTTGTCTGTTGGTGAGAGGGTTTTGAATTTGATCCGATCGTGTACCGGTAGCCAGTGGTTGTTACATCTGGTTGAGGAGATGTGTTCATGTTTGAGTATGTTGAGTGCTGCTCTAATGGCGTTGTTTTGCACAACGTGTAGTTTACTGATATTTTGGGCATTGGAACCTGCAAAGAGGGAGTGGCAGTAATCAACCCTAGATGGGACAAGTGCTCTGGCTAGGGTGATGCAGTTGTCTGTGGATAGGAAGGGTTTTCTGGCTCTGATCAGTTTTGAGGTATAGGCTGCTGAAGAGATGATGGTGTTAACTTGCCTTGTTAGGGTGAGTGAGGAGTCAATGTAGACACCTAATGTTTTTACTTCCTTGGCTAGAGTTATGATATTGCCGTCAATAATATGACGTGATATTTCATTTGTATTGCGCTCATACACAAGTGTTTCAGAGAGCGATGAGGCAAGGGAGGGAAACAAGGGAGAACAAAACACTGATCTTACTAGGCCCAGTGACATTGAGAACACGCAAGTGCAAGGGAGAGGGAAAGGGGAAAGTGCAGGGGTGAGGGGAGAAGTGGAAAGTGCTGAGCAAATGATAGAAAACAACAAGTGGTAGTGCACCAGCAAGGTGGCAAGTGCTAGGTTTAAGGCACAGAGAGGGGGTGTCTGATAAGTGCAGAAAAGTGGACTGTATTGTTACAGATACAGACCCAAGTGCAAGAGTTTCCAGGAGGCAGTGCTAGTGCGTGGCTTGGAGGGCATGTACCTAGGCCCGAAATCAGATCTACCCCTGACTTGTTGCTTGGGGAAACAACTGACCCTGAGGGAGTTGGAGGGGGGAGTAGTGAAGAGCTCGAGTGGAAAGGTATTTACACAGGCAGAGTTGAAGGTATTTTGTACCCAGGTCCCAGAAAGCCTTGTGGACAATGCAAAGGGTCTTGAATTTAATCCTTGAAGCCACTGGGAGCTAATGAAGACATTTCTGGGCTGTAGAGATACGGTCCCAGGGCTTGAGGCCATGGACAAGTCTCGCAGTCCTGTTCTGCATGAGTTGTGAAGGGCAGAGTGTAGAAGCAGGGAGATTTAGAAAGAGGCTGTTGCAGTAATCCAAACTGGAGAGAACCAGGGCTCGAGAGACAGTAAGCCTGTGGGGGAAGGAGAGGAAAGGCAGAATACCTCTGAGGAGGTGCAGTTGGAAGTTTGACTTCTTAGAGACATCGGAGATGTGGGCAGAAAACAAAAGCGTGGAGTCGAAGATGACCCAGAGGTTCTTAGCCTGGCAGATGGGGGTAGGAAGAGGGCCATGTGAGACTGGCTAGAGAGTGACAGGAAAGGAGGGCGCAGGTGTGCCGATGAGGAGAATCTCAGTCTTACCGGCATTAAGGCAGAGATCATTGGTGGCACACCACTCCTGGATAGAAGGCAGTCTCAGATGAGAGAAGAAGAAGTGACAGAGGGAAGCCTGAAAATGAGTTCAGTGTAATCGGCATAGCACTGAAAATCAGAGCAGAGAACCGCAATGTGGTGGGTGAGAGGTGCCAGGTATTGTTTGAAAAGCCAGGGAGAGAGGTTAGACTCATGGAGAACACCACATGTAGAGAGAGAGATATAGGAAATCTTAGAGACGTCAGAGATGTGAGGAGAGAAGGAGAGTGTGGAGTTGAAGATGACCCTGAGGTTTTTAGCCTTGCAGGTGGGAGCATGAAGAGGGCCAAGAGAGGCCGGCCAGAGAACTACAGGAAAGGAGGGAGCGGGTTTGCCAATGAGGAGAATCTCAGTCTTACTGGCATTAAGGCAGAGGTCATTGGCGGCACACCACTCCTGGATAGCAGACAGACAGTCAGAGATGAGGGAAGTAGAGGAGGAGGCTGAGGGTAGCCTGAAGATGAGCTGGGTGTCATCCGCATAGCACTGAAAGTTGGGCAGAGAGCGGCAATGCGGTGGCCAAGGAGTGCCAGGTATTGGTTGAACAGCCAGGAGGAGAGGTTAGACCCCTGGGGGACACCACAGGTAGAGAAAAATATAGCGTAGAGGAAGGACCCAAGTTGGACCTGGGTCGGTCGGAGAGGTTGCGTTGGTACTCTTGTTCAGAAGAGAATTGCCATAGCATTTTGGTGCTGCACTGCCCATGTGGGCGGGACAAAGACTGATATGCAAATAGATATTTCCCTTCTGTGAAAGGTACAGTGAGCTAAAGTGTGGCTGCTGACTCTTGAGTGGGTACCTTCCCAAAGTACAGGTCATTTAGCCGTGTTCGTTCTCAAAGAGGGGCCCCTATGGACTATTTTTTGATTGTTTAAGGGACTTACGTTTAGTCACCCTAAGTTTCCTGGGGACATCCAGACATGGACCCCTTGCTCACTGTGCTCAGAGAGGCAAAGCTCCACCTCACTGATGAGGCCCAACAAGGCTGAAACACATGTATGGGGTTGCTGTTGGTATTCTTGTTCAGAAGAGAATTGCCATAGCATTTCGGTGCTGGACTGCCCATGTGGACGGGTCAAAGACTGATATGCACATGGATATTTCCCTTCTGTGAAAGGTACAGTGAGCTAAAGGGAAAGAAGGGTCAGCTGTGGGTTTCTTGAGAAGAGGGTGCCCAAGAGAGTGCTTCAGAGGGAGGGGAAGGCTCCCGAGGCAAAGAAGAGGTTGCAGAACTCAGCCGGGGCAGGTGCCAGGGTGTCATTATGGTCCTTGATGGTTTTGGAAGAACAGGCAAGAACCTGTTTTGACAAGACTTTCATAGATCAGACTTTTCTAGAAACCTCGTCAGGAGAGAATAGAGGAAAGGAAGAGAAAGAGGGTGGGGGGGTGCAGGAGTCCCAGAGTTACAAAAATAAGGGGGAAGAGGAGCGGGGAAGAGAGGGTCAACAGGATGCCCTGGGTTTTTGAGATGAAGTGGGAGGCAAGGGCCGTGCAAAGGGCCTGAGAGGCAACAGCAGAGCTAGAAACTGCAGCAGCGATGGCCAGCTCCTTGCAGATTTTAAAGAGTTCAGCCGTGTTGTTAGATGTTGCAGAGACTTGGGCTTGGATGCTGGCTCTCTTCTTAGTATGTCAGAGGCTGAACAAGAAGCCCGCCATTTCCTCTCAGCCACCCTGCACTTATGTTTAAGGGTAGCTAGGTCAGAGTCATACCAAGAAATGCATTTGGCTTTGGGCTTCATTATAGGGGCAAGTGCATTGAGAGTATCAGAGATAGAGGAGTAGGGCATGGAAAGGGCTGTATCAGGATGTGTGTCAGCCAGAGGCGGCATTGGGGGGGGGAGAAAGTGGTGGCGAAAGCCTCAACAGACACACGCTTCATGGGCCGGATGACCAAGAAGGTAGGTGGCAGTGTTGGGGTTGGCTTGGCCTGGGGGGTAGAGAGGGAGAGATGGGAGGAAAGGAGGGAGTAATCACTCCAGGGGAGTGGAGTGGTCAGAGGGATGGAGAGGGGGAGGTCAGAGGAAATCAAAACATCAAGCGTGTGTCCTGCAGAATGAGTCAGGCTAGAGGGGAGAATGGAAAGGGAGAGGGAATCGCAGAGGTCACAAAAGAGTCCAGAGGAGGAACAGGGAGGATCTAGATGGATGTTGAGGTCACCAAGAAGAAGGAGTTGAGTGGTTGAGGCCAGCAGCGAGGAAGAGAGGTCCATCCACTCAGAGAGGAAGGAGGTGATCTGACCAGTAGGCCAAAAGATAGTAGCCACAGTAAGAGAGTGGCCAATAGAGAGAGAAAGCCTGCAGATAAGGCATTCTAAAAAGGAGTAGGTATGCATGGGAATGACAGAGGCAGGAATCCACTCTGGGAAGATCAGAGCTACACCCCCTCCGGCCCGGGTGGATCTGGGTATGGAGAGTATCTTGTAGCCGTCAGGAAGGAGAGTGTCAAAGCTTGTGACAGAGCGGGCCTTGAACCATGTCTCGGTGAGACCCAGGACATAAAGGTCGAGTTCTTCCAAGAGGCAGCAATGTCAGAGGAGTGTTTGACGGCAGGGCGAGAATTGAGAGTGGCAAGATGGATGTCATGCCCTCTACACACTCACCTGGTCCAGCTACATGGCGGCACGGACCGCGGACCCCCTCCATCTCTGCAATTGCTCAGCTGCTGGGTGGGTGCCGCACGCTGAGGCGCCCCTGGCGCTTTTTGCCCTGTTCACGTTGGGGGTTGCTGTGGTGCCTGCGGGCACGCAGGACTTCTGTCCTCCTTAGTGGTCGCCCATGGGATGCGGCGCATCGCGGAAGATGGTCACGTGTCCAGGAAGGCTGTCACGTGACCAGGAAGCTGCACGGAAAGCGGTCATGTGACCAGGAAAGGGGTCACGTGACCAGGAAGTATGAAATAAAAGAGGCCCGGCCCTCTTAATCAGTGCTTCTCAGCTGTTCTTACGGCATTTGGCGACTCCTGTGTCCCGTGTACTATTGGCTATGATCTTTTGGATTCTGGACATCATTTTCTGTCTTGGATTGCTCTTGGTTTTGTCCCTTGGATCTGGATTTGGACTGCCTACTCGAACTGCTCAAACCTTTGGATCTTGCTCTTTTGGACTGCTCTTGGTTTTGTCCTTTGGATCTGGTTTATAGTTGGACTGCCTACTCAAACTACTCAGACCTGTGGATATTGCTCTCCTGGATTGCCTTTTTTCTTACTCCTTTGGCCCTGGTATCAAAAGACTATTGCATCTGGAATCAAGTACTGTGTTCTTCTTAGCATCACGTTGTGCTACTCTCAGACCACGCTGGACCCTGCTATATTGAGGTACCCTTTCATCTCCTCTAACCCAACCCGCAACACCTTCAGGGGGAACAGTTAGGTTCAAGGATGTCATCAGTCTTTACCAAGGGTAGGTGCTTTTCAACCTGTCTGTTTATACTTAATTGTAGATTCCCTGTACTTACCTGCTAACCTTGCGTTTTCCTTGCAGCTATCTGGGACCCGGTGTTCTGTGTTCCTGCCACTTGTGGCCCCAATAACCGGTCAGCGAGTTGTTTGCTCTTCTCTGACTGGTACCTGGGGACAGAGGTATACTAATCCATGTGGACCTCACATCATGACAATGGAGAAAGTTGAAACCAAAGGATGGGTAACCCCTTCATCGTGGACCTAGGGAGCTTATGAAATCAAAAAACAAAGAAACATAGTCACACGGGTATATGGTTAAATACAGAGAATTTGCAAATTAATTCGACTCCAGTATGCAAACAAAAGGGGATAGGCTTGGGCAGTAAGAAATTACATGTTCATATTTTATTCATCAAATACACACATTAGTATAAAAAAGTTACCATTTCCATCATTTTTATGCGGCCTTGTTTTTTCTATGGATCATCAGAAATACTCTTTTATCTTTTTACTCTACCGAAGCTCACTACTGGCGTATTATATCCTCAGGTCTATTTTCCGTATAATACACATATCCTACTACACTTTTTTCTGGGACAGCAAATGGGTGTTGGACACCTAACCAATCGTTTGACATCAGCTTATTTATCCAATTTGGATTTAGCATGCTACTCTCACCCATTCCCACCTTTGCATCTTAACCTACTGCTTGTGACACTGATCAGTCATGCCATAGGGTTACTCACTCATTAGTCTTTGTGGTGGCAATCTAGTTAAACCATAGCACCCTACCCTTTTTCCTGAATACTAATCAGGAATCTCTTGCTCCCTTTTTTTCTCCTACCTTTTTATTTGGTTCGCTTGTTTCCACAACAATCTGCTCTGGACATGACGATACTCGCCACCAACACTGGTAATGTAATTGTATATTTGTCATATATTACCACGTTATGTTCTCTTGTGTGTTTTCTCTGTTGTTTTTTGGCCCTTTATCCATGTTTTTGGTATAATGTTATCATGTGCTTTCCATTCTAACTTGTTTGATGGACTTTTTTGTACTGCACACATGAAAAATGTTTGTGTTGCTCCGCATCCAGGCTTTCTGTTTTACCCTGTTGTTATGCTTTAAGGTACTTATGGACAATTAACACAGTTTTCCCTTGAAAAGGACCCGGTGTTGGGTCGAAACACGTGTCGGCAGACCTGTTCAATATCTATTTTACCATAAATAATTTTTTTGTAATACCATTACTTGTGTGGCTTGGACATTCTGTCTGAACAATATTTAATCTCTAATCACTATAACCGCACTTAGGTTTGCTAGATTTGTTTCATTTCCAAACCAACATCACAAGCAGCGCACCTACAATGAGGAGTCTCTCCCCCTTTTTGTCTACCATTTGCTAGTAGGTTTGAGGTAAATACTAGTCCCTCTGAGGTGCAGCAGCTTTTTTCTTCTACTCCGACTTTTTTGCTCTCCTGGGTTCTCACCTCGTGCTTGACTCTTTGCCCAAGCACCTCAGCTACCCGGTATACCTCGAATCTGTCCTGGGAAATGCAAGAACACAGCTAGATTTGATTTTCAGCTAAATTCAAGAACACAGAAAGTTTTAAAATATAGCTAGATTAAGATTGCTAGTAATGGGTGAAAAACACAGTGGAATCAAAGACTGTAAGCGTGGGAGACAAGGTGAGAAGAAGAGCAGGAGGTGAAGTCAAGAGGGTAGGAGTGTGTCCAGTAGTTGGGAACTAACCCAAAATTAAGGAGGTGATAATGTCATGGTAGTCCAGATTCCTTTGAGGTGTGAGGTAGCAACATCCTGAATGATCAAGTGCGGGGGTGCAGGAAATCCCCCAGTAGCGTACTGGCAGCAGACAGGGAGCAGCCAGGGGCCTTCATTGTGGGCCTTGGTTGTCTGGGTTGGCTCCCGCCTCCTGGTTGCTGTGATTGGCCTATCAAGACCAACGCAACCAATGGGAGAGGGAGTGAAGGCCAGATATGGCAGCTCACTCCAGGAAATGTTTCAATGTTGAAGAATTTGTAGCATTGGGGTAGGTTATTCAGTTTAGATCGGGTGCCGATGATGAGTAATTCAGTTTTCTCATCATTGAGACATAGTTCATTTTGCGCCATTCATGCTTGGATGGTAAGGTAGATTTTGTTTAATAGGTTGGAGTCTGTTTTATAGGATCCGGTGATAGATAAGAATATTTGTGTGTCATCTGCGCAATTCCTATATGTGACACCCAATTCAATCCACTCTATGCCATTGGGAGAGAATTGATCTGCTAATGCAAGGTGTTGGCAGAGAATATTATGATTGACTAGGTCGAATGCTGCCAATAGGTCAAGTAGGAGAAGGATGGCTAGGGTCCCTTCATCTTTGATTTGGTCCATTTGGATTTTTAGATCTAGAAGTGCTGTTTCCATTCCATGGCTAGGGCGGTAGCCTCATTGTCAGAGGCCGTGGAGGTGGTTTACTTCTAAGAATTTTTGTATCTGTAGGTAGGGTACTCTGTTGAGTATTTTCAAGAGAAATTGGACCCTGGTGATGGGCCGGTAATTGGTGGGGACATTAGGGTCCAGGGTGGGTTTTTTAAGCAGTGGGAGTACCCAGGCTCAATTCAGGTTATCGGGCACTTTGCTGGTGGCAAAGGAATTATTGATCAAGGTAGTGATGAAGGGTGCAAGCCCATTGAGGCAGTCTTTGATAAGTGTGGCCGGGCAGATGTCACCCTGACATCTTGAAGGCTTCAAGCCTTTGCTAATTTTAATGGTTTCCGTGCTGGATACCGGTTTGAATTCAAATTTGTGGGCGAATGGCTGTGATACTGTAGGGATGTTGACTGGCAAGGTGCTTGGCTAAGTTTCATTTTTTTGCCTTTAATTTTGTTTTGGAGAAAGTTGATTTTATACACACACACACACACACACACACACACACTTGATCCTTGGTGCAGTGATCAGGTATTGGGGCAGGCGATTCTAGCTCACGAAGTATGGTGAAAATGTCCCTAGAGCTCGATTGGGCATTTTCAATTCTTTGGTTACATGAGTTGCCCTTTGCTTTGATGGATGCTTCCTTGTATTCAATAGCTACGGTATTGAAGTGTGCCTTGTTTGCGATTGACAGTGTTCTTTTCTTGATGCACGTGGCCATTATTTTTTGAGGAGCACAAGGTTTTGAGGTTTGCGGAAAACCTGGAAATGGCATGAGTTATAGGTTATGTTTTCCAGGTGCCTAAGGGAGCAACTTTGTTGATGGCAGCCACGGTAGTTGGGTTATAGAGGGGCACCATGGATGTAGGGTCAGGATTAGTAAATGGAAGGCTAATTATTGGTAGTAGCAGGGGGAGCATATTGTCTTGATTGATGTTCCTATGGCTTCTTGAAGGCATTATTAAGGTAGATTGGGTCAGTTTATCAGGCTTGGTTATTACGGTGGTGGAAAATAGAATTACATTGTGGTCAGACCTTTGGGCAGGGGGTGTTGGCTAGAATTTCCGTGACACAGTTGATGTCTGCTAGCCAGTCCACAATGCGTCCTTTTCCGTGTGTTGGGAGGGCGATACGATGAGTGAAGCCTTGAGATTTTATCGTGTTGGCAAGAAGACACGCTTGGGTGTCTGTTGGGTCAGTCATGCCTAGATTAATGTCTCCCAGAATGACGACTTTGGAAGAAGGTTTAGTGTTGGTAGCAAGGAGGGAGGCAATCTCGTCTTTGAAAGAAGACAATGGGCCTGGAGGTCTGTAGACAATGTGGAAGTGAGGGTGCAAGTGGGAGAAAGTGAGATTTTTAGTGAAATCACTTCTCCAGATAGGAATATGTAGTCTGTGTATTCGGTGTCTGGTCAAAGGATCGAATACAAAGGGTCAACAGGTCAAAGGATCGACACCAAAGGGTCTACAGATCAAAGGATCACATTTCTTTTTAAATTATATATATTTTTTTGGTTTTCGTTTAGGGAAAAAAAGTGGTTTTTACCAAAAAAAAGGGGGTTGGGGGGGACCTCCCCATAAAAAAACAAAATGTGAAAAAAACCCAAAATAAATTTGATCCTTTGGTTTTCGACCCTTTGGTGTCGATCCTTTGACCATTCGATCCTTTTACTGTCGATCCTATAACTGGCAACTGTGTATTCTCTTAGACTGATGTTGTTTTTTGCGACAAGCGCCACTCCACCCCCTTTGGCGGTGGTTCTATTGTTTCTGAAGATGGAATACCCTTCAGGGATGGCCATGGAGAGGGTTGGGTTGGCTGCTGGGTGTAGCTATGTTTCTGTGATCTCGAGGATGTCTAGGTCATTGGTCTTAATGAGGTCTGCAGTGTCAAGAGCGTGTGCAGGGAGGGATATAGCACTGATGAGAGCTCCTTTGAGGGTGCCTGTTGAGGCAATGTCCTCAGTATTACGTTTCAGCAGTTTCCGTTTTTGGGGTTTCTCTTTCCAGCGTGATGGCTGGTTCAGAGGGGCTTTGATGTACCCGGGAGAGCTACTACACTTAGGTACGTTTTGATGGCTAGTGGAGGAGCATATTTTGTCTCCATGGGAGGGTGACTCATTTCTTTGGGCAGGGGACAAGATAGGCGAGGAGCCATTTTTGTGGAGGGATCTGTATGGGAGTCTAGATGCTTGTTTCTTTGGTTAGTGGGGTAAGGGACTCTGGTCACCAAAGAGTTATTTTAGGCTATCCATGTATCCTCCGGCCTACTGGAGTCTGGTGCTGATGAGGTCCTCAATAGCATAGGCGAACATGACATCCCTGAGCAAGTGCTCTATTGTTGGGGTTGGTCCTCTCCCCCACCTCTTAGCTATGTTCCTTTTTGCCAAGAGCAACAACAACCCAACGCTGATCAGCCGGCAATTGCTAGCTATAACTCAAGAGTGGCACTATACGTGCTGGGCTACTACAGTCCCCACTATATGGCCAATTATTACAAAAACCTATCACCAGAAGCGTTGAATGTCCCCGCATTCACAAGCCAAATGAAAAAAATCTGCTGTCACAACCCTACACCTCTGCCATTCTCGCTTGACCTCAGAGTAGTACCTGTGTAATTGGACGAGCGAATAATACATTGATTAATATATTTTAGGTGCATTAGGTTGTGGCCAGCATTATATGACAACTTCCGAGTTTGTTTACAGATATACCCCCAGTTTTCCTCTGAGTCCAACATGCAAATCCTTATCGCACTTCATTTGTGATGAAGCGATCGCCTGCCCGCTACTCTCTGCTGTTCTGCGATACATTATCAATATCAGTTTCCCTCTGCCTTGTAACAATATTACATCATATAACAACTTAAAGGTGGAAGGCGGAACCGGGAACGTAGGAAAGAGAACACCACATGCATGCCGTCTCCTGTAATACGTGAACATACTGAGCACTGTACAGCCCCCTAATCTTTTAAATGTTCTAACAAAATAAACACCCCCTCAGGGAAAGCATCTCCCCATGTAGCTATGTCAATTCTTTGTATTATCTGTATAAACCCTTCCTCCTCTGTTATAGGAACCTGGGCGTGTGCCTAAATGGCAGACGTGGGAAATATAGAAATTCCACCTTCTATATTTTACCTATTTTGGCCCAGGCTTTAATAGTACAATGCATAGAATCAGTATCTCAACGCTTCAAATTTCCTTTGGCTTGTACACAACTGCAGTAAAGCCGTTGCAGCTAAAAAAGCACACCCACCTGAACATGGGGCCTGTTGGGGAACAGGTCGTACCAATATGACAAGTATTGCACCTAAGCCACCAACTAGTAATGCTCCAGGTCCGGCATCGCCAGCCCATCCCTCTCTAGTGGTAAAGCCCATCCCTTTCTAGTGGTAAGGTAAGCTTATTCCAAGCTAATCTTGCAGTCTCTCCAGCCCAAAGAAAACGCAACAGGATGCTTCTAAGGTGGACCAAATAAGATTTGGTAGAATTAAAGGAACCTTAGTAAATAAATATTGGTAAAACTACCATTTTCACAAGAGCTATCCTGCCAATCAATGATAACGGGAGATTATGCCACTTTTCTACATCATGTTCTAGTTTTTGAAGGGATTATTCAAAATTCAGTGCAAGCAGCCATTCCTCATCCCTTGCTAGTGCTAGTGTGAAAATGCATCTGTTCTGTGTTATTTTGAGTTAGCCTAGGTGCACCCACATTGGGGTAACTTATGCGGTTTTCATATCAAGGTTTTCATATCACCTTATTAGAGCTAATTGAAGTACCAAGCCGAATATGAAGTGTTCTTCTTGGTAGGAGGGAAAACATAGATAAAGAGTGGCCAGGAATGTTTCTGTGCATTGGGAACAGGGTGACCCTTAGTGCTCTGAGACAGTAAATACTACAGAGGTGACGCGTTAACATGGTAAATGCCCATGTTACATGGGTCATAAACTATGTATTATTTCAGCAACCAAAGCTGATTTGAAGTGTACCTAAGGCTGCCTGTCCCCCTGTGAATGCCTCAATTTCTCTATGACTGTTCGCAGAGATAGCTGAACCTGAGACCCGCTTGAAGCGAGAATAAAATGTTGTCATATATTTGTTTCGTGACTGGTGTGTTCTTCATTTACTTGCAGTTAATCATTTTGGGACTACCAAATGGAGCCCAAAGAGGGACATCTTCTGATGACCACCCATCGCTTTTCGAGGATGAAGTGGACGGACCGAGACCAGTGAGTATCGGGGGCCCCTGCTAGGAGACAGTGTTTCTTGCAGTCTGCTACTCGTGATCTCTGTTCGCCGCTTCGACCAGAGGTCGTCACAGCGAGAGTCCCGGACCATATGTAGCAACTGTGTTTCGCTTTTTGGGAGACCAACAGACACAAATGGGTTAATTGAATTGATGGGGGATTGATTTGGTTTTGATCAGGTGAGTTTGTTTCAAACTGGAAATGTTTGGATATTTGTTTGATTAAATATTTTGCGCAAAATATTTGCCAGGTAACAATCATTGTTTTTTTTGGAAACATGCCTGATTTCAGTAAGGTGTCGACTTGTTGGGCAATACTTTGTTGCAAGAGAAGACAGCAGAATGACTTAGAACATAGTCAGCCGGCACCACCAGAAGGATCCCCTGTCTACGAGATGTATGTAAATTATGGATTAGGAACTATAGTTTTTAACAGTATTTGGCATCGCCAGACCAGATATGAGGTGGATCTTCAGTGGCCTTTGTTGGGAAGTTTTGAACTGACCAGAATAAAAAATGGAGTCATTCATGTTGAGGAAGAAAGCGAGACCTGCTGTCTTTGACGCGGTTAGGGATTGGCGAAAAGGAGTCACCCAACGCCTTAAAAGTAAGAAGAAATGTGCATGCAGACACACTACCCAAGCTGAAAAGGCATTAGGCCACGACCAACAGAAACAAGATGAGGCTATTAGGGGAATGGATAGAGAGTTCCAATTAGAGGTACAAAAAATATTCCTGTCCAAAGAATTGCATGCATCTGATGAATTGATAAACAAATTATTGAATGAAAGGCAAACACCTCCTACCACACCTCCTCCGTATCTCCCTCCACCTGCTATACCAGCACATCCACCATTACCAGTACCCGGCACACACTCTAACGGTTGGCCACTATCCCCTACCGCACAGGATTTACTTTTGCCATTAGTTACCTCTGCCACTTCCGACATTCCTCTTGTAGCATCTAGCGACCAAAGAACTGTGACTCGCAGTGCAGTACCTCTTGCACAGAGAAAGGCTTTACAGATATGGGCAGAATTGTATATACAGGACGGCGACGACACAGCCTCTTCAGGCTCTCTGATAGATCATTGAGGTATCCCTGAAGAAAAGGTATTACTAGAACAAATGGGACAATACTTGGCTCAGATTTGGGGAAATCTTACTGATTCCGCTGTCCCACAGGAGTTGCAGGATTTGAATAGCTTGTCATGTACTAGAGACACAACATTGAAAATATGGGAACATATGTTAAAATAATTTTCCTTTAAAAAAGAACTAGATCAGGTGCATCAATAAAAATTAGATAGGGAGATACAACAGCTATGCTATGTTCAGAAACAATTTTTAACCATACCACAAACTGTTAGTGAAGAAATGCACATTTGCACGAAAGACATGCTTAGGTTGATTACAGATGCCTCTATCCCCCATATCGACATTCATGACACTTTTAATCAATAATCTTCCTCTATGAAAAGAAAAATATTACAGGTTATGGTTGAGTATTTGCAAGACGAATGTCTCAAGAAAAAATTATGCTGTCCTGCAGATATTATGGTAATATACAAATGCATATTTTCTAATGACACACCACTAACCTCATTGTCCCTCGACTTAGCATTGCTCCTTAATAAATGCTCTGAGATTCCCACTGCACAGCTACCCATGAGAGAAGTACCGCCTACTCTTGCGCCACAGAAAGAGGTAGCAGGGGTTAACGGTGCGGCTGCAAACAATTACCCCTGCACACTATACCTCGCAATTTGGGCATGTCCCTTTTTCAAAGTAAGGAGTAAACACTCTTAAACAGTCTATCCCTGATATTAGGAAGAACCCTACTGGTTTCTATAAAGAAATAGAGTCAGCATTGAACTCGTCGGTTTTCACTTTAGGTGACATAGACTTGTTATTTCCTGTCATCTTGCCGGCAGATTTATGGCAACAGGTTAGATCTGTAGACGATGTACCTGTCATGGGCGATACCTGGCCTGCACTCAAACTAGATGATAGGTCAAGAAAGGCTGGCGAAAAACCTCCACAGAACATATTGATATTACCGAATCACATTGTAACCAAACTTAAGACTTTGGTGCCTGAGAAAAGAATAATATGGGATAAATTGACTGCATGCATGCAGGGCAAGACAGATGGAGCCTAGGAGTACTTCAACAGGTTCGAGCAAGTATTTTTGGATTTCAGTGGTCAGGATTTGAGTACGGAACCAGGAAAGAGATTGTTTGTTGATAAATTTGTACGAGGGCTATTGCCCGACATTCAGTTGAAATCACGGCCTCTGAAAGTGCATAGCAGACTAAGTCGCAATCCATCATTTTACATACAGCTCAGCATTATGAGAATAGAGTTAACACGGAGAAACAAAAGATTGAAAAGAAAAAAGTTGCCTTAAAAACTAGGGTGCTCTTGCAGCAAATTGCAAGAGGACAGCGTGGAGGAAATGATCAACAGAGAGGACAGTTTACCCCACAAACAGGAACTGTAAATGTAAACCAATGTGCATATTGTAAGCCAGAAGGCACAGTGCCCGATCCTCCAGCAAACGGCAAATGGAATGCCCAATAGAAGATCGAGAGTACGTAGCAATGGCATGAAAGGACCGAATAGAAATCAGTTTTCCCAGAACCAGCAATATGATGATAGTACGGGGAATCAAGACAGGCAACAAAATACTAGAAGCACAAATGTTTTTGACAACGCTACACACACTAGGACAGCCGAAGCATGGTCTGGAACCTACTCCTGTACCCGTAGATCAGAAAGGGCACACACATTTCTGGTGGATACGGGAGCGTAAAAATGCTCTATTGAACACTTAAAGGTTCTAGATATTCCCCTGTTTGGGCAAAAAATATATCAGTACAGTTCTCTGGTACCCCATTAGTAAGACCGGTCTCTAAACTGGTGCTGATTTCTTTGGGACCATTCACTGACAAATGTCCCTTCTTGTTGACAACCAATTGTGATGAAAAATCTGCTGGGATTTAATTTATTGAAAAAATTGCACGCATTGTTTACTGCTCTCCAGATGGAGTATACTTGACTATTTCTCCCCAGCTGAATTCCACTTCACAATTCATGGCTTTGCCTTTACCCAGTGAGCTGCACCAGATACCTACACATTTATGGGCGATAAATGACAATGATGTAGAAATCCTAGATGTCGAACCAGTGCGCAAAGTGTTAAAATCTGGTGTTACCTTGCCTCGCATTCCACAATGTAAAGTTTCAGTCGATGATGAACAAGCACTTCAAAGTATTGTTTCTGATTTAATACATCAAGGTTTGATAGAAGAAATCTCTGGTAGCACATGAGATATCCCTGTTGTGTCTGTTTATAAGAAAGGTGACAATGCTTTACCCTACCATTTTGTTATTGATCTTCGAGTGATTAACAAGGTAGTAGCACCACAGTTTCCCATTGTCCCCAACATCACCACAATTCTGACTATGATTCCTGCAACACCTACACATTTCTCAGTTATTGACTTGAAAAATGAATTATTTAGCATCCCCATATACCCAGATAGCAGATATTTGTTTGCTTTTTCCCTTGGGGGACGTTCCTTAACTTTTACACAAATACTGCAAGGGTACCTTGAGAGCCCTAGCATTTGCAGTAGGGCCACCAAAGAACAACTAGATATGTTGGAATTACCTTACACTTGCACTCTCGTACAATACATTGATGACTTGCTTATTGCTGCAGATTCAGAAAGCTCTTGCAAGGGGGGTACTATTTTATTACTGAAACATCTAGCTCAAAATTGTCATAAAGCCTCTTAAAAGAAATTTAAATATTGTCAACAAGAGGTCGTCTATTTAGGCTATCTCTTGTCGAAAGGATACAGAGCATCTCTGATATGGCGATACCAGATACACAGAATGAAGTTAGGGCTTTCATCGGAATGGCTTCCTATTGCAGGCAATTGATTCCAAATTGTTCTCTTTTGATTAAACCTTTGTTGACATTGACAAGGAAAGATGTACCATTACCTCTACCTTGGGATACAGATTGTTAAAAGGCTTTTGATCTGCTGAAAACTGTGCTATGTTCCACCCCAGTATTGGGCACACCAAATGATAGCAAGGAAATTGTGTTGTTTGTGCATGACAGAGACGGATGTGCTTCAGCTGTTTTGACACAGGAACATGGAGGAAGGAATAGGCCATGCAGCTGCCTCAGTAACACAAAGCGAAGGCATGGTTTTGGGACTCTTCTTAACCATGATGGTGCCTCACTTGGTAGATGTACTACTGAATAGAACGCAAACTTAGCATCTCACATCTGTCGGCTCTCTATGTATGAGCTAATCTAAGTGCACCCCACATCAAAATTAAGAGATGCTGTTCTTTGAACAGGATGCTTATAAGGTGGACCAAACAAGATGAGGGTAGCACTAAAGGAACCTTAGTAAATAAATAAATAAACATTGGTAAAACTACCATTTTGACAAGAGCTATCCTGCCAATCAATGATAACGGGAGATTATGCCACTTGTCTACATCAAGTTCTGGTTTTTGAAGGGCTGATTCAAAATTCAGTGCAAGTAGCCATTCCTCATCCCTTGCTAGTTCAATGCCCAAATAGTGTATGTGCTCATATTGTCATTGCAAACCCTCCTCATCCTGCCGGTGTTCATGTGCCTCCATCAGTGGAAATAGGATAGATTTGAATGCATTGAGGCGCAATCCAGAGAACTAACAAAAGCGTGCAATGCCGTGCATTATCGGTGCGAAGATTGGAACTAGGTGTTTGCACAAAAAGCATCATGTCGTCAGCATATATAGATACTAGTAATTGATGTGTATGGAAGAGGGATCGGCAACAATATCCTTCCATAAATCATGAGTTAGACCACGGGTTGGGTATATGGTAGGCTTACCATTATAACCAGGTAGGGGGGAATCCCCATATTACATAGTACTGCAAAGATGAATGACCATTCGATGGGACAGCTTTTCCCTGGCCATCTAGGGCAACTAAGGACATAAGCCTGTATACCCTCTGCAAGTTGCACAAAACAGATCGACCTGGCATAAACCCTGCCTGGTCAGCCTCGACACAGAGTGGCATCATAGGCAACAGCTGATTGGCCAACGCTCTTGCGAGGATCTTATTGTCTACATTTATAAAGGATATCGGTCAATACAAGGAACAGGCATGAGGGAGTTGTCGGGTTTAAGGAGGATAACGGTCGCCTCTTTAGTAGTGTCTGGGAGCACCTCGCACTCCAGATCCTCTCCATACATTAGCAATAATTGTGACACGAGGAGGTCTGAAAACGTCTAATAAAAACATGCAGTAAGGCCATCCAGGCCCATCGCTTATCATCGGGTAGTTGTATTTTGGCTTGTCAAATTTCCTGCTCAAACGCGGTAGGCCTAGTGCCTGCGCCTGCTCTCTTGTGAGAATAAAATTACAAATTTTGGCCAAATACAGATCATTTTGTTCCTCAGATGCCTTTCACTTGGACGAACAGAGTGCAGAGTGATAGTTTGTAAGAACATCAACAACATGAGAGTCAGAGAACCGGGTCTCCCCGGTATCGTCTCGTACCATTTGCATGGTGGTAGGAGAATGATCCACCTGCAGTACCCAAGCAAAGGTTTTTCCCTGCCTTTGCCCCTCCCTGTACGGGCTGACCTGATGTCGCTGGCCCACAAACTTGACCTCCCTTAAATCCGCTTCCTGAAACTTCTGTAGTGTGACCCTAGATTATGTAAGCAGGATTGGATCTTTGTTTTGTTGATACTCACACTCTAGCTCCTTCAAGGTTGGCTCCCACTTATTAAGCTCTTCTCTGATTGCTTTTAAAATCCCAGTTTCTTTGTACATACAGACCCCCCTGATGCTGCATTTAAAAGCCTCCCATAGTGCGGCCACCTTCTTCACGGAGCCTGCCTTAGACTCAAAGCACAGACACATTTCTATTTGCGTTCTTCATAGAATACTATATCAGTCAGGGCCTCTGCCTTGAAGCACCAGGAGTGTGTGAGTGGTGACGTGAATGGGATAGCGAGTCAAGTTATTACAGGCAAATGGTCCGACAGTGTGCAAGGCAATATCACGCATTCCTGGACCCAGCTTGCGTTTAGTCGATTAGGAACATATGATCAATTTGTGATGAGTAGCATGTGGTTGAGAAAGCAATGTAAATTCCCTATCCACCGGATGCCCCATCCACCAGACATCCACTAATTTATATAACTCACATATTTCTTTTATCTTTTTGGTGGATTGGGATGGATAGTTCTCTAACGGGAACATGGGAGCGATCGACCACTACATATGACGTGAGCTGAGACACAGCACAAACTGTTTACTTTTTGAGAGCGAGAAGCATTGAAGATGAGGTCTACACATTCCAAGAGTCCGGTGCAGCTAAAACAGAAAGCACCTCGGCCCATAAATTGCGCTCTCCGCGCAGAAGCAGCCCATGAGCTGAGGCACAGCAAATACTCTTTGCTTTGAGAGAGGGAAGCATCGCAGACGAGGGCTATCAATTTCAGCAGTGCAGTGCAGGAGAACCCACAGCGCCTGGGACTGTAAATTAGGCTCTCCGTGCTGAAGAGGTGCGTGCGCGGCGCAGCAGTGATGTGCGCTTCGCACGGCATGGAGGCCAGAGTGGAGCCAAGCAGTAATGACCCTAAGAGTGAAACGTGCGATGTAGCACTGAGGAAGCTGAACATACAAAACCCTGGAGGCGTTGTCAGCGTACTACTACTGCAGGGCATGTGAAAGCGGCCTTGCCATACGAAGGTGGGTGAGGTGCAGAGGGTGCAGGACAAATACATCGGCAGGTGAGCGTAGACTACATATTTTAAAGAGAGACAACAGTAAAATCGCAGAATTCTTTCCTGCGAAATGTGAGCTGTTCGGCCCAAGTACACTGGCTGTACATATTAACTCCTCAATGTCTGGGGTCTCGAATGACGGAGTCCATTGTCGGGGTCTGAGTGGCATATGTGCAGGGCCCACAGGCGCTAATGGGAATAGGCAGCATGTGCAAAGAGGTTTGGAGACCAGCATGAATGCCAGTACTCATGCACTGGGCGATTATGGGGACTTAAATCTGGCAGAAGGTGGCATCATTGTTGATCAAGATATTTTAAATGACTTGGACGCCGGCAATGGTGCCCAACTGGAGTGAGGTTTAGAAGGCACTGGTGAGCTGCCGCTAATGATATCGACTGGCGCGCACTATGACACTGACCCCGTCATGGATTAAAACGAGGCTGAGCCTTTGGCTCATTGAATGCTAGTCCCGTCTGTGCTTTACAACAGAGTAAGAGCACACAATTAACTGCTAATAAACGCCAACAAGTGATGCCTCATAAATTCGCCTATCTGCTTAAACGAGTACAACATCTTATTTTCCACAACTGCGAAGGTCCAAGAGTTGAACGCTTTGCTTACCACTATGGCGAATATCTGCAAGTGTATACACTAGAAGGTCACGACTCACAGTGAAATACTAAGAGGAATTAACAGACATTTAGGTATCAACACACACATACACATAAAAAGTGGCTTGTCTGGGTAACAACCTCATTGAATCAATGGGTGAGGGAGATCAACCTGTCACAAAGCAGCAATCTCAAAAGGAGCGGCTATCCCGAGCAGTGAACCAATCAGGAGCTACGACACCACTGGGACCTATGGGACTCAGAAACATTATAGTCCAAACGCCAAAGGAGCAAGCACAGATCTCGTCCAAAATTGCGCCTGACATACTGGACAGGCCGCTTACCTTATTATTGCGGCAGGCCACCACTGTGGATATGCATATGATATCCGCGGCGGCCCGCCACAATAATAATGTAGTGAATGTGAAATTACTGTGAATGGAAGCAGACATCCAAGGCCAAATGATAATATGTTATTGTATAGCACTTACGTTTTTTTTTATAGAACAAATATGCACACAATATCACCCAACCTGTGTTGGTACTCATTTTTCGATCTCAGAAGGATGAAAGGCTGAGATGGCTTTGCTGGGATTCGAACCTGCAGATCACACACACATCGCAGCGCTCAACCCACTGAGCTATCATATCGGCTATACTAAAATAAGCAATTATTCTGTAGTGGATACCATTAAACTGGTACATGAAATTTAACAGCAGACCAGTTAAGTTCATCTGCATGTCTGGTGCAGGTTTGGCCACAAGCTGCAGCAGCATGTAAGTGATGCATGCATCATAATTTATGATGCACAAATCATGCATGCAAATTAATCATCAAAGCGAGGTATCACTTGTTATCTTGCTTTGACGAATGATGCTGTTGTGGGTGCTTTGCTTTTTTTATTTTTTATTGTATTTATTTTTTTATTTTTTATTTTTAAATCGGCCCAGGCATGGGTAGACACCGGCCTCCAGGGACTACGCAGATGGACCAATCCGACCCTGTCTGATGCTCACAAAAGTGTTCGGCTGTTCCCCTGCTTTATGCTGTCTAATTTGCTACTGTCGCTCTATAAGTATCACACTTGAGAGATAGTAATTCAGACAAATTCATGTACATCAGTTCCTTCACGATTCAGGTTCAACTTTGCTGGAGGTTTGCATCATAAATAGACTGTGCAATAGTAATGAGCACTTATGTCAGAGCTTAGCACAGAAATGTATCTTTATATGCAATGTCTTCATACATGCTAGCACAATCTAGAGAAGATTCCAATTAAACTCATTTGAAATTATTATTATTATTATTATTATTATTATTATTTGCTTTTAAGCACTACATTCTGGAAGCAGAGAAAGCCTGGCAGAGCTGTTCCAGTGCAGTGCAATAAGAATATGAGAAGATGAATGGAAAAGTGAGAAGGGGCAGAGAGGGTCAATGTGGGGAAGAAACAATGGATGGAAAAGGCATTGCATGAAAATGAAACTGGGAGAAGCATTTTGCACATGTTCCCAATAGATTGGACATTAAAGATGTGTCTGTTACCGTATGGACATCCATCTTCCAGTGGTGAAGCCAGGGGCCATGGGCACAGCTGCCATTATCGCTGGAGTGGTGACCACTGCATTTTTCATTATCCTCCTCCATTAACTCTCTTGTAAACCTCAGCGTACCCGGGCATCCTATTCCCCATTTTCCTAACCATAACATTTGTCTAACAAGTATGGTCTAGAACTTAGAAGTGTTTTCAAATGCACTCTTTTGCCTCTGGGGTTGCCGGAATGCTGGAACCACTACACCTACCATAACAAGTGTTTTCCAACTTTAAAGCATTATACTTCCTCAACCCATGTGTGCCCTTCCCCATCCATCCCACTACTAGCCTGTGCCAGCAGTTGCTGCAGCGCCAAACATGTGACATGGAGCAGCAGCAGTGTGATAGGCTGGTCGTGGGCCGATTTAGGTCTAGCATTGAACTGGCCCGGGCCGCGTGCCCGCGCTGTGCGCGGCGCCGTGCCTGGGATTATGGGGTCAATATTTTTTGTGCCCTGGCACTTATTTTTTTTACAAATTAATCATTTGGAGCATTGTTGTCCATCTCCGATTGAAAGGGATGCGTTTCCTGTTTTTTATGACACTCTATTCATCCTGCATATATTTAAGAGAATGTATTCTGAAACTAGTTGCTCAGATCTGCCCATTATTGTTACAACCGCTAAACCCAATGGGCCACGCTTTGTCAACCAGGCCCAAAGAGTTTAGCAGTATGCACCCACTGACATGAAAACATTTAATTTTTTTATATCCCGCTTCTTTTTCCATTTATGTTGACGGAAAGGGAAATCAAAAGTTGGCAGCGATGACAGCCATGTTTTTGTTCGGCTGCTGTCGTGATTGATAGACAATTCAACCTCCCCCCTCGGGCTGTCATGTGGGCTTGGCAGAGGCATGCCCTGTGGTGAGAGGGCCTTCATTTGATAAAATTAAGTGATGTGATTTAAGCTTTACTGCTACCAGTCGCAGACAGCCTGGATGTACTCTGAAGGGCAGGCTTAAAGTAAAAAAGTAAAAAAAGACAGTCCATTGTCAGGCAATATTTACTGCAGCGGTTTAAGAGCTGGCACAGTGTCAAAAGCCAATGGCAGTCAGATTTTAGGATTTAGCAGAAATCTGACTGTTTATCGCTGATGTGATTACTGACACTATGGGAGACATGTTGGAATGGCCTGCAGCTGAGCCGGCACTTCATACACATTTGGCTCTTTTGTAGAATTAGCATTTATTGTTGGTTTAAAATGGGCCAAACGTGCACCTCTTAAGATAATGATGTGTTTTTTATATAGCGCCTACTCCCACGCGCTTTACATAGAGCATATTTACATACAGTATCACCCAACCGAAGTTGGTACTCATTTATCAACCTGAGAAGGATGAAAGGCTGAGTTGGCCTTGGTGGGATTTCAGCATGCAGTGAGTGTTCATCCTGCTGAGCTATTTTACCAGCATAGAGTTCTGGCCTCTAGCATCGTGTTGTTAAATTTGGAAGTGCATTCTAATGAAGACAGTTCCCCAGAAACCTGAACTGAGTTCTAAATATGAGGGGGTACTAGGTGCAATGATGTCATCAAGTGTCCTTTTCCGCTTCGGACACAGACAAAAAATAGTACTGGACCGTGGCAGCATAAGAGCTCTCACGGAAGAGAGTGTTGTATAGAATGCAGTCAAGAAGCACTAAATCAAGAAATAAAGCAACTATTTATGCATTCTATATGATGCAACAAAATAGCACTTTAGGAACGGTGCTACATTTATAACATGAATCCTACTCATGTACTATGAAGTCAAACAGTACTGTAGTGCTTCAGAATAAGCGCTACATCTATAAAAGTGCACCTGATGCTGTGCCCCACTGAAGTGACATGGTTCTGTAGCAATTCAAGATAAGGGGTTGCCATCAGGGCTGAAACATTTCTGGTGTCTCGCGCGGAAGGGATTTGACCAAGCAGTTCGGGCCAGACTGACCCTTTTGGGATGAGCCCAGGTCTGATTTGCATATGGTCTTTCCCCTTTTGTAATGGCTTGGCAGGAGAAGAACAATGGTCTGGAGTGTTGCCCAGAGCAGTGCCAGAGGTTAAGATTAATTTGCACCCAGGGAAGGGCACTCAGCCAAACAGGTGGCAGGAACAGCGGCCGAGAATACACAGTGTACCACCCACTGTCTCCAGCCACCCAAGGCCCTTCCCGGGGTGGCACCATTATTTTTCTAAAGTAGGGAGGCAACAGGGAACTCATCCCTGTTGTCACCCCACTCCACCCCCACAAAACAAAACCTACCCTTTCCCCACCCCCTCCATTTCTTCCCACTTACCTGTTGAACCAGAGTGCTGTGCTCTGGCCTGGCACTCCTCCCAATTATGGCCATAGAAATGGAAAAGGGATTTTGTTCCCTTTTCCTATGGCGGCAGGCATTTATTTTAATTTTATTTCTTCTCTTTATCAGGAGAATGGCGTCGCGCAATATGTGCAGCCAATCTTCCAAATAACATTTTTAAGAAGTTCACACCTCGGGTGAACCCTGCGGTGTGAATGGCTATCACCCCCTTGTCAGGAGCGGAAATGGCTGGTAACGGCCCACCACCATAGCCGAGGCCTGTGTGAATGGCAGGCCGTTAATGGCCATGTCCACCACCTGAAACATTGATTATTTTCATATTCTAAACCTTCCAGCCACTACACCTTTTGTTTGCTATAGTCACCCCGAGTGTGGCAGGTATGCCCAGACATGCACACCAAAATCAGAGACTAGTGAGTGTAATGCGCTTTTTAAATATGTAGACCGTCCTGAAGAAAATGGTTGCCAGGAATTATAACCACTGAAATCGGTAGACCATAGACATTGTAGTGAGGGCAATAGGGAACTTACCCAAGGATACCGTTTTTAACTAATCATATTTGGACCAACAGGATATGATGTGTCCAGAGCTGATCAGATGAAGTTTCTTCAAACGTGTTTTAACTTGTTTTTTGGGGAATGCAAGGCCCTCCACACTATTGGCTCATAAATTTGGTTTTGACATATATAGTCAGGCGGACGTTCCATAACTCTTTTCTGTATGATTGATGAACATAAGTCGCAAAGTCTGGGAGAATGAAATCATTTACACCAATATTGAACCTTTAGAATAACTGAACAGTTGCCTATTGATAAACACAAATTGTGACGTAAAAGTCCTACTACTTCTTATTCTATCCACTTTTAGATAGGTGGCACACCAGCGTAGCCTAGGATTAGTCCTTTGCTAGACAGGTTTAGTTAGACAATCATCCTATCCTGTTTCTTCGGCTCTGTCCCCGCCAAGGACACCCTCTCACCTCTTCTCCAACTTCGTGTCAATGTGGAGTGTGTTGCATCGGCAGATATATAACAGGTCACACCCAAATATTTTTTGTTGTTGAGGGGTCTGTGATATAATAGGGTGGAGACAAAGTTATATATATGCAAATAACTGACTACCTCCTTCTCCTGTATTCACCAAATTTGTAGACCCAAACAAGTCACACAAAGATTAACACGTTTGTGAATGTGTGTAAACCAAACTCAAAATCTGTATGTTTTTACCCAGGAAACTATAAATGTATTCATTTTACAGATGGTTTCCTGCGTTCAAAACGCATTTTTGTAAAAACATATAACAACATCATAATATACATAAACACAAGCAACAATTACTCTCATTCTACATGGGTTAGTATACAACAAAATGGCACACTTCTTATGCCATGGAATCATTGATTCTGCATGAAACACAAAAATTCATCGAAGTTCACATTGATTGCTGAACGTCTGTACACCAGAACAAGTGAGAAACTTGGAAAATAGGGCTACTTCACATAATCATTTCTATTCAAAGGAGAGATTTTCACACAAATAGTCTGTTCTTCATTCATCATATAATTCATATATTTCTACACCAGGCTGTTAGCCCTTGTTCAATACTGTGGCCCTATCTCTTCAGTGCTTTCCCTCGTCTCTGAGGGGTACTGAATATCCGGTATCCCCAAAAATATTTATTTTTACTGGATGT